>NW_027077842.1:0-1200000 GCF_963930625.1 Muntiacus reevesi
CATATCGGGAGTGTCCCCCTGGGGTAAAATCTGGAGTCAGGGTTTCCTTGGGGAAAAGGGGGCATATAGCAGTGGCAGAGGTAACTTCCCCGGCAGCTCGTCCTGCCTCTTGATCAGCTTTCCGATTTCGCTGAGCCTCTTTTTCTTGCCCCCTTTGGTGACTGTTGCAGTGGATGACAGCTAATATTGCAGGAAGTTTGACTGCCTCCAGGAGCCTGAGAATGAGCTCTTTGTGTTTAATAGCAGAGCTTCGGGCACTGAGCATCCCTCTTTCTTTCCAAATTGCTGCACGGGCATGCAGAATGAGGAAAGCATACTTAGTGTCCATACACACATTAATCCTCTTTCCTTCTCCTAACTCCAAAGCTCTTGTCAGGGCAAAAAGTTCAGCTTTCTGGGCTGAGGTGTCTGGGGGAAGAGACCCATTATCCTTACTTCCTTCCAGGCTCACTACAGCATATCCTGCTTTCCTCTCTCCCTTTTCTACAAAACTGCTGCCATCTGTGTGCCAGTTTTCCTCTGGGTCAGATAAAGGTGTCTCTGATAGGTCCCGGCGAGAAGAGTATAACTCGTCTGTGATTTGTATGCATTGGTGATCCAGAGGGGAGGTAGGGGGATCTGGCAGTAAGGTTGCTGGATTTAAAGTCTGGCAGACCCTCAACTTTATTTCTGGAGTGTCAAGGAGGAGGGCTTGGTATTGGGTGATCCTACCCCTTGTCATCCACCTGTCCCCTTTAGTTTCCAAGACTGCTTGCACACGGTGTGGCGTATACACTGTGGTGGGCTGACCCAGGGTCAGCTTAAATGCCTCCTTAACCATAAGAGCGGTGGCTGCTACTGCCCGGGGGGAAGTGGGCCACCCTCTGGTCACCTCATCTAGTTATTTTGAGAGATAAGTCACAGGTTGTAATACGGGCCCCATCATCTGCTCTAACACCCCAAGAGCAGTTCCTGTCCTTCCAGAAAAATAGAGTCTAAAAGGCTTCTCCAGGTTGGGGAGGCCTAAAGCTGGGGCTGTAGTGATGGACTCTTTTAGGGCATTAAAGGCCACCTTGCAGGTCTCATGCCAGTTGAGTGGCTCTTCCTCTTTCCCCCTTAAATTTTCATATAGGGGTCTGGCCAGATTGCCATAATTAGGAATCCAGATCCTGCAAAACCCGGTCCTTCCTAAAAATCCCCTAATCTGTTGTTTTGTTTGGGGGTACGGGGTATTTAAGATGAGGGATCTGCCCTCGGGGTCAGGCATTCTTTTTCTCTCCGTAATTATAAATCCAAGGTATTTTACTTGGGTTAAGCTAATCTGAGCCTACTTGGGGGATACTCGATAACCCTTTTCATACAGGAAAGTTAGCGTTTTAAATAGTGTCCATTTGAGAGCTGGTAAAATCTGGCCTAGCTATGAGCAAGTCATACACATACTGTGTTAGACTACTGTTTGTTAAAGTTAATTCCCTTAGTTCTCTCCCCGAGGAAGTCCCGAAGATATGAGGGCTGTCCCTAAACCCTTGGGGTAGTCGAGTCCAGTCGAGAGTTGTATGGTCTCTCTTGTTTCCAAGTCCCGCCACTCAAAAGCAAAGAGTTTTTGGGATTCAGGATGGAGAGGAATGCAAAAGAAAGCACCTTGAAGGTCCAAGACTGAGAAGTACTTGGCATTTCCTGGGACTTGGGATAGGAGGGTATATGGGTTTGGGACTATGGGGTGGATGGGAACCACAGCTTCATTAACAGCTCTTAGATCCTGAACGAATCGGTAAGATCCATCTGGTTTTTGAACGGGCAAGATTGGGGTGTTGCAGGGGGACTCACAGCTGATTCGAGTTCCAGTATCTCGGTATTTGTTAACTAATGTTCTAAGACCCTCAAGAGCTTCTGGTTTTAAGGGATATTGTCTTTTCCAGGGCTAGGGAGCATTTGGTCTCAGAGAAATCTTTACTGGTGGAACATTTATGGCTAAACCAGGGCTGGAGACATCCCACACCTGGGGATTGACCTCATCTAGACAAGGGGCAGACTCCACCTTTTCTACCTCTGACTGTAAATATTCAGACATATTCAAAGAAAATTATCGACTTCTACCTTTGTGTCCCCAAGTCACTCTGGTTTGGAGGCGAAAGTATTATTCTCAAAATGGAAAATTTGGAAGCTGCAAACATGAAAAATTTAAAGAGTCACGCAGAGGCTAGTCACTCTAAGCTAACCCCTAAGACATTTATTGACTGATTTCTAGCTTCTCTTCTTTAACCTTTTTTTATCTGCAATAATCCTGTGTGTTCCTTTTAGTTAGGTTTTCATTTTTAGACTATCCTGACTCTTCCACTACGTTCCAGTTTTGGGTCTGATACACTTACAGATGTGCAAATTGCTTCCTGAATACTATAGAATATATTTTATGTTTAAAATACTTCCATGCTTATGTAGTGAGTCAATGATTTTAAGTTTATTTGTTACACATTTCAATGTAAAAGTCAATGTGTGAACTAACATACTCACGACTAGGAAAAATTGGCTTTTTTTTGCTGTGTGTTTGAACTCCTCACCCGACCAAAGGTCATGGAGTTGTCTATAGTTTGTCTAAAATGGTTATAGTGTTGTTTATTTTCTGGTAATTGAATTAGGGTGTGAGTTGCAAAGCTTGTTTTTCTGTTCATTTCATTCCATCTGTTCGGGTTTCTTTCTCTCTCCTGAGTCAGACAGTAATTTCCCATTGGTTGTCCAGTTACCAAGGTTGGTGTCCATGCATCCGTGCTGGTCTCTCCATACATGTCCGGGTGTCCTGTGAAACACTAAGCTTAATTTATTTGGAAATGACCTAGCTGTTCAATACACTGTCATCACTCAGTTGAGCAGAGGGAGAGAAATTCAAGTGACAAAACTCCAGAGAAGCTAGTGTCAGAGCGCCCCGGCGTGGCATGCGTGCAGGGGGTTGGGGGGAGGGGGCGGTGCGCGGGGTGCGGGGGTCTCAGGTGTCCTCCCACCATGGGCCTCTCCAGGTCCGCCGCTGCTCAGTGGCCTCCCCCCGCCCCCATCGCTTTGGCTGCTCAGGGCCGGGTGGTACCTGCAGCTGCCCGGCATCCTGCCCGAGGCGACCCCTGCCCACACTCTGTCTTCCAGTCTCTCTCTGAACCCTCGACTCTTTCTGCCTCTGTCTCACCTGGCGTGGGTGCGTGCGAGTGCCTGTCCATGTCCCTGGCTGTCGCTCGTCTGCTCTCCCAGGAAGGTCCTATGCTGGGCCCGCGGCGTGGGGGCAGGGCGGGCCTCGGTAGGGCGAAAAGACGGGGCTGAGGCGCTCCAGGGTGTTTGCGCAGCCGGCAGGACGGGCGCCTGGGGCCCCGGCTGGGCTGCCCCTAAGCCCCAGGAGGCTCCGGGGACCGCGGACCCGGGCCGAAGCCCCGCTCGTCCGGAGCCACCTGACCCTGAGCAGCGAACGGGATGGTGGGTGACAGGGGTTGAGGGGGCACCGAGATGTCCTCGCTGCTCTGCCCACCCCCCCTCCCCCCACCCCAGGTTCCGAAGGCACGCCAGGCCCCGGCCGGCCGTGCCAGACGGGTGCTGGCCTGGGCTCGCGGTGTGCGGAGCGTGGGCGCCCTCCGCTGGCCGCCGAGCTGCAGGCTCTGGCCGGCCAGAGTCCAGTCGCGGGTCGTGCGGCTCAAGTGCAGCGCGCGCCCGCTGGAGAACTGCAGCCCCAGGCCCGACCGGCAGGTCAGACCGCAAGGGAGGCGCAACGTGGGGCTCCTGGGGCGCCTGGCAGCCGCCTCGGTCTCAGGCCATACCACCCTGACGTGCCCTCTCTCCTGTGATCTGGGAAACTGAGCAGGGTCGGGCCTGGTCAGTACTTGCATGGGAGACCGCCTAGTAGTTAGGCGGTTTTGTGATTTTTCTGAATGCCTACTTCAGAAAGTTAGAATTGGATGACTGCACGCAGGAAAACGAATAATTTTTTCGGTCATAATCTTAAGAATCCAGCCGCTGGTCATTCTTTTTCCTGTCCTAACACAGCTTACTGGAAGTCAGTTGCAGTAACGTCTACTGACTTAAGACCCTCATCCCTAACGGAAGGTATATAGGAAAACCCATAGTATATCTAAATAAACATGAAAGATAGAACGATGAGAAAAAAAAAATTCTCAGTGACATCTTAGTTGGTATATGAAACACGATGATTATGAAAGCACAACCCATATTCAAGTCCAGGCCATGGAAGCCTGTGACTTTCACTGAGTGTTGACTTCCCTTTCAGCTGAGGTTGTAAAAAGTGCTTTGTAAAATCCTGAGGTTTGAAGCACTTTGTAACCTCCTGAAGAGACTGCAATCAGAAGACTTTCTAGAATATCCTGACGCTGTGGTGAGCTCAAGCAATACATTCTGCAGAGGTTGGAATACAGACATGTTGGGAAGTGGGGATGACTTCTACTGCACTTAGGGAGAAAGGGCATGTACAAGTAGAGAAGAAACACCTCAGTGACGGAATCTTTAAAGACTCCACACATGGAGAAGGAAATAGCAACCCACTCCAGTATTCTTGGCTGGAAAAATCCATGGACAGAGGAGTCTGGCGGGCTGAAGTCCACGGGATTCCATGACTGATCGTGTGTGCACGAGGGTGGAGGGAGACGGGTTGGTAGCAAGAAACTGGTAGAAGTAAAAAATAGGAAAAAATATAAAATAAAGACTCGATAAATATGACAACGACTGGTAGGAATAAACCTTCAGATGTGCCTTCTCAGACCTCCCGTCAGAAGCATAAGCGTAATAAAGACACTGAGTTTTCACGGTTTCACACAAAATTAGACTGGCTTATGACAATGGGCAGAGTGGCTCCTCTAAGACATCGGGGCTGGGCTTTACTGGAGGATGCACATCGATAGAGTGCATGGCTATGTGTTATGGAAATATGTCTTAATGGAAGGGCGAAGGCATCTTCTTGAATAACACAGCAAATAACACTACAAATTCAAGGAACTTGGCTACAATGACAATAGCTGATTTCATGTTGGCTACTGCTTGGCAGAGGTGGGTTCGCCTCTCCCATTAAGTACCTCAGTGGCCAGCTGTGAATGTAGCCATTAGTTTCTCACTTAGAAACCGAACCTAATACTTGCCATGTGCACTAGTGCAAGAACAGTGAAAGCTCCGCGGAGAAGCAAGTCAGACAGACATGCTTCTGTTTTCTCACAGAAGCTGCTTATGACCGGCCCTGCTCACAGACAGATTGCTAATGCCAAATCGATAGACAGTTATGCAGATATTCTTTAGCAACTGAGCGACCAGGGAAGCCCTACTAGCTCAGTTGGTAAAGAATCTGCCTGCAACTTAGGAGACCCCGCTTTCAGTCCTGGGTCGGGAAGATCCCCAGGAGAAAGGATAGGCTACCCACTCCTGTATTCTGGCCTAGAGAATTCCACGGACTCTATAGTCCAAGGGGCCGCAAAGAGTCAGGCACGAACTGAGCCACTTTCACCTGCACATTTGGATATTACTTACAAAAAGAAATGTGGTAACAGATCTAGCACCACTGTCAAGCTCATGAGTGAGTACTATAAATATACAGAATCAGCTTTGTCCTGCATAGTTATTACCATCCTGTATTTGCTTTGAGAGGAGTTGAGCTACTCTTGTGAAAGAGGAATGATTCTTTACCAACTGAGCCACAAGGAAAGCCCACTACTACTGGAGTGGGTAGCCTATCCCTTCTCCAGCGGTTCTTCCTTATCCAGGAACTGAACCAGGGTCTCCTGCCTGAGTAACACATATTGGGTAAGAATCGGTGAGGGAGCATAACTATGGACATTGATTGGTAAACTCAGTTTTCCTTGTCCAGATGGCTAGCGGAGGAGAAATAAACGTTGGCATGCATTTAAAAAATTCTTCTGATACTATATATAAAATTTACTAGTTCTCTGCAGAAGTCTTTAATGAAGCACAGATATTGTCATTAGATTGCTTTGGTCATATCCATCTTATCCACATTTATTTTTAACAGTCACATAGTGTGGCCTCAAATACTTGAAGACACGACAAAAGGTTTCTTTGGTCTCCATTCTAAACTGGATCGTGAGAAGGCAGTGGATCAGCATAATGCAGGAGCTCAAGATATTTTTGGCAAAAACTTGACTAGTCTGTTTAATGATATGGAAGAATGAGTTAAGGGTGGCAGCACGAAACAGAAGGCCATGCTAGAATTACACAAGACCTTGTTTTGTAAGTCCAAACATGACTTATTCTTTCAATTGAAGGATAGTTGCTTTACAGAATTTTGTTGCCAAACATCAGCATGAATGAGCCACAGGTATACATATGTCTCCTCCCTCCTGAACCTCTCTCCCATTTCCTTCCCCATTCCACCCCTAGCTTGTTGCAGAGCCCTTGTTTGAGTCCCCTGGGTCATACAGCAAATTTCATTGGCATCTGTTTTTACCTATGGTAATATATTTTCATGTTACTCTGCATTCATCTCACCCTCTCCTTCCTCCCCCCTGCCCATGTCCGTAAGTCTGTTCTCTACATCTGTGTCTCTATGGCTGCCCTGCAAATAATTTCATCAGTACCACCTTTAGTTCAAGCATTTTTTTTTTCCCCCAAGCATTTCTTATTTCATATTCCAGTCTTACTGTCTTTAGTGTGAGACTGATTTTGAAACTGATATGAAAGTATTATTCTCACCATCGAAAATTTGGAAGATGCAAACATGAAAAATTTAAAAAGTCACGCAGAGGCTAGTCACTCTAAGCTAACCCCTAAAACATTTATTGACTGATTTCTAGTTTCTCTTCTTTAACCTTTATTATCTACAATAATCCTGCGTATTCCTTTTAGTTAGGGATTCATTTTTAGACTATCCTGACTCTTCAACTAAGTTCCAGTTTTGGGTCTCACACAGTGAGACATGTGCCAAATGCTTCCTGAATACTATAGAACATATTTTATGTTTAAAATACTTCCATGCTTATGTAGTGAGTCAATGATTTTAAATTTATTTGTTACACATTTCAATGTAAAAGTCAATGTGTGAACTAACATATTCACGATTTGGAAAAGGTGGCTTATTTTGTCCTGTGCTAGAACTCCTCACCCGACCAAAGGTCATGGAGAGGTCTATTGTTTTTCTAAAATGGTTATAGTGTTGTTTTTTTTTTTTTTTTGTAATTGAATTAGGGTGTGAGTTGCAAAGTTTGTGTTTCTGTTCATTTCATTCCATCTGTTCGGGGTTCTTTCTCTCTCCTGAGTCAGACAGTAATTTCCCATTGGTTGTCCAGTTACCAAGGTTGGTGTCCATGCATCCGTGCTGGTCTCTGCATTCATGTCCGGGTGTCCTGTGAAACACTAAGCTTAATTTATTTGGAAATGACCTAGCTGTTCAATACACTGTCATCACTCAGTTGAGCACAAGGATAGAAATTCAGGTGAGCAAACACCGGAGAATCTAGTGTCAGAGCGCCCAGGCGTGGCGTGCGTGCAGGGGGTTTGAAGGAGGGGGGCGGGGCGCGGAGCGAGGAGATCTCAGGTCCCCTCGCACCCTGGGCCTCTCCATGCCCGCCCCTACTCAGCGGCTTCCCCCTGCCCCCATCGCATTCGCTGCTCAGGGCCGGGTGGCCTCTGCAGCTGCCCGGCATGCTGCCCGAGTCCCCCGCTGCCCACAAGCTGTCTTCGAGTCTCTCTCTTAACCCTCGTCTCTTTCTGCCTCTGTCTCACCTGGCGTGGGTGCGTGCGAGTGCCTGTCCCTGTGCCTGGCTTTCGCTCGTCTGCTCTCTCAGGAAAGACTTGTGCTGGGCCGGCAGAGTGGGGCAGGGCGGGTCTCGGTAGGGCGAAAAGGCGGGGCTGAGGCGCTCCAGGGGGTTTGCGCAGCGGGCAGGACGTGCACCTGGCGCCCCGGCTGGGCTGTCTCTAAGCCCTCAGGAGGCTCCGGGTACCGCTGTCCAGGGCCGAAGCCCTGCTCGTTCAGAGCCACGTCACCCTGAGCAGCGAACGGGATGGTGGGGGGCAGGGTGTGAGGGGGCACCGCGACGTCCTCGCTGCTCTACCCACCCCTCCCACCCCTGGTCCCGCAGGCACGCAAGGCCCCGGCCGGGCCAGACGGGTGCTGGCCGGTGCTGGCGGTATGCGGGGCCGTGGCGCCCTCCGCTGTCCCCCGAGCTGCCGGCCCTGGTTGGTCGGAGTCCAGTCCGGGTCGTGCGGCTCAAGTGCAGCGCGCGCCAGCTCGAGAGCTGTGGCCACAGGCCCGAAGGGCAGGTCAGAACGCAAGGGAGGCGCAAGGCGGAGCTCTTCGGGCGCCTGACAGCCGCCTAGGTCTAAGGCCATAGCACCCTGAACGTGCCCTATCTCCTCTGATCAGGGAAATTGAGTAGGGCCGGGCCTGGTCAGTACTTGCATGGGAGGCCGCCTAGTAGTTAGGCGGTTTTGTGATTTTTCTGAATGCCTACTTCAGAAAGTTAGAATCGGATGACTGCACACAGGAAAACGAATAATGTTTTTGTACATAAACTTAAGAATCCAGCAGCTGGTCATTCTTTTTCCTGTCCTAACACAGCTAACTGGAAGTCAGTTGCAGTAAGTTCTACTGACTTAAGACCCTCATCCCTAATGGAAGGTATATAGGAAAACCCATAATATATCTAAATAAACATGAAAGATAGAAAGATGAGAAAAAAAAAATTCTCAGTGACATCTTAGTTGGTATATGAAACACGATGATTATGAAAGCACAACCCATAATCAAGTCCAGGCCATGGAAGCCTGTGACTTTCACTGAGTGTTGGCTTCCCTTTCAGCTGAGATTGTAAAAAGTGCTTTGTAAAATCCTGAGGTTTGAAGCACTTGTAACCTCCCGAAGAGACTGCAATCAGAAGGCTTTCTAGAATATCCTGACGCTGTGGTGAGCTCAAGCAATATATTCTGCAGAGGTCGGAAGACAGACATGTTGGGAAGTGGGGATGACTTCTACTGCACTTAGGGAGAAACGGCATGTACAAGTGGAGAAGCAACACCTCAGTGACAGAATCTTTAAAGACTCCATACATGGAAAAGGAAATGGCAACCCACTCCAGTATTCTTGCTTGGAAAAATCCATGGACAGAGGAGTCTGGCGGGCTGAAGTCCACGGGATTCCATGACTGATCGTGTGTGCACGAGGGTGGAGGGAGACGGGTTGGTAGCAAGAAACTGGTAGAAGTAAAAAATAAGAAAAAGTATAAAATAAAGACTCGATAAATATGACAACGACTGGTAGGAATAAACCTTCAGAAGTGCCTTCTCAGACCTCCCGTCAGAAGCACAAGCATAATAAAGACACTGAGTTTTCACGGTCTCACACAAAATTAGACTGGCTTATGACAATGGGCAGAGAGGCGCCTCTAAGACATCGGGGCTGGGCTTAACTGGAGGATGCACATCGATTGAGTGCATGGCTATGTGTTATGGAAATATGTCTTACTGGCAGGGTGAAGGCATATTCTTGAAGCACACAGCAAATAACACTACAAATTCAAGGAACTTGGCTACAATGACAATAGCTGATTTCATGTTGGCTACTGCTTGGCAGAGCTGGGTTCGCCTCTCCCATTAAGTACCTCAGTGGCCAGCTGTGAATGTAGCCATTAGTTTCTCACTTAGAACCCGAACCTAATACTTGCCATGTGCACTAGCGCAAGAACAGTGAAAGCTCCGCGGAGAAGCAAGTCAGACAGACATGCTTCTGTTTTCTCACAGAAGCTGCTTATGACCGGCCCTGCTCACAGACAGATTGCTAATGCCAAGTGGATAGACAGTTATGCAGATATTCTTTAGCAACTGAGCGACCAGGGAAGCCCTACTAGCTCAGTTGGTAAAGAATCTGCCTGCAACGCAGGAGACCCCGCTTTCAGTCCTGGGTCGGGAAGATCCCCTGGAGAAGGGATATGCTACCCACTCCAGTATTCTGGCCTAGAGAATTCCACGGACTCTATAGTCTATGGGGCCGCAAAGAGTCAGGCACGAACTGAGCCACTTTCACCTGCAAATGCGGAGATTACTTAGAACAAGAAATGTGGTAACAGATCTAGTACCTCTGTCAAGCTCATGAGTGAGTACTATAAATATACAGAATCAGCTTTGTCCTGCATAGCTATTACCATCCTGTATTTGCTTTGAAAGGAGTTGAGCTAGTGTTGTGAAAGAGGAATGATTCTTTACCAACTAAGCCTCAAGGAAAGCCCACTACTACTGGAGTGTGTAGCTTATCCCTTGTCCAGCGGTTCTTCCTTATCCAGGAACTGAACCAGGGTCTCCTGCCTGAGTAACACATATTGGGTAAAAATCGGTGAGGGAGCATAACTATGGACATTGATTGGTAAACTCAGTATTCCTTGTCCAGATGGCTAGCGGAGGACAAATAAACTTTGGCATGCATTTAAAAAATTCTTCTGATACTATATATAAAATTTACTAGTTCTCTGCAGAAGTCGTGAATGAAGCACAGATATTGTCATTAGATTGCTTTGGTCATATCCGTCTTATCCACATTTATTTTTAACAGTCACATAGTGTGCCCTCAAATACTTGAAGACACGACAAAAGGTTTCTTTGGTCTCCATTCTAAACTGGATCGTGAGAAGGCAGTGGATCAGCATAATGCAGGAGCTCAAGATATTTTTGGCAAAAACTTGACTAGTCTGTTTAATGATATGGAAGAATGAGTTAAGGGTGGCAGCACGAAACAGAAGGCCATGCTAGAAGTACACAAGACCTTGTTTGGTAAGTCCAAACATGACTTTTTCTTTCAATTGAAGGAAAGTTGCTTTACAGAATTTTGTTGCCAAACATCAGCATGAATGAGCCACAGGTATACATATGTCACCTCCCTCCTGAACCTCTCTCCCATTTCCCTCCCCATTCCACCCCTAGCTTGTTGCAGAGCCCCTGAGTCATACAGCAAATTTCATTGGCATCTGTTTTTACGTAAGGTAATATATTTTCATGTTACTCTGCATTCATCTGACCCTCTCCTTCCTCCCCCTTGCCCATGTCCATAAGTCTGTTCTCTACATCTGTGACTTCTTGGCTGCCCTGCAAATAATTTCATCAGTACCACCTTTAGTTCAAGAATTTTTTTCCCCCCAAGCATTACTTATTTCTTATTCCAGTCTTACTGTCTTTAGTGTGAGACTGATTTCGAAACTGATATGAAAGTATTATTCTCAGCATGGAAAATTTGGAAGATGCAACATGGAAAATTTAAAAAGTCACGCAGAGGCTAGCCACTATGAGCTAACCCCTAAAACATTTATTGACTGATTTCTAGTTTCTCTTCTTTAACCTTTTTTATCTACAATAATCCTGTGTATTCCTTTTAGTTAGGGATTCATTTTTAGACTATCCTGACTCTTCAACTAACTTCCAGTTTTAGGTCTCATACAGTGAGACATATGCCAAATGCTTCCTGAATACTATAGAACATATTTTATGTTTAAAATACTTCCAGGCTTATGTAGTGAGTCATTGATTTTAAGTTAATTTGTTACACATTTCAATGTAAAAGTCAATGTGTGAACTAACATATTCAAGATTTGGAAAAGGTGGATTTTTTTGTCGTGTGCTAGAACTCCTCACCCGACCAAAGGTCATGGAGAAGTCTATTATTTTTCTAAAATGGTTATAGTGTTGCTGGTTTTTTTTTTTTTTTTTTTTTTTGTAATTGAATTAGGGTTTGAGTTGCAAAGTTTGTGTTTCTGTTCATTTCATTCCATCTGTTCGGGTTTCTTTCTCTCTCCTGAGTCAGACAGTAATTTCCCATTGGTTGTCCAGTTACCAAGGTTGGTGTCCATGCATCCGTGCTGGTCTCTGCATTCATGTCCGGGTGTCCTGTGAAACACTAAGCTTAATTTATTTGGAAATGACCTAGCTGTTCAATACACTGTCATCACTCAGTTGAGCACAAGGATAGAAATTCAGGTGACCAAACTCCGGAGAAGCTAGTGTCAGAGCACCCCGGCCTGGTGTGCGTGCAGGGGGTTGGGAGGACGGGGGCAGGGCGCGGAGCAAGGAGATCTCAGGTGCCCTCGCACCCTGGGCCTCTCCAGGCCCGCCCCTACTCAGCAGCTTCCCCCTGCCCCCATCGCATTCGCTTCTCAGGGCTGGGTGGCCTCTGCAGCTGCCCGGCATCCTGCCCGAATCCCCCCCTGCCCACAAGCTGTCTTCCAGTCTCTCTCTGAGCCCTCGTCTCTTTCTGCCTCTGTCTCACCTGGCGTCGGTGCGTGCGAGTGCCTGTCCGTGTGCCTGGCTGTCGCTCGTCCGCTCTCTCAGGAAGGTCCTGTGCTGGGCCCGTGGCGTGGGGGCAGGGCGGGCCTCGGTTTGGGGACAGGGCGGGGCTGAGGCACTGCAGGGGGTTTGCACAGCCGGCAGGATGGGCGCCTGGGGCCCCGGCTGGGCTGCCCCTAAGCCCGCAGGAGGCTCCGGGGACCGCGGCCCCGGGCCGACGCCCCGCTCGTCCGGAGCCACGTGACCCTGAGCAGCGAACGGGATGGTGGGGGGCGGGGGGTGGGGGGGCACCAAGACGTCCTCCCCGCTCAAGCCACCCCCCTCCCCAACCCCCGCCAGAAATCCCGCAGCCTCGCCAGGCTGCTCGGGGTCCGGGAAGCACCCCGGGCCGGGCCAGGCGCGTGCTGGCCGGGGGTGGCGTCGGCTGGTTTCCCAGCTGCAGGGCCTGTCCCGGTTTTTCCCATCAGTTTCAACAGTGACGGTCACCCCACATTGTGAGTCGTCTAGATTTCTCACTGACACCCCTGTTAGGGAGTGGCTTTTTAGAGAGATAGGGAAGGTCACTTGGGGGATGTTAGTCATGAGAGAAAATAAGGGCTCAGGTGGGATTGCAGATGTCATCCAGGGGGTAAATAGAGACAGTTGTTGCTGGTACCAAGACATGAAGTTTTTTTTCCCCCTTTTCCCAAAAGGCCATATTACGACCACATGGGGGCGCTGAGTAACAGCCCATAGCTCGGCTGGAAGGGTGGGCCTTTGATATTGATCCCGTGTGAAGGATTGGACATACCCCCAACCTTTGTCATTAATGCAGATGCAGCCCGGGCTGCTTAGGTTCAGTTGAGAAGCAGTGTGGTTTGCAAGTGAACATGCCTCGTTTAGGGAGAGATCAATAGCCATACAGGGAGATATGATTAGAAAGAGGAAGAACATCATATGATGCATTTTACTTATCTGAGGCAGGATTGATGGGGTTCTGCTTGAACAAGAGCCTGAGATCTTCAACAGGTTCACAGGAATAGCTGTCCTCTGGCTTTGGAGTCTCAGTTTCTGTCTCCCCCTCCTGTAGGCCATAGGGTTTTATTCTAGAATTGTGGACCCAGGCAGATAGACCCTTCAATTTTACAGCAGTTGAAGTCACTAGAACAACCTGATAAGGCCCTGTCCATTTCTCGGACAGCTGGTTTGGACTCCCTTTTTCTTGCCAGGTCTTTACTGATACTTGATCCCCTGGCTTTACCTGGGGATTTTTCAAGTGTTCTTGTGGTTTGTTCTCCATACCGTTGGAGTTCTTGCTGAAACCTTCCCAGGTCAATTATATGTTTTAAGAGTGTATTGGCATCCTCGTCAAGAAACAAATCAGAAGTTCAGAATGGTCGTCCATACATCATTTCATAAGGACTTAACAATAGTGGCCATTTGGGGGATGTCCGTAGCCTCATGAGGGCTATGGGCAGCATATGTGTCCACTTATTATGTGTATCTGACATAGCTTAGCCATAGCCCTTTTAAGAGTCTGATTGGCTCTCTCTACCTTTCCTGAAGCTTGAGGCCTCCAGGATGAGCGGAGCCGGTATTTTATGCCTAAGCATGCGGCTAGGTTCTGGGGTATCTTGGCTGTAAGTGAGGGCCCGTTGTCACTCTGAAGTGACCGAGGCAGCCCAAACGTAGGCACTATCTCCTTCAGCAGAGCTTTACAGACTTCTGTAGCTCTCTCAGTCTCAGTAGGGAACGCTTCGATCCATCCTGTGAATGTGTCAATAAAGACTAGCAAGTAAGAAAACCCTTGGGTCTTGGGCATGGCTGTAAATTCTAAATGTGGAGCGGCATTGCCAGTCCGCTCCTGGGTATGATCCACGATGTTGGACAGGTGTAATTAGAGGAGGTCTGGTTTTTGGGTTATTTTTTAGACAGGTGTCACAATTTTGTGTGACCTGTTTAACAACCTTAGCTAACTGCGGATGGGAGAGAATAGGCTTAAGCAATATATCTAGATTATCTTTTCCAAAATGGGCGCTGTTATGTAAGGAGTTAGTAATGCTTTAAACCTGAGAATCAGGGAGTATTATTTGGGCCTGATCAGGCTGAAACCACCCATGTGACCCAATCTCCCAGCCCCACTCAGCATATCGGGAATGTCCCCCTGGGGTAAAATCTGGAGTCAGGGTTTCCTTGGGGAAAAGGGGGCAGATAGCAGTGGCAGAGGTAGCTTCCCCGGCAGCTCGTCCTGCCTCTTGATCAGCTTTCCTATTTCCCTGAGCCTCTTTTTCTTGCCCCTTTTGGTGACTCTTGCAGGGGATGACAGCTAATTTTGCAGGAAGTTTGACTGCCTCCAGGAGCCTGAGAATGAGCTCTTTGTGTTTAATAGCAGAGCTTCGGGCACTGAGCATCCCTCTTTCTTTCCAAATTGCTGCACGGGCATGCAGAATGAGGAAAGCATACTTAGAGTCCATACACACATTAATCCTCTTTCCTTCTCCTAACTCCAAAGCTCTTGTCAGGGCAAAAAGTTCAGCTTTCTGGGCTGAGGTGTCTGGGGGAAGAGACCCACTTTCCTTAGTTTCTTCCAGGCTCGCTGCAGCATATCCTGATTTCCTCTCTCCCTTTTCTACAAAACTGCTCCCATCTGTGTGCCAGTTTTCCTCTGGGTTCGATAAAGGTGTCTCTGATAGGTCCCGGCGAGAAGAGTATAACTCGTCTGTGATTTGTATGCATTGGTGATCCAGAGGGGAGGTAGGGGGATCTGGCAGTAAGGTTGCTGGATTTAAAGTCTGGCAGACCCTCAACTTTATTTCTGGAGTGTCAAGGAGGACGGCTTGGTATTGGGTGATCCTTCCCCCTGTCATCCACCTGTCCCCTTTCGTTTCCAAGACTGCTTGCACCCGGTGAGGCGTATACACTGTGGTGGGCTGACCCAGGGTCAGCTTAGATGCCTCCTTAACCATAAGAGCGGTGGCTGCTACTGCCCGGAGGCAAGTGGGCCAACCTCTGGCCACCTCATCTAGTTATTTTGAGAGATAAGCCACAGGATGTAATACGGGCCCCATCATCTGCTCTAACAACCCAAGAGCAGGTTCTGTCCTTCCAGAAACATAGAGTCTAAAAGGCTTCTCCAGGTTGGGGAGGCCTAAAGCTGGGGCTGTAGTGATGGACTCTTTTAGGGCATTAAAGGCCACCTTGCAGGTCTCATGCCAGTCGAGTGGCTCTTCCTCTTTCCCCCTTAAATTTTCATATAGGGGTCTGGCCAGATTGCCATAATTAGGAACCCAGTTCCTGCAAAACCCGGTCCTCCCAAAAAATCCCCTAAGATGTTATTTTGTTTGGGGGTACGGGGTATTTAAGATGAGGGATCTCCCCTCGGGGTCAGGCATTCTTTTTCTCTCCGTAATTATAAATCCAAGGTATTTTACTTGGGTTAAGCCTATCTGAGCCTACTTGGGGGATACTCGATAACCCTTTTCATACAGGAAAGTTAGCGTTTTAAATAGTGTCCATTTGAGAGCTGGTAAAATCTGGCCTAGCTATGAGCAAGTCATCCACATACTGTATTAGACTACTGTTTGTTAAAGTTAATTCCCTTAGTTCTCTCCCCGAGGAAGTCCCGAAGATATGAGTGCTGTCCCTAAACCCTTGGGGTAGTCGAGTCCAGTCGAGAGTTGTATGGTCTCTCTTGTTTCCAAGTCCCGCCACTCAAAAGCAAAGAGTTTTTGGGATTCAGGAAGGAGAGGAATGCAAAGAAAGCACCTTGAAGGTCCAAGACTGAGAAGTACTTGGCATTTCCTGGGACTTGGGATAGGAGGGTATATGGGTTTGGGACTATGGGGTGGATGGGAACCACAGCTTCATTAACAGCTCTTAGATCCTGGACGAATCGGTAAGATCCATCTGGTTTTTGAACGGGTAAGATTGGGGTGTTGCAGGGGGACTCACAGCTGATTCAAGTTCCAGTATCTCGGTGTTTGTTAACTAATGGTCTAAGACCCTCAAGAGCTACTGGTTTTAAGGGATATTGTCTTTTCCAGGGCTAGGGAGCATTTGGTCTCAGAGAAATCTTTACTGGTGGAACATTTATGGCTCAACCAGGGCTGGAGACATCCCACACCTGGGGATTGACATCATCTAGACAAGGGACAGACTCCTCCTTTTCTACCTCTGACTGTAAATATTCAGACATAGGCAAAGAAAATTATCGACTTCTACCTTTGTGTCCCCAAGTCACTCTGGTTTGGAGGCGAAAGTATTATTCTCAAAATGGAAAATTTGGAAGCTGCAAACATGAAAAATTTAGAGTCACGCAGAGGCTAGTCACTCTAAGCTAACCCCTAAGACATTTATTGACTGATTTCTAGCTTTTCTTCTTTAACCTTTTTTATCTACAGTAATCCTGTGTGTTCCTTCTAGTTACGGATTCATTTTTAGACTATCCTGACTCTACCACTACGTTCCAGTTTTGGGTCTGATACACTTAGAGATGTGCCAAGTGCTTCCTGAATACTATAGAACATATTTTATGTTTAAAATACTTCCATGCTTATGTAGTGAGTCAATGATTTTAAGTTTATTTGTTACACATTTCAATGTAAAAGTCAATGTGTGAACTAACATATTCACGACTTGGAAAATTTGGCTTGTTTTTGGTGTGTGTTTGAACTCCTCACCCGACCAAAAGTCATGGAGAGGTCTATTGTTTTTCTAAAATGGTTATAGTGTTGTTTATTTTCTGGTAATTGAATTAGGGTGTGAGTTGCCAAGCTTGTGTTTCTGTTCATTTCATTCCATCTGTTCGGGTTTCTTTCTCTCTCCTGAGTCAGACAGTAATTTCCCATTTGTTGTCCAGTTACCAAGGTTGGTGTCCATGCATCCGTGCTGGTCTCTCCATACATGTCCGGGTGTCCTGTGAAACACTAAGCTTAATTTATTTGGAAATGACCTAGCTGTTCAATACACTGTCATCACTCAGTTGAGCAGAGGGAGAGAAATTCAAGTGACAAAACTCCAGAGAAGCTAGTGTCAGAGCGCCCCGGCGTGGCATGCGTGCAGGGGTTGGGGGGAGGGGGGCGGGGCGCGGAGCGCGGAGATCTCAGGTGTCCTCCCACCCTGGGCCTCTCCAGGCCCGCCGCTGCTCAGTGGCCTCCCCGCGCCCCCATCGCTTTGGCTGCTCAGGGCCGGGTGGTCTCTGTAGCTGCCCGGCATCCTGCCCGAGGCCCCCCCTGCCTACACGCTGTCCTCCAGTCTCTCTCTGAACCCTCGACACTTTCTGCCTCTGTCTCACCTGGCGTGGGTGCGTGCGAGTGCCTGTCCGTGTGCCTGGCTGTCGCTCGTCCGCTCTCTCTGGAAGGTCCTGTGCTGGGCCTGTGGCGTGGGGGCAGGGCGGGCCTCGGTTTGGGGACAGGGCGGGGTTGAGGCACTCCAGGGGGTTTGCACAGCCGGCAGGATGAGAGCCTGGGACCCCGCTGGGTGCCCCTAATCTCCAGGAGGCTCCGGGGCCTGCAGACCCGGGCCAAAGCCCCACTCTTCCGGAGCCACCTGACCCTGAGCAGCGATCGGGATGGTGGGTGACAGGGGGTGAGGGGGCACCGAGATGTCCTCGCTGGTCTACCCACCACCCCTCCCCCCACCCCAGATTCCGCAGGCACGCCAGGCCCCGGCCGGCTGTGCCAGACTGGTGCTGGCCTGGGCTCGCGGTGTTCGGAGCGGGGACGCCCTCCGCTGGCCGCCGAGCTGCAGGCTCTGGCCGGCCGGAGTCCAGTCGCGGGTCGTGCGGCTCAAGTGCAGCGCCAGCCCGCTCGAGAACTGCAGCCCCAGGCCCGAACGGCAGGTCAGACCGCAAGGGAGGCGCAACGCGGGGCTCCTGCAGTGCCTGGCAGCCGCCTCGGTCTAAGGCCATACCACCCTGAACGTGCCCTCTCTCCTCTGATTTGGGAAACTGAGCAGGGTCGGGCCTGGTCAGTACTTGGATGGGAGACCGTCTAGAAGTTAGGCGATTTTTTTTGATTTTTCTGAATGCCTACTTCAGAAAGTTAGAATCGGATGACTTCACACAGTAAAACGAATCATATTTTCATACATAATCTTAAGAATCCAGCAGCTGGTCATTCTTTTTCCTGTCCTAACACAGCTAACTGGAAATCAGTTGTAGTAAGCTCTACTGACTTCAGACCCTCATCCCTAAGGGAAGATATATAGGAAAACCCATAATATATCTAAATAAACATGAAAGATACAATGATGAGAAAGAAAAAAATTTCTCAGTGACATCTTATTTGGTATCGGAAACACGATGATTATGAAAGCACAGCCCATAATCAAGTCCAGGCCATGGAAGCCTGTGACTGTCACTGAGTGTTGACTTCCCTTTCAGCTGAGGTCGTAAAAAGTGCTTTGTAAAATTCTGAGGTTTGAAGCACTTGTAACCTCCCGAAGAGACTGCAATCAGAAGGGTTTCTAGAATATCCTGACGCTGTGGTGAGCTCAAGCAATACATACTCCAGAGGACGGAAGACAGACATGTTGGGAAGTGGGGATGACTTCTACTGCACTTAGGGAGAAAGGGCATGTTCAAGTGGAGAAGCAACACCTCAGTGATTCAATCTTTAAAGACTCCACACATGGAGAAGAAAATGGCAACCCACTCCAGTATTCTTGCCTGGAAAACTCCATGGGCAGAGGAGTCTGGCGGACTGAAGTCCACGGGATTCCATGACTGACTGTGTGTGCACGAGGGTGAAGGGAGACGGGCTGGTAGCAAGAAACTGGTAGAAGTAAAAAATAAGAAAAAAATATAAAGTAAAGACTCGATAAATATGACAACGACTGGTAGGAATAAACCTTCAGAAGTGCCTTCTCAGACCTCCCGTCAGAAGCACAAGCGTAATAAAGACACTGAGTTTTCATGGTCTCACACAAAATTAGACTGGTTTATGACAATGGGCAGAGAGGCTCCTCTAAGACATCGGGGCTGGGCTTTACTGGAGGATGCACATCGATTGAGTGCATGACTGTGTGTTATGGAAATATGTCTTACTGGCAGGGCGAAGGCATCTTCTTGAAGAACACAGCAAATAACACCACAAATTCACGGAACTTGGCTACAATGACAATAGCTGATTTCGTGATGTCTACTGCTTGGCAGAGCTGGGATTGCCTCTGCCATTAAGTACCTCAGTGGCCAGCTGTGATAGTAGCCATTACTTTCTCACTTAGAAACTTGCCATGTGCACTAGCGCAAGAACAGTGAAAGCTCCCCAGAGAAGCAAGTCAGGCAGACATGCTTCTGTTTTCTCACAGAAGCTGCTTATGACCGGCCCTGCTCACAGACAGATTGCTAATTCCAAATCGATAGAAAGTTATGCAGATATTCTTTAGCAACTGAGCCACCAGTGAAGCCCTACTAGCTCAGTTGCTAAAGAATCTGCCTGCAACGCAGGAGACCCCGCTTTGAGTCCTGGGTCGGGAAGATCCGCTGGAGAAAGGATAGGCTACCCACTCCAGTATTCTGGCCTAGAGAATTCCATGGACTGTATAGTCCTTGGGGCTGCAAAGAGTCAGGCACGAACTGAGCCACTTTCACCTGCACATGCAGATATCACTTAAAAAAAAAAATGTGGTAACAGATCTAGGACCTCTGTCAAGCTCATGAGTGAGTACTATAAATATACAGAATCAGCTTTGTCCTGCATAGTTACTACCATCCTGTATTTGCTTTGAGAGGAGTTGAGCTACTCTTGGTACAGAGGAATGATTCTTTACCAACTGAGCCACAAGGGAAGCCCACTAATACTGGAGTGGGTAGCCTATCCCTTCTCCAGCAGATCTTCCTGACCCAGGAATTGAACCAGGGTCTCCTGCCTGAGTAACACATATTGGGTAAAAAACGGTGAGGGGGCAGAACTAGGGACATTGATTGGTAAAATCAGTTTTCCTTGTCTAGATGGCTAGCGGACGCGAAAGAAATGTTGGTGTGGATTTAAAAAATTCTTCTGATACGAAACAAAAAATTTACTAGTTCTCTGCAGATCTTTAATGAAGCACAGATATTGTCATTAGATTGCTTTGGTCATATCCGTCTTATCCACATTTATTTTTTAAAATCACATAGAGTGGCTTCAATCACTTGAAGAAACGACAAAAGGTTTCTTTGGTCTCCATTCTATACTGGATTGAGAGAAGGCAGTTGATCAGCATGATGCAGGAGCTCAAGATGTTTTTGGCAAAAACTTGACTAGTCTGTTTAATGATATGGAAGAATGAATTAAGGATGGCAGCACGAAACAGAAGGCCATGCTAGAAGTACACAAGACCTTGTTTGGTAAGTCCAAACATGATTTTTTCTTTCAATTGAAGGATAGATGCTTTACAGAATTTTGTTGCCAAACATCAACGTGAATGAGCCACAGGTGTAGATATGTCTCCTCCCTCCTGAACCTCTCTCCCATCTCCTCCTCTCCGGTCCACCCCTCTAGCTTGTTGCAGAGCCCCTGTTTGAGTCCCCTGAGTCATACAGCAAATTGCATTGTCATCTCTTTTAACGTATGGTACTATGTTTCCATGTTCCTCTGCATTCATCTCACCCTCTTCTTCCTCACACCTGCCAGTGTCCATAAGTCTGTTCTCTACATCTGTGACTCCTTGGCTGCCCTGCAAATAATTTCATCAGTACCACCTTTAGTTCAAGCATTTCTTCCCCCCCCCCCCACAAGCATTTCTTATTTCTTATTCCACTCTTACTGTCTTTAGTGTGAGACTGATCTCGAAACTGATATGAAAGTATTATTCTCAGCATGGAAAATTTGGAAGATGCAAACATGAAAAATTTAAAAAGTAACGCAGAGGCTAGTCACTCTAGGCTAACCCCTAAAACATTTATTGACTGATTTCTAGTTTCTCTTCTTTAACCTTTTTGATCTACGTAATCCTGTGTATTCCTTCTAGTTAGGAATTCATTTTTTGACTATCCTGATTCTTCCATTAAGTTCCAGTTTAGGGTCTGATACACTTACAGATGTGCCAAGTGCTTCCTGAATACTATAGAACATATTTTATGTTTAAAATACTTCCATGCGTATGTAGTGAGTCAATGATTTTAAGTTTATTTGTTACACATTTCAATGTAAAATTCAATGTGTGAACTAACATATTCTCGATTTGGAAAAGGTGGCTTTTTTTGTTGTGTGTAAGAACTCCTCACTGGACCAAAGGTCATGGAGAGGTCTATTGTTTTCTAAAATGGTTATAGTGTTGTTGTTTTTTTCGGTAATTGAATTGGGGTGTGAGTTGCAAAGTTTGTGTTTCTGTTCATGTTTTCCATCTGTTCCGGTTTCTTTCTCTCTCCGGAGTCAGACAATAATTTCCCATTGGTTGTCCAGTTACCAAGGTTGGTGTGCATGCATCCGTGCTGGTCTCTCCATTCATGTCCGGGTGTCCTGTGAAACACTAAGCTTAATTTATTTGGAAATGACCTAGCTGTGCAATATACTGTCATCACTCAGTTGAGCACAAGGATAGAAATTCACGTCATCAAACTCCGGAGAAGCTTTCGTCGGAGAGGGGCGTGCGTTCAGGGGGTTGGGGTGGGAGGGGCGCGGACCGCGGATATCTCAGGTGCCCTCCCAACCTGGGCGTCTGCAGGCCTGCCTCTGCTCGGCAGCCTCCCCCCGCCCCCATCGCGTTTGCTGCTCAGGATCGGGTGGTGTCTGAAGCTGCCCAGCATCCTGCCCGAAGCCCCCCCTGCCCACATGCTGTCTTCCGGTGTCTCTCTGAACCCTCATCTCTTTCTGCCTCTGTCTCACCTGACGTGGGTGCGTGCGAGTGCCTGTCCGTGTGCCTGGCTATCGCTCGTCCGCTCTCTCAGGAAGGTCCTGTGCTGGGCCCGTGGCGTGGGGGCAGGGCCGGCCTCGGTTTGGGGACAGGGCGGGGCTGAGGCACTCCAGGGGGTTTGCACAGCCAGCAGGATGGGCGCCTGGGGCCCCGGCTGGGCTGCACCTAAGCCCGCAGGAGGCTCAGGGGACCCCGGCCCCGGGCTGACGCCCCGCTCGTCCGGAGCCACGTGACCCTGAGCAGCGAACGGGATGGTGGGGGGCGGGGGGTGGGGGGGCACCGAGACGTCCTCCCCGCTCAAGCCACCCCCCTCCCCAACACCCGCCAGAGTCCCGCAGCCTCGCCAGGCCGCTCGGTGTCCGGGAAGCGCCCCAGGCCGAGCCAGGCGGGTGCTGGCCAGGGGTGGCGTCGGCTGGTCTCCCAGCTGCAGGGCCTGTCCCGGTTTTTCCCATCAGTTCAACAGTGACGGTCACCCCACATTGTGAGTCGTCTAGATTTCTCACTGACACCCCTGTTAGGGAGTGGCTTTTTAGAGAGATAGGGAAGGTCACATGGGGGATGTTAGTCATGAGAGAAAACAAGGGCTCATGTGGGATTGCAGATGTCATCCAGGGGGTAAATAGAGACAGTTGTTGCTGGTACCAAGACATGAAGTTTTTTTTCCCTCTTTTCCCAAAAGGCCATATTACGACCACATGGGGGCGCTGAGTAATAGCCCATAGCTCGGCTGGAAGGGTGGGCCTTTGATAGTGATACCGTGGGATGGGTTGGACATACCCCCAACCTTTGTCATTAATGCAGATGCAGCCCAGTCTGCTTAGGTTGAGTTGAGAAGCAGTGTGGTTTGCAAGTGAACATGCCTCGTTTAGGGAGAGATCAATAGCCATACAGGGAGATATGATTAGAAAGAGGAAGAACATCATATGATGCATTTTACTTATCTGAGGCAGGATTGATGGGGTTCTGCTTGAACAAGAGCCTGAGATCTTCAACAGGTTCACAGGAATAGCTGTAATCTGGCTTTGGAGTCTCAGTTTCTGTCTCCCCCTCCTGTAGGCCATAGGGTTTTATTCTAGAATTGTGGACCCAGGCAGATAGACCCTTCACTTTTACAGCAGTTGAAGTCACTAGAACAACCTGATATGGCCCTGTCCATTTCTCGGACAGCTGGTTTGGACTCCCTTTTTCTTGCCAGGTCTTTACTGATACTTGATCCCCTGGCTTTACCTGGGGATTTTTCAAGTGTTCCTGTGGTTTGTTCTCCATACCGTTGGAGTTCTTGCTGAAACCTTCCCAGGTCAATTATATGTTTTAAGAGTGTATTGGCATCCTCGTCAAGAATCAAATCAGAAGTTAAGAATGGTCGTCCATACATCATTTCATAAGGACTTAACAATAGTGGCCGTTTGGGGGATGTCCGTATCCTCATGAGGGCTATGGGCAGCATATGTGTCCACTTATTATGTGTTTCTGACATAGCTTAGCCAGAGCCCTTTTAAGAGTCTGGTTGGCTCTCTCTACCTTTCTTGAAGCTTGAGGCCTCCAGGATGAGCGGAGCTGGTATTTTATTCCTAAGCATGCGGCTAGGTTCTGGGGTATCGTGGCTGTAAGTGAGGGCCCGTTGTCACTCTGAAGTGACCGAGGCAGCCCAAACCTAGGCACTATCTCCTTCAGCAGAGCTTTACAGACTTCTGTAACTCTCTCAGTCTCAGTAGGGAACGCTTCGGTCCATCCTGTGTATGTGTCAATAAAGACTAGCAAGTAAGAAAACCCTTGGGTCTTGGGCATGGCTGTAAATTCTAAATGTGGAGTGGCATTGCCAGTCCGCACCTGGGTATGATCCCCGATGTTGGCCAGGTGTAATTAGAGGAGATCTGGTTGTTGGGTTATTTTTTAGACAGGTGTCACAATTTTGTGTGACTTGTTTAACAACCTTAGCTAACTGGGATGGGAAAGAATAGGCTTAAGCAAGATTTCTAGATTATCTTTTCCAAAATGGGCGCTCTTATGTAAGGAGTTAGTAATGTTTTAAACCTGAGAATCAGGGAGTATTATTTGGGCCTGATCAGGCTGAAACCACCCATGTGACCCAATCTCCCAACCCCGCTCAGCATATCGGGAATGTCCCCCTGGGGTAAAATCTGGAGTCAGGGTTTCCTTGGGGAAAAGGGGGTAGATAGCAGTGGCAGAGGTAGCTTCCCCGGCAGCTCGTCCTGCCTCTTGATCAGCTTTCCTATTTCCCTGAGCCTCTTTTTCTTGCCCCTTTTGGTGATTCTTGCAGTGGATGACAGCTAATTTTGCAGGAAGTTTGACTGCCTCCAGGAGCCTGAGAATGAGCTCTTTGTGTTTAATAGCAGAGCTTCGGGCACTGAGCATCCCACTTTCTTTCCAAACTGCTGCACGGGCATGCAGAATGAGGAAAGCATACTTAGAGTCCATACACACATTAATCCTCTCTCCTTCTCCTAACTCCAATGCTCTTGTCAGGGCAAAAAGTTCAGCTTTCTGGGCTGAGGTGTCTGGGGGAAGAGACCCACTTTCCTTAGTTTCTTCCAGGCTCGCTACAGCATATCCTGCTTTCCTCTCTCCCTTTTCTACAAAACTGCTGCCATCTGTGTGCCAGTTTTCCTCTGGGTCAGATAAAGGTGTCTCTGATAGGTCCCGGCGAGAAGAGTATAACTCGTCTGTGATTTGTATGCATTGGTGATCCAGAGGGGAGGTAGGGGGATCTGGCAGTAAGGTTGCTGGATTTAAAGTCTGGCAGACCCTCAACTTTATTTCTGGAGTGTCAAGGAGGAGGGCTTGGTATTGGGTGATCCTTCCCCCTGTCATCCACCTGTCCCCTTTCGTTTCCAAGACTGCTTGCACCCGGTGAGGCGTATACACTGTGGTGGGCTGAACCAGGGTCAGCTTAGATGCCTCCTTAACCATAAGAGCGGTGAGTGCTACTGCCCGGAGGCAAGTGGGCCACCCTCTGGCCACCTCATCTAGTTATTTTGAGAGATAAGACACAGGTTGTAATACGGGGCCCATCATCTCCTCTAACACCCCAAGAGCAGTTCCTGTCCTTCCAGAAACATAGAGTCTGAAAGGCTTCTCCAGGTTGGGGAGGCCTAAAGCTGGGGCTGTAGTGATGGACTCTTTTAGGACATTAAAGGCCACCTTGCAGGTCTCATGCCAGTCGAGTGGCTCTTCCTCTTTCCCCCTTAAATTTTCATATAGGGGTCTGGCCAGATTGCCATAATTAGGAACCCAGATCCTGCAAAACCCGGTCCTTCCTAAAAATCCCCTAAGCTGTTGTTTTGTTTGGGGGTACGGGGTATTTAAGATGAGGGATCTCCCCTCGGGGTCAGGCATTCTTTTTCTCTCCGTAATTATAAATCCAAGGTATTTTACTTGGGTTAAGCTAATCTGAGCCTACTTGGGGGATACTCGATAACCCTTTTCATACAGGAAAGTTAGCGTTTTAAATAGTGTCCATTTGAGAGCTGGTAAAATCTGGCCTAGCTATGAGCAAGTCATCCACATACTGTATTAGACTACTGTTTGTTAAAGTTAATTCCCTTAGTTCTCTCCCCGAGGAAGTCCCGAAGATATGAGGGCTGTCCCTAAACCCTTGGGGTAGTCGAGTCCAGTCGAGAGTTGTATGGTCTCTCTTGTTTCCAAGTCCCGCCACTCAAAAGCAAAGAGTTTTTGGGATTCAGGATGGAGAGGAATGCAAAAGAAAGCACCTTGAAGGTCCAAGACTGAGAAGTACTTGGCATTTCCTGGGACTTGGGATAGGAGGGTATATGGGTTTGGGACTATGGGGTGGATGGGAACCACAGCTTCATTAACAGCTCTTAGATCCTGGACGAATCGGTAAGATCCATCTGGTTTTTGAACGGGCAAGATTGGGGTGTTGCAGGGGGACTCACAGCTGATTCGAGTTCCAGTATCTCGGTATTTGTTAACTAATGGTTTAAGACCCTCAAGAGCTACTGGTTTTAAGGGATATTGTCTTTTCCAGGGCTAGGGAGCATTTGGTCTCAGAGAAATCTTTACTGGTGGAACATTTATGGCTCAACCAGGGCTGGAGACATCCCACACCTGGGGATTGACATCATCTAGACAAGGGACAGACTCCTCCTTTTCTACCTCTGACTGTAAATATTCAGACATAGGCAAAGAAAATTATCGACTTCTACCTTTGTGTCCCCAAGTCACTCTGGTTTGGAGGCGAAAGTATTATTCTCAAAATGGAAAATTTGGAAGCTGCAAACATGAAAAATTTAAAGAGTCACGCAGAGGCTAGTCACTCTAAGCTAACCCCTAAGACATTTATTGACTGATTTCTAGCTTCTCTTCTTTAACCTTTTTTATCTACAGTAATCCTGTGTGTTCCTTTTAGTTAGGGATTCATTTTTAGACTATCCTGACTGTTCCACTACGTTCCAGTTTTGGGTCTGATACACTTAGAGATGTGCCAAGTGCTTCCTGAATACTATAGATCATATTGTATATTTAAAATACTTCCATGATTATGTAGTGAGTCAATGATTTAAAGTTTATTTGTTACACATTTCAATGTAAAAATCAATGTGTGAACTAACATATTCACGACTTGGAAAAGTTGGTTTTTTTGCTGTGTGTTTGAACTCCTCATCCGACCAAAGGTCATGGAGAGGTCTATTGTTTTTCTAAAATGGTTATAGTGTTGTTTATTTTCTGGTAATTGAATTAGGGTGTGAGTTGCAAAGCCTGTGTTTCTGTTCATTTCATTCCATCTGTTCGGGTTTCTTTCTCTCTCCTGAGTCAGACAGTAATTTCCCATTGGTTGTCCAGTTACCAAGGTTGGTGTCCATGCATCCGTGCTGGTCTCTCCATACATGTCCGGGTGTCCTGTGAAACACTAAGCTTAATTTATTTGGAAATGACCTAGCTGTTCAATACACTGTCATCACTCAGTTGAGCAGAGGGAGAGAAATTCAAGTGACAAAACTCCAGAGAAGCTAGTGTCAGAGCGCCCCGGCGTGGCATGCGTGCAGGGGGTTGGGGGGAGGGGGGCGGGGAGCAGAGCGCGGAGATCTCAGGTGTCCTCCCACCCTGGGCCTCTCCAGGCCCGCAGGTGCTGAGTGGCCTCCCTCCGCCCCCATCGCTTTGGCTGCTCAGGGCCGGGTGGTCTCTGCAGCTGCCCGGCATCCTGCCCGAGGCCCCCCCTGCCCACAGGCTGTCTTCCAGTCTCTCTCTGAACCCTCGACTCTTTCTGCCTCTGTCTCACCTGGCGTGGGTGCGTGCGAGTGCATGTGCGTGTCGTGGGCTGTCACTCGTCTGCTCTCCCAGGAAGGTCCTGTGCTGGGCCCATGGCGTGGGGGCAGGGCGGGCCTCGGTAGGGCGAAAAGGCGGGGCTGAGGCGCTCCAGGGGGTTTGCACAGCCGGCAGGACGGGCGCCTGGGGCCCCGGCTGGGCTGCGTCTAAGCCCGCAGGAGGCTCCGGTGACCGCGGTCCCGGGCCGAAGCCCCACCCGTCCGGAGCCACGTGACCCTGAGCAGCGAAAGGGATGGTGGGGGGCAGGGGGTGAGGGGGCACCGAGACGTCCTCGCTGCTCTACCCACCCCTCCTCCCCCCACCCCAGGTCCCGCAGGCATGCCAGGCCCCGGCCGGGCTAGACGGGTGCTGGCCGGTGTTGTCAGTGTGCGGGGCCGTGGCGCCCTCCGCTGGCCCCCGAGCTGCCGGCCCTGGTTGGTCGGAGTCCAGTCGCGGGTCGTGCGGCTCAAGTGCAGCATGCGCCAGGTCGAGAGCTGTGGCCCCAGGCCCGAAGGGCATGTCAGAATGCATGGGACTGGAGCCCATTATACAGAGTGAAGTAAGCCAGAAAGATAAAGAACATTACAGCATACTAACACATATATACGGAATTTAGAAAGATGGTAACGATGACCCTATATGCAAAACAGAAAAAGAAACACAGAAGTACAGAACAGACTTTTGAACTCTGTGGGAGAAGGTGAGGGTGGGATGTTTCAAAAGAACAGCATGTATATTATCTATGGTGAATCAGATCACTAGCCCAGGTGGGATGCATGAGACGAGTGCTCGGGCCTGGTGCACTGGGAGGACCCAGAGGAGTCGGGTGGAGAGGGAGGTGGGAGGGGGGATCGGGATGGGGAATACGTGTAACTCAATGGCTGATTCATGTCAATGTATGACAAAACCCACTGAAATGTTGTGAAGTAATTGGCCTCCAACTAATAAAATAAAATTAAAAAAAAATAAAATAAAAAAAAAAAAAAAAAAAAAAAAAAGAATGCATGGGAGGCGCCGCGCGGAGCTCTTGGGGGGCCTGACAGCCGCCTCGGTCTAAGGCCATAGCACCCTGAATGTGCCCTATGTCCTCTGATCTGGGAAAATGAGTAGGGCCGGGCCTGGTCAGTACTTGCATGGGAGACCGCCTAGTAGTTACGCGGTTTTGTGATTTTTCTGAATGCCTAATTCAGAAAGTTAGAATTGGATGACTGCACACAGGAAAACGAATAATGTTTTCGTACATAAACTTAAGAATCCAGCAGCTGGTCTTTCTTTTTCCTGTCCTAACACAGCTAACTGGAAGTCAGTTGCAGTAAGTTCTACTGACTTAAGACCCTCATCCCTAACGGAAGGTATATAGGAAAACCCAGAGTATATCTAAATAAACATGAAAAATAGAACGATGAGAAAAAAAAAAATTCTCAGTGACATCTTAGTTGGTACATGAAACACGATGATTATGAAAGCACAACCCTTAATCAAGTCCAGGCCATTGAAGCCTGTGACTTTCACTGAGTGTTGACTTCCCTTTCAGCTGAGGTTGTAAAAAATGCTTTGTAAAATCCTGAGGTTTGAAGCACTTGTAACCTCCTGAAGAGACTGCAATCAGAAGGCTTTCTAGAATATCCTGACGCTGTGGTGAGCTCATGCAATACATTCTGCAGAGGTCGGAAGACAGACATGTTGGGAAGTGGGGATGACTTCTACTGCACTTAGGGAGAAAGGGCATGTACAAGTGGAGAAGCAACACCACAGTGATGGAATCTTTAAAGACTCCATACATGGAGAAGGAAATGGCAACCCACTCCAGTATTCTTGGCTGGAATAATCCATGGACAGAGGAGTCTGGCGGGCTGAAGTCCACGGGATTCCATGACTGATCGTGTGTGCACGAGGGTGGAGGGAGACGGGTTGGTAGCAAGAAACTGGTAGAACTAATAAAACAACAACAACAACAACAACAAAAACTAAAGACTCGATAAAAATGACAATGACTGGTAGGAATAAACCTTCAGAAGTGCCTTCTCAGACCTCCCGTCTGAAGCACAAGTGTAATAAAGACATTGAGTTTTCATGGTCTCAGACAAAATTAGACTGGCTTATGACAATGGGCAGAGAGGCTCCTCTAAGACATCGGGGCTGGGCTTTACTGGAGGATGCACATCGATTGAGTGCATGGCTGTGTGTTATGGAAATATGTCTTACTGGCAGGGCGAAGGCATCTTCTTGAAGAACACAGCAAATAACACTACAAATTCAAGGAACTTGGCTACAATGACAATAGCTGATTTCATGTTGGCTACTGCTTGGCAGAGCTGGGTTCGCCTCTCCCATTAAGTACCTCAGTGGCCAGCTGTGAATGTAACCATTAGTTTCTCACTTAGAAACCGAACCTAATACTTGCCATGTGCACTAGTGCAAGAACAGTGCAATACCCAACAGGTAAAGGAATATGACAAGTGCCCACCAAGTCAAACAAAAGAGGAGGAGATAGGGAATCTATCTGAAAAACAATTTAGAATAATGATAATAAAAATGATCCAAATCTTGAAAACAAAATGGAGTTACAGATAAATAGCCTGGAGACAAAGATTGAAAAGATGCAGGAAATGCTTAACAAAGACCTAGAAGAAATAAAAGAGAGTCAATTAAAAATGAATAATGCAATGAATGAGATCAAAAACACTTTGGAGCGAACCAAGAGTAGAATAACGGAGACAGAAGATAGGATAACTGAGGTAGACAATAGAATAGTGGAAATAAATGAAGCAGAGAGGAAAAAAGAAAAAAATGATCAAAAGAAATGAGGACAACCTCAGGGACCTCTGGGACAATGTGAAACGCCCCACATTCGAATCATTGGAGTCCCAGAAGAAGAAGACAAAAAGAAAGGCCATGAGAAAATACTCGAGGAGATAATAGCTGAAAACTTCCCTAAAATGGGGAAGGAAATAGCCACCCAAGTCCAAGAAACCCAGAGAGTGCCAAACAGGATAAACCCAAGGCGAAACACTCCAAGACACATATTAATCAAATTAACAAAGATCAAACACAAAGAACAAATACTAAAAGCAGCAAGGGAGAAACAACAAATAACACACAAAGGAATTCCCATAAGGATAACAGCTGATCTACCAATAGAAACCTTCCAGGCCAGAAGGGAATGGCAGGACATAATGAAAGTAATGAAAGAAAATAATCTACAACCTAGATTACTGTACCCAGCAAGGATCTCATTCAGATATGAAGGAGAAATCAAAAGCTTTACAGACAAGCAAAAGCTGAGAGAATTCAGCACCACCAAACCAGCTCTTCAACAAATGCTAAAGGACCTTCTCTAGACAGGAAATGCAGAAATGTTGTATAAACATGAACCCAAAACAACAAAGTAAATGGCAACGGGACCACACCTATCAATAATTACCTTAAATGTAAATGGGTTGAATGCCCCAACCAAAAGACAAAGATTGGCTGAATGGATACAAAAACAAGACCCTTATATATGCTGTCTACAAGAGACCCACCTCAAAACCAGAGACACATACAGACTAAAAGTGAAAGGCTGGAAAAAAATATTTCACGCAAATGGAGACCAAAAGAAAGCAGGAGTCACAATACTCATATCAGATAAAATAGACTTTCAAATAAAGGATGTGAAAAGAGACAAAGAAGGACACTACATAATGATCAAAGGATCAATCCAAGAAGAAGATATAACAATTATAAATATATATGCACCCAACATAGGAGCACCGCAATATGTACGGCAAACGCTAATGAGTATGAAAGAGGAAATGAATAGTAACACAATAATAGTGGGAGACTTTAATACCCCACTCACAACTATGGATAGATCAACTAAACAGAAAATCAAAAAGGAAACACAAACCTTAAATGATACAATGGACCAGCTAGGCCTAATTGATATCTATAGGACATTTCACCCCAAAACAATCAATTTCACCTTTTTCTCAAGTCCACACGGAACATTCTCCAGAATAGATCACATCCTGGGCCATAAATCTGGTCTTGGAAAATTCAGAAAAATTGAAATCATCCCAGTCATCTTTTCTGACCACAGTGCAGTAAGATTAGATCTCAATTACAGGAAAAATATTGTTAAAAATTCAAACATATGGAGGCTAAATAACACGCTTCTGAATAACCAAAAAATCATAGAAGAAATCAAAAAAGAAATCAAAATATGTATAGAAATGAATGAAAATGAAAACACAACAACCCAAAACCTATGGGACACTGTAAAAGCAGTGCTAAGGGGAAGGTTCATAGCATTACAGGCTTACATCAAGAAACAAGAAAAAAGCCAAATAAATAACCTAACTCTACACCTAAAGCAATTAGAGAAGGAAGAAATGAAAAACCCCAGGGTTAGCAGAAGAAAAGAAATCTTAAAAATTATGGCAGAAATAAATGCAAAAGAAACTAAAGAGACCATAGCAAAAATCAACAAAGCTAAAAGCTGGTTTTTTGAAAAAATAAACAAAATTGACAAACCATTAGCAAGACTCATTAAGAAACAAAGAGAGAAGAACCAAATTAACAAAATAAGAAATGAAAAGGGTGAGATCACAACAGACAACACTGAAATACAAAGGATCATAAGAGACTACTACCAGCAGCTCTATGCCAATAAAATTGACAACTTGGATGAAATGGACAAATTTTAGAAAAGTATAACTTTCCAAAACTGAACCAGGAAGAAATAGAAGATCTTAACAGACCCATCACAAGCAAGGAAATCGAAACTGTAATCAAAAATCTTCCAGGAAACAAAAGCCCAGTACCAGATGGTTTCACAGCTGAATTCTACCAAAAATTTAGAGAAGAGCTAACACCTATCTTACTCAAACTCTTCCAGAAAATTGCAGAAGAAGGTAAACTTCCAAACTCATTCTATGAGGCCACCATCACCCTAATTCCAAAACCACACAAAGATGCCACAAAAAAAGAAAACTACAGGCCAATATCACTGATGAACATAGATGCAAAAATCCTTAGCAAAATTCTAGCAAATAGAATCCAACAACATCTTAAAAAAATCATACACCATGACCAAGTGGGCTTTATCCCAGGAATGCAAGGATTCTTCAATATCTGCAAATCAATCAATGTAATACACCACATTAACAAATTGAAAGATAAAAACCATATGATTATCTCAATAGATGCAGAGAAAGCCTTTGACAAAATTCAACACTCATTTATGATTAAAACTCTCCAGAAAGCAGGAATAGAGGGAACATACCTCAACATAATAAAAGCTATATATGACAAACCCACAGCAAGCATCACCCTCAATGGTGAAAAATTGAAAGCATTTCCCCTGAAATCAGGAACAAGACAAGGGTGCCCACTCTCACCACTATTATTCAACATAGTCTTGGAAGTTTTGGCCACAGCAATCAGAGCAGAAAAAGAAGTAAGAGGAATCCAGATAGGAAAAGAAGAAGTGAAACTCTCGTTGTTTGCAGTTGACATGATCCTCTACATAGAAAACCCTAAATACTCTTCCAGAAAATTACTAGAGCTAACCAATGAATATAGTAAAGTTGCAGGATATAAAATTAACACACAGAAATCCCTTGCATTCCTATATACTAACAATGAAAAAACAGAAAGAGAAATTAAGGAAACAATACCATTCTCCATTGCAACAAAAAGAATAAAATACTTAGGAGTATATCTACCTAAAGAAACAAAAGACCTGTACATAGAAAACTATAAAACACTGATGAAAGAAATCAGAGTGGACACAAACAGATGGAGAAACATACCGTGTTCATGGATTGGAAGAATCAATATTGTCAAAATGGCTATTCTACCCAAAGCAATCTATAGATTCAATGCAATCCCTATCAAACTACCAACGGTATTTTTCACAGAACTAGAACAAATAATTTCACAATTTGTATGGAAATACAGAAAACCACGAATAGCCAAAGTAATCTTGAGAAAGAAGAATGGAACTGGAGGAATCAACCTGTCTGACTTCAGTCTCTACTACAAAGCCACAGTCATCAAGACAGTATGGTACTGGCACAAAGACAGAAATATAGATCAATGGAACAGAATAGAAAGCCTAGAGATAAATCCACGAACCTATGAACACCTTATCTTTGACAAAGGAGGCAAGGATATACAATGGAAAAAAGACAACTGCTTTAACAAGTGGTGCTGGGAAAACTGGTCAACCACCTGTAAAAGAATGAAACTAGAACACTTTCTAACACCACACACAAAAATAAACTCAAAATGGATTAAAGATCTAAATGTAAGACCAGAAACTATAAAACTCCTAGAGGAGAACTTAGGCAAAACACTCTCCGACATGAATCACAGCAGGGTCCTCTATGACCCACCTCCCAGAATATTGGAAATAAAAGCAAAAATAAACAAATGGGACCTAATGAAACTTAAAAGCTTCTGCACTACAAAGGAAACTATAAGTAAGGTGAAAAGACAGCCCTCAGATTGGGAGAAAATAATAGCAAATGAAGAAACAGACAAAGGATTAATCTCAAAAATATACAAGAAACTCCTGAAGCTCAATTCCAGAAAAATAAATGACCCAATCAAAAAATGGGCCAAAGAACTAAACAGACATTTCTCCAAAGAAGACATACAGATGGCTAACAAACACATGAAAAGATGCTCAACATCACTCATTATTAGAGAAATGCAAATCAAAACCACAATGAGGTACCATTACACGCCAGTCAGGATGGCTGCTATCCAAAAGTCTATAAGCAATAAATGCTGGAGTGGGTGTGGAGAAAAGGGAACCCTCTTACACTGTTGGTGGGAATGCAAACTAGTACAGCCACTATGGAAAACAGTGTGGAGATTTCTTAAAAAACTGGAAATAGAACTGCCATTTGACCCAGCAATACCACTTCTGGGCATACACACCACGGAAACCAGATCTGAAAGAGACACGTGCACCCCATTGTTCATCGCAGCACTGTTTATAATAGCCAGGACATGGAAGCAGCCTAGATGCCCATCAGCAGATGAATGGATAAGGAAGCTGTGGTACATATACACCATGGAATATTACTCAGCCATTAAAAAGAATTCATTTGAATCAGTTCTAATGAGATGGATGAAACTGGAGACCATTATTCAGAGTGAAGTAAGCCAGAAAAATAAAGAACATTACAGCATACTAACACATATATATGGAATTTAGAAAGATGGTAATGATAACCCTATATGCAAAACAGAAAAAGAGACACAGAAGTACAGAACAGACTTTTGGACTCTGTGGGAGAAGGTGAGGGTGGGATGTTTCAAAAGAACAGCATGTATTTTATCTATGGTGAAAGAGATCACTAGCCCAGGTGAGATGCATGAGACGAGTGCTCGGGCCTGGTGCACTGGGAGGACCCAGAGGAGTCGGGTGGAGAGGGAGGTGGGAGGGGGGATCGGGATGGGGAATACGTGTAACTCTATGGCTGATTCGTGTCAATGTATGACAAAACCCACTGAAATGTTGTGAAGTAATTGGCCTCCAACTAATAAAATAAAATTAAAAAAAAAAAAACTGAGCTATCCTAAAAATTAAAAAAAAAAGCTACCTCTTCTATGCAACATCTGTGTGTCTTCTGTCTGTCTTCTTCCTCGCTGACGCCACTCATCCCTTGGGTATTCCTGGTCCTGCTGGGGCTGGACCTCGGCAATTTTGCTCAATGCTTTGGATCCTAGTGGAAAAACATGCTGTTAATCCTACTTTTGCGAGGATTAAAACCATCGTAAAAACTGGAATTTGTTTAAATATTTTTGGTTTAAATATATCTTGTGTATATAATTACCCAGATTACTGTTGGGTATTAGATTGCTATGTTACAATATGTATGGCATACATGAGTTCCACTGTTATTGATATGATATGTGTTGGAGAGGTATTTGGTGGTGCAAGTGATTTAAATGATGTGTTCACAGTGTTTATATTCCTGTTATGTGGTTAATGGGTCTTGGATTCACGTTTGAAATATGACTCCCTTGTCTTTTGTGATGCATGAGAAGTGCTGAAATTGAAGATGATGCAGGTTAAGTCTAGGGTTGAGGGTGTGAGTAGGGTGGGGGGGAGGGTGTGGGTTAGGTTAAGGGTGTGGATTAGGGTGTGGGTTACATTGTGGCTTAGGGGTTAGAAGTTAGGGGTGTGGGTGAGGGTGAGGGCTGAGGGGTGAAGGTGTCAGGTTAGGGTTGGGATGATGCGTTAGGGTTAGTGTGTCAGGTTAGGGTTAGGGGGTCGGGTTGGTGTTAGGTTCTGGGATAGGGTTACGGTGTTGGTTAGGGTTAGGGTGTCGTGTTGGGGTTAGGGTTAGGACAAGGGCGAGGGCAATTTCGCCTGGGACCTTATGGAGGGGCCTCACAGTCAAAGGTAAAGGCAAAGTCACATCCACACTTCTGTTCCATCCCCTTTGCTCTATAGTAGAGCTCTAGTAAGCCTAGGCCTGGTAGGAAAACTCTTGGCTCCTGTGGGGACACATCCTGTGTGTGAATCTGCATACCAGACCTAGGGGCCACAGGGCGCCTGTTTTCTTCTGGGAGAGGGGACCCTGAAGCGGTGTTGCCTGGCAACAGCTTGAAAATCCATTAAATTGCACTTTACGTACCTCTGACAAAGCTAGATTTGCTCCACCTTTTCGCCATTTGGAAGCAAACCTTCCATACCCTCTCCCCAAGTAGGCAATGGGCCTACTTTGAGTAGAAAGTCCCCTTGAGGAGCTGAGCCCAGGAAGGCACCCAGTCATGTCAAACACACACCAGCTGCTTACTTCCTCATGGGCAGTATCACAATCAGCTAGGAATGTCTTTGCAAGGATTGAAAAGGGAAGGGGAGATACATGGCCCTGCCTCTGAAATTTCAGTCCTCTGAGCAGAACTGGAATTCAATTGTATCAGCGAAACTGTGCCTTCCAAAGAGGCTTGCAAACACACCCCGAGTGGCTGCCTCTTCTTCCCTGAAGAAGGCTCCCTTTCCCTGCATCCTGCGGACTCCCTGTCCCAGCCTCCTGGAAAAGCACTTCTTGGAGTTCCTTCTTGGAGTTCCTTTCTTAGTTGCAGTTATCCCTCAACTTGGGGCCATAGGGAGTAGCCCCACACTCACAGGGGAAGGCAGACCCACCTCCACACATCTCTTCCATCCCCTTTGCTCTGTAGGACAATTCTAGTGAGCCTAGGTCTGTCAGAAAATTCTTGGCTTTGACGGGAACACACCCTGTGTGTGAACCTGCATACCCGACCTAGGGGCCACAGGGCGCCTGTTTTGCTCGAGTGGGCCTTGAAGCAGTACAGCCTAGTGAGAGCTTGAAAATCCATCCAATTGCTCCTTTCTTACCTCTGACACCTAGCTTTGTTCCACCCTTTGGCAGTGTGGAGGGAAGAGGGCCCAACCCCGTCCTCAAGCGGACATGGGGCCTACTTTGAGAGGAAAGGCCCCCTTGAGGAGCTGAGCCCATCAAGGCACCCAGTCATGTCAAATATACTCCCACTGCTTGCTTCTTCATGGGTAGTACCACTATCAGCTTGGAATGTCTTTGCAAGGATCACAAAGGGAAGGGGAGATACACGACCCTGCCTCTGGAACTTCGGTCCTCTGAGCAGACCTGAGTGCTCTAGGGAGCCTAGGACTGTCAGGAAAATTCTTGGCTCCTACGGGGACACACCCCATATGTGAACCTGCATACCGGACCTCGGGGCCACAGTGTGCCTGCTTCTCTCGGTGTGCCTAAAGCGGTGCAGCCTAGCAACAGCTATTGAGCCTAGGTCTGTCTGGAACATTTTGGATCCTGTGGGGAAAACACCCTGTGCACACCCCTAGATACCGGGCCTAGGGGCCAAAATTCTCACATGTCTCCTGGGGAACCCTAACACAGTGTGACCTAGCAACTGCTTGAAAATCCATCCCATTGCTGTTTTCCTCCTTCTGATACAGCTAGCATTGCTCCTTGCTTTGGGATATCTCAAGCAAGGGGCGAGTCCATAACTGCTCTCCTGGGGCCCAATGGATGTGCAAGGTGCCCTCAACCAGGTGACCCCAGCATGCCACCCGGCCCCCTCAGACACACTCCCGCAGCCTTCTTCCTCATGGGAAGCACCTCTCTGACCCAGGAATGTGTTTGCAAGGCTCGGAATGTGCAGGGAGACACATGGCCCTGACTCTGGAATTGAGGTCCTTGGGGCAGGCCTGCAGGTCTGACATCTGAGAAGCAAAACACTTGCTGCAAATAGAGGCCTGAAAACACACTCTGTGTATGACTTTCCTTCCTCCAAGGAAGATAGCTTTCCCAGTCTCCTGCATGCTGAGTGTCACACAGCTGGAATGTGCTTGCGTGGAGGTCATGATTCAGTGGCAATGGCCCCTGAGGCCCTGTGCCCAGGTAGGGCGCCCACACTCACAGGCAAATCAAAGCAACTTCCAAATGAGTCAGCTCTTCACATCTAGTGGCCAAAGTATTGGAGTTTCAGGTTCAATATTAGTCTTTCCAATGTATATTCAGACCTGATTTCCTTTAGGATGGAGTGGTTGGGTCCTCTTATAGTCTAAGCAAACTTCAAGCATCTTCTTCAGCACCACAGTGCAAAAGCATCAAATCTTTGGCTGTCAACTTTCTTTATAGTCCATCTTTCACATCCATACATGACATGGAAAAACCTTAGCCTTGACTAGACGGATCTTTGTTGGCAAAGCAATGTCTCAGCTTTTTAATATGCTGTCTAGTTTGGTTATCACTTTCCTTCCAAGTCGTAAGCATCTTTTAATTTCATGGCTGCAGTCACCATCTGCAATGATTTCCGAGCCCCGAAAAATAAAATCTGCCACTGTTTCCACTGTTTTCCCATCTATTTGCCAAGAAGTGATGAGACTGGATGCAATGATCTTAGTTGTCTGAACGCTGAGCATTAAGCTAACTATTTCACTCTCCTCTTTCTCTTTCATCAAGAGGCTCTTTAGTTCTTCACTTTCTGCCATCAGGGTGGTGTCATCTGCATATCTGAGGTTATTGATATTTCTCCCAGCAATCTTGATTCCAGTTTGTGCTTCATCCAGTGCAGCATTTCTCACGATGCCCTATATATAAGCAGATATAAGTTAAATAAGCAGGGTGCCAATATACAGCCTTGACATATTCCTTTTCCTATTTAGAACCAGTCTGTTGGTCCAGGTCCAGTTCTGTTTCTTCCTGACCTGCATATAGGTTTTTCAAGAGGCAGGTCAGGTGATCTGGTATTCCTATCTCTTTCAGAATTTTCCCCAGTTTATTGTGATACACACAGTCAAAGGCTTTGGCATAGTCAACAAAGCAGAAATATGTGTTTTTCTGGACCTCTCTTGCTTTTTCAATTATCCAGTGGATTTTGGCAATTTGATCTCTGGTTCCTCTGCCTTTTCTAAATCCATCTTGAACATTTGGAATTTCACGGTTGACATATTGCTGAAGCCTGGCTTGGAGAATTTTGAGTGTTACTTTACTAGCATGTGAGATGAGTCCAGTTGTGTGACAGTTTGAACATTCTTTGTCATTGCCTTTCTTTGAGACTGGAATGAAAACTGAGCTAACAACCTAGATGTTTTCAATCGCATATGCTAAAAGAACTGCCTTTGCAGTTTCCAAGGGAAAAAAGTTTCATTTTAACCAATTTTCTCTGAAGTTCAAGGAATATCATGGACATCCTCCATCAAAAAGTCATCTTTCTTTTATGTAATCACAGTTTCATGCCTAAATTATAGACCAACTCATGCTCAAATTGACTCTGATATCAGGGGCAGATCAGCTAGCTGATAAAAAGCTTGGATTGTCCCTCTGGAGGAAAGTGAGACCTTGGTCCCAAGAGAAGAATCTGAGGGCTTAAGGGAATTTGCAGGAGTGGGGAAATCTTGGTCCATCCTACATGTACCGTACTTAAATAATGCTTATTTATTTTACGGAAGTAAAAAAAAAAAAAAATAACAGATGATAAAAACAAATATAAATCACTGAAAGGTAAATAAATTCATCATCTGTGATTGAAAGCTGCATTCTAAGAAAGCTGTGTTCTCTTAACCTAGAGAGTAGACTAAATTCCAGTCTGGTACCAGCTTACCAGATAACAAACAAAAAGCGTTGTTTATGGGTAAGCTCAGGAAAGTCTTTTCCATGTATCTTGAGGTAGCAGTATTTTTGCAAAGGCATCAGTGTGAAACCATGGAAGGCATGTTTAAAACCTGATTAGATAAAAATTGACAAAATAAAAATTGACAAAATTGACAAAATAAAAATTGACAAAAAAAGTGACAAAATAGTCACTGCTGTGACTTGAAACACTTTAATATGATAACTAGAATTATAACTGACAGCATTTTACCAGGACATATCAGATTTTCATGGATGTCACATAGTTTCTAGGATACCTACATTAGTAACTGAAGGAGTCTTTGGGCTTAGAAAAGAAAACAACAGTCTCAAAGGCCCTTGCTTGTATCATTTAACATTGGAGAAAACAAAATCGAACTTTAGGTCCCACCCTGAGGCTCCAGGCCGGTTATATCTATCTATTTTCCCATGCAGCGTAGTGCCTGCTGGAAGTCCAAGGGATTTATCCTGCCTGGTAATTTCACCAGCTGGGACTCCACAACCCTTAGTCTGGCCGGCTGACCCAGCCCTGCTTCCAGCACTTTGCAGGCCAGCAGGCCCTTGACCACCTGCTGGGACAGGAAAGGGAAGGGTCCACGAATTGCATCCTAGAAACTTAGTAGGGTGCATGTATTTAAAAACCTGGTGGCCACCCAGGCAGGAGAGAAGGGAGGAGGGCACCTTGCTGCCCTTTCATGGGGGAATCTGTGGCTGTCCTGCTGAGAGGGGGCCTTTCCATGGGGACCCTGTGCAATAAGTTTGGTGTTTTGGAACTGAATAATTAGAACGTGTAAAATTTTTTATTTATGTGGTGCTTTAATTAAAAAAAAAAAAACAAAAAACAAGCAGCTCCAAGTTTTCTGCAAATTGAGGCCTCAAACTTGAAGGCCTATTTTCCTTCCACTGTGGCATTCTATGAAGAAATGTGCATTTTTTAAAGAAAAGGGTCAGAAAAGTGAGGGAAACAGAAAAGCCAGAGGTGCCCCAGGAGTTTGGTGAAGGTCTTAGGAGGTCACTTGTAAATGCTGCTGGCCATCGGGAGGCAGTCTCTTGTGACCAATGGGCACAGAGCTCTGCAGGCTTGTCCTTTGCATGGATGTTCTTGTTTGTGGAAATCCAGCTCAGAGCCATCTCCTGATGTGTAAGAATTTCCCAGACTAGACCCCTAGGCAAATCCCACAGGGCCAGGGACTCCTTTCTTCATTGTATTTGTCTGTTTGACTGAAAACCAGAAATGGCATATTTTTCTTTCAATCTGGTCTATCATCCAGGCCTTGGAGTAATATTTCCCCTCCCCCTCAATAGGCTTGGGTTCCGGTGATGAATTATAGTCAGTTGTCCATGATTTCGCAGATGAGGAAACTGAGAGTCGGAGAGGGTGGAGGACTGTCCAAGGGAGAATGGGATATCCTTCCAGGAACACTGGCTCCTGGGTTTTTAATGAGCTTCCTACCCAGCATGGTCATTAAGTGGCAAGGGTTGACATTGAGAATAAACTATTGGTGGAAATGAAAAAGGCTTTTTGAAAGAATGTGCCTACCAGCTGTGCATCTTATGGAGTATTTTCATTGTACTTCCCAGCCCTTGGAAAGTGCTGGGCACAGGGCAGATGCTTCATCATTTTTATTGAATAAGTTCAATGTCACACAATTGTATCTGTAGTGTCAGCAACACTATGAGGTATATTAGAACAGTGATGGTCCCAGTTGGTACCCACAAGGATATTTTTAAAAAATGAAACAAATCTCTCTGATCATCACCAAGGCTATCAGAGGTCTATTGCAGACTCCACACAAGGGAGGGTCTACCTCTTGGGACATCCCCACTTCAGCATCTCCCTAAACCAGCAATCTAGGACAGCTGAGTACACTTGAAGTTCCTTCCTTGACCTTGGGAGTTTTTTTGGAAGACAAGTTTTTGACAGACAGGGGTGGGGCAAGGTTTTGGGATGTTTCAAGTGCAGTCCATTTATTGTGCACTCTATTTCTGTTTCTGTTCCCTGGAGGCTCAGTTGGTAAAGAGTCTGCCTGCAATGAGGGAGACCCGGGTTTAATCCCTGGGTCAGGGAAATCCCCTGGAGAAGGAAATGACAGCCCACTCCAGTATTCTTGCCTGAAGAATTCAATGGACTGAGGAGCCTGGTGGGCTACAAAGGGCTGGACATGGCTGAGTGATCAAACTCTTATTTCTATTATTATTTCACCAGCTCCACCTCAGATCATCAGGCATTAGATTCTAGAGGTTGGGGGCCCCTGCTTTAGTTCCCTCTTTCATCTTCTACACAGCTCCAGCATGCTTCCTCCTCCTCTTCCACCTGCAGAACTACCTGCTGGGCTTCTCTGAGTGTGATTAAGAGTTTCCTTCCCTCACTGTCTTTCCTCTGAGTCCCTTTTCCTAAATGGGTTTCCATGATCTCCTTTAGGCACTTTTTCCCCAGGTGGTGCTAGTGGTAAAGAACCTACCTGCCAATGCAGGAATCCTATCCCTGGGTTGGGAAGATCCCCTGGAGGAGGGCACCCAACCCACTCCAGTATTCTTGCCTGGAAAATTCCCATGGACAGAGGAGCCTGGTGGGCTCTGACAGTCAGACGTGATTGAAGCGACTTAGCACAGCATACCATAGGACCTTTGAACTGCAGACTCATGTGATTGTTTGGATTCTTTGGAGTCCCTTGTTATTCCACGTGTATGTTAGGGTCAGCTTGTATATTGCTTCCTAAAGGCCTGGAGAGGGTAATAGGCAGGAAGGCCAGGGGTCTCCAGACAGAGGGAATAGGCTGCAAGTGTCAGACGTTTTTTCATCTCTCAAGCAGCTGGAGGAATGAAACGAGTGCTACATTTTTTCCCCTTCTCAATACAAATTTAAGAGGTTTCTCTTAAAATTTTGTGTTGCTATGACGACTCCTGGCTCCACCTGAACTTAACTTTTCTCAAACCTTCAGCTAAGCAATGCATTTTGTCTTAAGGAAAGGTTTGTCTTAAGCTATGTTAATATACTACGTATTTCTGCTAGACTCTGTCTTCAGGTCGGTTCCCCCTAAAGGCTCAGAACCGACTTGACAAACCAATATGTTTTACTCATACCTGTTCTCCTAATCTATGTTAATGAAATGATATATTTGCTTGGAAATCTGCCTTTCTTCAAAATTCATGTCAATCATTCTATGGCCCGGGATGACTCACCTGCTGCCAATATTATCTCAATGCATGTTGTGGGTGAGGGGCCTGGTGTCATTCTCTGAGACATTGCCTTTCTTTCATTAGCAGACTGCTAGTGGCTGTATAACATCTGCCTAAAGACTAGCAGGGGGTACTCTTACTGCCCCCGTCTGATGTCTATGTCAGCAGCTTTCTCTATCTCTTTTATACTTTAATAAAACTTTATGACACAAAAGCTCTGAGCGATCAAGCTTTGTCAACTGGCCCTGGATTGAATTCTTCTCCTCTGGAGGCCAAAAATCCTGGCGCCTTTTGTGGTTCAGCAATGACCTTTCAGTCTTTTGTAATTCATATTGAATCTTCATTTCAGATTGAAGATGCATTCCATGGTATTGCCATCTTAAGTCTTTCCATCGCTATGGAATATCTGTGCATGTATTCAGGATATTTTTCAGCAATCGTGTATAATTTCCAATGTGCCAGTCTTGTCGTCCTCATTACACCCATGGCAAAATATTTTATTAATGTTGACACTATCAAAAGGAAATTGTTTTTTTAAATTCCTTTTCAGATTATTATTTGCTAGTGTATACAGATAAAACTGTGTAATCATTCATTTTTATCAGCTTGGACAGCTTGATAGTTGTCTTTACTTTCTTTACTTCCTCATACTTTAAGATTATCCTAGCTTATATATTTACTGTCTCGCCCCTAGTCTCAATCGTTTATTCAAAGAATTTCTGTCCTTTTTTTTAAACACTGAATTATTTTTGACAATGCTGGGTCTTTGTAGCTAGATGCCTAGTTGTAGTGAGCAGAGGCTACCCTCTAGTTGACTTGCCATGGCTTCTCATTGCAGCGCTTTCTCTGGTTGCAGAACTTGGGCTCTGGAGCATGCAAGTACTTCAATAGTTGTACGGGGGCTTAGTTGCCCCTGGGCATGTGGAATCCTCTAGGACCAGGGGTTGAACCAGTGTTCCCTGCATTGGTAGGCAGATCCTTTACCACTGGGCCACCAGGGACATTTCCTGTTCTTTTTCATTATAGAGTGATATTTAAAACATACATGTAGGAGCTAAATATGCTCAGCTGACAATATTTGGAAATATATACATGTATTCCAGCTTATATATTCAGTTGAAGGTAATTTGTGATGATGTCTCCATGAATCTTGTAACCTTTCCTTTTGTTTATCCATAACTTACCATTCCAATGGTAAGATACCTGGCTTCCACCACTTGTCATGTATGGAATTCAGTGCTTGTCCCATGTGGTTACTGAAACAACTGTCAGACTGTCTTCCAAAGGGGGCTGTGCATGCATCCCACCAGTATCTTGAGTATGTTTCTGTAGGAGAGTTTACTATCAGTATACCCTCCGTGGCCAGGTGTCTATTTCAATCTTTACCAGTTATGAATGGGTTTGTTTGCTCTAGTGTTCTTGGACAATTTGAGGACTCCTGTCTAGTTATGAGGGACACAGGAATCTCCTTGAGGCTTGGCAGGGCAATCAGCACACTTCTCGAGGTGAGGAGGGAGACCCAGGGTCCCTTTCCAGTTGCCATAGGGATATTGGGATTCCTACCAATTTTCAAGAGGAGTCAGGCATCATCACCTTTTGAATCATTGAATTCTGCATGCCTCTCGAGGTGTCAACGGGATGTGAGGCCTCCTGTCGATAAGAGGCGGGGACCTAGGACTTTCTCTATGCTCTCCATAGGGGATTCACACATCCCTTCATCCTGTGAGATGAAAGATGAGCCTGCATTCAAGCCACTGTAGGGAAATCGGACCTTCTTTCGAGTCAGGGCGTCTCAGGGGCAATTCCACTTGAGGCAGCAAACTCAGGGTCCCTCCCACATACTTACTGCTGAGAGACACCTCCTCTGGTTGTGCTTGTGGAATGGTGGCATACCTCTTGAGTGGAAGCCAGGGAATCAGCTCTCATTTCAAGATGATTTGGGGTACATGGAGCTTTCCTCGAGTTGCTGTGCTGAACTTGGTGTTCTTCTAGACTTGGGACAGTGTTCTCGGGGAATCTCTGCAGTTGCCTAAAGGAAGCCAACCCACTTGTCGTGTTTGATGCGGAACACGGGATGGCTCTGAAGCCAATGCAGTGGAATAGGGACTCATCTCGAGTTGATTTGGGATACACGAAGCTATTTCCCATTGCTGCAGTGACATCAGGGTCCCTCTGGACTTGAGACAGTGTTCTTGGGGACTCTTTGGAATTCCATCAAGCAAGTAATGGCTCCTTACGTATTTGATGGGGAACACGGAATTGCTCTGCATGCAATGCAGGGGAATCAAGCCTCATCTCGCGGCGAGAAGGCAGTCTCATGGTTTCTCTCGAGTTGCGGCACGAACCTGGGGTATATTCTCCAGGTACGGCGGGGATGGCCCTTCAAAACTCATGTTTGTTCAGCGACGTCAGGACTCCTGTCTAGTTACGAGGGACACCTCAGGAATCTCTTCGAGGCTTGGCAGGGCAATAGGGACGCTTCTCAATGTGAGGCGGGAGACCCAGGGTTCCTTTCCAGTTGCCACAGTGAGACTGGGATTCCTATCAATTTTCAAGAGGAGTCAGGCGTCATCACCTTTTGAAACATTGAATTCCGCCTACCTCCATGTCAAAGGGATGTGAGACCTCCTGGCGTGATGAGGCCAGGACTTAAGGATTTCTCTAGGGTCTCCGTATTGGATTCAGACATCCCTTCATCTTGTGCAATGAAAGACGAACCTGCATTCAAGCCACTGCAGGGAAATCCAGCCTTCTTTCTTGTCAGGGCATTCGGACTCCATTCCACTTGAGGCAGCAAACTCAGGGTCCCTCCCCCATATCTATTGATGAGAGAAGCCTCCTCTTGGGGTGCTTGTGGAAAGTTGGCATACCTCTTAAGTTGAATCCTGGGAATCTGCTCTCATCTCGAGATGATTTGGGGTACATAGAGCTTTCCTCAAGTTGCTGTGCTGAACCTGGTGTTCCTCTAGACATGGGACGGTGTTTTCGGGGAGTCTCTGGAGTTGCCTAAAGAAAGTGAAGCAACTTGTCTTGCTTGATGGGGAAAGCGGAATTTCTCTGGAGCTAATGTGGCAGAATCGGGCCTCATCTCCAGTTGATTTGGTGTACACGGAATTATTTCGCGTTGCTGCAGTGACCTCAGGGTCCCTCTAGGCTTGTGAGTGTGTTCTTGGGGACTCTCTGGAGTTCCATCAAGCAAGTCAAGGCTCCTACGCATTTCATGGGGAAAACGGACTTGCTTTGCATGCAATGCAGAGGAATCTGGCCTCATATAGTGGCGAGGGGATGTCTCATGCTTTTTCGCGAGTTGCACTGGGAACCTGGAGTATATTCTCGAGTTACAGCGGGGATGGCCCTTCAAAAGTCGTGTTTGTTCAGCGACGTCAGAACTCCTGTCTAGTTATGAGGGACACCTCAGGAATCTCTTCGAGGGTTGACACATCAATAGGGACGCTGCTAGAGGTGAGGCGGGAGACCCAGGGTCCCTTTCCAGTTGCCACAGGGATACTGGGATTCCTATCACTTTTCAAGAGAAGTCAGGCATCGTCACCTCTTGAAGCAATGAACTCTTGGTGCCTCTCTAGGTGTCAAAGGCATGTGAGGCCTCCTGTCGAGAGGAGGAGGGGAACTAGGGCTTTCTCTAGGGTCACCACAAGGGATTCAGACATCCCATTGTCTGGTGAGATGAAAGACAAGCCTCCATTCAAGCCACTGCAGGGAAATCAGGCCTTCTTTTGAGTCAGGGCATCTCGGTGTCCATTCCATTTGACGCAGCAAACTCAGGGTCCAACTCACACACCTATTGCTGAGAGAAGCCTCCTCTAGAGGTGCTTGTGGAAAGTTGGCATACCACTTGAGTCAAAGCCAGGGAATCAGCTCTAATCTCGAGACGATTTGGGGTACATGGGGCTTTCTTCGAGGTGCTGTGTTGCAACTGGTGATCCTCCAGACTTGGGACGGTGTTCTCGGGGAATCTCTGGAGTTGCCTAAAGGAAGTAAAGCCACTACTCCTGTTTGATGGGGAACACGGGATGGCTCTGGAGCAAATGCAGGGGAATTGGGCCTCGGCTCGAGTTGATTTGCAGTATGGAGCTATTTCGCATTGCTGCGGTGACACAAGGGTCCCTCTAGACTTGTGACAGTGTTCTTGGGGACTCTCTGGAATGCCATCAAGCAAGTCAAGATTCCTTACGTGTTTGATGGGGAACACGGAATTGCTCTGCAATGCAGAGCAATCAGGCCTCATCTTGCGGCCAGGGGGAAGTCTCATGGTTTATCTCAAGTTGCGGTGGGAACGTGGGGCATATTCTCGAGTTAAGGTGGGGATAGACTTTCAAAACTCCTGTTTGTTAAGCGACATCAGGACTCTTGTCTAGTTATGAGAGACACCTCAGGAATCTCTTTGAGGCTTGGCAGGGCAATAGGGACGCTTCTTGAAGTGAGGCGGGAGACCCTGGGTCCAATTCCAGTTGCCACAGTGATATTGGGATCCCTATCACATTTCAAGAGGAGTCAGGCATCGTCACCTTCTAAGCATTGAACTCCGCGTGCCTCTCGAGGTGTCAAAGGGATGTGGGGCCTCCTGTCGAGATGAGGTGGGGACATAGGGTTTCCTCTAGGTCCTCCACAGGGGATTCAGACATCCCTTCATCTTGTGAGATGAAAGACGAGCCTACATTAAAGCCACTGCAGGGAAATCTGGCCTTCTTTTGAGTCAGGTCATCTTGGTGTTTATTCCACTTCAGGAAGCAAACTCAGGGTCCAACTCACATACATATTGCTGAGAGAAGCCTCCTCTTGAGGTGCTTGCAGAAAGTTGGCATACCTCTTGAGTCGAAGCAGGGAAATCAGCTCTAAATCTCAAGACGATTTGGGGTACATGGGGCTTTCCTCGAGTTGCTGTGTTGCACCTGGTGTTCCTCTACACTTGGGACAGTGTTCTCGGGGAATCTCTGGAGTTGCTTAATGAAGTCATGCCACTTGTGTTTGATGGGGAACGCGGAATGACTCTGGAGCCAATGCAGGGGAATGGGGCAGCATCTCGAGTTGATTTGGGGTAGACGGATCTATTTCCCGTTTCTGCACTAACCTCACGGTCACTCTAGACTTGTTACAGTGTTCTTGGGTACTCTCTGGTGTCCCATCAAGCAAGTCAAGGCTCCTTACATGTTTGATGGGGAACACAGAATTGCTCTGCATGCAATGCAGAGGAACTGGGGCTCATCTCGTGGCCCGGGAGAAGTATCATGGTTTTTCTCGAGTTGCGATGGGATCCTGGGGTATATTCTCGAGTTACGGTGGGGATGGCCCTTCAAAACTCGGATTTGTTCAGCTATGTCAGGACTCCTGTCTAGTTAAGAGGGACACCTCGGGAATCTCTTCGAGGCTTGGCAGGCAATAGGGACGCTTTTGGAGATGAGGCGGGAGACCCAAAATCCCTTTCCACTTGTGACATGGATATTGGGATTCCTATCACTTTTCAAGAGGAGTCAGGCATCATCACCTCTTGAAGCAATGAACTCTTGGTGCCTCTCTAGGTATCAAAGTCATGTGAGGCCTCCTGTCGAGATGAGATGGGGAACTAGGGCTTTCTCTAGGGTCTCCACAGGGGATTCAGACATCCTTTCATCTGGTGAGATGAAAGACGAGCCTGCATTAAAGCCACTGCAGAGAAATCGGGCCTTCTTTTGAGTCAGGGCATCTCGGGGCCCATTCCACTTCAGGCAGCAAACTCAGGGTCCAACTTACATACCTATTGCTGAGAGAAGCCTCCTCTAGAGGTGCTTGTGGAAAGTTGGCATACCTCTTGAGTTGAAGCCAGGAAATCAACTCTAATCTCGAGACGATTTGGGGTACATGGCGCTTTCCTCGAGTTGCTGTGTTACGCTTGGTGTACCTCTAGACTTATGACAGTGTTCTCGGGGATTCCCTGGAGTTGCCTAAAGGAAGTCAAGCGCCTTGTCATGTTTGATGGGGAAAGTGGGATGGCTCTGGAGCCAATGAAGGGGAATCGGGCCTCATCTCGAGTTGAAATGAGTGAATCACGTGTGAATCACGTGTGCATCAAGTGTGAATCACGTGTCCATCATGTGTGTGTCACGTGTGTGTCACGTGTGCATCACGTGTGCATCACGTGTGTGTGACATGTCCATCACGTGTGAGTCACGTGTTCATCAGGTGTGTGTCACGTGTCCATGACGGGTGAATCACGTGTTCATCACATGTGTGTCACTTGTGTGTCACGTGTGCATCACGTGTGTGCACGTGGGAATCACGTGTGCGTCACGTGTGTGCACGTGGGAATCACGTGTCCATCACGTGTGCGTCACTGATGCATCACGTGTCCATCACTTGTGCGTTACGTGTGCGTCACGAGTTCATCATGTGTGCGACATGTGTTCGTCACGTGTTCATCACGTGTGCATCACGTGTGCATCAAGTTTGCGTCACGTGTGAATCACGTGTTCGTCACGTGTGTGTCACGTGTTCATCACGTGTCCATCATGTGTACATCACGTGTGAGTTACATGTGCGTCTCGTGTGCATCACATGTTCGTCATGTGTGCGTCACGTGTTCGTCACGTGTGTGTCACGTCTGCATCACGTATTCATCACATGTGTTACGTGTGCATCACATGTGCATCACATGTGCGACACGTGTGCGTCACGTGTTCGTCACGTGCGCATCACGTGTGCATCAAGTTTGCGTCATGTGTGAATCATGTGTTCATCACGTGTGTGTCACGTGTTGATCACGTGTCCATCATGTGTGCATCACATGTGCGTCACGTGTGCATCTCGTGTGCATCACGTGTTCGTCACGTGTGCGTCACGTGTGTGTCATGTGTGCATCACGTATTCATCACATATGGGTTATGTGTGCATCACGTGTTCATCACGTGTGTGTCACATGTGTATCACGCGTGAATCACGTGTGCATCACGTGTGCATCACGTGTTCATGACGTGTTCATCACATGTGCCTCACGTGTTGTTCACTTGTTCACAACGTCTGTGTGACGTGTGCATCATGTTTTCATCACGTGTGCATCACGTGTTCATCATGTGTGAGGCACGTGTTCATCACATGTGAGTCATGTGTTCTTCACGTGTGAATCATATGTCATCACATGTGCATCACTTGTGCAACACGTGTTCGTCACGTGTGCGCCACGTGTGTGTCACCTGTGAATCACTTGTTCATCACGTATTCATCACGTGTGTGTTATGTGTGCATCACGTGTTCATCACATGTGTATCACGTGTGAATCACGTGTGCATCACCTGTTCATTACATGTGCATCACGTGTGAATCACGTGTTCATCACGTGTGCCTCACTTGTGCACCACATGTTCATCACATGTGCATCACGTGTGCATCACGTGTTCATCACGTGGGCATCACGTGTGCACCTCATGTGCACCTTGTGTGCATCACGTCTGAATCAGGAAAAGAACTGAATGGGATAGACTAGAGATCTCTTCAAGAAAATTAGAGATACCAAGGGAACACTTCATGCAAAACTGGGTTTGATAAAAGATAGAAATGCTATGGACCTAGCAGAAGCATAAGCTATTAAGAATATGTGGCAAGAATACACAGAAGTACTGTAGAAAATATCTTCATGACCCAGATAATCACAACGGTGTGATCACTCACCTAGAGCGAGACATCCTGGAGTGTGAAGTCAAGTGGCAATTAGAAAGCATCGTAAGAACAAAGCTAGTGGAGTTGATGGAATTCCAGTTGAAGTATTTCAAATACTGAAAGATGATGCTGTGAAAGCGCTGCACTCATAATGCCTGCAAATTTGGAAATCTCAGCAGTGGCCACAGGACTGGAAAAGGTCAGTTTTCATTCCAAATAGAAAGAAAGGTAATCCCAAAGAATGCTCAAAATACCACACAATTATGCTCATCTCACACGCTAGTAAAGTAATGCTCAAAATTCTCCAAGCCAGGCTTCAGCAATACGTGAACTGTGAACTTCCAGATGTTCAAGCTGGCTTTAGAAAAGGCAGAGGAACCAGAGATCAAACTGCCAACATCTGCTGGATCATTGAAAAAGCAAGAGAGTCCCAGAAAAAAAAATCTATTTCTGATTTATTGACTACACCAAAGCCTTTGACTGTGTGGATCACAATTAACTGTGGAAAATTCTGAAAGAGATGGGACTACCAGACCACCTGACCTGCCTCTTGAGAAACCTGTATGCAGGTCAGGAAGCAACAGTTAGAACTGGACATGGAACAACAGACTGGTTCCAAATAGGAAAAGGAGTACGTCAAGACTGTACGTTGTCACCCTGCTTATTTAACTTATATGCCGAGTACATCATGAGAAATGCTGGGCTGGAAGAAGCACAAGCTGGAATTAAGATTGCCAAGAGAAATATCAATAATCTCAGACATGCAGATGACACCACCCTTATGGCAGAAAGTGAAGAAGAACTAAAAAGCCTCTTGATGAAAGTGAAAGAGGAGAGTGAAAAAGTTGGCTTACAGCTCAACATTCAGAAAACTAAGATCATGGCAACAGGTCCCATCACTCCATGGGAAATCGATGGGGAAACAGTGGAAGCAGTGTAAGATTTTATCTTTTTGGGCTCCAAAATCACTGCAGATGGTGATTGCAGCCATGAAATTAAAAGAAAATTACTCCTTGGAAGGAAAGTTATGACCAACCTAGATAGCATAATAAAAAGCAGAGACACTACTTTGCCAACAAAGGTCCCTCTGTTCAAGGCTATGGTTTTTCCAGTGGTCATGTACAGATGTGAGAATTGGACTGTGAAGAAAGTTGAGCACCGAAGAGTTTATGCTTTTGAACTGTGGTGTTGGAGAGGACTCTTGAGAGTTCCTTGAACTGCAAGGGCATCCAACTAGTACATCCTAAAGGAGATCAGTCCAGGGTGTTCATTGGAACGACTGATTCTGAAGCTGAAACTCCCATAATTTGGCCACCTGGTGCGAAGAGCTGACTCATTGGAAAATACCCTGATGCTGTAAGGGATTGGGGACAGGAGGAAAAGGGGATGACAGAGGATGAGATGGCTGCATGGCATCACCGACTCGATGTACATGAGTTCGAGAAATCTCCGGGAGTTGGTGACTGACAGGGAGGCTTGGCGTGCTGTGATTCATGGGGTCCCAAAGAGTCAGACATGACTGAGCGACTGAACGGAACTGAACTGATATGAATAACTAATTAAAAGTAAAGTAAAGTTGCTCAGTCATGTCCAACTCTTTGTGGCCCCATGGACTGTAGCCTACCAGGCTCCTCTGTCCATGGGGTTTTCCAGGCAAATGTACTGGAGTGGGTGGCCATTTCCTTCTCCAGGAGATCTTCCTGACCCAGGGATCTAACCTGGGTCTCCAGCATTGCAGACAGATGCTTTACCATTTGAGCCATATAATTCCATTGCTAACACGTGCAAGGGGCTACTCTTTCTGCCCTCTTCTGATGCCTATGTCAGAAGATTTCTATCTCCTTTATACTTTAATACAACTTTATTACACAAAAGCTCTAAGCAATCAAGCCTCGTCTCTGGACCTGAATTGAATTCATCTCCTCTGGAGGCCAAGAATTCCAGTGTCTTTGCGTGGTTCAGCAATACCTTTCAAGATCATCCTGGAGATTCTGGCCATGTACCTCAGGAACATGGTCAGATAGGAGGTCACCCTTGAGACTGTGGGCTTTTGACCCAGGTGCAGGGTGTTGGAGTGGTGGGAATCCTGGATAATTTGCACATGTGACCCCAGGTAAAGGGTCTGGGAGGTAAGGTCACCTTGGAGACTGTGAATATGCTACCCAAGGTGCAGGGTGTGGGAAATAATGTCACCCTGGAGAATGTAGACCTCTAGCACAAGGGATGAGTTCTTGACATTGGGGTCTCATGGGAGACTGGATGATTCCGCTCAGACAGTGTGTGGGGATGGGATTCACCCTGGAGACTGTAGATATGTGATCTCAGGTACAGGATTTCCGAGGGGGTCACCCTGGAGCCTGTGAATATGTGATTCCAGGTGCAGAGTCTGCAAGGGAGTCACCATGGAACCTGTGTTTGTGTGACTCCAGGTGAGGTCTACAAAGTTTTGACAAACAGGAGACTGTGGACATGTGACCCTTATTACAGGGTCTTGGAGGGGGGAACCTTTGTGGCCAGGGTCATGGGATGCAAGGTTATATGTCTGGGAGGTGGGGATACCCTGAGAGTATGGACGTGTGACTCCAGGTACAGGTTCTGGGAGTTGGTGCCATCCTGAAAATGGTGGACATTTCACCCGAGGTATGGTTTCTGGGAGGTGGGGTCACCCTGAAGACTCTGGACATGTGACCCCAAATGCAGGGTCTGGGAGGTAGACTCACCATGGAAAAAGTGGACTTGTGACCCCAGATACAGGATCTTGAGGGTGGGGTCACCTGGAGGCTGTGGACTTGTGACACCAAGTACAGGTTATACAGGGGGCCACCTTCGAGACTGTGGACATGTGATCACAGGTGTATGGTATGGGAAGTTTGGTAACCTAGGAGATTGTGGATATATGACAGTAGGTACAGGGTCTCAGGTATGTCCCCATGGAAAGTGTGGACATGTGACCCCAGGTGCAGGTTTGGGTGGGGTCACCCTGGAGACTGTGGTCGTGTGACCCAAAGTTCAGGGTAGGAAAAGGGTTTCACCCTGTAGACTGTGGATCTATGACCACAGGTACAGGATCTGGTGGTAGTCACTGTGGCGATGATGGACGTATGAAACCTAGTACAAGTTCACGGAGGGGGTCACCCTCCAAGACTGTGTACATGTGACCCTCGTTTCAGGGTCTGGGTTGAGGTTCCTCTGGAAACTATTTGCCGTGTGACTTAGATGCAGGGTTAGGGGACGCGTTTACTTTGAAGATTGTGGTCATGTGACCTCAAATGCACCATTTGGGAGGCACATCATCTTGGAGACTGGATACGTGACCGTAGATCCAGGGTCTGAATGGGATTCCCCAAGGTGAGTTTGTGAATATGTGACTCCAGGTGCAGGGCCTGCGAGGGAGTCACCTTGGAACCTGTGTTTGTGTGACTCCAGGTGGAGGGTCTGGGAAGTGACGACACTCTGGAGACTGTGAACATGTGACCCCATTACAGGGTCTTGGAGGGGGTAACCCTGGCATCCAAGATCATGGGACACCATGTTAAATGTCTTGGCGTGTGGTAACCGAGACTATGGAAGTGGGACCCCAGGTACAGGTTCTGGGAATTGGGGCCAACCTGAGTGACTGTGGATGTTTCACCCTAGGTACAGTTTCTGGGAGGTGGGGTCACCCTGGAGACTCTCGACAAGTGACCCCAAGTGCAGAGTCTGGGAGGGGTCTCACCCTGGAAACAGTGGACTTGTGACCCTAGGTACAGGGTCTTAACGGTAGAGTCATCCTGGAGTCTGTCGACTTGTGACACCAGGTACAGGTTTAGGAGGGGGATCACCCTGGATACTGTGGATGTGTGATCACAGGTGCATGGTATTGGAAGTGGGGAAGTCCAGGAGACTGTATATATGACACTAGGTACAGGGTCTGGGGGATGACACCATGGAGAATATGGACTTGTGATCCCAGGTGCAGGTTCACAAGGTTCAGGGTACAAAATGGGTCTCATCAGGCAGACTGTTGAACTGTGACCACAAGTTCAGGATCTGCTGGTGGTCACTGTGGCAATGGTGATCGTGTGAAATCTGGAACAAGTTCAGGGAAGAGGTCACCCGTGAGACAGTGGACATCACTCTGGAGACTGTGGATGTGTGAGTAAGGTGCAGGGTTAGGGGATGGGGTCACTTTGAAGATTGTGGACATATGACCCCAGATGCACTGATTGGGGAGGCAAGTCATCCTGGATAGTGGGCATTCGACCCTAGATGCAAGGTCTGACCTGGGTCCCCCAAGACACTAGGATATCTGAACCCAGGTACAGGGTCTAGGATGGGGGTGATCCAGGAAACTCTGTATATGTGACCTCAGGTACAGTGTCTGGGAGGTACGGGGTCACTCTGGGGACTGCAGGCATTTAATGGCAGGGAAATGGTCTGGAAGGGGTGTCACCCTGCATGATGTGGATATGTGAGCCCAGGTGCAGTGGGCAAAGTGGGGTTCACGCTGGAAACTGTTGACATGTGACTCCAGGTGCAGGGTATGGGAGGGCGAACATCCTGGAGATTGTGGATGTGTGTAAATAAGCACAGGGTCTGGCAGGGGAGGGTTACCCTGGAATCTGTGGCCAAGTCACCAAAGGTATAGGGCATGAGAGGTCGGGTCACACCGGATACTGAGAACATGTGACCCAAGTTACAGAGACCAGGAAGGGGGTCACCACGGAGCCTGTGAATCTGTTAGTACATGTGCAGAGTCTGGGAAATGACATCACACAAAAGTCTAGGGACATGGGATGTCAGGTGAACGGTCTGGGAGGGAGTCACCCTGGAGTCAGTTGACGTGTGACCCTGGGTACAGGCACTTGTGGGTGGGGAAAGCCTCGAGACTGTGGACATGTGAACCCAGTTACTAGCCCTTGAATGTGGGTAAATCCAGGAGACTCTGGACATGTGACCCCAGGTATAGGGTGGGGAAGTTGGAGTCACCCTGGCGACTGTGCCAATGTAATCACGTGTACAGAGTCTGGGGAGGCGTGTATTCCTGGCCAACATGTACATGTAACCCCAGGTAGAGGGTTAGAGATACGGGGTCACCCTGGAGACTGGGGCAATGTGACCAGAATTACAATATTCTGTGAGGTGTAGTCACCCTGGAGACTGCGGAGGTGTGAGACCTGGTGCATGATCTGGGAGGGGTTGCCACCCAGGAGACCATGGAGGTGTGACCCTAGCTAGGTTCACGGGCTTGGAATTGGTGTCACCCTAGAACCAGTGGGTGTTTGAACCGAGTACAATTGTTTGACAGGTGGTGTTACCCTGGGCGCTGCGGACATATGAACCCAGGTGCAAGTTCTGGCAAGTGGGGTCACCCTGAGACTATCTACGTGTGACCCTAGGTACAGGGTTTGGGAGTTGGTGAATGTGCCCATGTGACACCATGTACAGTGTCTAGGAGGGTGTTCACCCTAGAGACTGTGGGTATGTGTCCCAAGGTACAGTGTCTGGAGTGTGAGGCCATGCTAGAATCTGTGGACATGTGACACTGGGTGCTGGGGTCAATAGTCCAGCATCTGGAAGACTGTGGTTATGTGAGCCCTGGTACAGTGATTTGGATGAGTCACCTGTGAGACTGTGGATATGTGGCTCCAAGTGCAGGGTCTATGAGGGAGTCATCCTGGAACCTCTGTTTGTGTGCCTGCAGGTGAAGGTTCTGGGAAGTGATGACATACAGGAGACTGTGGACATGTAAACCACATTACAGGGTCTTGGAGGGTGTAACCCTGTGGACCAGGGGCATGGAACAGCCTCAATGTCTATGGAAGAGTGACTCCAGGTACCGTTTCAGGGAGTTGGGACCATCCTGAAAACAGTAGACGTTTATCCCCAGGTAAAGTTTCTGGGAGGTGAGATCACACTGGAGACAGGAGTGTGACCCCAGGTATGGGATCTTGAGGGTGGGGCCATCCTGGTGGCTGTGGACTTGTGACACAAGGTACAGGAATGGGATCGGGGTCACCTTGCAGACTGAGCATGTGATCCCAGGTGCATGATATGGGAAGTGGGGTAACCCGGGAAACTGTGGATATATGACACTACGTATAGGGTCTGCGCAGATATATGACACTAGGTACTGGAGTGGGCAACCCACTCCAGTACTCTTGCTTGGAAAATCCCATGGATGGAGGAGCCTGGTAGGCTGCAGTCTATGGGGTCCCTAAGAGTCAGACATGACTGAGTGACTTCATTTTCCCTTTTCACTCTCATGCTTTGGAGAAGGAAATGGCAACCCACTCCAGTGTTCTTGCCTGGAGAATCTCAGGGATGGGGGAGCCTGGTGGGCTGCCATCTATGGGGTCGCAGAGTTGGACACGACTGGCATGACTTAGCAGCAGCAGCAACAGCAGCAGCAGTACAGAGCCTGGGGGATGTCACCATGGAGAATATGGACATGTGACCCCAGGTGCAGGTTTGGCAGGGATGACCCTGTAGACTGGCTAGGTGAACCAAGGTTTAAGGTACAAAATGGTCTCACCCTGCAGACTGCGGACCCTGACCACAGCTACAGGATCTGGTGGTGGTCACTGTGGAGATGGTGCATGTGTGAAACCTGAAAGAAGTTCAAGGAGGGCGTCAATATAGAGAAGGTGGAGGTGTGACCCTATGTGCAGGGTCTGGAGTGAGGTCATTCTGGAAACTGTGGCTGTGTGACTAAGGTTCAGGGTTAGGGACTGGGGTCACTTTGCAGAATGTGGACATGTGACTCCACATGCACCGTTTGAGTCATCCTGGAAACTGTGGACAAGTCACCAAAGTACAAGGTATGAGAGGTGGTGTCACACTGGAGACTGAGGACATGGGATCCAAATTACAGGGTCTGGGAAGGGGATCACCATGGAGACTGTGGATCTGTGACCACAGGTATAGGGTCTGGGAAGTGATATCACACAGGAGACTGTGGACATAGGATGCCAGGTGAAGGGTCTGGGAGGGAGTCACCCTGGAGTCTGTGGACGTATGACCCCAGGTAAAGGCTCTTGAGGGTGGAGAAAGCCTGGTGACTGCGACCTGTGACCCCAGGTACAGGGTTGGGAATATAGCATCGCCCTGGAGACTGTGCAAATGCGACCCCAGGTACAGGGTCTGGGGAGAGGTGTCATCCTGGACACCGTTGATATGTAACCTCAAGTATAGTGTCTGAGATATAGGGTCACCCTGGAGACTGAGGCCATGTGGCCAGAGGTACAATAGTCAGTGAGGTGGGTTCACCTTGGAGACTGTGGATGTGTAACCCCAGCTGCAGTGTCTGGGAGGGGTGTCAACCTGGAGACTGAGGACATGTGAGACCAGGTGCATGATCTGGGAGGGGTTGGGACCCAGAAGACTATGGATCTGTGTCCCCAATATCAGACTTTGGTGTGGATGTTACCATGGAGACTGTGGATGTTTGACACCAGGTGAAGGGACAGGGAAGGGCATCACCCTCGAGACCCTGGAGGTAGGATCCCAGGTTCAGAGTCTGGAAAGGGAGTTCTTCAGGAGTCTGTGGAAATGTTATGTCAGAAAAAGGGCCTGCAGTGGTTACCCTGGTGACTATGTACATGTGACACATAATACAAATACTGAGATTGGGGGTCATCCTGCAGACTGGAGAAATGTAACCACAGGTGCAGATTCTGAGGACGGGGTCACCTTGGAGACTGTTGACATGTGACATCAGGTGCTTCATCTTGGAGGTAGATCATTCTGGAGATTCTGGACATGTGACCCCAGGAACAGGGTCTGAGAGGGGGTCACCCTTGAGATTGTGGGCTTTTGACCCAGGTACAGCATGTTGGAAGGGTGGTAACCCTGGAGAATGTGCACATTTGACACCATGTACAGGCTCTGGGAGGTGAGTTCACCCTGCTGACTATGGCTATGTGACCCAAGGTGTGACTCTGGAGACTGTGGATATGTGATCCAAGGTGTGAGTCTGGAGACTATGGATATTTCTCACCCAAATCAGGTCTGGGGATGGGGATCACACTGGAGGCTGTAGATATGTGACCCCAGGTGCAGGGTCTGCAAGAGGTACACCCTGGAGCCTGTGGATATGTGACCCTGGGTGCAGGATCTGGGTGCTTGGGTCACCATGGAGACTGTGGTCATGTGAGCCCCAGTGTGGGGTTTTGAATGAGTCACCCTGGAGACTGTGGATAAGTGACTCCAGGTGCAGGGTCTGCAAAGGAGTAACCTGGAAACTGTGATTGTGACTCTAGGTGAAGGGTCTGGGAAGTGACGACACACAGCAGACTGTGGACATGTGATCCCCATTACAGGGTCATGGAGAGGGTAACCTTGGCTAACAGGGACATGGGAAACCAGGTTCAATGTGTGGGAGGTGGGGTAACCCTTAGAATTTGGAAGTGTGACCCCAGCTACAGGTTCTGGGAATTGGGTCCATCCTTAAAACTGTGGATGCTTCACACCAGTAGCTTCGGGGAGGTGGGGTCACCCTGAAGACTCTGGACATGTGACCACAAGTTCAAGTTCTTGGAGGTGGACTCGACATGGAAATAGTGGACTTGTGACCCCAGGTACAGGATCTTGAGGGTAGGGTCATCCTGGAGACTGTGGATTCGTGACACCAGGTATAGATTTTGGAGGGTTCACACTGGAGACTCTGGATGTATGTTTCCTCTGCAGGAGAGCTCCAGTGAACCTAGGTCTGTCTGAAAAATTCTTGGATCATGTGGGGAAACACCCTGTGTGTTAATCTGGACACCCAGGTTCAAATTTGCATATTTTTCTCGGGTGGCCCTAAAGTGGTGTAACCTATCCACATCTTGAAAATCCGTCCAATTGCCATTTTCTTACTTTTGACAGAGCTAACTTTGTTCCACCCCTGGGGTTTCTGAAGCACATGGGCGGCTCGCAACTCCTATCTTTGGGCCTATTTACACTGGAGTGTCACCTTACAGAGGTGACCACAGTAAGGGACCCAGCACTCTAAGACATATTCCCACAGTCTGCTTCCTCAAGGGCAGTACCAGTATCACCTAGATATGTGTTTGAAAGGTGGGAAAATGCACCAAGACACAGGGCACAGGCTCTCGAATTTAGGTCCTCTGAGCAGAACTAGAGGGTTCATGTCTTAGGAGCTAAAGAGTTCCTGCAAGGGACAGGTTTGAAAACACACTCTCTGTGGGTGCCTTTCCTTCCTTGAAGAAATATAGGTTTGCCAGTATCCTGCGAACTGAGAGTCACACAGTGCTTGAAAAGTGCTCGCTTAGACATGAGTTTTCAATGGTAATTTCCACTTGGGGCTGTAGTCAAACAGAGGGGTTCCACACTCACTGGGAAAGACAAGGCAATATCTAAATGTCTGTTCCATCCCGTTTTCTCTGTAGGAGAACTCTAGTGAACGTAAGTCTGTCTGGAAAATTCTTGGATCCTTTGGGGACACACCCTGTTTGTGAACCAGGATACCAGAATGAGGGGGCACAATTTGTGTTTCTCTCTGTGGACCTTAAAGCAATGTAGCCTAGCAACAGCTTGAAAATCCATCCACTTGCTCTTTTCTTGATTCTGAAAGAGCTAGATTTGCTCCTTCCTTTTTGATTTCTGAAGCAAGTGGGTGAATTTCAACTCCCAGCTGTGGGCCTTTTTACAGTGGAATGCCACCTCGCTGAAGTGAGTATAGTGAGGAACCTAGTCCTCTTGGACACACTCTCGCAGACTGCTTCCTCATGTGCAGTACTGGTATAACCTAGGAATGGCTTTGCAAGGCTTGGAAAGTGCAGGGAGAAACATGGCCTTGACTCTGGAATTTAGTTCCTCTGAGCACTACTGGAGGCCTCCCATCTGGGAAGCTAAACAGTTCCTGCAAGATAGAGGGTTGAGAATACACTCTCTTTTGATGCCTTTCTTTCCTTGAGGGAAGATATCTTTCCCTGCATTCTGTGAACTGAGAGTCACACACTGCTTGAAAAGTGCTTGCTTGGAGGTCATCTTTCAGGGGCACTTTCTCCTTGAGTCTGTGACAATAGGGAGGGGCAAACCAACTTCCAATGTCTGTTCCATCCCATTTTCCCAGCAGGAGAGGTCTAGTGAGCCTAGTTCTGTGGAAAATTCTTGGATCCTGCTGGGACACACCCTGTGTTTGAACCTGGATACCTGACCTACAGGGCACAATTCACATTTTTCTCTCAGGGGGCCCTAAATTGGTTCGGCCTAGCAACAGCTTGAAAATCCATCCAATTGCTCTTTTCTTACCTCTGACAGAGCTAGCTTTGCTCTACCTTTTGGAGTTTCTGAAGCAAGCGGGTGGCTCACACCTTGGAGCTTTGAGCCTGTCACTGGAATGTCACCTCACACAGTTGACCACAGTAAGGCACTCAGCCCTTTCAGACACACTCCTGCTGCCAGCTTTCTCATGGTCAGTACCGTTATGATCTAGGAATGTGTTTGTCAGACTCGGAAATTACAGGGAGACACACGGCCCTGACTCAGGAATATAGGTCCTCTCAGCAGACCTGCTGGTCTCATGTTTTAGAAGCTCAAAATTTCCTGCAAGATAGAGGTTTGAAAACACACTCTCTGTGGACGTCTTTCCTTCCTCAAAGGAAGATAGCTTTCTTCACATTCTGCGACCTGAGAGTCACACTCTGCTTGAAAAGTGCTTGCTTGCGAGTCTATTTTCAGTGGCAATATCTCCTTGAGGCTGTGACCATAAGTAGCGGCCCCACACTCACAGGGAAAGGCAAAGCAACATCCAAATGGCTGTTCCAACCAGTTTTCTCTGTAGAAGAACTCTGGGGAGCAAAGGTCTGTCTGCAAATTTCTTGAATCACGAGGGAACACATCCCGTGTGTGAACCTGAATAAAGGGCCTAGGGTGCACAATTTGTATTTATCTCTCTGGAGCCATAAAGAGGTGTGGCTAGCAATTGCTTGAAAATCCACCCAATTACTTTTTTCTTACTTCTGACAGTGCAAACTTTAGTCCACCATTCAAGATTTCTGAAGCAAGTTGATGGCTCACAACTCCTGGTCACGTGCCGATTTGCCATGGAAAGTTACCTCATCTAGGTAAGCACAGTATGGTACTCAGCAGCCTCAGACACACACCTGAAGCCTGTTTTCTCATGAGCAGACCTGGCGTTACTCAGAAATGTGTTTACAAAGCTCAGAAAATGCTCAAAAACACACTGCCCTTGCTCTGAAATTTAGGTCCTCTGTACCAACCTAGAGGTCTCATATCTTAGTATCTAGACAGTTCCTCATATAGAGAGCCTGTTTCCTCATGGGCAGTCCTGGTATGACCAAGAAATGTATTTACAAAGCTCAAAAAGTGCAGGAAAACACATTGCCCTGACTTTGGAATTGAGGTCCTCTGGGCAAATATGGAGAATTCACATCTTTGAAGCTAGACAGTTCCTAACAGACAGATTCTTGAAAACACACTGTCTATAAATACATTTCCTTCCTCAATGGAACGTAGGTTTCCAGTATTCCATGTCCATAGAGTCACATACTGCTTGAAAACACTTGTTGGAAGTCCTTTTTCATTAGCAATTGCTCCTGATAGTGTGACCATAGGGAAGGCCACCAAACTCACAGGAAAAGGAAAAGCAACAACCAAAGGTCAGTTCCATCATGTTTTCTCTGTAGTGGAGATTCAGTGTGCCTAGGTCTGTCTGGGAAATTCTTGGATCCTGAGTGGACACATCCTAGGTGTGAACATGGACAGTGGACCTTGGTGGCAAAATTCACCTTTCTCTCTCAGTTGGCCAAAAACAGTAGAGCATAACAACTACCTGGAAATGCATTTAGCTGCTGGTTTCTTACTTCTGGCAGTGATCACTTGGTACAACCTTTGGGATTTCTGAAGCAAGTAAGCAGCTAGCAACTCGTAGCCGCTCGCCCAATTACAGTGGAATGCTACATCATCTTGGTAAGTGCAGCATGGCACCCAGCAATCTCAGAAATCTTCCTGCAGCCTGTTTTTTCTTAAGGGCACTTCTGGTATGACCTAGGAATGTGTTTACAACGCTCAGAAAGAGTTCAGTTCCGTTCAGACGCTAGCTGTATTCGACTCTTTGGGACCCCATGAATCGAAGCACACCAGGCCTCCCTGTCCATCACCAACTCCCGGAGCTTACACAAACTCATGACCATCGAGTTGGTAATGACATCCAGCCATCTCATCCTCTGTCATCCTCTTCTCCTCCTGCCCCCAAGCCCTCCCAGCATCAGGCTCTTTTCCAATGAGTCAACTCTTCACATCAGGTGGCCAAAGTACTGGAGTTTCAGTTTCAGCATCAGTCTTTCCAATGAACACCCAGGACTGATCTCCTTTAGGATGGACTGGTTGGATGTCCTTGCAGTCCAAGGGACTCTCAAGAGTCTTCTCCAACACCACAGTTCAAAAGCATCAATTCTTCAGTGCTCAGCTTTCTTCACAGTCCAACTCGTACATCCATACATGACCACTGGATAAACCATAGCCTTGACCAGATGGAGCTTTGTTGGCAAAGAAATGTCTCCACTTTTTAATATGCTATCTAGGTTGGTCTTAACCCTTCCAAGAAGTAAGCATCTTCTAATTTCATGGCTGCAATCACCATCTGCAGTGATTTTGGGGCCCCCAAAAATAAAGTATGACACTGTTTCTACTGTTTCCCAATCTCTTTCTCATGAAGTGATGGGACCAGATGCCATGATCTTAGTTTTCTGAATATTGAGCTGTAAGCCAACTTTTTCACTCTCCTCTTTCACTTTCATCAAGAGGTTTTTCAGTTCCTCTTCACTTTCTGCCATAAGGGTGGTATCATATGCAAAGCTGAGGTTACTGATGTTTTTCCTGGCAGTCTTGATTCCAGCTTGTGCTTCTTCCAACCCAGTGTTTCTCATGATGTACTCGGCATATAAGTTAAATAAGCAGGGAGACAATATACAGCCTTGACATACTCCTTTTCCTATTTGGAACCAATCTGTTGTTCCATGTCCAGTTCTAACTGTTGCTTCCTGACTTGCACATAGGTTTCTCAAGAGACAGGTCAGGTGGTCTGGTAGTCCCATCTCTTTCAGAATTTTCCACAGTTTATTGTGATACACACAATCAAAGGCTTTGGCGTAGTCAATATAGCAGAAATATATGTTTTCTGGGACTCTCTTGCTTTTTCAATGATCCAGCAGATGTTGGCAGTTTGATCTCTGGTTCCTCTGCCTTTTCTAAAACCAGCTTGAACATCTGGAAGTTCACAGCTCATGTATTGCTGAAGCCTGGCTTGGAGAATTTTGAGCATTACTTTACTAGCGTGTGAGATGAGTGCAATTGTGCAGTAGTTTGAGCATTCTTTGTTATTGCCTTTCTTTGGAATTGGAATGAAAACTGATCTTTTCCAGTCATGTGGCCACTGCTGAGTTTTCCAAATTTGCTGACCTATTGAGTACAGCACTTTCACAGCATCATCTTTTAGGATTTGAAATAGCTTAACTGGAATTCCATCACCTCCACTAGTTTTGTTTGTAGTGATGCTTTCTAAGGCCCACTTGACCTCACATTCCAGGATGTCTGGCTCTAGGTGACTGATCACGCCATCATAATTATCTGGGTCATGAAGATCTTTTTTTGTACAGTTGTTCTGTGTATTCTTGCCACCTCTTCTTAACAGCTTCTGCTTCTGTTAGATGCATAGCATTTCTGTCCTTTATTGAACCCAATCTTCGTATGGAATGTTCCTTTGGTATCTCTAATTTTCTTGAAGAGATCTCTAGTCTTTCCCATTCTGTTGTTATTCTCCATTTCTTTGCATTGATCAGAGTAAGGCTTTCTTAACTCTCCTTGCTATTCTTTGGAACTCGGCATTCAAATGGTGCAGGCTGTGACGGACCATGCAGAAGCATGGCCATGAGGAGCTATCTCTCGCCCAAGGTCAGAGGTAGTGGCTGAGGGGAGCCACCCCATGTCCGAGACCAGGGGCAGCGGCCGAGAGGAGCTACCTCATGCCTGAGGTCAGGGGAGGTGACTGAGATGAGCTACCCCATGCCCAAGGTCAAGGGCTGTGGCCAAGAGAAGCAATCCCACGTCCACAGAGCAGCAGCTGCACGGGTGCAGGAGGACCGAGAGGAGCTACTCCACATTCAAGGTCAGGAGGGGCGGCCTGAGGAGATACCCATTGTCCAAGGTAAGGAGGAGTGGCTGTGCTTTGCTGGAGCAGCTGTAAAGAGATACCCCACGTCCAAGGTAAGAGAAACTCAAATAAGATGGTAGGTGTTGTGAGAGGGCATCAAAGGGCAGACACTGAAATCATAATCACAGAAAACTAGCCAATCTGATCACATGGACCATAACCTTGTCTAACTCAATGAAACTAAGCCATGACGTGTGGAGCCACCCAAGACGGACGGGTCATGGTGGACAGGTCTGACAGAATGTAGTCCACTGGAGAAGGGAATGGCAAACCACTTCAGTATTCTTGCCTTGAGGACCCCATGAACAGTATGAAAAGGCAAAATGATAGGATACTGAAAGAGGAACTCCCCAGGTCGGTAGATGTCCAATATCCTACTGGAGTTCAGTGGAGAAATAACTCCAGAAAGAATGAAGGGATGGAGCCAAAGCAAAAACAGTACCCAGTTGTGGATGTGACTGGTGATAGAAGCAAGGTCCAATGCTGTAAAGAGCAATATCGCATAGGAACCTGGAATGTTAGGTCCTTGAATCAAGGCAAATTGGAAGTGGTCAAACAGGATGTGGCAAGAGTGAATGTCGACATTCTAGGAATCAGCAAATTATAATGGACAGGAATGGGTGAATTTAACTCAGATGACCATTATATCTACTACTGTGGGCAGGAACCGCTTAAAAGAAATGGAGTAGCCATCATGGTCAACAATCGAGTCCAAAATATGGTACTTGGATGCAATCTCAGAAAGTGTAGGGAAATACAATGCTCTGACTCTGGAATTTGGGTCCTCAGGGCAAACCTGGAAGTCTCACATCTTTGAGTCTATACAGTTTGTGATACACAGAGGCCTGATAAAACACTCTCTGTTGATGCCTTACCTTCCTGGATGGAACATAATTTTCCCAGCTTTTTGTGTGCTCAGAGTCACAAACTGCTTGAAAAGGCTTGTTAGAAGTAATTTTTCAGTAGCAACTTCCCCTGATGTTGTGACCTTAGGGAAGACCGCCACACCCACAGGAAAAGGCAAAGGATCATCCAGACGTCTGCTCAATCACGTTTTCTTGATAGGAGCAATCCATTCAACCTAACTGTCTAGAATGCTCATGGATACTGTTCCTACACACCCTATGTTTGAACCTGGATACTGGACCTTGGCAGCAAAATTTCCATTGTTTTCTCAGTTGGCCCTAAAACGGTTAAACCTAGTTACTGCCTGAAAATGCATCTACTTGCTGTTTTCTTACTTCTGACAGTGATAGTGTTGGTGCACCCTTTGGGATTTATGAATCAAGCAGGAGGCTCTCCACTCCAAGCACCTGGCCCCTTTCCAGGGAGATGTCATCTCATCTAGGTTAGCACAATATGTCACCCAGCACTCTGAGACACACTCTTGCAGCATGAATTTTATGGTCAGATCTGGTTTGACCTAGGAATGTGTTTACAAATCTCAGAAAGTGGTGGGAAACACACTGCCCTGACTCTGGTATTTAGGTCCTCTGGGAAACTTGGAGGACTCACATGTTTGAATCTAGACAGTTCATGACAGGTAGAGGCCTGATAACATATTCTCTCGAGATGCCTTTCCTTCCTCAAAGGAATATAGCTTTCTCAACATTCTGTGTGCTGAGTGTCACACACTCCTTGAAAACGCTTGTTGGAGGTCATTTTTCATTAGCAATTTCCCCTGGAGGTGTGACTGTAGGGAAGGCGCCACACTCACAGGTAAGTTCAAAAGCACTTCCAAACATCTGTTCAATCACGTTTTCTTGGTGGGGCCATTCATCAATGTAAGTCTATTTAGAAAATCCGTGGACACTGCGGGGAAACACCTATGTTTGAATCTGGATACCAGACGTTGGTGTTAAAATATGCATTTTTCTCTCACTTGGCCCTAAAAGAGTGCCGCCGAGCAACTGCTTGAAATTCCATCTGAATGTTGTTTTCTTCCTTCTGACAATGCTAGCTTTGGTTCACCCTTTGGGATTTTTGAAGCATGTGAATGACTTGCAACTCCTAGCTGCAGGCCCATTTCCAGTGGAATGACACCTCATCTATGTGACCACAGTATTTCACCCAGCACAGTCTGATACACTCCCTCAGCATCCTTCCTTAGGAGCAGACCTGGTATGCCCTAGGAATGCATTTAGAAGTCTCAGAAAGTGCAGCAAGACACACTGTCCTGACTCTGGAACTTAGGTCCTTTAATCAGGCCTGAGCTCTCACATCTTAGAAGCTGAACAGTTCCTGCTATAAAAAACACACTCTCTGTTGATGCCTTTCCTGCATTGAAGGAACATAACTTTCCCAATGTACTGTGTGCTGAGAGTCACACACTGCTTGAAAACATTTGCTTGGAGTTCACTTTTCAGTGGCAATTTCCCCTGAGACTGTGACAGTAGGGAAGCGCCCACAATCACAAGACAAGCAAGCATCCAAATACCTGTTCCATCACGTTTTCTCTGTTAGAGAGGTCCAGTGAACCCAGGTCTATCTGGAAAAGTTTGGATCCTGTGGGGTCACATCCTGAGTGTGAACCTGAATACAGGACAAAATTCACCTTTTTCTCTCAGTTGGCACTAAAATGGTTTGGCATAGCCACTGCTTAAATATCCATCCAGTACTTGTTTTCTTATTTCTGACAGTGACAGATATGGTTCACCCATGTAATTTCTGAAGCAAGCAGTCTGCTTGCCACTTCTATCTGGTGGTCCCTTTCCTGTGAAATGTCACATAATATAGGTAGCACCACATGGCACCCAGCTCTCTCAGACACACTCTGACAGCCTGTTTCCTCCTTGGCAGTCCTGGTATGACCTAGGAATGTATTTACAAGGCTCAGAGATTGTATGGAAACATATCCCCTGACTCGGGATGTTAGGTCATCTGGGCAAGACTGGAGGTCTCACGTCTTACAATCTAGACAGTTCCTAATAGATAGAGGCCTGGAAACACACTCTCTGGTGATGCCTTTCCTTACTCAAAGGGCCATTGCTTTCCCAACATTTTAGGGCCAACCTAGAGGAAAATGCGAAATTTGCCACCAAGGTCCATTACCCAGGTTCACACGCAGGATGTGTCCCCACAGCACTGAAGAATTTTCAAGACAGACCTAGGCTAACCCTAACCCTAACCCTAACCCTAGGATCTCTCCTACAGAGAAACATGATGGAACAGACGTTTGGATGATGTTTTGCCTTTTCCTGTGAGTGTGGTGGACTTCCCTATGGTCAAACCATCAAGGGAAATTGCTACTGAAAAACAACTTCCAGGCAAGCATTTTCAAGCAGTATGTGACTCTCAGCACACAGAATGCTGGGAAAGCTACGTTCATTTGAGGAAGGAAAGGCATCAACAGAGAGTGTGTTTTCAGGCCTCTATCTATCAGGATCTGTCTATATTCTAAGATGTGAGATCTCCAGGCTTGTCCAGAGGACCCATCTTCCAGAGTCTGGGCAGTGTTTCCCTGCAAATTTTGAGCCTTGTAAGCACATTCCAAGATCACTCAGGAATGTCCATGATGAAACAGGCGATGGAAGAGTGTCCGTGTGTGCTGTGTGTCATTCTGCCCTTACCAAATGAACTGACATTCCACTGGAAATGGGCCAGGGACTAGGAGTTATGAACCGCCTGTTGCTTCAGAAATCCGGAAAGCTGGAACAAAGCTATCATTGTCAGAAGTAAGAAAACAGATATTAAATGAACTTTCAAGCAGTTGTTAGGCCACAACGTTTTAAGCCCAATGGAGAGGATAATGCAAATTTTGCCACCAAGATCTGCTATCAAGATTCACATTCATGATGTGTCCCTGCAGTATCCAAGAATTTTCCAGATAGGACTAGGCTCACTATATCTCACCTACAGAGCAAACGTGATGGAACAGACATTTGAATGTGGTTCCCTTTTACTGTGTTTGTGGGGCTTTCCCTCCAGTCACATCTTCAGGGGAAATTCTTAGTGATAAATGACCTCCAAGCAAGTGTGTGACACTCAGGAAGCAGAATGTTGGGAAAACAATGTTCCTTCAAGGAAAGACAGGCATCAGCAGAGAATGAATTTTCAGTCCTTTATCTATCAAGAATTGTCTAGATTTCTAAGATGTGAGACCTCCAGTCTTACCCTGAGGACCTAACTTGCAGAGTCAGGGCAGTGTGTTTCCCTGCACTAACGCAGGCTTTTAACCACCTTCCTACATCATCCCAGAACTGCCCATGAGGAAACAGGCTGCAGGAATGTGTTCAGACTGCAGGGTGCCATGCTGTTGTTACCCAGGTGAGGTGACATTCCATTGCAAATAGGCCATCAGCAGCACTTGCGAGCTGCCTTCTTGCTTCTGAAATCCCAAAGGTGGGTCAAAAGTGACCACTGTTAGAAATTAAAAAAAAAAAAAAAGCAATTGTATGGATTTTCTAGCAGTTGCAAATTTGACCATCAAGTTCCGGTATCCACTGTCAGACTCAGGAGGTGTCTCTGCTGTATCTACCCATATTTCACAAAGACCTAGGCTCACTGGCTGCTCTGATAGAGAAAATGTGATGGAACAGATGTTTGGATCTTGGATTGCCTTACCCTGTGAGTGTAGAGGACATCCTTACTGTCACAACATCACAAGAAATTGCTACTGAAAAATGACCTGCAAGCAAACGGTTTCAAGCAATGTGTGACTCTCAGTTCACAGAATACTGGGAAAGTACTGTTTCTTCGAGGAAGGAAGGGTATCAACAGAGAGTGTGTTTTCAGGGCTCTATCTATGAAGAACTGTCTTGATTCTAACAAGAGCCCTCCAGCCTTCCCAGAGAACGGAACTTCCAGAGTCAGGGCAGTGTCTTCCTTGCCCTTTTAATGCTTTGTAAACATATTCCTAGGTCACACTGGGACTGTCCATGAGGACACAGACTGTGGGCGTGTGTCTGAGTATACAGAGGGGCCATTATGTGCTTACTTAGATAAGGTGACATTCCACTGGAAATAGGCCCATGACTAGGAGTGGTGATCTCCTTGCTTGCTTCAGAAATCCCAAAGGGTGAACCAAAGTTATTGCTCTTCAAAGTAAGAAAACAGCAATTAGATGGATTTTCAAGCAGGTGCCAGGCCACACAGTTTTAGGACAAACCGAAAGAGAAATGTGAATTGTGCCACCAGTTCCAGTATCCAGGTTCACACTTAGGATGTGGTCCTGCAGTATACACGATTTTCCAGACAGACCTAGGCTCTCTGGATCACTCCTAGAGACAAAATGTGATGCAACAGAAGTTTGGATGTTGGTTTGCCTTTTCCAGTGAGTGTGGGGGCCTTCCCTAAGGTTACACTGTCAGAGGAAGTTTCTACTGAAAAATGACCTCCAAAGAGCGTTCTCAAGCAGTGTGTGATCCCCAGCACAGAGAATGCAGGGAAAAGTATGTTTCTTCAAGGAAGAAAAGGCATCAACAGAGAGTGTGTTATTAGGCCTATATCTATTAGTAACTGTCTAGAATCTAACATTGACCTCCAGGCTTGTCCAGGGGACCTAACTACCAGAGTCAAGGCACTATTTTTCCTACACCTTCCAAGCCTCCCAAAGACATCCTAGCTCATATAGGGATGGCCCATGAGGAAACAGACTGTAGGAGAGTGTCTGAGATTGTATGGTACCAATACTGTGCTTACCTAGATGAGATGACATTCCTCTGGGAATGGGCCAGAGGGTAGGAGTGGTGAGTCGCCTGTTTGATTCAGAAATCCCAAAGGATGGACCAAAGCTATCATTGTCAGAAGGAAGAAAACAGCAATTGGATGGATTTCCAAGCAGTTGCAAGGCCGTAGCATTTTCCCAAATCAAGAGAAAAAATATTATTTTTGCCCCAAAAATCCGGTATCCATGTCCAGACTCAGGATGTCTCCATGCAGTATCCACAAAGTTTCCAGACAGAACTAGTCTCAGTGGATCGATCCTACTGAGAAAATGTGATGGAACAGACGTTTGAATGCTAATTTGTCTTTCTCTAAAAATGGAGAGTGCGGCATCCCCATGGTCACACCATCAGGGGAAAGTGCTACTGAAAAATGACCTCCATGCCAGCATATTCAAGCCGTGTGTGTCTCTCTGCACACAAAATGTTTGGAAAGTTATGTTCCTTCAAGAAAAGAAATGCATCAACAGAGAGTGCTTTCAGCCCTCTATCTATCAGGAGCTGTCTACATTCTAAGTCGTGAGACCTTCAGTCTTTCCTAGGGATCCTAACACCCAGAGTCAGGGCAGTGTGTTTCCATGAACTTTTCAAGCCTTGTAAACACTTTCCAAGTATATACTGGGACTGCTCCTGAAGAAACAGGCTGCACGAGTGTATCCGAGTGTGTTGGGCAGCATACTGTGCTTACCTGCATGAGGTGCCAGTACAATGGAAATCAGTTAGTGGCTGGAGTGGTGAGCAACCTGCTTGCTTCAGAAATTCCAAAGGGTGGACAAATCTATCACTGTCAAAAGTAAGAAAACAGCAATTGGATGGATTTTCAAGGATTTGCTACACTGCACCATTTTAGAACCAATGTGGTCCCAAAATGAGTGTGGGAGATGAAAATGAGAATTTTGCCACCAAGTTCATATATACAAGTTCACACTCATGATGTGTCCCCACAATACCCACGAATTCTCCAGACAGACCTAGGCTCACTTGATCGCACCTAAAGACAAAATGTTATGGAGTACACGTTTGGATGTTGGTTTGCCTTTCCCAGTGAGTGTGGGAGGCTTCCCTACCATTGCACCTTCAGGGGAATTTTCTACTGACCAATGGCCTACAAGCAAGTGTTTTCAAGCACCGTGTGACTCTCAGCACACAGAATGTTGGGAAAGCTATGTTCCTTCGAGGACGGAAAGGCATCCATACGGAGTGTATTTTTAGGCCTCTATCTATCAGGAACTGTCTAGAACTCAAGGCATGAGACTTCAAGGCTTTCCCAGGGTCCTAACTTCCAGAGTTAGGGTACTGTGTTTCCCTGCACCTTCCAAGGCTTTAAACACATTCCTTATTCAAACTGGGCCTGCCCATGAGGAAACAGGATGCAGGAGTATGTCTGAGAGGGCTGGGTGCCATACAGTGCTTAACTAGATGAGGTGACATTACACTGGAAATGGGCCAGCACATAGGAGTAGTGAGCCGCCTGCTTGCTTTAGAAACCTCAAAGGTTTGACCAATGTTATCACTGTCATTATTAGGAAGAGACCAATTGGATGAATCTTCAGGCAGTTGCTAAGGCCGCACTCTTTTAGATCCAACCGACAAAAATTGCTAATTTTGCCAACAGATTCAAGGATGCAGATTCACACTCAGTATGTGTCCCTGTAGTATCCAAGAATTTTCCAGACAGGCAGAGGATCATTGGATCTCTCCTAAAGAGAAAACTTTATAGAATAGACATTTGGTTGGTTGTTTTCTTTTTCCTGTGAGTTTGGGGGTCTTCCCTACAGTAACACAGTCATGGGAAATTGTTACTGAAAAATCACCTTCAAGCAAGGATTTTCAACCAGTGTGTTACTCTCATCACACAGAAATCTGGGATAACTATGTTACTTAAATGCATGAAAGACATAAAAGTGGGTGTTTTTCAGGCATCTATCTGTCAGGAACTATCTAAAGTCTAAGATGTGAGAACTCCAGGTTTGCACACAGGGCCTAATTTCCAAAGTCATAGCCAGTATATTTCATTGCACTTTCAGAGCCTTATGAACACATTCCTGGCTCCTATTGGGTCTGATTCAGAGGAAACTGGCTGTGAAATTATCTAAGATTGCTGAGAGCCATACTGTTGTTACCTAGATTATTTGACATTTTAATGGAAATGATCCAGCTCGATGGGGTTGCAAGCCACCTGCTTGTGTCAGAAACCTGAAAGATTTGACCAAACCTATTGATGTCAGAAGTAGGAAAATATCAATTGGATGGATTTTCAGGCAGCTGCCAGCGCACATCCTGTTAGTGCCAAAAGAGAGACAATGCTAATTTTGCCAAGAAGGTCAAATATTCAGGTTCACAGTCAGTATGTTTCCCTTGCAGTATCCAAGAAATTTCCAGAGAGACCTGGGGCCATTGGATCCTTCTGACAGAGAAAAATTGATGGAAGAGACATTTTGATGTTTGCTTGCTTTTCCCTGTGAGTGTGGGAGCCTTCCCTAGTGTAACACACGTGAGGGGAAATTTTTACTTAAAAATGACTTCCAGGCAAGGGTTTCCACTTAGCAGGTTACTCTCAGCAAACAGAATGCTGGGACACCTGTGTTCACTCACGGAATGAGGGGCAATGAATAGGGTGCTTTTCAGGCATCTCTCTATCCATGACTGCTGTCTGGATTCTAAGATGTGAGAAGACCATGCTTCCACAAATGCCCTAAATTCCAGAGACACAGGCAGTAAGTTTCCCTGAACTTTCCATGGTTCATGAGCACAGTACTCTATCTTACTGGGACACACCATGAGGAGAGAGTCTGGAGGAGTGTGTCTGACACAGCTGAGTGCCATACTGTTTCTAAGTAGTTTAATTGGCATTCCAATGGAAATGATCTTGCCACAAGGAGTTGCACGCTGCCTGCTTGCTTCAGCAATTCCAGTGTTTTGACCAAAGCTATTGCTGTCGTTAGTGGGAAAAGAGCAAGTGTACTGATTTTCAAGGAGTTGCTAAACCCCAGCCTACTGTGGCCAACACAGAGAAAATTCTAATTTGCCAACAAGGTCCAGAATCCAGGTTCACACTGAGCATGTGTCCAAGCACTATCCAAGAATTTTCCAGACAGACTTAGGATCACTGGATCCCTCCTACAGGGGACTTCACGGAACAGATGTTTTGACATTTGTTTACTTTTCTCTGTCAGTGTGGGGGCATTTCCCATGGTAACACAGGGGAGGGGAAATTGTTACTTCAAAATGACTTCCAGGCAAGAATTTCCAAGCAGTCTGTCACTCTCAGCAAACATAATGCTGTGACATCTGTGTTTCTTTGAGGAATGAAAGGCAAAAAATAAAAAGGAGTGTATTTCAGACATCTATCAGAAACTGTCTAGATTCTAAAATGTTAAAACTCCAGATTTGCACAGAGCACCTAATTTTCAGAGTCACAGCCAGTATGTTTGCTCACATTTCTGATACTAGCGAACCCATTCCTAGGTCATCCTGGGACTGTCTATGAAGAAACAGGCTGTAGGAGTGTGTCTGAGAGTGCTGAATGCCATCGAGTCTGGTTGCCTAATGAGTTTACCTGCCATTGGAAATGATCCAGTGGCAAGGAATTGAAAGTCCCATGTTTGCTGCAGAAATCCAAGAGGTCTGACCAAAGATATTGCTGTCACAAGTAAGAAAACAGCAATTGGATGGATCTTCAGGCAGTTGCTACTCTGCACCATTTTAGGACCACCTGAAAGAAAATGCTGATTTAGCCAACAAGGTCCAGGATCCAGCTTCACACTCAGTATGTGTCCATGCACTACCCAAGCATTTTCCAGACAGACCTAGGATTACTGGATCTCTCCTACAGAGAAAACCTGATGGAACAAACGTTTGGATGTTAGTTTGCTTTTTCCCTGTGAGTGTGGGACCGTCCTGACTGTAACACAGTCAGGGGAAGTTCTTACTGAAAAATGAAGTCCAAGCAAGCATTTTAGAGCAGTGAGTTACTCTCAGCACACAGAATGCTAGGAAATCCATGTTCCTTTGATGAAAGAAAAACATAAAAGTAGAGTGTTTTTCATGCATCTGTCTATCAGGAACTGTCTAGATTGTAAGATGTCAGAACTCCAGGTTTGCAGAGACCCTAATTTCCAGTCATAGCCAGTGTATTTTCCTGCACTTTCTGAGCCTCTTGAACACATTCCTAGCTCATATTGGGTCTTTCCCTCAAGAAAAAGGCTTAGGAAATTATATCTAAATGTGTTGAGTGTCATAATGTTGTTACCTTGATTAGTTGACAATCTATTGGAAATGATCCTGCCACAAGGTGTTGCAAGCTGCCTGTTTGCATAGAAACAGAAATAATTTGACCAAACTCATTTATGATGTAAGTAGGAAATTGTCAATTGGATGGATTCTCAGGTAGCTGTCAGCCCACACCCTTTTAATGCCAACAGAGAGAAAAGGTGAGTTTTGCCAACAAGGTTCAATATCCAGTTTCACACTCAGTATGTGTCCCTGCAGTGTCCAAGACTTTTCCAAACAGATCTAGGATCACTAGATCTCTCCTGCAGAGAAAACTTGATGGAACTTTTACTCTGAAGCAGGGTCAGTCTTGTTGAGGTGACTCCTTCCCCAAGGCCACAACTGGGAGTCCTCACACCAAGGCCATAGAAGTGGGCCCCAGAACCAAGGTCACCTGTGAATCGGACTGGGCCCCCTTTGCAACTGTTGCCAAAAGCACCTGATCATCGCTAATGAGCTTCCTGACTCCCTACCAGGCAAGGATGCCCACTCCAGTAAACACCCTATGGTACCCCACCCAATCACCTAATATCAACCTTCCAGTAGGAATTTTCTTTGCCTTGAAACTGTAAAAATTGGCTCTTAACCCAGGAAATCAGTCAACTTTCCCTAGTCTGTCAGGTGGTTGGCCCCCTGAGCCCACAGTGCCCACTTTATCTCTGCTCTTTGTTCTTAATACAAACTCACTCCCTTCTGAAATGCTCTATGTCTGAACATTCTTTTCCAACTCGTACTCAGACGGCCTCAACAAGCCTCCCATCACCAGAGCCACTTTCCTAGATCACACTCACCACTTGCTTGTCCACTCCCAACTCAGAGCAGAAAGGCCCCCTCAGCCTGGTCCTTCCCTCTCACTTCCCGTGCCTGGTCGCCAGGGGCTCACACCGTCCCTGGGCAGGCTGTCTTCTGTGTCCTGCAGAGGCCTCTGTGGTGTCAGGTGAAGAAACAAGAGACACCCATGAAACCTCCCACCCCAGCACAGCAACCAGTACCCACCTACTGAACTCTTCACTCTGGATGGGCCTGGGGGTGTTTCAGGGAACGTCCCCCAACATGTCCTTGTTCTCATCTAATTCCAGCACTGCCCGCGTGAGAGTCACTAAGCTAATCTGTGATAACTGCACAGAGAGAATACTTGTTCACTCGCCCCTCCCAGGATACATGGTTCTTATGGGCAGGTGCCTCCCAGGATATGGGGCTCACCTGGGCAGGTATCCTGCAGGGCTCAGCACCCAGGAGCTGTTCACAGAGCCCTCACTGCAAAGAGCCCCCAGCTCCTCTGTTGGACAGATCTGACCTTGAGACCCTCAGAGGAGGACCTGAGGTAACATACAGCAGCTTCAGGATAGTTTTGTGACCTTGGGCTTCACTGGTTGCAGCCTCCTTCCAGCAGGTTTTCCAGAGGGTCCCATAGCACCTGGGCACTGAGTCTGTCTCCACCCACCACCCATCCTCTCCCTGACCCCTGGGTCCCTCTCATTAGAAGAAGGCCTTCCTGAAATCCTCTCCCACTTATAGGTCAGATAAGAAGATGAGAAAACAAGTCAGAGCAGCAGCCCCATATCCATCCTGACCCAAAGGACCCACACCTGTTCCTGGAACCCTGGCCAGGACAACGAGGCCCATTTTCTGAAACCACAAGCCCAGGTGGGCAGATTGGCTGACCTGACTGGCCTGCCCTTTGGATGTGTGCCTGGGTTGAGGTCTATATAAACCCCCTCAAGTGCCTGCAGCTGTACCTGATGCTGTCTTTCTGCTTAGATCTTGCAGGGTTGGCTTGATAAGAGAGAGTGAGGGCCCATAGTGTTTCGGGGGATTGGGTCTGTGTTGGGCTCTGCTGGACCTTCTGCAGGAGGTGCTAAGCTGTCACTTCCTAAGGATGGGCTGTGTCACCTCTTCCTGCTGTTGGAAATCTTCTCAGGCAGAAATGAGGAAGCAAGAAAACAGGCAATGGGAGCAGCACAGGAGGGGTAACTCAGGTAGGAAAGTGCAAAGCTTCCAGATCACCCAGGCCAGGACCATTCTGCCTGACCTACAGGAGCCACGTCAGTAAGCATGCTGTCGCTGGAGTGGCTCCACTTTTCTCCAGCCTGTGAGGTCTTTTCACATATTCAAGTGTTTTATCTATGAAGGGTGGATGAGGTTCAGGAATGGCTAGCCTGGGGGTCAGCCAGCATTTACTTAGAGATGACTCCGTGTAGTCTCCCAGCTTCCCACTGAGGTCCCTCCTTGGGAGGGGAGGGGGTGGGGTATGTGCAAGGGCTGCTGGCTGGCTACACATGAGTAAGTCCCCATCCCTGACCATCTTCAGAATTGCTCATCCCTGAAGCAAGTGCCCTAATTGGGCTTTCACCTGTGCAACTGGTGGCTTCTTAATTAGCAATGTGGCCATTGATGTTAAATGTCCTCCATCAAGACTGAGATGTTACACCACATGTACTGGTGTAAGAACCCGGGGAGGCGTGTGCACCCAGTACCCCTAGGCACAGGCTTCAGACTTGACCCCTCAACATTCTGGAGCCCAGCCACATGCTTTAGCATTTCTGAGGGTCCAGAGCTGATTTTAAGGGTTCTGTAATCCACCCTTCATCTGCTTTAATGAGACCCACATTTTTAGGATCCTACAGAGCAGGGTCTGTGTGGCTGCTCTGTGGCTTCTCTAACATGATCACATGCTGGGTGGTTTAAAACAACAGGAGTTCATCCTCTCTCAGTCCTGGAGACCAGACACCGGAAATCAAGGTGGCACAGGGCTGAGGTCCCTCCAGAGGCTCCAGGACAGGATCATTCCTGCCTTTTCCAACTTCAGGGGCTCCAGGGGTCCCTGGGCTTGTGGCCCCCTCCCTCCCATCTCTGCCTCTGCCTTTAAGAGGCTTCCCCTTTGTGTCCTCTTTCGTCTCTTTGAAGGAGTCTGTCAGTTGGATTGAAGGTCACCCTAACCCTAGATGACCTTACCTTGCTATCCTTAACTACATCTACAAAGACTTTTTTCCCAGATACGGCCCTGTTCTGGGGGGACACATCTTTGGTGGCCACCATTTACCCCATTCTCTCTCTGTCAAATAACCCTCATTTTAGGAGATCACCACATGCCCATAAAGACGGGCACAGAGAGCGGCCACACACATGGAGAGAATGAGGCCCTTGGAGTCACCTGGAACGGATGAAGACCTGGCTTCATCAGGTGAGGGGAATCACAGGGAGGAGAGGAGGATGGTCTTGTTTAGGCTTCAAAAAGACCACGTTGGGGTGGGATGTGAGATGCATAATGGGGGCGGGGAGCTTCATCAGGGCCTGAGGGGGAGGTTAGGCTTGGGCCAGGGCCATGGGTATAGAGGGGACTTAGTGTGGGGGTTGGTAATACACCCAGAAGGAAGAGCTCACAGTCACTGGGGCACAAGGACCTGGGAACCTGGGAGGGCTTCATCTTTCTGAACCTGAAGAGGAAACGTTAAAATTTTACATCACCTCCTGCTCCTTCTGCCTCTGTAACTCAGCTTGCTCCTTGCAAAGTCTGGATCATGTAGGTCACGCAATCTCAGAAAGTGGGGACTTAGAATACTCGGAGCTGGAGCTTATCTCCCTTGTCCTTGCCCTGGCCCCTGCAAACCTTCTTGATCATGCCTATTCATGATAATGAGGAGCCCGCCCCCCTGACACTCTCCTCACCCCAGGGGGAACTCCCCACTCTGCTGGAGCACCTGGCTGTTGGTGGCCACTGACAGCACTCTGGTCTCCTCAGGACCCAGCTTCAGGATACTCTGAGGTTCAGGTCAGGCAGATGGAATCTGGTCTTCTCAGAACCCACTGGGGCTTCAGTTTGGGGGCATTGTGGGGTTTAGTTCAGGTTGATGGAATCTGGTCTCCTCAGGACCTGCTGGGTGTTCAGCTTTGGGACATTGTGGGGTTCAGTTCAGGCTGACAGGAGATGGGTCACCACAAGACCCATGTGGTTTCAGCTTTGGGGCATTGTGGGGTTCAATTCAGGCTGATAGAATTTGATCTCCTCAGGACCTTATGGGGGTTCAGCTTTGTGACATTGTGGGGTTCAGTTCAGGCTGACAGGAGATGGGTCACCACAGGATCCATTGTATTTTGGCTTTGGGGCATTATGGGGTTTAGTTTTGGCTGATGGAATCTAGTTTCCTCAGGACCCATGATCTCCTCAGAACCCATTGGTGCTTCAGCTTTGGGACATTGTGGGGTTCAGTTGAGTCTGACGGGAGTCTGGTTTCCTCAAGATTCCTGCAACGATGTGCTGCTGAAAGAAAAAGTGAGGAAAATTGGGAAGAAGCTTCTGTGTGTGGCTGTTGCTGAAAGTCTGTCTTAAGAGGACCCAAGACTGTTAGGGCTTGATGTGGAAAGTTGTGGGATTTTAGTCAGTTTTTGTCTGTAGTATAAGATGGTGTCCTATATTGTTCCTTGGTGTGTGGTTTCCATTTTTCCCAGCACGGTTTATTGAGGGGGGTGGGGGGGACTGTCCTTTCCCGCGTATATATTTTTAGTTCCTTTCTTGTAAATTAATTACCATGCACCTGTAGGTTTACTTCTGAGCTCTCTTGACTATTTCTGTGCCAATTCCACACGTCTTCTAGTGACTTTAGGTACATACTCTAGATTGAAGTCAGGGATAGACATGCCACCAGCCTGTTCTGCTTTCTCAGGATCCCTTTGGCTCTTCTGGTTCCTTTGTGGCTCCACACAGATGTAAAGATTGCTTTTGTTTCTGTGAAAAATGTCATTGAAATGTTGGCAGTGATTGCATGAATGTGTACGTTGCTTTGTTTAGAATGGATATTTTAATGGTATTTTCACCCATAAGCATGGGATATCTTTTTACTTGTATCCATTTAGTTTCTTTGATCATTGTCTTGTAGTTTTTAGCTTTCAGGTCTTTCAAGTCCTTGGTTAGATTTCTAGTTATGTGGGGGAGGGGATGCAATTGTAAAAGGAATTATTTTCTTAATTTCTCTTTCTGATAGTTCATTATTAGTGTAGAGAATCACAAATGATCTTGCAGTTCTGCTGACTTTCTTTTTTCTTTTTTTTGGCCCCACAGCTCGACATGTTGGATCTTAGTTCTCTGACCGAGGATCAAACCTGTACCCCCTGCAGTGGAAGTGCAGTCTTAACTACTGGACTGCCAGGCAAGTCTGTGAATTCGCTTTTTAGTTCTGACAGTTGCTTTGGTGTAGTGTTATGTGGAAAACTAGAATTAAGACATCTAATAGTTTCAGTTCCATCTGGTCATCCACAGCACCCAGGGCATGGTGTCTACTAATATACTCTTCCTATGGTGCCTTTTAATACCATGTGGACTAGTACAAGGCAATTAGCATCAAACTACTTTAGCTGAATTTAGTTAGGTTAACTCTTGGCCTCTATTGCAATGTTCGATGTCATCTCTGATTTTCTGGCATGTGACTTACATGGCTGTATTGAAAAGTAACTTACTTTCTAGTAAAATTTCAAACGTGTCTACTTTAAATAGTGGTACAAAGTTTTCTACATTCACACCAAATACCGCAATGTGTTTTACCCAAAACATGGTCACTTTCCCAGGGAACCAGCCCACAACCCCAAAATGGGGGATAATTATGGTTTCCACATTACAATCCTATCCATAGAACCAGTTCAACTTTCATCAGCTGCCCAAGCTTTGTGCAACTGTCTTTCTTCATTCTAATGCAGTTTTCTTTTTCTGGAGCCATCACTGGGGCTTTCCCTCATGTTAAAAACCTTCATGGATTTAAAGTGACAAGATGACTATGATCTGGGTGGCTTTTCAGTGTGGTTTCTTTCACTGAGAATGTTTTTAGTGCTTTTCCATGTTGTGCCATGTGTCATTTTTTTCACTGTGCTTACAAACATATAACAACATTTATTATTTGAGTCATTTGAAGTATGAACTTCTATAGCATTAACTGCACTCTCATTGTAAAAATTTCCCCACCATTCATCTCCAGAATCTTTCCCTTTTCCTGAAGTGACACTGTAACCATTAAATACTCATAACCCCCAATCCCTGGTCATCTTACTCTACTTGGAATTTGTCTTATATGGATATCTCATACTAGTGGAATCATAGAACATTTTTCCTTTTGTGTCAGGCTTGTTTCACTTCACCTAATGACTTGAAGTTTCATCTACATTATAGCATGTATGAGTTATCTTGTTTTTAAAGGTTGAATCAGATCCCACTGTGTATATACTACATCGTGCCTATCCAGTCATCTGTTGAACACTTGTGCTGCTGCCACCTTTTGGTTACTATGAATAATGCTGCTATGAATATGGGGTTTGAATATCTGTTTCAGTATTTGGTTTTAAATATCTTGAGTGTATAACCTGGACCGGAAATGATGGATTCTATGTTAACTCTGTGTTTAAGTTTTTGTAAAGCCCCCTACTATTTTCTGAAGCTGTGGCATTATTTTACTATATTCCTTTATATGGCAGAGTAATGCATCTCATGCCCTATTTGCTCTTCCATTCACTTGTTGGTGGACATTTTCATTGTTTTTAACTTGGATTATCAAGAACACTGCTGCTGTAAATATTGGTGTACAAGTATATATTTGAGCACCTCTTTTAAATTCTTTGGATGTATATCTAGGAGTGGAGTTACCAAAACATATGATATTTCAGTTCAGTCACTCACTCATGTCCGGCTCTTTGTGACCCCGTGGACTGCAGCCCACCAGGCTCCCCTATCCATCACCAACTCCCAGAGCTTGCTCAAACTCATGTCTATCGAGTTGGTGATGCCATCAACCATCTCATCCTCTGTTATCCCCTTCTGCTCCTGCCTTCAATCTTTCCCAGCATCAGGGTCTTTTCCAATGAGTCAGTTCTTCACATTAGGTGGCCAAAGTATTGCAGTTTCAGCTTCAGCATCAGTCCTTCCAATGAATATTCAGGGTTGATTTCCCTTAGGATTGACTTGTTGGATCTCCTTGCAGTCCAAGTGATGCTCAAGAGTCTTCTCCAACACCACAGTTCCAAAGCATCACTTCTTCGGTGCTCAGTTTTCTTTGTAGTCCAGCTGTAACGTCTATACATGACTATTGGAACAACCATAGCTTTGAGTACATGGACCTTTGTTGGTAATGTCTCTGCTTTTTAATATGCTGTCTAGGTTGGTCATAACTTTTATTCCAAGGAGCAGGTGTCTTTTAATTTCATGGCTGCAGTCACCATCTTCAGTGATTTTTGAGCCCCCCCCCCACAATAAATTCTGTCACCATTTCCATTGTTTTCCTATCTATTTGCCATGAAGTGATGGGGCCAGATGCCATGATCTTAGTTTTCTGAATACTGATTTTTAAGCCAACTTTTTCACTCTCCTCTTTCACTTTCATCAAGAGACTCTTTAGTTCTTCTTTGCTTTCTGCCATAAGAGTGGTGTCCTCTGTGTATCTGAAATTATTGATATTTCTCCTGGCAATTTTGATTCCAGCTTGTGCCTCATCCAGACCCGGGATTTCACATGATATACTCTGCATATAAGTTAAATAAGCAGGGTGCTGTACTCCTTTCCTGATTTGGAACCAGTCCATTGTTCCATGTCTAGTTCTAATTGTTGCTTCTTCACCTGCATACAGATTTCTCAGGAGGCAGGTAAGGCAGTCTGGTATTCCCATACCTTTCAGAATTTTCCACAGTTTGTGGTGATCTGCAGAGTCAAAGGCTTTGGCATTGTTAACAAAGCAGAAGTAAATATTTTTCTGGATGTTTTTCTCTCTTGCTCTTTCAGTGATCCAACGGGTGTTGGCAATTTGATCTCTGGTCCCTCTGTCTTTTCTAAATCCAGCTTGAACATCTAGAAATTCATGGTTCACTTACTGTTGAAGCCTGGCTTGGAGAAATTTGATCATTACTTTGTTAACATGTGAGATGAGTGCAACTGTGTGGCAGTTGGAACATTCTTTGGCTTTGCCTTTCTTTGGGATTGGAATGAAAACTGACCTTTTCCAGTCCTGTGGCCACTACTGAGTGATATAATTACATTTTTATGTTTTCGAGAAAATGCTTGTTTTGGACACATTGATTGCACCATTTTACCTCTCCACAAGTAAAGTTTTGAGTTTCAATTTCGTACATTTTTGCCAACATTTGTTATTTGTCTTTATTGTTGATTTTCCTCACGTCCATCCTGAGTGCCTTATTAAGGAGGAAGTCATAATGCAGGACCCACATTTGAGGAGAGGAGAGTTAGCTTCATATACTTGATGGACAGCTGAGTCTGTATCAATTATTTAGAATCTTTCTGCGTGAGATTTTTATTCAACATTACTCATAAAAGCTAATTTTTACTTTTTACCAGTTTGGACACCTGAAAATTATTTTAAACTTTTGGGAGCTTCCCTGGTGGCTCAACGTGTAAAAGCATATGCTTGCAATGCAGGATACCTGGGTTCAATCCCTGGGTGGGGAAGATCCCCTGGAGAAGGAAATGGCAACCCACTCCAGTACTCTTGCCTGGAAAATTTCATGAATGGAGGCGCCTCATAGCTTACAGTCCATGGGGTTGCAAAGAGTCAGACACGACTGAGCAACTTCACTTTCACTTTCTTTTGGCTATAATCCAGCCAATTAGACTGCTTAGTTCATTCTAGCTTTGGCTATTGAGAGCTTTTTCCATACTCTCCTGCTTTTATTTTACATAATTCAGCTTTTATGGGGCTTTTTGGTCCTTCTTTCTCACATTTTAAGATTATGCTGCTTTACATATTTATTGTCTCAGTCCTAGTATCAGACACATATTTAAAGTGTCCTTGTCCCTTTTTGTTAGAGCATATTAATAAAAACTTGTATGTGGGAACTTAATAATCTCAGCAGACAATGCATGGAAATACACATGCATGTATCCAGACTATGCATACAGACGGTTATGAAGATTTTCACATGGAGTTATATGTTTCTGCATTAGGCTAAAGATAGTTTATAATGATGTCTCCAACCTGATCTCTTGTGACACAGGTATTATAACCTTCTCCTTTTGTCTGCCTGTAACTTCCCACTCCAATGGTAAGAAACCTGGCTTCCACTACTCATCACTTATCAAATTCAGGGCTTGCTCCATCAATAACTGATATGGTAGTTTCAGTCCTGTTAGCTACAAACCCCCGTGGAAAGAACTTACAGAGCCCATTGTTTATGTATGGTACATTTGCCTTTGGCCTGCAGATTCCATTCATTTACACAGTGAACTTAGGTCAGATAATTTTGTCCTAAGAGTGAGAGTGGCCTTTTAAAATTTTTCTTCTTCCTTTTAAATCTTTTGGCTGTGCCGCGTCATGTGGGGTTTTAGGTCCCTGACCAGGAATTGAACCCATATTTCCTGCACTGGCAACGTGGAGTCTTAACCACTGGGCCCCTAGGGAAGTCTGAAGCTTTTCATTTATTTCTCAATCTGTTATATTCTTTGTTAAATTCTGCATTCCAGTCTTTAGCACTCCATACCATAAATAAATAAATGTGAATAGGTAATAAATTACTTGTGTTCTGAAAACAGAAATCTATGTGCTTAGACAAATGCATAGTGGCAGGTATTCCTCACTAAAGTACCATGTGAAATATTTCAACCATATATTCCATAAACTCTTTATCATGTCTGTTTTACCTTTGCTAGAATGTCTTATACGATCATACAGTGTGTAGCACTTGAGGCTGGATTCCCTCACTCAGTAATGTAAGTGTTAGATTCATGCTTTCCTTTATTTTTATTTTAAATTGATCTGTGGTTCATTCCTCTATATCTCTGAATGCTATTTTATTGCATTAGATGAGAGGAAAGATAATTTTCCCCCTAGCCTCAATGTTCTTCACTGAGATGTTCATAATGAAAGGAAGATGGATTGGAGAAAAACAATCAGAAGTTTAATATATGACATGCATACCTCCTATATAGTTGAAAGATACCTGGGAAAACTGTCACTTTCTGAAATGGTCCAAGACTTTACCTTAAATGCTATCATCAGCTAAGAATGAAAGAAGGAGGTTAAGGAATGGAAGAAGCTATTTAAGGGAGATTATTAGGTGAAGCACAGTAAACAAAGACATGGTGGTATGCAGATTAACTTCCAGGTCCATTCCATAGACCTTCTTGATATTTAGTCAAGTCATTTAGTGATATCAAGTCAGTCTTGATACTTAGTCCATTCTTGATATTTAGCCATCCTCTATTTCCTGGTCCAGACAGGGACACGTCCTTAAAGATGGAGATATCCTTAACAAATGTAAATCTACTTCATAAAATGGAATTTCGACTTGGTTTTCAAAGATCCTCCTGGGGCGGCTGTTTGTTTTTTTCTTTTGTTTTGTTTTGTTTTTTTTAATTAATCAGTCCAAAATAACCCTTTTGTCAAATGTGCATATTTTGGGTGTGCTTTTTGTGGTCCCCTTGAAATGTGCATTCAGGGGAGGAGTGTCACCCTGGAGACTGTTGATATGTGACCCCATGGACAGGGACTGGGTTGGTCACCCTGAAGAATGTGGATATGTGACCCCAGGGGAATGGTCAGAAGGAATTCACCCTGGAGACTGTGGAATTGTGAGCCCAGTTGCAAGGCTTGGGAAGGGGTCACCGTGGAGACTGTGGATGTGTGACTCCAGATACAGTGTCTGGGAGGGATCACCCAGGGGACTGTAGATATGTGATCCTAGATATAGGGTTTGGGAGAATGTCACCCTGCAGACTGTGGACATGTGACCCCAGGTGCATGGTCCAGTGTGTTGTGATCACCCTGGAGATTGTGGAAGCGTGACCACAGGTACTGGGTCTGGGAAGTGGCGTCATCCTGGAGATGTGCACATGTGATTACAGACACAGGATATTTCAGGTGGAGTCACCTTGGAAACTGGAGGAGTGACCCCAGGTGCAGGGTCTGGGGTGAGGTTCAGTGACGTCAGGACTCTTGTCTTGTTGGGAGAGACACATCAGGATTCTCCTCGAGATGTTGCAATGCAATACGGACGCCTCTCAAGGTGAGGGGGGAGACCAAGTTTGCCTTTGCAGTTGCCAGAGCAATACTGTGACTCCTGTCAGTTTTCAAGAGGAGACAGGTTTCATCTCCTTTTGAAGCATTGAACTCCACGTGCCTCTCGTGTTGTCAAAGGGATGTGAGGCCTCCTGTCAAAATGAGGCGGGGAACTAGGGCATTCTCTAGGGTCTCCACAGGGGATTCAGACGTCCCTTCCTCTTATGAGATGAAAGACGAACCTGCATTCAAGTCACTGCAGGGAAATCCGGCCTTATTTCAAACCAGGGCATCTTGGTGTCCATTCCACGTGAGGCAGCAAACTCAGGGTCCCTCTCACATATCTATAGCTGAGAGAAGCCTCCTCTTTAGGTGTTGTTTAAACCTGGCATTCCTCTTGAGTCAAAGCCAGGAAATCAGGTCTCATCTCGAGATGATTTGAGGTACACGGAGCTGTTTTCTAGTTGTTGTGCTGAACAGGGTGTTCCTCTATACTTAGGACAGTGTTTTCGGGGAATCTCTGGAGTTGCCTAAAGGAAGTCAAGCCACATGTCGTGTTTGATGGGGAACGCCAGATGGCTCTGGAGCCAATGAAGGGGAATCTGGCCTCATCTTGAGTTGATTTGGAGTACACGGAGTGCTTTCATGTTGCTGCGGGGACCTCAGGGTCCCTCTAGACTTGTATCAGTGTTCTTGGGGACTCTCTAGAGTTCCATCAAGGACGTCAAGGCTCCTTTCATGTTTGATGGGGAACACGGACTTGCTCTGCACTCAATGCAGGGGAATCTGATCTCATCTCTCATCGAGTGGGAAGTCTCATGGTTTTTCTCGAGTTGCGGAGGGAACCTGGGGTATATTCTCGAGTGAGGACAGGGATGGACTCTTAAAACTCCTGTTTGTTCAATGATGTCAGGACGCCTGTCTAGTTGTGAGGGTCACCTCGGGATTCTCCTCGAAACTTGGTTGGACAATAGGGATGCCTCTCGAGATGAGTAGGGAAACCCACTGTCACTTTCAAGTTGTTACAGGAATACTGGGATTCCTGTCAATTTTCAAGAGGAGTCAGTCATCGTCTACTTTTGAAGAATAGAACTCCGTGTTCCTCTCGAGTTGTCAAAGGAATGTGAGACCTCCTGTGGAAATGAGGTGGGGAACTAGGGCTTTCTCTAGGGTCTCCACAGGGGATTCAGACATCCCTTCATCTTTTGAGATGAAAGACAAGCCTGCATTCATGTCACTGCAGGGAAATCCGGCCTTATGTCGAGTCACGGCATCTCGGTGTCCATTCCACTTGAGGCAGCAAACTCAGGGTCCCTCTCACGTACCTATAGCTGAGAGAAGCTTCCCCGTGAGGGGGTTCTGGAAAGTTGGCATTCCTCTTGATTCGAAGCCAGGGAATCAACTCTCATCTCGAGATGATTTGAGGTACACGGAGCTGTTTTCTAATTGCTGTGCTGAACGTGGTGTTCCTCTATACTTAGGACAGTGTTTTCAGGGAATCTCTGGAGTTGCCTAAAGGAAGTCAAGCCACTTGTCGTGTTTGATGGGGAACGCCGGATGGCTCTGGAGCCAATGTAGTGTAATCTGGCCTCATCTCACGTTGATTTGCAGTACACTGAGCACTTTCGTGTTGCTGCGGTGACCTCAGGGTCACTCTAGACTTGTATCAGTGTTCTTGGGGACTCTCTGGAGTTCCATCAAGGAAGTCAAGGCTCCTTTCATGTTTGATGGTGCACATGGAATTGCTCTGCATGCAATGCAGGGGAATTTGATCTCATCTCTCTTCGAGTGGAAAGTCTCATGGACTTTCTCGCGTTGCGGAAGGAACCTGGGTTATATTCTCGAGTGACGAAGGGGATGGCCCCTCATAACGCGTGTTTGTTCAGCGACATCAGGCCTCCAGTCTCGTTGCGAGGGACAACTCGAGATTCACTTCGAGACTTGGCAAGTCAATAAGGAGGACACCTCTCGAGGTGAGGCGGGAGACCCAGTGTCCTTTCAAGTTGCCACAGGGATACTGGGATTCCTGTCAATTTTCAAGAGGACTCAGTCATCATCTACTTTTGAAGCATTGAATTCCGCTTTCCATTCGTGTTGTCAAAGGGATGTGAGGCCACATGTCAAGATGAGGTGGGGAAATAGGGCTTTCTATAGGGTCTTCAAGGGGATTCTGGAATCCCTTCATCTGATGAGATGAAAGACGAGCCTGCACTCAAGTCACTGCAGGGAATTCCGGCCTTATTTCGAGTCAGGGCATCTCGGTGTCCATTCCACTTGAGGCAGCAAACTGAGGGTCCCTCTCACATACCTAGAGCTGAGAAAAGCCTCCGCTTGAGCTGCTGTGGAAAGTGGGCATTCCTCTTGATTCGAAGCCAGGAAATCAGCTCTCATCTCGAAATGATTTGGGGTACACGGAGCTTTTCTCGAGTTGCTGTGCTGAACTTGGTGTTCTTCTATACTTGGGACGGTGTTCTCGGGGAATCTCTGGAGTTGCCTAAAAGAAGTCAAGCCACTTGTCCTGCTTGATGTGGAATGCTGGATTGCTCTAGAGCCAATGCAGGGAAATCAGGCCTCACCTCAAGTTGATTTGAGGTAAACGGGGATATTTCGTGTTGCTGCGTTGACCTCAGGGTCCCACTAGACATGTGACAGAGTTATTGGGGACTATGTGGAGTTTCATCTAGGAAGTCAAGGCTCCTTTCGTGTTTGATGGGGAACACCGACTTACTTTGCATGCAATGCAGGGGAATCAGGCCTCGTCTCACGGCGAGGGGGAATTCTCATGGTTTTCTCGAGTTGTGGCGGGAAACTGGGTTATATTCTCGAGTTACAGCTGGGATGGCCCTTCAAAACTTGTGTTGGTTCAGTGATATCAGGACTCCTGTCTAGTTGTGAGGGACACATCGAGATTCTCCTCGAAGCTTGGCAGGGCAATAGGGACGCCTCTCAATGTGAGAGGGGCAACCCAAGGTCCTTTCCAGTTGCCACAGGAATTTTGGGATTCCTATCAATTTTCAAGAGGAGGGAGCGATACTCCCCTTTTGAAGCATTTAAATCCACGTGCCTCTCGAGTTTCAAAAGGATGTGAGGCCTCCTGTTGAGATGAGCCGGGGAACTAGGGCTGTCTCTAGGGTCTCCACAGGGGATTCAGACATCCCTTCATCTTGTTTGATGAAAGACGAGCCTGCATTCAAGTCACTCCAGGGAATTCCGGCCTTATTATGAGTCAGGGCATCTCGGTGTTCATTCCACTTGAGGCAGCAAACTCAGGGTCCCTCTCACATACATATACCTGACAGAAGCCTCCTCGTCAGGTGCTTGTGTAAAGTTGACATCCCTCTTGAGTCAAAGCCAGGGAATCAGCTCTCATCTCGAGATGATTTGGGGTACACAGAGCTTTTCTCGAGTTTCTGTGCTGAACTTGGTGTTCCTCTAGTCTTGAGATGGTAGTCTCGGGTAATCTCTGGAGTAGCCTAACGGAAATCAAGCCACTTTGTGTGTCTGATGGGGAACGAGTGATGTCTCTGGAGACAATGCAGGGGAATCGGGTCTCATCTCGAGTTGATTTGAAGTACACGGTGCACTTTCATGTTGCTGCAGGGGACCTCAGGGTCTCTCTAGACTTGTGACAGTGTTCCTGGGGACTCTCTGGAGTTCCATCAAGGAAGTCAAGGCTCCTTTCGTGTTTGATGGGGAACACGGACTTGCTCTGAATGCAGTCCAGAGGAATCGGGCCTCATCTTGAGTTGATTTGGAGTACACGGAGCCCTTTCATGTTGCTGCGGGGACCTCAGGGTCCCTGTAGACTTCTGACAGTGTTCTTGGGGTCTCTCTGGAGGTCCTTCAAAGAAGTCAAGTCTCCTTTCCTTTTGATTGGGAACACGGACTTAACCTGCATACATTGCATGGGAACTGGGCCTCATCTCGCGGTGAGGAGAAAGTCTCATTGTTTTTCTGGAGTTGTGGAGGGAACCTGGTTATGTTCTAGAGTTACGGCGGGGATGGTCCTTCAAAACTCATGTTTGTTCAGCGATGTGTGAACTCCTGTCTAGTTGCGAGGGACACCTTGAGATTCTCCTCAAGGCTTGGCAGGACAATAGTGACGCCTCTCGAGGTGACGGGGGAGACCCAGTGTCCTTTCAAGTTGCAACAGACATACTGGGATTCCTGTCAATTTTCAAGAGGACTCAGTCATCGTCTCCTTATGAAGCATTGAATTCCGCATTCGACTCGCGTTGTCAAAGGGATGTAAGGTCACCTGTCGAGATGAGGTGGGGAAATAGGGCTTTGTCTAGGGTCTCCACAGGGGATTCAGACATCACTTCATCTTTTGAGATGAAAGACAAGCCTGCATTCAAGTCACTGCAGGGAAATCCAGCCTTATGTCGAGTCAGGGAATCTCGGTGTCCATTCCACTTGTGGCAGCAAATTCAGGGTCCCTCTCACATACCTATAGTTGAGAAAAGCATCCGCTTGAGCTGCTTGTGGAAAGTTGGCATTCCTCTTGAGTCGAAGCCAGGGAATCAGCTCTCATCTCGAAATGTTTTGGGGTACACGGAGCTTTTCTCGAGTTGCTGTGCTGAACTTGGTGTTCCTCTAGACTGGTGGCGGTATTCTCATAGAGTCTCTGGAGTTGCCTAAAAGAAGTCAAGCGACTTGTGCTCTTTGATGAGGAATGCAGGATTGTTCTGGAGCCAATGCAGGGAAATCAGGCTTCATCTCGAGTTGATTTGTGGTACACGGGGCTCTGTCGTGTTGCTGCATTGATCTCAGGGTCCCTCTAGACTTCTGACAGAGTTCTTGGGGACTATGGAGAGTTTCATCTAGGAAGTCAAGGCTCCTTTCGTGTTTGATGGGGAACACGGACTTGCTCTGCATGCAATGCAGGGGAATCGGGCCTCATCTCACGGTGAGGGGAAAGTCTCATTGTTTTTCTGGAGCTGTGGTGTGGAACCTGGGTTATATTCTCGAGTTACGGCAGAGTTGGCCCTTCAAAACTCGTGTTTGTTCAGCGACGTCAGGACTCCTGTCTAGTTCCGAGGGATACCTTGGGATTCTTCTCGAGGCTTGGCAGGACAATTGGGATGCCTCTCGAAGTGAGGCGGGACACCAGGTTTCCCTTTGTAGTTGCCAGAGCCATACTGTGACTCCTGTCAGTTTTCAAGAGGAGTCAGGCTTCGTCTCCTTTTGAAGCATTGAACTCCGCTTGCCTCTCATGTTGTCAAAGGGATGTGAGGCCTCCTGTCGAGATGAGGCTGGGAACTAGCGTATTCTCTAGGGTCTCCACAGGGGATTCAAACATCCCTTCATCTGTGAGATGAAAGACAATCCTGCATTCAAATCACTGCAGGGACATCCGGCCTTATTTCAGGTCAGGGCATCTAGGTGTCCATTCCACTTGAGGCAGCAAACTCAGGGTCCCACTCACGTACCTATAGCTGAGAGAAGCCTCCTCTTTAGGTGTTGTTTAAAGCTGGCATTCCTCTTGAGTCAAAGCCAGGGAATCAAGTCTCATCTCGAGATGATTTGAGGTACACGGAGCTGTTTTCTAGTTGCTGTGCTGAACGTGGTGTTCCTCTATGCTCAGGACGTTGTTCTCGGGGAATCTCTGGAGTTGCTTTAAGGAAGTCAAGTCACTTGTCATGTTTGATGGGGAACGCCGGATGGCTCTGGAGCCAATGAAAGGGAATCTGGACTCATCTCGAGTTGATTTGGGGTACACCGAACTATTTCATGTTGCTGCGGTGACCTCAGGGTTCCTCTAGACATTTATCAGTGTTCTTGGGGACTCTCTGGAGTTCCATCAAGGAAGTCAAGGCTCCTTTCATGTTTGATGGGGAACACGGAATTGCTCTTCACTCAGTGCAGGGGAATCTGATCTCATCTCTCATCGAGCGGGAAGTCTCATGGATTTTCTCGAGTTGTGGAGGGAACCTGGGTTATATTCTCAAGTGACGATGGGGATGGCCCGTCAAAACTCGTGTTTTTTCAGCTACGTCAGGACTCCTGTCTAGTTGTGATGGACAACTCGGGATTGTCCTCGAGTCTTGGCAGGGCAATAGGGATGCCTCTCGAGGTGAGGCGGGAGACCCAGTGTCCTTTCAAGTTGCCACACGGATACTGGGACTTCTGTCAATTTTCAAGAGGACTCAATCATTGTCTACTTTTGAAGCACTGAACTCCATGTTCTACTCGTGTTGTCAAAGGGATGTGAGGCCTCCTGTCGAGATGAGGCGGGGAACTAGGGCTTTCTCTAGGGTCTTCATAGGGGATTCAGATATGCCTTCATCTTTTGAGATGAAGGATGAGCCGGCATTCAAGTCACTGCAGGGAATTCCGGCCTTATTTCGAGTCAGGGCATCTCGGTGTCCATTCCACTTGAAGCAGCAAACTCAGGGTGCCTCTCACATACCAAGAGCTGAGAAAAGCCTCCACTTGAGCTGCTTGTGGAAAGTTGGCATTGCTCTTGTTTCAAAGCCAGGGAATCTGCTCTCATCTCGAAATGATTTGGGCTACACGGAGCTTCTCTCGAGTTGCTGTGCTGAACTTGGTGTTGCTCTAGACTTGGGATGCTGTTCTCGGGGAATCTTGGAGTTGCCCAAAAGAAGTCAAGCCACTTGTGCTCTTTGATGAGGAATGCAGGATTGCTCTGGAGCCAGTGCAGGGGAATCGGGCCTCATCTCGAGTTGATTTGTGGTACACGGTGCTCTTTCCTATTGTTGCACTGACCTCAGGGTCCCTCTAGACTTCTGACACAGTTCTTGGGGACTATGTGGAGTTTCATCTAGGAAGTCAAGGCTCCTTTCGTTTTTGATGGGGAACATGGACTTGCTCTGCATGCAATGCAGGCGAATCGGGCCTCATCTCATGGCAAGGGGGAATTCTCACGGTTTTCTTGAGCTGTGGCGGGAACCTGAGTTATGTTCTCAAGTTATGGTTGGGATGGCCCTTCAAACTCGTGTTGATTCAGTGACATTAGTACTCCTCTCTAGCTGCAAGGGACAACTCGGGATTCTATTCGAGGCTTGGTAGGGCAATAAGGATGCCTCTCGAGGTGAGGGGGGAGACCCAGGGTCCATTCCAGTTGCCACAGTAATTTGGGGATTCCTATCAATTTTCAAGAGGAGGCAGCCATGCTCTCCTTTTGAAGCATTTAAATCCATGTGCCTCTGGAGGTTTCTAAAGACTGTGAGTCCTCCTGTCGAGATGAGCCGGGGAACTAGGGTTTTCTCTAGGGTCTCCACAGGGGATTCAGACATCACTTCATCATGTGTGATGAAAGACGAGCCTGCATTAAAGTCACTGCAGGGAAATCCAACCTTATTTCGAGTCATGGCATCTGGGTAACCATTCCACTTGATGCAGCAAACTCAGGGTCCCTCTCACATACCTAGAGCTGAAAGAAGCCTCCTCTTGAGGGGCTTGTGGAAAGTTGGCATTCCTCTTGAGTCGAAGCCAGGGAATCAGCTCTCATCTCGAGATGATTTGGGGTACACGGAACTTTTCTCGAGTTGCTGTGCTGAACTTGGTATTCCTCTTGTCTTGAGACGGTATTCTCAGGTAATCTCTGGAGTTGCCTAAAGGAAGTCAAGCCACTTGTTGTGTTTGATGGGGAATGAGTGATGGCTCTGGAGCTAATGCAGGGGAATCGGGCCTCATCTCGAGTTGATTTGAAGCACACAGTGCACTTTCATGTTGCTGTGGGGTTCTCAAGGTCCCTCTAGACTTTTCAAAGTGTTCCTGGGGACTCTCTGGATTTCCATCAAGGAAGTCAAGGCTCCTTTCGTGTTTTATGGGGAACACAGACTTGCTTTGCATGCAGTGCATGGGAAGCGGGCCTCATCTCGAGTTGATTTCAAGTACACAGTGCATTTTCATGTTGCTGCGGGGACCTCAGGGACCCTCGAAACTTGTGACAGTGTTCCTGGGGACTCTCTGGATTTCCATCAGGGAAGTCAAAGCTCCTTTCGTGTTTGATGGGGAACACAGGCTTGCTCTGAACGCAGTGCAGGGGAATCGGGCCTCATCTCGAGTTGTTTTGGAGTACACAGAGCCTTTACATGTTGCTCTGTGTTCCTCTCGAGTTGTCAAAGGGATGTGAGGCCTTCTTTTAAGATGAGGCTGGGAACTAGGGTATTCTCTAGGGTCTCCACAGGGGATTCAGACATCCCTTCATCTTGTGAGATGAGAGATGAGCCTGCATTCAAGCCACTGCAGGGACACCTGGCCTTTTTTGAGTCAGGGCTTCTCAGTGTCCATGCCACTTGAGGCATCAAACTCAGGGTCCCTCTCACATACCTATAGCTGAGAGAAGCCTCCTCTTTAGGTGTTGTTTAAAGCTGGCTTTCCTCTTGAGTCAAAGCCAGGGAATCAGCGCTCATCTCGAGATGATTTGAGATACACAGAGATGTTTTCTAGTTGCTGTGCTGAACGTGGTGTTCCTCTATACTTAGGACGGTGTTCTCGGGTAAACTCTGGAGTTGCCTAAAGGAAGACAAGCCACTTGTCGTGTTTGATGGGGAATGCTGGATGGCTCTGGAGACCATGCAGGGGAATCAGGCCTCACCTCGTGTTGATTTGAAGTACACGGAGCGCTTTCGTGTTGCTGTGGGGAACTCAGTGTCCCTCTATACCAGTGACAGTGTTCCTGGGGACTCTTTGGAGTTCCATCAAGGAAGTCAAGGCTCCTTTCGTGTTCATGGGGAACAGGGAATTGCTCTGCCTGCAGTGCAGGGGATTCAGGCCTCATCTCACGGCCAGGTGAAAGCCTCATGGTTTTTCTCGAGTTGCGGCAAGAACCTGGGTTATGTTTTCTAGTTACGACGAGGATGGACCTTCAAAACTTGTGTTGGATCAGCAACGTCAAGATTCCTCTCTAGTTGCGAGGGACACCTCGGAATTCTCCTCGAGGCTTGCATGGGCAATAGGGATGCCTCTCGAAGTGAGGCGAGAGACCCAGGGTTCCTGTCCAGTTGCCACAGGGATATCGTGATTCCTATCAATTTTGAAAAGGAGTCAGGCTTCGTCTCCTTTTGAAGCATTGAACGTCGAATGCCTCTCGAGTTTTCAAAGGGAAGTCAGGCCTCATGTCGAGATAAGGCAGGGAACTAGTGCTTTCTCTAGGGTCTCCACAAGGGATTCAGACATCCCTTCTTTATGTGAGATGAAAGATGAGCCTGCATTCAAGTCAATGCAGGAAAATCCGGCCTTATTTTGAATCAGGGCATCTCGATGTCCATTCCACTTGAAGCAGCAAAATCAGGTTCCCTTTCACATACATATAGCTGAGAGAAGCCTCCTCTTGAGTTGCTTGTGGAACGTTGGCATTCCTCTTGAGTCCAATCCAGGGAATCAGCTCTCATCTTGAGATGATTTGTGGTACACGGAGCTTTTGTCGAGTTGCTGTGCTGAACTTGGTGTTCCTCTAGATATGGGACGGTGCTCTCGGTTAATCTCTGGGGTTGCTAAAAGAAGTCAAGCTACTTGATCTGTTTGATGGGGAATGCACGATGGCTCTGGAGCCAATGGAGGGGAATCTGGCCTCATGTCAAGTTGATTTGTAGTACACGAAGCTCTTATGTGTTGCTGTGGTGGCCTCAGCACCTCTAGACTTGTGAGGTGCTGAAGTCCCCAGTCTTCTTGGGGACTATGTGGAATTTCATCTAGGAAGTCAAGGCTCCTTTAGTGTTTGATGGGGAACTCAGATGTGGTCTGCATGCAATGCAGGGGAATCACACCTCATCTCGAGTCGATTTGGGGTACACGATGCTCTTTTGTGTTGCTGCGGGGACCTCAGGGTCCCGCTAGACTTGTGATAGTGTTCTTGGGGACTTTCTGGAGGTCCATCAAGGAAGTCAAGGCTCCTTTTGTGTTTAATGAGGAACACAGACTTGCTCTGCATGCAGCATTGCAATCGGGCTTCATCTCGCAGCGATGGGGAAGTCTCATGGTTTTTCTTGAGTTTCAGCGGGAATCTGGGGTATGTTCTCGTATTACGGCGGGGATGGCCTTTCAAAACTCATGTTGGTTCAGCGACTTCAGGACTCATGTCTAATTGCCAGGGATACCTCGGGATTCTCCTTGAGGCTTGGCAGGGCAATAGGGACGCCTCTCGAGGTGAGACAGGAGACCCAGACTTCCTTCGCAGTTGCCAGAGGGATATTGGGATCCCTATCAATTTTCAAGGTGAGTCAGGCGTCGTCTCCTTTTGACGCCTTGAACTCTGCACTCCTCTCGAGTTGTCAAAGGGATGTGTGGCCTCCTGTCGAGATGAGTCGGGGAACAAGGGCTTTCTTTAGGGTCTCCACGGGGGATTCAGATATCCCTTCATCTTGTGAGATGAAAGACGAGCCTGCATTCACGTCACTGCAGGGAAATCTGGCCTTTTTTCGAGTCTGGGAATCTCATTGTACATTCCACTTGAGGCAGCAAGCTCAGGGTCCCACTATGATACTTATAGCTGAGAGAAGCCTCCTCTTGAGGTGCTTGTGGAAAGTTGGAATTCCCTTTGAGTCGAGTTCAGCGAATCAGCTCTCATCTCGAGATGATTTGGGGTACATGGAGCTTTTCTCGAGTTGCTCTGCAGAACTTGGTGTTCCTCTGGACTTGGAATGATGTTCTCGTGGAATCTCTGGAGTTGCGTAAAGGAGGTCAAGCCACATGTTCTATTTGATGGGGAACGTGTGATGGCTCTGGACCCAATTCAGGTGAATTGGGCCTCATCTCGAGTTGATTTGGGGTACACGAGCTCTTTCATGTTGCTGCGGAGTCCGCAGGGTCCCTCTAGCTTTGTAACAGTGTTCTTGGGGACTCTCTGGAGTTCCATCAAGGAAGTCAAAACTCTTTTCAAGTATGATGGGGAACACACACATGCTCTGCATGCAATGCAGGGGAATCAGACCTCATCTCACGGCGAGGGGGATGTCTCATGGTTTTTCTCGAGTTGCGGTGGGAACCTGGGGTATGTTCTTGAGTTGCGGTGGGGATGGACCTTCAAAACTTGTGTTGGGTCAGCGACGTCAGGACACCTGTCTAGTTGCGAGGGACACCTCGGGATTCTCCTCGGGGCTTGGGAGGGCAATAGGGAAGTCTCTCGAGGTAAAGTGGAGACCCAGGGTCCCTTTCCAGTTGCCACAGAGATATTGAGATTCCTATCAATTTTCAAGAGGAGGCAGGCATCATCTACTTTTGAGGCATTGAACTCCACGTGCCTCTCAAAGTTTCAAAGGGATGTGAGGCCTCCTGTCGAGATGAGGCAGGGAACTTGGGCTTTCTCTAGGGTATCCACAGGGGATTTAGACATCCCTTCTTCTTGTGAGATGATAGACGAGACTGCATTCAAGTCACTGCAGGGAAATCCGGCCTTATTTCGAGTAAGGGCATTTCGGTGTCCATTCCACACGAGGCAGCAAACTCAGGATCCCTCTCACATACCTATAGCTCAGAGTAGCCTCCTCTTGAGGTGCTTGTGGAAAGTTTCCATTCCTCCTGTGTCATAACTCTCATCTCGAAATGTTTTGGGGTACACGGAGCTTTTGTCGAGTTGCTGTGCTGAACTTGGTGTTCCTCTAGATATGGGACGGTGCTCTCGGTGAATCTCTGTGGTTGCCTAAAGGAAGTCAGGCTATTTGCCCTGTTTAATGGGGAATGAGGGATGTCTCTGGAGTCAATGCAGGGGAATTGGGTCTCATCTAGGGTTGATTTGAGTTAAACGAGTTCTTTCGTGCTGCTGCTGTCACTTCAGGGTCCCTGCAGAACTGTGACAGTGTTCTTGGGGACTATGTGGAGTTTCATCTAGGAAGTCAAGGCTCTTTTCGTGTTTGATGGGGAACATGGACTTGCTCTGCATGCAGTGCAGGGGAATCAGGCCTCATCTCGAGTTGATTTGGAGTACATGGAGCGCTTTCATGTTGTTTCGGGGACCTCAGGGTCCCTCTAGACTTGTGAAAGTGTTCCTGGGGACTCTCTGGAGTGCCATCAAGGAAGTCAAGGCTCCTTTCCTGTTTGATGGGGAACACGGACTTGCTCTGCATGCAGTGCAGGGGAATCGGGCCTCATCTCGTGGCGAGGGGAAAGTGTCATTGTTTTTCTCGAGTTGCGGTGGGAACCTGGATTATGTTCTCGTGTTATGACGAGGATGGCCCTTCAAAACTCGGGTTGGATCAGTGATGTCAGGACTCCTGTCTAGTTGCGAGGGACACCTCGGGATTCTCCTCGGGGCTTGGGAGGGCAATAGGGACGCCTCTCAAGGTGAGAGGGGAAACCCAGGTTCCATTTGCAGTGGCCACAGGAATTTTGGGATTCCTATCATTTTTCAAGAAGAGTCAGCCATCGTCTCCTTTTGAAGCATTGAACTCCGTGTGCCTCTCGAGTTTTCACAGGGATGTGAGGTCTCATGTTGGGATGAGGCCAGGAACTAGGGCTTTCTCTAGGGTCACCACAGGGGATTCAGACATCCCTTCATCTCGTGAGATGAAAGACGAGCCTGCATTCAAGTCACTGCAGGGAAATCCAGCCTTATTTTGAGTCAGGACATCTCGGTGTCCATTTCACTTGAGGCCACAAACTCAGGGCCCATCTCACATACATATAACTGAGAGAAGCCTCCTCTTGAGGTACTTGTGGACAGTTGGCATTCCTCTTGAGTTGAATCCAGGGAAGCAGCTCTCAACTCGAGATGATTTGGGGGTACAGGGAGCTTTTCTCGAGTTGCAGTGCTGAAATTTGTGTTCCTTTAGATATTGGACGGTACTCTTGGTGAATCACTGGAGTTGCCTAAAGGAAGTCAAGCCACTTGTCATGTTTGATGGGGAATGCGAGATGGCTCTGGAGCCAATGCAGGGCAATCGCGCCTCATCTCGAGTTGATTTCATTTACACGAATTCTTTTGTTTTGCTGCGGTGACCTCAGGGTCCCTCTCGACCTCTGGCAGTGTTCTTGGGGACTATGTGGAGTTTCATCTAGGAAGTGAAGCCTCCTTTCATGTTTGATGGGGAACACGGATTTGCTCTGCACTCAGTGCAGGGGAATCGGGCCTCACCTCGCGGCCAGGGGGAAGTCTCATGGTTTATGTTGAGTTGCGGCTGGGACCTAGGGTATGTTCTTGGGTTACGGCGAGGATGGCCCTTCAAAACCCGTGTTGGTTGAGCGGCGACAGGACTCCTGTCTAGTTTGGAAGGACACCTCGGGATTCTCCTCGAGGCTTGGCAGGGCAATAGGGATGCCTCTCGAGGTGAGGTGTTGACCCAGCTTCCCTTTGCAGTTGCCACAGGGATATTGCTATTCCTATCAATTTTCAAGAGGTGTTAGGCATCGTCTCCTTTTGAAGCATTGAACTCCGTGTTCCTCTCGAGTTGTCAAAGGGATGTAAGGCCTCCTGTCGAGATGAGGTGGGGAACTAGGGCTTTCTTTAGGGTCTCCACAGGGGATTCAGACATCTCTTCATCTTGTGAGATGAAAGACGAGCCTGCATTCAAGTCACTGCAGGGAAATCCAGCCTTATTTCGAGTCAGGGCATCTCGGTGTCCATTCCACTTGAGGCAGCAAACTCAGGGTCCCTCTCACATACCTAGAGCTGAGAAAAGCCTCCGCTTGAGCTGCTTGTGGAAAGTTGGCATTCCTCTTGAGTCGAAGCCAGGGAATCAGCTCTCATCTCGAATGTTTTGGGGTACACGGAGCTTTTCTCGAGTTGCTGTGCTGAACTTGGTGTTCCTCTAGACTTGGGACGGTGCTCTCAGGAAATCTCTGGAGTTGCCTAAGGGAAGTCAAGCCACTTGTCTAGTTTGATGAGGAAAGCGGGATTGCTCTGGAGCCAGTGCAGGGGAATCGGGTCTCATCTCGAGTTGATCTGGGTACTCGGAGCACTTTCGTGTTGCTGCGGGGACCTCAGTGTCCCTCTACACTTGCGACAGTGTTCTTGGGGACTCTCTGGAGTTCCATCACGGAAGTCAAGGCTCATATCCTGTTTTATGGGGAACACGGAATTGCTTTACATGTGATGCAGTGGAATTGGGCCTCATCTCACGGTGAGGGTGAATTCTCCTGGGTTTTCTTGAGTTGTGGTGGGGACCTGGGGTATCTTCTCGAGTTACGGCGGGAATGACCCTTCAAAACTCATGTTGTTCAGTGACGTCAGGACTCCTGCCTAGATGTTAGGGACACCTCGGTATTCTCATCGAGGCTTGATAGGGCAATAGGGACCCCTCTCAAGGTGAGGCGAGAGACCCAGGGTTCCTGTCCAGTTGCCACAGGGATATTGGGATTCCTATCAATTTTCAAGAGGAGTCAGGAATCGTCTCCTTTTGAGGCATTGACCTCTGCGTGACTCTCGAGTTTTGAAAGGAGTGTGAGGCCTCCTGTTGAGATGATACGTGGAACTAGGGCTTTCTCTAGGGTCTCCACAGGGGATTCAGACATCCCTTCATCTCGTGAGATGAAAGACGAGCTTGCATTCAGGTCACTGCAGGGAAATCCGGCCTTATCTCGAGTCACGGCATCTCGGTGTCCATTCCACTTGAGGCAGCAAACTCAGGGTCCCTCTCACATACCTATAGCTGAGAGAAGCCTCCTCTTGAGGTGCTTGTGGAAAGTTGGCATTCCTCTTGAGTCAAAGCCAGAGAATCAGCTCTCATCTCGAGATGATTTGCTGTACTCGGAGCTTCTCTCTAGTTGCTGTGCTGAACTCGTGTTCCTCTAGTCTTGGGATGGTGTTCTCGCGGAATCTCTGGAGTTGCCTAAAGGAAGGCAAGCCACTTGCTGTGTTTGCAGGGGAACGCCTGCTAGCTCTGGAGCCATTGCAGGGGAATCAGGCCTCATCTCGAGTTGATTTGTGGTACATGGAGCTCTTTTGTGTGATTGCGGTGACCTCAGGTCCCTCTAGACTTGCGACAGTGTTCTTGGGGCCTCTCTGGAGTTCTATCAAGGAAGTCAAGGCTCCTTTCTTGTTTGATGGGGAACACGGAATTGGTCTTCACGGAATGCTGGGGAATTGGGGTTCATCTCGTAGCGAGGGGGAAGCCTCATGGTTTTTCTCGAGTTGCAGTGGGCACCTGAGGTATATTCTCCAGTTGATTTTTGGCTGCACCAGACCACTGAGGAAGTTACCTTTTGACTATCCTTGATGACTGTTGTTAAATCCATCAAATTCTTTACATTTAATAGTGGAAACAAATGTGGTTAATGTAAGTTTGAAGTCAAGAATGCCAAATTAATTTGCCTCTCTATCCCTGTGTTCCCCTTCACAGCTAAAATTTTCACCAGAGCACTGGAGAATTCTTTGCTAAATATATATTCCACAAAATGTTATTCTTATGAAATTTTAAAATCTTTAATCAATAACTTTGGTAAATGGTGGACTGAATTTAAAAAAAAATAAAATATTCGCCTATGCAGCATTTCCTATGTTTATTTAATCATGCAAGTCTTCTTTCTCTTCTCTCTCTCTCTCTCTCTCTCTCTTTTTTTTTTTTTTTGCAGGTCTTCTATCTTCAAATGAGCATCTTGGGGTTTAGTGTTCCCCCAAACACCCTATAAAGAGCTACCCTAAGCCAACTTTTCAAGCACAGTTATAAGGTTCTTTTTGGTAGATTCATGTAGCTTTTATTAATTAGAGTGGATGAAGACTAACGATGCCTCCTTAACCTTGCCACCATGTTATAAGGAAAGCAAGTCTGGCACATAACTATGAAACATTTACTAAACAGAAATTCATTATTAATAAAACATGCGTGCATGCTAAGTTGCTTCAGTTGTGTCCGACTCTTTGCGACTCTACGGACTGTAGCCCACCAGGTTCATCTGTTTATAGGATTCTCCAGGCAAGAATACTGGAGTGGGTTGCCACACCCTCCTCGATCTTCCTGACCCAGAAATCCAATCAGCACCTCTTACATCACCTGCATTGGCAGGTGGGTTCTTTACCACTAGTGCCACCTGGCAAGCCCACAATAATAAAACATAAGGTTAATCTCAATAAAATTCAGATCTCTGCTCTTTTAAATGCACTGATCACAGCCTGCATGAAAGATTCACTCAAGGCAGAACAATACAGGCAGATTTAGGTTCAACTTTTGGACTCAACATCTTTTAGAGATCAAGCCTCAAGTACCATCCCTAAGGTTACTGGCTACACAGTTTGCTAGATTTTATTTCCTGCTCAAAGAATAGAAGGGGTTGTCTTAAAATATTTCTGCCACATCAAAAGGCTTGAATAACACTTGTTTCACCAATGACAGTAAAATGAATTAGCACAATTTTATGTCACCTTTTCTATACTGAACCCAGGTCTCCCACTTTGCAGGTGGATACATTTGTTTGTGAAAATAATGTTTGTCAAACATTTGTGTGAGAATACATTTGTTTATTCACTCTCCTGTTGATAAATATTTGTTTATTCATCTCCTATTGATGAATGTGATTCACTCTCCTATTGATGAACATGGAGATTGTTTGCACTTTGGGCTATTATGAAAAAAGTTGATATGAACATTCTTAGACACATGTTTTGGATCTCTATGTTTTAATTTCTCTAGGGTAAATACCTAGGACTGTAATTGCTAGGCCATATGATAAGTCTATGTTTAACATTATTAAAGCATTGCCTGGTTTCAAAAATAGTCATAATTTTTTTACTTCTGCCATTAGTGTATGAGAGTTCCAGGCGCTCCCCCTCTTTGCCAGTAAATATCAACATTTTATCGAGTCTACTTTATTATTATTATTTTCTCTCTGTCTTTCTCTATATATCTCATCCCCACTCTTTCAGAGAAAGTTGCAGATATGACACCACTTTACCCCTAATGTTTTGAAGTGTGTTTCTTAAAAAAACTTTTATATGACCACAGTACTATTATTAAAGTCAGGAAATTAATATTGATACAATACTGTTATCTAACTTAGAGATTTTATTCAGAATTCACCAACTTTGCCCATAAGGGCCTATTTTGCAAAAGAAAATCTGATATTATGTGTCATTTAATTATAATAGCCTTTTGATTCTTAACAGAGTGATTTGTATTAGTTTTTACATTAGAAGCAAATGGCCCTGTGATCTTAATCTCTTTTTAGGCATTATGATCTCCATTTTTATCTTTATTTTTATTTATTTATTTAATCTTTATTTTTAATAAGTTAACTAATTAATTACATAAAGCAATACATTCACATGGCTCAAAATTTTAAAAGCATGAAGTATTCAAAGGGAAAAATCTTTTTTCTACTCTACTCTCAGGTTCCCAATTTGGAGACTCCCCAAATAGAAATTTGTAATCGACCCCTAATTGACTATGTATACTTTTTTTTTTACACAAATCTGCTGACTATTGTTTGCCAAACACTTGAGATGGAGGAATTCATTTTCTTTTAAAGCAATGAGGTAATCTGGCAATGATGAGAAAAAGGATTGCTGTAAAGCTACTTCCTCTTTCAAATTAAATTGATCTTAGTCAGATTAAGAAGCTACTTACTACTACCTGTCTCCTTACTTCTCTATCTCCCCCCGCAGGGGACTGTGTCACCAGGACCTAATGCTGAAGCTTGTCACAGGTGAGGGACTTTGTGCAGAGAAAAGAAATAAAAAACTTGATCCACCCAGATGGCTCAAGAAATCCAGATCATCTCTGCCTTTCTCCTCTTGTTCTTATGTTACTTGGGAGAAAGATTCTAGAGGACAGAACTACACAAGGACCGTGTCTAATTTCTGGAGGAAGACCTTCCTTAAGACTCTGGGCTAGGACCCTCTCGGGTCAGTGACAGTGATTCAGGCAAGATTTGCCTTATATTCTGAGAATGGTAACGTGGAAATGGTAAAATAGTCAAGTGTCACAGGCACTGGCAGTGAAGACCCAGGTGTGCAGATGAGTCTTGTCACTTGCCCCTGGGTATGGCTGTTATATTTTCCAAATACAACATATAACCTGAAAGAAACTTTCCCAAATAAGTGAATTTATTTATATTAAAATTTCCAGTAGGATAACCATAATATATAGCTATTTGCAGGTTGTTTATTCATTATTGGAAATCTTCTTACTCTCTTATGACCTACTTGCATTAAAAAAAAAAAAAATGGCTCTACTAGTTTTTTCTTTTTTTCTTTTTTTAAAGATTATAGTGTAGAAAATTTCACACACAAAAAATAGAACACAAATCTCCATATTCTCTTATCCTCCAGCTCCAAGTTTTCAGCTCAAGGACAAGCTTTTTCTATTTCTGCTCGACCCACCTCACCCCCCAACCCTTCATACAGATGGTTGAAGCAAATCCTAAACCAAAGCAAAGCAAATCATCTTATACCATCATTTCATCCATAAATGTTTCAGCATGTTTTCTTAAAAGGCAGTGAGTCTTTTAAAAAAATAATTTAAATTCCTTTATCATTATCCACGATTCCTTAATATTATCAAAGATCTAGTGTTCATATTTCCTTGATTGCCATAATATATAATTGAGCTTCTTTGTTTAAATCAGGGTTCTTGGCTGATGTATCACTTAAGATTCTCTGATCTTTATCTTCCTACTCAGTCTCTCTTTTGAGGAGGGTATTTATATTGAAATATAGTTGATTTACTCCCCTGGTGGTTCAGCAGTAAAGAATCCGCCTACAATGCAGGAGACACGGGAGGCTTGGGTTCAATCCCTGGGTCGGGAAGATCCCCTGGAGGAGGGCAGGGCAACCCACTCCAGTATTCTTGCCTGGAGAGTCCCATGGAAAGAAGAGCTGGTGTTCTGTAGTCCATAGGGTGGCAAAGAGTCAGACGCGATGGAAGAGACTGAGTATGCATGAGCACATAGCTGATTTATAATGTTACATTTGTTTCAGTTATACAATACAGTGAATCAGTATTTTTACAGATTATACTTCATTTTATTATGAAATAATGACTATTTTTTCTGTGCTGTACAATACATCCTTGGGGTTTATTTACTTCATACATAGTAGTTTTTTAATTTCAATTTTTTAAATTCTGAAAGTATGATAACACATTTACAGGAGACTTGGAAAATACACTGTATATTACAATTATTTTTTAAGGAGAGAAATTAAGATTTTTAGTTGGAGTTTTAGTATCAAACTCTCAAAAATTAATAGAATGAATATGTAGAGAAATAGAATGATATACTAGACCTGAAAAACACTATGAACCAATTCAATATAATTAAGATTTATACAATTTTTACACAACAGTAGGACACAAATTCTATTCAAGTTCCCATAGACTGTAAATTGGGAGACTCTGGAACTTATCCAAGGACATAAAACAACGTGCAAAAATTTCATGGTCTTAAAGGTATTGAAATCACACAGGGTCTGTTCTCTTATCACAGTGGAATTACGTTAGAAACCAACATAAAAAGATATTTGAAAATAACCCACATCTTTTCAAGTGCAATGTGACATTTACTAAGAGAGTTACTCAGTCTCTCTCTATTTTCTTGATAAAGGATATAAATCGGAAAATATTTCTTAAAGTTAACCTTTACTGTAGGTAAGCTGCAGTTGCAGGTATGGTGCAAATTCAAACTGAAATAGTATTTAAAAGCATCCATTGGCAGAGTTCTCTAATTTACCATGGCAGATTTGAACTATAATAACTGAATAAGGTAAATCTATTACTTTGCAGACAAAGTATAAATATGTATGTTACACCAGATTACATTAAAATGTCTGTTAGTTTATTTTTCATTACCATTCCTGCTGTCAGTTCCACTTTCTCATTCACCTTAGTTATAGCTTAGTACTTAAAGTATTGAGTGGTCAAAGTTCAAACTTTAGGAGGAATGAAATGGCATTTCTTGGTCTCAAATTCTAATTATGCACCACAGGCTGAATTGTAGCTCTTTTCTCTCAAAATGTGTAGGTTTTCTGTTGATAAATTGGCATCTGTATTAGGGTGCAACCTTAGGGTAACTGACTGCTTACTTTTTAAGTTTTATTAAACGCATATAGTGTGTTTGTATTTGCTGCATAATTGAGAAGTTTCATTTTTGCCCAAGTATTTTTTATTTTAAAGCTTTTTAGGAATTTGAAATCTTTCATCTTTGGAAAGAAATCTCAAGTTAATATTAAATCTTATTTTCAGTGGTTGAGTACTCAGATCCTGACTGAGGTGGTTTATTTGTAATACACTCTTTGTATCCTTAGGATCCTTAATTTAAAGTATACTGTATTTAATATTTTTAAAACACACAGTGTTTTAAAATACAATGTAATGTTAACTTTTTAATTAACTTCAGTTTTTGGAGTCCTGTATTATTAACTTTAGGTCAGTAGTATAATTTTATACACTATAGAGATTTTGTTGTGTCCTAGCTTTGTATTTTAATGCTTGCTGCGTTCAGTGTAAATGTTTCCTTATTGTTTTGTTTTTACCATGAAGATCAGAATTTGTGAGAAAGAGTTAGATGCAAAGGTTAATTGAGCACCTATAAATTTGGCTGTTTAATTAAAATTCAGTTCCTCAGTAAACAGTAGTCACATTTTAGATGCTTAGTAGCTTCAGGTGGCAGTGGCTACTGTATTGGACAGCACAAATACAAGAACAAAATGGCTCTGTCACTGCAGAAAGGTCTTTTGAATAGTGCTGCTTTGCAGTGAGTTAGGTTCTGTCTAGACTCTGGGAATACAGAGATAAACATGACTGACAAGGCAAACACTTAGCTCCTGGTGGGGTTGAGAGATGGCAAACAAATAGCTGATGTCCATCATGTCATCATTAGGAAGAAAGATGAAAGTGGGTAAGAGAGAAGATGTAATGAAACAGTGTGCGGGGAGGTACCTGTTAACTAGGTGGTCAGGAAATGCCTTCTTAATATTTGCATGTCAGTGAATGAAGAGAAGGAGCAAGTCTTGTGAAGACCTGTAGGAAGACCCTTCTAGGCACAGGGAACAGCAAGTGCAAAACCCTGAAGTGAGAACAGATTGGACATACTTGAGGAATGGCAGCAAGGCATGTGCAAGTGAGGTCCTGGGAGAATGGTGGGTGATGAGGGGGGACATGACGGACAGTAGCCACATCATGTGGTACCTTGTGGTCTGTGGTAAAGACTTAGAATTTTAACCTGAGTGTGGTGAAAAGACATTGGAGGGTTTTGAGCAGAGGAGTGGCATGATCTAAATTATGTTTATTTAACTTTAATATGCCAGATTTACAAATAAAACAGTTAAAAACCCCCATGCCCTCATTCTCCAACTCTAGCAAAATGGGCCCAACTGAGATCATTGATCCCATGGATGACCTGTCCTTCCTTTATATATATTATCTCCTTTATCCTTCCCTGTAATATTGTGAAGTAGGATTTGTGTTTTAAAAGATCACCCTGGCTGCCGTGTAGAGAGTTAAGTTTAGGGGGGCAAGAGGAAAAGCATGAGGGCCTTTGGGAGCCTGAGACAGCAGTCTTAAGTGAGAGGTGATGGTGGCTTGGAGTCGAACGGCAGGTGGTGGTTGAAGTGACGAGAAGCAGCCAGATTCTGGTGAAACCAGCAGGAATGCTGGTGTATGTAGTTAAGGAAAGAGGAGCAGGGGTGATGCCTGTACTGTGGTCCAGATGATGATGTGACTGCCCATAGGAGAGTTCAGTTTATTCATGTTAAGTTTAAGATACCTAGTAGAAGTCCAGAGGTTGTCAAGGACACATTTTTAGGTTAAGAAAAAGAGGAAAACCCAGTGAAGGTAACTAAGGAGATATGCTGCAATAGCTAGCTGTTGATTTATGGTCTGAGTTTGGCCTCCAGGTTTGCTAGAGCTGGAGCTAGCTATTGTAGTGTCTCATGTCCCATATCCCAAGCAACCCCTCAGCCACTGGCAGACTGGAATGATTGGTCCTCTGGATAGTAGGGAATCAGTGTTTCAGGTAGGAGAACATGATACATTAAAGAATACTGCTGAAGAATTTAGACAAACACATTGATTTGTGAAGGTATTAAATGTCTTTAATGAGCAATAGAATTTCTAGAGAATATAGTTACTCTTAAATGGAACACTAAGTAGAAGATTTTCTTGTATACTTTATAAATATTGCATTAGTAGTTCAAAATCAGAATTTTATTAAATTTTACTTTCTCCCTTTTTTTCTCATTTTCAGTAGATGAAATGCATGTAAAAATGAAAGCACCAAAAAGAACTGTGGGTGAAAGTTGGATGGCCTAACAGTTTATTCAGATTTTAAGATTTATTTACATATTATATCATTAGCAAAAGGTGTGTTATAAGGGTAAATTTGTAAGTGAATATTGACAAGTTGTTAAGTTTCTGCTTAAAGTCTTATTTGCTATTTTAAGTTATTGTTTCTTACAGATTTTCTAATCTGTGCTTATTTTACTAGGAGTCATGACTTTGAAAGAATTACCTTACTGATTTCAAACACCATTTTAGGAGTAATTTTCCATATGCCTTAAAAGAAATAACCAAGCAAAAAAAGGAAAGGGACAAATAAAAGATATTGTCATTCTCATCCACTGTTTAACCTGACATTTTCAGAAAACAGTCTCACACTGAACTTTGTACACTGCAAGTAGTTGTTATCTAGACTGTGAAGTAAAGGTAAAAGCTGTAGTATCTGATCTTAAACAAGTCACTTTAAGCCCTGGACTTCCAATTTTACTTAGTTTTTATTTTTATTTTTAATCTGTGAAGTGAATGTTTTGTGCTAAATGAGTGTCAGTTATCAAAATTGTATAGATAAGAATTTAATAAAAATTTGCTTAGAGTGGATAGTTTGTTTGTGAGAGGCACTGTGTAATTACTGAATCTTTGAGAGCATAACATCACTAGTTTCTGCTCTCATTTATATACACAAGGAAGCGTAATGTAACTGTTATCAGTATCCTGATGGAAGAGGGATAATTGAAGAAAAGCAGTTCTCTTTTTTAAAATAAGTGAAAAGAACAAATTATGGATGAAGTTTCACTGGAAAAGTGTAAGCCTGGAAGTTATTTGAAATGTTTACCTGAAGTAAGAGCAGATAAACGTAAAAACAAATTACCAAATAAAACTTGACAAGCAGATACAGATACTCAAGGTGCAATTCCCCAAATGAGCAAACGCTTGAACAGATTTTAAAGTCTTTGTCAGAAGGTTCTTAAACTTATCAAAAGGAAGAAACTACTTGGAGAATCAGTGAGGCTCTTTGGGCAGAGTTCAGAGGATATGCTCAGAAGTGATAAGTATGTTGTAGGCAGAGAAACTTCATTCACTGAAGTTTTTTGGTCTCTCACTGTAAGTAAAGTATTATGACAGATAATTAGATGCCCTAAGGTATATTCTTTGATCTCTTAAGTGATTCATAAATTGCAAAAATCAATACAAAATCTTAAAATTGATAAAAATGTGTGTCAGACTCTAGTCATGAGATGGAAATCATACCAGTGATTTTCACAGAGAATTTAATACAACCGGTTGTTAACTAGGCATTTCCACTTAATAGTGGAAAGACAAAAGGGAACAGCAAGGTCTTGTTGGAAGCCACCACTGCCTCCTGACCGGAGAGCAAAGAGAAGAGGCAAGTGGCTGGAAAGAAAGGCTGCAGCCCAAACTCAGGCCTCGAGGAAGGGGTTTGCACTCAGCTGGGACTAATGTCTTTGGGATCAGGAGAGGGGCCCAGTGGGGTAAGGGTACAGGGCTCAGCGAAGAGGGTTCTGCTGGCTGGCGCTGGTGTTCTAGGGGCACGGTGATACTGGTTCTGTGTCAGGAAGATACAGACTGGAACCAACTCTGGCTGCTAGAATGAACTGCTGCTGGCCTGAAGAGTGGTTGGGTTGCACTGGTGGCAAAAGGAAGCAAAAAATAGGACTAGGAAGCAAACAGAAAGTGCCGCATTTTCCTCCTCCAGCTTTCTGGTCTCAAGTACCCCTTGACTTCCAGGTGGCTCAGTGGTGGAGAGCCCTCCTGCCAGTGCAGGGACAGATTTCAATCCCTGGGTTGGTAAGATCTGCTGGAGAAGGAAATGACTATCCATTCCAGTATTCTTGCCTAGAATATCCCATGGAAAGAGGAGCCTGGCGGGCTGTAGTCCACGGGGTTGCTGAAGAGTCTGACACAGCTTAGTGACTAAACAATAACAAGCACTTTATTGGCAGAGCCTAACAAGAAGCAAACTGTAAAGGAGAAAATGTGACTCACCCCCAGGATCACAAAGTAAGAGCGTGGAAGGGTAGTTTTAAGGCTGAGAAACAAAAGCTCAATAACTTGCAGGAAGAAAAATGAATCTACATCTTTCACACAAGGCATATTTAAGTGTCATTAGAACTTTATAGTCAAGAAATGCTATAGGAATTAATAGGAGAAGACAGATCCTTGTTAGGATAAACAGACAAGGCAGTGTTGGAGAGTAGTGTTTTAATGTGAATGTGATTTTAGCAGGCAGAAGTGAAGTGAGGGATGATTGCAGTAATGGAAGGAGATATTATAGGGTATGAGAAAGCTATAAAATTGCATAATGGAGGACATGGGACAGACCTGGATCAAATTGGTTTCTACTGATGACTAACTTTAATGCTGAAAGTCATTTTTTGTCTCTGACTCTCATTTCTCTTTCATCCTTGATCCTTTAGGCATTGAAGACTATTATTGGTTGGATCAAAACCATGTTTTAGGACCATTAATTTAGAGTTTCTGGAGTTGGAGGTGACAGAGAATCAAATATGGAGATACTTTCTTGAGCAAGTAAGTTGTTACTTGCTCCAGATACAGTTTTCTTATTAACACAGAAGTTTTTAATCAGGTCCATGGATAAGGTTGAGAATATCCTTCAATGCGTGAATATAATTACATGAGATTTTTATGTTGTCAAGGAAGAGGTTTCAGGTGTAATTTTCATCAAAATGAGATTAAATAAAAGGATGTTTGGAATTTGGTAGACCATTAAATGTAAGTAAACTACTCAAGAGCATATGGGTGTACTGTCATTATTCACTTTATTGGGCACTTAATATGTTGAAGGCACTTAGGAAAAAGAATGTAGGGTAATAAAAGTATATCAGTATAGTAGGGAGCTGGTCCTGCTCTTTCATGGGGGGCATAGGTCCTAGGGAAGGCTGCCTGCCTAGGTAGTGATTTGTGCTAAGATATAGAAGGTAAAAAAGGAGTTAACGATGAAGACACTGAGGTGGTGAAATTGTGGCATTTTTAACAAAAGTGGATTGACAGTATTACCATAAATTTCCCTAGTGATTTGTTTTGAGGGTCCGCAGGCTGCTCTTGAACTTCCATAAGGAAGCGTGTTGAATATTTCTCAGATAGCCTTTGGAGGCTATCTATTAAATTCACAGATTCAAGTTAAAGGAGCCAATGTGGCCTAAGCTGGTGGTCTTCAATTTTGACCTGATGTCTAGATTTTTTTTAATCTTGGGTTGAACTGTGGAGTTACAAAAGATATTATTTTCATTGTGGTAAGATGTCCATAGCATAAAAATTAGCATTTTAACCATTTTTAAAGTGTACTGATTGGTGGCATTAAGTACATTTCACATTTTTCATGTTACCAGTCTGAAACTCAGTACACATTAAATAACAGCTTCCTATGCTCTTCTCCCTCCAGGTACTGGGAACTGCTATTGCATTTTTCCCCTTTATTAATTTGACTGTTCTGGTACCATGTATCAGTAGAAACTGAAAATACTGTTTTATGTCTGGCTTAACTTCACTTAGCATGATATCTTTAAGGTTTATTCATGTTGTGGCACTACTAGCATTTCATTCCTTTTTTTTTTTTTTAATGGAGTTCATTTTTTAGAGCAATTTTAGATTCGTATTAAAATTGAACAGAAAGTACGGAGTCCTCATACACTACTCCTACCCCCATGGATGCACAGCCTCCCTCACGTCAGTGTCCCACACCAGAGTTGTGTATCTGTTGTAAAATACAAACCTCAGTGATACATCATTTACACTGGAGTCCTTGGTTTATGTGAGGGGTCACTCTTCTTGTTGTACAGTCTGAGTTTTGTGTAAAGACATAGTGGTATGACCATAGTCATACGTGGTATTTTCACTGATCCAGAAGCAAGTTGCCCTCCAAATACACATTCTGCATCTATGGATTCAGAAAGCCACAATCCATACACATGATACACCATCTGCAGTTGGTTGAATATGTGGAGGCAGAACGGTATGGAGGGTTAACAGTATTCTTCACCACTATGCATTCACAGTTTAAAAGAACATGCCAGTTTCACTTAAAATTGTTCTTAATTAAGTAAAAAATTACTAATCTTATTAAGTCACAATCCTTGAAAACACGTAATTTTAATATTCTGTGTGGTGAAATGGAAAGTGTGCCTGAAGTATTTTGGCTGCATGCCAAAGAATGATGGTTGTCTCGAGGAAATGCACTTGTCATTCTGTTTGTATTTTCTGCAATGGACATGATTTTAATTTAAATGACTAACTATGCTTATTCAGACTTGGGTATTTGTAGATATTTTCTCAGAAATGAAAAAAATAAGCCTATCAGTTTCAGGAAAATAGTGTCTGTGCTAGAGATAAAATTTGAACTTTCAAGCAAAAATTAATATTTTTGGAGAACTTGTATCCACCATCTGAGTTTTATCTGTATATTCTATTTTTTTGCTCTTCATTTTTTTCATCTCTCTTCATTAGGCTTATTTAGAAGCTGCTAGAGGATTTACACACACACACACAAATACATACATACATATATATATATATATATATATATATATAATATAAAATGAAGGAGAATATATGTATTCTCCTTTATTTCCAAGGACTGTTTTAACAGAGCACAGTGCTTGAGCTTGGCAGTTTTCTTGTTTGAGCGTACTGACCGTACTGACTGCAACGCTTCGCTCTGTTGGTTCCCACTGCTGTTAGGAAGTCAGCTATGAGTCTGAACTGTTGCTACTTTATAAAAGTTACTTCCCTCCCCACCCCCCCACCTCCCCCATAAGACTTTGCTCCTTGTCTTTTATTTTCTGCTGTTTGACAATGATGTATCCAGGTGTGGTTTTCTTTTTTATTGATTTTCCTTGGAATTCAGTGAGCTTCTTAAATCTGAGATCTTGAGTGAAGTGTCTAAACACATCTGAAAAATTCTCATCTTTAAAATATTAATGCCATTTTTCTCCTTCCCTTTAAAGACTAATTGATTGTATATAAGACCCACTTACTGAATTTTTTGTTTCTCTTTGTCTCATTCAAACATACATTTGTTGAATTTGTTTTATTTTTATTTTTCAGTTCTAGAGTTTCTGTCCAGTTATTCCAGCACTGTTTGCAGAAAAAGACTCTTGTTTCTCTTTTGGATTGCTTCGGCTCCTTTGTCTGAAATCATCAGTTGACTGTACTTGTAGGCCTGTCTTGGGGCTCTTCCACTGACCTATGTTTGTCTGTTCGTTCACCAGTTCTGTGCTGTCTTGATTACTGTAGTACAGTAAGCCTTGAAATCGAGTGGTGTGAGTCCTCCAACATTGTTCCGCTTTGGTCTTGTGTTGGGTAGTCTAGTGTTTGCCTTTGTGTGTAAACTTCAGAAATCATTTTGTTGATAACTATAAAGTAACTGGCTGGGGTTTTGATTGGAATTGTGTTGAATCTATAGATCTAGTTGGGAAAAATTGTTGCGTTAACTACTGAGATGATGTATAACTGGGATTGTTTTATGTAAGAGCTCTTTTTACTTCCAGTTCACCGTTACTCTGGCAGGGAGCCCTTACAGGTTCAGCTTGAAGTAGAGATAATATACCAGAGTCCCCATGTTTGTCTGGCTCTGGAGTTTGACTTTTCCCTGTGAGGCCTCTGAAAGGTTAGTTCCGTTTTCTAGCCTTTTCGTTGGAATTGGGTATTTGGTTCCACAGCCCTTGGAACCTGAGTACTGTGATCTTGCTTTATTTTGGGGACCCAGCAATTGTTCATCACCTTGTTACCTCTTGAATGCTTTTGAGTTGTTAAAAACTATTTCATCCAGCTTTTAAAGTTATTTTCAGGACGGGAATCAGTTCTAATTTCCTCCTCTATCATTGCTGAAAATGAGTTTCCCCAGTTTCCTGTCTCCCTCATAGAATTGGTGGTCAGTGTATTTAGACTTTAAAATTTTGTGTAAATTCTTGGAGGAGCGGGATGAATTCTCCCAACTTTTGAATGTCTGTTGACACCTTCCAAACAGTAATAGGTAAGTAGATCTTCAAAAGCTCTACCTGTGGTGAATAAATGATGCAGTTGAGTTTTTGTGTGGTCTGGTTAGTATAAAATGTGCCTTGGTTTTGGGCACTGAACAGTTGGGCAAAGAACCTACCAGTAGTTTTGGGTTTGTAGTATAGATTGCTACTTATCTGTCCCAGTTTTCATTCATTCTCTCTCCGTGATAGAATTCCCAGTTTTTTGCTGGGCTGTGCTGTGCTTACTCACTCACTCAGCCAGGTCCCGACTCTCTGCGAAACCATGACTGTAGGCCACCAGGCTCCTCTATCTATGGGGATTCTCCAGGCAAGAATACTGGAGTGAGTTGCCATGCCCTTCTCCAGGGGATCTTCCCAACCCAGGGATGGAACCCAGGGCTCTCACAATGCGGCCATATTCTTTACCAACTGAGGCACCAGGGAAACCCAAGAATACTGAAGTGGGTGGCCTACCCCTTCTCCAGAGGATCTTTCCAACCCAGGAATCGAACTGGGGTCTCCAGCATTGCAGGCGGATTCTTTACCAGCTCAGCTAAAAGCTCACATACATGTATGCATTTAAGCAGACTTCAAATCCAGCTAATTTTTATTCTTGCTATACATCCCCCTTTCTCCTAGTCTGTACCAGCATTGTTTCTTGAGCTTGTCACGTCTTGCCTGTATTGCTCAAGTAGACATACAACTACTTCTTTGTTTAGAGTCTTGTAACTGATATTTTCTTTTTCATCAGCAGAAATGAAAGAACTTTTCAACTATGTTACTCCTGTGCTTGCAGAATTGATTTTAGTGTCCTTAGTTTTCAACTCTTTGTGATCTGGTCCCATTTGTCATTCCTAACCCTACATTTGATACCCTAATAACACCAAATATTAAAAATTTCCCTCCCCTTGTATTTGTGGTTCCTTACGACTGTGTCCTTTCTCATGCCTAATCCAGGGTTAACTTTCTTTTAAAATAAATTAGTTTCAGGTATTTTTTTAGTTTAATCAACTTTACATGTTTCTGAACATGAGAATAAATAGGCTCTGCTGTTGAATGCAGTGTAGCCTGAAATCTACACTGTGTTTATATAGTGTTTATATATCTAGTGGTTTTTATCCTAAGTTGCAAATTTTGTTTTTCTTAAGATAATCTGTTAGAAAAAGTGATTGTAATATGTGAGTCATAAAATTAAATTGTTTCAGAATTGGGCTTATCTAGACCAGTCTCCTGTTTCACATATAAGGAAATTGTGGCCAGGAGAAATTAGTGATTCTGTCAAGTCAAAATTAGTTAGAAGCAGAATCAAGGTCTGTCGTGAGTTTCATCCTAATATAAATATCTGCTTAATGAAAATCTTCAAGTATGTTGAAATTTTCAAGTGTTCTTATCCCTGTAGTACATCTAGGATTACCACACCATGTTTCAAGGGCCTGTAGTTCTTGTGTGAATAGCAACTTGGGTAATGAACTGAGCAGTATGCATTCTTAATTTATGCCTTAACAACTCTGATTCTGTAATGAATGGTTTGCTTACAGTCGCTTTAATATACTTACCTTCTTGACAGTTCATTCTGGGAGGAATAGTTAAGTGTTTAAGTGAAACAGGCATGGTAGATACAACACTTAACAGTTATGTGTGTCTTTGTTTTTAGCATCAAGCATTGCACGATTCTCTCGAATAATGTAGATCACCTTTTACTGAATTTAACACTGTCTGATATCATGGTCTCCCTGGCAAATGCCTCAACTTTGCAGAAGGATTCCAGTTGGATAGAAAGGATAAGGAAATTTGTAACAGAAGTCCTTGAAGATGGGTCTAGGCTAAACAGTAAGCAGCTGAACAGATTGCTTGGTGTCTCCTGGAGGTTAATGCAGATGCAGTCAGACAGAGGTGGGTGTCAATGCTCTGTCCTTACTTAAGAGAGGGGCTCTTACGCATACTGTTAATGTTGAGCATCTAATTTTGAGTTCATACCTGTCAAACATTTCATAGTCATTTACGTTCAAGCCATAAAAGGTAGCCCGCATAATCATGAAGGAATGTCTGCTTGAACCCTAATGGCTGAGAACACCCCCTTTTCAGTGGGTAGGTCCACTCTGAAGCTGATGGGTAGGTTTTCTACTAGATTACATAGTTGGAGTGAAAGAAGGTAAGTTTTATTAATAGGAAATGACATTGAGCCTAAGGATAAAGAAATACTTTTCTGATCTAGTTTGACTAGAAATTGGTGGATCCTTATCTCTTTACCTTTCTTGTAACTTGAAGTTATGTTGCATTAAGTCAGTTTTTAGTGTGACTTACTAATTCTTTTCATTCAAGCAGAACTTTGCTGTTTGGTTGCTGGCTTATCCACCTTTCTAGTATTGTGGTATTTGTTGTCCTTTCCTAGGTTTGTTGTCTCTTAGGAAAATTTGTACTGTAATCTCCGATTGGTTTGACTTTTTTATTAGGCCATTGATGTAGGATTTTGATGGTAGTCATCAGTTTGTGGCTAAAATCTGCTTCCTCATAGGAACAAGGTGCTTCTGTGCTTTTTAGAAGAATTATGGTGCTGGTGAAGAAACATTTTGACTCACATGCAGCTGTTTTCTCTTGTTTCTTAGAGGCTACAGAGTCTCTCATAAAGGCAGTTTATACATTGTATCAGCAGAGAGGCCTTCTCCTTCCAGTTCCGACTTTGTTACTGAAGTTTTTCAGTAAAAGCTATCAAAAAGAAGAACTGAGATCTTACAGAATCCGGTACAGTTCCTTTGTTATTTTGCTTTTCTTTTTCTTACCAGGTTACTTTGTAATCTGTATGAATAAGATGATAGGGTGATTAAATCTTTGGAGAAAATCTTCTTTTTATCCTTTTTGGTTTTATTATTATTTTTTTTTAAATAAAAAGGCATACATAATAGTTTCAGTAACCTTTATACACATAACTGAGAAGGTAAAAGTCTCTTTGAGCATATATTTCCACTTGTCTGCTTAACAGCTAAAGGACAATTATTGGAACCACCTGTAGCAGCCTCAGAATTTTGTTTTGCTTCCCATAAAAATTATGGAGGTTTAACCTCCGGCCCTTAGTGACATATTGGGACATATGGTATAAGAATGAGGGCAGTAGAAGAGGAGAGGTGTACAATAGGTGAAAGAGATTAAAAGGTGCAAACTGAGTTATAAAGTAAATAAGTCATGGGGATATAATATACAGCATAAAGAATATGACCAGTAACTTTTATTAGGACAGGTGGTTACTAGACGTATGGTGACCATTTGCAATGTGTACAGATGTCAGACTATTATGTGATACATACCTGAAACTAACATAATACTGGGTGTCAAAAATGTTTCAATAAATTTTTAAATGGCGGTATCTTAAAGAGCAAAAGTGTCCAGCTTGGTTTAGTGCTGTCTGGTGATGCAGACAACACGAAGAGTAGAACTCAGGAATCAGTCTTAGATGTGGTGAGTTTGAGGTTTACTTGGGATAGTCTGGAAGAGATGTTTGGGTGAAAGATAACGGGATTTTTGGTACCTCAGCATACATAGGTAGTTGTTAGAACATATCCAAGTCTTTACTGTGAGTCAGGTGCTTTTCTTAATTTTTCAGTAATTCTCATACTTTTATGTAGGTACTGTTGGTTTCTGCCTTATAGAAGGAAGCTTAGGTTAAATAAGTTGGTGAGTGTCATGCTGTTAAAGGGCAGCCAGACTGAGACTTAAGTTCAAGTCTGGTAGACTCCAAAGGTTGTGTGTAAATCACTGAACTCTTGGGGGACAGCAAAAGTGATTGCCGTGTCCAAGATGAGACATTAGAGAGTGAGCAAGTATGTGCAAGAATGGAAATAACCCAAGTTTGTAGCCACTTAATGTGGGGGCACCCTATACTGAATGCATAAATGACTTAATATAGTAAAACGGTCATTACAAATTAGTGTAAATAGTTCACAAGCTAAGTAGAGCCGGTGTCCTTTAAGATAAAATTACAATGTACATAGTGCCCCAAACTACATAAACTTTTAAAATACAGTGGGTAAAACCTTAGAGAATACTATAGATGAATATAGTATGCCAGTCATCTTATAGGCTCTCAAATGTTTAAATAAATGTGGTGTATTTCCCTTTTCTTTGATGGCCTTAGATACCGTAGTAAAGTGTTATCACGTTGGTTGGCTGGTTTACCACTGCAGCTTGCACATCTCGGCTCCCGAAATCCTGAGCTTTCAACACAGTTTATTGACATTATCCATACTGCTGCAGCCCGAGCAAATAAAGAGCTACTCAAAAGTTTACAAGTTACTGCTCTCCGAATCTATGGTAAGAGTGTTGTTTACCTGTGTATGTAATAATCGGTCTACCCCGACTTAAGAACAATGTTTCAAAGGGGAGATCTTTAGGTTTTACTTTTCCTTCAAATTATACATTAATTGTACCATGGTAAAATGAATAAAATATCAAACAGTAAATTCATTTTCAATAGTATTACTTAATACAATAGTTTAAGAAAACTAAAGGTTGGAGATGTTTCTTCAGATCTTAAATTATCTTTTAAGCCACGAAATTCACAAATTCAAAACTGATCAGGTATTTTTATAGAATTCTTTTGAAACTTTGATGGCAAATTTTACTTATTTAATCGTTATTGAGATCTTGTACGGCTTTCATATATTAACGTTTCACTCACCCCTGAAACCTTTTCATTTTTTAGCAAAAATATCAATAAAAATATACATATATGCATATGTATAATTAGTATTTATTATTAGGACACAGTTTATATACCATAAAATTGGACATTTTACACTGTGCAATTCATTAATTTTTATCATATTCCCAAGATTGTGCGATAGTCACTATTATCTTATTCCAGAATATTTTTATCACCTCAAAAAGAAACTCTACCATTAGTAGTCCATCCCTATTTCCTCATTTCTTCCTACCTCAGCTCCTGACAACCACTGCTCACCATTTCTTTCTCTCTGTATTTGCCTGTTTTCATCATTTCTCACAGATGACATTGTGTGATGTGGATCTTCTCAGTATGGCTTCCGTCACTTGGCATACTGTTCTTAGGATTTACGAGCATATACGACTACTGTATTTCTTTTTAATGCTGAGTAACATTCCACTGTTGAATATACACCACTTTATATTTACCCATTTATTAAATGACAAACGTTGGTTTGTGTCTACCTTTTGTGTGTGGTATTTAAAAATCTGTATTTTTCAGTATTGCTTATATATAGGAGTGTGTGTGTATACTCAGATAAGTCTTTGGTTTTAAATTCAGTTCAGTTTAGTTGCTCAGTCGTGTCCAACTCTTTGCAACCCCATGAACTGCAGCATGCCAGACCTCCCTGTCCATCACCAACTCCTGGAGCCCAACTAAACCCATGTCCATGAAGTCGGTGATGCCATCCAAGCATCTCATCCTCTGTTGTCCCCTTCTGCTCCTGCCTTCAATCTTTCCCAGCATCGGGATCTTTTCCAACGAGTCAACTCTTTGCATCAGGTGGCCAAAGTATTGGAGTTTCAGCTTCAGCATCAGTCCTTCCAATGAACACCCAGGACTGATCTCCTTTAGGGTGGACAGGTTGGATCTCCTTGCAGTCCAAGGGACTCTTAAGAGTCTTCTCCAACACCACAGTTCAAAAGCATCAATTGTTCTGCGTTCAGCTTTCTTCACAGTCTAACTCTCACATCCATACATGACCACTGGAAAAACCATAGCCTTGACTAGACAGACCTTTGTTGACAAAGTAATGTCTCTGCTTTTTAATATGCTATCTGAGTTGGTCCTAACTTTCCTTCCAAGGAGTAAGCATCTTTTAATTTCATGGCTGCAGTCACCATCTGCAGTGACTTTGGAGCCCAGAAAAATAAAGTCAGCCACTGTTTCCACTGTTTCCCCATCTATTAGCCATGAAGTGATGGGGCCGGATTAGGTTGATATTATAATTGTCCCTGTTTGGCAAAAGTGCTTGTTTTTTTTTTTTTTTTTTTACTGTTTTGCTTTGTTTCTAATACCTTTAACTCCATCAGTTATTATTTCAAATAACACATTTGAATATTATGAAATCGAGTGTTAAATGTTATCTTTAAATAATGATTGTATTTAGTCTTACTCTAGGCAGTACCTTAAGCCATACATATATATTTTTTTTTTCATGTAGTTGATATGTTAGAATTCAACATAGCACAGTGAAAATGGTCAGTCTGCTTTATTAATTCTTGTTTGTATATCTTTTAAAATTTAACTTGTCTTCCTGCCTCACTAGATCCACAAGAAGGCACAGTGGTGGTTCTGTCAGCAGAGTCTCAGCAGCTTTTGGTCCAGCTTGTGTATTTTCTACCCAGTCTGCCTGCTGACTTGCTTTCTCGGTTAAGCTGCTGCTGTATTATGGGAAGACTCAGTGCAAATTTGGCTGCCATGCTTATCGGGATACTGCACATGAGGTAGCATGCTAAAGTGAGCTGTATTTCAAGTGTATAATCTTCTCCCTCACCCTTCCCCTGTCACTGGCAGTTTATGAACTGACTTTTTAAAATGCCGCCCCTCCCTTCATTTGCTCTTAAAACAGCAGTTAAAACTGTTGATGATACTGGGTAAGAGGAAGGTCACTGGGGCAAGACTGTTCCAGGTGGTTTGCTTAGCGGTTTGCATTGTCATGGTTGCAGTCACTAAGTCCATGGGCTGTAGTCCACCAGGCGCCTCTGCCCATGGGATTTTCCAGGCAAGGATACTGGAGTGGGTTGCTGTTTCTTTTTCCAGGGGATCCTCCTGACCCAGGGATTGAATCTTGTTCTGCTACACCACAGGTGGATTCTTTACCGCTGAACCATCAGGTAGAAACATACAGTGATTTGTGTAGGTGCATTGAAACAAGGGTTAAGATTATCAGAAGTGTGTAGCCATAGTAAGGATTCAGTGACGGATGAGAGTGCTGTGTTTTAAAACTTCTGGTGTTATGAAATTGTAATACAGGTCTTTCTTTTTGGAAGGGAGCTCAGTTCAATGTAGGTGGTGAAATAAAAGCTTGCGGACTCAGACAGGGAATCATTAAAATATCTGTGGGTGGGTGGGTGGGTGTGTGTGTGTGTGGCAAAATATACATAACCTAAAACTTCCCATTTTAACCAGTTTTAGGTATACAGTGAGAATTGTTTGGGGCATTAAGTACATTCACACTGTTGTGCGACTGCTACCACTATTCATCTCCAGCACTGTCATCGTTGCAGACTGAAACTCTGTACTGATTATTTCCCCTTCTCCCAGCCCTTGTTTACCACTATTTTGTCTTCATGATTTTGATATATTCATCTGTTAATGGATACTCGGTTGTTCTGCCTTTTGGCTGTTACAAATAATGCAGCTATAAACATTGGTGTGCAGACAGCTGTTTGAATCCTTTTAATTCTTTTGGCTGTATACCCAGAAGTAGAATTGCTGAATCATATGTTAATTTTCTGTTTAATTTTTCAAGGAGCTACTTTCCAGAATGTGACTGTGGTGTTTTACTCTCAAAGGTCTTAAAACTAATAATGTTTCATGTTGCTAGTGTTCAAAGTATCCTTTAAAATGTAATGTTTGTATCAGGCATAGTACTTTCATATTCAGCCATTTGTTACTGATTGTGGCTCAAGGCCAGGGTCTGATACAGTTTTAGGCAGGAGTTGAATCTGGGCTGTAGCTGAAAAATTTAAAAACTAGCTTCTTTGTGGCTTCTTGTGCAGACCCTCTGCCCCAATTAAACAGGAGTGGCTCGCTTTATTAGTAGACTTTCTTTAGCTTTGTTTGCCAGTCTCTTCGTACCAGGATAAGACGTATGTTTGAATGTTGTCGCCCAAATTGTGCTTCATAACTGATAATTACTTTTTCCTTTTAGCAAAAGAGAGCTGTTTGCAATATGTTGTCTATATATGAAACCCCTCTTTGTCTAGTTCAGTACTAAATGCCAGGTCTTTAAGAAATACAATTTAACTTAAGTGGTTTTATGACTGTTAACTTCCAGTAGAGGGCACTCATTTCCCATGATAGAACTTGTGGAGGATCTGTTTTGGCATTCATTTAAAAGTGACTTTTGAACACCTCTTAAAATTAATTCTCTTTAGAACTTGTATTTAGTATCTTTTTTGGCATTAATTACGATTGACTTGTGCTCAATAACTTTGGTCAAGGATTTTTTCACAAGTCTTTTTTTACATTTTTTTGTGGGTTTGTGGTGAGTACTGAGAAAATATTAATTTACAAGTAATGGTAATAGAAGTTTATAATCATCAAAAGCAAGTTGTCATGTAGTTAAAAGTGTACCAAGTTAAACTTTGCCTTTTAGCATTTGCACAGAGTCTTAGTAGACTTCTCTTTCTGTAGATGTATTGTCCCTATTCAAACTAATCTCTTTAAAAATTAAAACAAGATGGGGCCTTTTCAACTTTCCCAGGCCAGTGGTATTATCATTGCATCACTTTTCCTAGATTTAGAATTGAAGAATAATGTTCGGTTATTCTTAAGGAATGATGTTCTTCTAAGGAATACCGTTCCTTAGACATCACCTGGGTTATTTAACGTCTTTGGTTTTCCCCTCCGTCCTTGATGGTGACGGTAAACCAGCTAGCTTTCTCACTGTCTCCCACCTGCACCGTTCACCTGAGGCATCCCACTCCTCAGCTCCGTCTGTGCCAAGGACTGTTGGCAGGCTCCTTTTCCTGAAATATTCCTTCAATAATTTCTGATTCTCATCTGCTATATTAATTGGGCTCTGCGGTCTAGTTCACTCTGGGTGTTAGCGTTCTGACACTGTTGTCTTCAGCAGGGGAAGTTCATCGGAGAGCAGGTCACCACCAGACCATCTCCGTTTGTTTAGTGTGTGAAAAACCCATCAACTTAGAGTTGTTGGTGTTTAGTTTGTCTTAAAAACTGTACTTAGAATTGCTGTTCCTGCCTTTTTCACTATTCACTTAGAGGTTTTTTGAGTTTTTCCTCTCCATCTACCTGTGGTGTTCTGCTGACCGTTACTCTTCTTGCCCTCTCTGCCCCTAGTTCATTTACAGCTGGTTTGGGGAACATGAGACATGCATGTGGAAACGTAGTCTATGCTGTTAGATAAAAATACCAGAGAAGGGAGAAATTACTGAGAAATTCAGCCTGGTTTTGAAGCAGGGTGAATATGTGAGCTGGCCTGCCAGGAGCAGGTCTGGTTTGCTTCTGTTGTCCAAGCATAATTGATATAGCATCCCTTCTAGTCTCAGAACTGTTCTGGTGTGGCCAGTATGTGTGGTCATTGTAGTTTTAAGGACAGAGTGATACATTGCTTGTCTTTTGTCCAAACTAGATTTTTAAATGGATTTGCTACTCTTTTTAGCCACTGGACAGCACAGTGTTCACTGGGTATAAGAGGATATTAGCTTCTTTTCTAATCACCCATTTTGTACTCATTTCCATTGAGCATCTCTGACTTTTTATAACCTCTTAGCTTGTGATATTCTCTCCCATAGCCCTTTAAGCAAAGAGAAGTCCTTTAAGTAGAAGTGATTCAGAAAAATGTTGCCATTATTTTTAACTCCCCAACTTTTAAGAATGTTAATAAATACAGTTGTTTCAGTGGTTAAAAAAAAAAAGTGCTTCTCATTGAATTAGAAACTCCTTATTTTGTCTTGACATTTATTCAGATTTCTATTATAAAAGTTTGTCCCAAAAAAAACAAACAAAAAGCTATCCAAAAAGATAGCTTTTTGGATCTGATTATTCTCAGCTTTTTGTTTTTTTGCTGTATTCATGGCTAACATTTGCTGTATTCCTTCTTAGTCTTACTTTGAGGAGAGTTTTTAAAGGTATCACTGGAAACTGATCTCATAGCAGGAACCAGATAATCTTCATTTAATGAGAAGCTGCTTTATGTTTAGCTATTCCCTTAAGTCCACTACCAATACTTTAGCTGCAGTATTGTGACGTAGACTAGTTATAAAGCCTCGCAAAGTATAGGAGTGCATAGTTATTGCAGAGTGGCTTTAAATTGAAGTATTCTTTACCTAGTTAAGATGCTTTGGTTTAGGTAGGAAGCAGGAGCTTGTTTAAACTTAGCTCATTCATATAAACAAGGTAAGACTTTTTTTTTTTTTTTTTTTAATGAAGATGAGGTAGTAAATACATAGCAGCTGAACCTACTACTGAAAAGCAGAACTTCACCTTGGCTCCTTGAAACTGAGTTTTGAGTGGTGTGGAAAAATTTTCCAGTTGTACCATATAAGTGGGCTGGTTATGCTTTTCAAGGAAACTTTACATAAACATATGTTAGAAATTATATTTTCCATATTACGAAACTTGAACCCCCTTACATGTAAAGATGATACATGCTACGGATTTTTGACTGAGCTCTTAAATTATACTTGTATTCCATAAAGAATAGTCATATATTCTGTGCTTTATTCCTGAGTCTTCAATTTGGTCACTTCTAGTACTAGGTCTCCATTGTTTATTGTAGATCATCATTTTCTGGATGGAAGTCTTCAGTGAAAGAATGGAATGGAATTGATCAGTTGAACATCAGTAATGAGGACTATTTCAGCTTCTTATTTTCAACACTTACAGGTAACTGCCCTGATCCACCAAGTTAAGGAAAGGAAAAGAACCTAGTATGAAAATTCTCCTGAGATTTACTGTCTTACCTGTTTGGGTCTAAGTTTTGGACCTCACTGCATAGCTTAATAAGATGGGGAACAGAATATCCATTTTAAGCATGTTTAACATGTTCGGTGTGTTAGGAAAAACATCACATTTTAATTAGCCATATTTTGCTTTCCATTGATGTCAGAGAAAAATTAGTAAAATGAGTCTTGATGTGTTAGATTAGTAAGTATTATTACTGTTGTTTTAAATGATCATACTGTCTTTGGTAGTTTTGTTTTGTAACTGGATGATAAAGATGACAGTGTTTGAAATTTTCTGAAGACTTAAAATTAAGAGACTTATTGAAATATGTTGTCAGAATCCAAAAAGAGCTTGAAAAGTTCTGATAAGGAGCTGAATGTAGCAAGATAAATATTATATAAAAGAAACAAGTAACAAGTAGACTTGTACATGTTTGTTTGATAGTTTTGGATGTATGCGTTTGAGATGGATGTGAGGGCTTTATGTTTTAATTAGTAGTACCTGTCAAAGGGTTTAGTGGTTTTAGGAAACTCATTAGGAATCAGCCAGGAGTGTGATATGGCTTCCCAACTAGATGATGGCTCTTTAGGGCATGTTCATGGAAGTACAGTGATCTGAAAACATCAAAGCAGGTAGCTAGGGTCAGACCACATTGTGCTCGTATTCTGATCATTCTAAGAGCTGTCTTTCAGGAGGGACTTGGGCAAGTTGTTTGTATAGGTCAGACTAGGTGTAATAGAGGTGGTAAGAGAATCAGAAATCTTATTATATGGAATAGGTAGAAGGAAGTACACAGTAATTGTTGAAGAAATAGACTTAGGGGGGATGGAATAGTTTTAAGACACTTGAAAGGCTATTATGTAAGAATACAGAGTTTGGTATATGTATGAAGGAGCATATTGTTTTTCATGTTCATTTGCTTTTTTACACCTGACATTAATTAGAATGATTATGTCTTTCACACTTATTTAAGTATAAAGGTGGCAAAGCCCTCAGTTTAAGGGATATAATATTGTTTCTTGATGTATTACACATTTGATTCAGGTCAAATCTTTGTGTACATAATTATATGAATTTTACTACATCGCTGGCATTTCATTTTTTAAAATAATACATAAAGTACAGAAATTCAGAGAAAATAGCTTGTTAGCTTGAAGAATTTAACTTGAAGATACATGTCTATTTTTTAAAAATTACTTAAGAATGTTACTTGCTTTGTGATTTATTTTAAATTGGATTTCTTTATACTCAAATTAGGGTTTTCAAAAGAGGAACTGACTTGGCTTCAGAGCCTTTGAGGAGTGCCCCATGTCATCCAGACGCAGCTTTCTCCCGTGCTACTTTACCTCACTGACTTGGATCAGTTTTCACACCATTGGGACATAACAGAGGTAATGGTCCATTTGGAAAGGCATGGAAGATTGTTAGAATTCAGTTCATCCACCGCCAATAGTTACTGTGTGCTAGCGTTGCCTTGTGTAAGATGTTTCTAGAGGTTGAGAGCAGTATAAAGCACAGTCCCTGTTCTGAAAGTGCGTGTGACCCTTGGATAGGCGATGTGGATTCCTGAAAGAAGAGTTTTCATAAAGTTATGCCACTAGAATAGAATAAATTAGCAGTTTGAATGATAGAGACACATTTATTTTCTTTTTGCCTAGTATAGGGTAAAAGGAAAAAGAGGAAAGACTTCATGGAAAAGGAAGAATTTTACGTAGATACTGAAGGATTAATAAGAGTTAAGTAGGATTTTGTATCCTTGAAGGTGGGTTTTTCTAAACAGAAATAATTATTTGGAAGCTCCTTTGGTTTTAAAGAATTAGTATGTAGTTTATCAAAGTTACATTTTAAACCCCAAATTTCCCTTAAATTTTAAAGTTCAACTTAACAAATCTTTTTAGATACATATAGTAAGTTTAGGGAATCATTTTAAAAGGAGACTTAAACTATATTGCATCCCTTTTACATACATATTTAAAACTTTAAAAAACTGTTTAAATAACTTAATATAGTCACTATTTGGTAAGTAGTTCAGTTTTCAGACAAACCTTCACAAATGTTATGGTAAATCTTAAAACATTTAATAAACTTACAAGCATGGTACATATTAATATCTTAAGTTTCAGTACTATTTATAGTGAAATTCAAATTAAAATTACAAGTCTAGGTTAGCTGTTAATTCTGTTTTAAATTGAAATTATAGGGCTGATATTTTACGCTAATAGTCAGAATTGTTTTACGTTACAAATATATAAATATGTAAAGCATCATAAATACTGGTACTAAGGATTTGAGTCTGTAAGATATTTATATATTAGTTAATTTCTTTTATTTATTTCTTCAGTTTCTTTCCTTGCATTGAAAGGTACTTGCCCAGTAGAATTGTAGTTGTGTCATTCCAAATAATGTTGGTTGGAACCTTTCTTGCACATTCCGAGGTTGTGTTCTGTGCTAGCATTTTTTTTTTTTTTTAATGATTCATAAGGTTTTGGTTGGGGCACTGAAGTCCTTGGGAACTTCTTTCCTTGTAACTCGTAATTGCTCGGCCATAGCCTTTCCAAACAAAAGATAACCTTTGTAAGTGTTCTCAACAGGGTCGTCTCTAGAACCTGAATCTGTTTTATTGCTGTACCAATTGATTTTATTCAGCTGATCTATTGACGACTTCTTTCATTCTTTTCCAGAATACTCTTTACATTCTTCCTGTATCTTAGGGCTACACCTTTTGTAGACATTTAACACATTTCTCTCATGGTTTTGTTTGACTGTGATCACAATACTTGGGTCATGCCAGGGACACTTTCTTCTCTGTATCACCTAGTGCCTAACTATGTTCATATATTGGCTTTCAAAAAATAGTGGATTAGAAACAATGAAAACTAAGGAGTTGGGTAACCAACCTGCATATTTAATATCTGGCATTTTATCTTAATCCATAGTACATGCAGAGAGTGAAGCCTTGCACACTGCTGGATTTGAAGGGTTGGGTTTAGTGTCAGTAAGTGTTCTGTAAGCTTGTTTCTGATGTTTTTAAACTACCTCATGCATGGATTGGGGAAAGCGTGGTATGGGGATTGATCAGTGGGCCCCAGATTCCAGACAGAGACTTGTTAAGTGTCTAGTTTGATAACTTGAACAACTCCAATAATCTCTCTCTGACAATTTTAATTTTTCTGAATCACGTCATCTGTGTAAAGACACAGATGTCGTGAAAATGTGATTGGTTATATTTCTGAGTGTACATTGGCAAGAACATGTATTAAACTTCAAGGATGCTGTCTTTGAAATGTTAAGACATAAATTAGGAAAAATCTGAAAGTTTCTTTCTTAGCTTTTGAAGTTAAATGAAGATTCCAGTTCTATTTTTGATAAAATTTGCCTTTAAGTTGGCCTTATCACATGAAATTATTTGAAATATATGTAGTTTTTGACAGCCTTAGTGTAAAAATTGATTTTTTATTATTATTTCATTTGAAAAAGTTACTAGTCAATGGCGTGAGTTTGCTTAGTTTGTTCTATCTGCTTAGTCTGAAGTGTTTTGTTTTTTTTTTTTAAATCGGACATTTTTTTTTTCTGAGTAGATTTTCTTCACAAAGTATAATTTATTTACTTACCTACTTAACACATTTAAGAATTTACTTATGTATATACGGCAGTATGAGGTCTTCACCATGTACAGGCTTTCTCCAGTTGCAGCAAGTGGGGATTACTATCTGGGGCTGCTCTTCAGCTGTGGGACGCGGGCCCCTCTCTGCGGCGGCTCCTCTTGTTGCAGAGCATGGGCTCGAGGGCTTCGTTACTTCTGGCACACAGGCTTAGCTGCCCTGTGGAACCTCCCCAGACCAGGGATTGAACCTGTATCCCCTACTGAGTGGCATATTCTGGACCACTGGACCACTAGGAAAGTCCCACAGGACAGTGTAGAAGAACAGAAGGATAACAGTAAAAGTGTCCGTCCAGTCTCTGTCTGCCAGCCATCCATGTCCCTTCCTTAGTTTCTAAATGTATTCTTTTGGATAACTTCTGTGTCTTCACAAATGATTATATATATATTCTTTTGGCTTCTCCTTTTATAGACACAACATACTCTGATTTGGACCTTGCAGTTTTCATTTAGTATCTTCATGATCATTTCTTCCAAACACTGAAGGAAGAATTGTATGATCTTGCCATTAATGATGGAAATAGTAGTTAAAAGGGAAAAGGAATCTTTGGACAGAGATATCATTCCCAAATGGAAATGTCTTTTCCAGAGCCAGTGCAAGGTTTTAAGGTTAATTTTAATTGTCATTTATAAAATTTTGAATGGTTTGAAAAGACTACTTTTTAACTAAATTCTGAAGAATAATAATAAAACATTACTCTAGTTTAAGAAATAGAACATTTTTCTTTGTTTTTGAAACCTCTGATTTTATTAACAGTTTTATGTGTGTGACATTTCTGTATAAAATTAGGTAGAAAATACTTCAGTGTAGAAATTAAGTGTACAAAATCTTGTTAAAATTTTTTATATTTTTAAAAAACTCTCAATTTCCACACTGTAGCAAACTGCCATGCCTGTTCTGGAGTTGTGCACTTATGAAGTCAGGATTCTGATGTACGCAAATTTCAGTTAACACTAGTTGCAAAAGTGAAGACTCCCTGTATATATGTATGTTTGTGTGTCTCTGTTTGTATTTTTGTTTACTTTTGTTTTGAAACAATCTCAGACTTGGAGAAAAATTACAATTGCAGTACAAAGAACTTCTCTTTTCTTAAACTGTTTGACAAAATGCCCATTGTCGATACTTTAGCATACAAGTAGACCGTGTTTTATTGTACCTGCAAATTCAGTTTTTGGAAACTGAAGTTCTGCGGCAGCCCTGCACTGAGGGTGTCCGTCATCTTTGCAGTAGCATTTGCACACTCTGGGTCTCTGTGTCAGTTTGGTGATTCTCGCAGTATTTCACACTTTTTCATTGTTATTTCTTAGAGTGAGCTGTGATCGGTGACTTTTGATAATACTGTTGTCATTGTTTCGGAGTTTGTAATTACTTGTAACCATGAACCGTGCCCACAGGAGATAGTGCAGTGATCTTAGTAAAATATGTGTGTTCTGACTGCCCCACCAGCCAGCCAATCCCTATCTCTCTCCTTCTCCTCAAGTCTCCCTATTCCCTGAGACTCAGCAGTATTGAAATTAGGGCAGTTAATAACCCTGCAGTGGCCTCTGAGTGTATGTGTGTTTGTCACTCAGTTGTATCCAACTCTTTGTGACCCCTGGATTGTAGCTCGCCAGGCTTCTCTGTCCATGGAGTTCTGCAGGTAAGAATACTGGAGTGGGTTGCCATTTCCCTCTCTGGGGGATCCTCCTGACCAAGGGATCAAACCCCAGCCTACTGCATTGGGTCAGATTCTTTACCATCTGAGGCACCAGGTGTTCAAGTGAAAGGAAGAGTTGCGTATCTCTTACTTGAAACCAAAAGCAAGAAATGATTATGAGCTTAGTGAGGAAAGTGTGTTGACAGCCAAGATAGGCTGACAACTAGAACTCTGTGCTGGTTAGTCAAGTTGTGAGTGCAAAGAAAAGTTCTTGAAAGTAAAAGGGCTATTTCGTGAACACAGGAATAATAAGAAAGTGAAACAACCTTATTGATGATGCGGAAAAAGTTTGAATGACCCTTAAGCCAAAGCCAAATCTTGAGCAAACCCTGATGATGATTTAGTCAATAAGTCGCATCTGACTCTCTGCAACCCCATGGACAGTGGCCTGCCAGGCTCCTATGTCTGTGGGATTCTCCGGACAAGAGTACTGGGAGTGGTTGGCATTTCCTTCTCCAGTGGATCTTCATGACACAGGGATTGAACCCGGGTCTCCCGCATTGAGGGCAGATTTACCGACTGAGCTACAAGGGAAGCCTTAAAACTCTCGTAAGTCTCTTCAGTTCTCTGAAGGCTGAGAGAGGTGAGGAAGCTGCAGAAGAGTTTGAAGGTAGCAGAGACTGATTCATGAGGCTTGAGGGAAGAAGCCATACCCCCAACCTTTGCTATTAATGCAAATCCAGCACGGGCTGGTTAGGTTGAGTTGAGAAGCAGTGTGGTTTGCAAGTGAACATACCTCGTTTAGGGAGAGATCAATAGCCATACAGGGAGATATGATTAGAAAGAGGAAGAACATCATATGATGCATTTTACTTATCTGAGGCAGGATTGATGGGGTTCTGATTGAACAAGAGCCTGAGATCTTCAACAGTTTCACAGGAATAGCTGTCCTCTGGCTTTGGAGTCTCAGTTTCTGTCTCCCCCTCCTGTAGGCCATAGGGTTTTATTCTAGAATTGTGGACCCAGGCAGATAGACATTTCACTTTTACAGCAGTTGAACTCACTAGAAAAACCTGATATGGCCCTGCCATTTCTTGGACAGCTGGTTTGGACTCCCTTATTCTTGCCAGGTCTTTCCTGATACTTGATCACCTGGCTTTACCTGGGGATTTTTCAAGTATTCCTGTGGTTTAGGGAGGACCTGTTCTCCATACCGTTGGAGTTCTTGTTGAAACCTTCCCAGGTCAATTATATGTTTTAAGAGTGTATTGGCATCCTCGTCAAAAAACAAATCAGAAGTTAAGAATGGACCTAGATACATCATTTCATAAGGAATTAAGAATAGTGGCCGTTTGGGGGATGTCCGTACCCTCATGAGGGCTATGGGTAGCCTATGTGTCCACTTATTATGTGTTTCTTGACATAGCTTAGCCAGAGCCCTTTTAAGAGTCTGGTTGGCTCTCTCTACATTTCCTGAAGCTTGAGGCCTCCAGGATGAGCGGAGCCGGTATTTTATGCCTAAGCATGCGGCTAGGTTCTGGGATATCGTGGCTGTAAATGAGGGCGCATTGTCACTCTGAAGTGACCGAGGCAGCACACACCTAGGCACTATCTCCTTCAGCAGAGCTTTACAGACTTCTGTAGCTCTCTCTGTCTCAGTAGGGAACACTTCGATCCATCCTGTGAATGTGTTAATAAAGACTAGCAAATAAGAAAACCCTTGGGTCTTTGGCATGGCTGTAAATTCTACTTGCCAGTCCTCTCCTGGGTATGATCCCCGATGTTGGACAGGTGTAATTAGAGGAGGTCTGGTTTTTGGGTTATTTTTTAGACAGGTGTCACAATTTTGTGTGACCTGTTTAACAACCTTAGCTAACTGGGGATGGTAGAGAATAGACTTAAGGAAGATTTCTAGATTATCTCTTCCAAAATGGGTGCTCTTATGTAAGGTGTTAGTAATTTTTTAAACCTGAGAATCAGGGAGTATTATTTGGGCCTGTTCAGGCTGAAACCACCCATGTGACCCAATCTCCCAGCTCTGCTCAGCATATAGGGAATGTCCCCCTGGGGTAAAATAAGGAGTCAGGGTTTCCTTGGGGAAAGGGGGGCAGATAGCAATGGCAGAGGTAGCTTCCCCGGCAGCTCGTCCTGCCTCTTGATCAGCTTTCCTATTTCCTTGAGCTTCTTTTTCTTGCCCCTTTTGGTGACTCTTGCAGTGGATGACAGCTAATTTTGCAGGAAGTTTGACTGCCTCCAGGAGCCTGAGAATGAGCTCTTTGTGTTCAATAGGAGACCTTCGGGCACTGAGCATCTCTCTTACTTTCCAAATTGCTGCATGGGCATGCAGAATGAGGAAAGCATACTTAGAGTCCATATACACATTAATCTTCTTTCCTTCGCCTAACTCCAAAGCTCTTGTCAGGGAAAAAGTTCAGCTTTCTGGGCTGAGGTGTCTGGGGGAAGAGACCCACTTTCCTTAGTTTCTTCCAGGCTCGCTACACCATATCCTGCTTTCCTCTCTCCCTTTTCAACAAAACTGCTGCCATATGTGTACCAGTTTTCCTCTGGGTCAGATAAACGTGTCTCTGATAGGTCCCGGTGAGAAGAGTATAACTCGTCTGTGATTTGTATGCATTGGTGATCCAGAGGGAAAGTGGGGGATCTGGCAGTAAGGTTGCTGGATTGAAAGTCTGGCAGACCCTCAACTTTATTTCTGGAGTGTCAAGGAGGAGGGCTTGGTATAGGGTGATACTTCCCCCTGTCATCCACCTGTCCCCTTTCGTTTCCAAGACTGCTTGCACACGGTGAGGCATATACACTGTGGTGGGCTGACCCAGGGTCAGCTAAGATGCCTCCTTAACCATAAGAGCGGTGGCTGCTACTGCCCGAAGGCAAGTGGGCAACCCTCTGGGCACCCCATCTAGTTATTTCGAGAGATAAGCCACAGGTTGTAATACGGGCCCCATCATCTGCCCTAACACCCCAAGAGCAGTTCCTGTCCTTCCAGAAACATAGAGTCTAAAAGTCTTCTCCAGGTTGGGGAGGCTTAAAGCTGGGGCTCTAGTGATGGACTCTTTTAGGGCATTAAAAGCCACCTTGCAGGTCTCATGCCAGTCGAGTGGCTCTTCCTCTTTCCCCCTTAAATTTTCATATAGGGGTCTGGCCAGATTGCCATAATTAGGAATCCAGATGTTGCAAAACCCGGTCGTTCCTAAAAATCCCCTAAGCTGTTGTTTTGTTTGGGGGTACGGGGTATTTAAGATGAGGGATCTCCCCTCGGGGTCAGGCATTCTTTTTTTCTCCGTAATTATAAATCCAAGGTATTTTACTTGGGTTAAGCTAATCTGAGCCTACTTTGGGGATACTCGATAACCCTTTTCATACAGGAAAGTTAACCTTTTAAATAGTGTCCATTTGAGAGCTGGTAAAATCTGGCCTAGCTATGAGCAAGTCATCCACATACTGTATTAGACTACTGTTTATTAAAGTTAATTCCCTTAGTTCTCTCCCCGAGGAAGTGCCGGAGATATGAGGGCTGTCCCTAAACCCTTGGGGTAGTCGAGTCCAGTCGAGAGTTGTATGGTCTCTCTTGTTTCCAAGTCCCGCCACTCAAAAGCAAAGAGTTTTTGGGATTCAGGATGGAGAGGAATGCAAAAGAAAGCACCTTGAAGGTCCAAGACTGAGAAGTACTTGGCATTTCCTGGGACTTGGGATAGGAGGGTATATGGGTTTGGGACTATGGGGTGGATGGGAACCACAGCTTCATTAACAGCTCTTAGATCCTGGACGAATCGGTAAGATCCATCTGGTTTTTGAACGGGCAAGATTGGGGTGTTGCAAAGGGACTCACAGCTGATTCGAGTTCCAGTTTCTCGGTATTTGTTAACTAATGGTCTAAGACCCTCAAGAGCTTCTGGTTTTAAGGGATATTGTCTTTTCCAGGGCTAGGGAGCATTTGGTCTCAGAGAAATCTTTACTGGTGGAACATTTATGGCTAAACCAGGGCTGGAGACATCCCACACCTGGGGATTGACCTCATCTAGACAAGGGACAGACTCCTCCTTTTCTACCTCTGACTGTAAATATTCAGACATAGGCAAAGAAAATTATCGATTTCTACCTTTGTGTCCCCAAGTCACTCTGATTTGGAGGCGAAAGTATTATTCTCACCATGGAAAATTTGGAAGATGCAAACATGAAAAATTTAAAGAGTCACGCAGAGGCTAGTCACTCTAAGCTAACCCCTAAGACATTTATTGACTGATTTCTAGCTTCTCTTCTTTAACCTTTTTTATCTACAGTAATCCTGTGTGTTCCTTTTAGTTAGGGATTCATTTTTAGACTATCCTGACTCTTCAACTACGTTCCAGTTTTGGGTCTGATACACTTACAGATGTGCCAAGTGCTTCCTGAACACTATAGAACATATTTTATGTTTAAAATACTTCCATGCTTATGTAGTGAGTCAATGATTTTAAGTTTATTTGTTACACATTTCAATGTAAAAGTCAATGTGTGAACTAACATATTCACGTCTTGGAAAAGTTGGCTTTTTTTTTGCTGTGTGTTTGAACTCCTCACCCGACCAAAGGTCATGGAGAGGTCTATTGTTTTTCTAAAATGGTTATAGTGTTGTTTATTTTCTGGTAATTGAATTAGGGTGTGAGTTGCAAAGCCTGTGTTTCTGTTCATTTCATTCCATCTGTTCGGGTTTCTTTCTCTCTCCTGAGTCAGACAGTAATTTCCCATTGGTTGTCCAGTTACCAAGGTTGGTGTCCATGCATCCGTGCTGGTCTCTCCATACATGTCCGGGTGTCCTGTGAAACACTAAGCTTAATTTATTTGGAAATGACCTAGCTGTTCAATACACTGTCATCACTCAGTTGAGCAGAGGGAGAGAAATTCAAGTGACAAAACTCCAGAGAAGCTAGTGTCAGAGCGCCCCGGCGTGGCATGCGTGCAGGGGGTTGGGTGGAGGGGGCGGTGCGCGGAGCGCGGAGGTCTCAGGTGTCCTCCCACCCTGGGCCTCTCCAGGTCAGCCGCTGCTCAGTGGCCTCCCCCCGCCCCCATCGCTTTGGCTGCTCAGGGCCGGGTGGTCTCTGCAGCTGCCCGGCATCCTGCCCGAGGCCCCCCCTGCCCACACGCTGTCTTCCAGTCTCTCTCTGAACCCTCGACTCTTTCTGCCTCTGTCTCACCTGGCGTGGGTGCGTGCGAGTGCCTGTCCGAGTCCCTGGCTGTCACTCGCCTGCTCTCCCAGGAAGGTCCTATGCTGGGCCCGCGGCGTGGGGGCAGGGCGGGCCTCGGTAGGGCGAAAAGACGGGGCTGAGGCGCTCCAGGGGGTTTGCGCAGCCGGCAGGACGGGCGCCTTGGGCATCGGCTGGGCTGCCCATAAGCCCTAGGAGGCTCCGGGGACCGCGGACCCGGGCCGAAGCCCCGCTCGTCCGGAGAAACTGACCCTGAGCAGCGAACGGGATGGTGGGTGACAGGGGGTGAGGGGGCACCGAGATGTCCTCGCTGCTCTGCCCACCACCCCTCCCCCCACCCCAGGTTCCGCAGGCACGCCAGGCCCCGGCCGGCCGTTCCAGACGGGTGCTGGCCTGGGCTCGCGGTGTGCGGAGCGGGGGCGCCCTCCGCTGGCCGCCGAGCTGCAGGCTCTGGCCGGCCGGAGTCCAGTCGCGGGTCGTGCGGCTCAAGTGCAGCGCGCGCCCGCTGGAGAACTGCAGCCCCAGGCCCGACCGGCAGGTCAGATCGCAAGGGAGGCGCAACGCGGGGCTCCTGGGGCGCCTGGCAGCCGCCTCGGTCTAAGGCCATACCACCCTGAACGTGACCTCTCTCCTGTGATCTGGGAAACTGAGCAGGGTCGGGCCTGATCAGTACTTGGATGGGAGTCCACCTAGTAGTTAGGCGACTTTTTTTTATTTTTCTTAATTCCTATTTCAGAAAGTTAGAATTGGATGACTTCACACAGTAAAACGAATCATATTTTCATACATAATCTTAAGAATCCAGCAGCTGGTCATTCTTTTTCCTGTCCTAACACAGCTAACTGGAAATAAGTTGTAGTAAATTCTACTGACTTAAGACCCTCATCCCTAAGGGAAGATATGTAGGAATACCCATAATATATCTAAATAAACATGAAAGATACAATGATGAGAAAGAAAAAAAGTTCTCAGTGACATCTTAGTTGGTATCGGAAACACGATGATTATGAAAGCACAGCCCATAATCAAGTCCAGGCCATGGAAGCCTGTGACTTTCACTGAGTGTTGACTTCCCTTTCAGCTGAGGTCGTAAAAAGTGCTTTGTAAAATTCTGAGGTTTGAAGCATTGTAACCTCCCGAAGAGACTGCAATCAGAAGGGTTTCTAGAATATCGTGACGCTGTGGTGAGCTCAAGCAATATATACTCCAGAGGACGGAAGACAGACATGTTGGGAAGTGGGGATGACTTCTACTGCACTTAGGGTGGAAGGGCATGTAAAAGTGGAGAAGCAACACCTCAGTGATGGAATCTTTAAAGACTCCATACATGGAGAAGGAAATGGCAACCCACTCCAGTATTCTTGCCTGGAAAAATCCATGGGCAGAGTAGTCTGGCGGGCTGAAGTCCACGGGATTCCATGACTGACCGTGTGTGCACGAGGGTGGAGGGAGACGGGTTAGTAGCAAGAAACTGGAAGAAGTAAAAAATAAGAAAAAATATAAAATCAAGACTCGATAAATATGACAACAACTGGTAGGAATAAACCTTCAGAAGTGCCTTCTCAGACCTCCCGTCAGAAGCACAAGCGTAATAAAGACACTGAGTTTTCACGGTCTCACACAATATTAGACTGGCTTATGACAATGGGCAGAGAGGCTCCTCTAGGATATCGGGGCTGGGATTTACTGGAGGATGCACATCGATTGAGTGCATGGCTGTGCGTTATGGAAATATGTCTTACTGGCAGGGCGAAGGCATCTTCTTGAAGAACACAGCAAATAACACCACAAATTCAAGGAACTTGGCTACAATGACAATAGCTGATTTCGTGATGGCTACTGCTTGGCAGAGCTGGGATTGCCTCTGCCATTAAGTACCTCAGTGGCCAGCTGTGATAATAGCCATTACTTTCTCACTTAGAAACTTGCCATGTGCACTAGCGCAAGAACAGTGAAAGCTCCCCAGAGAAGCAAGTCAGGCAGTCATGCTTCTGTTTTCTCACAGAAGCTGCTTATGACCGGCCCTGGTCACAGACAGATTTCTAATTCCAAATCGATAGACAGTTATGCAGATATTCTTTAGCAACCTAGCCACCAGGGAAGCCCTACTAGCTCAGTTGCTAAAGAATCTGCCTGGAACGCAGGAGACCCCGCTTTGAGTCCTGGGTCAGGAAGATCCCCTGGAGAAGGGATAGGCTACCCACTCCTAGTATTCTGGCCTAGAGAATTCCATGGACTGTGTAGTCCTTGGGGCCGCAAAGAGTCAGGCACGAACTGAGCCACTTTCACCTGCACATGCGGATATCACTTAAAAAAAAAAAATGTGGTAACAGATCTAGAACCTCTGTCAAGCTCATGAGCAAGTAGTTTAAATGTACAGAATCAGCTTTGTCCTGCATAGTTACTACCATACTGTATTTGCTTTGAGAAGATTTGAGCTACTCTTGGTACAGAGGAATGATTCTTTACCAACTGAGCAACAAGTGAAGCCCACAAATACTGGAGTGGGTAGCCTATCCCTTCTCCAGCGGATCTTCCTGACCCAGGAATTGAACCAGGGTCTCCTGCCTGAGTAACACATATTGGGTAAAAATCGTTGAGGGAGCAGAACTAGGGACATTGATTGGTAAAATCAGTTTTCCTTGTCTAGATGGCTAGCGGAGGCGAAAGAAATGTTGGTGTGGATTTAAAAAATTCTTCCGATACTATACAAAAAATGTACTAGTTCTCTGCAGAAGTCTTTAATGAAGCACAGATATTGTCATTAGATTGCTTTGGTCATATCCGTCTTATCCACATTTATTTTTTAAAATCACATAGAGTGGCTTCAATCACTTGAAGAAACGACAAAAGGTTTCTTTGGTCTCCATTCTATACTGGATCGAGAGAAGGCAGTTGATCAGCATGATGCAGGAGCTCAAGATGTTTTTGGGAAAAACTTGACTAGTCTGTTTAATGATATGGAAGAATGAATTAAGGATGGCAGCACGAAACAGAAGGCCATGCTAGAAGTACACAAGACCTTGTTTGGTAAGTCCAAACATGACTTTTTCTTTCAATTGAAGGATAGTTGCTTTACAGAATTTTGTTGCCAAACATCAACGTGAATGAGCCACAGGTGTACATATGTCTCCTCCCTCCTGAACCTCTCTCCCATCTCCTCCTCCCCGTTCCACCCCTCTAGCTTGTTGCAGAGCCCCTGTTTGAGTCCCCTGAGTCATACAGCAAATTGCATTGGCATCTCTTTTAACGTATGGTACTATGTATCCATGTTCCTCTGCATTCATCTCACCCTCTCCTTCCTCCCCCCTGCCCGTGTCCATAAGTCTGTTCTCTACATCTGTGACTCCTTGGCTGCCCTGCAAATAATTTCATCAGTACCACCTTTAGTTCAAGCATTTCTTCCCCCCCCCCCAAGCATTTCTTATTTCTTATTCCACTCTTACTGTCTTTAGTGTGAGACTGATCTCAAAACTGATATGAAAGTATTATTCTCAGCATGGAAAATTGGGAAGATGCAAACATGAAAAATTTAAAAAGTAACGCAGAGGCTAGTCACTCTAGGCTAACCCCTAAAACATTTATTGACTGATTTCTAGTTTCTCTTCTTTAACCTTTTTGATCTACGTAATCCTGTGTATTCCTTTTAGTTAGGGATTCATTTTTAGACTATCCTGACTCTTCCATTAAGTTCCAGTTTGGGGTCTGATACACTTACAGATGTGCCAAGTGCTTCCTGAATACTATAGAACATATTTTATGTTTAAAATACTTCCATGCGTATGTAGTGAGTCAATGATTTTAAGTTTATTTGTTACACATTTCAATGTAAAATCAATGTGTAAACTAAGATATTCTCGATTTGGAAAAGGTGGCTTTTTTTGTTGTGTGTAAGAATTCCTCACTGGACCAAAGGTCATGGAGAGGTCTATTGTTTTTCTAAAATGGTTATAGTGTTGTTGTTTTTTTCGGTAATTGAATTGGGGTGTGAGTTGCAAAGTTTGTGTTTCTGTTCATTTTTTCCATCTGTTCCGCTTTCTTTCTCTCTCCTGAGTCAGAGAGTAATTTCCCATTGGTTGTCCAGTTACCAAGGTTGGTGTCCATGCATCTGTGCTGGTCTCTGCATTCATGTCCGGGTGTCCTGTGAAACACTAAGCTTAATTTATTTGGAAATGACCTAGCTGTGCAATATACTGTCATCACTCAGTTGAGCACAAGGGTAGAAATTCAGGTGATCAAACTCCGGAGAAACTTTTGTCGGAGTGGGGCGTGCGTTCATGGGGTTGGGGTGGGAGGGGCGCGGACCGCGGATATCTCAGGTGCCCTCCCAACCTGGGCCTCTCCAGGCTTGCCTCTGCTTGGCAGCCTCCCCCCGCCCCCATAGCGTTTGCTGTTCAGGGCCGGGTGGTCTCTGCAGCTGCCCGGCATCCTGCCCGATGCCCCCCCTGCCCACACGCTGTCTTCCGGTGTCTCTCTGAACCCTCGTCTCTTTCTGCCTCTGTCTCACCTGGCGTGGGTGCGTGCGATGCCTGTCCGTGTGCCTGGCTGTCACTCGTCCGCTCTCTCAGGAAGGTCCTGTGCTGGGCACGTGGCGTGGGGGCAGGGCGGGGTTCGGTTTGGGCACAGGGTGGGGCTGAGGCACTCCAGGGAGTTTGCACAGCCTGCAGGATGGGCGCCTGGGGCCCCGGCTGGGCTGCCCCAAAGCCCGCAGGAGGCTCCGGGGACCGCGGCCCCGGGCCGACGCCCCGCTCGTCCGGAGCCGCGTGACCCTGAGCAGCGAACGGGATGGTGGGAGGAGGGGGGGCACCGAGACGTCCTCCCCGCTCAAGCCACGCCCCTCCCCAACCCCCGCCAGAGCTCCAGCAGCCTCGCCAGGCCGCTCGGTGTCCGGGAAGCGCCCCGGGCCGGGCCAGGCGCGTGCTGGCCGGGGGTGGTGTCGGCTGGTCTCCCAGCTGCAAGGCCTGTCCCGGTTTTTCCCATCAGTTTCAACAGTGACGGTCACCGCACATTGTGAGTCGTCTAGATTTCTCACTGACACCCCTGTTAGGGAGTGGCTTTTTAGAGAGATAGGGAAGGTCACTTGGGGAATGTTAGTCATGAGAGAAAATAAGGGCTCAGGTGGGATTGCAGATGTCATCCAGGGGGTAAATAGAGACAGTTGTTGCTGGTACCAAGACATGAAGTTTTTTTTCCCCCTTTTCCCAAAAGGCCATATTACGACCACATGGGGGCGCTGAGTAACAGCCCATAGCTCAGCTGGAAGCTGGCCTTTGATATTGATACCCTGGGATGGGTTGGACATACCCCCAACCTTTGTCATTAATGCAGATGCAGCCCGGGCTGGTTAGGTTGAGTTGAGAAGCAGTGTGGTTTGCAAGTGAACATGCCTCGTTTAGGGAGAGATCAATAGCCATACAGGGAGATATGATTAGAAAGAGGAAGAACATCATATGATGCATTTTACTTATCTGAGGCAGGATTGATGGGGTTCTGCTTGAACAAGAGCCTGAGATCTTCAACAGGTTCACAGCAATAGCTGTCCTCTGGCTTTGGAGTCTCAGATTCTGTCTCCTCCTCCTGTAGTCCATAGGGTATTATTCTAGAATTGTGGAACCAGGCAGATAGACCCGTCACTTTTACAGCAGTTGAAGTCACTAGAACAACCTGATATGGCCCTGTCCATTTCTCGGACAGCTGGTTTGGACTCTCTTTTTCTTGCCAGATCTTTACTGATACTGATCCCCTGGCTTTACCTGGGGATTTTTCAAGTCTTCTTGTGGTTTGTTCTCCATACCGTTGGAATTCTTGCGGAAACCTTCCCAGGTCAATTATATGTTTTAAGAGTGTATTGGCATCCTCGTCAACAAACAAATCAGAAGTTAAGAATGGTCGTCCATACATCATTTCATAAGGACTTAACAATAGTGGCCGTTTGGGGGATGTCCGTAGCCTCATGAGGGCTATGGGCAGCATATGTGTCCACTTATTATGTCTTTCTTGACATAGCTTAGCCAGAGCCCTTTTAAGAGTCTGGTTGGCTCTCTCTACCTTTCCTGAAGCTTGAGGCCTCCAGGATGAGCGGAGCTGGTATTTTATGCCTAAGCATGCGGCTAGGTTCTGGGGTATCGTGGCTGTAAGTGAGGGCCCGTTGTCACTCTGAAGTGACCGAGGCAGCCTAAACCTAGGCACTATCTCCTTCAGCAGAGCTTTACAGACTTCTGTAGCTCTCTCTGTCTCAGTAGGGAACGCGTCGATCCATCCTGTGAATGTGTCAATAAAGACTAGCAAGTAAGAAAACCCTTGGGTCATGGGCATGGCTGTTAATTCTACTTGCCAGTCCGCTCCTGGGTATGATCCCCAATGTTGGACAGGTGTAATTAGAGGAGGTCTGGTTTTTGGGTTATTTTTTAGACAGGTGTCACAATTTTGTGTGACCTGTTTAACAACCTTAGCTAACTGCGGATGGGAGAGAATAGGCTTAAGCAAGATTTCTAGATTATCTTTTCCAAAATGGGCGCTCTTATGTAACGAATTAGTAATATTTTAAACCTGAGAATCAGGGAGTATTATTTGGGCCTGATCAGGCTGAAACCACCCATGTGACCCAATCTCCCAGCCCCGCTCAGCATATCGGGAATGTCCCCCTGGGGTAAAATCTGGAGTCAGGGTTTCCTTGGGGAAAAGGGGGCAGATAGCAGTGGCAGAGGTAGCTTCCCCGGCAGCTCGTCCTGCCACTTGATCAGCTTTCCTATTTCCCTGAGCCTCTTTTTCTTGCCCCTTTTGGTGACTCTTGCAGTGGATGACAGCTAATTTTGCAGGAAGTTTGACTGCCTCCAGGTGCCTGAGAATGAGCTCTTTGTGTTTAATAGCAGAGCTTTGGGCACTGAGCATCCCTCTTTCTTTCCAAATTGCTGCACGGGCATGCAGAATGAGGAAAGCATACTTAGAGTCCATACACACATTAATCCTCTTTCCTTCTCCTAACTCCAAAGCTCTTGTCAGGGCAAAAAGTTCAGCTTTCTGGGCTGAGGTGTCTGGGGGAAGAGACCCACTTTCCTTAGTTTCTTCCAGGCTCGCTACAGCATATGCTGCTTTCCTCTCTCCCTTTTCTACAAAACTGCTGCCATCTGTGTTCCAGTTTTCCTCTGGGTCAGATAAAGGTGTGTCTGATAGGTCCCGGCGAGAAAAGTATAACTCGTCTGTGGATTGTATGCATTGGTGATCCAGAGGGGAGGTAGGGGGATCTGGCAGTAAGTTTGCTGGATTTAAAGTCTGGCAGACCCTCAACTTTATTTCTGGAGTGTCAAGGAGGAGGGCTTGGTATTGGGTGATCCTTCCCCCTGTCATCCACCTGTCCCCTTTCGTTTCCAAGACTGCTTGCACCCAGTGAGGCGTATAAACTGTGTTGGGCTGACCCAGGGTGAGCTTAGATGCCTCCTTAACCATAAGAGCGGTGCCTGCTACTGCCCGGAGTCAAGTGGGACACCCTCTGGCCACCTCATCTAGTTATTTTGAGAGATAAGCCACAGGTTGTAATACGGGCCCCATCATCTGCCCTAACACCACAAGAGCAGTTCCTGTCCTTCCAGAAACATAGAGTCTAAAAGGCTTCTCCAGGTTGGGGAGGCCTAAAGCTGGGGCTGAAGTGATGGACTCTTTTAGGGCATTAAAGGCCACCTTGCATGTCTCATGCCAGTCGAGTGGCTCTTCCTCTTTCCCCCTTAAATTTTCATATAGGTGTCTGACCAGATTGCCATAATTAGGAACCCAGATCCTGCAAAACCCGGTCCTTCCTAAAAATCCCCTAAGCTGTTGTTTTGTTTGGGGGTACGGGGTATTTAAGATGAGGGATCTCCCCTCGGGGTCAGGAATTCTTTTCCTCTCCATAATTATAAATCCAAGGTATTTTACTTGAGTTAAGCTAATCTGAGCCTACTTGGGGGATACTCGATCACCCTTTTCATACAGGAAAGTTAGCGTTTTAAATAGTGTCCAGTTGAGAGCTGGTAAAATCTGGCCTAGCTATGAGCAAGTCATCCACATACTGTATTAGACTACAGTTTGTTAAAGTTAATTCCCGTAGTTCTCTCCCCGAGGAAGTCCCGAAGATATGTGGGCTGTACCTAAACCCTTGGGGTAGTCGAGTCCAGTCGAGAGTTGTATGGTCTCTCTTGTTTCCAAGTCCCGCCACTCAAAAGCAAAGAGTTTTGGGGATTCAGGATGGAGAGGAATGCAAAAGAAAGCACCTTGAAGGTCCAAGACTGAGAAGTACTTGGCATTTCCTGGGACTTGGGATAGGAGGGTATATGGGTTTGGGACTATGGGGTGGATGGGAACCACAGCTTCATTAACAGCTCTTAGATCCTGGACGAATCGGTAAGATCCATCTGGCTTTTGAACGGGCAAGATTGGGGTGTTGCAGGGGGACTCACAGCTGATTCGAGTTCCAGTATCTCGGTATTTTTTAACTAATGGTTTAAGACCCTCAAGAGCTACTGGTTTTAAGGGATATTGTCTTTTCCAGGGCTAGGGAGCATTTGGTCTCAGAGAAATCTTTACTGGTGGAATATTTATGGCTAAACCAGGGCTGGAGACATCCCACACCTGGGGATTGACCTCATCTAGACAAGGGACAGACTCCTCCTTTTCTACCTCTGACTGTAAATATTCAGACATAGGCAAAGAAAATTATCGACTTCTACCTTTGTGTCCCCAAGTCACTCTGGTTTGGAGGCGAAAGTATTATTCTCAAAATGGAAAATTTGGAAGCTGCAAACATGAAAAATTTAAAGAGTCACGCAGAGGCTAGTCACTCTAAGCTAACCCCTAAGACATTTATTGACTGATTTCTAGCTTCTCTTCTTTAACCTTTTTTATCTACAGTAATTCTATGTGTTCCTTTTAGTTAGGGATTCATTTTTAGACTATCCTGACTCTTCCACTACGTTCCAGTTTTGGGTCTGATACACTTAGAGATGTGCCAAGTGCTTCCTGAATACTATAGAACATATTTTATGTTTAAAATACTTCCATGTTTATGTAGTGAGTCAATGATTTTAAGTTTATTTGTTACACATTTCAATGTAAAAGTCAATGTGTGAACTAACATATTCACGACTTGGAAAAGTTGGCATTTTTTTGGTGTGTGTTTGAACTCCTCACCCGACCAAAGGTCATGGAGAAGTCTATTGTTTTCTAAACTGGTTATAGTGTTGTTTATTTTCTGGTAATTGAATTAGGGTGTGAGTTGCAAAGCTTGTGTTTCTGTTCATTTCATTCCATCTGTTCGGGTTTCTTTCTCTCTCCTGAGTCAGACAGTAATTTCCCATTGGTTGTCCAGTTACCAAGGTTGGTGTCCATGCATCCATGCTGGTCTCTCCATACATGTCCGGGTGTCCTGTGAAACACTAAGCTTAATTTATTTGGAAATGACCTAGCTGTTCAATACACTGTCATCACTCAGTTGAGCAGAGGGAGAGAAATTCAAGTGAGAAAACTCCAGATAAGCTAGTGTCAGAGCTCCCCGGCGTGGCATGTGTGCAGGGGGTTGGGTGGAGGGGGCAGTGAGCGGAGCGCGGAGGTCTCAGGTGTCCTCCCACCCTGGGCCTCTCCAGGTCCGCCGCTGCTCAGTGGCCTCACCCCGCCCCCATCACTTTGGCTGCTCAGGGCCGGGTGGTCTCTGCAGCTGCCCGGCATCCTGCCCGAGGCCCGCCCTGCCCACACGCTGTCTTCCAGTCTCTCTCTGAACCCTCGACTCTTTCTGCCTCTGTCTCACCTGGCGTGGGTGCGTGCGAGTGCCTGTCCGTGTCCCTGGCTGTCGCTCGTCTGCTCTCCCAGGAAGGTCCTGTGCTGGGCCCGCGGCGTGGGGACAGGGCGGGCCTCCGTAGGGCGAAAAGGCGGGGCTGAGGCGCTCAAGGGGGTTTGCGCAGCCGGCAGGACGGGCGCCTGGGACTCCGGCTGGGCTGCCCCTAAGCTCCAGGAGGCTGCGGGGACCGCGGACCCGGGCCGAAGCCCCGCTCGTCCTGACCCTGAGCAGCGAACGGGATGGTGGGTGACAGGGGGTGAGGGGGCACCGAGATGTCCTCGCTGCTCTGCCCACCCCCCCTCCCCCCACCGCAGGTTCCGCAGGCACACCATGCCCCTGCATGCCGGCCCAGACGCGTGCTGGCCAGGGCTCGCGGTGTGCGGAGCGAGGACGCCCTCCGCAGGCCGCCAAGCTGCAGGCTCTGGCCAGCCGGAGTCCAGTCGCGGGTCGTGCGGCTCAAGTGCAGCGCGCGCCCGCTGGTGAACTGCAGCCCCAGGCCTGACCAGCAGGTCAGACCGCAAGGGAGGCGCAACGCGGGGCTCCTGGGGCGCCTGGCAGCCGCCTCGGTCTAAGGCCATACCACCCTGAACGTGCCCTCTCTCCTCTGATCTGGGAAAATGAGCAGGTCTGGCCTGGTCAGTACTTGGATGGTAGACCGCCTAGTAGTTAGGTGATTTTTTTTTATTTTTCTGAATGCCTACTTCAGAAAGTTAGAATCGGATGACTTCACACAGTAAAACGAATCATATTTTCATACATAATCTTAAGAATCCAGCAGCTGGCCATTCTTTTTCCTGTCCTAACACAGCTAACTGGAAATCAGTTGTAGTAAGTTCTACTGACTTCAGAACCTCATCCCGAAGGGAAGATATATAGGAAAAACCATAATATATCTAAATAAACATGAAAGATACAATGATGAGAAAGAAAAAAATTTCTCAGTGACATCTTAGTTGGTATCAGAAACACGATGATTATGAAAGCACAGCCCATAATCAAGTCCAGGCCATGGAAGCCTGTGACTGTAACTGAGTGTTGACTTCCCTTTCAGCTGAGGTCGTAAAAAGTGCTTTGTAAAATTCTGAGGTTTGAAGCACTTGTAACTTCCCAAAGAGACTGCAATCAGAAGGGTTTCTAGAATATCGTGACGCTGTGGTGAGCTCAAGCAATATATACTCCAGAGGACGGAAGACAGACATGTTGGGAAGTGGGGATGACTTCTACTGCACTTAGGGAGGAAAGGGCATGTACAAGTGGAGAAGCAACACCTCAGTGATGGAATCTTTAAAGACCCCATACATGGAGAAGGAAATGGCAACCCACTCCAGTATTCTTGCCTGGAAAAATCCATGGGCAGAGGAGTCTGGCGGGCTGAAGTCCATGGGATTCCATGACTGACCGTGTGTGCACGAGGGTGGAGGTACACGGGTTCGTAGCAAGAAACTGGTAGAAGTAAAAAATAAGAAAAAATATCAAATAAAGACTCGATAAATATGACAACGACTGGTAGGAATAAACTTTCAGAAGTGCCTTCTCAGACCTCCCGTCAGAAGCACAAGCGTAATAAAGACACTGAGTTTTCACGGTCTCACACAAAATTAGACTGGCTTATGACAATGGGCAGAGAGGCTCCTCTAAGACATCGTGGCTGGGCTTTACTCGAGGATGCACATCGACTGAGTTCATGGCTGTGTTATGGAAATATGTCTTACTGGCAGGGCGAAGGCATCTTCTTGAAGAACACAGCAAATAACACCACAAATTCAAGGAACTTGGCTACAATGACAATAGCTGATTTCGTGGTGGCTACTGCTTGGCAGAGCTGGGATTGCCTCTGCCATTAAATAGCTCAGTGGCCAGCTGTGATAATAGCCATTACTTTCTCACTTAGAAACTTGCCATGTGCACTAGCGCAAGAACAGTGAAAGCTCCCCAGAGAAGCAAGTCAGGCAGACATGCTTCTGTTTTCTCACAGAAGCTGCTTATGACCGGCCCTGCTCACAGACAGATTGCTAATTCCAAATCGATAGACAGTTATGCAGATATTCTTTAGCAACTGAGCCACCAGGGAAGCCCTACTAGCTCAGTTGCTAAAGAATCTGCCTGCAACGCAGGAGACTCCGCTTTGAGTCCTGGGTCGGGAAGATCCACTGGAGAAGGGATAGGCTACCCACTCCAGTATTCTGGCCTAGAGAATTCCATGGACTGTATAGTCCTTGGGGCCGCAAAGAGTCAGGCACGAACTGAGCCACTTTCACCTGCACATGCAGATATCACTTAAAAAAAAAAAAATGTGGTAACAGATCTAGGACCTCTGTCAAGCTCATGAGTGAGTACTATAAATATACAGAATCAGCTTTGTCCTGCATAGTTACTACCATCCTGTATTTGCTTTGAGAGGAGTTGAGCTACTCTTGGTACAGAGGAATGATTCTTTACCAACTGAGCCACAAGGGAAGCTCATTAATACTGGAGTGGGTAGCCTATCCCTTCTCCAGCAGATCTTCCTGACCCAGGAATTGAACCAGGGTCTCCTGCCTGAGTAACACATATTGGGTAAAAATCGGTGAGGGGGCAGAACTAGGGACATTGATTGGTAAAATCAGTTTTCCTTGTCTAGATGGCTAGCGGACACGAAAGAAATGTTGGTGTGGATTTAAAAATTTCTTCTGATACGAAACAAAATATTTACTAGTTCTCTGCAGATTTTTAATGAAGCACAGATATTGTCATTAGATTGCTTTGGTCATATCCGTCTTATCCACATTTATTTTTTAAAATCACATAGAGTGGCTTCAATCACTTGAAGAAACGACAAAAGGTTTCTTTGGTCTCCATTCTATACTGGATCGAGAGAAGGCAGTTGATCAGCATGATGCAGGAGCTCAAGATATTTTTGGAAAAAACTTGACTAGTCTGTTTAATGATATGGAAGAATGAATTAAGGATGGCAGCACGAAACAGAAGGCCATGCTAGAAGTACACAAGACCTTGTTTGGTAAGTCCAAACATGACTTTTTCTTTCAATTGAAGGATAGTTGCTTTACAGAATTTTGTTGCCAAACATCAACGTGAATGAGCCACAGGTGTACATAAGTCTCCTCCCTCCTGAACCTCTCTCCCGTCTCCTCCTCTCCGTTCCTCCCCTCTAGCTTGTTGCAGAGCCCCTGTTTGAGTCCCCTGAGTCATACAGCAAATTGCATTGGCATCTCTTTTAACGTATGGTACTATGTATCCATGTTCCTCTGCATTCATCTCACCCTCTCCTTCCTCCCCCCTGCCCGTGTCCATAAGTCTGTTCTCTACATCTGTGACTCCTTGGCTGCCCTGCAAATAATTTCATCAGTACAACCTTTAGTTCAAGCATTTCTTCCCCCCCCCCAAGCATTTCTTATTTCTTATTCCACTCTTACTGTCTTTAGTGTGAGACTGATCTCGAAACTGATATGAAAGTATTATTCTCAGCATGGAAAATTTGGAAGATGCAAACATGAAAAATTTAAAAAGTAACGCAGAGGCTAGTCACACTAGGCTAAACCCTAAAACATTTATTGACTGATTTCTAGTTTCTCTTCTTTAACCTTTTTGATCGACGTAATCCTGTGTATTCCTTTTAGTTAGGGATTCATTTTTAGACTATCCTGACTCTTCCATTAAGTTCCAGTTTGGGGTCTGATACACTTACCGATGTGCCAAATGCTTCCTGAATACTATAGAACATATTTTATGTTTAAAATACTTCCATGCGTATGTAGTGAGTCAATGATTTTAAGTTTATTTGTTACACATTTCAATGTAAAATCAATGTGTGAACTAACATATTCTCGATTTGGAAAAGGTGGCTTTTTTTGTTGTGTGTAAGAATTCCTCACCGGACCAAAGGTCATGGAGAGGTCTATTGTTTTTCTAAAATGGTAATAGTGTTATTGTTTTTTTCGGTAATTGAATTGGGGTGTGAGTTGCAAAGTTTGTGTTTCTGTTCAATGTTTCCATCTGTTCGGGTTTCTTTCTCTCTCCTGAGTCAGACAGTAATTTCCCATTGGTTGTCCAGTTACCAAGGTTGCTGTCCATGCATCCGTGCTGGTCTCTCCATACATGTCCGGGTGTCCTGTGAAACACTAAGCTTAATTTATTTGGAAATGACCTAGCTGTTCAATATACTGTCATCACACAGTTGAGCACAAGGATAGAAATTCAGGTGATCAAACTCCGGAGAAGCTTTCGTTGGAGAGGGGCGTGCGTTCAGGGGGTTGGGTTGGGAGGGGCGCGGACCGCGGATATCTCAGGTGCCCTCCCAACCTGGGCCTCTGCAGGCCTGCCTCTGCTAGGCAGCCTCCCCCCGCCCCCATCGCGTTTGCATCTCAGGGACGGGTGGTCTCTGAAGCTGCCCGGCATCCTGCCCGAAGCCCCCCCTGCCCACACGCTGTCTTCCGGTGTCTCTCTGAACCCTCATCTCTTTCTGGCTCTGTCTCACCTGGCGTGGGTGCGTGCGAGTGCCTGTCCGTGTGCCTGGCTGTCGCTCGTCCGCTCTCTCAGGAAGGTCCTGTGCTGGGCCTGTGGCGTGGGGGCAGGGCCGGCCTCGGTTTGGGGACAGGGCGGGGCTGAGGCACTCCAGGGGGTTTTCACAGCCGGCAGGATGGGCGCCTGGATCCCCGGCTGGGCTGCCCCTAAGCCCGCAGGAGGCTCCGGGGACCACGGCCCCGGGCCGACGCCCCGCTCTTCCGGAGCCACGTGACCCTGAGCAGCGAACGGGATGGTGGGGGGCGGGTGGTGGGGTGGCACCGAGTCGTCCTTCCCGCTCAAGCCACCCCCGTCCCCAACAACCGCCAGAGCTCCCGCAGCCTCGCCAGGCCGCTCGGGGTCCGGGAAGCGCCCCGGGCCGGGTCAGGCCGGTGCTGGCCGGGGGTGGCGTCGGCTGGTCTCCCAGCTGCAGGTCCTGTCCCGGTTTTTCCCATCAGTTTCAACAGTGACGGTCACCCCACATTGTGAGTCGTCTAGATTTCTCACTGACACCCCTGTTAGGGAGTGGCTTTTTAGAGAGATAGGGAAGGTCACTTGGGGGACGTTAGTCATGAGAGAAAATAAGGGCTCAGGTGGGATTGCAGATGTCATCCAGGGGGTAAATAGAGACAGTTGTTGCTGGTACCAAGACATGAAGTTTTTTTCCCCCTTGTCCCAAAAGGCCATATTACGACCACATGGGGGCGCTGAGTAACAGCCCATAGCTCGGCTGGAAGGGTGGGCCTTTGATATTGATACCCTGGGATGGGTTGGACATACCCCCAACCTTTTTCATTAATGCAGATGCAGCCCGGGCTGCTTAGGTTGAGTTGAGAAGCAGTGTGGTTTGCAAGTGAACATGCCTCGTTTAGGGAGAGATCAATAGCCATACAGGGAGATATGATTAGAAAGAGGAAGAACATCATATGATGCATTTTACTTATCTGAGGCAGGATTGAGGGGTTCTGCTTGAACAAGAGCCTGAGATCTTCAACAGGTTCACAGGAATAGCTGTCCTCTGGCTTTGGAGTCTCAGTTTCTGTCTCCCCCTCCTGTAGGCCATAGGGTTTTATTCTAGAATTGTGGAACCAGGCAGATAGACCCTTCAATTTTACAGCAGTTGAAGTCACTAGAACAACCTGATATGGCCCTGTCCATTTCTCGGACAGCTGGTTTGGACTCCCTTTTTCTTGCCAGGTCTTTACTGATACTTGATCCCCTGGCTTTACCTGGGTATTTTTCAAGTCTTCCTGTGGTTTGTTCTCCATACCGTTGGAGTTCTTGCTGAAACCTTCCCAGGTCAATTATATGTTTTAAGAGTGTATTGGCATCCTCGTCAACAAACAAATCAGAAGTTAAGAATGGTCGTCCATACATCATTTCATAAGGACTTAACAATAGTGGCCGTTTGGGGGATGTCCGTATCCTCATGAGGGCTATGGGCAGCAGATGTGTCCACTTATTATGTCTTTCTTGACATAGCTTAGCCAGAGCCCTTTTAAGGGTCTGGTTGGCTCTCTCTACCTTTCCTGAATCTTGAGGCCTCCAGGATGAGCGGAGCCGGTATTTTATGCCTAAGCATGCGGCTAGGTTCTGGGGTATCGTGGCTGTAAGTGAGGGCCCGTTGTCACTCTGAAGTGACAGAGGCAGCCCAAACCTAGGCACTATCTCCTTCAGCAGAGCTTTACAGACTTCTGTAGCTCTCTCTGTCTCAGTAGGGAACGCTTCGATCCATCCTGTGGATGTGTCAATAAAGACTAGCAAGTAAGAAAACCCTTGGGTCTTGGGCATGGCTGTAAATTCTAAATGCGGAGCGGCATTGCCAGTCCGCTCCTGGGTATGATCCCCGATGTTGGACAGGTGTAATTAGAGGAGGTCTGGTTTTTGGGTTATTTTTTAGACAGGTGTCACAATTTTTTGTGACCTGTTTAACAACCTTAGCTAACTGCGGATGGGAGAGAATAGGCTTAAGCAAGATTTCTAGATCATCTTTTCCAAAATGGGCGCTCTTATGTAATGAGTTAGTAATGTTTTAAACCTGAGAATCAGGGAGTATTATTTGGGCCTGATCAGGCTGAAACCACCCATGTGACCCAATCTCCCAGCCCCGCTCCGCATATCGGGAATATCCCCCTGGGGTAAAATCTGGAGTCAGGGTTTCCTTGGGGAAAAGGGGGCAGATAGCAGTGGCAGAGGTAGCTTCCCCGGCAGCTCGTCCTGCCTCTTGATCAGCTTTCCTATTTCCCTGAGCCTCTTTTTCTTGCCCCTTTTGGTGACTCTTGCAGTGGATGACAGCTAATTTTTCAGGAAGTTTGACTGCCTCCAGGAGCCTGAGAATGAGCTCTTTGTGTTTAATAGCAGAGCTTCGGGCACTGAGCATCCCTCTTTCTTTCCAAATTGCTGCACGGGCATGCAGAATGAGGAAAGCATACTTAGAGTCCATACACACATTAATCCTCTTTCCTTCTCCTAACTCCAAAGCTCTTGTCAGGGCAAAAAGTTCAGCTTTCTGGGCTGAGGTGTCTGGGGGAAGAGACCCACTTTCCTTAGTTTCTTCCAGGCTCGCTACAGCATATGCGGCTTTCCTCTCTTCCTTTTCTACAAAACTGCTGCCATCTGTGTGCCAGTTTTCCTCTGGGTCAGATAAAGGTGTCTCTGATAGGTCCCGGCGAGAAGAGTATAACTCGTCTGTGATTTGTATGCATTGGTGATCCAGAGGGGAGGTAGGGGGATCTGGCAGTAAGGTTGCTGGATTTAAAGTCTGGCAGACCCTCAACTTTATTTCTGGAGTGTCAAGGAGGAGGGCTTGGTATTGGGTGATCCTTCCCCCTGTCATCCACCTGTCCCCTTTCGTTTCCAAGACTGCTTCCACCCGGTGAGGCGTATACACTGTGGTGGGCTGACCCAGGGTCAGCTTAGATGCCTCCTTAACCATAAGAGCGGTGGCTGTTACTGCACGGAGACAAGTGGGCCACCCTCTGGCCACCTCATCTAGTTATTTTGAGAGATAAGCCACAGGTTGTAATACGGGCCCCATTATCTGCCCTAACACCCCAAGAGCAGTTCCTGTCCTTCCAGAAACATAGAGTCTAAAAGGCTTCTCCAGGTTGGGGAAGCCTAAAGCTGGGGCTGTAGTAATGGATTCTTTTAGGGCATTAAAGGCCACCTTGCAGGTCTCATGCAAGTCGAGTGGCACTTCCTCTTTCCCCCTTAATTTTTCATATAGGGGTCTGGGCAGATTGCCATAATTAGGAATCCAGATGTTGCAAAACCCGGTCCTTCTTAAAAATCTCCTAAGCTGTTGTTTTGTTTGGGGGTATGGAGTATTTAAGATGAGGGATCTCCCCTCGGGGTCAGGCATTCTTTTTCTCTCCGTAATTATAAATCCAAGGTATTTTACTTGGGTTAAGCTAATCTGAGCCTACTTGGGGGATACTCGGTAACCCTTTTCATACAGGAAAGTTAGCCTTTTAAATAGTGTCCATTTAAGAGCTCGTAAAATCTGGCCTAGCTATGAGCAAGTCATCCACATACTGTATTAGCCTACTGTTTGTTAAAGTTAATTCCCTTAGTTCTCTCCCCGAGGAAGTCCCGAAGATATGAGGGTTGTCCCTAAACCCTTGGGGTAGTCGAGTCCAGTCGAGAGTTGTATGGTCTCTCTTGTTTCCAAGTCCCGCCACTCAAAAGCAAAGAGTTTTTGGGATTCAGGATGGAGAGGAATGCAAAAGAAAGCACCTTGAAGGTTCAAGACTGAGAAGTACTTGGCATTTCCTGGGACTTGGGATAGGAGGGTATATGGGTTTGGGACTATGGGGTGGATGGGAACCACAGCTTCATTAACAGCTCTTAGATCCTGGATGAATCGGTAACATCCATCTGGTTTTTGAACAGGCAAGATTGGGGTGTTGCAGGGGGACTCACAGCTGATTCGAGTTCCAGTATCTCGGTATTTGTTAACTAATGGTCTAAGACCCTCAAGAGCTTCTGGTTTTAAGGGATATTGTCTTTTCCAGGGCTAGGGAGCACTTGGTCTCAGAGAAATCTTTACTGGTGGAACATTTATGGCTAAACCAGGGCTGGAGACATCCCACACCTGGGGATTGACATCATCTAGACAAGGGACAGACTCCTCCTTTTCTACCTCTGACTGTAAATGTTCAGACATAGGCAAAGAAAATTATCGACTTCTACCTTTGTGTCCCCAAGTCACTCTGGTTTGGAGGCGAAAGTATTATTCTCACCATGGAAAATTTGGAAGCTGCAAACATGAAAAATTTAAAGAGTCACGCAGAGGATAGTCACTCTAAGCTAACCCCTAAGTCATTTATTGACTGATTTCTAGCTTCTCTTCTTTAACCTTTTTTATCTACAGTAATCCTGTGTGTTCCTTTTAGTTAGGGATTCATTTTTAGACTATCCTGACTCCTCCACTACGTTCCAGTTTTGGGTCTGATACACTTACAGATGTGCCAATTGCTTCCTGAATACTATAGAATATATTTTATGTTTAAAACACTTCCATGCTTATGTAGTGAGTCAATGATTTTAAGTTTATTTGTTACACATTTCAATGTAAAAGTCAATGTGTGAACTAACATATTCACGACTTGGAAAAGTTGGCTTTTTCTTGCTGTGTGTTTGAACTCCTCACCCGACCAAAGGTCATGGAGAGGTCTCTAGTTTTTCTAAAATGGTTATAGTGTTGTTTATTTTCTGGTAATTGAATTAGGGTGTGAGTTGCAAAGCTTGTTTTTCTGTTCATTTCATTCCATCTGTTCGGGTTTCTTTCTCTCTTCTGAGTCAGACAGTAATTTCCCATTGGTTGTCCATTTACCAAGGTTGGTGTTCATGCATCCGTGCTGGTCTCTCCATACATGTCCGGGTATCCTGTGAAACACTAAGCTTAATTTATTTGGAAATGACCTAGCTGTTCAATACACTGTCATCACTCAGTTGAGCAGAGGGAGAGAAATTCAAGTGACAAAACTCCAGAGAAGCTAGTGTCAGAGCGCCCCGGCGTGGCATGCGTGCAGGGGGTTCGGGGGAGGGGGCGGTGCGCGGAGCGCGGAGGTCTCAGGTGTCGTCCCACCATGGGCCTCTCCAGGTCGGCCGCTGCTCAGTGGCCTCCCCCCGCCCCCATCGCTTTGGCTGCTCAGGGCCGGGTGGTCTCTGCAGCTGTCCGGCATCCTGCCCGAGGCCACCCCTGCCCACACGCTGTCTTCCAGTCTCTCTCTGAACCCTCGACTCTTTCTGCCTCTGTCTCAAATGGCGTGGGTACATGCGAGTGCCTGTCCGTGTGCCTGGCTGTCGCTCGTCCGCTCTCTCTGGAAGGTCCTGTGCTGGGCCCGTGGCGTGGGGGCAGGGCGGGCCTCGGTTTGGGGACAGGGCAGGGCTGAGGCACTCCAGGGGGTTTGCACAGCCGGCAGGATGGGCGCCTCTGGCCCCGGCTGGGCTGCCCCTAAGCCCGCAGGAGGCTCCGGGGACCGCGGCCCCGAACCGACGCCCCGCTCGTCCGGATCCACGTGACCCTGAGCAGCGAACGGGATGGTTGGGGGCCGGGGGTGGGGGGGCACCGAGACGTCCTCCCCGCTCAAGCCACCCCCCTCCCCAAACCCCGCCAGAGCTCCCGCAGCCTCGCCAGGCCGCTCGGTGTCCGGGAAGCGCCCCGGGCCGGGCCAGGCGCGTGCTGGCCGGGGGTGGCGTCGGCTGGTCTCCCAGCTGCAGGGCCTGTCCCGGTTTTTCCCATCAGTTTCAACAGTGACGGTCACCCCACATTGTGAGTCGTCTAGATTTCTCACTGACACCCCTGTTAGGGAGTGGCTTTTTAGAGAAATATGGAAGGTCACTTGGGGGATGTTAGTCATGAGAGAAAATAAGGGCTCAGGTGGGATTGCAGATGTCATCCAGGGGGTAAATAGAGACAGTTGTTGCTGGTACCAAGACATGAAGTTTTTTTTCCCCCTTTCCCCAAAAGGCCATATTACGACCACATGGGGGCGCTGAGTAACAGCCCATAGCTCGGCTGGAAGGGTGGGCCTTTGATAGTGATACCCTGGGATGGGTTGGACATACCCCCAACCTTTGTCATTAATGCAGATGCAGCCCGGGCTGGTTAGGTTGAGTTGAGAAGCAGTGTGGTTTGCAAGTGAACATGCCTCGTTTAGGGAGAGATCAATAGCCATACAGGGAGATTTGATTAGAAAGAGGAAGAACATCATATGATGCATTTTACTTATCTGAGGCAGGATTGATGGGGTTCTGCTTGAACAAGAGCCTGAGATCTTCAACAGGTTCACAGGAATAGCTGTCCTCTGGCTTTGGAGTCTCAGTTTCTGTCTCCCCCTCCTGTAGGCCATAGGGTTTTATTCTAGAATTGTGGACCCAGGCAGATAGACCCTTCACTTTTACAGCAGTTGAAGTCACTAGAACAACCTGATATGGCCCTGTCCATTTCTCGGACAGCTGGTTTGGACTCCCTTTTTCTTGCCAGGTCTTTACTGATACTTGATCCCCTGGCTTTACCTGGGGATTTTTCAAGTCTTCCTGTGGTTTGTTCTCCATACCGTTGGAGTTCTTGCTGAAACCTTCCCAGGTCAATTATATGTTTTAAGAGTGTATTGGCATCCTCGTCAAGAAACAAATCAGAAGTTCAGAATGGTCGTCCATACATCATTTCATAAGGACTTAACAATAGTGGCCGTTTGGGGGATGTCCGTAGCCTCATGAGGGCTATGGGCAGCATATGTGTCCACTTATTATGTGTTTCTGACATAGCTTAGCCAGAGCCCTTTTAAGAGTCTGGTTGGCTCTCTCTACCTTTCCTGAAGCTTGAGGCCTCCAGGATGAGTGGAGCTGGTATTTTATGCCTAAGCATGTGGCTAGGTTCTGGGGTATCGTGGCTGTAAGTGAGGGCCCGTTGTCACTCTGAAGTGACAGAGGCAGCCCAAACCTAGGCACTATCTCCTTCAGCAGAGCTTTACAGACTTCTGTAGCTCTCTCAGTCTCAGTAGGGAACGCTTCGATCCATCCTGTGAATGTGTCAATAAAGACTCGCAAGTAAGAAAACCCTTGGGTCTTGGGCATGGCTGTAAATTCTACTTGCCAGTCCGCTCCTGGGTATGATCCCCGATGTTGGACAGGTGTAATTAGAGGAGGTCTGGTTTTTGGGTTATTTTTTAGACAGGTGTCACAATTTTGTGTGACTTGTTTAACAACCTTAGCTAACTGGGGATGGGAGAGAATAGGCTTAAGCAAGATTTCTAGATCATCTTTTCCAAAATGGGCGCTCTTATGTAAGGAGTTAGTAATGTTTTAAACCTGAGAATCAGGGAGTATTATTTGGGCCTGATCAGGCTGAAACCACCCATGTGACCCAATCTCCCAGCGCCGCTCAGCATATCGGGAATGTCCCCCTGGGGTAAAATCTGGATCAGGGTTTCCTTGGGGAAAAGGGGGCAGATAGCAGTGGCAGAGGTAGCTTCCCCGGCAGCTCGTCCTGCCTCTTGATCAGCTTTCCTATTTCCCTGAGCCTCTTTTTCTTGCCCCTTTTGGTGACTCTTGCAGTGGATGACAGCTAATTTTTCAGGAAGTTTGACTGCCTCCAGGAGCCTGAGAATGAGCTCTTTGTGTTTAATAGCAGAGCTTCGGGCACTGAGCATCCCTCTTTCTTTCCAAATTGCTGCACGGGCATGCAGAATGAGGAAAGCATACTTAGAGTCCATACACACATTAATCCTCTTTCCTTCTCCTAACTCCAAAGCTCTTGTCAGGGCAAAAAGTTCAGCTTTCTGGGCTGAGGTGTCTGGGGGAAGAGACCCACTTTCCTTAGTTTCTTCCAGGCTCGCTACAGCATATGCGGCTTTCCTCTCTTCCTTTTCTACAAAACTGCTGCCATCTGTGTGCCAGTTTTCCTCTGGGTCAGATAAAGGTGTCTCTGATAGGTCCCGGCGAGAAGAGTATAACTCGTCTGTGATTTGTATGCATTGGTGATCCAGAGGGGAGGTAGGGGGATCTGGCAGTAAGGTTGCTGGATTTAAAGTCTGGCAGACCCTCAACTTTATTTCTGGAGTGTCAAGGAGGAGGGCTTGGTATTGGGTGATCCTTCCCCCTGTCATCCACCTGTCCCCTTTCGTTTCCAAGACTGCTTCCACCCGGTGAGGCGTATACACTGTGGTGGGCTGACCCAGGGTCAGCTTAGATGCCTCCTTAACCATAAGAGCAGTGGCTGTTACTGCACGGAGACAAGTGGGCCACCCTCTGGCCACCTCATCTAGTTATTTTGAGAGATAAGCCACAGGTTGTAATACGGGCCCCATTATCTGCCCTAACACCCCAAGAGCAGTTCCTGTCCTTCCAGAAACATAGAGTCTAAAAGGCTTCTCCAGGTTGGGGAAGCCTAAAGCTGGGGCTGTAGTGATGGATTCTTTTAGGGCATTAAAGGCCACCTTGCAGGTCTCATGCAAGTCGAGTGGCACTTCCTCTTTCCCCCTTAATTTTTCATATAGGGGTCTGGGCAGATTGCCATAATTAGGAATCCAGATGTTGCAAAACCCGGTCCTTCTTAAAAATCTCCTAAGCTGTTGTTTTGTTTGGGGGTATGGAGTATTTAAGATGAGGGATCTCCCCTCGGGGTCAGGCATTCTTTTGCTCTCCGTAATTATAAATCCAAGGTATTTTACTTGGGTTAAGCTAATCTGAGCCTACTTGGGGGATACTCGGTAACCCTTTTCATACAGAAAAGTTAGCCTTTTAAATAGTGTCCATTTAAGAGCTCGTAAAATCTGGCCTAGCTATGAGCAAGTCATCCACATACTGTATTAGCCTACTGTTTGTTAAAGTTAATTCCCTTAGTTCTCTCCCCGAGGAAGTCCCGAAGATATGAGGGTTGTCCCTAAACCCTTGGGGTAGTCGAGTCCAGTCGAGAGTTGTATGGTCTCTCTTGTTTCCAAGTCCCGCCACTCAAAAGCAAAGAGTTTTTGGGATTCAGGATGGAGAGGAATGCAAAAGAAAGCACCTTGAAGGTTCAAGACTGAGAAGTACTTGGCATTTCCTGGGACTTGGGATAGGAGGGTATATGGGTTTGGGACTATGGGGTGGATGGGAACCACAGCTTCATTAACAGCTCTTAGATCCTGGATGAATCGGTAACATCCATCTGGTTTTTGAACAGGCAAGATTGGGGTGTTGCAGGGGGACTCACAGCTGATTCGAGTTCCAGTATCTCGGTATTTGTTAACTAATGGTCTAAGACCCTCAAGAGCTTCTGGTTTTAAGGGATATTGTCTTTTCCAGGGCTAGGGAGCACTTGGTCTCAGAGAAATCTTTACTGGTGGAACATTTATGGCTAAACCAGGGCTGGAGACATCCCACACCTGGGGATTGACATCATCTAGACAAGGGACAGACTCCTCCTTTTCTACCTCTGACTGTAAATGTTCAGACATAGGCAAAGAAAATTATCGACTTCTACCTTTGTGTCCCCAAGTCACTCTGGTTTAGAGGCGAAAGTATTATTCTCACCATGGAAAATTTGGAAGCTGCAAACATGAAAAATTTAAAGAGTCACGCAGAGGATAGTCACTCTAAGCTAACCCCTAAGTCATTTATTGACTGATTTCTAGCTTCTCTTCTTTAACCTTTTTTATCTACAGTAATCCTGTGTGTTCCTTTTAGTTAGGGATTCATTTTTAGACTATCCTGACTCCTCCACTACGTTCCAGTTTTGGGTCTGATACACTTACAGATGTGCCAATTGCTTCCTGAATACTATAGAATATATTTTATGTTTAAAACACTTCCATGCTTATGTAGTGAGTCAATGATTTTAAGTTTATTTGTTACACATTTCAATGTAAAAGTCAATGTATGAACTAACATATTCACGACTTGGAAAAGTTGGCTTTTTCTTGCTGTGTGTTTGAACTCCTCACCCGACCAAAGGTCATGGAGAGGTCTCTAGTTTTTCTAAAATGGTTATAGTGTTGTTTATTTTCTGGTAATTGAATTAGGGTGTGAGTTGCAAAGCTTGTTTTTCTGTTCATTTCATTCCATCTGTTCGGGTTTCTTTCTCTCTTCTGAGTCAGACAGTAATTTCCCATTGGTTGTCCATTTACCAAGGTTGGTGTTCATGCATCCGTGCTGGTCTCTCCATACATGTCCGGGTATCCTGTGAAACACTAAGCTTAATTTATTTGGAAATGACCTAGCTGTTCAATACACTGTCATCACTCAGTTGAGCAGAGGGAGAGAAATTCAAGTGACAAAACTCCAGAGAAGCTAGTGTCAGAGCACCCCGGCGTGGCATGCGTGCAGGGGGTTCGGGGGAGGGGGCGGTGCGCGGAGCGCGGAGGTCTCAGGTGTCGTCCCACCATGGGCCTCTCCAGGTCGGCCGCTGCTCAGTGGCCTCCCCCCGCCCCCATCGCTTTGGCTGCTCAGGGCCGGGTGGTCTCTGCAGCTGTCCGGCATCCTGCCCGAGGCCACCCCTGCCCACACGCTGTCTTCCAGTCTCTCTCTGAACCCTCGACTCTTTCTGCCTCTGTCTCAAATGGCGTGGGTACATGCGAGTGCCTGTCCGTGTGCCTGGCTGTCGCTCGTCCGCTCTCTCTGGAAGGTCCTGTGCTGGGCCCGTGGCGTGGGGGCAGGGCGGGCCTCGGTTTGGGGACAGGGCAGGGCTGAGGCACTCCAGGGGGTTTGCACAGCCGGCAGGATGGGCGCCTCTGGCCCCGGCTGGGCTGCCCCTAAGCCCGCAGGAGGCTCCGGGGACCGCGGCCCCGAACCGACGCCCCGCTCGTCCGGATCCACGTGACCCTGAGCAGCGAACGGGATGGTTGGGGGCCGGGGGTGGGGGGGCACCGAGACGTCCTCCCCGCTCAAGCCACCCCCCTCCCCAAACCCCGCCAGAGCTCCCGCAGCCTCGCCAGGCCGCTCGGTGTCCGGGAAGCGCCCCGGGCCGGGCCAGGCGCGTGCTGGCCGGGGGTGGCGTCGGCTGGTCTCCCAGCTGCAGGGCCTGTCCCGGTTTTTCCCATCAGTTTCAACAGTGACGGTCACCCCACATTGTGAGTCGTCTAGATTTCTCACTGACACCCCTGTTAGGGAGTGGCTTTTTAGAGAAATATGGAAGGTCACTTGGGGGATGTTAGTCATGAGAGAAAATAAGGGCTCAGGTGGGATTGCAGATGTCATCCAGGGGGTAAATAGAGACAGTTGTTGCTGGTACCAAGACATGAAGTTTTTTTTCCCCCTTTCCCCAAAAGGCCATATTACGACCACATGGGGGCGCTGAGTAACAGCCCATAGCTCGGCTGGAAGGGTGGGCCTTTGATAGTGATACCCTGGGATGGGTTGGACATACCCCCAACCTTTGTCATTAATGCAGATGCAGCCCGGGCTGGTTAGGTTGAGTTGAGAAGCAGTGTGGTTTGCAAGTGAACATGCCTCGTTTAGGGAGAGATCAATAGCCATACAGGGAGATTTGATTAGAAAGAGGAAGAACATCATATGATGCATTTTACTTATCTGAGGCAGGATTGATGGGGTTCTGCTTGAACAAGAGCCTGAGATCTTCAACAGGTTCACAGGAATAGCTGTCCTCTGGCTTTGGAGTCTCAGTTTCTGTCTCCCCCTCCTGTAGGCCATAGGGTTTTATTCTAGAATTGTGAACCCAGGCAGATAGACCCTTCACTTTTACAGCAGTTGAAGTCACTAGAACAACCTGATATGGCCCTGTCCATTTCTCGGACAGCTGGTTTGGACTCCCTTTTTCTTGCCAGGTCTTTACTGATACTTGATCCCCTGGCTTTACCTGGGGATTTTTCAAGTCTTCCTGTGGTTTGTTCTCCATACCGTTGGAGTTCTTGCTGAAACCTTCCCAGGTCAATTATATGTTTTAAGAGTGTATTGGCATCCTCGTCAAGAAACAAATCAGAAGTTCAGAATGGTCGTCCATACATCATTTCATAAGGACTTAACAATAGTGGCCGTTTGGGGGATGTCCGTAGCCTCATGAGGGCTATGGGCAGCATATGTGTCCACTTATTATGTGTTTCTGACATAGCTTAGCCAGAGCCCTTTTAAGAGTCTGGTTGGCTCTCTCTACCTTTCCTGAAGCTTGAGGCCTCCAGGATGAGCGGAGCTGGTATTTTATGCCTAAGCATGTGGCTAGGTTCTGGGGTATCGTGGCTGTAAGTGAGGGCCCGTTGTCACTCTGAAGTGACAGAGGCAGCCCAAACCTAGGCACTATCTCCTTCAGCAGAGCTTTACAGACTTCTGTAGCTCTCTCAGTCTCAGTAGGGAACGCTTCGATCCATCCTGTGAATGTGTCAATAAAGACTCGCAAGTAAGAAAACCCTTGGGTCTTGGGCATGGCTGTAAATTCTACTTGCCAGTCCGCTCCTGGGTATGATCCCCGATGTTGGACAGGTGTAATTAGAGGAGGTCTGGTTTTTGGGTTATTTTTTAGACAGGTGTCACAATTTTGTGTGACTTGTTTAACAACCTTAGCTAACTGGGGATGGGAGAGAATAGGCTTAAGCAAGATTTCTAGATCATCTTTTCCAAAATGGGCGCTCTTATGTAAGGAGTTAGTAATGTTTTAAACCTGAGAATCAGGGAGTATTATTTGGGCCTGATCAGGCTGAAACCACCCATGTGACCCAATCTCCCAGCCCCGCTCAGCATATCGGGAATGTCCCCCTGGGGTAAAATCTGGAGTCAGGGTTTCCTTGGGGAAAAGGGGGCAGATAGCAGTGGCAGAGGTAGCTTCCCCGGCAGCTCGTCCTGCCTCTTGATCAGCTTTCCTATTTCCCTGAGCCTCTTTTTCTTGCCCCTTTTGGTGACTCTTGCAGTGGATGACAGCTAATTTTTCAGGAAGTTTGACTGCCTCCAGGAGCCTGAGAATGAGCTCTTTGTGTTTAATAGCAGAGCTTCGGGCACTGAGCATCCCTCTTTCTTTCCAAATTGCTGCACGGGCATGCAGAATGAGGAAAGCATACTTAGAGTCCATACACACATTAATCCTCTTTCCTTCTCCTAACTCCAAAGCTCTTGTCAGGGCAAAAAGTTCAGCTTTCTGGGCTGAGGTGTCTGGGGGAAGAGACCCACTTTCCTTAGTTTCTTCCAGGCTCGCTACAGCATATGCGGCTTTCCTCTCTTCCTTTTCTACAAAACTGCTGCCATCTGTGTGCCAGTTTTCCTCTGGGTCAGATAAAGGTGTCTCTGATAGGTCCCGGCGAGAAGAGTATAACTCGTCTGTGATTTGTATGCATTGGTGATCCAGAGGGGAGGTAGGGGGATCTGGCAGTAAGGTTGCTGGATTTAAAGTCTGGCAGACCCTCAACTTTATTTCTGGAGTGTCAAGGAGGAGGGCTTGGTATTGGGTGATCCTTCCCCCTGTCATCCACCTGTCCCCTTTCGTTTCCAAGACTGCTTCCACCCGGTGAGGCGTATACACTGTGGTGGGCTGACCCAGGGTCAGCTTAGATGCCTCCTTAACCATAAGAGCGGTGGCTGTTACTGCACGGAGACAAGTGGGCCACCCTCTGGCCACCTCATCTAGTTATTTTGAGAGATAAGCCACAGGTTGTAATACGGGCCCCATTATCTGCCCTAACACCCCAAGAGCAGTTCCTGTCCTTCCAGAAACATAGAGTCTAAAAGGCTTCTCCAGGTTGGGGAAGCCTAAAGCTGGGGCTGTAGTGATGGATTCTTTTAGGGCATTAAAGGCCACCTTGCAGGTCTCATGCAAGTCGAGTGGCACTTCCTCTTTCCCCCTTAATTTTTCATATAGGGGTCTGGGCAGATTGCCATAATTAGGAATCCAGATGTTGCAAAACCCGGTCCTTCTTAAAAATCTCCTAAGCTGTTGTTTTGTTTGGGGGTATGGAGTATTTAAGATGAGGGATCTCCCCTCGGGGTCAGGCATTCTTTTTCTCTCCGTAATTATAAATCCAAGGTATTTTACTTGGGTTAAGCTAATCTGAGCCTACTTGGGGGATACTCGGTAACCCTTTTCATACAGGAAAGTTAGCCTTTTAAATAGTGTCCATTTAAGAGCTCGTAAAATCTGGCCTAGCTATGAGCAAGTCATCCACATACTGTATTAGCCTACTGTTTGTTAAAGTTAATTCCCTTAGTTCTCTCCCCGAGGAAGTCCCGAAGATATGAGGGTTGTCCCTAAACCCTTGGGGTAGTCGAGTCCAGTCGAGAGTTGTATGGTCTCTCTTGTTTCCAAGTCCCGCCACTCAAAAGCAAAGAGTTTTTGGGATTCAGGATGGAGAGGAATGCAAAAGAAAGCACCTTGAAGGTTCAAGACTGAGAAGTACTTGGCATTTCCTGGGACTTGGGATAGGAGGGTATATGGGTTTGGGACTATGGGGTGGATGGGAACCACAGCTTCATTAACAGCTCTTAGATCCTGGATGAATCGGTAACATCCATCTGGTTTTTGAACAGGCAAGATTGGGGTGTTGCAGGGGGACTCACAGCTGATTCGAGTTCCAGTATCTCGGTATTTGTTAACTAATGGTCTAAGACCCTCAAGAGCTTCTGGTTTTAAGGGATATTGTCTTTTCCAGGGCTAGGGAGCACTTGGTCTCAGAGAAATCTTTACTGGTGGAACATTTATGGCTAAACCAGGGCTGGAGACATCCCACACCTGGGGATTGACATCATCTAGACAAGGGACAGACTCCTCCTTTTCTACCTCTGACTGTAAATGTTCAGACATAGGCAAAGAAAATTATCGACTTCTACCTTTGTGTCCCCAAGTCACTCTGGTTTGGAGGCGAAAGTATTATTCTCACCATGGAAAATTTGGAAGCTGCAAACATGAAAAATTTAAAGAGTCACGCAGAGGATAGTCACTCTAAGCTAACCCCTAAGTCATTTATTGACTGATTTCTAGCTTCTCTTCTTTAACCTTTTTTATCTACAGTAATCCTGTGTGTTCCTTTTAGTTAGGGATTCATTTTTAGACTATCCTGACTCCTCCACTACGTTCCAGTTTTGGGTCTGATACACTTAGAGATGTGCCAATTGCTTCCTGAATACTATAGAATATATTTTATGTTTAAAACACTTCCATGCTTATGTAGTGAGTCAATGATTTTAAGTTTATTTGTTACACATTTCAATGTAAAAGTCAATGTGTGAACTAACATATTCACGACTTGGAAAAGTTGGCTTTTTCTTGCTGTGTGTTTGAACTCCTCACCCGACCAAAGGTCATGGAGAGGTCTCTAGTTTTTCTAAAATGGTTATAGTGTTGTTTATTTTCTGGTAATTGAATTAGGGTGTGAGTTGCAAAGCTTGTTTTTCTGTTCATTTCATTCCATCTGTTCGGGTTTCTTTCTCTCTTCTGAGTCAGACAGTAATTTCCCATTGGTTGTCCATTTACCAAGGTTGGTGTTCATGCATCCGTGCTGGTCTCTCCATACATGTCCGGGTATCCTGTGAAACACTAAGCTTAATTTATTTGGAAATGACCTAGCTGTTCAATACACTGTCATCACTCAGTTGAGCAGAGGGAGAGAAATTCAAGTGACAAAACTCCAGAGAAGCTAGTGTCAGAGCGCCCCGGCGTGGCATGCGTGCAGGGGGTTCGGGGGAGGGGGCGGTGCGCGGAGCGCGGAGGTCTCAGGTGTCGTCCCACCATGGGCCTCTCCAGGTCGGCCGCTGCTCAGTGGCCTCCCCCCGCCCCCATCGCTTTGGCTGCTCAGGGCCGGGTGGTCTCTGCAGCTGTCCGGCATCCTGCCCGAGGCCACCCCTGCCCACACGCTGTCTTCCAGTCTCTCTCTGAACCCTCGACTCTTTCTGCCTCTGTCTCAAATGGCGTGGGTACATGCGAGTGCCTGTCCGTGTGCCTGGCTGTCGCTCGTCCGCTCTCTCTGGAAGGTCCTGTGCTGGGCCCGTGGCGTGGGGGCAGGGCGGGCCTCGGTTTGGGGACAGGGCAGGGCTGAGGCACTCCAGGGGGTTTGCACAGCCGGCAGGATGGGCGCCTCTGGCCCCGGCTGGGCTGCCCCTAGGCCAGCAGGAGGCTCCGGGGACCGCGGCCCCGAACCGACGCCCCGCTCGTCCGGATCCACGTGACCCTGAGCAGCGAACGGGATGGTTGGGGGCCGGGGGTGGGGGGGCACCGAGACGTCCTCCCCGCTCAAGCCACCCCCCTCCCCAAACCCCGCCAGAGCTCCCGCAGCCTCGCCAGGCCGCTCGGTGTCCGGGAAGCGCCCCGGGCCGGGCCAGGCGCGTGCTGGCCGGGGGTGGCGTCGGCTGGTCTCCCAGCTGCAGGGCCTGTCCCGGTTTTTCCCATCAGTTTCAACAGTGACGGTCACCCCACATTGTGAGTCGTCTAGATTTCTCACTGACACCCCTGTTAGGGAGTGGCTTTTTAGAGAAATATGGAAGGTCACTTGGGGGATGTTAGTCATGAGAGAAAATAAGGGCTCAGGTGGGATTGCAGATGTCATCCAGGGGGTAAATAGAGACAGTTGTTGCTGGTACCAAGACATGAAGTTTTTTTTCCCCCTTTCCCCAAAAGGCCATATTACGACCACATGGGGTCGCTGAGTAACAGCCCATAGCTCGGCTGGAAGGGTGGGCCTTTGATAGTGATACCCTGGGATGGGTTGGACATACCCCCAACCTTTGTCATTAATGCAGATGCAGCCCGGGCTGGTTAGGTTGAGTTGAGAAGCAGTGTGGTTTGCAAGTGAACATGCCTCGTTTAGGGAGAGATCAATAGCCATACAGGGAGATTTGATTAGAAAGAGGAAGAACATCATATGATGCATTTTACTTATCTGAGGCAGGATTGATGGGGTTCTGCTTGAACAAGAGCCTGAGATCTTCAACAGGTTCACAGGAATAGCTGTCCTCTGGCTTTGGAGTCTCAGTTTCTGTCTCCCCCTCCTGTAGGCCATAGGGTTTTATTCTAGAATTGTGGACCCAGGCAGATAGACCCTTCACTTTTACAGCAGTTGAAGTCACTAGAACAACCTGATATGGCCCTGTCCATTTCTCGGACAGCTGGTTTGGACTCCCTTTTTCTTGCCAGGTCTTTACTGATACTTGATCCCCTGGCTTTACCTGGGGATTTTTCAAGTCTTCCTGTGGTTTGTTCTCCATACCGTTGGAGTTCTTGCTGAAACCTTCCCAGGTCAATTATATGTTTTAAGAGTCTATTGGCATCCTCGTCAAGAAACAAATCAGAAGTTCAGAATGGTCGTCCATACATCATTTCATAAGGACTTAACAATAGTGGCCGTTTGGGGGATGTCCGTAGCCTCATGAGGGCTATGGGCAGCATATGTGTCCACTTATTATGTGTTTCTGACATAGCTTAGCCAGAGCCCTTTTAAGAGTCTGGTTGGCTCTCTCTACCTTTCCTGAAGCTTGAGGCCTCCAGGATGAGCGGAGCTGGTATTTTATGCCTAAGCATGTGGCTAGGTTCTGGGGTATCGTGGCTGTAAGTGAGGGCCCGTTGTCACTCTGAAGTGACAGAGGCAGCCCAAACCTAGGCACTATCTCCTTCAGCAGAGCTTTACAGACTTCTGTAGCTCTCTCAGTCTCAGTAGGGAACGCTTCGATCCATCCTGTGAATGTGTCAATAAAGACTCGCAAGTAAGAAAACCCTTGGGTCTTGGGCATGGCTGTAAATTCTACTTGCCAGTCCGCTCCTGGGTATGATCCCCGATGTTGGACAGGTGTAATTAGAGGAGGTCTGGTTTTTGGGTTATTTTTTAGACAGGTGTCACAATTTTGTGTGACTTGTTTAACAACCTTAGCTAACTGGGGATGGGAGAGAATAGGCTTAAGCAAGATTTCTAGATCATCTTTTCCAAAATGGGCGCTCTTATGTAAGGAGTTAGTAATGTTTTAAACCTGAGAATCAGGGAGTATTATTTGGGCCTGATCAGGCTGAAACCACCCATGTGACCCAATCTCCCAGCCCCGCTCAGCATATCGGGAATGTCCCCCTGGGGTAAAATCTGGAGTCAGGGTTTCCTTGGGGAAAAGGGGGCAGATAGCAGTGGCAGAGGTAGCTTCCCCGGCAGCTCGTCCTGCCTCTTGATCAGCTTTCCTATTTCCCTGAGCCTCTTTTTCTTGCCCCTTTTGGTGACTCTTGCAGTGGATGACAGCTAATTTTTCAGGAAGTTTGACTGCCTCCAGGAGCCTGAGAATGAGCTCTTTGTGTTTAATAGCAGAGCTTCGGGCACTGAGCATCCCTCTTTCTTTCCAAATTGCTGCACGGGCATGCAGAATGAGGAAAGCATACTTAGAGTCCATACACACATTAATCCTCTTTCCTTCTCCTAACTCCAAAGCTCTTGTCAGGGCAAAAAGTTCAGCTTTCTGGGCTGAGGTGTCTGGGGGAAGAGACCCACTTTCCTTAGTTTCTTCCAGGCTCGCTACAGCATATGCGGCTTTCCTCTCTTCCTTTTCTACAAAACTGCTGCCATCTGTGTGCCAGTTTTCCTCTGGGTCAGATAAAGGTGTCTCTGATAGGTCCCGGCGAGAAGAGTATAACTCGTCTGTGATTTGTATGCATTGGTGATCCAGAGGGGAGGTAGGGGGATCTGGCAGTAAGGTTGCTGGATTTAAAGTCTGGCAGACCCTCAACTTTATTTCTGGAGTGTCAAGGAGGAGGGCTTGGTATTGGGTGATCCTTCCCCCTGTCATCCACCTGTCCCCTTTCGTTTCCAAGACTGCTTCCACCCGGTGAGGCGTATACACTGTGGTGGGCTGACCCAGGGTCAGCTTAGATGCCTCCTTAACCATAAGAGCGGTGGCTGTTACTGCACGGAGACAAGTGGGCCACCCTCTGGCCACCTCATCTAGTTATTTTGAGAGATAAGCCACAGGTTGTAATACGGGCCCCATTATCTGCCCTAACACCCCAAGAGCAGTTCCTGTCCTTCCAGAAACATAGAGTCTAAAAGGCTTCTCCAGGTTGGGGAAGCCTAAAGCTGGGGCTGTAGTGATGGATTCTTTTAGGGCATTAAAGGCCACCTTGCAGGTCTCATGCAAGTCGAGTGGCACTTCCTCTTTCCCCCTTAATTTTTCATATAGGGGTCTGGGCAGATTGCCATAATTAGGAATCCAGATGTTGCAAAACCCGGTCCTTCTTAAAAATCTCCTAAGCTGTTGTTTTGTTTGGGGGTATGGAGTATTTAAGATGAGGGATCTCCCCTCGGGGTCAGGCATTCTTTTTCTCTCCGTAATTATAAATCCAAGGTATTTTACTTGGGTTAAGCTAATCTGAGCCTACTTGGGGGATACTCGGTAACCCTTTTCATACAGGAAAGTTAGCCTTTTAAATAGTGTCCATTTAAGAGCTCGTAAAATCTGGCCTAGCTATGAGCAAGTCATCCACATACTGTATTAGCCTACTGTTTGTTAAAGTTAATTCCCTTAGTTCTCTCCCCGAGGAAGTCCCGAAGATATGAGGGTTGTCCCTAAACCCTTGGGGTAGTCGAGTCCAGTCGAGAGTTGTATGGTCTCTCTTGTTTCCAAGTCCCGCCACTCAAAAGCAAAGAGTTTTTGGGATTCAGGATGGAGAGGAATGCAAAAGAAAGCACCTTGAAGGTTCAAGACTGAGAAGTACTTGGCATTTCCTGGGACTTGGGATAGGAGGGTATATGGGTTTGGGACTATGGGGTGGATGGGAACCACAGCTTCATTAACAGCTCTTAGATCCTGGATGAATCGGTAACATCCATCTGGTTTTTGAACAGGCAAGATTGGGGTGTTGCAGGGGGACTCACAGCTGATTCGAGTTCCAGTATCTCGGTATTTGTTAACTAATGGTCTAAGACCCTCAAGAGCTTCTGGTTTTAAGGGATATTGTCTTTTCCAGGGCTAGGGAGCACTTGGTCTCAGAGAAATCTTTACTGGTGGAACATTTATGGCTAAACCAGGGCTGGAGACATCCCACACCTGGGGATTGACATCATCTAGACAAGGGACAGACTCCTCCTTTTCTACCTCTGACTGTAAATGTTCAGACATAGGCAAAGAAAATTATCGACTTCTACCTTTGTGTCCCCAAGTCACTCTGGTTTGGAGGCGAAAGTATTATTCTCACCATGGAAAATTTGGAAGCTGCAAACATGAAAAATTTAAAGAGTCACGCAGAGGATAGTCACTCTAAGCTAACCCCTAAGTCATTTATTGACTGATTTCTAGCTTCTCTTCTTTAACCTTTTTTATCTACAGTAATCCTGTGTGTTCCTTTTAGTTAGGGATTCATTTTTAGACTATCCTGACTCCTCCACTACGTTCCAGTTTTGGGTCTGATACACTTAGAGATGTGCCAATTGCTTCCTGAATACTATAGAATATATTTTATGTTTAAAACACTTCCATGCTTATGTAGTGAGTCAATGATTTTAAGTTTATTTGTTACACATTTCAATGTAAAAGTCAATGTGTGAACTAACATATTCACGACTTGGAAAAGTTGGCTTTTTCTTGCTGTGTGTTTGAACTCCTCACCCGACCAAAGGTCATGGAGAGGTCTCTAGTTTTTCTAAAATGGTTATAGTGTTGTTTATTTTCTGGTAATTGAATTAGGGTGTGAGTTGCAAAGCTTGTTTTTCTGTTCATTTCATTCCATCTGTTCGGGTTTCTTTCTCTCTTCTGAGTCAGACAGTAATTTCCCATTGGTTGTCCATTTACCAAGGTTGGTGTTCATGCATCCGTGCTGGTCTCTCCATACATGTCCGGGTATCCTGTGAAACACTAAGCTTAATTTATTTGGAAATGACCTAGCTGTTCAATACACTGTCATCACTCAGTTGAGCAGAGGGAGAGAAATTCAAGTGACAAAACTCCAGAGAAGCTAGTGTCAGAGCGCCCCGGCGTGGCATGCGTGCAGGGGGTTCGGGGGAGGGGGCGGTGCGCGGAGCGCGGAGGTCTCAGGTGTCGTCCCACCATGGGCCTCTCCAGGTCGGCCGCTGCTCAGTGGCCTCCCCCCGCCCCCATCGCTTTGGCTGCTCAGGGCCGGGTGGTCTCTGCAGCTGTCCGGCATCCTGCCCGAGGCCACCCCTGCCCACACGCTGTCTTCCAGTCTCTCTCTGAACCCTCGACTCTTTCTGCCTCTGTCTCAAATGGCGTGGGTACATGCGAGTGCCTGTCCGTGTGCCTGGCTGTCGCTCGTCCGCTCTCTCTGGAAGGTCCTGTGCTGGGCCCGTGGCGTGGGGGCAGGGCGGGCCTCGGTTTGGGGACAGGGCAGGGCTGAGGCACTCCAGGGGGTTTGCACAGCCGGCAGGATGGGCGCCTCTGGCCCCGGCTGGGCTGCCCCTAGGCCAGCAGGAGGCTCCGGGGACCGCGGCCCCGAACCGACGCCCCGCTCGTCCGGATCCACGTGACCCTGAGCAGCGAACGGGATGGTTGGGGGCCGGGGGTGGGGGGGCACCGAGACGTCCTCCCCGCTCAAGCCACCCCCCTCCCCAAACCCCGCCAGAGCTCCCGCAGCCTCGCCAGGCCGCTCGGTGTCCGGGAAGCGCCCCGGGCCGGGCCAGGCGCGTGCTGGCCGGGGGTGGCGTCGGCTGGTCTCCCAGCTGCAGGGCCTGTCCCGGTTTTTCCCATCAGTTTCAACAGTGACGGTCACCCCACATTGTGAGTCGTCTAGATTTCTCACTGACACCCCTGTTAGGGAGTGGCTTTTTAGAGAAATATGGAAGGTCACTTGGGGGATGTTAGTCATGAGAGAAAATAAGGGCTCAGGTGGGATTGCAGATGTCATCCAGGGGGTAAATAGAGACAGTTGTTGCTGGTACCAAGACATGAAGTTTTTTTTCCCCCTTTCCCCAAAAGGCCATATTACGACCACATGGGGTCGCTGAGTAACAGCCCATAGCTCGGCTGGAAGGGTGGGCCTTTGATAGTGATACCCTGGGATGGGTTGGACATACCCCCAACCTTTGTCATTAATGCAGATGCAGCCCGGGCTGGTTAGGTTGAGTTGAGAAGCAGTGTGGTTTGCAAGTGAACATGCCTCGTTTAGGGAGAGATCAATAGCCATACAGGGAGATTTGATTAGAAAGAGGAAGAACATCATATGATGCATTTTACTTATCTGAGGCAGGATTGATGGGGTTCTGCTTGAACAAGAGCCTGAGATCTTCAACAGGTTCACAGGAATAGCTGTCCTCTGGCTTTGGAGTCTCAGTTTCTGTCTCCCCCTCCTGTAGGCCATAGGGTTTTATTCTAGAATTGTGGACCCAGGCAGATAGACCCTTCACTTTTACAGCAGTTGAAGTCACTAGAACAACCTGATATGGCCCTGTCCATTTCTCGGACAGCTGGTTTGGACTCCCTTTTTCTTGCCAGGTCTTTACTGATACTTGATCCCCTGGCTTTACCTGGGGATTTTTCAAGTCTTCCTGTGGTTTGTTCTCCATACCGTTGGAGTTCTTGCTGAAACCTTCCCAGGTCAATTATATGTTTTAAGAGTCTATTGGCATCCTCGTCAAGAAACAAATCAGAAGTTCAGAATGGTCGTCCATACATCATTTCATAAGGACTTAACAATAGTGGCCGTTTGGGGGATGTCCGTAGCCTCATGAGGGCTATGGGCAGCATATGTGTCCACTTATTATGTGTTTCTGACATAGCTTAGCCAGAGCCCTTTTAAGAGTCTGGTTGGCTCTCTCTACCTTTCCTGAAGCTTGAGGCCTCCAGGATGAGCGGAGCTGGTATTTTATGCCTAAGCATGTGGCTAGGTTCTGGGGTATCGTGGCTGTAAGTGAGGGCCTGTTGTCACTCTGAAGTGACAGAGGCAGCCCAAACCTAGGCACTATCTCCTTCAGCAGAGCTTTACAGACTTCTGTAGCTCTCTCAGTCTCAGTAGGGAACGCTTCGATCCATCCTGTGAATGTGTCAATAAAGACTCGCAAGTAAGAAAACCCTTGGGTCTTGGGCATGGCTGTAAATTCTACTTGCCAGTCCGCTCCTGGGTATGATCCCCGATGTTGGACAGGTGTAATTAGAGGAGGTCTGGTTTTTGGGTTATTTTTTAGACAGGTGTCACAATTTTGTGTGACTTGTTTAACAACCTTAGCTAACTGGGGATGGGAGAGAATAGGCTTAAGCAAGATTTCTAGATCATCTTTTCCAAAATGGGCGCTCTTATGTAAGGAGTTAGTAATGTTTTAAACCTGAGAATCAGGGAGTATTATTTGGGCCTGATCAGGCTGAAACCACCCATGTGACCCAATCTCCCAGCCCCGCTCAGCATATCGGGAATGTCCCCCTGGGGTAAAATCTGGAGTCAGGGTTTCCTTGGGGAAAAGGGGGCAGATAGCAGTGGCAGAGGTAGCTTCCCCGGCAGCTCGTCCTGCCTCTTGATCAGCTTTCCTATTTCCCTGAGCCTCTTTTTCTTGCCCCTTTTGGTGACTCTTGCAGTGGATGACAGCTAATTTTTCAGGAAGTTTGACTGCCTCCAGGAGCCTGAGAATGAGCTCTTTGTGTTTAATAGCAGAGCTTCGGGCACTGAGCATCCCTCTTTCTTTCCAAATTGCTGCACGGGCATGCAGAATGAGGAAAGCATACTTAGAGTCCATACACACATTAATCCTCTTTCCTTCTCCTAACTCCAAAGCTCTTGTCAGGGCAAAAAGTTCAGCTTTCTGGGCTGAGGTGTCTGGGGGAAGAGACCCACTTTCCTTAGTTTCTTCCAGGCTCGCTACAGCATATGCGGCTTTCCTCTCTTCCTTTTCTACAAAACTGCTGCCATCTGTGTGCCAGTTTTCCTCTGGGTCAGATAAAGGTGTCTCTGATAGGTCCCGGCGAGAAGAGTATAACTCGTCTGTGATTTGTATGCATTGGTGATCCAGAGGGGAGGTAGGGGGATCTGGCAGTAAGGTTGCTGGATTTAAAGTCTGGCAGACCCTCAACTTTATTTCTGGAGTGTCAAGGAGGAGGGCTTGGTATTGGGTGATCCTTCCCCCTGTCATCCACCTGTCCCCTTTCGTTTCCAAGACTGCTTCCACCCGGTGAGGCGTATACACTGTGGTGGGCTGACCCAGGGTCAGCTTAGATGCCTCCTTAACCATAAGAGCGGTGGCTGTTACTGCACGGAGACAAGTGGGCCACCCTCTGGCCACCTCATCTAGTTATTTTGAGAGATAAGCCACAGGTTGTAATACGGGCCCCATTATCTGCCCTAACACCCCAAGAGCAGTTCCTGTCCTTCCAGAAACATAGAGTCTAAAAGGCTTCTCCAGGTTGGGGAAGCCTAAAGCTGGGGCTGTAGTGATGGATTCTTTTAGGGCATTAAAGGCCACCTTGCAGGTCTCATGCAAGTCGAGTGGCACTTCCTCTTTCCCCCTTAATTTTTCATATAGGGGTCTGGGCAGATTGCCATAATTAGGAATCCAGATGTTGCAAAACCCGGTCCTTCTTAAAAATCTCCTAAGCTGTTGTTTTGTTTGGGGGTATGGAGTATTTAAGATGAGGGATCTCCCCTCGGGGTCAGGCATTCTTTTTCTCTCCGTAATTATAAATCCAAGGTATTTTACTTGGGTTAAGCTAATCTGAGCCTACTTGGGGGATACTCGGTAACCCTTTTCATACAGGAAAGTTAGCCTTTTAAATAGTGTCCATTTAAGAGCTCGTAAAATCTGGCCTAGCTATGAGCAAGTCATCCACATACTGTATTAGCCTACTGTTTGTTAAAGTTAATTCCCTTAGTTCTCTCCCCGAGGAAGTCCCGAAGATATGAGGGTTGTCCCTAAACCCTTGGGGTAGTCGAGTCCAGTCGAGAGTTGTATGGTCTCTCTTGTTTCCAAGTCCCGCCACTCAAAAGCAAAGAGTTTTTGGGATTCAGGATGGAGAGGAATGCAAAAGAAAGCACCTTGAAGGTTCAAGACTGAGAAGTACTTGGCATTTCCTGGGACTTGGGATAGGAGGGTATATGGGTTTGGGACTATGGGGTGGATGGGAACCACAGCTTCATTAACAGCTCTTAGATCCTGGATGAATCGGTAACATCCATCTGGTTTTTGAACAGGCAAGATTGGGGTGTTGCAGGGGGACTCACAGCTGATTCGAGTTCCAGTATCTCGGTATTTGTTAACTAATGGTCTAAGACCCTCAAGAGCTTCTGGTTTTAAGGGATATTGTCTTTTCCAGGGCTAGGGAGCACTTGGTCTCAGAGAAATCTTTACTGGTGGAACATTTATGGCTAAACCAGGGCTGGAGACATCCCACACCTGGGGATTGACATCATCTAGACAAGGGACAGACTCCTCCTTTTCTACCTCTGACTGTAAATGTTCAGACATAGGCAAAGAAAATTATCGACTTCTACCTTTGTGTCCCCAAGTCACTCTGGTTTGGAGGCGAAAGTATTATTCTCACCATGGAAAATTTGGAAGCTGCAAACATGAAAAATTTAAAGAGTCACGCAGAGGATAGTCACTCTAAGCTAACCCCTAAGTCATTTATTGACTGATTTCTAGCTTCTCTTCTTTAACCTTTTTTATCTACAGTAATCCTGTGTGTTCCTTTTAGTTAGGGATTCATTTTTAGACTATCCTGACTCCTCCACTACGTTCCAGTTTTGGGTCTGATACACTTAGAGATGTGCCAATTGCTTCCTGAATACTATAGAATATATTTTATGTTTAAAACACTTCCATGCTTATGTAGTGAGTCAATGATTTTAAGTTTATTTGTTACACATTTCAATGTAAAAGTCAATGTGTGAACTAACATATTCACGACTTGGAAAAGTTGGCTTTTTCTTGCTGTGTGTTTGAACTCCTCACCCGACCAAAGGTCATGGAGAGGTCTCTAGTTTTTCTAAAATGGTTATAGTGTTGTTTATTTTCTGGTAATTGAATTAGGGTGTGAGTTGCAAAGCTTGTTTTTCTGTTCATTTCATTCCATCTGTTCGGGTTTCTTTCTCTCTTCTGAGTCAGACAGTAATTTCCCATTGGTTGTCCATTTACCAAGGTTGGTGTTCATGCATCCGTGCTGGTCTCTCCATACATGTCCGGGTATCCTGTGAAACACTAAGCTTAATTTATTTGGAAATGACCTAGCTGTTCAATACACTGTCATCACTCAGTTGAGCAGAGGGAGAGAAATTCAAGTGACAAAACTCCAGAGAAGCTAGTGTCAGAGCGCCCCGGCGTGGCATGCGTGCAGGGGGTTCGGGGGAGGGGGCGGTGCGCGGAGCGCGGAGGTCTCAGGTGTCGTCCCACCATGGGCCTCTCCAGGTCGGCCGCTGCTCAGTGGCCTCCCCCCGCCCCCATCGCTTTGGCTGCTCAGGGCCGGGTGGTCTCTGCAGCTGTCCGGCATCCTGCCCGAGGCCACCCCTGCCCACACGCTGTCTTCCAGTCTCTCTCTGAACCCTCGACTCTTTCTGCCTCTGTCTCAAATGGCGTGGGTACATGCGAGTGCCTGTCCGTGTGCCTGGCTGTCGCTCGTCCGCTCTCTCTGGAAGGTCCTGTGCTGGGCCCGTGGCGTGGGGGCAGGGCGGGCCTCGGTTTGGGGACAGGGCAGGGCTGAGGCACTCCAGGGGGTTTGCACAGCCGGCAGGATGGGCGCCTCTGGCCCCGGCTGGGCTGCCCCTAAGCCCGCAGGAGGCTCCGGGGACCGCGGCCCCGAACCGACGCCCCGCTCGTCCGGATCCACGTGACCCTGAGCAGCGAACGGGATGGTTGGGGGCCGGGGGTGGGGGAGCACCGAGACGTCCTCCCCGCTCAAGCCACCCCCCTCCCCAAACCCCGCCAGAGCTCCCGCAGCCTCGCCAGGCCGCTCGGTGTCCGGGAAGCGCCCCGGGCCGGGCCAGGCGCGTGCTGGTCGGGGGTGGCGTCGGCTGGTCTCCCAGCTGCAGGGCCTGTCCCGGTTTTTCCCATCAGTTTCAACAGTGACGGTCACCCCACATTGTGAGTCGTCTAGATTTCTCACTGACACCCCTGTTAGGGAGTGGCTTTTTAGAGAAATATGGAAGGTCACTTGGGGGATGTTAGTCATGAGAGAAAATAAGGGCTCAGGTGGGATTGCAGATGTAATCCAGGGGGTAAATAGAGACAGTTGTTGCTGGTACCAAGACATGAAGTTTTTTTTCCCCCTTTCCCCAAAAGGCCATATTACGACCACATGGGGGCGCTGAGTAACAGCCCATAGCTCGGCTGGAAGGGTGGGCCTTTGATAGTGATACCCTGGGATGGGTTGGACATACCCCCAACCTTTGTCATTAATGCAGATGCAGCCCGGGCTGGTTAGGTTGAGTTGAGAAGCAGTGTGGTTTGCAAGTGAACATGCCTCGTTTAGGGAGAGATCAATAGCCATACAGGGAGATTTGATTAGAAAGAGGAAGAACATCATATGATGCATTTTACTTATCTGAGGCAGGATTGATGGGGTTCTGCTTGAACAAGAGCCTGAGATCTTCAACAGGTTCACAGGAATAGCTGTCCTCTGGCTTTGGAGTCTCAGTTTCTGTCTCCCCCTCCTGTAGGCCATAGTGTTTTATTCTAGAATTGTGGACCCAGGCAGATAGACCCTTCACTTTTACAGCAGTTGAAGTCACTAGAACAACCTGATATGGCCCTGTCCATTTCTCAGACAGCTGGTTTGGACTCCCTTTTTCTTGCCAGGTCTTTACTGATACTTGATCCCCTGGCTTTACCTGGGGATTTTTCAAGTCTTCCTGTGGTTTGTTCTCCATACCGTTGGAGTTCTTGCTGAAACCTTCCCAGGTCAATTATATGTTTTAAGAGTGTATTGGCATCCTCGTCAAGAAACAAATCAGAAGTTCAGAATGGTCGTCCATACATCATTTCATAAGGACTTAACAATAGTGGCCGTTTGGGGGATGTCCGTAGCCTCATGAGGGCTATGGGCAGCATATGTGTCCACTTATTATGTGTTTCTGACATAGCTTAGCCAGAGCCCTTTTAAGAGTCTGGTTGGCTCTCTCTACCTTTCCTGAAGCTTGAGGCCTCCAGGATGAGCGGAGCTGGTATTTTATGCCTAAGCATGTGGCTAGGTTCTGGGGTATCGTGGCTGTAAGTGAGGGCCCGTTGTCACTCTGAAGTGACAGAGGCAGCCCAAACCTAGGCACTATCTCCTTCAGCAGAGCTTTACAGACTTCTGTAGCTCTCTCAGTCTCAGTAGGGAACGCTTCGATCCATCCTGTGAATGTGTCAATAAAGACTCGCAAGTAAGAAAACCCTTGGGTCTTGGGCATGGCTGTAAATTCTACTTGCCAGTCCGCTCCTGGGTATGATCCCCGATGTTGGACAGGTGTAATTAGAGGAGGTCTGGTTTTTGGGTTATTTTTTAGACAGGTGTCACAATTTTGTGTGACTTGTTTAACAACCTTAGCTAACTGGGGATGGGAGAGAATAGGCTTAAGCAAGATTTCTAGATCATCTTTTCCAAAATGGGCGCTCTTATGTAAGGAGTTAGTAATGTTTTAAACCTGAGAATCAGGGAGTATTATTTGGGCCTGATCAGGCTGAAACCACCCATGTGACCCAATCTCCCAGCCCCGCTCAGCATATCGGGAATGTCCCCCTGGGGTAAAATCTGGAGTCAGGGTTTCCTTGGGGAAAAGGGGGCAGATAGCAGTGGCAGAGGTAGCTTCCCCGGCAGCTCGTCCTGCCTCTTGATCAGCTTTCCTATTTCCCTGAGCCTCTTTTTCTTGCCCCTTTTGGTGACTCTTGCAGTGGATGACAGCTAATTTTGCAGGAAGTTTGACTGCCTCCAGGAGCCTGAGAATGAGCTCTTTGTGTTTAATAGCAGAGCTTCGGGCACTGAGCATCCCTCTTTCTTTCCAAATTGCTGCACGGGCATGCAGAATGAGGAAAGCATACTTAGAGTCCATACACACATTAATCCTCTTTCCTTCTCCTAACTCCAAAGCTCTTGTCAGGGCAAAAAGTTCAGCTTTCTGGGCTGAGGTGTCTGGGGGAAGAGACCCACTTTCCTTAGTTTCTTCCAGGCTCGCTACAGCATATGCAGCTTTCCTCTCTTCCTTTTCTACAAAACTGCTGCCATCTGTGTGCCAGTTTTCCTCTGGGTCAGATAAAGGTGTCTCTGATAGGTCCCGGCGAGAAGAGTATAACTCGTCTGTGATTTGTATGCATTGGTGATCCAGAGGGGAGGTAGGGGGATCTGGCAGTAAGGTTGCTGGATTTAAAGTCTGGCAGACCCTCAACTTTATTTCTGGAGTGTCAAGGAGGAGGGCTTGGTATTGGGTGATCCTTCCCCCTGTCATCCACCTGTCCCCTTTCGTTTCCAAGACTGCTTCCACCCGGTGAGGCGTATACACTGTGGTGGGCTGACCCAGGGTCAGCTTAGATGCCTCCTTAACCATAAGAGCGGTGGCTGTTACTGCACGGAGACAAGTGGGCCACCCTCTGGCCACCTCATCTAGTTATTTTGAGAGATAAGCCACAGGTTGTAATACGGGCCCCATTATCTGCCCTAACACCCCAAGAGCAGTTCCTGTCCTTCCAGAAACATAGAGTCTAAAAGGCTTCTCCAGGTTGGGGAAGCCTAAAGCTGGGGCTGTAGTGATGGATTCTTTTAGGGCATTAAAGGCCACCTTGCAGGTCTCATGCCAGTCGAGTGGCACTTCCTCTTTCCCCCTTAATTTTTCATATAGGGGTCTGGGCAGATTGCCATAATTAGGAATCCAGATGTTGCAAAACCCGGTCCTTCTTAAAAATCTCCTAAGCTGTTGTTTTGTTTGGGGGTATGGAGTATTTAAGATGAGGGATCTCCCCTCGGGGTCAGGCATTCTTTTTCTCTCCGTAATTATAAATCCAAGGTATTTTACTTGGGTTAAGCTAATCTGAGCCTACTTGGGGGATACTCGGTAACCCTTTTCATACAGGAAAGTTAGCCTTTTAAATAGTGTCCATTTAAGAGCTCGTAAAATCTGGCCTAGCTATGAGCAAGTCATCCACATACTGTATTAGCCTACTGTTTGTTAAAGTTAATTCCCTTAGTTCTCTCCCCGAGGAAGTCCCGAAGATATGAGGGTTGTCCCTAAACCCTTGGGGTAGTCGAGTCCAGTCGAGAGTTGTATGGTCTCTCTTGTTTCCAAGTCCCGCCACTCAAAAGCAAAGAGTTTTTGGGATTCAGGATGGAGAGGAATGCAAAAGAAAGCACCTTGAAGGTTCAAGACTGAGAAGTACTTGGCATTTCCTGGGACTTGGGATAGGAGGGTATATGGGTTTGGGACTATGGGGTGGATGGGAACCACAGCTTCATTAACAGCTCTTAGATCCTGGATGAATCGGTAACATCCATCTGGTTTTTGAACAGGCAAGATTGGGGTGTTGCAGGGGGACTCACAGCTGATTCGAGTTCCAGTATCTCGGTATTTGTTAACTAATGGTCTAAGACCCTCAAGAGCTTCTGGTTTTAAGGGATATTGTCTTTTCCAGGGCTAGGGAGCACTTGGTCTCAGAGAAATCTTTACTGGTGGAACATTTATGGCTAAACCAGGGCTGGAGACATCCCACACCTGGGGATTGACATCATCTAGACAAGGGACAGACTCCTCCTTTTCTACCTCTGACTGTAAATGTTCAGACATAGGCAAAGAAAATTATCGACTTCTACCTTTGTGTCCCCAAGTCACTCTGGTTTAGAGGCGAAAGTATTATTCTCACCATGGAAAATTTGGAAGCTGCAAACATGAAAAATTTAAAGAGTCACGCAGAGGATAGTCACTCTAAGCTAACCCCTAAGTCATTTATTGACTGATTTCTAGCTTCTCTTCTTTAACCTTTTTTATCTACAGTAATCCTGTGTGTTCCTTTTAGTTAGGGATTCATTTTTAGACTATCCTGACTCCTCCACTACGTTCCAGTTTTGGGTCTGATACACTTAGAGATGTGCCAATTGCTTCCTGAATACTATAGAATATATTTTATGTTTAAAACACTTCCATGCTTATGTAGTGAGTCAATGATTTTAAGTTTATTTGTTACACATTTCAATGTAAAAGTCAATGTGTGAACTAACATATTCACGACTTGGAAAAGTTGGCTTTTTCTTGCTGTGTGTTTGAACTCCTCACCCGACCAAAGGTCATGGAGAGGTCTCTAGTTTTTCTAAAATGGTTATAGTGTTGTTTATTTTCTGGTAATTGAATTAGGGTGTGAGTTGCAAAGCTTGTTTTTCTGTTCATTTCATTCCATCTGTTCGGGTTTCTTTCTCTCTTCTGAGTCAGACAGTAATTTCCCATTGGTTGTCCATTTACCAAGGTTGGTGTTCATGCATCCGTGCTGGTCTCTCCATACATGTCCGGGTATCCTGTGAAACACTAAGCTTAATTTATTTGGAAATGACCTAGCTGTTCAATACACTGTCATCACTCAGTTGAGCAGAGGGAGAGAAATTCAAGTGACAAAACTCCAGAGAAGCTAGTGTCAGAGCGCCCCGGCGTGGCATGCGTGCAGGGGGTTCGGGGGAGGGGGCGGTGCGCGGAGCGCGGAGGTCTCAGGTGTCGTCCCACCATGGGCCTCTCCAGGTCGGCCGCTGCTCAGTGGCCTCCCCCCGCCCCCATCGCTTTGGCTGCTCAGGGCCGGGTGGTCTCTGCAGCTGTCCGGCATCCTGCCCGAGGCCACCCCTGCCCACACGCTGTCTTCCAGTCTCTCTCTGAACCCTCGACTCTTTCTGCCTCTGTCTCAAATGGCGTGGGTACATGCGAGTGCCTGTCCGTGTGCCTGGCTGTCGCTCGTCCGCTCTCTCTGGAAGGTCCTGTGCTGGGCCCGTGGCGTGGGGGCAGGGCGGGCCTCGGTTTGGGGACAGGGCAGGGCTGAGGCACTCCAGGGGGTTTGCACAGCCGGCAGGATGGGCGCCTCTGGCCCCGGCTGGGCTGCCCCTAAGCCCGCAGGAGGCTCCGGGGACCGCGGCCCCGAACCGACGCCCCGCTCGTCCGGATCCACGTGACCCTGAGCAGCGAACGGGATGGTTGGGGGCCGGGGGTGGGGGGGCACCGAGACGTCCTCCCCGCTCAAGCCACCCCCCTCCCCAAACCCCGCCAGAGCTCCCGCAGCCTCGCCAGGCCGCTCGGTGTCCGGGAAGCGCCCCGGGCCGGGCCAGGCGCGTGCTGGTCGGGGGTGGCGTCGGCTGGTCTCCCAGCTGCAGGGCCTGTCCCGGTTTTTCCCATCAGTTTCAACAGTGACGGTCACCCCACATTGTGAGTCGTCTAGATTTCTCACTGACACCCCTGTTAGGGAGTGGCTTTTTAGAGAAATATGGAAGGTCACTTGGGGGATGTTAGTCATGAGAGAAAATAAGGGCTCAGGTGGGATTGCAGATGTCATCCAGCGGGTAAATAGAGACAGTTGTTGCTGGTACCAAGACATGAAGTTTTTTTTCCCCCTTTCCCCAAAAGGCCATATTACGACCACATGGGGTCGCTGAGTAACAGCCCATAGCTCGGCTGGAAGGGTGGGCCTTTGATAGTGATACCCTGGGATGGGTTGGACATACCCCCAACCTTTGTCATTAATGCAGATGCAGCCCGGGCTGGTTAGGTTGAGTTGAGAAGCAGTGTGGTTTGCAAGTGAACATGCCTCGTTTAGGGAGAGATCAATAGCCATACAGGGAGATTTGATTAGAAAGAGGAAGAACATCATATGATGCATTTTACTTATCTGAGGCAGGATTGATGGGGTTCTGCTTGAACAAGAGCCTGAGATCTTCAACAGGTTCACAGGAATAGCTGTCCTCTGGCTTTGGAGTCTCAGTTTCTGTCTCCCCCTCCTGTAGGCCATAGGGTTTTATTCTAGAATTGTGGACCCAGGCAGATAGACCCTTCACTTTTACAGCAGTTGAAGTCACTAGAACAACCTGATATGGCCCTGTCCATTTCTCGGACAGCTGGTTTGGACTCCCTTTTTCTTGCCAGGTCTTTACTGATACTTGATCCCCTGGCTTTACCTGGGGATTTTTCAAGTCTTCCTGTGGTTTGTTCTCCATACCGTTGGAGTTCTTGCTGAAACCTTCCCAGGTCAATTATATGTTTTAGGAGTGTATTGGCATCCTCGTCAAGAAACAAATCAGAAGTTCAGAATGGTCGTCCATACATCATTTCATAAGGACTTAACAATAGTGGCCGTTTGGGGGATGTCCGTAGCCTCATGAGGGCTATGGGCAGCATATGTGTCCACTTATTATGTGTTTCTGACATAGCTTAGCCAGAGCCCTTTTAAGAGTCTGGTTGGCTCTCTCTACCTTTCCTGAAGCTTGAGGCCTCCAGGATGAGCGGAGCTGGTATTTTATGCCTAAGCATGTGGCTAGGTTCTGGGGTATCGTGGCTGTAAGTGAGGGCCCGTTGTCACTCTGAAGTGACAGAGGCAGCCCAAACCTAGGCACTATCTCCTTCAGCAGAGCTTTACAGACTTCTGTAGCTCTCTCAGTCTCAGTAGGGAACGCTTCGATCCATCCTGTGAATGTGTCAATAAAGACTCGCAAGTAAGAAAACCCTTGGGTCTTGGGCATGGCTGTAAATTCTACTTGCCAGTCCGCTCCTGGGTATGATCCCCGATGTTGGACAGGTGTAATTAGAGGAGGTCTGGTTTTTGGGTTATTTTTTAGACAGGTGTCACAATTTTGTGTGACTTGTTTAACAACCTTAGCTAACTGGGGATGGGAGAGAATAGGCTTAAGCAAGATTTCTAGATTATCTTTTCCAAAATGGGCGCTCTTATGTAAGGAGTTAGTAATGTTTTAAACCTGAGAATCAGGGAGTATTATTTGGGCCTGATCAGGCTGAAACCACCCATGTGACCCAATCTCCCAGCCCCGCTCAGCATATCGGGAATGTCCCCCTGGGGTAAAATCTGGAGTCAGGGTTTCCTTGGGGAAAAGGGGCAGATAGCAGTGGCAGAGGTAGCTTCCCCGGCAGCTCGTCCTACCTCTTGATCAGCTTTACTATTTCCCTGAGCCTCTTTTTCTTGCCCCTTTTGGTGACTCTTGCAGTGGATGACAGCTAATTTTGCAGGAAGTTTGACTGCCTCCAGGAGCCTGAGAATGAGCTCTTTGTGTTTAATAGCAGAGCTTCGGGCACTGAGCATCCCTCTTTCTTTCCAAATTGCTGCACGGGCATGCAGAATGAGGAAAGCATACTTAGAGTCCATACACACATTAATCCTCTTTCCTTCTCCTAACTCCAAAGCTCTTGTCAGGGCAAAAAGTTCAGCTTTCTGGGCTGAGGTGTCTGGGGGAAGAGACCCACTTTCCTTAGTTTCTTCCAAGCTTGCTAAAGCATATGCTGCTTTCCTCTCTCCCTTTTCTACAAAACTGCTGCCATCTGTGTGCCAGTTTTCCTCTGGGTCAGATAAAGGTGTCTCTGATAGGTCCCGGCGAGAAGAGTATAACTCGTCTGTGATTTGTATGCATTGGTGATCCAGAGGGGAGGTAGGGGGATCTGGCAGTAAGGTTGCTGGATTTAAAGTCTGGCAGACCCTCAACTTTATTTCTGGAGTGTCAAGGAGGAGGGCTTGGTATTGGGTGATCTTTCCTCCTGTCATCCACCTGTCCCCTTTCGTTTCCAAGACTGCTTGCACCCGGTGAGGCGTATACACTGTAGTGGGCTGACCCAGGGTCAGCTTAGATGCCTCCTTAACCATAAGAGCGGTGGCTGCTACTGCCCGGAGGCAAGTGGGCCACCCTCTGGCCACCTCATCTAGTTATTTTGAGAGATAAGCCACAGGTTGTTATACGGGCCCCATCATCTGCTCTAACACCCCAAGAGCAGTTCCTGTCCTTCCAGAAACATAGAGTCTAAAAGGCTTCTCCAGGTTGGGGAGGCCTAAAGCTGGGGCTGTAGTGATGGACTCTTTTAGGGCATTAAAGGCCACCTTGCAGGTCTCATGCCAGTCGAGTGGCTCTTCCTCTTTCCCCCTTAAATTTTCATATAGGGGTCTGGCCAGATTGCCATAATTAGGAATCCAGATCCTGCAAAACCCGGTCCTTCCTCAAAATCCCCTAAGCTGTTGTTTTGTTTGGGGGTACGGGGCATTTAAGATGAGGGATCTCCCCTCGGGGTCAGGCATTCTTTTTCTCTCCGTAATTATAAATCCAAGGTATTTTACTTGGGTTAAGCTAATCTGAGCCTACTTGGGGGATACTCGATAACCCTTTTCATACAGGAAAGTTAGCGTTTTAAATAGTGTCCATTTGAGAGCTGGTAAAATCTGGCCTAGCTATGAGCAAGTCATCCACATACTGTATTAGACTACTGTTTGTTAAAGTTAATTCCCTTAGTTCTCTCCCCGAGGAAGTCCCGAAGATATGAGGGCTGTCCCTAAACCCTTGGGGTAGTCGAGTCCAGTCGAGAGTTGTATGGTCTCTCTTGTTTCCAAGTCCCGCCACTCAAAAGCAAAGAGTTTTTGGGATTCAGGATGGAGAGGAATGCAAAAGAAAGCACCTTGAAGGTCCAAGACTGAGAAGTACTTGGCATTTCCTGGGACTTGGGATAGGAGTGTATATGGGTTTGGGACTATGGGGTGGATGGGAACCACAGCTTCATTAACAGCTCTTAGATCCTGGACGAATCGATAAGATCCATCTGGTTTTTGAACGGGCAAGATTGGGGTGTTGCAGGGGGACTCACAGCTGATTCGAGTTCCAGTATCTCGGTATTTGTTAACTAATGGTTTAAGACCCTCAAGAGCTACTGGTTTTAAGGGATATTGTCTTTTCCAGGGCTAGGGAGCACTTGGTCTCAGAGAAATCTTTACTGGTGGAACATTTATGGCTAAACCAGGGCTGGAGACATCCCACACCTGGGGATTGACATCATCTAGACAAGGGACAGACTCCTCCTTTTCTACCTCTGACTGTAAATATTCAGACATAGGCAAAGAAAATTATCGACTTCTACCTTTGTGTCCCCAAGTCACTCTGGTTTGGAGGCGAAAGTATTATTCTCAAAATGGAAAATTTGGAAGCTGCAAACATGAAAAATTTAAAGAGTCACGCAGAGGCTAGTCACTCTAAGCTAACCCCTAAGACATTTATTGACTGATTTCTAGCTTCTCTTCTTTAACCTTTTTTATCTACAGTAATCCTGTGTGTTCCTTTTAGTTAGGGATTCATTTTTAGACTATCCTGCCTCTTCCACTACGTTCCAGTTTTGGGTCTGATACACTTAGAGATGTGCCAAGTGCTTCCTGAATACTATAGAACATAGTTTATATTTAAAATACTTCCATGCTTATGTAGTGAGTCAATGATTTTAAGTTTATTTGTTACACATTTCAATGTAAAAGTCAATGTGTGAACTAACATATTCACGACTTGGAAAAGTTGGCTTTTTTTTGCTGTGTGTTTGAACTCCTCACCCGACCAAAGGTCATAGAGAGGTCTATTGTTTTTCTAAAATGGTTATAGTGTTGTTTATTTTCTGGTAATTGAATTAGGGTGTGAGTTGCAAAGCCTGTGTTTCTGTTCATTTCATTCCATCTGTTCGGGTTTCTTTCTCTCTCCTGAGTCAGACAGTAATTTCCCATTGGTTGTCCAGTTACCAAGGTTGGTGTCCATGCATCCGTGCTGGTCTCTCCATACATGTCCGGGTGTCCTGTGAAACACTAAGCTTAATTTATTTGGAAATGACCTAGCTGTTCAATACACTGTCATCACTCAGTTGAGCAGAGGGAGAGAAATTCAAGTGACAAAACTCCAGAGAAGCTAGTGTCAGAGCGCCCCGGCGTGGCATGCGTGCAGGGGGTTGGGGGGAGGGGGGCGGGGCGCGGAGCGCGGAGATCTCAGGTGTCCTCCCACCCTGGGCCTCTCCAGGCCCGCCGCTGCTCAGTGGCCTCCCCCCGCCCCCATCGCTTTGGCTGCTCAGGGCCGGGTGGTCTCTGCAGCTGCCCGGCATCCTGCCCGAGGCCCGCCCTGCCCACATGCTGTCTTCCAGTCTCTCTCTGAACCCTCGACTCTTTCTGCCTCTGTCTCACCTGGCGTGGGTGCGTGCGAGTGCCTGTCCGTGTGCCTGGCTGTCGCTCGTCCGCTCTCTCTGGAAGGTCCTGTGCTGGGCCCGTGGCGTGGGGGCAGGGCGGGCCTCGGTTTGGGGACAGGGCGGGGCTGAGGCACTCCAGGGGGTTTGCACAGCCGGCAGGATGGGCGCCTGTGGCCCCAGCTGGGCTGCCCCTAAGCCCGCAGGAGGCTCCGGGGACCGCGGCCCCGAACCGACGCCCCGCTCGTCCGGATCCACGTGACCCTGAACAGCGAACGGGATGGTGGGGGGCGGGGGGTTGGGGGGGCACCGAGACGTCCTCCCTGCTCAAGCCACCCCCTCCCCAAACCCCGCCAGAGCTCCCGCAGCCTCGCCAGGCCGCTCGGTGTCCGGGAAGCGCCCCGGGCCGGGCCAGGCGCGTGCTGGCCGGGGGTGGCGTCGGCTGGTCTCCCAGCTGCAGGGCCTGTCCCGGTTTTTCCCATCAGTTTCAACAGTGACGGTCACCCCACATTGTGAGTCGTCTAGATTTCTCACTGACACCCCTGTTAGGGAGTGGCTTTTTAGAGAGATATGGAAGGTCACTTGGGGGATGTTAGTCATGAGAGAAAATAAGGGCTCAGGTGGGATTGCAGATGTAATCCAGGGGGTAAATAGAGACAGTTGTTGCTGGTACCAAGACATGAAGTTTTTTTTCCCCCTTTCCCCAAAAGGCCATATTACGACCACATGGGGGCGCTGAGTAACAGCCCATAGCTCGGCTGGAAGGGTGGGCCTTTGATAGTGATACCCTGGGATGGGTTGGACATACCCCCAACCTTTGTCATTAATGCAGATGCAGCCCGGGCTGGTTAGGTTGAGTTGAGAAGCAGTGTGGTTTGCAAGTGAACATGCCTCGTTTAGGGAGAGATCAATAGCCATACAGGGAGATTTGATTAGAAAGAGGAAGAACATCATATGATGCATTTTACTTATCTGAGGCAGGATAGATGGGGTTCTGCTTGAACAAGAGCCTGAGATCTTCAACAGGTTCACAGGAATAGCTGTCCTCTGGCTTTGGAGTCTCAGTTTCTGTCTCCCCCTCCTGTAGGCCATAGGGTTTTATTCTAGAATTGTGGACCCAGGCAGATAGACCCTTCACTTTTACAGCAGTTGAAGTCACTAGAACAACCTGATATGGCCCTGTCCATTTCTCGGACAGCTGGTTTGGACTCCCTTTTTCTTGCCAGGTCTTTACTGATACTTGATCCCCTGGCTTTACCTGGGGATTTTTCAAGTCTTCCTGTGGTTTGTTCTCCATACCGTTGGAGTTCTTGCTGAAACCTTCCCAGGTCAATTATATGTTTTAAGAGTGTATTGGCATCCTCGTCAAGAAACAAATCAGAAGTTCAGAATGGTCGTCCATACATCATTTCATAAGGACTTAACAATAGTGGCCGTTTGGGGGATGTCCGTAGCCTCATGAGGGCTATGGGCAGCATATGTGTCCACTTATTATGTGTTTCTGACATAGCTTAGCCAGAGCCCTTTTAAGAGTCTGGTTGGCTCTCTCTACCTTTCCTGAAGCTTGAGGCCTCCAGGATGAGCGGAGCTGGTATTTTATGCCTAAGCATGTGGCTAGGTTCTGGGGTATCGTGGCTGTAAGTGAGGGCCCGTTGTCACTCTGAAGTGACCGAGGCAGCCCAAACCTAGGCACTATCTCCTTCAGCAGAGCTTTACAGACTTCTGTAGCTCTCTCAGTCTCAGTAGGGAACGCTTCGATCCATCCTGTGAATGTGCCAATAAAGACTCGCAAGTAAGAAAACCCTTGGGTCTTGGGCATGGCTGTAAATTCTACTTGCCAGTCCGCTCCTGGGTATGATCCCCGATGTTGGACAGGTGTAATTAGAGGAGGTCTGGTTTTTGGGTTATTTTTTAGACAGGTGTCACAATTTTGTGTGACTTGTTTAAAAACCTTAGCTAACTGGGGATGGGAGAGAATAGGATTAAGCAAGATTTCTAGATTATCTTTTCCAAAATGGGCGCTCTTATGTAAGGAGTTAGTAATGTTTTAAACCTGAGAATCAGGGAGTATTATTTGGGCCTGATCAGGCTGAAACCACCCATGTGACCCAATCTCCCAGCCCCGCTCAGCATATCGGGAATGTCCCCCTGGGGTAAAATCTGGAGTCAGGGTTTCCATGGGGAAAAGGGGCAGATAGCAGTGGCAGAGGTAGCTTCCCCGGCAGCTCGTCCTGCCTCTTGATCAGCTTTCCTATTTCCCTGAGCCTCTTTTTCTTGCCCCTTTTGGTGACTCTTGCAGTGGATGACAGCTAATTTTGCAGGAAGTTTGACTGCCTCCAGGAGCCTGAGAATGAGCTCTTTGTGTTTAATAGCAGAGCTTCGGGCACTGAGCATCCCTCTTTCTTTCCAAATTGCTGCACGGGCATGCAGAATGAGGAAAGCATACTTAGAGTCCATACACACATTAATCCTCTTTCCTTCTCCTAACTCCAAAGCTCTTGTCAGGGCAAAAAGTTCAGCTTTCTGGGCTGAGGTGTCTGGGGGAAGAGACCCACTTTCCTTAGTTTCTTCCAGGCTTGCTACAGCATATGCTGCTTTCCTCTCTCCCTTTTCTACAAAACTGCTGCCATCTGTGTGCCAGTTTTCCTCTGGGTCAGATAAAGGTGTCTCTGATAGGTCCCGGCGAGAAGAGTATAACTCGTCTGTGATTTGTATGCATTGGTGATCCAGAGGGGAGGTAGGGGGATCTGGCAGTAAGGTTGCTGGATTTAAAGTCTGGCAGACCCTCAACTTTATTTCTGGAGTGTCAAGGAGGAGGGCTTGGTATTGGGTGATCCTTCCTCCTGTCATCCACCTGTCCCCTTTCGTTTCCAAGACTGCTTGCACCCGGTGAGGCGTATACACTGTAGTGGGCTGACCCAGGGTCAGCTTAGATGCCTCCTTAACCATAAGAGCGGTGCCTGCTACTGCCCGGAGGCAAGTGGGCCACCCTCTGGCCACCTCATCTAGTTATTTTGAGAGATAAGCCACAGGTTGTTATACGGGCCCCATCATCTGCTCTAACACCCCAAGAGCAGTTCCTGTCCTTCCAGAAACATAGAGTCTAAAAGGCTTCTCCAGGTTGGGGAGGCCTAAAGCTGGGGCTGTAGTGATGGACTCTTTTAGGGCATTAAAGGCCACCTTGCAGGTCTCATGCCAGTCGAGTGGCTCTTCCTCTTTCCCCCTTAAATTTTCATATAGGGGTCTGGCCAGATTGCCATAATTAGGAATCCAGATCCTGCAAAACCCGGTCCTTCCTCAAAATCCCCTAAGCTGTTGTTTTGTTTGGGGGTACGGGGCATTTAAGATGAGGGATCTCCCCTCGGGGTCAGGCATTCTTTTTCTCTCCGTAATTATAAATCCAAGTTATTTTACTTGGGTTAAGCTAATCTGAGCCTACTTGGGGGATACTCGATAACCCTTTTCATACAGGAAAGTTAGCGTTTTAAATAGTGTCCATTTGAGAGCTGGTTAAATCTGGCCTAGCTATGAGCAAGTCATCCACATACTGTATTAGACTACTGTTTGTTAAAGTTAATTCCCTTAGTTCTCTCCCCGAGGAAGTCCCGAAGATATGAGGGCTGTCCCTAAACCCTTGGGGTAGTCGAGTCCAGTCGAGAGTTGTATGGTCTCTCTTGTTTCCAAGTCCCGCCACTCAAAAGCAAAGAGTTTTTGGGATTCAGGATGGAGAGGAATGCAAAAGAAAGCACCTTGAAGGTCCAAGACTGAGAAGTACTTGGCATTTCCTGGGACTTGGGATAGGAGTGTATATGGGTTTGGGACTATGGGGTGGATGGGAACCACAGCTTCATTAACAGCTCTTAGATCCTGGACGAATCGATAAGATCCATCTGGTTTTTGAACGGGCAAGATTGGGGTGTTGCAGGGGGACTCACAGCTGATTCGAGTTCCAGTATCTCGGTATTTGTTAACTAATGGTTTAAGACCCTCAAGAGCTACTGGTTTTAAGGGATATTGTCTTTTCCAGGGCTAGGGAGCACTTGGTCTCAGAGAAATCTTTACTGGTGGAACATTTATGGCTAAACCAGGGCTGGAGACATCCCACACCTGGGGATTGACATCATCTAGACAAGGGACAGACTCCTCCTTTTCTACCTCTGACTGTAAATATTCAGACATAGGCAAAGAAAATTATCGACTTCTACCTTTGTGTCCCCAAGTCACTCTGGTTTGGAGGCGAAAGTATTATTCTCAAAATGGAAAATTTGGAAGCTGCAAACATGAAAAATTTAAAGAGTCACGCAGAGGCTAGTCACTCTAAGCTAACCCCTAAGACATTTATTGACTGATTTCTAGCTTCTCTTCTTTAACCTTTTTTATCTACAGTAATCCTGTGTGTTCCTTTTAGTTAGGGATTCATTTTTAGACTATCCTGCCTCTTCCACTACGTTCCAGTTTTGGGTCTGATACACTTAGAGATGTGCCAAGTGCTTCCTGAATACTATAGAACATAGTTTATATTTAAAATACTTCCATGCTTATGTAGTGAGTCAATGATTTTAAGTTTATTTGTTACACATTTCAATGTAAAAGTCAATGTGTGAACTAACATATTCACGACTTGGAAAAGTTGGCTTTTTTTTGCTGTGTGTTTGAACTCCTCACCCGACCAAAGGTCATAGAGAGGTCTATTGTTTTTCTAAAATGGTTATAGTGTTGTTTATTTTCTGGTAATTGAATTAGGGTGTGAGTTGCAAAGCCTGTGTTTCTGTTCATTTCATTCCATCTGTTCGGGTTTCTTTCTCTCTCCTGAGTCAGACAGTAATTTCCCATTGGTTGTCCAGTTACCAAGGTTGGTGTCCATGCATCCGTGCTGGTCTCTCCATACATGTCCGGGTGTCCTGTGAAACACTAAGCTTAATTTATTTGGAAATGACCTAGCTGTTCAATACACTGTCATCACTCAGTTGAGCAGAGGGAGAGAAATTCAAGTAACAAAACTCCAGAGAAGCTAGTGTCAGAGCGCCCCGGCGTGGCATGCGTGCAGGGGGTTGGGGGGAGGGGGGCGGGGCGCGGAGCGCGGAGATCTCAGGTGTCCTCCCACCCTGGGCCTCTCCAGGCCCGCCGCTGCTCAGTGGCCTCCCCCCACCCCCATCGCTTTGGCTGCTCAGGGCCGGGTGGTCTCTGCAGCTGCCCGGCATCCTGCCCGAGGCCCGCCCTGCCCACACGCTGTCTTCCAGTCTCTCTCTGAACCCTCGACTCTTTCTGCCTCTGTCTCACCTGGCGTGGGTGCGTGCGAGTGCCTGTCCGTGTGCCTGGCTGTCGCTCGTCCGCTCTCTCTGGAAGGTCCTGTGCTGGGCCCGTGGCGTGGGGGCAGGGCGGGCCTCGGTTTGGGGACAGGGCGGGGCTGAGGCACTCCAGGGGGTTTGCACAGCCGGCAGGATGGGCGCCTGTGGCCCCAGCTGGGCTGCCCCTAAGCCCGCAGGAGGCTCCGGGGACCGCGGCCCCGGACCGACGCCCCGCTCGTCTGGATCCACGTGACCCTGAGCAGCGAACGGGATGGTGGGGGGCGGGGGGTTGGGGGGGCACCGAGACGTCCTCCCCGCTCAAGCCACCCCCCTCCCCAAACCCCGCCAGAGCTCCCGCAGCCTCGCCAGGCCGCTCGGGGTCCGGGAAGCGCCCCGGGCCGGCCAGGCACGTGCTGGCCGGGGGTGGCGTCGGCTGGTCTCCCAGCTGCAGGGCCTGTCCCGGTTTTTCCCATCAGTTTCAACAGTGACGGTCACCCCACATTGTGAGTCGTCTAGATTTCTCACTGACACCCCTGTTAGGGAGTGGCTTTTTAGAGAGATATGGAAGGTCACTTGGGGGATGTTAGTCATGAGAGAAAATAAGGGCTCAGGTGGGATTGCAGATGTAATCCAGGGGGTAAATAGAGACAGTTGTTGCTGGTACCAAGACATGAAGTTTTTTTTCCCCCTTTCCCCAAAAGGCCATATTACGACCACATGGGGGCGCTGAGTAACAGCCCATAGCTCGGCTGGAAGGGTGGGCCTTTGATAGTGATACCCTGGGATGGGTTGGACATACCCCCAACCTTTGTCATTAATGCAGATGCAGCCCGGGCTGGTTAGGTTGAGTTGAGAAGCAGTGTGGTTTGCAAGTGAACATGCCTCGTTTAGGGAGAGATCAATAGCCATACAGGGAGATTTGATTAGAAAGAGGAAGAACATCATATGATGCATTTTACTTATCTGAGGCAGGATTGATGGGGTTCTGCTTGAACAAGAGCCTGAGATCTTCAACAGGTTCACAGGAATAGCTGTCCTCTGGCTTTGGAGTCTCAGTTTCTGTCTCCCCCTCCTGTAGGCCATAGGGTTTTATTCTAGAATTGTGGACCCAGGCAGATAGACCCTTCACTTTTACAGCAGTTGAAGTCACTAGAACAACCTGATATGGCCCTGTCCATTTCTCAGACAGCTGGTTTGGACTCCCTTTTTCTTGCCAGGTGTTTACTGATACTTGATCCCCTGGCTTTACCTGGGGATTTTTCAAGTCTTCCTGTGGTTTGTTCTCCATACCGTTGGAGTTCTTGCTGAAACCTTCCCAGGTCAATTATATGTTTTAAGAGTGTATTGGCATCCTCGTCAAGAAACAAATCAGAAGTTCAGAATGGTCGTCCATACATCATTTCATAAGGACTTAACAATAGTGGCCGTTTGGGGGATGTCCGTAGCCTCATGAGGGCTATGGGCAGCATATGTGTCCACTTATTATGTGTTTCTGACATAGCTTAGCCAGAGCCCTTTTAAGAGTCTGGTTGGCTCTCTCTACCTTTCCTGAAGCTTGAGGCCTCCAGGATGAGCGGAGCTGGTATTTTATGCCTAAGCATGTGGCTAGGTTCTGGGGTATCGTGGCTGTAAGTGAGGGCCCGATGTCACTCTGAAGTGACCGAGGCAGCCCAAACCTAGGCACTATCTCCTTCAGCAGAGCTTTACAGACTTCTGTAGCTCTCTCAGTCTCAGTAGGGAACGCTTCGATCCATCCTGTGAATGTGCCAATAAAGACTCGCAAGTAAGAAAACCCTTGGGTCTTGGGCATGGCTGTAAATTCTACTTGCCAGTCCGCTCCTGGGTATGATCCCCGATGTTGGACAGGTGTAATTAGAGGAGGTCTGGTTTTTGGGTTATTTTTTAGACAGGTGTCACAATTTTGTGTGACTTGTTTAACAACCTTAGCTAACTGGGGATGGGAGAGAATAGGCTTAAGCAAGATTTCTAGATTATCTTTTCCAAAATGGGCGCTCTTATGTAAGGTGTTAGTAATGTTTTAAACCTGAGAATCAGGGAGTATTATTTGGGCCTGATCAGGCTGAAACCACCCATGTGACCCAATCTCCCAGCCCCGCTCAGCATATCGGGAATGTCCCCCTGGGGTAAAATCTGGAGTCAGGGTTTCCATGGGGAAAAGGGGCAGATAGCAGTGGCAGAGGTAGCTTCCCTGGCAGCTCGTCCTGCCTCTTGATCAGCTTTCCTATTTCCCTGAGCCTCTTTTTCTTGCCCCTTTTGGTGACTCTTGCAGTGGATGACAGCTAATTTTGCAGGAAGTTTGACTGCCTCCAGGAGCCTGAGAATGAGCTCTTTGTGTTTAATAGCAGAGCTTCGGGCACTGAGCATCCCTCTTTCTTTCCAAATTGCTGCACGGGCATGCAGAATGAGGAAAGCATACTTAGAGTCCATACACACATTAATCCTCTTTCCTTCTCCTAACTCCAAAGCTCTTGTCAGGGCAAAAAGTTCAGCTTTCTGGGCTGAGGTGTCTGGGGGAAGAGACCCACTTTCCTTAGTTTCTCCCAGGCTTGCTACAGCATATGCTGCTTTCCTCTCTCCCTTTTCTACAAAACTGCTGCCATCTGTGTGCCAGTTTTCCTCTATGTCAGATGAAGGTGTCTCTGATAGGTCCCGGCGAGAAGAGTATAACTCGTCTGTGATTTGTATGCATTGGTGATCCAGAGGGGAGGTAGGGGGATCTGGCAGTAAGGTTGCTGGATTTAAAGTCTGGCAGACCCTCAACTTTATTTCTGGAGTGTCAAGGAGGAGGGCTTGGTATTGGGTGATCCTTCCTCCTGTCATCCACCTGTCCCCTTTCGTTTCCAAGACTGCTTGCACCCGGTGAGGCGTATACACTGTAGTGGGCTGACCCAGGGTCAGCTTAGATGCCTCCTTAACCATAAGAGCGGTGCCTGCTACTGCCCGGAGGCAAGTGGGCCACCCTCTGGCCACCTCATCTAGTTATTTTGAGAGATAAGCCACAGGTTGTTATACGGGCCCCATCATCTGCTCTAACACCCCAAGAGCAGTTCCTGTCCTTCCAGAAACATAGAGTCTAAAAGGCTTCTCCAGGTTGGGGAGGCCTAAAGCTGGGGCTGTAGTGATGGACTCTTTTAGGGCATTAAAGGCCACCTTGCAGGTCTCATGCCAGTCGAGTGGCTCTTCCTCTTTCCCCCTTAAATTTTCATATAGGGGTCTGGCCAGATTGCCATAATTAGGAATCCAGATCCTGCAAAACCCGGTCCTTCCTCAAAATCCCCTAAGCTGTTGTTTTGTTTGGGGGTACGGGGCATTTAAGATGAGGGATCTCCCCTCGGGGTCAGGCATTCTTTTTCTCTCCGTAATTATAAATCCAAGGTATTTTACTTGGGTTAAGCTAATCTGAGCCTACTTGGGGGATACTCGATAACCCTTTTCATACAGGAAAGTTAGCGTTTTAAATAGTGTCCATTTGAGAGCTGGTAAAATCTGGCCTAGCTATGAGCAAGTCATCCACATACTGTATTAGACTACTGTTTGTTAAAGTTAATTCCCTTAGTTCTCTCCCCGAGGAAGTCCCGAAGATATGAGGGCTGTCCCTAAACCCTTGGGGTAGTCGAGTCCAGTCGAGAGTTGTATGGTCTCTCTTGTTTCCAAGTCCCGCCACTCAAAAGCAAAGAGTTTTTGGGATTCAGGATGGAGAGGAATGCAAAAGAAAGCACCTTGAAGGTCCAAGACTGAGAAGTACTTGGCATTTCCTGGGACTTGGGATAGGAGGGTATATGGGTTTGGGACTATGGGGTGGATGGGAACCACAGCTTCATTAACAGCTCTTAGATCCTGGACGAATCGATAAGATCCATCTGGTTTTTGAACGGGCAAGATTGGGGTGTTGCAGGGGGACTCACAGCTGATTCGAGTTCCAGTATCTCGGTATTTGTTAACTAATGGTTTAAGACCCTCAAGAGCTACTGGTTTTAAGGGATATTGTCTTTTCCAGGGCTAGGGAGCACTTGGTCTCAGAGAAATCTTTACTGGTGGAACATTTATGGCTAAACCAGGGCTGGAGACATCCCACACCTGGGGATTGACATCATCTAAACAAGGGACAGACTCCTCCTTTTCTACCTCTGACTGTAAATATTCAGACATAGGCAAAGAAAATTATCGACTTCTACCTTTGTGTCCCCAAGTCACTCTGGTTTGGAGGCGAAAGTATTATTCTCAAAATGGAAAATTTGGAAGCTGCAAACATGAAAAATTTAAAGAGTCACGCAGAGGCTAGTCACTCTAAGCTAACCCCTAAGACATTTATTGACTGATTTCTAGCTTCTCTTCTTTAACCTTTTTTATCTACAGTAATCCTGTGTGTTCCTTTTAGTTAGGGATTCATTTTTAGACTATCCTGCCTCTTCCACTACGTTCCAGTTTTGGGTCTGATACACTTAGAGATGTGCCAAGTGCTTCCTGAATACTATAGAACATAGTTTATATTTAAAATACTTCCATGCTTATGTAGTGAGTCAATGATTTTAAGTTTATTTGTTACACATTTCAATGTAAAAGTCAATGTGTGAACTAACATATTCACGACTTGGAAAAGTTGGCTTTTTTTTGCTGTGTGTTTGAACTCCTCACCCGACCAAAGGTCATAGAGAGGTCTATTGTTTTTCTAAAATGGTTATAGTGTTGTTTATTTTCTGGTAATTGAATTAGGGTGTGAGTTGCAAAGCCTGTGTTTCTGTTCATTTCATTCCATCTGTTCGGGTTTCTTTCTCTCTCCTGAGTCAGACAGTAATTTCCCATTGGTTGTCCAGTTACCAAGGTTGGTGTCCATGCATCCGTGCTGGTCTCTCCATACATGTCCGGGTGTCCTGTGAAACACTAAGCTTAATTTATTTGGAAATGACCTAGCTGTTCAATACACTGTCATCACTCAGTTGAGCAGAGGGAGAGAAATTCAAGTGACAAAACTCCAGAGAAGTTAGTGTCAGAGCGCCCCGGCGTGGCATGCGTGCAGGGGGTTGGGGGGAGGGGGGCGGGGCGCGGAGCGCGGAGATCTCAGGTGTCCTCCCACCCTGGGCCTCTCCAGGCCCGCCGCTGCTCAGTGGCCTCCCCCCGCCCCCATCGCTTTGGCTGCTCAGGGCCGGGTGGTCTCTGCAGCTGCCCGGCATCCTGCCCGAGGCCCGCCCTGCCCACACGCTGTCTTCCAGTCTCTCTCTGAACCCTCGACTCTTTCTGCCTCTGTCTCACCTGGCGTGGGTGCGTGCGAGTGCCTGTCCGTGTGCCTGGCTGTCGCTCGTCGGCTCTCTCTGGAAGGTCCTGTGCTGGGCCCGTGGCGTGGGGGCAGGGCGGGCCTCGGTTTGGGGACAGGGCGGGGCTGAGGCACTCCAGGGGGTTTGCACAGCCGGCAGGATGGGCGCCTGTGGCCCCGGCTGGGCTGCCCCTAAGCCCGCAGGAGGCTCCGGGGACCGCGGCCCCGAACCGACGCCCCGCTCGTCCGAATCCACGTGACCCTGAGCAGCGAACGGGATGGTGGGGGGCCGGGGGTGGGGGGGCACCGAGACGTCCTCCCCCTCAAGCCACCCCCCTCCCCAAACCCCGCCAGAGCTCCCGCAGCCTCGTCAGGCCGCTCGGGGTCCGGGAAGCGCCCCGGGCCGGGCCAGGCGCGTGCTGGCCGGGGGTGGCGTCGGCTGGTCTCCCAGCTGCAGGGCCTGTCCCGGTTTTTCCCATCAGTTTCAACAGTGACGGTCACCCCACATTGTGAGTCGTCTAGATTTCTCACTGACACCCCTGTTAGGGAGTGGCTTTTTAGAGAGATATGGAAGGTCACTTGGGGGATGTTAGTCATGAGAGAAAATAAGGGCTCAGGTGGGATTGCAGATGTAATCCAGGGGGTAAATAGAGACAGTTGTTGCTGGTACCAAGACATGAAGTTTTTTTTCCCCCTTTCCCCAAAAGGCCATATTACGACCACATGGGGGCGCTGAGTAACAGCCCATAGCTCGGCTGGAAGGGTGGGCCTTTGATAGTGATACCCTGGGATGGGTTGGACATACCCCCAACCTTTGTCATTAATGCAGATGCAGCCCGGGCTGGTTAGGTTGAGTTGAGAAGCAGTGTGGTTTGCAAGTGAACATGCCTCGTTTAGGGAGAGATCAATAGCCATACAGGGAGATTTGATTAGAAAGAGGAAGAACATCATATGATGCATTTTACTTATCTGAGGCAGGATTGATGGGGTTCTGCTTGAACAAGAGCCTGAGATCTTCAACAGGTTCACAGGAATAGCTGTCCTCTGGCTTTGGAGTCTCAGTTTCTGTCTCCCCCTCCTGTAGGCCATAGGGATTTATTCTAGAATTGTTGACCCAGGCAGATAGACCCTTCACTTTTACAGCAGTTGAAGTCACTAGAACAACCTGATATGGCCCTGTCCATTTCTCAGACAGCTGGTTTGGACTCCCTTTTTCTTGCCAGGTCTTTACTGATACTTGATCCCCTGGCTTTACCTGGGGATTTTTCAAGTCTTCCTGTGGTTTGTTCTCCATACCGTTGGAGTTCTTGCTGAAACCTTCCCAGGTCAATTATATGTTTTAAGAGTGTATTGGCATCCTCGTCAAGAAACAAATCAGAAGTTCAGAATGGTCGTTCATACATCATTTCATAAGGACTTAACAATAGTGGCCGTTTGGGGGATGTCCGTAGCCTCATGAGGGCTATGGGCAGCATATGTGTCCACTTATTATGTGTTTCTGACATAGCTTAGCCAGAGCCCTTTTAAGAGTCTGGTTGGCTCTCTCTACCTTTCCTGAAGCTTGAGGCCTCCAGGATGAGCGGAGCTGGTATTTTATGCCTAAGCATGTGGCTAGGTTCTGGGGTATCGTGGCTGTAAGTGAGGGCCCGTTGTCACTCTGAAGTGACCGAGGCAGCCCAAACCTAGGCACTATCTCCTTCAGCAGAGCTTTACAGACTTCTGTAGCTCTCTCAGTCTCAGTAGGGAACGCTTCGATCCATCCTGTGAATGTGTCAATGAAGACTCGCAAGTAAGAAAACCCTTGGGTCTTGGGCATGGCTGTAAATTCTACTTGCCTGTCCGCTCCTGGGTATGATCCCCGATGTTGGACAGGTGTAATTAGAGGAGGTCTGGTTTTTGGGTTATTTTTTAGACAGGTGTCACAATTTTGTGTGACTTGTTTAACAACCTTAGCTAACTGGGGATGGGAGAGAATAGGCTTAAGCAAGATTTCTAGATTATCTTTTCCAAAATGGGCGCTCTTATGTAAGGAGTTAGTAATGTTTTAAACCTGAGAATCAGGGAGTATTATTTGGGCCTGATCAGGCTGAAACCACCCATGTGACCCAATCTCCCAGCCCCGCTCAGCATATCGGGAATGTCCCCCTGGGGTAAAATCTGGAGTCAGGGTTTCCATGGGGAAAAGGGGCAGATAGCAGTGGCAGAGGTAGCTTCCCCGGCAGCTCGTCCTGCCTCTTGATCAGCTTTCCTATTTCCCTGAGCCTCTTTTTCTTGCCCCTTTTGGTGACTCTTGCAGTGGATGACAGCTAATTTTGCAGGAAGTTTGACTGCCTCCAGGAGCCTGAGAATGAGCTCTTTGTGTTTAATAGCAGAGCTTCGGGCACTGAGCATCCCTCTTTCTTTCCAAATTGCTGCACGGGCATGCAGAATGAGGAAAGCATACTTAGAGTCCATACACACATTAATCCTCTTTCCTTCTCCTAACTCCAAAGCTCTTGTCAGGGCAAAAAGTTCAGCTTTCTGGGCTGAGGTGTCTGGGGGAAGAGACCCACTTTCCTTAGTTTCTTCCAGGCTTGCTACAGCATATGCTGCTTTCCTCTCTCCCTTTTCTACAAAACTGCTGCCATCTGTGTGCCAGTTTTCCTCTGGGTCAGATAAAGGTGTCTCTGATAGGTCCCGGCGAGAAGAGTATAACTCGTCTGTGATTTGTATGCATTGGTGATCCAGAGGGGAGGTAGGGGGATCTGGCAGTAAGGTTGCTGGATTTAAAGTCTGGCAGACCCTCAACTTTATTTCTGGAGTGTCAAGGAGGAGGGCTTGGTATTGGGTGATCCTTCCTCCTGTCATCCACCTGTCCCCTTTCGTTTCCAAGACTGCTTGCACCCGGTGAGGCGTATACACTGTAGTGGGCTGACCCAGGGTCAGCTTAGATGCCTCCTTAACCATAAGAGCGGTGCCTGCTACTGCCCGGAGGCAAGTGGGCCACCCTCTGGCCACCTCATCTAGTTATTTTGAGAGATAAGCCACAGGTTGTTATACGGGCCCCATCATCTGCTCTAACACCCCAATAGCAGTTCCTGTCCTTCCAGAAACATAGAGTCTAAAAGGCTTCTCCAGGTTGGGGAGGCCTAAAGCTGGGGCTGTAGTGATGGACTCTTTTAGGGCATTAAAGGCCACCTTGCAGGTCTCATGCCAGTCGAGTGGCTCTTCCTCTTTCCCCCTTAAATTTTCATATAGGGGTCTGGCCAGATTGCCATAATTAGGAATCCAGATCCTGCAAAACCCGGTCCTTCCTCAAAATCCCCTAAGCTGTTGTTTTGTTTGGGGGTACGGGGCATTTAAGATGAGGGATCTCCCCTCGGGGTCAGGCATTCTTTTTCTCTCCGTAATTATAAATCCAAGGTATTTTACTTGGGTTAAGCTAATCTGAGCCTACTTGGGGGATACTCGATAACCCTTTTCATACAGGAAAGTTAGCGTTTTAAATAGTGTCCATTTGAGAGCTGGTAAAATCTGGCCTAGCTATGAGCAAGTCATCCACATACTGTATTAGACTACTGTTTGTTAAAGTTAATTCCCTTAGTTCTCTCCCCGAGGAAGTCCCGAAGATATGAGGGCTGTCCCTAAACCCTTGGGGTAGTCGAGTCCAGTCGAGAGTTGTATGGTCTCTCTTGTTTCCAAGTCCCGCCACTCAAAAGCAAAGAGTTTTTGGGATTCAGGATGGAGAGGAATGCAAAAGAAAGCACCTTGAAGGTCCAAGACTGAGAAGTACTTGGCATTTCCTGGGACTTGGGATAGGAGGGTATATGGGTTTGGGACTATGGGGTGGATGGGAACCACAGCTTCATTAACAGCTCTTAGATCCTGGACGAATCGATAAGATCCATCTGGTTTTTGAACGGGCAAGATTGGGGTGTTGCAGGGGGACTCACAGCTGATTCGAGTTCCAGTATCTCGGTATTTGTTAACTAATGGTTTAAGACCCTCAAGAGCTACTGGTTTTAAGGGATATTGTCTTTTCCAGGGCTAGGGAGCACTTGGTCTCAGAGAAATCTTTACTGGTGGAACATTTATGGCTAAACCAGGGCTGGAGACATCCCACACCTGGGGATTGACATCATCTAGACAAGGGACAGACTCCTCCTTTTCTACCTCTGACTGTAAATATTCAGACATAGGCAAAGAAAATTATCGACTTCTACCTTTGTGTCCCCAAGTCACTCTGGTTTGGAGGCGAAAGTATTATTCTCAAAATGGAAAATTTGGAAGCTGCAAACATGAAAAATTTAAAGAGTCACGCAGAGGCTAGTCACTCTAAGCTAACCCCTAAGACATTTATTGACTGATTTCTAGCTTCTCTTCTTTAACCTTTTTTATCTACAGTAATCCTGTGTGTTCCTTTTAGTTAGGGATTCATTTTTAGACTATCCTGCCTCTTCCACTACGTTCCAGTTTTGGGTCTGATACACTTAGAGATGTGCCAAGTGCTTCCTGAATACTATAGAACATAGTTTATATTTAAAATACTTCCATGCTTATGTAGTGAGTCAATGATTTTAAGTTTATTTGTTACACATTTCAATGTAAAAGTCAATGTGTGAACTAACATATTCACGACTTGGAAAAGTTGGCTTTTTTTTGCTGTGTGTTTGAACTCCTCACCCGACCAAAGGACATAGAGAGGTCTATTGTTTTTCTAAAATGGTTATAGTGTTGTTTATTTTCTGGTAATTGAATTAGGGTGTGAGTTGCAAAGCCTGTGTTTCTGTTCATTTCATTCCATCTGTTCAGGTTTCTTTCTCTCTCCTGAGTCAGACAGTAATTTCCCATTGGTTGTCCAGTTACCAAGGTTGGTGTCCATGCATCCGTGCTGGTCTCTCCATACATGTCCGGGTGTCCTGTGAAACACTAAGCTTAATTTATTTGGAAATGACCTAGCTGTTCAATACACTGTCATCACTCAGTTGAGCAGAGGGAGAGAAATTCAAGTGACAAAACTCCAGAGAAGTTAGTGTCAGAGCGCCCCGGCGTGGCATGCGTGCAGGGGGTTGGGGGGAGGGGGGCGGGGCGCGGAGCGCGGAGATCTCAGGTGTCCTCCCACCCTGGGCCTCTCCAGGCCCGCCGCTGCTCAGTGGCCTCCCCCCGCCCCCATCGCTTTGGCTGCTCAGGGCCGGGTGGTCTCTGCAGCTGCCCGGCATCCTGCCCGAGGCCCGCCCTGCCCACACGCTGTCTTCCAGTCTCTCTCTGAACCCTCGACTCTTTCTGCCTCTGTCTCACCTGGCGTGGGTGCGTGCGAGTGCCTGTCCGTGTGCCTGGCTGTCGCTCGTCCGCTCTCTCTGGAAGGTCCTGTGCTGGGCCCGTGGCGTGGGGGCAGGGCGGGCCTCGGTTTGGGGACAGGGCGGGGCTGAGGCACTCCAGGGGGTTTGCACAGCCGGCAGGATGGGCGCCTGTGGCCCCGGCTGGGCTGCCCCTAAGCCCGCAGGAGGCTCCGGGGACCGCGGCCCCGGACCGACGCCCCGCTCGTCCGAATCCACGTGACCCTGAGCAGCTAACGGGATGGTGGGCGGCCGGGGGTGGGGGGGCACCGAGACGTCCTCCCCGCTCAAGCCACGCCCTCCCCAAACCCCGCCAGAGCTCCCGCAGCCTCGTCAGGCCGCTCGGGGTCCGGGAAGCGCCCCGGGCCGGGCCAGGCGCGTGCTGGCCGGGGGTGGCGTCGGCTGGTCTCCCAGCTGCAGGGCCTGTCCCGGTTTTTCCCATCAGTTTCAACAGTGACGGTCACCCCACATTGTGAGTCGTCTAGATTTCTCACTGACACCCCTGTTAGGGAGTGGCTTTTTAGAGAGATATGGAAGGTCACTTGGGGGATGTTAGTCATGAGAGAAAATAAGGGCTCAGGTGGGATTGCAGATGTAATCCAGGGGGTAAATAGAGACAGTTGTTGCTGGTACCAAGACATGAAGTTTTTTTTCCCCCTTTCCCCAAAAGGCCATATTACGACCACATGGGGGCGCTGAGTAACAGCCCATAGCTCGGCTGGAAGGGTGGGCCTTTGATAGTGATACCCTGGGATGGGTTGGACATACCCCCAACCTTTGTCATTAATGCAGATGCAGCCCGGGCTGGTTAGGTTGAGTTGAGAAGCAGTGTGGTTTGCAAGTGAACATGCCTCGTTTAGGGAGAGATCAATAGCCATACAGGGAGATTTGATTAGAAAGAGGAAGAACATCATATGATGCTTTTTACTTATCTGAGGCAGGATTGATGGGGTTCTGCTTGAACAAGAGCCTGAGATCTTCAACAGGTTCACAGGAATAGCTGTCCTCTGGCTTTGGAGTCTCAGTTTCTGTCTCCCCCTCCTGTAGGCCATAGGGTTTTATTCTAGAATTGTGGACCCAGGCAGATAGACCCTTCACTTTTACAGCAGTTGAAGTCACTAGAACAACCTGATATGGCCCTGTCCATTTCTCAGACAGCTGGTTTGGACTCCCTTTTTCTTGCCAGGTCTTTACTGATACTTGATCCCCTGGCTTTACCTGGGGATTTTTCAAGTCTTCCTGTGGTTTGTTCTCCATACCGTTGGAGTTCTTGCTGAAACCTTCCCAGGTCAATTATATGTTTTAAGAGTGTATTGGCATCCTCGTCAAGAAACAAATCAGAAGTTCAGAATGGTCGTCCATACATCATTTCATAAGGACTTAACAATAGTGGCCGTTTGGGGGATGTCCGTAGCCTCATGAGGGCTATGGGCAGCATATGTGTCCACTTATTATGTGTTTCTGACATAGCTTAGCCAGAGCCCTTTTAAGAGTCTGGTTGGCTCTCTCTACCTTTCCTGAAGCTTGAGGCCTCCAGGATGAGCGGAGCTGGTATTTTATGCCTAAGCATGTGGCTAGGTTCTGGGGTATCGTGGCTGTAAGTGAGGGCCCGTTGTCACTCTGAAGTGACCGAGGCAGCCCAAAGCTAGGCACTATCTCCTTCAGCAGAGCTTTACAGACTTCTGTAGCTCTCTCAGTCTCAGTAGGGAACGCTTCGATCCATCCTGTGAATGTGTCAATAAAGACTCGCAAGTAAGAAAACCCTTGGGTCTTGGGCATGGCTGTAAATTCTACTTGCCAGTCCGCTCCTGGGTATGATCCCCGATGTTGGACAGGTGTAACTAGAGGAGGTCTGGTTTTTGGGTTATTTTTTAGACAGGTGTCACAATTTTGTGTGACCTGTTTAACAACCTTAGCTAACTGGGGATGGGAGAGAATAGGCTTAAGCAAGATTTCTAGATTATCTTTTCCAAAATGGGCACTCTTATGTAAGGAGTTAGTAATGTTTTAAACCTGAGAATCAGGGAGTATTATTTGGGCCTGATCAGGCTGAAACCACCCATGTGACCCAATCTCCCAGCCCCGCTCAGCATATCGGGAATGTCCCCCTGGGGTAAAATCTGGAGTCAGGGTTTCCATGGGGAAAAGGGGCAGATAGCAGTGGCAGAGGTAGCTTCCCCGGCAGCTCGTCCTGCCTCTTGATCAGCTTTCCTATTTCCCTGAGCCTCTTTTTCTTGCCCCTTTTGGTGACTCTTGCAGTGGATGACAGCTAATTTTGCAGGAAGTTTGACTGCCTCCAGGAGCCTGAGAATGAGCTCTTTGTGTTTAATAGCAGAGCTTCGGGCACTGAGCATCCCTCTTTCTTTCCAAATTGCTGCACGGGCATGCAGAATGAGGAAAGCATACTTAGAGTCCATACACACATTAATCCTCTTTCCTTCTCCTAACTCCAAAGCTCTTGTCAGGGCAAAAAGTTCAGCTTTCTGGGCTGAGGTGTCTGGGGGAAGAGACCCACTTTCCTTAGTTTCTTCCAGGCTTGCTACAGCATATGCTGCTTTCCTCTCTCCCTTTTCTACAAAACTGCTGCCATCTGTGTGCCAGTTTTCCTCTGGGTCAGATAAAGGTGTCTCTGATAGGTCCCGGCGAGAAGAGTATAACTCGTCTGTGATTTGTATGCATTGGTGATCCAGAGGGGAGGTAGGGGGATCTGGCAGTAAGGTTGCTGGATTTAAAGTCTGGCAGACCCTCAACTTTATTTCTGGAGTGTCAAGGAGGAGGGCTTGGTATTGGGTGATCCTTCCTCCTGTCATCCACCTGTCCCCTTTCGTTTCCAAGACTGCTTGCACCCGGTGAGGCGTATACACTGTAGTGGGCTGACCCAGGGTCAGCTTAGATGCCTCCTTAACCATAAGAGCGGTGCCTGCTACTGCCCGGAGGCAAGTGGGCCACCCTCTGGCCACCTCATCTAGTTATTTTGAGAGATAAGCCACAGGTTGTTATACGGGCCCCATCATCTGCTCTAACACCCCAAGAGCAGTTCCTGTCCTTCCAGAAACATAGAGTCTAAAAGGCTTCTCCAGGTTGGGGAGGCCTAAAGCTGGGGCTGTAGTGATGGACTCTTTTAGGGCATTAAAGGCCACCTTGCAGGTCTCATGCCAGTCGAGTGGCTCTTCCTCTTTCCCCCTTAAATTTTCATATAGGGGTCTGGCCAGATTGCCATAATTAGGAATCCAGATCCTGCAAAACCCGGTCCTTCCTCAAAATCCCCTAAGCTGTTGTTTTGTTTGGGGGTACGGGGCATTTAAGATGAGGGATCTCCCCTCGGGGTCAGGCATTCTTTTTCTCTCCGTAATTATAAATCCAAGGTATTTTACTTGGGTTAAGCTAATCTGAGCCTACTTGGGGGATACTCGATAACCCTTTTCATACAGGAAAGTTAGCGTTTTAAATAGTGTCCATTTGAGAGCTGCTAAAATCTGGCCTAGCTATGAGCAAGTCATCCACATATTGTATTAGTCTGCTGTTTGTTAAAGTTTATTCCCTTAGTTCTCTCCCCGAGGAAGTCCCGAAGATATGAGGGCTGTCCCTAAACCCTTGGGGTAGTCAAGTCCAGTCGAGAGTTGTATGGTCTCTCTTGTTTCCAAGTCCCGCCACTCAAAAGCAAAGAGTTTTTGGGATTCAGGATGGAGAGGAATGCAAAAGAAAGCACCTTGAAGGTCCAAGACTGAGAAGTACTTGGCATTTCCTGAGACTTGGGATAGAAGGGTATATGGGTATGGGACTATGGGGTGGATGGGAACCACAGCTTCATTAACAGCTCTTAGATCCTGGACGAATCGATAAGATCCATCTGGTTTTTGAACGGGCAAGATTGGGGTGTTGCAGGGGGACTCACAGCTGATTCGAGTTCCAGTATCTCGGTATTTGTTAACTAATGGTTTAAGACCCTCAAGAGCTACTGGTTTTAAGGGATATTGTCTTTTCCAGGGCTAGGGAGCACTTGGTCTCAGAGAAATCTTTACTGGTGGAACATTTATGGCTAAACCAGGGCTGGAGACATCCCACACCTGGGGATTGACATCATCTAGACAAGGGACAGACTCCTCCTTTTCTACCTCTGACTGTAAATATTCAGACATAGGCAAAGAAAATTATCGACTTCTACCTTTGTGTCCCCAAGTCACTCTGGTTTGGAGGCGAAAGTATTATTCTCAAAATGGAAAATTTGGAAGCTGCAAACATGAAAAATTTAAAGAGTCACGCAGAGGCTAGTCACTCTAAGCTAACCCCTAAGACATTTATTGACTGATTTCTAGCTTCTCTTCTTTAACCTTTTTTATCTACAGTAATCCTGTGTGTTCCTTTTAGTTAGGGATTCATTTTTAGACTATCCTGCCTCTTCCACTACGTTCCAGTTTTGGGTCTGATACACTTAGAGATGTGCCAAGTGCTTCCTGAATACTATAGAACATAGTTTATATTTAAAATACTTCCATGCTTATGTAGTGAGTCAATGATTTTAAGTTTATTTGTTACACATTTCAATGTAAAAGTCAATGTGTGAACTAACATATTCACGACTTGGAAAAGTTGGCTTTTTTTTGCTGTGTGTTTGAACTCCTCACCCGACCAAAGGTCATAGAGAGGTCTATTGTTTTTCTAAAATGGTTATAGTGTTGTTTATTTTCTGGTAATTGAATTAGGGTGTGAGTTGCAAAGCCTGTGTTTCTGTTCATTTCATTCCATCTGTTCGGGTTTCTTTCTCTCTCCTGAGTCAGACAGTAATTTCCCATTGGTTGTCCAGTTACCAAGGTTGGTGTCCATGCATCCGTGCTGGTCTCTCCATACATGTCCGGGTGTCCTGTGAAACACTAAGCTTAATTTATTTGGAAATGACCTAGCTGTTCAATACACTGTCATCACTCAGTTGAGCAGAGGGAGAGAAATTCAAGTGACAAAACTCCAGAGAAGCTAGTGTCAGAGCGCCCCGGCGTGGCATGCGTGCAGGGGGTTGGGGGGAGGGGGGCGGGGCGCGGAGCGCGGAGATCTCAGGTGTCCTCCCACCCTGGGCCTCTCCAGGCCCGCCGCTGCTCAGTGGCCTCCCCCCGCCCCCATCGCTTTGGCTGCTCAGGGCCGGGTGGTCTCTGCAGCTGCCCGGCATCCTGCCCGAGGCCCGCCCTGCCCACACGCTGTCTTCCAGTCTCTCTCTGAACACTCGACTCTTTCTGCCTCTGTCTCACCTGGCGTGGGTGCGTGCGAGTGCCTGTCCGTGTGCCTGGCTGTCGCTCGTCCGCTCTCTCTGGAAGGTCCTGTGCTGGGCCCGTGGCGTGGGGGCAGGGCGGGCCTCGGTTTGGGGACAGGGCGGGGCTGAGGCACTCCAGGGGGTTTGCACAGCCGGCAGGATGGGCGCCTGTGGCCCCGGCTGGGCTGCCCCTAAGCCCGCAGGAGGCTCCGGGGACCGCGGCCCCGGGCCGACGCCCCGCTCGTCCGGATCCACGTGACCCTGAGCAGCGAACGGGATGGTGGGGGGCGGGGGGTTGGGGGGGCACCGAGACGTCCTCCCCGCTCAAGCCACCCCCCTCCCCAAACCCCGCCAGAGCTCCCGCAGCCTCGCCAGGCCGCTCGGTGTCCGGGAAGCGCCCCGGGCCGGGCCAGGCGCGTGCTGGCCGGGGGTGGCGTTGGCTGGTCTCCCAGCTGCAGGGCCTGTCCCGGTTTTTCCCATCAGTTTCAACAGTGACGGTCACCCCACATTGTGAGTCGTCTAGATTTCTCACTGACACCCCTGTTAGGGAGTGGCTTTTTAGAGAGATATGGAAGGTCACTTGGGGGATGTTAGTCATGAGAGAAAATAAGGGCTCAGGTGGGATTGCAGATGTAATCCAGGGGGTAAATAGAGACAGTTGTTGCTGGTACCAAGACATGAAGTTTTTTTTCCCCCTTTCCCCAAAAGGCCATATTACGACCACATGGGGGCGCTGAGTAACAGCCCATAGCTCGGCTGGAAGGGTGGGCCTTTGATAGTGATACCCTGGGATGGGTTGGACATACCCCCAACCTTTGTCATTAATGCAGATGCAGCCCGGGCTGGTTAGGTTGAGTTGAGAAGCAGTGTGGTTTGCAAGTGAACATGCCTCGTTTAGGGAGAGATCAATAGCCATACAGGGAGATTTGATTAGAAAGAGGAAGAACATCATATGATGCATTTTACTTATCTGAGGCAGGATTGATGGGGTTCTGCTTGAACAGGAGCCTGAGATCTTCAACAGGTTCACAGGAATAGCTGTCCTCTGGCTTTGGAGTCTCAGTTTCTGTCTCCCCCTCCTGTAGGCCATAGGGTTTTATTCTAGAATTGTGGACCCAGGCAGATAGACCCTTCACTTTTACAGCAGTTGAAGTCACTAGAACAACCTGATATGGCCCTGTCCATTTCTCAGACAGCTGGTTTGGACTCCCTTTTTCTTGCCAGGTCTTTACTGATACTTGATCCTCTGGCTTTACCTGGGGATTTTTCAAGTCTTCCTGTGGTTTGTTCTCCATACCGTTGGAGTTCTTGCTGAAACCTTCCCAGGTCAATTATATGTTTTAAGAGTGTATTGGCATCCTCGTCAAGAAACAAATCAGAAGTTCAGAATGGTCGTCCATACATCATTTCATAAGGACTTAACAATAGTGGCCGTTTGGGGGATGTCCGTAGCCTCATGAGGGCTATGGGCAGCATATGTGTCCACTTATCATGTGTTTCTGACATAGCTTAGCCAGAGCCCTTTTAAGAGTCTGGTTGGCTCTCTCTACCTTTCCTGAAGCTTGAGTCCTCCAGGATGAGCGGAGCTGGTATTTTATGCCTAAGCATGTGGCTAGGTTCTGGGGTATCGTGGCTGTAAGTGAGGGCCCGTTGTCACTCTGAAGTGACCGAGGCAGCCCAAAGCTAGGCACTATCTCCTTCAGCAGAGCTTTACAGACTTCTGTAGCTCTCTCAGTCTCAGTAGGGAACGCTTCGATCCATCCTGTGAATGTGTCAATAAAGACTCGCAAGTAAGAAAACCCTTGGGTCTTGGGCATGGCTGTAAATTCTACTTGCCAGTCCGCTCCTGGGTATGATCCCCGATGTTGGACAGGTGTAATTAGAGGAGGTCTGGTTTTTGGGTTATTTTTTAGACAGGTGTCACAATTTTGTGTGACCTGTTTAACAACCTTAGCTAACTGGGGATGGGAGAGAATAGGCTTAAGCAAGATTTCTAGATTATCTTTTCCAAAATGGGCACTCTTATGTAAGGAGTTAGTAATGCTTTAAACCTGAGAATCAGGGAGTATTATTTGGGCCTGATCAGGCTGAAACCACCCATGTGACCCAATCTCCCAGCGCCGCTCAGCATATCGGGAATGTCCCCCTGGGGTAAAATCTGGAGTCAGGGTTTCCATGGGGAAAAGGGGCAGATAGCAGTGGCAGAGGTAGCTTCCCCGGCAGCTCGTCCTGCCTCTTGATCAGCTTTCCTATTTCCCTGAGCCTCTTTTTCTTGCCCCTTTTGGTGACTCTTGCAGTGGATGACAGCTAATTTTGCAGGAAGTTTGACTGCCTCCAGGAGCCTGAGAATGAGCTCTTTGTGTTTAATAGCAGAGCTTCGGGCACTGAGCATCCCTCTTTCTTTCCAAATTGCTGCACGGGCATGCAGAATGAGGAAAGCATACTTAGAGTCCATACACACATTAATCCTCTTTCCTTCTCCTAACTCCAAAGCTCTTGTCAGGGCAAAAAGTTCAGCTTTCTGGGCTGAGGTGTCTGGGGGAAGAGACCCACTTTCCTTAGTTTCTTCCAGGCTTGCTACAGCATATGCTGCTTTCCTCTCTCCCTTTTCTACAAAACTGCTGCCATCTGTGTGCCAGTTTTCCTCTGGGTCAGATAAAGGTGTCTCTGATAGGTCCCGGCGAGAAGAGTATAACTCGTCTGTGATTTGTATGCATTGGTGATCCAGAGGGGAGGTAGGGGGATCGGGCAGTAAGGTTGCAGGATTTAAAGTCTGGCAGACCCTCAACTTTATTTCTGGAGTGTCAAGGAGGAGGGCTTGGTATTGGGTGATCCTTCCTCCTGTCATCCACCTGTCCCCTTTCGTTTCCAAGACTGCTTGCACCCGGTGAGGCGTATACACTGTAGTGGGCTGACCCAGGGTCAGCTTAGATGCCTCCTTAACCATAAGAGCGGTGCCTGCTACTGCCCGGAGGCAAGTGGGCCACCCTCTGGCCACCTCATCTAGTTATTTTGAGAGATAAGCCACAGGTTGTTATACGGGCCCCATCATCTGCTCTAACACCCCAAGAGCAGTTCCTGTCCTTCCAGAAACATAGAGTCTAAAAGGCTTCTCCAGGTTGGGGAGGCCTAAAGCTGGGGCTGTAGTGATGGACTCTTTTAGGGCATTAAAGGCCACCTTGCAGGTCTCATGACAGTCGAGTGGCTCTTCCTCTTTCCCCCTTAAATTTTCATATAGGGGTCTGGCCAGATTGCCATAATTAGGAATCCAGATCCTGCAAAACCCGGTCCTTCCTCAAAATCCCCTAAGCTGTTGTTTTGTTTGGGGGTACGGGGCATTTAAGATGAGGGATCTCCCCTCGGGGTCAGGCATTCTTTTTCTCTCCGTAATTATAAATCCAAGGTATTTTACTTGGGTTAAGCTAATCTGAGCCTACTTGGGGGATACTCGATAACCCTTTTCATAGAGGAAAGTTAGCGTTTTAAATAGTGTCCATTTGAGAGCTGGTAAAATCTGGCCTAGCTATGAGCAAGTCATCCACATACTGTATTAGACTGCTGTTTGTTAAAGTTAATTCCCTTAGTTCTCTCCCCGAGGAAGTCCCGAAGATATGAGGGCTGTCCCTAAACCCTTGGGGTAGTCGAGTCCAGTCGAGAGTTGTATGGTCTCTCTTGTTTCCAAGTCCCGCCACTCAAAAGCAAAGAGTTTTTGGGATTCAGGATGGAGAGGAATGCAAAAGAAAGCACCTTGAAGGTCCAAGACTGAGAAGTACTTGGCATTTCCTGGGACTTGGGATAGGAGGGTATATGGGTTTGGGACTATGGGGTGGATGGGAACCACAGCTTCATTAACAGCTCTTAGATCCTGGACGAATCGATAAGATCCATCTGGTTTTTGAATGGGCAAGATTGGGGTGTTGCAGGGGGACTCACAGCTGATTCGAGTTCCAGTATCTCGGTATTTGTTAACTAATGGTTTAAGACCCTCAAGAGCTACTGGTTTTAAGGGATATTGTCTTTTCCAGGGCTAGGGAGCACTTGGTCTCAGAGAAATCTTTACTGGTGGAACATTTATGGCTAAACCAGGGCTGGAGACATCCCACACCTGGGGATTGACATCATCTAGACAAGGGACAGACTCCTCCTTTTCTACCTCTGACTGTAAATATTCAGACATAGGCAAAGAAAATTATCGACTTCTACCTTTGTGTCCCCAAGTCACTCTGGTTTGGAGGCGAAAGTATTATTCTCAAAATGGAAAATTTGGAAGCTGCAAACATGAAAAATTTAAAGAGTCACGCAGAGGCTAGTCACTCTAAGCTAACCCCTAAGACATTTATTGACTGATTTCTAGCTTCTCTTCTTTAACCTTTTTTATCTACAGTAATCCTGTGTGTTCCTTTTAGTTAGGGATTCATTTTTAGACTATCCTGCCTCTTCCACTACGTTCCAGTTTTGGGTCTGATACACTTAGAGATGTGCCAAGTGCTTCCTGAATACTATAGAATATATTTTATGTTTAAAATACTTCCATGCTTATGTAGTGAGTCAATGATTTTAAGTTTATTTGTTACACATTTCAATGTAAAAGTCAATGTGTGAACTAACATATTCACGACTTGGAAAAGTTGGCTTTTTTTTGCTGTGTGTTTGAACTCCTCACCCGACCAAAGGTCATAGAGAGGTCTATTGTTTTTCTAAAATGGTTATAGTGTTGTTTATTTTCTGGTAATTGAATTAGGGTGTGAGTTGCAAAGCCTGTGTTTCTGTTCATTTCATTCCATCTGTTCGGGTTTCTTTCTCTCTCCTGAGTCAGACAGTAATTTCCCATTGGTTGTCCAGTTACCAAGGTTGGTGTCCATGCATCCGTGCTGGTCTCTCCATACATGTCCGGGTGTCCTGTGAAACACTAAGCTTAATTTATTTGGAAATGACCTAGCTGTTCAATACACTGTCATCACTCAGTTGAGCAGAGGGAGAGAAATTCAAGTGACAAAACTCGAGAGAAGCTAGTGTCAGAGCGCCCCGGCGTGGCATGCGTGCAGGTGGTTGGGGGGAGGGGGGCGGGGCGCGGAGCGCGGAGATCTCAGGTGTCCTCCCACCTTGGGCCTCACCAGGCCCGCCGATGCTCAGTGGCCTCCCCCCGCCCCCATCGCTTTGGCTGCTCAGGGCCGGGTGGTCTCTGCAGCTGCCCGGCATCCTGCCCGAGGCCCGCCCTGCCCACACGCTGTCTTCCAGTCTCTCTCTGAACCCTCGACTCTTTCTGCCTCTGTCTCACCTGGCGTGGGTGCGTGCGAGTGCCTCTCCGTGTGCCTGGATGTCGCTAGTCCGCTCTCTCTGGAAGGTCCTGTGCTGGGCCCGTGGCGTGGGGGCAGGGCGGGCCTCGGTTTGGGGACAGGGCGGGGCTGAGGCACTCCAGGGGGTTTGCACAGCCGGCAGGATGGGCGCCTGTGGCCCCGGCTGGGCTGCCCCTAAGCCCGCAGGAGGCTCCGGGGACCGCGGCCCCGGACCGACGCCCCGCTCGTCCGGATCCACGTGACCCTGAGCAGCGAACGGGATGGTGGGGGGCCGGGGGTGGGGGGGCACCGAGACGTCCTCCCCGCTCAAGCCACCCCCCTCCCCAAACCCCGCCAGAGCTCCCGCAGCCTCGCCAGGCCGCTCGGTGTCCGGGAAGCGCCCCGGGCCTGGCCAGGCGCGTGCTGGCCGGGGGTGGCGTCGGCTGGTCTCCCAGCTGCAGGGTCTGTCCCGGTTTTTCCCATCAGTTTCAACAGTGACCGTCACCCCACATTGTGAGTCGTCTAGATTTCTCACTGACACCCCTGTTAGGGAGTGGCTTTTTAGAGAGATAGGGAAGGTCACTTGGGGGATGTTAGTCATGAGAGAAAATAAGGGCTCAGGTGGGATTGCAGATGTCATCAAGGGGGTAAATATAGACAGTTGTTGCTGGTACCAAGACATGAAGTTTTTTTTCCCCCTTTCCCCAAAAGGCCATATTACGACCACATGGGGGCACTGAGTAACAGCCCATAGCTCGGCTGGAAGGGTGGGCCTTTGATAGTGATACCCTGGGATGGGTTGGACATACCCCCAACCTTTGTCATTAATGCAGATGCAGCCCGGGCTGGTTAGGTTGAGTTGAGAAGCAGTGTGGTTTGCAAGTGAACATGCCTCGTTTAGGGAGAGATCAATAGCCATACAGGGAGATTTGATTAGAAAGAGGAAGAACATCATATGATGCATTTTACTTATCTGAGGCAGGATTGATGGGGTTCTGCTTGAACAAGAGCCTGAGATCTTCAACAGGTTCACAGGAATAGCTGTCCTCTGGCTTTGGAGTCTCAGTTTCTGTCTCCCCCTCCTGTAGGCCATAGGGTTTTATTCTAGAATTGTGGACCCAGGCAGATAGACCCTTCACTTTTACAGCAGTTGAAGTCACTAGAACAACCTGATATGGCCCTGTCCATTTCTCAGACAGCTGGTTTGGACTCCCTTTTTCTTGCCAGGTCTTTACGGATACTTGATCCCCTGGCTTTACCTGGGGATTTTTCAAGTCTTCCTGTGGTTTGTTCTCCATATCGTTGGAGTTCTTGCTGAAACCTTCCCAGGTCAATTATATGTTTTAAGAGTGTATTGGCATCCTCGTCAAGAAACAAATCAGAAGTTCAGAATGGTCGTCCATACATCATTTCATAAGGACTTAACAATAGTGGCCGTTTGGGGGATGTCCGTAGCCTCATGAGGGCTATGGGCAGCATATGTGTCCACTTATTATGTGTTTCTGACATAGCTTAGCCAGAGCCCTTTTAAGAGTCTGGTTGGCTCTCTCTACCTTTCCTGAAGCTTGAGGCCTCCAGGATGAGCGGAGCTGGTATTTTATGCCTAAGCATGTGGCTAGGTTCTGGGGTATCGTGGCTGTAAGTGAGGGCCCGTTGTCACTCTGAAGTGACCGAGGCAGCCCAAACCTAGGCACTATCTCCTTCAGCAGAGCTTTACAGACTTCTGTAGCTCTCTCAGTCTCAGTAGGGAACGCTTCGATCCATCCTGTGAATGTGTCAATAAAGACTCGCAAGTAAGAAAACCCTTGGGTCTTGGGCATGGCTGTAAATTCTACTTGCCAGTCCGCTCCTGGGTATGATCCCCGATGTTGGACAGGTGTAATTAGAGGAGGTCTTGTTTTGGGTTATTTTTTAGACAGGTGTCACAATTTTGTGTGACTTGTTTAACAACCTTAGCTAACTGGGGATGGGAGAGAATAGGCTTAAGCAAGATTTCTAGATTATCTTTTCCAAAATGGGCGCTCTTATGTAAGGAGTTAGTAATGTTTTAAACCTGAGAATCAGGGAGTATTATTTGGGCCTGATCAGGCTGAAACCACCCATGTGACCCAATCTCCCAGCGCCGCTCAGCATATCGGGAATGTCCCCCTGGGGTAAAATCTGGAGTCAGGGTTTCCATGGGGAAAAGGGGCAGATAGCAGTGGCAGAGGTAGCTTCCCCGGCAGCTCGTCCTGCCTCTTGATCAGCTTTCCTATTTCCCTGAGCCTCTTTTTCTTGCCCCTTTTGGTGACTCTTGCAGTGGATGACAGCTAATTTTGCAGGAAGTTTGACTGCCTCCAGGAGCCTGAGAATGAACTCTTTGTGTTTAATAGCAGAGCTTCGGGCACTGAGCATCCCTCTTTCTTTCCAAATTGCTGCACGGGCATGCAGAATGAGGAAAGCATACTTAGAGTCCATACACACATTAATCCTCTTTCCTTCTCCTAACTCCAAAGCTCTTGTCAGGGCAAAAAGTTCAGCTTTCTGGGCTGAGGTGTCTGGGGGAAGAGACCCACTTTCCTTAGTTTCTTCCAGGCTTGCTACAGCATATGCTGCTTTCCTCTCTCCCTTTTCTACAAAACTGCTGACATCTGTGTGCCAGTTTTCCTCTGGGTCAGATAAAGGTGTCTCTGATAGGTCCCGGCGAGAAGAGTATAACTCGTCTGTGATTTGTATGCATTGGTGATCCAGAGGGGAGGTAGGGGGATCTGGCAGTAAGGTTGCTGGATTTAAAGTCTGGCAGACCCTCAACTTTATTTCTGGAGTGTCAAGGAGGAGGGCTTGGTATTGGATGATCCTTCCTCCTGTCATCCACCTGTCCCCTTTCGTTTCCAAGACTGCTTGCACCCGGTGAGGCGTATACACTGTAGTGGGCTGACCCAGGGTCAGCTTAGATGCCTCCTTAACCATAAGAGCGGTGCCTGCTACTGCCCGGAGGCAAGTGGGCCACCCACTGGCCACCTCATCTAGTTATTTTGAGAGATAAGCCACAGGTTGTTATATGGGCCCCATCATCTGCTCTAACACCCCAAGAGCAGTTCCTGTCCTTCCAGAAACATAGAGTCTAAAAGGCTTCTCCAGGTTGGGGAGGCCTAAAGCTGGGGCTGTAGTGATGGACTCTTTTAGGGCATTAAAGGCCACCTTGCAGGTCTCATGCCAGTCGAGTGGCTCTTCCTCTTTCCCCCTTAAATTTTCATATAGGGGTCTGGCCAGATTGCCATAATTAGGAATCCAGATCCTGCAATACCCGGTCCTTCCTCAAAATCCCCTAAGCTGTTGTTTTGTTTGGGGGTACGGGGCATTTAAGATGAGGGATCTCCCCTCGGGGTCAGGCATTCTTTTTCTCTCCGTAATTATAAATCCAAGGTATTTTACTTGGGTTAAGCTAATCTGAGCCTACTTGGGGGATACTCGATAACCCTTTTCATACAGGAAAGTTAGCGTTTTAAATAGTGTCCATTTGAGAGCTGCTAAAATCTGGCCTAGCTATGAGCAAGTCATCCACATATTGTATTAGACTGCTGTTTGTTAAAGTTTATTCCCTTAGTTCTCTCCCCGAGGAAGTCCCGAAGATATGAGGGCTGTCCCTAAACCCTTGGGGTAGTCAAGTCCAGTCGAGAGTTGTATGGTCTCTCTTGTTTCCAAGTCCCGCCACTCAAAAGCAAAGAGTTTTTGGGATTCAGGATGGAGAGGAATGCAAAAGAAAGCACCTTGAAGGTCCAAGACTGAGAAGTACTTGGCATTTCCTGAGACTTGGGATAGGAGGGTATATGGGTATGGGACTATGGGGTGGATGGGAACCACAGCTTCATTAACAGCTCTTAGATCCTGGACGAATCGATAAGATCCATCTGGTTTTTGAACGGGCAAGATTGGGGTGTTGCAGGGGGACTCACAGCTGATTCGAGTTCCAGTATCTCGGTATTTGTTAACTAATGGTTTAAGACCGTCAAGAGCTACTGGTTTTAAGGGATATTGTCTTTTCCAGGGCTAGGGAGCACTTGGTCTCAGAGAAATCTTTACTGGTGGAACATTTATGGCTAAACCAGGGCTGGAGACATCCCACACCTGGGGATTGACATCATCTAGACAAGGGACAGACTCCTCCTTTTCTACCTCTGACTGTAAATATTCAGACATAGGCAAAGAAAATTATCGACTTCTACCTTTGTGTCCCCAAGTCACTCTGGTTTGGAGGCGAAAGTATTATTCTCAAAATGGAAAATTTGGAAGCTGCAAACATGAAAAATTTAAAGAGTCACGCAGAGGCTAGTCACTCTAAGCTAACCCCTAAGACATTTATTGACTGATTTCTAGCTTCTCTTCTTTAACCTTTTTTATCTACAGTAATCCTGTGTGTTTCTTTTAGTTAGGGATTCATTTTTAGACTATCCTGCCTCTTCCACTACGTTCCAGTTTTGGGTCTGATACACTTAGATATGTGCCAAGTGCTTCCTGAATACTATAGAACATATTTTATATTTAAAATACTTCCATGCTTATGTAGTGAGTCAATGATTTTAAGTTTATTTGTTACACATTTCAATGTAAAAGTCAATGTGTGAACTAACATATTCACGACTTGGAAAAGTTGGCTTTTTTTTGCTGTGTGTTTGAACTCCTAACCCGACCAAAGGTCATAGAGAGGTCTATTGTTTTTCTAAAATGGTTATAGTGTTGTTTATTTTCTGGTAATTGAATTAGGGTGTGAGTTGCAAAGCCTGTGTTTCTGTTCATTTCATTCCATCTGTTCGGGTTTCTTTCTCTCTCCTGAGTCAGACAGTAATTTCCCATTGGTTGTCCAGTTACCAAGGTTGGTGTCCATGCATCCGTGCTGGTCTCTCCATACATGTCCGGGTGTCCTGTGAAACACTAAGCTTAATTTATTTGGAAATGACCTAGCTGTTCAATACACTGTCATCACTCAGTTGAGCAGAGGGAGAGAAATTCAAGTGACAAAACTCCAGAGAAGCTAGTGTCAGAGCGCCCCGGCGTGGCATGCGTGCAGGGGGTTGGGGGGAGGGGGGCGGGGCGCGGAGCGCGGAGATCTCAGGTGTCCTCCCACCCTGGGCCTCTCCAGGCCCGCCGCTGCTCAGTGGCCTCCCCCCGCCCCCATCGCTTTGGCTGCTCAGGGCCGGGTGGTCTCTGCAGCTGCCCGGCATCCTGCCCGAGGCCCGCCCTGCCCACACGCTGTCTTCCAGTCTCTCTCTGAACCCTCGACTCTTTCTGCCTCTGTCTCACCTGGCGTGGGTGCGTGCGAGTGCCTGTCCGTGTGCCTGGCTGTCGCTCGTCCGCTCTCTCTGGAAGGTCCTGTGCTGGGCCCGTGGCGTGGGGGCAGGGCGGGCCTCGGTTTGGGGACAGGGCGGGGCTGAGGCACTCCAGGGGGTTTGCACAGCCGGCAGGATGGGCGCCTGTGGCCCCGGCTGGGCTGCCCCTAAGCCCGCAGGAGGCTCCGGGGACCGCGGCCCCGGGCCGACGCCCCGCTCGTCCGGATCCACGTGACCCTGAGCAGCGAACGGGATGGTGGGGGGCGGGGGGTTGGGGGGGCACCGAGACGTCCTCCCCGCTCAAGCCACCCCCCTCCCCAAACCCCGCCAGAGCTCCCGCAGCCTCGCCAGGCCGCTCGGTGTCCGGGAAGCGCCCCGGGCCGGGCCAGGCGCGTGCTGGCCGGGGGTGGCGTTGGCTGGTCTCCCAGCTGCAGGGCCTGTCCCGGTTTTTCCCATCAGTTTCAACAGTGACGGTCACCCCACATTGTGAGTCGTCTAGATTTCTCACTGACACCCCTGTTAGGGAGTGGCTTTTTAGAGAGATATGGAAGGTCACTTGGGGGATGTTAGTCATGAGAGAAAATAAGGGCTCAGGTGGGATTGCAGATGTCATCCAGGGGGTAAATAGAGACAGTTGTTGCTGGTACCAAGACATGAAGTTTTTTTTCCCCCTTTCCCCAAAAGGCCATATTACGACCACATGGGGGCGCTGAGTAACAGCCCATAGCTCGGCTGGAAGGGTGGGCCTTTGATAGTGATACCCTGGGATGGGTTGGACATACCCCCAACCTTTGTCATTAATGCAGATGCAGCCCGGGCTGGTTAGGTTGAGTTGAGAAGCAGTGTGGTTTGCAAGTGAACATGCCTCGTTTAGGGAGAGATCAATAGCCATACAGGGAGATTTGATTAGAAAGAGGAAGAACATCATATGATGCATTTTACTTATCTGAGGCAGGATTGATGGGGTTCTGCTTGAACAGGAGCCTGAGATCTTCAACAGGTTCACAGGAATAGCTGTCCTCTGGCTTTGGAGTCTCAGTTTCTGTCTCCCCCTCCTGTAGGCCATAGGGTTTTATTCTAGAATTGTGGACCCAGGCAGATAGACCCTTCACTTTTACAGCAGTTGAAGTCACTAGAACAACCTGATATGGCCCTGTCCATTTCTCAGACAGCTGGTTTGGACTCCCTTTTTCTTGCCAGGTCTTTACTGATACTTGATCCCCTGGCTTTACCTGGGGATTTTTCAAGTCTTCCTGTGGTTTGTTCTCCATACCGTTGGAGTTCTTGCTGAAACCTTCCCAGGTCAATTATATGTTTTAAGAGTGTATTGGCATCCTCGTCAAGAAACAAATCAGAAGTTCAGAATGGTCGTCCATACATCATTTCATAAGGACTTAACAATAGTGGCCGTTTGGGGGATGTCCGTAGCCTCATGAGGGCTATGGGCAGCATATGTGTCCACTTATTATGTGTTTCTGACATAGCTTAGCCAGAGCCCTTTTAAGAGTCTGGTTGGCTCTCTCTACCTTTCCTGAAGCTTGAGGCCTCCAGGATGAGCGGAGCTGGTATTTTATGCCTAAGCATGTGGCTAGGTTCTGGGGTATCGTGGCTGTAAGTGAGGGCCCGTTGTCACTCTGAAGTGACCGAGGCAGCCCAAACCTAGGCACTATCTCCTTCAGCAGAGCTTTACAGACTTCTGTAGCTCTCTCAGTCTCAGTAGGGAACGCTTCGATCCATCCTGTGAATGTGTCAATAAAGACTCGCAAGTAAGAAAACCCTTGGGTCTTGGGCATGGCTGTAAATTCTACTTGCCAGTCCGCTCCTGGGTATGATCCCCGATGTTGGACAGGTGTAATTAGAGGAGGTCTGGTTTTTGGGTTATTTTTTAGACAGGTGTCACAATTTTGTGTGACTTGTTTAACAACCTTAGCTAACTGGGGATGGGAGAGAATAGGCTTAAGCAAGATTTCTAGATTATCTTTTCCAAAATGGGCGCTCTTATGTAAGGAGTTAGTAATGTTTTAAACCTGAGAATCAGGGAGTATTATTTGGGCCTGATCAGGCTGAAACCACCCATGTGACCCAATCTCCCAGCGCCGCTCAGCATATCGGGAATGTCCCCCTGGGGTAAAATCTGGAGTCAGGGTTTCCATGGGGAAAAGGGGCAGATAGCAGTGGCAGAGGTAGCTTCCCCGGCAGCTCGTCCTGCCTCTTGATCAGCTTTCCTATTTCCCTGAGCCTCTTTTTCTTGCCCCTTTTGGTGACTCTTGCAGTGGATGACAGCTAATTTTGCAGGAAGTTTGACTGCCTCCAGGAGCCTGAGAATGAGCTCTTTGTGTTTAATGGCAGACCTTCGGGCACTGAGCATCCCTCTTTCTTTCCAAATTGCTGCACGGGCATGCAGAATGAGGAAAGCATACTTAGAGTCCATACACACATTAATCCTCTTTCCTTCTCCTAACTCCAAAGCTCTTGTCAGGGCAAAAAGTTCAGCTTTCTGGGCTGAGGTGTCTGGGGGAAGAGACCCACTTTCCTTAGTTTCTTCCAGGCTTGCTACAGCATATGCTGCTTTCCTCTCTCCCTTTTCTACAAAACTGCTGCCATCTGTGTGCCAGTTTTCCTCTGGGTCAGATAAAGGTGTCTCTGATAGGTCCCGGCGAGAAGAGTATAACTCGTCTGTGATTTGTATGCATTGGTGATCCAGAGGGGAGGTAGGGGGATCTGGCAGTAAGGTTGCTGGATTTAAAGTCTGGCAGACCCTCAACTTTATTTCTGGAGTGTCAAGGAGGATGGCTTGGTATTGGGTGATCCTTCCTCCTGTCATCCACCTGTCCCCTTTCGTTTCCAAGACTGCTTGCACCCGGTGAGGCGTATACACTGTAGTGGGCTGACCCAGGGTCAGCTTAGATGCCTCCTTAACCATAAGAGCGGTGCCTGCTACTGCCCGGAGGCAAGTGGGCCACCCTCTGGCCACCTCATCTAGTTATTTTGAGAGATAAGCCACAGGTTGTTATACGGGCCCCATCATCTGCTCTAACACCCCAAGAGCAGTTCCTGCCCTTCCAGAAACATAGAGTCTAAAAGGCTTCTCCAGGTTGGGGAGGCCTAAAGCTGGGGCTGTAGTGATGGACTCTTTTAGGGCATTAAAGGCCACCTTGCAGGTCTCATGCCAGTCGAGTGGCTCTTCCTCTTTCCCCCTTAAATTTTCATATAGGGGTCTGGCCAGATTGCCATAATTAGGAATCCAGATCCTGCAAAACCCGGTCCTTCCTCAAAATCCCCTAAGCTGTTGTTTTGTTTGGGGGTACGGGGCATTTAAGATGAGGGATCTCCCCTCGGGGTCAGGCATTCTTTTTCTCTCCGTAATTATAAATCCAAGGTATTTTACTTGGGTTAAGCTAATCTGAGCCTACTTGGGGGATACTCGATAACCCTTTTCATACAGGAAAGTTAGCGTTTTAAATAGTGTCCATTTGAGAGCTGGTAAAATCTGGCCTAGCTATGAGCAAGTCATCCACATACTGTATTAGACTACTGTTTGTTAAAGTTAATTCCCTTAGTTCTCTCCCCGAGGAAGTCCCGAAGATATGAGGGCTGTCCCTAAACCCTTGGGGTAGTCGAGTCCAGTCGAGAGTTGTATGGTCTCTCTTGTTTCCAAGTCCCGCCACTCAAAAGCAAAGAGTTTTTGGGATTCAGGATGGAGAGGAATGCAAAAGAAAGCACCTTGAAGGTCCAAGACTGAGAAGTACTTGGCATTTCCTGGGACTTGGGATAGGAGGGTATATGGGTTTGGGACTATGGGGTGGATGGGAACCACAGCTTCATTAACAGCTCTTAGATCCTGGATGAATCGATAAGATCCATCTGGTTTTTGAACGGGCAAGATTGGGGTGTTGCAGGGGGACTCACAGCTGATTCGAGTTCCAGTATCTCGGTATTTGTTAACTAATGGTTTAAGACCCTCAAGAGCTACTGGTTTTAAGGGATATTGTCTTTTCCAGGGCTAGGGAGAAATTGGTCTCAGAGAAATCTTTACTGGTGGAACATTTATGGCTAAACCAGGGCTGGAGACATCCCACACCTGGGGATTGACATCATCTAGACAAGGGACAGACTCCTCCTTTTCTACCTCTGACTGTAAATATTCAGACATAGGCAAAGAAAATTATCGACTTCTACCTTTGTGTCCCCAAGTCACTCTGGTTTGGAGGCGAAAGTATTATTCTCAAAATGGAAAATTTGGAAGCTGCAAACATGAAAAATTTAAAGAGTCACGCAGAGGCTAGTCACTCTAAGCTAACCCCTAAGACATTTATTGACTGATTTCTAGCTTCTCTTCTTTAACCTTTTTTATCTACAGTAATCCTGTGTGTTCCTTTTAGTTAGGGATTCATTTTTAGACTATCCTGCCTCTTCCACTACGTTCCAGTTTTGGGTCTGATACACTTAGAGATGTGCCAAGTGCTTCCTGAATACTATAGAACATAGTTTATATTTAAAATACTTCCATGCTTATGTAGTGAGTCAATGATTTTAAGTTTATTTGTTACACATTTCAATGTAAAAGTCAATGTGTGAACTAACATATACACGACTTGGAAAAGTTGGCTTTTTTTTGCTGTGTGTTTGAACTCCTCACCCGACCAAAGGTCATAGAGAGGTCTATAGTTTTTCTAAAATGGTTATAGTGTTGTTTATTTTCTGGTAATTGAATTAGGGTGTGAGTTGCAAAGCCTGTGTTTCTGTTCATTTCATTCCATCTGTTCGGGTTTCTTTCTCTCTCCTGAGTCAGACAGTAATTTCCCATTGGTTGTCCAGTTACCAAGGTTGGTGTCCATGCATCCGTGCTGGTCTCTCCATACATGTCCGGGTGTCCTGTGAAACACTAAGCTTAATTTATTTGGAAATGACCTAGCTGTTCAATACACTGTCATCACTCAGTTGAGCAGAGGGAGAGAAATTCAAGTGACAAAACTCCAGAGAAGCTAGTGTCAGAGCGCCCCGGCGTGGCATGCGTGCAGGGGGTTGGGGGGAGGGGGGCGGGGCGCGGAGCGCGGAGATCTCAGGTGTCCTCCCACCCTGGGCCTCTCCAGGCCCGCCGCTGCTCAGTGGCCTCCCCCCGCCCCCATCGCTTTGGCTGCTCAGGGCCGGGTGGTCTCTGCAGCTGCCCGGCATCCTGCCCGAGGCCCGCCCTGCCCACACGCTGTCTTCCAGTCTCTCTCTGAACCCTCGACTCTTTCTGCCTCTGTCTCACCTGGCGTGGGTGCGTGCGAGTGCCTGTCCGTGTGCCTGGCTGTCGCTCGTCTGCTCTCTCTGGAAGGTCCTGTGCTGGGACCGTGGCGTGGGGGCAGGGCGGGCCTCGGTTTGGGGACAGGGCGGAGCTGAGGCACTCCAGGGGGTTTGCACAGCCGGCAGGATGGGCGCCTATGCGCCGGCTGGGCTGCCCCTAAGCCCGCAGGAGGCTCCGGGGACCGCGGCCCCGGACCGACGCACCACTCGTCCGGATCCACGTGACCCTGAGCAGCGAACGGGATTGTGGGGGCCAGGGGGTGGGGGGACACCGAGACGTCCTCCCCGCTCAAGCCACCCCCCTCCCCAAACCCCGCCAGAGCTCCCGCAGCCTCGCCAGGCCGCTCGGTGTCCGGGAAGCGCCCTGGGCCGGGCCAGGCGCGTGCTGGCCGGGGGTGGCGTCGGCTGGTCTCCCAGCTGCAGGGCCTGTCCCTGTTTTTCCCATCAGTTTCAACAGTGACGGTCACCCCACATTGTGAGTCGTCTAGATTTCTCACTGACACCCCTGTTAGGGAGTGGCTTTTTAGAGAGATATGGAAGGTCACTTGGGGGATGTTAGTCATGAGAGAAAATAAGGGCTCAGGTGGGATTGCAGATGTCATCCAGGGGGTAAATAGAGACAGTTGTTGCTGGTACCAAGACATGAAGTTTTTTTTCCCCCTTTCCCCAAAAGGCCATATTACGACCACATGGGGGCGCTGAGTAACAGCCCATAGCTCGGCTGGAAGGGTGGGCCTTTGATAGTGATACCCTGGGATGGGTTGGACATATCCCCAACCTTTGTCATTAATGCAGATGCAGCCCGGGCTGGTTAGGTTGAGTTGAGAAGCAGTGTGGTTTGCAAGTGAACATGCCTCGTTTAGGGAGAGATCAATAGCCATACAGGGAGATTTGATTAGAAAGAGGAAGAACATCATATGATGCATTTTACTTATCTGAGGCAGGATTGATGGGGTTCTGCTTGAACAAGAGCCTGAGATCTTCAACAGGTTCACAGGAATAGCTGTCCTCTGGCTTTGGAGTCTCAGTTTCTGTCTCCCCCTCCTGTAGGCCATAGGGTTTTATTCTAGAATTGTGGACCCAGGCAGATAGACCCTTCACTTTTACAGCAGTTGAAGTCACTAGAACAACCTGATATGGCCCTGTCCATTTCTCAGACAGCTGGTTTGGACTCCCTTTTTCTTGCCAGGTCTTTACTGATACTTGATCCCCTGGCTTTACCTGGGGATTTTTCAAGTCTTCCTGTGGTTTATTCTCCATACCGTTGGAGTTCTTGCTGAAACCTTCCCAGGTCAATTATATGTTTTAAGAGTCTATTGGCATCCTCGTCAAGAAACAAATCAGAAGTTCAGAATGGTCGTCCATACATCATTTCATAAGGACTTAACAATAGTGGCCGTTTGGGGGATGTCCGTAGCCTCATGAGGGCTATGGGCAGCATATGTGTCCACTTATTATGTGTTTCTGACATAGCTTAGCCAGAGCCCTTTTAAGAGTCTGGTTGGCTCTCTCTACCTTTCCTGAAGCTTGAGGCCTCCAGGATGAGCGGAGCTGGTATTTTATGCCTAAGCATGTGGCTAGGTTCTGGGGTATCGTGGCTGTAAGTGAGGGCCCGTTGTCACTCTGAAGTGACCGAGGCAGCCCAAACCTAGGCACTATCTCCTTCAGCAGAGCTTTACAGACTTCTGTAGCTCTCTCAGTCTCAGTAGGGAACGCTTCGATCCATCCTGTGAATGTGTCAATGAAGACTCGCAAGTAAGAAAACCCTTGGGTCTTGGGCATGGCTGTAAATTCTACTTGCCAGTCCGCTCCTGGATATGATCCCTGATGTTGGACAGGTGTAATTAGAGGAGGTCTGGTTTTTGGGTTATTTTTTAGACAGGTGTCACAATTTTGTGTGACTTGTTTAACAACCTTAGCTAACTGGGGATGGGAGAGAATAGGCTTAAGCAAGATTTCTAGATTATCTTTTCCAAAATGGGCGCTCTTATGTAAGGAGTTAGTAATGTTTTAAACCTGAGAATCAGGGAGTATTATTTGGGCCTGATCAGGCTGAAACCACCCATGTGACCCAATCTCCCAGCGCCGCTCAGCATATCGGGAATGTCCCCCTGGGGTAAAATCTGGAGTCAGGGTTTCCATGGGGAAAAGGGGCAGATAGCAGTGGCAGAGGTAGCTTCCCCGGCAGCTCGTCCTGCCTCTTGATCAGCTTTCCTATTTCCCTGAGCCTCTTTTTCTTGCCCCTTTTGGTGACTCTTGCAGTGAATGACAGCTAATTTTGCAGGAAGTTTGACTGCCTCCAGGAGCCTGAGAATGAGCTCTTTGTGTTTAATGGCAGAGCTTCGGGCACTGAGCATCCCTCTTTCTTTCCAAATTGCTGCACGGGCATGCAGAATGAGGAAAGCATACTTAGAGTCCATACACACATTAATCCTCTTTCCTTCTCCTAACTCCAAAGCTCTTGTCAGGGCAAAAAGTTCAGCTTTCTGGGCTGAGGTGTCTGGGGGAAGAGACCCACTTTCCTTAGTTTCTTCCAGGCTTGCTACAGCATATGCTGCTTTCCTCTCTCCCTTTTCTACAAAACTGCTGCCATCTGTGTGCCAGTTTTCCTCTGGGTCAGATAAAGGTGTCTCTGATAGGTCCCGGCGAGAAGAGTATAACTCGTCTGTGATTTGTATGCATTGGTGATCCAGAGGGGAGGTAGGGGGATCTGGCAGTAAGGTTGCTGGATTTAAAGTCTGGCAGACCCTCAACTTTATTTCTGGAGTGTCAAGGAGGAGGGCTTGGTATTGGGTGATCCTTCCTCCTGTCATCCACCTGTCCCCTTTCGTTTCCAAGACTGCTTGCACCCGGTGAGGCGTATACACTGTAGTGGGCTGACCCAGGGTCAGCTTAGATGCCTCCTTAACCATAAGAGCGGTGCCTGCTACTGCCCGGAGGCAAGTGGGCCACCCTCTGGCCACCTCATCTAGTTATTTTGAGAGATAAGCCACAGGTTGTTATACGGGCCCCATCATCTGCTCTAACACCCCAAGAGCAGTTCCTGTCCTTCCAGAAACATAGAGTCTAAAAGGCTTCTCCAGGTTGGGGAGGCCTAAAGCTGGGGCTGTAGTGATGGACTCTTTTAGGGCATTAAAGGCCACCTTGCAGGTCTCATGCCAGTCGAGTGGCTCTTCCTCTTTCCCCCTTAAATTTTCATATAGGGGTCTGGCCAGATTGCCATAATTAGGAATCCAGATCCTGCAAAACCCGGTCCTTCCTCAAAATCCCCTAAGCTGTTGTTTTGTTTGGGGGTACGGGGCATTTAAGATGAGGGATCTCCCCTCGGGGTCAGGCATTCTTTTTCTCTCCGTAATTATAAATCCAAGGTATTTTACTTGGGTTAAGCTAATCTGAGCCTACTTGGGGGATACTCGATAACCCTTTTCATACAGGAAAGTTAGCGTTTTAAATAGTGTCCATTTGAGAGCTGCTAAAATCTGGCCTAGCTATGAGCAAGTCATCCACATACTGTATTAGACTACTGTTTGTTAAAGTTAATTCCCTTAGTTCTCTCCCCGAGGAAGTCCCGAAGATATGAGGGCTGTCCCTAAACCCTTGGGGTAGTCGAGTCCAGTCGAGAGTTGTATGGTCTCTCTTGTTTCCAAGTCCCGCCACTCAAAAGCAAAGAGTTTTTGGGATTCAGGATGGAGAGGAATGCAAAAGAAAGCACCTTGAAGGTCCAAGACTGAGAAGTACTTGGCATTTCCTGGGACTTGGGATAGGAGGGTATATGGGTATGGGACTATGGGGTGGATGGGAACCACAGCTTCATTAACAGCTCTTAGATCCTGGACGAATCGATAAGATCCATCTGGTTTTTGAACGGGCAAGATTGGGGTGTTGCAGGGGGACTCACAGCTGATTCGAGTTCCAGTATCTCGGTATTTGTTAACTAATGGTTTAAGACCCTCAAGAGCTACTGGTTTTAAGGGATATTGTCTTTTCCAGGGCTAGGGAGCACTTGGTCTCAGAGAAATCTTTACTGGTGGAACATTTATGGCTAAACCAGGGCTGGAGACATCCCACACCTGGGGATTGACATCATCTAGACAAGGGACAGACTCCTCCTTTTCTACCTCTGACTGTAAATATTCAGACATAGGCAAAGAAAATTATCGACTTCTACCTTTGTGTCCCCAAGTCACTCTGGTTTGGAGGCGAAAGTATTATTCTCAAAATGGAAAATTTGGAAGCTGCAAACATGAAAAATTTAAAGAGTCACGCAGAGGCTAGTCACTCTAAGCTAACCCCTAAGACATTTATTGACTGATTTCTAGCTTCTCTTCTTTAACCTTTTTTATCTACAGTAATCCTGTGTGTTCCTTTTAGTTAGGGATTCATTTTTAGACTATCCTGCCTCTTCCACTACGTTCCAGTTTTGGGTCTGATACACTTAGAGATGTGCCAAGTGCTTCCTGAATACTATAGAACATAGTTTATATTTAAAATACTTCCATGCTTATGTAGTGAGTCAATGATTTTAAGTTTATTTGTTACACATTTCAATGTAAAAGTCAATGTGTGAACTAACATATACACGACTTGGAAAAGTTGGCTTTTTTTTGCTGTGTGTTTGAACTCCTCACCCGACCAAAGGTCATAGAGAGGTCTATAGTTTTTCTAAAATGGTTATAGTGTTGTTTATTTTCTGGTAATTGAATTAGGGTGTGAGTTGCAAAGCCTGTGTTTCTGTTCATTTCATTCCATCTGTTCGGGTTTCTTTCTCTCTCCTGAGTCAGACAGTAATTTCCCATTGGTTGTCCAGTTACCAAGGTTGGTGTCCATGCATCCGTGCTGGTCTCTCCATACATGTCCGGGTGTCCTGTGAAACACTAAGCTTAATTTATTTGGAAATGACCTAGCTGTTCAATACACTGTCATCACTCAGTTGAGCAGAGGGAGAGAAATTCAAGTGACAAAACTCCAGAGAAGCTAGTGTCAGAGCGCCCCGGCGTGGCATGCGTGCAGGGGGTTGGGGGGAGGGGGGCGGGGCGCGGAGCGCGGAGATCTCAGGTGTCCTCCCACCCTGGGCCTCTCCAGGCCCGCCGCTGCTCAGTGGCCTCCCCCCGCCCCCATCGCTTTGGCTGCTCAGGGCCGGGTGGTCTCTGCAGCTGCCCGGCATCCTGCCCGAGGCCCGCCCTGCCCACACGCTGTCTTCCAGTCTCTCTCTGAACCCTCGACTCTTTCTGCCTCTGTCTCACCTGGCGTGGGTGCGTGCGAGTGCCTGTCCGTGTGCCTGGCTGTCGCTCGTCTGCTCTCTCTGGAAGGTCCTGTGCTGGGACCGTGGCGTGGGGGCAGGGCGGGCCTCGGTTTGGGGACAGGGCGGAGCTGAGGCACTCCAGGGGGTTTGCACAGCCGGCAGGATGGGCGCCTATGCGCCGGCTGGGCTGCCCCTAAGCCCGCAGGAGGCTCCGGGGACCGCGGCCCCGGACCGACGCACCACTCGTCCGGATCCACGTGACCCTGAGCAGCGAACGGGATTGTGGGGGCCAGGGGGTGGGGGGACACCGAGACGTCCTCCCCGCTCAAGCCACCCCCCTCCCCAAACCCCGCCAGAGCTCCCGCAGCCTCGCCAGGCCGCTCGGTGTCCGGGAAGCGCCCTGGGCCGGGCCAGGCGCGTGCTGGCCGGGGGTGGCGTCGGCTGGTCTCCCAGCTGCAGGGCCTGTCCCTGTTTTTCCCATCAGTTTCAACAGTGACGGTCACCCCACATTGTGAGTCGTCTAGATTTCTCACTGACACCCCTGTTAGGGAGTGGCTTTTTAGAGAGATATGGAAGGTCACTTGGGGGATGTTAGTCATGAGAGAAAATAAGGGCTCAGGTGGGATTGCAGATGTCATCCAGGGGGTAAATAGAGACAGTTGTTGCTGGTACCAAGACATGAAGTTTTTTTTCCCCCTTTCCCCAAAAGGCCATATTACGACCACATGGGGGCGCTGAGTAACAGCCCATAGCTCGGCTGGAAGGGTGGGCCTTTGATAGTGATACCCTGGGATGGGTTGGACATATCCCCAACCTTTGTCATTAATGCAGATGCAGCCCGGGCTGGTTAGGTTGAGTTGAGAAGCAGTGTGGTTTGCAAGTGAACATGCCTCGTTTAGGGAGAGATCAATAGCCATACAGGGAGATTTGATTAGAAAGAGGAAGAACATCATATGATGCATTTTACTTATCTGAGGCAGGATTGATGGGGTTCTGCTTGAACAAGAGCCTGAGATCTTCAACAGGTTCACAGGAATAGCTGTCCTCTGGCTTTGGAGTCTCAGTTTCTGTCTCCCCCTCCTGTAGGCCATAGGGTTTTATTCTAGAATTGTGGACCCAGGCAGATAGACCCTTCACTTTTACAGCAGTTGAAGTCACTAGAACAACCTGATATGGCCCTGTCCATTTCTCAGACAGCTGGTTTGGACTCCCTTTTTCTTGCCAGGTCTTTACTGATACTTGATCCCCTGGCTTTACCTGGGGATTTTTCAAGTCTTCCTGTGGTTTATTCTCCATACCGTTGGAGTTCTTGCTGAAACCTTCCCAGGTCAATTATATGTTTTAAGAGTCTATTGGCATCCTCGTCAAGAAACAAATCAGAAGTTCAGAATGGTCGTCCATACATCATTTCATAAGGACTTAACAATAGTGGCCGTTTGGGGGATGTCCGTAGCCTCATGAGGGCTATGGGCAGCATATGTGTCCACTTATTATGTGTTTCTGACATAGCTTAGCCAGAGCCCTTTTAAGAGTCTGGTTGGCTCTCTCTACCTTTCCTGAAGCTTGAGGCCTCCAGGATGAGCGGAGCTGGTATTTTATGCCTAAGCATGTGGCTAGGTTCTGGGGTATCGTGGCTGTAAGTGAGGGCCCGTTGTCACTCTGAAGTGACCGAGGCAGCCCAAACCTAGGCACTATCTCCTTCAGCAGAGCTTTACAGACTTCTGTAGCTCTCTCAGTCTCAGTAGGGAACGCTTCGATCCATCCTGTGAATGTGTCAATGAAGACTCGCAAGTAAGAAAACCCTTGGGTCTTGGGCATGGCTGTAAATTCTACTTGCCAGTCCGCTCCTGGGTATGATCCCTGATGTTGGACAGGTGTAATTAGAGGAGGTCTGGTTTTTGGGTTATGTTTTAGACAGGTGTCACAATTTTGTGTGACTTGTTTAACAACCTTAGCTAACTGGGGATGGGAGAGAATAGGCTTAAGCAAGATTTCTAGATTATCTTTTCCAAAATGGGCGCTCTTATGTAAGGAGTTAGTAATGTTTTAAACCTGAGAATCAGGGAGTATTATTTGGGCCTGATCAGGCTGAAACCACCCATGTGACCCAATCTCCCAGCGCCGCTCAGCATATCGGGAATGTCCCCCTGGGGTAAAATCTGGAGTCAGGGTTTCCATGGGGAAAAGGGGCAGATAGCAGTGGCAGAGGTAGCTTCCCCGGCAGCTCGTCCTGCCTCTTGATCAGCTTTCCTATTTCCCTGAGCCTCTTTTTCTTGCCCCTTTTGGTGACTCTTGCAGTGAATGACAGCTAATTTTGCAGGAAGTTTGACTGCCTCCAGGAGCCTGAGAATGAGCTCTTTGTGTTTAATGGCAGAGCTTCGGGCACTGAGCATCCCTCTTTCTTTCCAAATTGCTGCACGGGCATGCAGAATGAGGAAAGCATACTTAGAGTCCATACACACATTAATCCTCTTTCCTTCTCCTAACTCCAAAGCTCTTGTCAGGGCAAAAAGTTCAGCTTTCTGGGCTGAGGTGTCTGGGGGAAGAGACCCACTTTCCTTAGTTTCTTCCAGGCTTGCTACAGCATATGCTGCTTTCCTCTCTCCCTTTTCTACAAAACTGCTGCCATCTGTGTGCCAGTTTTCCTCTGGGTCAGATAAAGGTGTCTCTGATAGGTCCCGGCGAGAAGAGTATAACTCGTCTGTGATTTGTATGCATTGGTGATCCAGAGGGGAGGTAGGGGGATCTGGCAGTAAGGTTGCTGGATTTAAAGTCTGGCAGACCCTCAACTTTATTTCTGGAGTGTCAAGGAGGAGGGCTTGGTATTGGGTGATCCTTCCTCCTGTCATCCACCTGTCCCCTTTCGTTTCCAAGACTGCTTGCACCCGGTGAGGCGTATACACTGTAGTGGGCTGACCCAGGGTCAGCTTAGATGCCTCCTTAACCATAAGAGCGGTGCCTGCTACTGCCCGGAGGCAAGTGGGCCACCCTCTGGCCACCTCATCTAGTTATTTTGAGAGATAAGCCACAGGTTGTTATACGGGCCCCATCATCTGCTCTAACACCCCAAGAGCAGTTCCTGTCCTTCCAGAAACATAGAGTCTAAAAGGCTTCTCCAGGTTGGGGAGGCCTAAAGCTGGGGCTGTAGTGATGGACTCTTTTAGGGCATTAAAGGCCACCTTGCAGGTCTCATGCCAGTCGAGTGGCTCTTCCTCTTTCCCCCTTAAATTTTCATATAGGGGTCTGGCCAGATTGCCATAATTAGGAATCCAGATCCTGCAAAACCCGGTCCTTCCTCAAAATCCCCTAAGCTGTTGTTTTGTTTGGGGGTACGGGGCATTTAAGATGAGGGATCTCCCCTCGGGGTCAGGCATTCTTTTTCTCTCCGTAATTATAAATCCAAGGTATTTTACTTGGGTTAAGCTAATCTGAGCCTACTTGGGGGATACTCGATAACCCTTTTCATACAGGAAAGTTAGCGTTTTAAATAGTGTCCATTTGAGAGCTGCTAAAATCTGGCCTAGCTATGAGCAAGTCATCCACATACTGTATTAGACTACTGTTTGTTAAAGTTAATTCCCTTAGTTCTCTCCCCGAGGAAGTCCCGAAGATATGAGGGCTGTCCCTAAACCCTTGGGGTAGTCGAGTCCAGTCGAGAGTTGTATGGTCTCTCTTGTTTCCAAGTCCCGCCACTCAAAAGCAAAGAGTTTTTGGGATTCAGGATGGAGAGGAATGCAAAAGAAAGCACCTTGAAGGTCCAAGACTGAGAAGTACTTGGCATTTCCTGGGACTTGGGATAGGAGGGTATATGGGTATGGGACTATGGGGTGGATGGGAACCACAGCTTCATTAACAGCTCTTAGATCCTGGACGAATCGATAAGATCCATCTGGTTTTTGAACGGGCAAGATTGGGGTGTTGCAGGGGGACTCACAGCTGATTCGAGTTCCAGTATCTCGGTATTTGTTAACTAATGGTTTAAGACCCTCAAGAGCTACTGGTTTTAAGGGATATTGTCTTTTCCAGGGCTAGGGAGCACTTGGTCTCAGAGAAATCTTTACTGGTGGAACATTTATGGCTAAACCAGGGCTGGAGACATCCCACACCTGGGGATTGACATCATCTAGACAAGGGACAGACTCCTCCTTTTCTACCTCTGACTGTAAATATTCAGACATAGGCAAAGAAAATTATCGACTTCTACCTTTGTGTCCCCAAGTCACTCTGGTTTGGAGGCGAAAGTATTATTCTCAAAATGGAAAATTTGGAAGCTGCAAACATGAAAAATTTAAAGAGTCACGCAGAGGCTAGTCACTCTAAGCTAACCCCTAAGACATTTATTGACTGATTTCTAGCTTCTCTTCTTTAACCTTTTTTATCTACAGTAATCCTGTGTGTTCCTTTTAGTTAGGGATTCATTTTTAGACTATCCTGACTCTTCCACTACGTTCCAGTTTTGGGTCTGATACACTTAGAGATGTGCCAAGTGCTTCCTGAATACTATAGAACATAGTTTATATTTAAAATACTTCCATGCTTATGTAGTGAGTCAATGATTTTAAGTTTATTTGTTACACATTTCAATGTAAAAGTCAATGTGTGAACTAACATATTCACGACTTGGAAAAGTTGGCTTTTTTTGCTGTGTGTTTGAACTCCTCACCCGACCAAAGGTCATAGAGAGGTCTATAGTTTTTCTAAAATGGTTATAGTGTTGTTTATTTTCTGGTAATTGAATTAGGGTGTGAGTTGCAAAGCCTGTGTTTCTGTTCATTTCATTCCATCTGTTCGGGTTTCTTTCTCTCTCCTGAGTCAGACAGTAATTTCCCATTGGTTGTCCAGTTACCAAGGTTGGTGTCCATGCATCCGTGCTGGTCTCTCCATACATGTCCGGGTGTCCTGTGAAACACTAAGCTTAATTTATTTGGAAATGACCTAGCTGTTCAATACACTGTCATCACTCAGTTGAGCAGAGGGAGAGAAATTCAAGTGACAAAACTCCAGAGAAGCTAGTGTCAGAGCGCCCCGGCGTGGCATGCGTGCAGGGGGTTGGGGGGAGGGGGGCGGGGCGCGGAGCGCGGAGATCTCAGGTGTCCTCCCACCCTGGGCCTCTCCAGGCCCGCCGCTGCTCAGTGGCCTCCCCCCGCCCCCATCGCTTTGGCTGCTCAGGGCCGGGTGGTCTCTGCAGCTGCCCGGCATCCTGCCCGAGGCCCGCCCTGCCCACACGCTGTCTTCCAGTCTCTCTCTGAACCCTCGACTCTTTCTGCCTCTGTCTCACCTGGCGTGGGTGCGTGCGAGTGCCTGTCCGTGTGCCTGGCTGTCGCTCGTCCGCTCTCTCTGGAAGGTCCTGTGCTGGGCACGTGGCGTGGGGGCAGGGCGGGCCTCGGTTTGGGGACAGGGCGGGGCTGAGGCACTCCAGGGGGTTTGCACAGCCGGCAGGATGGGCGCCTGTGGCCCCGGCTGGGCTGCCCCTAAGCCCGCAGGAGGCTCCGGGGACCGCGGCCCCGGACCGACGCCCCGCTTGTCCGGATCCACGTGACCCTGAGCAGCGAACGGGATTGTGGGGGCCAGGGGGTGGGGGGACACCGAGACGTCCTCCCCGCTCAAGCCACCCCCCTCCCCAAACCCCGCCAGAGCTCCCGCAGCCTCGCCAGGCCGCTCGGTGTCCGGGAAGCGCCCTGGGCCGGGCCAGGCGCGTGCTGGCCGGGGGTGGCGTCGGCTGGTCTCCCAGCTGCAGGGCCTGTCCCTGTTTTTCCCATCAGTTTCAACAGTGACGGTCACCCCACATTGTGAGTCGTCTAGATTTCTCACTGACACCCCTGTTAGGGAGTGGCTTTTTAGAGAGATATGGAAGGTCACTTGGGGGATGTTAGTCATGAGAGAAAATAAGGGCTCAGGTGGGATTGCAGATGTCATCCAGGGGGTAAATAGAGACAGTTGTTGCTGGTACCAAGACATGAAGTTTTTTTTCCCCCTTTCCCCAAAAGGCCATATTACGACCACATGGGGGCGCTGAGTAACAGCCCATAGCTCGGCTGGAAGGGTGGGCCTTTGATAGTGATACCCTGGGATGGGTTGGACATATCCCCAACCTTTGTCATTAATGCAGATGCAGCCCGGGCTGGTTAGGTTGAGTTGAGAAGCAGTGTGGTTTGCAAGTGAACATGCCTCGTTTAGGGAGAGATCAATAGCCATACAGGGAGATTTGATTAGAAAGAGGAAGAACATCATATGATGCATTTTACTTATCTGAGGCAGGATTGATGGGGTTCTGCTTGAACAAGAGCCTGAGATCTTCAACAGGTTCACAGGAATAGCTGTCCTCTGGCTTTGGAGTCTCAGTTTCTGTCTCCCCCTCCTGTAGGCCATAGGGTTTTATTCTAGAATTGTGGACCCAGGCAGATAGACCCTTCACTTTTACAGCAGTTGAAGTCACTAGAACAACCTGATATGGCCCTGTCCATTTCTCAGACAGCTGGTTTGGACTCCCTTTTTCTTGCCAGGTCTTTACTGATACTTGATCCCCTGGCTTTACCTGGGGATTTTTCAAGTCTTCCTGTGGTTTATTCTCCATACCGTTGGAGTTCTTGCTGAAACCTTCCCAGGTCAATTATATGTTTTAAGAGTCTATTGGCATCCTCGTCAAGAAACAAATCAGAAGTTCAGAATGGTCGTCCATACATCATTTCATAAGGACTTAACAATAGTGGCCGTTTGGGGGATGTCCGTAGCCTCATGAGGGCTATGGGCAGCATATGTGTCCACTTATTATGTGTTTCTGACATAGCTTAGCCAGAGCCCTTTTAAGAGTCTGGTTGGCTCTCTCTACCTTTCCTGAAGCTTGAGGCCTCCAGGATGAGCGGAGCTGGTATTTTATGCCTAAGCATGTGGCTAGGTTCTGGGGTATCGTGGCTGTAAGTGAGGGCCCGTTGTCACTCTGAAGTGACCGAGGCAGCCCAAACCTAGGCACTATCTCCTTCAGCAGAGCTTTACAGACTTCTGTAGCTCTCTCAGTCTCAGTAGGGAACGCTTCGATCCATCCTGTGAATGTGTCAATGAAGACTCGCAAGTAAGAAAACCCTTGGGTCTTGGGCATGGCTGTAAATTCTACTTGCCAGTCCGCTCCTGGGTATGATCCCTGATGTTGGACAGGTGTAATTAGAGGAGGTCTGGTTTTTGGGTTATGTTTTAGACAGGTGTCACAATTTTGTGTGACTTGTTTAACAACCTTAGCTAACTGGGGATGGGAGAGAATAGGCTTAAGCAAGATTTCTAGATTATCTTTTCCAAAATGGGCGCTCTTATGTAAGGAGTTAGTAATGTTTTAAACCTGAGAATCAGGGAGTATTATTTGGGCCTGATCAGGCTGAAACCACCCATGTGACCCAATCTCCCAGCGCCGCTCAGCATATCGGGAATGTCCCCCTGGGGTAAAATCTGGAGTCAGGGTTTCCATGGGGAAAAGGGGCAGATAGCAGTGGCAGAGGTAGCTTCCCCGGCAGCTCGTCCTGCCTCTTGATCAGCTTTCCTATTTCCCTGAGCCTCTTTTTCTTGCCCCTTTTGGTGACTCTTGCAGTGAATGACAGCTAATTTTGCAGGAAGTTTGACTGCCTCCAGGAGCCTGAGAATGAGCTCTTTGTGTTTAATGGCAGAGCTTCGGGCACTGAGCATCCCTCTTTCTTTCCAAATTGCTGCACGGGCATGCAGAATGAGGAAAGCATACTTAGAGTCCATACACACATTAATCCTCTTTCCTTCTCCTAACTCCAAAGCTCTTGTCAGGGCAAAAAGTTCAGCTTTCTGGGCTGAGGTGTCTGGGGGAAGAGACCCACTTTCCTTAGTTTCTTCCAGGCTTGCTACAGCATATGCTGCTTTCCTCTCTCCCTTTTCTACAAAACTGCTGCCATCTGTGTGCCAGTTTTCCTCTGGGTCAGATAAAGGTGTCTCTGATAGGTCCCGGCGAGAAGAGTATAACTCGTCTGTGATTTGTATGCATTGGTGATCCAGAGGGGAGGTAGGGGGATCTGGCAGTAAGGTTGCTGGATTTAAAGTCTGGCAGACCCTCAACTTTATTTCTGGAGTGTCAAGGAGGAGGGCTTGGTATTGGGTGATCCTTCCTCCTGTCATCCACCTGTCCCCTTTCGTTTCCAAGACTGCTTGCACCCGGTGAGGCGTATACACTGTAGTGGGCTGACCCAGGGTCAGCTTAGATGCCTCCTTAACCATAAGAGCGGTGCCTGCTACTGCCCGGAGGCAAGTGGGCCACCCTCTGGCCACCTCATCTAGTTATTTTGAGAGATAAGCCACAGGTTGTTATACGGGCCCCATCATCTGCTCTAACACCCCAAGAGCAGTTCCTGTCCTTCCAGAAACATAGAGTCTAAAAGGCTTCTCCAGGTTGGGGAGGCCTAAAGCTGGGGCTGTAGTGATGGACTCTTTTAGGGCATTAAAGGCCACCTTGCAGGTCTCATGCCAGTCGAGTGGCTCTTCCTCTTTCCCCCTTAAATTTTCATATAGGGGTCTGGCCAGATTGCCATAATTAGGAATCCAGATCCTGCAAAACCCGGTCCTTCCTCAAAATCCCCTAAGCTGTTGTTTTGTTTGGGGGTACGGGGCATTTAAGATGAGGGATCTCCCCTCGGGGTCAGGCATTCTTTTTCTCTCCGTAATTATAAATCCAAGGTATTTTACTTGGGTTAAGCTAATCTGAGCCTACTTGGGGGATACTCGATAACCCTTTTCATACAGGAAAGTTAGCGTTTTAAATAGTGTCCATTTGAGAGCTGCTAAAATCTGGCCTAGCTATGAGCAAGTCATCCACATACTGTATTAGACTACTGTTTGTTAAAGTTAATTCCCTTAGTTCTCTCCCCGAGGAAGTCCCGAAGATATGAGGGCTGTCCCTAAACCCTTGGGGTAGTCGAGTCCAGTCGAGAGTTGTATGGTCTCTCTTGTTTCCAAGTCCCGCCACTCAAAAGCAAAGAGTTTTTGGGATTCAGGATGGAGAGGAATGCAAAAGAAAGCACCTTGAAGGTCCAAGACTGAGAAGTACTTGGCATTTCCTGGGACTTGGGATAGGAGGGTATATGGGTATGGGACTATGGGGTGGATGGGAACCACAGCTTCATTAACAGCTCTTAGATCCTGGACGAATCGATAAGATCCATCTGGTTTTTGAACGGGCAAGATTGGGGTGTTGCAGGGGGACTCACAGCTGATTCGAGTTCCAGTATCTCGGTATTTGTTAACTAATGGTTTAAGACCCTCAAGAGCTACTGGTTTTAAGGGATATTGTCTTTTCCAGGGCTAGGGAGCACTTGGTCTCAGAGAAATCTTTACTGGTGGAACATTTATGGCTAAACCAGGGCTGGAGACATCCCACACCTGGGGATTGACATCATCTAGACAAGGGACAGACTCCTCCTTTTCTACCTCTGACTGTAAATATTCAGACATAGGCAAAGAAAATTATCGACTTCTACCTTTGTGTCCCCAAGTCACTCTGGTTTGGAGGCGAAAGTATTATTCTCAAAATGGAAAATTTGGAAGCTGCAAACATGAAAAATTTAAAGAGTCACGCAGAGGCTAGTCACTCTAAGCTAACCCCTAAGACATTTATTGACTGATTTCTAGCTTCTCTTCTTTAACCTTTTTTATCTACAGTAATCCTGTGTGTTCCTTTTAGTTAGGGATTCATTTTTAGACTATCCTGACTCTTCCACTACGTTCCAGTTTTGGGTCTGATACACTTAGAGATGTGCCAAGTGCTTCCTGAATACTATAGAACATAGTTTATATTTAAAATACTTCCATGCTTATGTAGTGAGTCAATGATTTTAAGTTTATTTGTTACACATTTCAATGTAAAAGTCAATGTGTGAACTAACATATTCACGACTTGGAAAAGTTGGCTTTTTTTGCTGTGTGTTTGAACTCCTCACCCGACCAAAGGTCATAGAGAGGTCTATAGTTTTTCTAAAATGGTTATAGTGTTGTTTATTTTCTGGTAATTGAATTAGGGTGTGAGTTGCAAAGCCTGTGTTTCTGTTCATTTCATTCCATCTGTTCGGGTTTCTTTCTCTCTCCTGAGTCAGACAGTAATTTCCCATTGGTTGTCCAGTTACCAAGGTTGGTGTCCATGCATCCGTGCTGGTCTCTCCATACATGTCCGGGTGTCCTGTGAAACACTAAGCTTAATTTATTTGGAAATGACCTAGCTGTTCAATACACTGTCATCACTCAGTTGAGCAGAGGGAGAGAAATTCAAGTGACAAAACTCCAGAGAAGCTAGTGTCAGAGCGCCCCGGCGTGGCATGCGTGCAGGGGGTTGGGGGGAGGGGGGCGGGGCGCGGAGCGCGGAGATCTCAGGTGTCCTCCCACCCTGGGCCTCTCCAGGCCCGCCGCTGCTCAGTGGCCTCCCCCCGCCCCCATCGCTTTGGCTGCTCAGGGCCGGGTGGTCTCTGCAGCTGCCCGGCATCCTGCCCGAGGCCCGCCCTGCCCACACGCTGTCTTCCAGTCTCTCTCTGAACCCTCGACTCTTTCTGCCTCTGTCTCACCTGGCGTGGGTGCGTGCGAGTGCCTGTCCGTGTGCCTGGCTGTCGCTCGTCCGCTCTCTCTGGAAGGTCCTGTGCTGGGCACGTGGCGTGGGGGCAGGGCGGGCCTCGGTTTGGGGACAGGGCGGGGCTGAGGCACTCCAGGGGGTTTGCACAGCCGGCAGGATGGGCGCCTGTGGCCCCGGCTGGGCTGCCCCTAAGCCCGCAGGAGGCTCCGGGGACCGCGGCCCCGGACCGACGCCCCGCTTGTCCGGATCCACGTGACCCTGAGCAGCGAACGGGATTGTGGGGGCCAGGGGGTGGGGGGACACCGAGACGTCCTCCCCGCTCAAGCCACCCCCCTCCCCAAACCCCGCCAGAGCTCCCGCAGCCTCGCCAGGCCGCTCGGTGTCCGGGAAGCGCCCTGGGCCGGGCCAGGCGCGTGCTGGCCGGGGGTGGCGTCGGCTGGTCTCCCAGCTGCAGGGCCTGTCCCTGTTTTTCCCATCAGTTTCAACAGTGACGGTCACCCCACATTGTGAGTCGTCTAGATTTCTCACTGACACCCCTGTTAGGGAGTGGCTTTTTAGAGAGATATGGAAGGTCACTTGGGGGATGTTAGTCATGAGAGAAAATAAGGGCTCAGGTGGGATTGCAGATGTCATCCAGGGGGTAAATAGAGACAGTTGTTGCTGGTACCAAGACATGAAGTTTTTTTTCCCCCTTTCCCCAAAAGGCCATATTACGACCACATGGGGGCGCTGAGTAACAGCCCATAGCTCGGCTGGAAGGGTGGGCCTTTGATAGTGATACCCTGGGATGGGTTGGACATATCCCCAACCTTTGTCATTAATGCAGATGCAGCCCGGGCTGGTTAGGTTGAGTTGAGAAGCAGTGTGGTTTGCAAGTGAACATGCCTCGTTTAGGGAGAGATCAATAGCCATACAGGGAGATTTGATTAGAAAGAGGAAGAACATCATATGATGCATTTTACTTATCTGAGGCAGGATTGATGGGGTTCTGCTTGAACAAGAGCCTGAGATCTTCAACAGGTTCACAGGAATAGCTGTCCTCTGGCTTTGGAGTCTCAGTTTCTGTCTCCCCCTCCTGTAGGCCATAGGGTTTTATTCTAGAATTGTGGACCCAGGCAGATAGACCCTTCACTTTTACAGCAGTTGAAGTCACTAGAACAACCTGATATGGCCCTGTCCATTTCTCAGACAGCTGGTTTGGACTCCCTTTTTCTTGCCAGGTCTTTACTGATACTTGATCCCCTGGCTTTACCTGGGGATTTTTCAAGTCTTCCTGTGGTTTATTCTCCATACAGTTGGAGTTCTTGCTGAAACCTTCCCAGGTCAATTATATGTTTTAAGAGTCTATTGGCATCCTCGTCAAGAAACAAATCAGAAGTTCAGAATGGTCGTCCATACATCATTTCATAAGGACTTAACAATAGTGGCCGTTTGGGGGATGTCCGTAGCCTCATGAGGGCTATGGGCAGCATATGTGTCCACTTATTATGTGTTTCTGACATAGCTTAGCCAGAGCCCTTTTAAGAGTCTGGTTGGCTCTCTCTACCTTTCCTGAAGCTTGAGGCCTCCAGGATGAGCGGAGCTGGTATTTTATGCCTAAGCATGTGGCTAGGTTCTGGGGTATCGTGGCTGTAAGTGAGGGCCCGTTGTCACTCTGAAGTGACCGAGGCAGCCCAAACCTAGGCACTATCTCCTTCAGCAGAGCTTTACAGACTTCTGTAGCTCTCTCAGTCTCAGTAGGGAACGCTTCGATCCATCCTGTGAATGTGTCAATGAAGACTCGCAAGTAAGAAAACCCTTGGGTCTTGGGCATGGCTGTAAATTCTACTTGCCAGTCCGCTCCTGGGTATGATCCCTGATGTTGGACAGGTGTAATTAGAGGAGGTCTGGTTTTTGGGTTATTTTTTAGACAGGTGTCACAATTTTGTGTGACTTGTTTAACAACCTTAGCTAACTGGGGATGGGAGAGAATAGGCTTAAGCAAGATTTCTAGATTATCTTTTCCAAAATGGGCGCTCTTATGTAAGGAGTTAGTAATGTTTTAAACCTGAGAATCAGGGAGTATTATTTGGGCCTGATCAGGCTGAAACCACCCATGTGACCCAATCTCCCAGCGCCGCTCAGCATATCGGGAATGTCCCCCTGGGGTAAAATCTGGAGTCAGGGTTTCCATGGGGAAAAGGGGCAGATAGCAGTGGCAGAGGTAGCTTCCCCGGCAGCTCGTCCTGCCTCTTGATCAGCTTTCCTATTTCCCTGAGCCTCTTTTTCTTGCCCCTTTTGGTGACTCTTGCAGTGAATGACAGCTAATTTTGCAGGAAGTTTGACTGCCTCCAGGAGCCTGAGAATGAGCTCTTTGTGTTTAATGGCAGAGCTTCGGGCACTGAGCATCCCTCTTTCTTTCCAAATTGCTGCACGGGCATGCAGAATGAGGAAAGCATACTTAGAGTTCATACACACATTAATCCTCTTTCCTTCTCCTAACTCCAAAGCTCTTGTCAGGGCAAAAAGTTCAGCTTTCTGGGCTGAGGTGTCTGGGGGAAGAGACCCACTTTCCTTAGTTTCTTCCAGGCTTGCTACAGCATATGCTGCTTTCCTCTCTCCCTTTTCTACAAAACTGCTGCCATCTGTGTGCCAGTTTTCCTCTGGGTCAGATAAAGGTGTCTCTGATAGGTCCCGGCGAGAAGAGTATAACTCGTCTGTGATTTGTATGCATTGGTGATCCAGAGGGGAGGTAGGGGGATCTGGCAGTAAGGTTGCTGGATTTAAAGTCTGGCAGACCCTCAACTTTATTTCTGGAGTGTCAAGGAGGAGGGCTTGGTATTGGGTGATCCTTCCTCCTGTCATCCACCTGTCCCCTTTTGTTTCCAAGACTGCTTGCACCCGGTGAGGCGTATACACTGTAGTGGGCTGACCCAGGGTCAGCTTAGATGCCTCCTTAACCATAAGAGCGGTGCCTGCTACTGCCCGGAGGCAAGTGGGCCACCCTCTGGCCACCTCATCTAGTTATTTTGAGAGATAAGCCACAGGTTGTTATACGGGCCCCATCATCTGCTCTAACACCCCAAGAGCAGTTCCTGTCCTTCCAGAAACATAGAGTCTAAAAGGCTTCTCCAGGTTGGGGAGGCCTAAAGCTGGGGCTGTAGTGATGGACTCTTTTAGGGCATTAAAGGCCACCTTGCAGGTCTCATGCCAGTCGAGTGGCTCTTCCTCTTTCCCCCTTAAATTTTCATATAGGGGTCTGGCCAGATTGCCATAATTAGGAATCCAGATCCTGCAAAACCCGGTCCTTCCTCAAAATCCCCTAAGCTGTTGTTTTGTTTGGGGGTACAGGGCATTTAAGATGAGGGATCTCCCCTCGGGGTCAGGCATTCTTTTTCTCTCCGTAATTATAAATCCAAGGTATTTTACTTGGGTTAAGCTAATCTGAGCCTACTTGGGGGATACTCGATAACCCTTTTCATACAGGAAAGTTAGCGTTTTAAATAGTGTCCATTTGAGAGCTGGTAAAATCTGGCCTAGCTATGAGCAAGTCATCCACATACTGTATTAGACTACTGTTTGTTAAAGTTAATTCCCTTAGTTCTCTCCCCGAGGAAGTCCCGAAGATATGAGGGCTGTCCCTAAACCCTTGGGGTAGTCGAGTCCAGTCGAGAGTTGTATGGTCTCTCTTGTTTCCAAGTCCCGCCACTCAAAAGCAAAGAGTTTTTGGGATTCAGGATGGAGAGGAATGCAAAAGAAAGCACCTTGAAGGTCCAAGACTGAGAAGTACTTGGCATTTCCTGGGACTTGGGATAGGAGGGTATATGGGTTTGGGACTATGGGGTGGATGGGAACCACAGCTTCATTAACAGCTCTTAGATCCTGGACGAATCGATAAGATCCATCTGGTTTTTGAACGGGCAAGATTGGGGTGTTGCAGGGGGACTCACAGCTGATTCGAGTTCCAGTATCTCGGTATTTGTTAACTAATGGTTTAAGACCCTCAAGAGCTACTGGTTTTAAGGGATATTGTCTTTTCCAGGGCTAGGGAGCACTTGGTCTCAGAGAAATCTTTACTGGTGGAACATTTATGGCTAAACCAGGGCTGGAGACATCCCACACCTGGGGATTGACATCATCTAGACAAGGGACAGACTCCTCCTTTTCTACCTCTGACTGTAAATATTCAGACATAGGCAAAGAAAATTATCGACTTCTACCTTTGTGTCCCCAAGTCACTCTGGTTTGGAGGCGAAAGTATTATTCTCAAAATGGAAAATTTGGAAGCTGCAAACATGAAAAATTTAAAGAGTCACGCAGAGGCTAGTCACTCTAAGCTAACCCCTAAGACATTTATTGACTGATTTCTAGCTTCTCTTCTTTAACCTTTTTTATCTACAGTAATCCTGTGTGTTCCTTTTAGTTAGGGATTCATTTTTAGACTATCCTGCCTCTTCCACTACGTTCCAGTTTTGGGTCTGATACACTTAGAGATGTGCCAAGTGCTTCCTGAATACTATAGAACATAGTTTATATTTAAAATATTCCATGCTTATGTAGTGAGTCAATGATTTTAAGTTTATTTGTTACACATTTCAATGTAAAAGTCAATGTGTGAACTAACATATTCACGACTTGGAAAAGTTGGCTTTTTTTTGCTGTGTGTTTGAAATCCTCACCCGACCAAAGGTCATAGAGAGGTCTATAGTTTTTCTAAAATGGTTATAGTGTTGTTTATTTTCTGGTAATTGAATTAGGGTGTGAGTTGCAAAGCCTGTGTTTCTGTTCATTTCATTCCATCTGTTCGGGTTTCTTTCTCTCTCCTGAGTCAGACAGTAATTTCCCATTGGTTGTCCAGTTACCAAGGTTGGTGTCCATGCATCCGTGCTGGTCTCTCCATACATGTCCGGGTGTCCTGTGAAACACTAAGCTTAATTTATTTGGAAATGACCTAGCTGTTCAATACACTGTCATCACTCAGTTGAGCAGAGGGAGAGAAATTCAAGTGACAAAACTCCAGAGAAGCTAGTGTCAGAGCGCCCCGGCGTGGCATGCGTGCAGGGGGTTGGGGGGAGGGGGGCGGGGCGCGGAGCGCGGAGATCTCAGGTGTCCTCCCACCTGGGCCTCTCCAGGCCCGCCGCTGCTCAGTGGCCTCCCCCCGCCCCCATCGCTTTGGCTGCTCAGGGCCGGGTGGTCTCTGCAGCTGCCCGGCATCCTGCCCGAGGCCCGCCCTGCCCACACGCTGTCTTCCAGTCTCTCTCTGAACCCTCGACTCTTTCTGCCTCTGTCTCACCTGGCGTGGGTGCGTGCGAGTGCCTGTCCGTGTGCCTGGCTGTCGCTCGTCCGCTCTCTCTGGAAGGTCCTGTGCTGGGCCCGTGGCGTGGGGGCAGGGCGGGCCTCGGTTTGGGGACAGGGCGGGGCTGAGGCACTCCAGGGGGTTTGCACAGCCGGCAGGATGGGCGCCTGTGGCCCCGGCTGGGCTGCCCCTAAGCCCGCAGGAGGCTCCGGGGACCGCGGCCCCGGACCGACGCCCCGCTCGTCCGGATCCACGTGACCCTGAGCAGCGAACGGGATGGTGGGGGGCCGGGGGTGGGGGGGCACCGAGACGTCCTCCCCGCTCAAGCCACACCCCTCCCCAAACCCCGCCAGAGCTCCCGCAGCCTCGCCAGGCCGCTCGGTGTCCGGGAAGCGCCCCGGGCCGGGCCAGGCGCGTGCTGGCCGGTGGTGGCGTCGGCTGGTCTCCCAGCTGCAGGGCCTGTCCCGGTTTTTCCCATCAGTTTCAACAGTGACGGTCACCCCACATTGTGAGTCGTCTAGATTTCTCACTGACACCCCTGTTAGGGAGTGGCTTTTTAGAGAGATAGGGAAGGTCATTTGGGGGATGTTAGTCATGAGAGAAAATAAGGGCTCAGGTGGGATTGCAGATGTCATCCAGGGGGTAAATAGAGACAGTTGTTGCTGGTACCAAGACATGAAATTTTTTTTCCCCCTTTCCCCAAAAGGCCATATTACGACCACATGGGGGCGCTGAGTAACAGCCCATAGCTCGGCTGGAAGGGTGGGCCTTTGATAGTGATACCCTGGGATGGGTTGGACATATCCCCAACCTTTGTCATTAATGCAGATGCAGCCCGGGCTGGTTAGGTTGAGTTGAGAAGCAGTGTGGTTTGCAAGTGAACATGCCTCGTTTAGGGAGAGATCAATAGCCATACAGGGAGATTTGATTAGAAAGAGGAAGAACATCATATGATGCATTTTACTTATCTGAGGCAGGATTGATGGGGTTCTGCTTGAACAAGAGCCTGAGATCTTCAACAGGTTCACAGGAATAGCTGTCCTCTGGCTTTGGAGTCTCAGTTTCTGTCTCCCCCTCCTGTAGGCCATAGGGTTTTATTCTAGAATTGTGGACCCAGGCAGATAGACCCTTCACTTTTACAGCAGTTGCAGTCACTAGAACAACCTGATATGGCCCTGTCCATTTCTCAGACAGCTGGTTTGGACTCCCTTTTTCTTGCCAGGTCTTTACTGATACTTGATCCCCTGGCTTTACCTGGGGATTTTTCAAGTCTTCCTGTGGTTTGTTCTCCATACCGTTGGAGTTCTTGCTGAAACCTTCCCAGGTCAATTATATGTTTTAAGAGTGTATTGGCATCCTCGTCAAGAAACAAATCAGAAGTTCAGAATGGTCGTCCATACATCATTTCATAAGGACTTAACAATAGTGGCCGTTTGGGGGATGTCCGTAGCCTCATGAGGGCTATGGGCAGCATATGTGTCCACTTATTATGTGTTTCTGACATAGCTTAGCCAGAGCCCTTTTAAGAGTCTGGTTGGCTCTCTCTACCTTTCCTGAAGCTTGAGGCCTCCAGGATGAGCGGAGCTGGTATTTTATGCCTAAGCATGTGGCTAGGTTCTGGGGTAACGTGGCTGTAAGTGAGGGCCCGTTGTCACTCTGAAGTGACTGAGGCAGCCCAAACCTAGGCACTATCTCCTTCAGCAGAGCTTTACAGACTTCTGTAGCTCTCTCAGTCTCAGTAGGGAACGCTTCGATCCATCCTGTGAATGTGTCAATAAAGACTCGCAAGTAAGAAAACCCTTGGGTCTTGGGCATGGCTGTAAATTCTACTTGCCAGTCCGCTCCTGGGTATGATCCCCGATGTTGGACAGGTGTAATTAGAGGAGGTCTGGTTTTTGGGTTATTTTTTAGACAGGTGTCACAATTTTGTGTGACTTGTTTAACAACCTTAGCTAACTGGGGATGGGAGAGAATAGGCTTAAGCAAGATTTCTAGATTATCTTTTCCAAAATGGGCGCTCTTATGTAAGGAGTTAGTAATGTTTTAAACCTGAGAATCAGGGAGTATTATTTGGGCCTGATCAGGCTGAAACCACCCATGTGACCCAATCTCCCAGCCCCACTCAGCATATCGGGAATGTCCCCCTGGGGTAAAATCTGGAGTCAGGGTTTCCATGGGGAAAAGGGGCAGATAGCAGTGGCAGAGGTAGCTTCCCCGGCAGCTCGTCCTGCCTCTTGATCAGCTTTCCTATTTCCCTGAGCCTCTTTTTCTTGCCCCTTTTGGTGACTCTTGCAGTGGATGACAGCTAATTTTGCAGGAAGTTTGACTGCCTCCAGGAGCCTGAGAATGAGCTCTTTGTGTTTAATAGCAGAGCTTCGGGCACTGAGCATCCCTCTTTCTTTCCAAATTGCTGCACGGGCATGCAGAATGAGGAAAGCATACTTAGAGTCCATACACACATTAATCCTCTTTCCTTCTCCTAACTCCAAAGCTCTTGTCAGGGCAAAAAGTTCAGCTTTCTGGGCTGAGGTGTCTGGGGGAAGAGACCCACTTTCCTTAGTTTCTTCCAGGCTTGCTACAGCATATGCTGCTTTCCTCTCTCCCTTTTCTACAAAACTGCTGCCATCTGTGTGCCAGTTTTCCTCTGGGTCAGATAAAGGTGTCTCTGATAGGTCCCGGCGAGAAGAGTATAACTCGTCTGTGATTTGTATGCATTGGTGATCCAGAGGGGAGGTAGGGGGATCTGGCAGTAAGGTTGCTGGATTTAAAGTCTGGCAGACCCTCAACTTTATTTCTGGAGTGTCAAGGAGGAGGGCTTGGTATTGGGTGATCCTTCCTCCTGTCATCCACCTGTCCCCTTTCGTTTCCAAGACTGCTTGCACCCGGTGAGGCGTATACACTGTAGTGGGCTGACCCAGGGTCAGCTTAGATGCCTCCTTAACCATAAGAGCGGTGCCTGCTACTGCCCGGAGGCCAGTGAGCCACCCTCTGGCCTCCTCATCTAGTTATTTTGAGAGATAAACCACAGGTTGTTATACGGGCCCCATCATCTGCTCTAACACCCTAAGAGCAGTTCCTGTCCTTCCAGAAACATAGAGTCTAAAAGGCTTCTCCAGGTTGGGGAGGCCTAAAGCTGGGGCTGTAGTGATGGACTCTTTTAGGGCATTAAAGGCCACCTTGCAGGTCTCATGCCAGTCGAGTGGCTCTTCCTATTTCCCCCTTAAATTTTCATATAGGGGTCTGGCCAGATTGCCATAATTAGGAATCCAGATCCTGCAAAACCCGGTCCTTCCTCAAAATCCCCTAAGCTGTTGTTTTGTTTGGGGGTACGGGGCATTTAAGATGAGGGATCTCCCCTCGGGGTCAGGCATTCTTTTTCTCTCCGTAATTATAAATCCAAGGTATTTTACTTGGGTTAAGCTAATCTGAGCCTACTTGGGGGATACTCGATAACCCTTTTCATACAGGAAAGTTAGCTTTTTAAATAGTGTCCATTTGAGAGCTGGTAAAATCTGGCCTAGCTATGAGCAAGTCATCCACATACTGTATTAGACTACTGTTTGTTAAAGTTAATTCCCTTAGTTCTCTCCCCGAGGAAGTCCCGAAGATATGAGGGCTGTCCCTAAACCCTTGGGGTAGTCGAGTCCAGTCGAGAGTTGTATGGTCTCTCTTGTTTCCAAGTCCCGCCACTCAAAAGCAAAGAGTTTTTGGGATTCAGGATGGAGAGGAATGCAAAAGAAAGCACCTTGAAGGTCCAAGACTGAGAAGTACTTGGCATTTCCTGGGACTTGGGATAGGAGGGTATATGGGTTTGGGACTATGGGGTGGATGGGAACCACAGCTTCATTAACAGCTCTTAGATCCTGGACGAATCGATAAGATCCATCTGGTTTTTGAACGGGCAAGATTGGGGTGTTGCAGGGGGACTCACAGCTGATTCGAGTTCCAGTATCTCGGTATTTGTTAACTAATGGTTTAAGACCCTCAAGAGCTACTGGTTTTAAGGGATATTGTCTTTTCCAGGGCTAGGGAGCACTTGGTCTCAGAGAAATCTTTACTGGTGGAACATTTATGGCTAAACCAGGGCTGGAGACATCCCACACCTGGGGATTGACATCATCTAGACAAGGGACAGACTCCTCCTTTTCTACCTCTGACTGTAAATATTCAGACATAGGCAAAGAAAATTATCGACTTCTACCTTTGTGTCCCCAAGTCACTCTGGTTTGGAGGCGAAAGTATTATTCTCAAAATGGAAAATTTGGAAGCTGCAAACATGAAAAATTTAAAGAGTCACGCAGAGGCTAGTCACTCTAAGCTAACCCCTAAGACATTTATTGACTGATTTCTAGCTTCTCTTCTTTAACCTTTTTTATCTACAGTAATCCTGTGTGTTCCTTTTAGTTAGGGATTCATTTTTAGACTATCCTGCCTCTTCCACTACGTTCCAGTTTTGGGTCTGATACACTTAGAGATGTGCCAAGTGCTTCCTGAATACTATAGAACATAGTTTATATTTAAAATACTTCCATGCTTATGTAGTGAGTCAATGATTTTAAGTTTATTTGTTACACATTTCAATGTAAAAGTCAATGTGTGAACTAACATATTCACGACTTGGAAAAGTTGGCTTTTTTTTGCTGTGTGTTTGAAATCCTCACCCGACCAAAGGTCATAGAGAGGTCTATAGTTTTTCTAAAATGGTTATAGTGTTGTTTATTTTCTGGTAATTGAATTAGGGTGTGAGTTGCAAAGCCTGTGTTTCTGTTCATTTCATTCCATCTGTTCGGGTTTCTTTCTCTCTCCTGAGTCAGACAGTAATTTCCTATTGGTTGTCCAGTTACCAAGGTTGGTGTCCATGCATCCGTGCTGGTCTCTCCATACATGTCCGGGTGTCCTGTGAAACACTAAGCTTAATTTATTTGGAAATGACCTAGCTGTTCAATACACTGTCATCACTCAGTTGAGCAGAGGGAGAGAAATTCAAGTGACAAAACTCCAGAGAAGCTAGTGTCAGAGCGCCCCGGCATGGCATGCGTGCAGGGGGTTGGGGGGAGGGGGGCAGGGCGCGGAGCGCGGAGATCTCAGGTGTCCTCCCACCCTGGGCCTCTCCAGGCCCGCCGCTGCTCAGTGGCCTCCCCCCGCCCCCATCGCTTTGGCTGCTCAGGGCCGGGTGGTCTCTGCAGCTGCCCGGCATCCTGCCCGAGGCCCGCCCTGCCCACACGCTGTCTTCCAGTCTCTCTCTGAACCCTCGACTCTTTCTGCCTCTGTCTCACCTGGCGTGGGTGCGTGCGAGTGCCTGTCCCTGTGCCTGGCTGTCGCTCGTCCGCTCTCTCTGGAAGGTCCTGTGCTGGGCCCGTGGCGTGGGGGCAGGGCGGGCCTCGGTTTGGGGACAGGGCGGGGCTGAGGCACTCCAGGGGGTTTGCACAGCCGGCAGGATGGGCGCCTCTGGCCCCGGCTGGGCTGCCCCTAAGCCCGCAGGAGGCTCCGGGGACCGCGGCCCCGGACCGACGCCCCGCTCGTCCGGATCCACGTGACCCTGAGCAGCGAACGGGATGGTGGGGGGCCGGGGGTGGGGGGGCACCGAGACGTCCTCCCCGCTCAAGCCACCCCCCTCCCCAAACCCCGCCAGAGCTCCCGCAGCCTCGCCAGGCCGCTCGGTGTCCGGGAAGCACCCCGGGCCGGGCCAGGCGCGTGCTGGCCGGGGGTGGCGTCGGCTGGTCTCCCAGCTGCAGGGCCTGTCCCGGTTTTTCCCATCAGTTTCAACAGTGACGGTCACCCCACATTGTGAGTCGTCTAGATTTCTCACTGACACCCCTGTTAGGGAGTGGCTTTTTAGAGAGATATGGAAGGTCACTTGGGGGATGTTAGTCATGAGAGAAAATAAGGGCTCAGGTGGGATTGCAGATGTCATCCAGGGGGTAAATAGAGACAGTTGTTGCTGGTACCAAGACATGAAGTTTTTTTTCCCCCTTTCCCCAAAAGGCCATATTACGACCACATGGGGGCGCTGAGTAACAGCCCATAGCTCGGCTGGAAGGGTGGGCCTTTGATAGTGATACCCTGGGATGGGTTGGACATACCCCCAACCTTTGTCATTAATGCAGATGCAGCCCGGGCTGGTTAGGTTGAGTTGAGAAGCAGTGTGGTTTGCAAGTGAACATGCCTCGTTTAGGGAGAGATCAATAGCCATACAGGGAGATTTGATTAGAAAGAGGAAGAACATCATATGATGCATTTTACTTATCTGAGGCAGGATTGATGGGGTTCTGCTTGAACAAGAGCCTGAGATCTTCAACAGGTTCACAGGAATAGCTGTCCTCTGGCTTTGGAGTCTCAGTTTCTGTCTCCCCCTCCTGTAGGCCATAGGGTTTTATTCTAGAATTGTGGACCCAGGCAGATAGACCCTTCACTTTTACAGCAGTTGAAGTCACTAGAACAACCTGATATGGCCCTGTCTATTTCTCAGACAGCTGGTTTGGACTCCCTATTTCTTGCCAGGTTTTTACTGATACTTGATCCCCTGGCTTTACCTGGGGATTTTTCAAGTCTTCCTGTGGTTTGTTCTCCATACCGTTGGAGTTCTTGCTGAAACCTTCCCAGGTCAATTATATGTTTTAAGAGTGTATTGGCATCCTCGTCAAGAAACAAATCAGAAGTTCAGCATGGTCGTCCATACATCATTTCATAAGGACTTAACAATAGTGGCCGTTTGGGGGATGTCCGTAGCCTCATGAGGGCTATGGGCAGCATATGTGTCCACTTATCATGTGTTTCTGACATAGCTTAGCTAGAGCCCTTTTAAGAGTCTGGTTGGCTCTCTCTACCTTTCCTGAAGCTTGAGGCCTCCAGGATGAGCGGAGCTGGTATTTTATGCCTAAGCATGTGGCTAGGTTCTGGGGTATCGTGGCTGTAAGTGAGGGCCCGTTGTCACTCTGAAGTGACTGAGGCAGCCCAAACCTAGGCACTATCTCCTTCAGCAGAGCTTTACAGACTTCTGTAGCTCTCTCAGTCTCAGTAGGGAACGCTTCGATCCATCCTGTGAATGTGTCAATAAAGACTCGCAAGTAAGAAAACCCTTGGGTCTTGGGCATGGCTGTAAATTCTACTTGCCAGTCCGCTCCTGGGTATGATCCCCGATGTTGGACAGGTGTAATTAGAGGAGGTCTGGTTTTTGGGTTATTTTTTAGACAGGTGTCACAATTTTGTGTGACTTGTTTAACAACCTTAGCTAACTGGGGATGGGAGAGAATAGGCTTAAGCAAGATTTCTAGATTATCTTTTCCAAAATGGGCGCTCTTATGTAAGGAGTTAGTAATGTTTTAAACCTGAGAATCAGGGAGTATTATTTGGGCCTGATCAGGCTGAAACCACCCATGTGACCCAATCTCCCAGCCCCGCTCAGCATATCGGGAATGTCCCCCTGGGGTATAATCTGGAGTCAGGGTTTCCATGGGGAAAAGGGGCAGATAGCAGTGGCAGAGGTAGCTTCCCCGGCAGCTCGTCCTGCCTCCTAATCAGCTTTCCTATTTCCGTGAGCCTCTTTTTCTTGCCCCTTTTGGTGACTCTTGCAGTGAATGACAGCTAATTTTGCAAGAAGTTTGACTGCCTCCAGGAGCCTGAGAATGAGCTCTTTGTGTTTAATGGCAGAGCTTCGGGCACTGAGCATCCCTCTTTCTTTCCAAATTGCTGCACGGGCATGCAGAATGAGGAAAGCATACTTAGAGTCCATACACACATTAATCCTCTTTCCTTCTCCTAACTCCAAAGCTCTTGTCAGGGCAAAAAGTTCAGCTTTCTGGGCTGAGGTGTCTGGGGGAAGAGACCCACTTTCCTTAGTTTCTTCCAGGCTTGCTACAGCATATGCTGCTTTCCTCTCTCCCTTTTCTACAAAACTGCTGCCATCTGTGTGCCAGTTTTCCTCTGGGTCAGATAAAGGTGTCTCTGATAGGTCCCGGCGAGAAGAGTATAACTCGTCTGTGATTTGTATGCATTGGTGATCCAGAGGGGAGGTAGGGGGATCTGGCAGTAAGGTTGCTGGATTTAAAGTCTGGCAGACCCTCAACTTTATTTCTGGAGTGTCAAGGAGGAGGGCTTGGTATTGGGTGATCCTTCCTCCTGTCATCCACCTGTCCCCTTTCGTTTCCAAGACTGCTTGCACCCGGTGAGGCGTATACACTGTAGTGGGCTGACCCAGGGTCATCTTAGATGCCTCCTTAACCATAAGAGCGGTGCCTGCTACTGCCCGGAGGCAAGTGGGCCACCCTCTGGCCACCTCATCTAGTTATTTTGAGAGATAAGCCACAGGTTGTTATACGGGCCCCATCATCTGCTCTAACACCCCAAGAGCAGTTCCTGTCCTTCCAGAAACATAGAGTCTAAAAGGCTTCTCCAGGTTGGGGAGGCCTAAAGCTGGGGCTGTAGTGATGGACTCTTTTAGGGCATTAAAGGCCACCTTGCAGGTCTCATGCCAGTCGAGTGGCTCTTCCTCTTTCCCCCTTAAATTTTCATATAGGGGTCTGGCCAGATTGCCATAATTAGGAATCCAGATCCTGCAAAACCCGGTCCTTCCTCAAAATCCCCTAAGCTGTTGTTTTGTTTGGGGGTACGGGGCATTTAAGATGAGGGATCTCCCCTCGGGGTCAGGCATTCTTTTTCTCTCCGTAATTATAAATCCAAGGTATTTTACTTGGGTTAAGCTAATCTGAGCCTACTTGGGGGATACTCGATAACCCTTTTCATACAGGAAAGTTAGCATTTTAAATAGTGTCCATTTGAGAGCTGGTAAAATCTGGCCTAGCTATGAGCAAGTCATCCACATACTGTATTAGGCTGCTGTTTGTTAAAGTTAATTCCCTTAGTTCTCTCCCCGAGGAAGTCCCAAAGATATGAGGGCTGTCCCTAAACCCTTGGGGTAGTCGAGTCCAGTCGAGAGTTGTATGGTCTCTCTTGTTTCCAAGTCCCGCCACTCAAAAGCAAAGAGTTTTTGGGATTCAGGATGGAGAGGAATGCAAAAGAAAGCACCTTGAAGGTCCAAGACTGAGAAGTACTTGGCATTTCCTGGGACTTGGGATAGGAGGGTATATGGGTTTGGGACTATGGGGTGGATGGGAACCACAGCTTCATTAACAGCTCTTAGATCCTGGACGAATCGATAAGATCCATCTGGTTTTTGAACGGGCAAGATTGGGGTGTTGCAGGGGGACTCACAGCTGATTCGAGTTCCAGTATCTCGGTATTTGTTAACTAATGGTTTAAGACCCTCAAGAGCTACTGGTTTTAAGGGATATTGTCTTTTCCAGGGCTAGGGAGCACTTGGTCTCAGAGAAATCTTTACTGGTGGAACATTTATGGCTCAACCAGGGCTGGAGACATCCCACACCTGGGGATTGACATCATCTAGACAAGGGACAGACTCCTCCTTTTCTACCTCTGACTGTAAATATTCAGACATAGGCAAAGAAAATTATCGACTTCTACCTTTGTGTCCCCAAGTCACTCTGGTTTGGAGGCGAAAGTATTATTCTCAAAATGGAAAATTTGGAAGCTGCAAACATGAAAAATTTAAAGAGTCACGCAGAGGCTAGTCACTCTAAGCTAACCCCTAAGACATTTATTGACTGATTTCTAGCTTCTCTTCTTTAACCTTTTTTATCTACAGTAATCCTGTGTGTTCCTTTTAGTTAGGGATTCATTTTTAGACTATCCTGCCTCTTCCACTACGTTCCAGTTTTGGGTCTGATACACTTAGAGATGTGCCAAGTGCTTCCTGAATACTATAGAACATAGTTTATATTTAAAATACTTCCATGCTTATGTAGTGAGTCAATGATTTTAAGTTTATTTGTTACACATTTCAATGTAAAAGTCAATGTGTGAACTAACATATTCACGACTTGGAAAAGTTGGCTTTTTTTTGCTGTGTGTTTGAAATCCTCACCCGACCAAAGGTCATAGAGAGGTCTATAGTTTTTCTAAAATGGTTATAGTGTTGTTTATTTTCTGGTAATTGAATTAGGGTGTGAGTTGCAAAGCCTGTGTTTCTGTTCATTTCATTCCATCTGTTCGGGTTTCTTTCTCTCTCCTGAGTCAGACAGTAATTTCCCATTGGTTGTCCAGTTACCAAGGTTGGTGTCCATGCATCCGTGCTGGTCTCTCCATACATGTCCGGGTGTCCTGTGAAACACTAAGCTTAATTTATTTGGAAATGACCTAGCTGTTCAATACACTGTCATCACTCAGTTGAGCAGAGGGAGAGAAATTCAAGTGACAAAACTCCAGAGAAGCTAGTGTCAGAGCGCCCCGGCATGGCATGCGTGCAGGGGGTTGGGGGGAGGGGGGCAGGGCGCGGAGCGCGGAGATCTCAGGTGTCCTCCCACCCTGGGCCTCTCCAGGCCCGCCGCTGCTCAGTGGCCTCCCCCCGCCCCCATCGCTTTGGCTGCTCAGGGCCGGGTGGTCTCTGCAGCTGCCCGGCATCCTGCCCGAGGCCCGCCCTGCCCACACGCTGTCTTCCAGTCTCTCTCTGAACCCTCGACTCTTTCTGCCTCTGTCTCACCTGGCGTGGGTGCGTGCGAGTGCCTGTCCCTGTGCCTGGCTGTCGCTCGTCCGCTCTCTCTGGAAGGTCCTGTGCTGGGCCCGTGGCGTGGGGGCAGGGCGGGCCTTGGTTTGGGGACAGGGCGGGGCTGAGGCACTCCAGGGGGTTTGCACAGCCGGCAGGATGGGCGCCTGTGGCCCCGGCTGGGCTGCCCCTAAGCCCGCAGGAGGCTCCGGGGACCGCGGTCCCGGACCGACACCCGGCTCGTACGGATCCACGTGACCCTGAGCAGCGAACGGGATGGTGGGGGGCCGGGGGTGGGGGGGCACCGAGACGTCCTCCCCGCTCAAGCCACCCCCCTCCCCAAACCCCGCCAGAGCTCCCGCAGCCTCGCCAGGCCGCTCGGTGTCCGGGAAGCGCCCCGGGCCGGGCCAGGCGCGTGCTGGCCGGGGGTGGCGTCGGCTGGTCTCCCAGCTGCAGGGCCTGTCCCGGTTTTTCCCATCAGTTTCAACAGTGACGGTCACCCCACATTGTGAGTCGTCTAGATTTCTCACTGACACCCCTGTTAGGGAGTGGCTTTTTAGAGAGATATGGAAGGTCACTTGGGGGATGTTAGTCATGAGAGAAAATAAGGGCTCAGGTGGGATTGCAGATGTCATCCAGGGGGTAAATAGAGACAGTTGTTGCTGGTACCAAGACATGAAGTTTTTTTTCCCCCTTTCCCCAAAAGGCCATATTACGACCACATGGGGGCGCTGAGTAACAGCCCATAGCTCGGCTGGAAGGGTGGGCCTTTGATAGTGATACCCTGGGATGGGTTGGACATACCCCCAACCTTTGTCATTAATGCAGATGCAGCCCGGGCTGGTTAGGTTGAGTTGAGAAGCAGTGTGGTTTGCAAGTGAACATGCCTCGTTTAGGGAGAGATCAATAGCCATACAGGGAGATTTGATTAGAAAGAGGAAGAACATCATATGATGCATTTTACTTATCTGAGGCAGGATTGATGGGGTTCTGCTTGAACAAGAGCCTGAGATCTTCAACAGGTTCACAGGAATAGCTGTCCTCTGGCTTTGGAGTCTCAGTTTCTGTCTCCCCCTCCTGTAGGCCATAGTGTTTTATTCTAGAATTGTGGACCCAGGCAGATAGACCCTTCACTTTTACAGCAGTTGAAGTCACTAGAACAACCTGATATGGCCCTGTCTATTTCTCAGACAGCTGGTTTGGACTCCCTTTTTCTTGCCAGGTCTTTACTGATACTTGATCCCCTGGCTTTACCTGGGGATTTTTCAAGTCTTCCTGTGGTTTGTTCTCCATACCGTTGGAGTTCTTGCTGAAACCTTCCCAGGTCAATTATATGTTTTAAGAGTGTATTGGCATCCTCGTCAAGAAACAAATCAGAAGTTCAGAATGGTCGTCCATACATCATTTCATAAGGACTTAACAATAGTGGCCGTTTGGGGGATGTCCGTAGCCTCATGAGGGCTATGGGCAGCATATGTGTCCACTTATCATGTGTTTCTGACATAGCTTAGCCAGAGCCCTTTTAAGAGTCTGGTTGGCTCTCTCTACCTTTCCTGAAGCTTGAGGCCTCCAGGATGAGCGGAGCTGGTATTTTATGCCTAAGCATGTGGCTAGGTTCTGGGGTATCGTGGCTGTAAGTGAGGGCCCGTTGTCACTCTGAAGTGACCGAGGCAGCCCAAACCTAGGCACTATCTCCTTCAGCAGAGCTTTACAGACTTCTGTAGCTCTCTCAGTCTCAGTAGAGAACGCTTCGATCCATCCTGTGAATGTGTCAATAAAGACTCGCAAGTAAGAAAACCCTTGGGTCTTGGGCATGGCTGTAAATTCTACTTGCCAGTCCGCTCCTGGGTATGATCCCCGATGTTGGACAGGTGTAATTAGAGGAGGTCTGGTTTTTGGGTTATTTTTTAGACAGGTGTCACAATTTTGTGTGACTTGTTTAACAACCTTAGCTAACTGGGGATGGGAGAGAATAGGCTTAAGCAAGATTTCTAGATTATCTTTTCCAAAATGGGCGCTCTTATGTAAGGAGTTAGTAATGTTTTAAACCTGAGAATCAGGGAGTATTATTTGGGCCTGATCAGGCTGAAACCACCCATGTGACCCAATCTCCCAGCCCCGCTCAGCATATCGGGAATGTCCCCCTGGGGTCAAATCTGGAGTCAGGGTTTCCATGGGGAAAAGGGGCAGATAACAGTGGCAGAGGTAGCTTCCCCGGCAGCTCGTCCTGCCTCTTGATCAGCTTTCCTATTTCCCTGAGCCTCTTTTTCTTGCCCCTTTTGGTGACTCTTGCAGTGGATGACAGCTAATTTTGCAGGAAGTTTGACTTCCTCCAGGAGCCTGAGAATGAGCTCTTTGTGTTTAATGGCAGAGCTTCGGGCACTGAGCATCCCTCTTTCTTTCCAAATTGCTGCACGGGCATGCAGAATGAGGAAAGCATACTTAGAGTCCATACACACATTAATCCTCTTTCCTTCTCCTAACTCCAAAGCTCTTGTCAGGGCAAAAAGTTCAGCTTTCTGGGCTGAGGTGTCTGGGGGAAGAGACCCACTTTCCTTAGTTTCTTCCAGGCTTGCTACAGCATATGCTGCTTTCCTCTCTCCCTTTTCTACAAAACTGCTGCCATCTGTGTGCCAGTTTTCCTCTGGGTCAGATAAAGGTGTCTCTGATAGGTCCCGGCGAGAAGAGTATAACTCGTCTGTGATTTGTATGCATTGGTGATCCAGAGGGGAGGTAGGGGGATCTGGCAGTAAGGTTGCTGGATTTAAAGTCTGGCAGACCCTCAACTTTATTTCTGGAGTGTCAAGGAGGATGGCTTGGTATTGGGTGATCCTTCCTCCTGTCATCCACCTATCCCCTTTCGTTTCCAAGACTGCTTGCACCCGGTGAGGCGTATACACTGTAGTGGGCTGACCCAGGGTCAGCTTAGATGCCTCCTTAACCATAAGAGCGGTGCCTGCTACTGCCCGGAGGCAAGTGGGCCACCCTCTGGCCACCTCATCTAGTTATTTTGAGAGATAAGCCACAGGTTGTTATACGGGCCCCATCATCTGCTCTAACACCCCAAGAGCAGTTCCTGTCCTTCCAGAAACATAGAGTCTAAAAGGCTTCTCCAGGTTGGGGAGGCCTAAAGCTGGGGCTGTAGTGATGGACTCTTTTAGGGCATTAAAGGCCACCTTGCAGGTCTCATGCCAGTCGAGTGGCTCTTCCTCTTTCCCCCTTAAATTTTCATATAGGGGTCTGGCCAGATTGCCATAATTAGGAATCCAGATCCTGCAAAACCCGGTCCTTCCTCAAAATCCCCTAAGCTGTTGTTTTGTTTGGGGGTACGGGGCATTTAAGATGAGGGATCTCCCCTCGGGGTCAGGCATTCTTTTTCTCTCCGTAATTATAAATCCAAGGTATTTTACTTGGGTTAAGCTAATCTGAGCCTACTTGGGGGATACTCGATAACCCTTTTCATACAGGAAAGTTAGCGTTTTAAATAGTGTCCATTTGAGAGCTGGTAAAATCTGGCCTAGCTATGAGCAAGTCATCCACATACTGTATTAGACTACTGTTTGTTAAAGTTAATTCCCTTAGTTCTCTCCCCGAGGAAGTCCCGAAGATATGAGGGCTGTCCCTAAACCCTTGGGGTAGTCGAGTCCAGTCGAGAGTTGTATGGTCTCTCTTGTTTCCAAGTCCCGCCACTCAAAAGCAAAGAGTTTTTGGGATTCAGGATGGAGAGGAATGCAAAAGAAAGCACCTTGAAGGTCCAAGACTGAGAAGTACTTGGCATTTCCTGGGACTTGGGATAGGAGGGTATATGGGTTTGGGACTATGGGGTGGATGGGAACCACAGCTTCATTAACAGCTCTTAGATCCTGGACGAATCGATAAGATCCATCTGGTTTTTGAACGGGCAAGATTGGGGTGTTGCAGGGGGACTCACAGCTGATTCGAGTTCCAGTATCTCGGTATTTGTTAACTAATGGTTTAAGACCCTCAAGAGCTACTGGTTTTAAGGGATATTGTCTTTTCCAGGGCTAGGGAGCACTTGGTCTCAGAGAAATCTTTACTGGTGGAACATTTATGGCTAAACCAGGGCTGGAGACATCCCACACCTGGGGATTGACATCATCTAGACAAGGGACAGACTCCTCCTTTTCTACCTCTGACTGTAAATATTCAGACATAGGCAAAGAAAATTATCGACTTCTACCTTTGTGTCCCCAAGTCACTCTGGTTTGGAGGCGAAAGTATTATTCTCAAAATGGAAAATTTGGAAGCTGCAAACATGAAAAATTTAAAGAGTCACGCAGAGGCTAGTCACTCTAAGCTAACCCCTAAGACATTTATTGACTGATTTCTAGCTTCTCTTCTTTAACCTTTTTTATCTACAGTAATCCTGTGTGTTCCTTTTAGTTAGGGATTCATTTTTAGACTATCCTGCCTCTTCCACTACGTTCCAGTTTTGGGTCTGATACACTTAGAGATGTGCCAAGTGCTTCCTGAATACTATAGAACATAGTTTATATTTAAAATACTTCCATGCTTATGTAGTGAGTCAATGATTTTAAGTTTATTTGTTACACATTTCAATGTAAAAGTCAATGTGTGAACTAACATATACACGACTTGGAAAATTTGGCTTTTTTTTGCTGTGTGTTTGAACTCCTCACCCGACCAAAGGTCATAGAGAGGTCTATTGTTTTTCTAAAATGGTTATAGTGTTGTTTATTTTCTGGTAATTGAATTAGGGTGTGAGTTGCAAAGCCTGTGTTTCTGTTCATTTCATTCCATCTGTTCGGGTTTCTTTCTCTCTCCTGAGTCAGACAGTAATTTCCCATTGGTTGTCCAGTTACCAAGGTTGGTGTCCATGCATCCGTGCTGGTCTCTCCATACATGTCCGGGTGTCCTGTGAAACACTAAGCTTAATTTATTTGGAAATGACCTAGCTGTTCAATACACTGTCATCACTCAGTTGAGCAGAGGGAGAGAAATTCAAGTGACAAAACTCCAGAGAAGCTAGTGTCAGAGCGCCCCGGCGTGGCATGCGTGCAGGGGGTTGGGGGGAGGGGGGCGGGGCGCGGAGCGCGGAGATCTCAGGTGTCCTCCCACCCTGGGCCTCTCCAGGCCCGCCGCTGCTCAGTGGCCTCCCCCCGCCCCCATCGCTTTGGCTGCTCAGGGCCGGGTGGTCTCTGCAGCTGCCCGGCATCCTGCCCGAGGCCCGCCCTGCCCACACGCTGTCTTCCAGTCTCTCTCTGAACCCTCGACTCTTTCTGCCTCTGTCTCACCTGGCGTGGGTGCGTGCGAGTGCCTGTCCGTGTGCCTGGCTGTCGCTCGTCCGCTCTCTCTGGAAGGTCCTGTGCTGGGCCCGTGGCGTGGGGGCAGGGCGGGCCTCGGTTTGGGGACAGGGCGGGGCTGAGGCACTCCAGGGGGTTTGCACAGCCGGCAGGATGGGCGCCTGTGGCCCCGGCTGGGCTGCCCCTAAGCCCGCAGGAGGCTCCGGGACCGCGGCCCCGGACCGACGCCCCGCTCGTCCGGATCCACGTGACCCTGAGCAGCGAACGGGATGGTGGGGGGCCGGGGGTGGGGGGGCACCGAGACGTCCTCCCCGCTCAAGCCACCCCCCTCCCCAAACCCCGCCAGAGCTCCCGCAGCCTCGCCAGGCCGCTCGGTGTCCGGGAAGCGCCCCGGGCCGGGCCAGGCGCGTGCTGGCCGGGGGTGGCGTCGGCTGGTCTCCCAGCTGCAGGGCCTGTCCCGGTTTTTCCCATCAGTTTCAACAGTGACGGTCACCCCACATTGTGAGTCGTCTAGATTTCTCACTGACACCCCTGTTAGGGAGTGGCTTTTTAGAGAGATATGGAAGGTCACTTGGGGGATGTTAGTCATGAGAGAAAATAAGGGCTCAGGTGGGATTGCAGATGTCATCCAGGGGGTAAATAGAGACAGTTGTTGCTGGTACCAAGACATGAAGTTTTTTTTCCCCCTTTCCCCAAAAGGCCATATTACGACCACATGGGGGCGCTGAGTAACAGCCCATAGCTCGGCTGGAAGGGTGGGCCTTTGATAGTGATACCCTGGGATGGGTTGGACATATCCCCAACCTTTGTCATTAATGCAGATGCAGCCCGGGCTGGTTAGGTTGAGTTGAGAAGCAGTGTGGTTTGCAAGTGAACATGCCTCGTTTAGGGAGAGATCAATAGCCATACAGGGAGATTTGATTAGAAAGAGGAAGAACATCATATGATGCATTTTACTTATCTGAGGCAGGATTGATGGGGTTCTGCTTGAACAAGAGCCTGAGATCTTCAACAGGTTCACAGGAATAGCTGTCCTCTGGCTTTGGAGTCTCAGTTTCTGTCTCCCCCTCCTGTAGGCCATAGGGTTTTATTCTAGAATTGTGGACCCAGGCAGATAGACCCTTCACTTTTACAGCAGTTGAAGTCACTAGAACAACCTGATATGGCCCTGTCCATTTCTCAGACAGATGGTTTGGACTCCCTTTTTCTTGCCAGGTCTTTACTGATACTTGATCCCCTGGCTTTGCCTGGGGATTTTTCAAGTCTTCCTGTGGTTTGTTCTCCATACCGTTGGAGTTCTTGCTGAAACCTTCCCAGGTCAATTATATGTTTTAAGAGTGTATTGGCATCCTCGTCAAGAAACAAATCAGAAGTTCAGAATGGTCGTCCATACATCATTTCATAAGGACTTAACAATAGTGGCCGTTTGGGGGATGTCCGTAGCCTCATGAGGGCTATGGGCAGCATATGTGTCCACTTATTATGTGTTTCTGACATAGCTTAGCCAGAGCCCTTTTAAGAGTCTGGTTGGCTCTCTCTACCTTTCCTGAAGCTTGAGGCCTCCAGGATGAGCGGAGCTGGTATTTTATGCCTAAGCATGTGGCTAGGTTCTGGGGTATCGTGGCTGTAAGTGAGGGCCCGTTGTCACTCTGAAGTGACCGAGGCAGCCCAAACCTAGGCACTATCTCCTTCAGCAGAGCTTTACAGACTTCTGTAGCTCTCGCAGTCTCAATAGGGAACGCTTCGATCCATCCTGTGAATGTGTCAATGAAGACTCGCAAGTAAGAAAACCCTTGGGTCTTGGGCATGGCTGTAAATTCTACTTGCCAGTCCGCTCCTGGGTATGATCCCCAATGTTGGACAGGTGTAATTAGAGGAGGTCTGGTTTTTAGGTTATTTTTTAGACAGGTGTCACAATTTTGTGTGACTTGTTTAACAACCTTAGCTAACTGGGGATGGGAGAGAATAGGCTTAAGCAAGATTTCTAGATTATCTTTTCCAAAATGGGCGCTCTTATGTAAGGAGTTAGTAATGTTTTAAACCTGAGAATCAGGGAGTATTATTTGGGCCTGATCAGGCTGAAACCACCCATGTGACCCAATCTCCCAGCCCCGCTCAGCATATGGGGAATGTCCCCCTGGGGTCAAATCTGGAGTCAGGGTTTCCATGGGGAAAAGGGGCAGATAGCAGTGGCAGAGGTAGCTTCCCCGGCAGCTCGTCCTGCCTCTTGATCAGCTTTCCTATTTCCCTGAGCCTCTTTTTCTTGCCCCTTTTGGTGACTCTTGCAGTGGATGACAGCTAATTTTGCAGGAAGTTTGACTGCCTCCAGGAGCCTGAGAATGAGCTCTTTGTGTTTAATAGCAGAGCTTCGGGCACTGAGCATCCCTCTTTCTTTCCAAATTGCTGCACGGGCATGCAGAATGAGGAAAGCATACTTAGAGTCCATACACACATTAATCCTCTTTCCTTCTCCTAACTCCAAAGCTCTTGTCAGGGCAAAAAGTTCAGCTTTCTGGGCTGAGGTGTCTGGGGGAAGAGACCCACTTTCCTTAGTTTCTTCCAGGCTTGCTACAGCATATGCTGCTTTCCTCTCTCCCTTTTCTACAAAACTGCTGCCATCTGTGTGCCAGTTTTCCTCTGGGTCAGATAAAGGTGTCTCTGATAGGTCCCGGCGAGAAGAGTATAACTCGTCTGTGATTTGTATGCATTGGTGATCCAGAGGGGAGGTAGGGGGATCTGGCAGTAAGGTTGCTGGATTTAAAGTCTGGCAGACCCTCAACTTTATTTCTGGAGTGTCAAGGAGGAGGGCTTGGTATTGGGTGATCCTTCCTCCTGTCATCCACCTGTCCCCTTTCGTTTCCAAGACTGCTTGCACCCGGTGAGGCGTATACACTGTAGTGGGCTGACCCAGGGTCAGCTTAGATGCCTCCTTAACCATAAGAGCGGTGCCTGCTACTGCCCGGAGGCAAGTGGGCCACCCTCTGGCCACCTCATCTAGTTATTTTGAGAGATAAGCCACAGGTTGTTATACGGGCCCCATCATCTGCTCTAACACCCCAAGAGCAGTTCCTGTCCTTCCAGAAACATAGAGTCTAAAAGGCTTCTCCAGGTTGGGGAGGCCTAAAGCTGGGGCTGTAGTGATGGACTCTTTTAGGGCATTAAAGGCCACCTTGCAGGTCTCATGCCAGTCGAGTGGCTCTTCCTCTTTCCCCCTTAAATTTTCATATAGGGGTCTGGCCAGATTGCCATAATTAGGAATCCAGATCCTGCAAAACCCGGTCCTTCCTCAAAATCCCCTAAGCTGTTGTTTTGTTTGGGGGTACGGGGCATTTAAGATGAGGGATCTCCCCTCGGGGTCAGGCATTCTTTTTCTCTCCGTAATTATAAATCCAAGGTATTTTACTTGGGTTAAGCTAATCTGAGCCTACTTGGGGGATACTCGATAACCCTTTTCATACAGGAAAGTTAGCGTTTTAAATAGTGTCCATTTGAGAGCTGGTTAAATCTGGCCTAGCTATGAGCAAGTCATCCACATACTGTATTAGACTACTGTTTGTTAAAGTTAATTCCCTTAGTTCTCTCCCCGAGGAAGTCCCGAAGATATGAGGGCTGTCCCTAAACCCTTGGGGTAGTCGAGTCCAGTCGAGAGTTGTATGGTCTCTCTTGTTTCCAAGTCCCGCCACTCAAAAGCAAAGAGTTTTTGGGATTCAGGATGGAGAGGAATGCAAAAGAAAGCACCTTGAAGGTCCAAGACTGAGAAGTACTTGGCATTTCCTGGGACTTGGGATAGGAGTGTATATGGGTTTGGGACTATGGGGTGGATGGGAACCACAGCTTCATTAACAGCTCTTAGATCCTGGACGAATCGATAAGATCCATCTTGTTTTTGAACGGGCAAGATTGGGGTGTTGCAGGGGGACTCACAGCTGATTCGAGTTCCAGTATCTCGGTATTTGTTAACTAATGGTTTAAGACCCTCAAGAGCTACTGGTTTTAAGGGATATTGTCTTTTCCAGGGCTAGGGAGCACTTGGTCTCAGAGAAATCTTTACTGGTGGAACATTTATGGCTAAACCAGGGCTGGAGACATCCCACACCTGGGGATTGACATCATCTAGACAAGGGACAGACTCCTCCTTTTCTACCTCTGACTGTAAATATTCAGACATAGGCAAAGAAAATTATCGACTTCTACCTTTGTGTCCCCAAGTCACTCTGGTTTGGAGGCGAAAGTATTATTCTCAAAATGGAAAATTTGGAAGCTGCAAACATGAAAAATTTAAAGAGTCACACAGAGGCTAGTCACTCTAAGCTAACCCCTAAGACATTTATTGACTGATTTCTAGCTTCTCTTCTTTAACCTTTTTTATCTACAGTAATCCTGTGTGTTCCTTTTAGTTAGGGATTCATTTTTAGACTATCCTGCCTCTTCCACTACGTTCCAGTTTTGGGTCTGATACACTTAGAGATGTGCCAAGTGCTTCCTGAATACTATAGAACATAGTTTATATTTAAAATACTTCCATGCTTATGTAGTGAGTCAATGATTTTAAATTTATTTGTTACACATTTCAATGTAAAAGTCAATGTGTGAACTAACATATTCACGACTTGGAAAAGTTGGCTTTTTTTTGCTGTGTGTTTGAACTCCTCACCCGACCAAACTTCATAGAGAGGTCTATAGTTTTTCTAAAATGGTTATAATGTTGTTTATTTTCTGGTAATTGAATTAGGGTGTGAGTTGCAAAGCCTGTGTTTCTGTTCATTTCATTCCATCTGTTCGGGTTTCTTTCTCTCTCCTGAGTCAGACAGTAATTTCCCATTGGTTGTCCAGTTACCAAAGTTGGTGTCCATGCATCCGTGCTGGTCTCTCCATACATGTCCGGGTGTCCTGTGAAACACTAAGCTTAATTTATTTGGAAATGACCTAGCTGTTCAATACACTGTCATCACTCAGTTGAGCAGAGGGAGAGAAATTCAAGTGACAAAACTCCAGAGAAGCTAGTGTCAGAGCGCCCCGGCGTGGCATGCGTGCAGGGGGTTGGGGGGAGGGGGGCGGGGCACGGAGCGCGGAGATCTCAGGTGTCCTCCCACCCTGGGCCTCTCCAGGCCCGCCGCTGCTCAGTGGCCTCCCCCCGCCCCCATCGCTTTGGCTGCTCAGGGCCGGGTGGTCTCTGCAGCTGCCCGGCATCCTGCCCGAGGCCCGCCCTGCCCACACGCTGTCTTCCAGTCTCTCTCTGAACCCTCGACTCTTTCTGCCTCTGTCTCACCTGGCGTGGGTGCGAGCGAGTGCCTGTCCGTGTGCCTGGCTGTCGCTCGTCCGCTCTCTCTGGAAGGTCCTGTGCTGGGCCCGTGGCGTGGGGGCAGGGCGGGCCTCGGTTTGGGGACAGGGCGGGGCTGAGGCACTCCAGGGGGTTTGCACAACCGGCAGGATGGGCGACTGTGGCCCCGGCTGGGCTGCCCCTAAGCCCGCAGGAGGCTCCGGGGACCGCGGCCCCGGACCGACGCCCCGCTCGTCCGGATCCACGTGACCCTGAGCAGCGAACGGGATGGTGGGGGGCGGGGGGTGGGGGGGCACCGAGACGTCCTCCCCGCCCAAGCCACCCCCCTCCCCAAACCCCGCCAGAGCTCCCGCAGCCTCGCCAGGCCGCTCGGGGTCCGGGAAGCGCCCCGTTCCGGGCCAGGCGCGTGCTGGCCGGGGGTGGCGTCGGCTGGTCTCCCAGCTGCAGGGCCTGTCCCGGTTTTTCCCATCAGTTTCAACAGTGACGGTCACCCCACATTGTGAGTCGTCTAGATTTCTCACTGACACCCCTGTTAGGGAGTGGCTTTTTAGAGAGATATGGAAGGTCACTTGGGGGATGTTAGTCATGAGAGAAAATAAGGGCTCAGGTGGGATTGCAGATGTCATCCAGGGGGTAAATAGAGACAGTTGTTGCTGGTACCAAGACATGAAGTTTTTTTTCCCCCTTTCCCCAAAAGGCCATATTACGACCACATGGGGGCGCTGAGTAACAGCCCATAGCTCGGCTGGAAGGGTGGGCCTTTGATAGTGATACCCTGGGATGGGTTGGACATACCCCCAACCTTTGTCATTAATGCAGATGCAGCCCGGGCTGGTTAGTTTGAGTTGAGAAGCAGTGTGGTTTGCAAGTGAACATGCCTCGTTTAGGGAGAGATCAATAGCCATACAGGGAGATTTGATTAGAAAGAGGAAGAACATCATATGATGCACTTTACTTATCTGAGGCAGGATTGATGGGGTTCTGCTTGAACAAGAGCCTGAGATCTTCAACAGGTTCACAGGAATAGCTGTCCTCTGGCTTTGGAGTCTCAGTTTCTGTCTCCCCCTCCTGTAGACCATAGGGTTTTATTCTAGAATTGTGGACCCAGGCAGATAGACCCTTCACTTTTACAGCAGTTGAAGTCACTAGAACAACCTGATATGGCCCTGTCCATTTCTCAGACAGCTGGTTTGGACTCCCTTTTTCTTGCCAGGTCTTTACTGATACTTGATCCCCTGGCTTTACCTGGGGATTTTTCAAGTCTTCCTGTGGTTTGTTCTCCATACCGTTGGAGTTCTTGCTGAATCCTTCCCAGGTCAATTATATGTTTTAAGAGTGTATTGGCATCCTCGTCAAGAAACAAATCAGAAGTTCAGAATGGTCGTCCATACATCATTTCATAAGGACTTAACAATAGTGGCCGTTTGGGGGATGTCCGTAGCCTCATGAGGGCTATGGGCAGCATATGTGTCCACTTATTATGTGTTTCTGACATAGCTTAGCCAGAGCCCTTTTAAGAGTCTGGTTGGCTCTCTCTACCTTTCCTGAAGCTTGAGGCCTCCAGGATGAGCGGAGCTGGTATTTTATGCCTAAGCATGTGGCTAGGTTCTGGGGTATCGTGGCTGTAAGTGAGGGCCTGTTGTCACTCTGAAGTGACCGAGGCAGCCCAAACCTAGGCACTATCTCCTTCAGCAGAGCTTTACAGACTTCTGTAGCTCTCTCAGTCTCAGTAGGGAACGCTTCGATCCATCCTGTGAATGTGTCAATGAAAACTCGCAAGTAAGAAAACCCTTGGGTCTTGGGCATGGCTGTAAATTCTACTTGCCAGTCCGCTCCTGGGTATGATCCCCGATGTTGGACAGGTGTAATTAGAGGAGGTCTGGTTTTTGGGTTATTTTTTAGACAGGTGTCACACTTTTGTGTGACTTGTTTAACAACCTTAGCTAACTGGGGATGGGAGAGAATAGGATTAAGCAAGATTTCTAGATTATCTTTTCCAAAATGGGCGCTCTTATGTAAGGAGTTAGTAATGTTTTAAACCTGAGAATCAGGGAGTATTATTTGGGCCTGATCAGGCTGAAACCACCCATGTGACCCAATCTCCCAGCCCCGCTCAGCATATCGGGAATGTCCCCCTGGGGTAAAATCTGGAGTCAGGGTTTCCATGGGGAAAAGGGGCAGATAGCAGTGGCAGAGGTAGCTTCCCCGGCAGCTCGTCCTGCCTCTTGATCAGCTTTCCTATTTCCCTGAGCCTCTTTTTCTTGCCCCTTTTGGTGACTCTTGCAGTGGATGACAGCTAATTTTGCAGGAAGTTTGACTGCCTCCAGGAGCCTGAGAATGAGCTCTTTGTGTTTAATAGCAGAGCTTCGGGCACTGAGCATCCCTCTTTCTTTCCAAATTGCTGCACGGGCATGCAGAATGAGGAAAGCATACTTAGAGTCCATACACACATTAATCCTCTTTCCTTCTCCTAACTCCAAAGCTCTTGTCAGGGCAAAAAGTTCAGCTTTCTGGGCTGAGGTGTCTGGGGGAAGAGACCCACTTTCCTTAGTTTCTTCCAGGCTTGCTACAGCATATGCTGCTTTCCTCTCTCCATTTTCTACAAAACTGCTGCCATCTGTGTGCCAGTTTTCCTCTGGGTCAGATAAAGGTGTCTCTGATAGGTCCCGGCGAGAAGAGTATAACTCGTCTGTGATTTGTATGCATTGGTGATCCAGAGGGGAGGTAGGGGGATCTGGCAGTAAGGTTGCTGGATTTAAAGTCTGGCAGACCCTCAACTTTATTTCTGGAGTGTCAAGGAGGAGGGCTTGGTATTGGGTGATCCTTCCTCCTGTCATCCACCTGTCCCCTTTCGTTTCCAAGACTGCTTGCACCCGGTGAGGCGTATACACTGTAGTGGGCTGACCCAGGGTCAGCTTAGATGCCTCCTTAACCATAAGAGCGGTGCCTGCTACTGCCCGGAGGCAAGTGGGCCACCCTCTGGCCACCTCATCTAGTTATTTTGAGAGATAAGCCACAGGTTGTTATACGGGCCCCATCATCTGCTCTAACACCCCAAGAGCAGTTCCTGTCCTTCCAGAAACATAGAGTCTAAAAGGCTTCTCCAGGTTGGGGAGGCCTAAAGCTGGGGCTGTAGTGATGGACTCTTTTAGGGCATTAAAGGCCACCTTGCAGGTCTCATGCCAGTCGAGTGGCTCTTCCTCTTTCCCCCTTAAATTTTCATATAGGGGTCTGGCCAGATTGCCATAATTAGGAATCCAGATCCTGCAAAACCCGGTCCTTCCTCAAAATCCCCTAAGCTGTTGTTTTGTTTGGGGGTACGGGGCATTTAAGATGAGGGATCTCCCCTCGGGGTCAGGCATTCTTTTTCTCTCCGTAATTATAAATCCAAGGTATTTTACTTGGGTTAAGCTAATCTGAGCCTACTTGGGGGATACTCGATAACCCTTTTCATACAGGAAAGTTAGCGTTTTAAATAGTGTCCATTTGAGAGCTGGTAAAATCTGGCCTAGCTATGAGCAAGTCATCCACATACTGTATTAGACTGCTGTTTGTTAAAGTTAATTCCCTTAGTTCTCTCCCCGAGGAAGTCCCGAAGATATGAGGGCTGTCCCTAAACCCTTGGGGTAGTCGAGTCCAGTCGAGAGTTGTATGGTCTCTCTTGTTTCCAAGTCCCGCCACTCAAAAGCAAAGAGTTTTTGGGATTCAGGATGGAGAGGAATGCAAAAGAAAGCACCTTGAAGGTCCAAGACTGAGAAGTACTTGGCATTTCCTGGTACTTGGGATAGGAGGGTATATGGGTTTGGGACTATGGGGTGGATGGGAACCACAGCTTCATTAACAGCTCTTAGATCCTGGACGAATCGATAAGATCCATCTGGTTTTTGAACGGGCAAGATTGGGGTGTTGCAGGGGGACTCACAGCTGATTCGAGTTCCAGTATCTCGGTATTTGTTAACTAATGGTTTAAGACCCTCAAGAGCTACTGGTTTTAAGGGATATTGTCTTTTCCAGGGCTAGGGAGCACTTGGTCTCAGAGAAATCTTTACTGGTGGAACATTTATGGCTAAACCAGGGCTGGAGACATCCCACACCTGGGGATTGACATCATCTAGACAAGGGACAGACTCCTCCTTTTCTACCTCTGACTGTAAATATTCAGACATAGGCAAAGAAAATTATCGACTTCTACCTTTGTGTCCCCAAGTCACTCTGGTTTGGAGGCGAAAGTCTTATTCTCATCATGGAAAATTTGGAAGCTGCAAACATGAAAAATTTAAAGAGTCACGCAGAGGCTAGTCACTCTAAGCTAACCCCATAGCATTTTTTGACTGATTTCAAGCTTCTCTTCTTTAAACTTTTTTATCTACAGTAATCCTGTGTGTTCCTTTTAGTTAGGGATTCATTTTTAGACTATCCTGACTCTTCCACTACGTTGCAGTTTTGGGTCTGATACACTTAGAGATGTGCCAAGTGCTTCCTGAATACTATAGAACATATTTTATGTTTAAAATACTTCCATGCTTATGTAGTGAGTCAATGATTTTAAGTTTATTTGTTACACATTTCAATGTAAAAGTCAATGTGTGAACTAACATATTCACGACTTGGAAAAGTTGGCTTGTTTTTGGTGTGTGTTTGAATTCCTCACCCGACCAAAGGTCATAGAGAGGTCTATTGTTTTTCTAAAATGGTTATAGTGTTGTTTATTTTCTGGTAATTGAATTAGGGTGTGAGTTGCAATGCTTGTGTTTCTGTTCATTTCATTCCATCTGTTCGGGTTTCTTTCTCTCTCCTGAGTCAGACAGTAATTTCCCATTGGTTGTCCAGTTACCAAGGTTGGTGTCCATGCATCCGTGCTGGTCTCTCCATACATGCCCGGGTGTCCTGTGAAACACTAAGCTTAATTTATTTGGAAATGACCTAGCTGTTCAATACACTGTCATCACTCAGTTGAGCAGAGGGAGAGAAATTCAAGTGACAAAACTCCAGAGAAGCTAGTGTCAGAGTGCCCCGGCGTGGCATGCCTGCAGGGGGTTGGGGGGAGGGGGGCGGGGCGCAGAGCGTGGAGATCTCAGGTGTCCTCCCACCCTGGGCCTCTCCAGGCCCGCCGCTGCTGAGTGTCCTCCCCCCGCCCCCATTGCTTTGGCTGCTCAGGGCCGGGTGGTCTCTGCAGCTGCCCGGCATCCTGCCCGAGGCCCCCACTGCCCACACGCTGTCTTCCAGTCTCTCTCTGAACCCTCGACTCTTTCTGCATCTGTCTCACCTGGCGTGGGTGCGAGCGAGTGCCTGTCCGTGTGCCTGGCTGTCGCTCGTCCGCTCTCTCAGGAAGGTCCTGTGCTGGGCCCGTGGCGTGGGGGCAGGGCGGGCCTCGGTTTGGGGACAGGGCGGGGCTGAGGCACTCCAGGGGGTTTGCACAGCCGACAGGATCAGAGCCTGGGGCCCCGGTGTGCTGCCACTAAGCTCCAGGAGACTCCGGGGACTGCAGGCCCGGGCCGAAGCCCCGCTAGTCCGGAGACACCTGACCCTGAGCAGCGAACGGGATGGTGGTTGACAGGGGGTGAGGGGGCACCGAGATGTCCTCGCTGCTCTACCCACCCCCCCTCCCCCCACCCCAGGTTCCACAGGCACGCCAGGCCCCGGCCGGCCGGGCCAGACTGGTGCTGGCCTGGGCTCGCGGTGTGCGGAGCGGGGGCGCCCTCCACTGGCCGCCGAGCTGCAGGCTCTGGCCGGCCGGAGTCCAGTCGCGGGTCGTGCGGCTCAAGTGCAGCGCGAGCCCGCTCGAGAACTGCAGCCCCAGGCCCGACCGGCAGGTCAGACCGCAAGGGAGGCGCAACGCGGGGCTCCTGCAGCGCCTGGCAGCCGCCTCGGTCTAAGGCCATACCACCCTGAACGTGCCCTCTCTCCTCTGATCTGGGAAACTGAGCAGGGTCGGGCCTGGTCAGTACTTGGATGGGGGACCGCCTAGTAGTTAGGCGATTTTTTTTGATTTTTCTGAATGCCTACTTCAGAAAGTTAGAATCGGATGACTTCACACAGTAAAACGAATCATATTTTCATACATAATCTTAAGAATCCAGCAGCTGTTCATTCTTTTTCATGTCCTAACACAGCTAACTGGAAATCAGTTGTAGTAATTTCTACTGACTTCAGACCCTCATCCCTAAGGGAAGATATATAGGAAAACCCATAATATATCTAAATAAACATGAAAGATACAATGATGAGAAAGAAAAAAATTTCTCAGTGACATCTTAGTTGGTATCGGAAACACGATGATTATGAAAGCACAGCCCATAATCAAGTCCAGGCCATGGAAGCCTGTGACTGTCACTGAGTGTTGACTTCCCTTTCAGCTGAGGTCGTAAAAAGTGCTTTGTAAAATTCTGAGGTTTGAAGCACTTGTAACCTCCCGAAGAGACTGCAATCAGAAGGGTTTCTAGAATATCCTGACGCTGTGGTGAGCTCAAGCAATACATACTCCAGAGGACGGAAGACAGACATGTTGGGAAGTGGGGATGACTTCTACTGCACTTAGGGAGGAAGGGCATGTACAAGTGGAGAATCAACACCTCAGTGATGGAATCTTTAAAGACTCCATACATGGAGAAGGAAATGGCAACCCACTCCAGTATTCTTGCCTGGAAAACTCCATGGGCAGAGGAGTCTGGCGGGCTGAAGTCCACGGGATACCATGACTGACCGTGTGTGCACGAGGGTGGAGGGAGACGGGCTGGTAGCAAGAAACTGCTAGAAGTAAAAAATAAGAAAAAAATATAAAATAAAGACTCGATAAATATGACAACGACTGGTAGGAATAAACCTTCAGAAGTGCCTTCTCAGACCTCCCGTCAGAAGCACAAGCATAATAAAGACACTGAGTTTTCACGGTCTCACACAAAATTAGACTGGCTTATGACAATGGCCAGAGAGGCTCCTCTAAGACATCGGGGCTGGGCTTTTCTGGAGGAGGCACATCAATTGAGTGCATGGCTGTGTGTTATGGAAATATGCCTTACTGGCAGGTCGAAGGCATCTTCTTGAAGAACACAGCAAATAACACCACAAATTCACGGAACTTGGCTACAATGACAATAGCTGATTTCGTGATGTCTACTGCTTGGCAGAGCTGGGATTGCCTCTGCCATTAAGTACCTCAGTGGCCAGCTGTGATAATAGCCATTACTTTCTCACTTAGAAACTTGCCATGTGCACTAGCGCAAGAACAGTGAAAGCTCCCCAGAGAAGCAAGTCAGGCAGACATGCTTCTGTTTTCTCACAGAAGCTGCTTATGACCGGCCCTGCTCACAGACAGATTGCTAATTCCAAATCGATAGAAAATTATGCAGATATTCTTTAGCAACTGAGCCACCAGTGAAGCCCTACTAGCTCAGTTGCTAAAGAATCTGCCTGCAACGCAGGAGACCTCGCTTTGAGTCCTGGGTCGGGAAGATCCGCTGGAGAAAGGATAGGCTACCCACTACAGTATTCTGGCCTAGAGAATTCCATGGACTGTATAGTCCTTGGAGCTGCAAAGAGTCAGGCACGAACTGAGCCACTTTCACCTGCACATGCAGATATCACTTAAAAAAAAATGTGGTAACAGATCTAGGACCTCTGTCAAGCTCATGAGTGAGTACTATAAATATACAGAATCAGCTTTGTCCTGCATAGTTACTACCATCCTGTATTTGCTTTGAGAGGAGTTGAGCTACTCTTGGTACAGAGGAATGATTCTTTACCAACTGAGCCACAAGGGAAGCCCACTAATACTGGAGTGGGTAGCCTATCCCTTCTCCAGCAGATCTTCCTGACCCAGGAATTGAACCAGGGTCTCCTGCCTGAGTAACACATATTGGGTAAAAAACGGTGAGGGGGCAGAACTAGGGACATTGATTGGTAAAATCAGTTTTCCTTGTCTAGATGGCTAGCGGACACGAAAGAAATGTTGGTGTGGATTTAAAAAATTCTTCTGATACGAAACAAAAAATTTACTAGTTCTCTGCAGATCTTTAATGAAGCACAGATATTGTCATTAGATTGCTTTGGTCATATCCGTCTTATCCACATTTATTTTTTAAAATCACATAGAGTGGCTTCAATCACTTGAAGAAACGACAAAAGGTTTCTTTGGTCTCCATTCTATACTGGATCGAGAGAAGGCAGTTGATCAGCATGATGCAGGAGCTCAAGATGTTTTTGGCAAAAACTTGACTAGTCTGTTTAATGATACGGAAGAATGAATTAAGGATGGCAGCACGAAACAGAAGGCCATGCTAGAAGTACACAAGACCTTGTTTGGTAAGTCCAAACATGACTTTTTCTTTCAATTGAAGGATAGTTGCTTTACAGAATTTTGTTGCCAAACATCAACGTGAATGAGCCACAGGTGTACATATGTCTCCTCCCTCCTGAACCTCTCTCCCATCTCCTCCTCTCCGTTCCACCCCTCTAGCTTGTTGCAGAGCCCCTGTTTGAGTCCCCTGAGTCATACAGCAAATTGCATTGGCATCTCTTTTAACGTATGGTACTATGTTTCCATGTTCCTCTGCATTCATCTCACCCTCTTCTTCCTCACACCTGCCAGTGTCCATAAGTCTGTTCTCTACATCTGTGACTCCTTGGCTGCCCTGCAAATAATTTCATCAGTACCAACTTTAGTTCAAGCATTTCTCCCCCCCCCCCCCACAAGCATTTCTTATTTCTTATTCCACTCTTACTGTCTTTAGTGTGAGACTGATCTGGAAACTGATATGAAAGTATTATTCTCAGCATGGAAAATTTGGAAGATGCAAACATGAAAAATTTAAAAAGTAACACAGAGGCTAGTCACTCTAGGCTAACCCCTAAAACATTTATTGACTGATTTCTAGTTTCTCTTCTTTAACATTTTTGATCTACGTAATCCTGTGTAATCCTTTTAGTTAGGGATTCATTTTTAGACTATCCTGCCTCTTCCACTACGTTCCAGTTTTGGGTCTGATACACTTAGAGATGTGCCAAGTGCTTCCTGAATACTATAGAACATAGTTTATATTTAAAATACTTCCATGCTTATGTAGTGAGTCAATGATTTTAAGTTTATTTGTTACACATTTCAATGTAAAAGTCAATGTGTGAACTAACATATTCTCGATTTGGAAAAGGTGGCTTTTTTTGTTGTGCGTAAGAACTCCTCGCTGCACCAAAGGTCATGGAGTGGTCTATTGTTTTCTAAAATGGTTATAGTGCTGTTGTTTTTTTCGGTAATTGAATTGGGGTGTGAGTTGCAAAGTTTGTGTTTCTGTTCATTTTTTCCATCTGTTCGGGTTTCTTTCTCTCTCCTGAGTCAGACAAAAATTTCCCATTGGTTGTCCAGTTACCAAGGTTGCTGTCCATCCATCTGTGCTGGTCTCTGCATTCATGTCCGGGTGTCCTGTGAAACACTAAGCTTAATTTATTTGGAAATGACCTAGCTGTGCAATGTACTGTCATCACTCAGTTGAGCACAAGGATAGAAATTCAGGTGATCAAACTCCGGAGAAGCTTTTGTCGGAGAGGCGCGTGCGTTCAGGGGGTTGGGGTGGGCGGAGCGTGGACCGCGGATATCTCAGGTGCCCTCCGAACCTGGACCTCTCCAGCCCTGCCTCTGCTCGGCAGCCTCCCCCCACCCCCATCGCGTTTGCTGCTCAGGGCCGGGTGGTCTCACCAGCTGCCCGGCATCCTCCCCGAGGCCCCCCCTGCCCACACGCTGTCTTCCGGTGTCTCTCTGAACCCTCGTCTCATTCTGCCTCTGTCTCAGCTGGCGTGGTTGCATGCGAGTGCCTGTCCGTGTGCCTGGCTGTCGCTCGTCCGCTCTCACAGGAAGGTCCTGTGCTGGGCCCGTGGCGAGGAGGCAGGGCGGGCCTCGGTTTGGGGACAGGGCGGGGCTGAGGCACTCCAGGGGGTTTGCACAGCCGGCAGGATGGGCGCCTGGGGCCCCGGCTGGGCTGCTCCTAAGCCGGCAGGAGCCTCCGGGGACCGCGGCCCCGGGCCGACGCCCCGCTCGTCCGGATCCACGTGACCCTAAGCAGCGAACGGGATGGTGGCGGGCGGGGGGTGGGGGGGCACCGAGACGACCTCCCCGCTCAAGCCACGCCCCTCCCCAACCCCCGCCAGAGCTCCCGCAGCCTCGCCAGGCCGCTCGGCTTCCGGGAAGCGCCCCGGGCCGGGCCAGGCGCGTGCTGGCCGGGGGTGGCGTCGGCTGGTCTCCCAGCTGCAGGGCCTGTCCCGATTTTTCCCATCAGTTTCAACAGTGACGGTCACCCCACATTGTGAGTCGTCTAGATTTCTCACTGACAACCCTGTTAGGGAGTGGCTTTTTAGAGAGATAGGGAAGGTCACTTGGGGGATGTTAGTCATGAGAGAAAATAAGGGCTCAGGTGGGATTGCAGATGTCATCCAGGGGGTAAATAGAGACAGTTGTTGCTGGTACCAAGACATGAAGTTTTTTTTCCCCCTTTCCCCAAAAGGCCATATTACGACCACATGGGGGCACTGAGTAACAGCCCATAGCTCGGCTGGAAGGGTGGTCCTTTGATATTGATACCCTGGGATGGTTTGGACATACCCCCAACCTTTGTCATTAATGCAGATGCAGCCCGGGCTGGTTAGGTTGAGTTGAGAAGCAGTGTGGTTTGCAAGTGAACATGCCTCGTTTAGGGAGAGATCAATAGCCATACAGGGAGATATGATTAGAAAGAGGAAGAACATCATATGATGCATTTTACTTATCTGAGTCAGGATTGATGGGGTTCTGCTTGAACAAGAGCCTGAGATCTTCAACAGGTTCACAGGAATAGCTGTCCTCTGGCTTTGGGGTCTCAGTTTCTGTCTCCCCCTCCTGTAGGCCATAGGGTTTTATTCTAGAATTGTGGACCCAGGCAGATAGACCCTTCACTTTTACAGCAGTTGAAGTCACTAGAACAACCTGATATGGCCCTGTCCATTTCTCGGACAGCTGGTTTGGACTCCCTTTTTCTTGCCAGGTTTTTACTGATACTTGATCCCTTGGCTTTACCTGGGGATTTTTCAAGTCTTCCTGTGGTTTGTTCTCCATACCGTTGGAGTTCTTGCAGAAACATTACCAGGTCAATTATATGTTTTAAGAGTGTATTGTCATCCTCGTCAAAAAACAAATCAGAAGTTAAGAATGCACGTCCATACATCATTTCTTAAGGACTTAACAATAGTGGCCGTTTGGTGGATGTCCGTAGCTTCATGAGGGCTATGGGCAGCATATGTGTCCACTTATTATGTCTTTCTTGACATCGCTTAGCCAGAGCCCTTTTAAGAGTCTGATTGGCTCTCTCTACCTTTCCTGAAGCTTGAGGCCTCCAGGATGAGCGGAGCCGGTATTTTATGCCTAAGCATGCGGCTAGGTTCTGGGGTATCGTGGCTGTAAGTGAGGGCCCGTTGTCACTCTGAAGTGACCGAGGCAGCCCAAACCTAGGCACTATCTCCTTCAGCAGAACTTTACAGACTTCTGTAGCTCTCTCAGTCTCAGTAGGGAACGCTTCAATCCATCCTGTGAATGTGTCAATAAAGACTAACAAGTAAGAAAACCCTTTGGTCTTGGGCATGGTTGTAAATTCTACTTGCCAGTCCGCTCCTGGGTATGATTCCCGATGTTGGACAGGTGTAATTAGAGGAGGTCTGGTTTTCGGGTTATTTTTTAGACAGGTGTCACAATTTTGTGTGACCTGTTTAACAACCTTAGCTAACTGCGGATGGGAGAGAATAGGCTTAAGCAAGATTTCTAGATTATCTTTTCCAAAATGGGCGCTCTTATGTAAGGAGTTAGTAATGTTTTAAACCTGAGAATCAGGGAGTATTATTTGGGCCTGATCAGGCTGAAACCACCCATGTGACCCAATCTCCCAGCCCCGCTCAGCATATCGGGAATGTCCCCCTGGGGTCAAATCTGGAGTCAGGGTTTCCTTGGGGAAAAGGGGGCAGATAGCAGTGGCACAGGTAGCTTCCCCGGCAGCTCGTCCTGCCTCTTGATCAGCTTTCCTATTTCCCTGAGCCTCTTTTTCTTGCCCCTTTTGGTGACTCTTGCAGTGGATGACAGCTAATTTTGCAGGAAGTTTGACTGCCTCCAGGAGCCTGAGAATGAGCTCTTTGTGTTTAATAGCAGAGCTTCGGGCACTGAGCATCCCTCTTTCTTTCCAAATTGCTGCACGGGCATGCAGAATGAGGAAAGCATACTTAGAGTCCATACACACATTAATCCTCTTTCCTTCTCCTAACTCCAAAGCTCTTGTCAGGGCAAAAAGTTCAGCTTTCTGGGCTGAGGTGTCTGGGGGAAGAGACCCACTTTCCTTAGTTTCTTCCAGGCTCGCTACAGCATATGCGGCTTTCCTCTCTCCCTTTTCTACAAAACTGCTGCCATCTGTGTGCCAGTTTTCCTCTGGGTCAGATAAAGGTGTCTCTGATAGGGCCCGGCGAGAAGAGTATAACTCGTCTGTGATTTGTATGCATTGGTGATCCAGAGGGGAGGTAGGGGGATCTGGCAGTAAGGTTGCTGGATTTAAAGTCTGGCAGACCCTCAACTTTATTTCTGGAGTGTCAAGGAGGAGGGCTTGGTATTGGGTGATCCTTCCCCGTGTCATCCACCTGTCCCCTTTCGTTTCCAAGACTGCTTGCACCCGGTGAGGCGTATACACTGTGGTGGGCTCACCCAGGGTCAGCTTAGATGCCTCCTTAACCATAAGAGCAGTGGCTGCTACTGCCCGGAGGCAAGTGGGCCACCCTCTGGCCACCTCATCTAGTTATTTTGAGAGATAAGCCACAGGTTGTTATACGGGCCCCATCATCTGCTCTAACACCCCAAGAGCAGTTCCTGTCCTTCCAGAAACATAGAGTCTAAAAGGCTTCTCCAGGTTTGGGAGGCCTAAAGCTGGGGCTGTAGTGATGGACTCTTTTAGGGCATTAAAGGCCACCTTGCAGGTCTCATGCCAGTCGAGTGTCTCTTCCTCTTTCCCCCTTAAATTTTCATATAGGGGTCTGGCCAGATTGCCATAATTAGGAATCTAGATCCTGCAAAACCCGGTCCTTCCTAAAAATCCCCTAAGCTGTTGTTTTGTTTGGGGGTACGGGGTATTTAAGATGAGGGATCTCCCCTCGGGGTCAGGCATTCTTTTTCTCTCCGTAATTATAAATCGAAGGTATTTTACGTGGGTTAAGCTAATCTTAGCCTACTTGGGGGATACTCGATAACCCTTTTCATACAGGAAAGTTAGCGTTTTAAATAGTGTCCATTTGAGAGCTGGTAAAATCTGGCCTAGCTATGAGCAAGTCATCCACATACTGTATTAGACTACTGTTTGTTAAAGTTAATTCCCTTAGTTCTCTCCCCGAGGAAGTCCCGAAGATATGAGGGCTGTCCCTAAACCCTTGGGGTAGTCGAGTCCAGTCGAGAGTTGTATGGTCTCTCTTGTTTCCAAGTCCCGCCACTCAAAAGCAAAGAGTTTTTGGGATTCAGGATGGAGAGGAATGCAAAAGAAAGCACCTTGAAGGTCCAAGACTGAGAAGTACTTGGCATTTCCTGGGACTTGGGATAGGAGTGTATATGGGTTTGGGACTATGGGGTGGATGGGAACCACAGCTTCATTAACAGCTCTTAGATCCTGGACGAATCGGTAAGATCCATCTGGTTTTTGAACGGGCAAGATTGGGGTGTTGCAGGGGGACTCACAGCTGATTCGAGTTCCAGTATTTCGGTATTTGTTAACTAATGGTTTAAGACCCTCAAGAGCTACTGGTTTTAAGGGATATTGTCTTTTCCAGGGCTAGGGAGCGTTTGGTCTCAGAGAAATCTTTACTGGTGGAACATTTATGGCTAAACCAGAGCTGGAGACATCCCACACCTGGGGATTGACATCATCTAGACAAGGGACAGACTCCTCCTTTTCTACCTCTGACTGTAAATATTCAGACATAGGCAAAGAAAATTATCGACTTCTACCTTTGTGTCCCCAAGTCACTCTGGTTTGGAGGCGAAAGTATTATTCTCAAAATGGAAAATTTGGAAGCTGCAAACATGAAAAATATAAAGAGTCACACAGAGGCTTGTCACTCTAAGCTGACCACTAAGACATTTATTGACTGATTTCTAGCTTCTCTTCTTTAACCTTTTTTATCTACAGTAATCCTGTGTGTTCCTTTTAGTTAGGGATTCATTTTTAGACTATCCTGACTCTTCCACTACGTTCCAGTTTTGGGTCTGATACACTTACAGTTGTGCCAATTGCTTGCTGAATACTATAGAATATATTTTATGTTTAAAATACTTCCATGCTTATGTAGTGAGTCAATGATTTTAAGTTTATTTGTTACACATTTCAATGTAAAAATCAATGTGTGAACTAATATATTCACGACTTGGAAAAGTTGGCTTTTTTTTGCTGTTTGTTTGAACTCCTCACCCGACCAAAGTTCATGGAGAGGTCTATAGTTTTTCTAAAATGGTTATAGTGTTGTTTATTTTCTGGTAATTGAATTAGGGTGTGAGTTGCAAAGCTTGTGTTACTGTTCATTTCATTCCATCTGTTCGGGGTTCTTTCTCTCTCCTGAGTCAGACAGTAATTTCCCATTGTTTGTACAGTTACCAAGGTTGGTGTCCATGCATCCGTGCTGCTCTCTCCATACATGTCCGGGTGTCCTGTGAAACACTAAGCTTAATTTATTTGGAAATGACCTAGCTGTTCAATACACTGTCATCACTCACTTGAGCAGAGGGAGAGAAATTCAAGTGACAAAACTCCAGAGAAGCTAGTGTCAGAGCGCCACGGCATGGCATGCGTGCAGGGGGTTGGGGGGAGGGGGCAGGGCGCGGAGCGCGGAGATCTCAGGTGTCCTCCCACCCTGGGCCTCTCCAGGCCCGCCGCTGCTCAGTGGCCTCCCCCCGCCCCCATCGCTTTGGCTGCTCAGGGCCGGGTGGTCTCTGCAGCTGTCCGGCATCCTGCCCGAGGCCCGCCCTGCCCACACGCTGTCTTCCAGTCTCTCTCTGAACCCTCGACTCTTTCTGCCTCTGTCTCACCTGGCGTGGGTGCGTGCGAGTGCCTGTCCGTGTGCCTGGCTGTCGCTCGTCCGCTCTCTCTGGAAGGTCCTGTGCTGGGCCCGTGGCGTGGGGGCAGGGCGGGCCTCGGTTTGGGGACAGGGTGGGGCTGAGGCACTCCAGGGGGTTTGCACAGCCGGCAGGATGGGCGCCTGTGGCCCCGGCTGGGCTGCCCCTAAGCCCGCAGGAGGCTCCGGGGACCGCGGCCCCGGACCGACGCCCCGCTCGTCCGGATCCACGTGACCCTGAGCAGCGAACGGGATGGTGGGCGGCCGGGGGTGGGGGGGCACCGAGACGTCCTCCCCGCTCAAGCCACCCCCCTCCCCAAACCCCGCCAGAGCTCCCGCAGCCTCGCCAGGCCGCTCGGTGTCCGGGAAGCGCCCCGGGCCGGGCCAGGCGCGTGCTGGCCGGGGGTGGAGTCTGCTGGTCTCCCAGCTGCAGGGCCTGTCCCGGTTTTTCCCATCAGTTTCAACAGTGATGGTCACCCCTCATTGTGAGTCGTCTAGATTTCTCACTGACACCCCTGTTAGGGAGTGGCTTTTTAGAGAGATATGGAAGGTCACTTGGGGGATGTTAGTCATGAGAGAAAATAAGGGCTCAGGTGGGATTGCAGATGTCATCCAGGGGGTAAATAGAGACAGTTGTTGCTGGTACCAAGACATGAAGTTTTTTTTCCCCCTTTCCCCAAAAGGCCATATTACGACCACATGGGGGCGCTGAGTAACAGCCCATAGCTCGGTTGGAAGGGTGGGCCTTTGATAGTGATACCCTGGAATGGGTTGGACATACCCCCAACCTTTGTCATTAATGCAGATGCAGCCCGGGCTGGTTAGGTTGAGTTGAGAAGCAGTGTGGTTTGCAAGTGAACATGCCTCGTTTAGGGAGAGATCAATAGCCATACAGGGAGATTTGATTAGAAAGAGGAAGAACATCATATGATGCATTTTACTTATCTGAGGCAGGATTGATGGGGTTCTGCTTGAACAAGAGCCTGAGATCTTCAACAGGTTCACAGGAATAGCTGTCCTCTGGTTTTGGAGTCTCAGTTTCTGTCTCCCCCTCCTGTAGGCCATAGGGTTTTATTCTAGAATTGTGGACCCAGGCAGATAGACCCTTCACTTTTACAGCAGTTGAAGTCACTAGAACAACCTGATATGGCGCTGTCTATTTCTCAGACAGCTGGTTTGGACTCCCTTTTTCTTGCCAGGTCTTTACTGATACTTGATCCCCTGGCTTTACCTGGGGATTTTTCAAGTCTTCCTGTGGTTTGTTCTCCATACCGTTGGAGTTCTTGCTGAAACCTTCCCAGGTCAATTATATGTTTTAAGAGTCTATTGGCATCCTCGTCAAGAAACAAATCAGAAGTTCAGAATGGTCGTCCATACATCATTTCATAAGGACTTAACAATAGTGGCCGTTTGGGGGATGTCCGTAGCCTCATGAGGGCTATGGGCAGCATATGTGTCCACTTATTATGTGTTTCTGACATAGCTTAGCCAGAGCCCTTTTAAGAGTCTGGTTGGCTCTCTCTACCTTTCCTGAAGCTTGAGGCCTCCAGGATGAGCGGAGCTGGTATTTTATGCCTAAGCATGTGGCTAGGTTCTGGGGTATCGTGGCTGTAAGTGAGGGCCCGTTGTCACTCTGAAGTGACCGAGGCAGCCCAAACCTAGGCACTATCTCCTTCAGCAGAGCTTTACAGACTTCTGTAGCTCTCTCAGTCTCAGTAGGGAACGCTTCGATCCATCCTGTGAATGTGTCAATAAAGACTCGCAAGTAAGAAAACCCTTGGGTCTTGGGCATGGCTGTAAATTCTACTTGCCAGTCCGCTCCTGGGTATGATCCCCGATGTTGGACAGGTGTAATTAGAGGAGGTCTGGTTTTTGGGTTATTTTTTAGACAGGTGTCACAATTTTGTGTGACTTGTTTAACAACCTTAGCTAACTGGGGATGGGAGAGAATAGGCTTAAGCAAGATTTCTAGATTATCTTTTCCAAAATGGGCGCTCTTATGTAAGGAGTTAGTAATGTTTTAAACCTGAGAATCAGGGAGTATTATTTGGGCCTGATCAGGCTGAAACCACCCATGTGACCCAATCTCCCAGCCCCGCTCAGCATATCGGGAATGTCCCCCTGGGGTAAAATCTGGAGTCAGGGTTTCCATGGGGAAAAGGGGCAGATAGCAGTGGCAGAGGTAGCTTCCCCGGCAGCTCGTCCTGCCTCTTGATCAGCTTTCCTATTTCCCTGAGCCTCTTTTTCTTGCCCCTTTTGGTGACTCTTGCAGTGAATGACAGCTAATTTTGCAGGAAGTTTGACTGCCTCCAGGAGCCTGAGAATGAGCTCTTTGTGTTTAATGGCAGAGCTTCGGGCACTGAGCATCCCTCTTTCTTTCCAAATTGCTGCACGGGCATGCAGAATGAGGAAAGCATACTTAGAGTCCATACACACATTAATCCTCTTTCCTTCTCCTAACTCCAAAGCTCTTGTCAGGGCAAAAAGTTCAGCTTTCTGGGCTGAGGTGTCTGGGGGAAGAGACCCACTTTCCTTAGTTTCTTCCAGGCTTGCTACAGCATATGCTGCTTTCCTCTCTCCCTTTTCTACAAAACTGCTGCCATCTGTGTGCCAGTTTTCCTCTGGGTCAGATAAAGGTGTCTCTGATAGGTCCCGGCGAGAAGAGTATAACTCGTCTGTGATTTGTATGCATTGGTGATCCAGAGAGGAGGTAGGGGGATCTGGCAGTAAGGTTGCTGGATTTAAAGTCTGGCAGACCCTCAACTTTATTTCTGGAGTGTCAAGGAGGAGGGCTTGGTATTGGGTGATCCTTCCTCCTGTCATCCACCTGTCCCCTTTCGTTTCCAAGACTGCTTGCACCCGGTGAGGCGTATACACTGTAGTGGGCTGACCCAGGGTCAGCTTAGATGCCTCCTTAACCATAAGAGCGGTGCCTGCTACTGCCCGGAGGCAAGTGGGCCACCCTCTGGCCACCTCATCTAGTTATTTTGAGAGATAAGCCACAGGTTGTTATACGGGCCCCATCATCTGCTCTAACACCCCAAGAGCAGTTCCTGTCCTTCCAGAAACATAGAGTCTAAAAGGCTTCTCCAGGTTGGGGAGGCCTAAAGCTGGGGCTGTAGTGATGGACTCTTTTAGGGCATTAAAGGCCACCTTGCAGGTCTCATGCCAGTCGAGTGGCTCTTCCTCTTTCCCCCTTAAATTTTCATATAGGGGTCTGGCCAGATTGCCATAATTAGGAATCCAGATCCTGCAAAACCCGGTCCTTCCTCAAAATCCCCTAAGCTGTTGTTTTGTTTGGGGGTACGGGGCATTTAAGATGAGGGATCTCCCCTCGGGGTCAGGCATTCTTTTTCTCTCCGTAATTATAAATCCAAGGTATTTTACTTGGGTTAAGCTAATCTGAGCCTACTTGGGGGATACTCGATAACCCTTTTCATACAGGAAAGTTAGCGTTTTAAATAGTGTCCATTTGAGAGCTGGTAAAATCTGGCCTAGCTATGAGCAAGTCATCCACATACTGTATTAGACTACTGTTTGTTAAAGTTAATTCCCTTAGTTCTCTCCCCGAGGAAGTCCCGAAGATATGAGGGCTGTCCCTAAACCCTTGGGGTAGTCGAGTCCAGTCGAGAGTTGTATGGTCTCTCTTGTTTCCAAGTCCCGCCACTCAAAAGCAAAGAGTTTTTGGGATTCAGGATGGAGAGGAATGCAAAAGAAAGCACCTTGAAGGTCCAAGACTGAGAAGTACTTGGCATTTCCTGGTACGTGGGATAGGAGGGTATATGGGTTTGGGACTATGGGGTGGATGGGAACCACAGCTTCATTAACAGCTCTTAGATCCTGGACGAATCGATAAGATCCATCTGGTTTTTGAACGGGCAAGATTGGGGTGTTGCAGGGGGACTCACAGCTGATTCGAGTTCCAGTATCTCGGTATTTGTTAACTAATGGTTTAAGACCCTCAAGAGCTACTGGTTTTAAGGGATATTGTCTTTTCCAGGGCTAGGGAGCACTTGGTCTCAGAGAAATCTTTACTGGTGGAACATTTATGGCTAAACCAGGGCTGGAGACATCCCACACCTGGGGATTGACATCATCTAGACAAGGGACAGACTCCTCCTTTTCTACCTCTGACTGTAAATATTCAGACATAGGCAAAGAAAATTATCGACTTCTACCTTTGTGTCCCCAAGTCACTCTGGTTTGGAGGCGAAAGTATTATTCTCAAAATGGAAAATTTGGAAGCTGCAAACATGAAAAATTTAAAGAGTCACGCAGAGGCTAGTCACTCTAAGCTAACCCCTAAGACATATATTGACTGATTTCTAGCTTCTCTTCTTTAACCTTTTTTATCTACAGTAATCCTGTGTGTTCCTTTTAGTTAGGGATTCATTTTTAGACTATCCTGCCTCTTCCACTACGTTCCAGTTTTGGGTCTGATACACTTAGAGATGTGCCAAGTGCTTCCTGAATACTATAGAACATAGTTTATATTTAAAATACTTCCATGCTTATGTAGTGAGTCAATGATTTTAAGTTTATTTGTTACACATTTCAATGTAAAAGTCAATGTGTGAACTAACATATTCACGACTTGGAAAAGTTGGCTTTTTTTTGCTGTGTGTTTGAACTCCTCACCCGACCAAAGGTCATAGAGAGGTCTATTGTTTTTCTAAAATGGTTATAGTGTTGTTTATTTTCTGGTAATTGAATTAGGGTGTGAGTTGCAAAGCCTGTGTTTCTGTTCATTTCATTCCATCTGTTCGGGTTTCTTTCTCTCTCCTGAGTCAGACAGTAATTTCCCATTGGTTGTCCAGTTACCAAGGTTGGTGTCCATGCATCCGTGCTGGTCTCTCCATACATGTCCGGGTGTCCTGTGAAACACTAAGCTTAATTTATTTGGAAATGACCTAGCTGTTCAATACACTGTCATCACTCAGTTGAGCAGAGGGAGAGAAATTCAAGTGACAAAACTCGAGAGAAGCTAGTGTCAGAGCGCCCCGGCGTGGCATGCGTGCAGGGGGTTGGGGGGAGGGGGGCGGGGCGCGGAGCGCGGAGATCTCAGGTGTCCTCCCACCCTGGGCCTCTCCAGGCCCGCCGCTGCTCAGTGGCCTCCCCCTGCCCCCATCGCTTTGGCTGCTCAGGGCCGGGTGGTCTCTGCAGCTGCCCGGCATCCTGCCCGAGGCCCGCCCTGCCCACACGCTGTCTTCCAGTCTCTCTCTGAACCCTCGACTCTTTCTGCCTCTGTCTCACCTGGCGTGGGTGCGTGCGAGTGCCTGTCCGTGTGCCTGGCTGTCGCTCGTCCGCTCTCTCTGGAAGGTCCTGTGCTGGGCCCGTGGCGTGGGGGCAGGGCGGGCCTCGGTTTGGGGACAGGGCGGGGCTGAGGCACTCCAGGGATTTTGCACAGCCGGCAGGATGGGCGCCTGTGGCCCCGGCTGGGCTGCCCCTAAGCCCGCAGGAGGCTCCGGGGACCGCGGCCCCGGACCGACGCCCCGCTCGTCCGGATCCACGTGACCCTGAGCAGCGAACGGGATGGTGGGGGGCCGGGGGTGGGGGGGCACCGAGACGTCCTCCCCGCTCAAGCCACCCCCCTAACCAAACCCCGCCAGAGCTCCCGCAGCCTCGCCAGGCCGCTCGGTGTCCGGGAAGCGCCCAGGGCCGGGCCAGGCGCGTGCTGGCCGGGGGTGGCGTCGGCTGGTCTCCCAGCTGCAGGGCCTGTCCCGGTTTTTCCCATCAGTTTCAACAGTGACGGTCACCCCACATTGTGAGTCGTCTAGATTTCTCACTTACACCCCTGTTAGGGAGTGGCTTTTTAGAGAGATATGGAAGGTCACTTGGGGGATGTTAGTCATGAGAGAAAATAAGGGCTCAGGTGGGATTGCAGATGTCATCCAGGGGGTAAATAGAGACAGTTGTTGCTGGTACCAAGACATGAAGTTTTTTTTCCCCCTTTCCCCAAAAGGCCATATTACGACCACATGGGGGCGCTGAGTAACAGCCCATAGCTCGGCTGGAAGGGTGGGCCTTTGATAGTGATACCCTGGGATGGGTTGGACATACCCCCAACCTTTGTCATTAATGCAGATGCAGCCCGGGCTGGTTAGGTTGAGTTGAGAAGCAGTGTGGTTTGCAAGTGAACATGCCTCGTTTAGGGAGAGATCAATAGCCATACAGGGAGATTTGATTAGAAAGAGGAAGAATATCATATGATGCATTTTACTTATCTGAGGCAGGATTGATGGGGTTCTGCTTGAACAAGAGCCTGAGATCTTCAACAGGTTCACAGGAATAGCTGTCCTCTGGCTTTGGAGTCTCAGTTTCTGTCTCCCCCTCCTGTAGGCCATAGGGTTTTATTCTAGAATTGTGGACCCAGGCAGATAGACCCTTCACTTTTACAGCAGTTGAAGTCACTAGAACAACCTGATATGGCGCTGTCTATTTCTCAGACAGCTGGTTTGGACTCCCTTTTTCTTGCCAGGTCTTTACTGATACTTGATCCCCTGGCTTTACCTGGGGATTTTTCAAGTCTTCCTGTGGTTTGTTCTCCATACCGTTGGAGTTCTTGCTGAAACCTTCCCAGGTCAATTATATGTTTTAAGAGTGTATTGGCATCCTCGTCAAGAAACAAATCAGAAGTTCAGAATGGTCGTCCATACATCATTTCATAAGGACTTAACAATAGTGGCCGTTTGGGGGATGTCCGTAGCCTCATGAGGGCTATGGGCAGCATATGTGTCCACTTATTATGTGTTTCTGACATAGCTTAGCCAGAGCCCTTTTAAGAGTCTGGTTGGCTCTCTCTACCTTTCCTGAAGCTTGAGGCCTCCAGGATGAGTGGAGCTGGTATTTTATGCCTAAGCATGTGGCTAGGTTCTGGGGTATCGTGGCTGTAAGTGAGGGCCCCTTGTCACTCTGAAGTGACCGAGGCAGCCCAAACCTAGGCACTCTCCTTCAGCAGAGCTTTACAGACTTCTGTAGCTCTCTCAGTCTCAGTAGGGAACGCTTCGATCCATCCTGTGAATGTGTCAATAAAGTCTCGCAAGTAAGAAAACCCTTGGGTCTTGGGCATGGCTGTAAATTCTACTTGCCAGTCCGCTCCTGGGTATGATCCCCGATGTTGGACAGGTGTAATTAGAGGAGGTCTGGTTTTTGGGTTATTTTTTAGACAGGTGTCACAATTTTGTGTGACTTGTTTAACAACCTTAGCTAACTGGGGATGGGAGAGAATAGGCTTAAGCAAGATTTCTAGATTTTCTTTTCCAAAATGGGCGCTCTTATGTAAGGAGTTAGTAATGTTTTAAACCTGAGAATCAGGGAGTATTATTTGGGCCTGATCAGGCTGAAACCACCCATGTGACCCAATCTCCCAGCCCCGCTCAGCATATCGGGAATGTCCCCCTGGGGTAAAATCTGGAGTCAGGGTTTCCATGGGGAAAAGGGGCAGATAGCAGTGGCAGAGGTAGCTTCCCCGGCAGCTCGTCCTGCCTCTTGATCAGCTTTCCTATTTCCCTGAGCCTCTTTTTCTTGCCCCTTTTGGTGACTCTTGCAGTGGATGACAGCTAATTTTGCAGTAAGTTTGACTGCCTCCAGGAGGCTGAGAATGAGCTCTTTGTGTTTAATAGCAGAGCTTCGGGCACTGAGCATCCCTCTTTCTTTCCAAATTGCTGCACGGGCATGCAGAATGAGGAAAGCATACTTAGAGTCCATACACACATTAATCCTCTTTCCTTCTCCTAACTCCAAAGCTCTTGTCAGGGCAAAAAGTTCAGCTTTCTGGGCTGAGGTGTCTGGGGGAAGAGACCCACTTTCCTTAGTTTCTTCCAGGCTTGCTACAGCATATGCTGCTTTCCTCTCTCCCTTTTCTACAAAACTGCTGCCATCTGTGTGCCAGTTTTCCTCTGGGTCAGATAAAGGTGTCTCTGATAGGTCCCGGCGAGAAGAGTATAACTCGTCTGTGATTTGTATGCATTGGTGATCCAGAGGGGAGGTAGGGGGATCTGGCAGTAAGGTTGCTGGATTTAAAGTCTGGCAGACCCTCAACTTTATTTCTGGAGTGTCAAGGAGGAGGGCTTGGTATTGGGTGATCCTTCCTCCTGTCATCCACCTGTCCCCTTTCGTTTCCAAGACTGCTTGCACCCGGTGAGGCGTATACACTGTAGTGGGCTGACCCAGGGTCAGCTTAGATGCCTCCTTAACCATAAGAGCGGTGCCTGCTACTGCCCGGAGGCAAGTGGGCCACCCTCTGGCCACCTCATCTAGTTATTTTGAGAGATAAGCCACAGGTTGTTATACGGGCCCCATCATCTGCTCTAACACCCCAAGAGCAGTTCCTGTCCTTCCAGAAACATAGAGTCTAAAAGGCTTCTCCAGGTTGGGGAGGCCTAAAGCTGGGGCTGTAGTGATGGACTCTTTTAGGGCATTAAAGGCCACCTTGCAGGTCTCATGCCAGTCGAGTGGCTCTTCCTCTTTCCCCCTTAAATTTTCATATAGGGGTCTGGCCAGATTGCCATAATTAGGAATCCAGATCCTGCAAAACCCGGTCCTTCCTCAAAATCCCCTAAGCTGTTGTTTTGTTTGGGGGTACGGGGCATTTAAGATGAGGGATCTCCCCTCGGGGTCAGGCATTCTTTTTCTCTCCGTAATTATAAATCCAAGGTATTTTACTTGGGTTAAGCTAATCTGAGCCTACTTGGGGGATACTCGATAACCCTTTTCATACAGGAAAGTTAGCGTTTTAAATAGTGTCCATTTGAGAGCTGGTAAAATCTGGCCTAGCTATGAGCAAGTCATCCACATACTGTATTAGACTACTGTTTGTTAAAGTTAATTCCCTTAGTTCTCTCCCCGAGGAAGTCCCGAAGATATGAGGGCTGTCCCTAAACCCTTGGGGTAGTCGAGTCCAGTCGAGAGTTGTATGGTCTCTCTTGTTTCCAAGTCCCGCCACTCAAAAGCAAAGAGTTTTTGGGATTCAGGATGGAGAGGAATGCAAAAGAAAGCACCTTGAAGGTCCAAGACTGAGAAGTACTTGGCATTTCCTGGGACTTGGGATAGGAGGGTATATGGGTTTGGGACTATGGGGTGGATGGGAACCACAGCTTCATTAACAGCTCTTAGATCCTGGACGAATCGATAAGATCCATCTGGTTTTTGAACGGGCAAGATTGGGGTGTTGCAGGGGGACTCACAGCTGATTCGAGTTCCAGTATCTCGGTATTTGTTAACTAATGGTTTAAGACCCTCAAGAGCTACTGGTTTTAAGGGATATTGTCTTTTCCAGGGCTAGGGAGCACTTGGTCTCAGAGAAATCTTTACTGGTGGAACATTTATGGCTAAACCAGGGCTGGAGACATCCCACACCTGGGGATTGACATCATCTAGACAAGGGACAGACTCCTCCTTTTCTACCTCTGACTGTAAATATTCAGACATAGGCAAAGAAAATTATCGACTTCTACCTTTGTGTCCCCAAGTCACTCTGGTTTGGAGGCGAAAGTATTATTCTCAAAATGGAAAATTTGGAAGCTGCAAACATGAAAAATTTAAAGAGTCACGCAGAGGCTAGTCACTCTAAGCTAACCCCTAAGACATTTATTGACTGATTTCTAGCTTCTCTTCTTTAACCTTTTTTATCTACAGTAATCCTGTGTGTTCCTTTTAGTTAGGGATTCATTTTTAGACTATCCTGCCTCTTCCACTACGTTCCAGTTTTGGGTCTGATACACTTAGAGATGTGCCAAGTGCTTCCTGAATACTATAGAACATAGTTTATATTTAAAATACTTCCATGCTTATGTAGTGAGTCAATGATTTTAAGTTTATTTGTTACACATTTCAATGTAAAAGTCAATGTGTGAACTAACATATTCACGACTTGGAAAAGTTGGCTTTTTTTTGCTGTGTGTTTGAACTCCTCACCCGACCAAAGGTCATAGAGAGGTCTATTGTTTTTCTAAAATGGTTATAGTGTTGTTTATTTTCTGGTAATTGAATTAGGGTGTGAGTTGCAAAGCCTGTGTTTCTGTTCATTTCATTCCATCTGTTCGGGTTTCTTTCTCTCTCCTGAGTCAGACAGTAATTTCCCATTGGTTGTCCAGTTACCAAGGTTGGTGTCCATGCATCCGTGCTGCTCTCTCCATACATGTCCGGGTGTCCTGTGAAACACTAAGCTTAATTTATTTGGAAATGACCTAGCTGTTCAATACACTGTCATCACTCAGTTGAGCAGAGGGAGAGAAATTCAAGTGACAAAACTCCAGAGAAGCTAGTGTCAGAGCGCCCCGGCGTGGCATGCGTGCAGGGGGTTGGGGGGAGGGGGGCGGGGCGCGGAGCGCGGAGATCTCAGGTGTCCTCCCACCCTGGGCCTCTCCAGGCCCGCCGCTGCTCAGTGGCCTCCCCCCGCCCCCATCGCTTTGGCTGCTCAGGGCCGGGTGGTCTCTGCAGCTGCCCGGCATCCTGCCCGAGGCCCGCCCTGCCCACATGCTGTCTTCCAGTCTCTCTCTGAACCCTCGACTCTTTCTGCCTCTGTCTCACCTGGCGTGGGTGCGTGCGAGTGCCTGTCCGTGTGCCTGGCTGTCGCTCGTCCGCTCTCTCTGGAAGGTCCTGTGCTGGGCCCGTGGCGTGGGGGCAGGGCGGGCCTCGGTTTGGGGACAGGGCGGGGCTGAGGCACTCCAGGGGGTTTGCACAGCCGGCAGGATGGGCGCCTGTGGCCCCAGCTGGGCTGCCCCTAAGCCCGCAGGAGGCTCCGGGGACCGCGGCCCCGAACCGACGCCCCGCTCGTCCGGATCCACGTGACCCTGAGCAGCGAACGGGATGGTGGGGGGCGGGGGGTTGGGGGGGCACCGAGACGTCCTCCCTGCTCAAGCCACCCCCTCCCCAAACCCCGCCAGAGCTCCCGCAGCCTCGCCAGGCCGCTCGGTGTCCGGGAAGCGCCCCGGGCCGGGCCAGGCGCGTGCTGGCCGGGGGTGGCGTCGGCTGGTCTCCCAGCTGCAGGGCCTGTCCCGGTTTTTCCCATCAGTTTCAACAGTGACGGTCACCCCACATTGTGAGTCGTCTAGATTTCTCACTGACACCCCTGTTAGGGAGTGGCTTTTTAGAGAGATATGGAAGGTCACTTGGGGGATGTTAGTCATGAGAGAAAATAAGGGCTCAGGTGGGATTGCAGATGTCATCCAGGGGGTAAATAGAGACAGTTGTTGCTGGTACCAAGACATGAAGTTTTTTTTCCCCCTTTCCCCAAAAGGCCATATTACGACCACATGGGGGCGCTGAGTAACAGCCCATAGCTCGGCTGGAAGGGTGGGCCTTTGATAGTGATACCCTGGGATGGGTTGGACATACCCCCAACCTTTGTCATTAATGCAGATGCAGCCCGGGCTGGTTAGGTTGAGTTGAGAAGCAGTGTGGTTTGCAAGTGAACATGCCTCGTTTAGGGAGAGATCAATAGCCATACAGGGAGATTTGATTAGAAAGAGGAAGAATATCATATGATGCATTTTACTTATCTGAGGCAGGATTGATGGGGTTCTGCTTGAACAAGAGCCTGAGATCTTCAACAGGTTCACAGGAATAGCTGTCCTCTGGCTTTGGAGTCTCAGTTTCTGTCTCCCCCTCCTGTAGGCCATAGGGTTTTATTCTAGAATTGTGGACCCAGGCAGATAGACCCTTCACTTTTACAGCAGTTGAAGTCACTAGAACAACCTGATATGGCGCTGTCTATTTCTCAGACAGCTGGTTTGGACTCCCTTTTTCTTGCCAGGTCTTTACTGATACTTGATCCCCTGGCTTTACCTGGGGATTTTTCAAGTCTTCCTGTGGTTTGTTCTCCATACCGTTGGAGTTCTTGCTGAAACCTTCCCAGGTCAATTATATGTTTTAAGAGTGTATTGGCATCCTCGTCAAGAAACAAATCAGAAGTTCAGAATGGTCGTCCATACATCATTTCATAAGGACTTAACAATAGTGGCCGTTTGGGGGATGTCCGTAGCCTCATGAGGGCTATGGGCAGCATATGTGTCCACTTATTATGTGTTTCTGACATAGCTTAGCCAGAGCCCTTTTAAGAGTCTGGTTGGCTCTCTCTACCTTTCCTGAAGCTTGAGGCCTCCAGGATGAGCGGAGCTGGTATTTTATGCCTAAGCATGTGGCTAGGTTCTGGGGTATCGTGGCTGTAAGTGAGGGCCCCTTGTCACTCTGAAGTGACCGAGGCAGCCCAAACCTAGGCACTCTCCTTCAGCAGAGCTTTACAGACTTCTGTAGCTCTCTCAGTCTCAGTAGGGAACGCTTCGATCCATCCTGTGAATGTGTCAATAAAGTCTCGCAAGTAAGAAAACCCTTGGGTCTTGGGCATGGCTGTAAATTCTACTTGCCAGTCCGCTCCTGGGTATGATCCCCGATGTTGGACAGGTGTAATTAGAGGAGGTCTGGTTTTTGGGTTATTTTTTAGACAGGTGTCACAATTTTGTGTGACTTGTTTAACAACCTTAGCTAACTGGGGATGGGAGAGAATAGGCTTAAGCAAGATTTCTAGATTTTCTTTTCCAAAATGGGCGCTCTTATGTAAGGAGTTAGTAATGTTTTAAACCTGAGAATCAGGGAGTATTATTTGGGCCTGATCAGGCTGAAACCACCCATGTGACCCAATCTCCCAGCCCCGCTCAGCATATCGGGAATGTCCCCCTGGGGTAAAATCTGGAGTCAGGGTTTCCATGGGGAAAAGGGGCAGATAGCAGTGGCAGAGGTAGCTTCCCCGGCAGCTCGTCCTGCCTCTTGATCAGCTTTCCTATTTCCCTGAGCCTCTTTTTCTTGCCCCTTTTGGTGACTCTTGCAGTGGATGACAGCTAATTTTGCAGTAAGTTTGACTGCCTCCAGGAGGCTGAGAATGAGCTCTTTGTGTTTAATAGCAGAGCTTCGGGCACTGAGCATCCCTCTTTCTTTCCAAATTGCTGCACGGGCATGCAGAATGAGGAAAGCATACTTAGAGTCCATACACACATTAATCCTCTTTCCTTCTCCTAACTCCAAAGCTCTTGTCAGGGCAAAAAGTTCAGCTTTCTGGGCTGAGGTGTCTGGGGGAAGAGACCCACTTTCCTTAGTTTCTTCCAGGCTTGCTACAGCATATGCTGCTTTCCTCTCTCCCTTTTCTACAAAACTGCTGCCATCTGTGTGCCAGTTTTCCTCTGGGTCAGATAAAGGTGTCTCTGATAGGTCCCGGCGAGAAGAGTATAACTCGTCTGTGATTTGTATGCATTGGTGATCCAGAGGGGAGGTAGGGGGATCTGGCAGTAAGGTTGCTGGATTTAAAGTCTGGCAGACCCTCAACTTTATTTCTGGAGTGTCAAGGAGGAGGGCTTGGTATTGGGTGATCCTTCCTCCTGTCATCCACCTGTCCCCTTTCGTTTCCAAGACTGCTTGCACCCGGTGAGGCGTATACACTGTAGTGGGCTGACCCAGGGTCAGCTTAGATGCCTCCTTAACCATAAGAGCGGTGCCTGCTACTGCCCGGAGGCAAGTGGGCCACCCTCTGGCCACCTCATCTAGTTATTTTGAGAGATAAGCCACAGGTTGTTATACGGGCCCCATCATCTGCTCTAACACCCCAAGAGCAGTTCCTGTCCTTCCAGAAACATAGAGTCTAAAAGGCTTCTCCAGGTTGGGGAGGCCTAAAGCTGGGGCTGTAGTGATGGACTCTTTTAGGGCATTAAAGGCCACCTTGCAGGTCTCATGCCAGTCGAGTGGCTCTTCCTCTTTCCCCCTTAAATTTTCATATAGGGGTCTGGCCAGATTGCCATAATTAGGAATCCAGATCCTGCAAAACCCGGTCCTTCCTCAAAATCCCCTAAGCTGTTGTTTTGTTTGGGGGTACGGGGCATTTAAGATGAGGGATCTCCCCTCGGGGTCAGGCATTCTTTTTCTCTCCGTAATTATAAATCCAAGGTATTTTACTTGGGTTAAGCTAATCTGAGCCTACTTGGGGGATACTCGATAACCCTTTTCATACAGGAAAGTTAGCGTTTTAAATAGTGTCCATTTGAGAGCTGGTAAAATCTGGCCTAGCTATGAGCAAGTCATCCACATACTGTATTAGACTACTGTTTGTTAAAGTTAATTCCCTTAGTTCTCTCCCCGAGGAAGTCCCGAAGATATGAGGGCTGTCCCTAAACCCTTGGGGTAGTCGAGTCCAGTCGAGAGTTGTATGGTCTCTCTTGTTTCCAAGTCCCGCCACTCAAAAGCAAAGAGTTTTTGGGATTCAGGATGGAGAGGAATGCAAAAGAAAGCACCTTGAAGGTCCAAGACTGAGAAGTACTTGGCATTTCCTGGGACTTGGGATAGGAGGGTATATGGGTTTGGGACTATGGGGTGGATGGGAACCACAGCTTCATTAACAGCTCTTAGATCCTGGACGAATCGATAAGATCCATCTGGTTTTTGAACGGGCAAGATTGGGGTGTTGCAGGGGGACTCACAGCTGATTCGAGTTCCAGTATCTCGGTATTTGTTAACTAATGGTTTAAGACCCTCAAGAGCTACTGGTTTTAAGGGATATTGTCTTTTCCAGGGCTAGGGAGCACTTGGTCTCAGAGAAATCTTTACTGGTGGAACATTTATGGCTCAACCAGGGCTGGAGACATCCCACACCTGGGGATTGACATCATCTAGACAAGGGACAGACTCCTCCTTTTCTACCTCTGACTGTAAATATTCAGACAGAGGCAAAGAAAATTATCGACTTCTACCTTTGTGTCCCCAAGTCACTCTGGTTTGGAGGCGAAAGTATTATTCTCAAAATGGAAAATTTGGAAGCTGCAAACATGAAAAATTTAAAGAGTCACGCAGAGGCTAGTCACTCTAAGCTAACCCCTAAGACATTTATTGACTGATTTCTAGCTTCTCTTCTTTAACCTTTTTTATCTACAGTAATCCTGTGTGTTCCTTTTAGTTAGGGATTCATTTTTAGACTATCCTGCCTCTTCCACTACGTTCCAGTTTTGGGTCTGATACACTTAGAGATGTGCCAAGTGCTTCCTGAATACTATAGAACATAGTTTATATTTAAAATACTTCCATGCTTATGTAGTGAGTCAATGATTTTAAGTTTATTTGTTACACATTTCAATGTAAAAGTCAATGTGTGAACTAACATATTCACGACTTGGAAAAGTTGGCTTTTTTTTGCTGTGTGTTTGAACTCCTCACCCGACCAAAGGTCATAGAGAGGTCTATTGTTTTTCTAAAATGGTTATAGTGTTGTTTATTTTCTGGTAATTGAATTAGGGTGTGAGTTGCAAAGCCTGTGTTTCTGTTCATTTCATTCCATCTGTTCGGGTTTCTTTCTCTCTCCTGAGTCAGACAGTAATTTCCCATTGGTTGTCCAGTTACCAAGGTTGGTGTCCATGCATCCGTGCTGGTCTCTCCATACATGTCCGGGTGTCCTGTGAAACACTAAGCTTAATTTATTTGGAAATGACCTAGCTGTTCAATACACTGTCATCACTCAGTTGAGCAGAGGGAGAGAAATTCAAGTGACAAAACTCCAGAGAAGCTAGTGTCAGAGCGCCCCGGCGTGGCATGCGTGCAGGGGGTTGGGGGGAGGGGGGCGGGGCGCGGAGCGCGGAGATCTCAGGTGTCCTCCCACCCTGGGCCTCTCCAGGCCCGCCGCTGCTCAGTGGCCTCCCCCCGCCCCCATCGCTTTGGCTGCTCAGGGCCGGGTGGTCTCTGCAGCTGCCCGGCATCCTGCCCGAGGCCCGCCCTGCCCACACGCTGTCTTCCAGTCTCTCTCTGAACTCTCGACTCTTTCTGCCTCTGTCTCACCTGGCGTGGATGCGTGCGAGTGCCTGTCCGTGTGCCTGGCTGTCGCTCGTCCGCTCTCTGGAAGGTCCTGTGCTGGGCCCGTGGCGTTGGGGCAGGGCGGGCCTCGGTTTGGGGACAGGGCGGGGCTGAGGCACTCCAGGGGGTTTGCACAGCCGGCAGGATGGGTGCCTGTGGCCCCGGCTGGGCTGCCCCTAAGCCCGCAGGAGGCTCCGGGGACCGCGGCCCCGGACCGACGCCCCGCTCGTCCGGATCCACGTGACCCTGAGCAGCGAACGGGATGGTGGGGGGCCGGGGGTGGGGGGGCACCGAGACGTCCTCCCCGCTCAAGCCACCCCCCTCCCCAAACCCCGCCAGAGCTCCCGCAGCCTCGCCAGGCCGCTCGGTGTCCGGTAAGCGCCCCGGGCCGGGCCAGGCGCGTGCTGGCCGGGGGTGGCGTCGGCTGGTCTCCCAGCTGCAGGGCCTGTCCCGGTTTGTCCCATCAGTTTCAACAGTGACCGTCACCCCACATTGTGAGTCGTCTAGATTTCTCACTGACACCCATGTTAGGGAGTGGCTTTTTAGAGAGATATGGAAGGTCACTTGGGGGATGTTAGTCATGAGAGAAAATAAGGGCTCAGGTGGGATTGCAGATGTCATCCAGGGGGTAAATAGAGACAGTTGTTGCTGGTACCAAGACATGAAGTTTTTTTTCCCCCTTTCCCCAAAAGGCCATATTACGACCACATGGGGGCGCTGAGTAACAGCCCATAGCTCGGCTGGAAGGGTGGGCCTTTGATAGTGATACCCTGGGATGGGTTGGACATACCCCCAACCTTTGTCATTAATGCAGATGCAGCCCGGGCTGGTTAGGTTGAGTTGAGAAGCAGTGTGGTTTGCAAGTGAACATGCCTCGTTTAGGGAGAGATCAATAGCCATACAGGGAGATTTGATTAGAAAGAGGAAGAACATCATATGATGCACTTTACTTATCTGAGGCAGGATTGATGGGGTTCTGCTTGAACAAGAGCCTGAGATCTTCAACAGGTTCACAGGAATAGCTGTCCTCTGGCTTTGGAGTCTCAGTTTCTGTCTCCCCCTCCTGTAGGCCATAGGGTTTTATTCTAGAATTGTGGACCCAGGCAGATAGACCCTTCACTTTTACAGCAGTTGAAGTCACTAGAACAACCTGATATGGCCCTGTCCATTTCTCAGACAGCTGGTTTGGACTCCCTTTTTCTTGCCAGGTCTTTACGGATACTTGATCCCCTGGCTTTACCTGGGGATTTTTCAAGTCTTCCTGTGGTTTGTTCTCCATACCGTTGGAGTTCTTGCTGAAACCTTCCCAGGTCAATTATATGTTTTAAGAGTGTATTGGCATCCTCGTCAAGAAACAAATCAGAAGTTCAGAATGGTCGTCCATACATCATTTCATAAGGACTTAACAATAGTGGCCGTTTGGGGGATGTCCGTAGCCTCATGAGGGCTATGGGCAGCATATGTGTCCACTTATTATGTGTTTCTGACATAGCTTAGCCAGAGCCCTTTTAAGAGTCTGGTTGGCTCTCTCTACCTTTCCTGAAGCTTGAGGCCTCCAGGATGAGCGGAGCTGGTATTTTATGCCTAAGCATGTGGCTAGGTTCTGGGGTATCGTGGCTGTAAGTGAGGGCCCCTTGTCACTCTGAAGTGACCGAGGCAGCCCAAACCTAGGCACTATCTCCTTCAGCAGAGCTTTACAGACTTCTGTAGCTCTCTCAGTCTCAGTAGGGAACGCTTCGATCCATCCTGTGAATGTGTCAATAAAGACTCGCAAGTAAGAAAACCCTTGGGTCTTGGGCATGGCTGTAAATTCTACTTGCCAGTCCGCTCCTGGGTATGATCCCTGATGTTGGACAGGTGTAATTAGAGGAGGTCTGGTTTTTGGGTTATTTTTTAGACAGGTGTCACAATTTTGTGTGACTTGTTTAACAACCTTAGCTAACTGGGGATGGGAGAGAATAGGCTTAAGCAAGATTTCTAAATTATCTTTTCCAAAATGGGCGCTCTTATGTAAGGAGTTAGTAATGTTTTAAACCTGAGAATCAGGGAGTATTATTTGGGCCTGATCAGGCTGAAACCACCCATGTGACCCAATCTCCCAGCCCCGCTCAGCATATCGGGAATGTCCCCCTGGGGTAAAATCTGGAGTCAGGGTTTCCATGGGGAAAAGGGGCAGATAGCAGTGGCAGAGGTAGCTTCCCCGGCAGCTCGTCCTGCCTCTTGATCAGCTTTCCTATTTCCCTGAGCCTCTTTTTCTTGCCCCTTTTGGTGACTCTTGCAGTGGATGACAGCTAATTTTGCAGTAAGTTTGACTGCCTCCAGGAGGCTGAGAATGAGCTCTTTGTGTTTAATAGCAGAGCTTCGGGCACTGAGCATCCCTCTTTCTTTCCAAATTGCTGCACGGGCATGCAGAATGAGGAAAGCATACTTAGAGTCCATACACACATTAATCCTCTTTCCTTCTCCTAACTCCAAAGCTCTTGTCAGGGCAAAAAGTTCAGCTTTCTGGGCTGAGGTGTCTGGGGGAAGAGACCCACTTTCCTTAGTTTCTTCCAGGCTTGCTACAGCATATGCTGCTTTCCTCTCTCCCTTTTCTACAAAACTGCTGCCATCTGTGTGCCAGTTTTCCTCTGGGTCAGATAAAGGTGTCTCTGATAGGTCCCGGCGAGAAGAGTATAACTCGTCTGTGATTTGTATGCATTGGTGATCCAGAGGGGAGGTAGGGGGATCTGGCAGTAAGGTTGCTGGATTTAAAGTCTGGCAGACCCTCAACTTTATTTCTGGAGTGTCAAGGAGGAGGGCTTGGTATTGGGTGATCCTTCCTCCTGTCATCCACCTGTCCCCTTTCGTTTCCAAGACTGCTTGCACCCGGTGAGGCGTATACACTGTAGTGGGCTGACCCAGGGTCAGCTTAGATGCCTCCTTAACCATAAGAGCGGTGCCTGCTACTGCCCGGAGGCAAGTGGGCCACCCTCTGGCCACCTCATCTAGTTATTTTGAGAGATAAGCCACAGGTTGTTATACGGGCCCCATCATCTGCTCTAACACCCCAAGAGCAGTTCCTGTCCTTCCAGAAACATAGAGTCTAAAAGGCTTCTCCAGGTTGGGGAGGCCTAAAGCTGGGGCTGTAGTGATGGACTCTTTTAGGGCATTAAAGGCCACCTTGCAGGTCTCATGCCAGTCGAGTGGCTCTTCCTCTTTCCCCCTTAAATTTTCATATAGGGGTCTGGCCAGATTGCCATAATTAGGAATCCAGATCCTGCAAAACCCGGTCCTTCCTCAAAATCCCCTAAGCTGTTGTTTTGTTTGGGGGTACGGGGCATTTAAGATGAGGGATCTCCCCTCGGGGTCAGGCATTCTTTTTCTCTCCGTAATTATAAATCCAAGGTATTTTACTTGGGTTAAGCTAATCTGAGCCTACTTGGGGGATACTCGATAACCCTTTTCATACAGGAAAGTTAGCGTTTTAAATAGTGTCCATTTGAGAGCTGGTAAAATCTGGCCTAGCTATGAGCAAGTCATCCACATACTGTATTAGACTACTGTTTGTTAAAGTTAATTCCCTTAGTTCTCTCCCCGAGGAAGTCCCGAAGATATGAGGGCTGTCCCTAAACCCTTGGGGTAGTCGAGTCCAGTCGAGAGTTGTATGGTCTCTCTTGTTTCCAAGTCCCGCCACTCAAAAGCAAAGAGTTTTTGGGATTCAGGATGGAGAGGAATGCAAAAGAAAGCACCTTGAAGGTCCAAGACTGAGAAGTACTTGGCATTTCCTGGGACTTGGGATAGGAGGGTATATGGGTTTGGGACTATGGGGTGGATGGGAACCACAGCTTCATTAACAGCTCTTAGATCCTGGACGAATCGATAAGATCCATCTGGTTTTTGAACGGGCAAGATTGGGGTGTTGCAGGGGGACTCACAGCTGATTCGAGTTCCAGTATCTCGGTATTTGTTAACTAATGGTTTAAGACCCTCAAGAGCTACTGGTTTTAAGGGATATTGTCTTTTCCAGGGCTAGGGAGCACTTGGTCTCAGAGAAATCTTTACTGGTGGAACATTTATGGCTAAACCAGGGCTGGAGACATCCCACACCTGGGGATTGACATCATCTAGACAAGGGACAGACTCCTCCTTTTCTACCTCTGACTGTAAATATTCAGACATAGGCAAAGAAAATTATCGACTTCTACCTTTGTGTCCCCAAGTCACTCTGGTTTGGAGGCGAAAGTATTATTCTCAAAATGGAAAATTTGGAAGCTGCAAACATGAAAAATTTAAAGAGTCACGCAGAGGCTAGTCACTCTAAGCTAACCCCTAAGACATTTATTGACTGATTTCTAGCTTCTCTTCTTTAACCTTTTTTATCTACAGTAATCCTGTGTGTTCCTTTTAGTTAGGGATTCATTTTTAGACTATCCTGCCTCTTCCACTACGTTCCAGTTTTGGGTCTGATACACTTAGAGATGTGCCAAGTGCTTCCTGAATACTATAGAACATAGTTTATATTTAAAATACTTCCATGCTTATGTAGTGAGTCAATGATTTTAAGTTTATTTGTTACACATTTCAATGTAAAAGTCAATGTGTGAACTAACATATTCACGACTTGGAAAAGTTGGCTTTTTTTTGCTGTGTGTTTGAACTCCTCACCCGACCAAAGGTCATAGAGAGGTCTATTGTTTTTCTAAAATGGTTATAGTGTTGTTTATTTTCTGGTAATTGAATTAGGGTGTGAGTTGCAAAGCCTGTGTTTCTGTTCATTTCATTCCATCTGTTCGGGTTTCTTTCTCTCTCCTGAGTCAGACAGTAATTTCCCATTGGTTGTCCAGTTACCAAGGTTGGTGTCCATGCATCCGTGCTGGTCTCTCCATACATGTCCGGGTGTCCTGTGAAACACTAAGCTTAATTTATTTGGAAATGACCTAGCTGTTCAATACACTGTCATCACTCAGTTGAGCAGAGGGAGAGAAATTCAAGTGACAAAACTCGAGAGAAGCTAGTGTCAGAGCGCCCCGGCGTGGCATGCGTGCAGGGGGTTGGGGGGAGGGGGGCGGGGCACGGAGCGCGGAGATCTCAGGTGTCCTCCCACCCTGGGCCTCTCCAGGCCCGCCGCTGCTCAGTGGCCTCCCCCCGCCCCCATCGCTTTGGCTGCTCAGGGCCGGGTGGTCTCTGCAGCTGCCCGGCATCCTGCCCGAGGCCCGCCCTGCCCACACGCTGTCTTCCAGTCTCTCTCTGAACCCTCGACTCTTTCTGCCTCTGTCTCACCTGGCGTGGGTGGGTGCGAGTGCCTGTCTGTGTGCCTGGCTGTCGCTCGTCCGCTCTCTCTGGAAGGTCCTGTGCTGGGCCCGTGGCGTGGGGGCAGGGCGGGCCTCGGTTTGGGGACAGGGCGGGGCTGAGGCACTCCAGGGGGTTTGCACAACCGGCAGGATGGGCGCCTGTGGCCCCGGCTGGGCTGCCCCTAAGCCCGCAGGAGGCTCCGGGGACCGCGGCCCCGGACCGATGCCTCGCTCGTCCGGATCCACGTGACCCTGAGCAGCGAACGGGATGGTGGGGGGCGGGGGGTGGGGGGGCACGGAGACGTCCTCCCCGCTCAAGCCACCCCCCTCCCCAAACCCCGCCAGAGCTCCCGCAGCCTCGCCAGGCCGCTCGGTGTCCGGGAAGCGCCCCGGGCCGGGCCAGGCGCGTGCTGGCCGGGGGTGGCGTCGGCTGGTCTCCCAGCTGCAGGGCCTGTCCCGGTTTTTCCCATCAGTTTCAACAGTGACGGTCACCCCACATTGTGAATCGTCTAGATTTCTCACTGGCACCCCTGTTAGGGAGTGGCTTTTTAGAGAGATATGGAAGGTAACTTGGGGGATGTTAGTCATGAGAGAAAATAAGGGCTCAGGTGGGATTGCAGATGTCATTCAGGGGGTAAATAGAGACAGTTGTTGCTGGTACCAAGACATGAAGTTTTTTTTCCCCCTTTCCCCAAAAGGCCATATTACGACCACATGGGGGCGCTGAGTAACAGCCCATAGCTCGGCTGGAAGGGTGGGCCTTTGATAGTGATACCCTGGGATGGGTTGGACATACACCCAACCTTTGTCATTAATGCAGATGCAGCCCGGGCTGGTTAGGTTGAGTTGAGAAGCAGTGTGGTTTGCAAGTGAACATGCCTCGTTTAGGGAGAGATCAATAGCCATACAGGGAGATTTGATTAGAAAGAGGAAGAACATCATATGATGCATTTTACTTATCTGAGGCAGGATTGATGGGGTTCTGCTTGAACAAGAGCCTGAGATCTTCAACAGGTTCACAGGAATAGCTGTCCTCTGGCTTTGGAGTCTCAGTTTCTGTCTCCCCCTCCTGTAGGCCATAGGGTTTTATTCTAGAATTGTGGACCCAGGCAGATAGACCCTTCACTTTTACAGCAGTTGAAGTCACTAGAACAACCTGATATGGCCCTGTCCATTTCTCAGACAGCTGGTTTGGACTCCCTTTTTCTTGCCAGGTCTTTACTGATACTTGATCCCCTGGCTTTACCTGGGGATTTTTCAAGTCTTCCTGTGGTTTGTTCTCCATACCGTTGGAGTTCTTGCTGAATCCTTCCCAGGTCAATTATATGTTTTAAGAGTGTATTGGCATCCTCGTCAAGAAACAAATCAGAAGTTCAGAATGGTCGTCCATACATCATTTCATAAGGACTTAACAATAGTGGCCCTTTGGGGGATGTCCGTAGCCTCATGAGGGCTATGGGCAGCATATGTGTCCACTTATTATGTGTTTCTGACATAGCTTAGCCAGAGCCCTTTTAAGAGTCTGGTTGGCTCTCTCTACCTTTCCTGAAGCTTGAGGCCTCCAGGATGAGCGGAGCTGGTATTTTATGCCTAAGCATGTGGCTAGGTTCTGGGGTATCGTGGCTGTAAGTGAGGGCCTGTTGTCACTCTGAAGTGACCGAGGCAGCCCAAACCTAGGCACTATCTCCTTCAGCAGAGCTTTACAGACTTCTGTAGCTCTCTCAGTCTCAGTAGGGAACGCTTCGATCCATCCTGTGAATGTGTCAATGAAAACTCGCAAGTAAGAAAACCCTTGGGTCTTGGGCATGGCTGTAAATTCTACTTGCCAGTCCGCTCCTGGGTATGATCCCCGATGTTGGACAGGTGTAATTAGAGGAGGTCTGGTTTTTGGGTTATTTTTTAGACAGGTGTCACAATTTTGTGTGACTTGTTTAACAACCTTAGCTAACTGGGGATGGGAGAGAATAGGCTTAAGCAAGATTTCTAGATTATCTTTTCCAAAATGGGCGCTCTTATGTAAGGAGTTAGTAATGTTTTAAACCTGAGAATCAGGGAGTATTATTTGGGCCTGATCAGGCTGAAACCACCCATGTGACCCAATCTCCCAGCCCCGCTCAGCATATCGGGAATGTCCCCCTGGGGTAAAATCTGGAGTCAGGGTTTCCATGGGGAAAAGGGGCAGATAGCAGTGGCAGAGGTAGCTTCCCCGGCAGCTCGTCCTGCCTCTTGATCAGCTTTCCTATTTCCCTGAGCCTCTTTTGGTGACTTGCCCCTTTTGGTGACTCTTGCAGTGGATGACAGCTAATTTTGCAGGAAGTTTGACTGCCTCCAGGAGCCTGAGAATGAGCTCTTTGTGTTTAATAGCAGAGCTTCGGGCACTGAGCATCCCTCTTTCTTTCCAAATTGCTGCACGGGCATGCAGAATGAGGAAAGCATACTTAGAGTCCATACACACATTAATCCTCTTTCCTTCTCCTAACTCCAAAGCTCTTGTCAGGGCAAAAAGTTCAGCTTTCTGGGCTGAGGTGTCTGGGGGAAGAGACCCACTTTCCTTAGTTTCTTCCAGGCTTGCTACAGCATATGCTGCTTTCCTCTCTCCCTTTTCTACAAAACTGCTGCCATCTGTGTGCCAGTTTTCCTCTGGGTCAGATAAAGGTGTCTCTGATAGGTCCCGGCGAGAAGAGTATAACTCGTCTGTGATTTGTATGCATTGGTGATCCAGAGGGGAGGTAGGGGGATCTGGCAGTAAGGTTGCTGGATTTAAAGTCTGGCAGACCCTCAACTTTATTTCTGGAGTGTCAAGGAGGAGGGCTTGGTATTGGGTGATCCTTCCTCCTGTCATCCACCTGTCCCCTTTCGTTTCCAAGACTGCTTGCACCCGGTGAGGCGTATACACTGTAGTGGGCTGACCCAGGGTCAGCTTAGATGCCTCCTTAACCATAAGAGCGGTGCCTGCTACTGCCCGGAGGCAAGTGGGCCACCCTCTGGCCACCTCATCTAGTTATTTTGAGAGATAAGCCACAGGTTGTTATACGGGCCCCATCATCTGCTCTAACACCCCAAGAGCAGTTCCTGTCCTTCCAGAAACATAGAGTCTAAAAGGCTTCTCCAGGTTGGGGAGGCCTAAAGCTGGGGCTGTAGTGATGGACTCTTTTAGGGCATTAAAGGCCACCTTGCAGGTCTCATGCCAGTCGAGTGGCTCTTCCTCTTTCCCCCTTAAATTTTCATATAGGGGTCTGGCCAGATTGCCATAATTAGGAATCCAGATCCTGCAAAACCCGGTCCTTCCTCAAAATCCCCTAAGCTGTTGTTTTGTTTGGGGGTACGGGGCATTTAAGATGAGGGATCTCCCCTCGGGGTCAGGCATTCTTTTTCTCTCCGTAATTATAAATCCAAGGTATTTTACTTGGGTTAAGCTAATCTGAGCCTACTTGGGGGATACTCGATAACCCTTTTCATACAGGAAAGTTAGCGTTTTAAATAGTGTCCATTTGAGAGCTGGTAAAATCTGGCCTAGCTATGAGCAAGTCATCCACATACTGTATTAGACTACTGTTTGTTAAAGTTAATTCCCTTAGTTCTCTCCCCGAGGAAGTCCCGAAGATATGAGGGCTGTCCCTAAACCCTTGGGGTAGTCGAGTCCAGTCGAGAGTTGTATGGTCTCTCTTGTTTCCAAGTCCCGCCACTCAAAAGCAAAGAGTTTTTGGGATTCAGGATGGAGAGGAATGCAAAAGAAAGCACCTTGAAGGTCCAAGACTGAGAAGTACTTGGCATTTCCTGGGACTTGGGATAGGAGGGTATATGGGTTTGGGACTATGGGGTGGATGGGAACCACAGCTTCATTAACAGCTCTTAGATCCTGGACGAATCGATAAGATCCATCTGGTTTTTGAACGGGCAAGATTGGGGTGTTGCAGGGGGACTCACAGCTGATTCGAGTTCCAGTATCTCGGTATTTGTTAACTAATGGTTTAAGACCCTCAAGAGCTACTGGTTTTAAGGGATATTGTCTTTTCCAGGGCTAGGGAGCACTTGGTCTCAGAGAAATCTTTACTGGTGGAACATTTATGGCTCAACCAGGGCTGGAGACATCCCACACCTGGGGATTGACATCATCTAGACAAGGGACAGACTCCTCCTTTTCTACCTCTGACTGTAAATATTCAGACATAGGCAAAGAAAATTATCGACTTCTACCTTTGTGTCCCCAAGTCACTCTGGTTTGGAGGCGAAAGTATTATTCTCAAAATGGAAAATTTGGAAGCTGCAAACATGAAAAATTTAAAGAGTCACGCAGAGGCTAGTCACTCTAAGCTAACCCCTAAGACATTTATTGACTGATTTCTAGCTTCTCTTCTTTAACCTTTTTTATCTACAGTAATCCTGTGTGTTCCTTTTAGTTAGGGATTCATTTTTAGACTATCCTGCCTCTTCCACTACGTTCCAGTTTTGGGTCTGATACACTTAGAGATGTGCCAAGTGCTTCCTGAATACTATAGAACATAGTTTATATTTAAAATACTTCCATGCTTATGTAGTGAGTCAATGATTTTAAGTTTATTTGTTACACATTTCAATGTAAAAGTTAATGTGTGAACTAACATATTCACGACTTGGAAAAGTTGGCTTTTTTTTGCTGTGTGTTTGAACTCCTCACCCGACCAAAGGTCATAGAGAGGTCTATTGTTTTTCTAAAATGGTTATAGTGTTGTTTATTTTCTGGTAATTGAATTAGGGTGTGAGTTGCAAAGCCTGTGTTTCTGTTCATTTCATTCCATCTGTTCGGGTTTCTTTCTCTCTCCTGAGTCAGACAGTAATTTCCCATTGGTTGTCCAGTTACCAAGGTTGGTGTCCATGCATCCGTGCTGGTCTCTCCATACATGTCCGGGTGTCCTGTGAAACACTAAGCTTAATTTATTTGGAAATGACCTAGCTGTTCAATACACTGTCATCACTCAGTTGAGCAGAGGGAGAGAAATTCAAGTGACAAAACTCGAGAGAAGCTAGTGTCAGAGCGCCCCGGCGTGGCATGCGTGCAGGGGGTTGGGGGGAGGGGGGCGGGGCACGGAGCGCGGAGATCTCAGGTGTCCTCCCACCCTGGGCCTCTCCAGGCCCGCCGCTGCTCAGTGGCCTCCCCGCGCCCCCATCGCTTTGGCTGCTCAGGGCCGGGTGGTCTCTGCAGCTGCCCGGCATCCTGCCCGAGGCCCGCCCTGCCCACACGCTGTCTTCCAGTCTCTCTCTGAACCCTCGACTCTTTCTGCCTCTGTCTCACCTGGCGTGGGTGGGTGCGAGTGCCTGTCTGTGTGCCTGGCTGTCGCTCGTCCGCTCTCTCTGGAAGGTCCTGTGCTGGGCCCGTGGCGTGGGGGCAGGGCGGGCCTCGGTTTGGGGACAGGGCGGGGCTGAGGCACTCCAGGGGGTTTGCACAACCGGCAGGATGGGCGCCTGTGGCCCCGGCTGGGCTGCCCCTAAGCCCGCAGGAGGCTCCGGGGACCGCGGCCCCGGACCGACGCCCCGCTCGTCCGGATCCACGTGACCCTGAGCAGCGAACGGGATGGTGGGGGGCGGGGGGTGGGGGGGCACCGAGACGTCCTCCCCGCTCAAGCCACCCCCCTCCCCAAACCCCGCCAGAGCTCCCGCAGCCTCGCCAGGCCGCTCGGTGTCCGGTAAGCGCCCCGGGCCGGGCCAGGCGCGTGCTGGCCGGGGGTGGCGTCGGCTGGTCTCCCAGCTGCAGGGCCTGTCCCGGTTTTTCCCATCAGTTTCAACAATGACGGTCACCCCACATTGTGAGTCGTCTAGATTTCTCACTGACACCCCTGTTAGGGAGTGGCTTTTTAGAGAGATAGGGAAGGTCACTTGGGGGATGTTAGTCATGAGAGAAAATAAGGGCTCAGGTGGGATTGCAGATGTCATCCAGGGGGTAAATAGAGACAGTTGTTGCTGGTACCAAGACATGAAGTTTTTTTTCCCCCTTTCCCCAAAAGGCCATATTACGACCACATGGGGGCGCTGAGTAACAGCCCATAGCTCGGCTGGAAGGGTGGGCCTTTGATAGTGATACCCTGGGATGGGTTGGACATACACCCAACCTTTGTCATTAATGCAGATGCAGCCCGGGCTGGTTAGGTTGAGTTGAGAAGCAGTGTGGTTTGCAAGTGAACATGCCTCGTTTAGGGAGAGATCAATAGCCATACAGGGAGATTTGATTAGAAAGAGGAAGAACATCATATGATGCATTTTACTTATCTGAGGCAGGATTGATGGGGTTCTGCTTGAACAAGAGCCTGAGATCTTCAACAGGTTCACAGGAATAGCTGTCCTCTGGCTTTGGAGTCTCAGTTTCTGTCTCCCCCTCCTGTAGGCCATAGGGTTTTATTCTAGAATTGTGGACCCAGGCAGATAGACCCTTCACTTTTACAGCAGTTGAAGTCACTAGAACAACCTGATATGGCCCTGTCCATTTCTCAGACAGCTGGTTTGGACTCCCTTTTTCTTGCCAGGTCTTTACTGATACTTGATCCCCTGGCTTTACCTGGGGATTTTTCAAGTCTTCCTGTGGTTTGTTCTCCATACCGTTGGAGTTCTTGCTGAATCCTTCCCAGGTCAATTATATGTTTTAAGAGTGTATTGGCATCCTCGTCAAGAAACAAATCAGAAGTTCAGAATGGTCGTCCATACATCATTTCATAAGGACTTAACAATAGTGGCCCTTTGGGGGATGTCCGTAGCCTCATGAGGGCTATGGGCAGCATATGTGTCCACTTATTATGTGTTTCTGACATAGCTTAGCCAGAGCCCTTTTAAGAGTCTGGTTGGCTCTCTCTACCTTTCCTGAAGCTTGAGGCCTCCAGGATGAGCGGAGCTGGTATTTTATGCCTAAGCATGTGGCTAGGTTCTGGGGTATCGTGGCTGTAAGTGAGGGCCTGTTGTCACTCTGAAGTGACCGAGGCAGCCCAAACCTAGGCACTATCTCCTTCAGCAGAGCTTTACAGACTTCTGTAGCTCTCTCAGTCTCAGTAGGGAACGCTTCGATCCATCCTGTGAATGTGTCAATGAAAACTCGCAAGTAAGAAAACCCTTGGGTCTTGGGCATGGCTGTAAATTCTACTTGCCAGTCCGCTCCTGGGTATGATCCCCGATGTTGGACAGGTGTAATTAGAGGAGGTCTGGTTTTTGGGTTATTTTTTAGACAGGTGTCACAATTTTGTGTGACTTGTTTAACAACCTTAGCTAACTGGGGATGGGAGAGAATAGGCTTAAGCAAGATTTCTAGATTATCTTTTCCAAAATGGGCGCTCTTATGTAAGGAGTTAGTAATGTTTTAAACCTGAGAATCAGGGAGTATTATTTGGGCCTGATCAGGCTGAACCACCCATGTGACCCAATCTCCCAGCCCCGCTCAGCATATCGGGAATGTCCCCCTGGGGTAAAATCTGGAGTCAGGGTTTCCATGGGGAAAAGGGGCAGATAGCAGTGGCAGAGGTAGCTTCCCCGGCAGCTCGTCCTGCCTCTTGATCAGCTTTCCTATTTCCCTGAGCCTCTTTTGGTGACTTGCCCCTTTTGGTGACTCTTGCAGTGGATGACAGCTAATTTTGCAGGAAGTTTGACTGCCTCCAGGAGCCTGAGAATGAGCTCTTTGTGTTTAATAGCAGAGCTTCGGGCACTGAGCATCCCTCTTTCTTTCCAAATTGCTGCACGGGCATGCAGAATGAGGAAAGCATACTTAGAGTCCATACACACATTAATCCTCTTTCCTTCTCCTAACTCCAAAGCTCTTGTCAGGGCAAAAAGTTCAGCTTTCTGGGCTGAGGTGTCTGGGGGAAGAGACCCACTTTCCTTAGTTTCTTCCAGGCTTGCTACAGCATATGCTGCTTTCCTCTCTCCCTTTTCTACAAAACTGCTGCCATCTGTGTGCCAGTTTTCCTCTGGGTCAGATAAAGGTGTCTCTGATAGGTCCCGGCGAGAAGAGTATAACTCGTCTGTGATTTGTATGCATTGGTGATCCAGAGGGGAGGTAGGGGGATCTGGCAGTAAGGTTGCTGGATTTAAAGTCTGGCAGACCCTCAACTTTATTTCTGGAGTGTCAAGGAGGAGGGCTTGGTATTGGGTGATCCTTCCTCCTGTCATCCACCTGTCCCCTTTCGTTTCCAAGACTGCTTGCACCCGGTGAGGCGTATACACTGTAGTGGGCTGACCCAGGGTCAGCTTAGATGCCTCCTTAACCATAAGAGCGGTGCCTGCTACTGCCCGGAGGCAAGTGGGCCACCCTCTGGCCACCTCATCTAGTTATTTTGAGAGATAAGCCACAGGTTGTTATACGGGCCCCATCATCTGCTCTAACACCCCAAGAGCAGTTCCTGTCCTTCCAGAAACATAGAGTCTAAAAGGCTTCTCCAGGTTGGGGAGGCCTAAAGCTGGGGCTGTAGTGATGGACTCTTTTAGGGCATTAAAGGCCACCTTGCAGGTCTCATGCCAGTCGAGTGGCTCTTCCTCTTTCCCCCTTAAATTTTCATATAGGGGTCTGGCCAGATTGCCATAATTAGGAATCCAGATCCTGCAAAACCCGGTCCTTCCTCAAAATCCCCTAAGCTGTTGTTTTGTTTGGGGGTACGGGGCATTTAAGATGAGGGATCTCCCCTCGGGGTCAGGCATTCTTTTTCTCTCCGTAATTATAAATCCAAGGTATTTTACTTGGGTTAAGCTAATCTGAGCCTACTTGGGGGATACTCGATAACCCTTTTCATACAGGAAAGTTAGCGTTTTAAATAGTGTCCATTTGAGAGCTGGTTAAATCTGGCCTAGCTATGAGCAAGTCATCCACATACTGTATTAGACTACTGTTTGTTAAAGTTAATTCCCTTAGTTCTCTCCCCGAGGAAGTCCCGAAGATATGAGGGCTGTCCCTAAACCCTTGGGGTAGTCGAGTCCAGTCGAGAGTTGTATGGTCTCTCTTGTTTCCAAGTCCCGCCACTCAAAAGCAAAGAGTTTTTGGGATTCAGGATGGAGAGGAATGCAAAAGAAAGCACCTTGAAGGTCCAAGACTGAGAAGTACTTGGCATTTCCTGGGACTTGGGATAGGAGGGTATATGGGTTTGGGACTATGGGGTGGATGGGAACCACAGCTTCATTAACAGCTCTTAGATCCTGGACGAATCGATAAGATCCATCTGGTTTTTGAACGGGCAAGATTGGGGTGTTGCAGGGGGACTCACAGCTGATTCGAGTTCCAGTATCTCGGTATTTGTTAACTAATGGTTTAAGACCCTCAAGAGCTACTGGTTTTAAGGGATATTGTCTTTTCCAGGGCTAGGGAGCACTTGGTCTCAGAGAAATCTTTACTGGTGGAACATTTATGGCTCAACCAGGGCTGGAGACATCCCACACCTGGGGATTGACATCATCTAGACAAGGGACAGACTCCTCCTTTTCTACCTCTGACTGTAAATATTCAGACATAGGCAAAGAAAATTATCGACTTCTACCTTTGTGTCCCCAAGTCACTCTGGTTTGGAGGCGAAAGTATTATTCTCAAAATGGAAAATTTGGAAGCTGCAAACATGAAAAATTTAAAGAGTCACGCAGAGGCTAGTCACTCTAAGCTAACCCCTAAGACATTTATTGACTGATTTCTAGCTTCTCTTCTTTAACCTTTTTTATCTACAGTAATCCTGTGTGTTCCTTTTAGTTAGGGATTCATTTTTAGACTATCCTGCCTCTTCCACTACGTTCCAGTTTTGGGTCTGATACACTTAGAGATGTGCCAAGTGCTTCCTGAATACTATAGAACATAGTTTATATTTAAAATACTTCCATGCTTATGTAGTGAGTCAATGATTTTAAGTTTATTTGTTACACATTTCAATGTAAAAGTTAATGTGTGAACTAACATATTCACGACTTGGAAAAGTTGGCTTTTTTTTGCTGTGTGTTTGAACTCCTCACCCGACCAAAGGTCATAGAGAGGTCTATTGTTTTTCTAAAATGGTTATAGTGTTGTTTATTTTCTGGTAATTGAATTAGGGTGTGAGTTGCAAAGCCTGTGTTTCTGTTCATTTCATTCCATCTGTTCGGGTTTCTTTCTCTCTCCTGAGTCAGACAGTAATTTCCCATTGGTTGTCCAGTTACCAAGGTTGGTGTCCATGCATCCGTGCTGGTCTCTCCATACATGTCCGGGTGTCCTGTGAAACACTAAGCTTAATTTATTTGGAAATGACCTAGCTGTTCAATACACTGTCATCACTCAGTTGAGCAGAGGGAGAGAAATTCAAGTGACAAAACTCGAGAGAAGCTAGTGTCAGAGCGCCCCGGCGTGGCATGCGTGCAGGGGGTTGGGGGGAGGGGGGCGGGGCACGGAGCGCGGAGATCTCAGGTGTCCTCCCACCCTGGGCCTCTCCAGGCCCGCCGCTGCTCAGTGGCCTCCCCGCGCCCCCATCGCTTTGGCTGCTCAGGGCCGGGTGGTCTCTGCAGCTGCCCGGCATCCTGCCCGAGGCCCGCCCTGCCCACACGCTGTCTTCCAGTCTCTCTCTGAACCCTCGACTCTTTCTGCCTCTGTCTCACCTGGCGTGGGTGGGTGCGAGTGCCTGTCTGTGTGCCTGGCTGTCGCTCGTCCGCTCTCTCTGGAAGGTCCTGTGCTGGGCCCGTGGCGTGGGGGCAGGGCGGGCCTCGGTTTGGGGACAGGGCGGGGCTGAGGCACTCCAGGGGGTTTGCACAACCGGCAGGATGGGCGCCTGTGGCCCCGGCTGGGCTGCCCCTAAGCCCGCAGGAGGCTCCGGGGACCGCGGCCCCGGACCGACGCCCCGCTCGTCCGGATCCACGTGACCCTGAGCAGCGAACGGGATGGTGGGGGGCGGGGGGTGGGGGGGCACCGAGACGTCCTCCCCGCTCAAGCCACCCCCCTCCCCAAACCCCGCCAGAGCTCCCGCAGCCTCGCCAGGCCGCTCGGTGTCCGGTAAGCGCCCCGGGCCGGGCCAGGCGCGTGCTGGCCGGGGGTGGCGTCGGCTGGTCTCCCAGCTGCAGGGCCTGTCCCGGTTTTTCCCATCAGTTTCAACAATGACGGTCACCCCACATTGTGAGTCGTCTAGATTTCTCACTGACACCCCTGTTAGGGAGTGGCTTTTTAGAGAGATAGGGAAGGTCACTTGGGGGATGTTAGTCATGAGAGAAAATAAGGGCTCAGGTGGGATTGCAGATGTCATCCAGGGGGTAAATAGAGACAGTTGTTGCTGGTACCAAGACATGAAGTTTTTTTTCCCCCTTTCCCCAAAAGGCCATATTACGACCACATGGGGGCGCTGAGTAACAGCCCATAGCTCGGCTGGAAGGGTGGGCCTTTGATAGTGATACCCTGGGATGGGTTGGACATACCCCCAACCTTTGTCATTAATGCAGATGCAGCCCGGGCTGGTTAGGTTGAGTTGAGAAGCAGTGTGGTTTGCAAGTGAACATGCCTCGTTTAGGGAGAGATCAATAGCCATACAGGGAGATTTGATTAGAAAGAGGAAGAACATCATATGATGCATTTTACTTATCTGAGGCAGGATTGATGGGGTTCTGCTTGAACAAGAGCCTGAGATCTTCAACAGGTTCACAGGAATAGCTGTCCTCTGGCTTTGGAGTCTCAGTTTCTGTCTGCCCCTCCTGTAGTCCATAGGGTTTTATTCTAGAATTGTGGACACAGGCAGATAGACCCTTCACTTTTACAGCAGTTGAAGTCACTAGAACAACCTGATATGGCCCTGTCCATTTCTCAGACAGCTGGTTTGGACTCCTTTTTTCTTGCCAGGTCTTTACTGATACTTGATCCCCTGGCTTTACCTGGGGATTTTTCAAGTCTTCCTGTGGTTTGTTCTCCATAACGTTGGAGTTCTTGCTGAAGCCTTCCCAGGTCAATTATATGTTTTAAGAGTGTATTGGCTTCCTCGTCAAGAAACAAATCAGAAGTTCAGAATGGTCGTCCATACATCATTTCATAAGGACTTAACCATAGTGGCCGTTTGGGGGATGTCCGTAGCCTCATGAGGGCTATGGGCAGCATATGTGTCCACTTATTATGTGTTTCTGACATAGCTTAGCCAGAGCCCTTTTAAGAGTCTGGTTGGCTCTCTCTACCTTTCCTGAAGCTTGAGGCCTCCAGGATGAGCGGAGCTGGTATTTTATGCCTAAGCATGTGGCTAGGTTCTGGGGTATCGTGGCTGTAAGTGAGGGCCCGTTGTCACTCTGAAGTGACCGAGGCAGCCCAAACCTAGGCACTATCTCCTTCAGCAGAGCTTTACAGACTTCTGTAGCTCTCTCAGTCTCAGTAGGGAACGCTTCGATCCATCCTGTGAATGTGTCAATAAAGACTCGCAAGTAAGAAAACCCTTGGGTCTTGGGCATGGCTGTAAATTCTACTTGCCAGTCCGCTCCTGGGTATGATCCCTGATGTTGGACAGGTGTAATTAGAGGAGGTCTGGTTTTTGGGTTATTTTTTAGACAGGTGTCACAATTTTGTGTGACTTGTTTAACAACCTTAGCTAACTGGGGATGGGAGAGAATAGGCTTAAGCAAGATTTCTAGATTATCTTTTCCAAAATGGGCGCTCTTATGTAAGGAGTTAGTAATGTTTTAAACCTGAGAATCAGGGAGTATTATTTGGGCCTGATCAGGCTGAAACCACCCATGTGACCCAATCTCCCAGCCCCGCTCAGCATATCGGGAATGTCCCCCTGGGGTAAAATCTGGAGTCAGGGTTTACTTGGGGAAAAGGGGGCAGATAGCAGTGGCAGAGGTAGCTTCCCCGGCAGCTTGTCATCCCTCTTGATCAGCTTTCCTATTTCCCTGAGCCTCTTTATCTTGCCCCTTTTGGTGACTCTTGCAGTGGATGACAGCTAATTTTGCAGGAAGTTTGAATTCCTCCAGGAGCCTGAGAATGAGCTCTTTGTGTTTAATAGCAGAGCTTCGGGCACTGAGCATCCCTCTTTCTTTCCAAATTGCTGCACGGGCATGCAGAATGAGGAAAGCATACTTAGAGTCCATACACACATTAATCCTCTTTCCTTCTCCTAACTCCAAAGCTCTTGTCAGGGCAAAAAGTTCAGCTTTCTGGGCTGAGGTGTCTGGGGGAAGAGACCCACTTTCCTTAGTTTCTTCCAGGCTCGCTACAGCATATCCTGCTTTCCTCTCTCCCTTTTCTACAAAACTGCTGCCATCTGTGTGCCAGTTTTCCTCTGGGTCAGATAAAGGTGTCTCTGATAGGTCCCGGCGAGAAGAGTATAACTCGTCTGTGATTTGTATGCATTGGTGATCCAGAGGGGAGGTAGGGGGATCTGGCAGTAAGGTTGCTGGATTTAAAGTCTGGCAGACCCTCAACTTTATTTCTGGAGTGTCAAGGAGGAGGGCTTGGTATTGAGTGATCCTTCCCCCTGTCATCCACCTGTCCCCTTTCGTTTCCAAGACTGCTTGCACCCGGTGAGGCGTATACACTTTAGTGGGCTGACCCAGGGTCAGCTTAGATGCCTCCTTAACCATAATAGCAGTGGCTGCTACTGCCCGGAGGCAAGTGGGCCACCCTCTGGCCACCTCATCTAGTTATTTTGAGAGATAAGCCACAGGTTGTTATACGGGCCCCATCATCTGCTCTAACACCCCAAGAGCAGTTCCTGTCCTTCCAGAAACATAGAGTCTAAAAGGCTTCTCCAGGTTGGGGAGGCCTAAAGCTGGGGCTGTAGTGATGGACTCTTTTAGGGCATTAAAGGCCACCTTGCAGGTCTCATGCCAGTCGAGTGGCTCTTCCTCTTTCCCCCTTAAATTTTCATATAGGGGTCTGGCCAGATTGCCATAATTAGGAATCCAGATCCTGCAAAACCCGGTCCTTCCTAAAAATCCCCTAAGCTGTTGTTTTGTTTGGGGGTACGGGGTATTTAAGATGAGGGATCTCCCCTCGGGGTCAGGCATTCTTTTTCTCTCCGTAATTATAAATCCAAGGTATTTTATTTGGGTTAAGCTAATCTGAGCCTACTTGGGGGATACTCGATAACCCTTTTCATACAGGAAAGTTAGCGTTTTAAATAGTGTCCATTTGAGAGCTGGTAAAATCTGGCCTAGCTATGAGCAAGTCATCCACATACTGTATTAGACTACTGTTTGTTAAAGTTAATTCCCTTAGTTCTCTCCCTGAGGAAGTCCCGAAGATATGAGGGCTGTCCCTAAACCCTTGGGGTAGTCGAGTCCAGTGGAGAGCTCTATCGTCTCTCTTGTTTCCAAGTCCTGCCACTCAAAAGCAAAGAGTTTTTGGGATTCAGGATGGAGAGGAATGCAAAAGAAAGCACCTTGAAGGTCCAAGACTGAGAAGTACTTGGCATTTCCTGGGACTTGGGATAGGAGTGTATATGGGTTTGGGACTATGGGGTGGATGGGAACCACAGCTTCATTAACAGCTCTTAGATCCTGGATGAATCGGTAAGATCCATCTGGTTTTTGAACGGGCAAGATTGGGGTGTTGCAGGGGGACTCACAGCTGATTCGAGTTCCAGTATCTCGGTATTTGTTAACTAGTGGTCTAAGACCCTCCAGAGCTACTGGTTTTAAGGGATATTGTCTTTTCCAGGGCTAGGGAGCATTTGGTCTCAGAGAAATCTTTACTGGTGGAACATTTATGGCTAAACCAGGGCTGGAGACATCCCACACCTGGGGATTGACCTCATCTAGACAAGGGACAGACTCCTCCTTTTCTACCTCTGACTGTAAATATTCAGACATAGGCAAAGAAAATTATCGACTTTTACCTTTGTGTCCCCAAGTCACTCTGGTTTGGAGGCGAAAGTCTTATTCTCATCATGGAAAATTTGGAAGCTGCAAACATGAAAAATTTAAAGAGTCACGCAGAGGCTAGTCACTCTAAGCTAACCCCATAGCATTTTTTGACTGATTTCAAGCTTCTCTTCTTTAAACTTTTTTATCTACACTAATCCTGTGTGTTCCTTTTAGTTAGGGATTCATTTTTAGACTATCCTGACTCTTCCACTACGTTGCAGTTTTGGGTCTGATACACTTAGAGATGTGCCAAGTGCTTCCTGAATACTATAGAACATATTTTATGTTTAAAATACTTCCATGCTTATGTAGTGAGTCAATGATTTTAAGTTTATTTGTTACACATTTCAATGCCAAAGTCAATGTGTGAACTAACATATTCATGACTTGGAAAAGTTGGCTTTTTTTTGCTGTGTGTTTGAACTCCTCACCCGACCAAACTTCATAGAGAGGTCTATAGTTTTTCTAAAATGGTTATAATGTTGTTTATTTTCTGGTAATTGAATTAGAGTGTGAGTTGCAAAGCCTGTGTTTCTGTTCATTTCGTTCCATCTGTTCGGGTTTCTTTCTCTCTCCTGAGTCAGACAGTAATTTCCCATTGGTTGTCCAGTTACCAAGGTTGGTGTCCATGCATCCGTGCTGGTCTCTCCATACATGTCCGGGTGTCCTGTGAAACACTAAGCTTAATTTATTTGGAAATGACCTAGCTGTTCAATACACTGTCATCACTCAGTTGAGCAGAGGGAGAGAAATTCAAGTGACAAAACTCGAGAGAAGCTAGTGTCAGAGCGCCCCGGCGTGGCATGCGTGCAGGGGGTTGGGGGGAGGGGGGCGGGGCGCGGAGCGCGGAGATCTCAGGTGTCCTCCCACCCTGGGCCTCTCCAGGCCCGCCGCTGCTCAGTGGCCTCCCCCCGCCCCCATCGCTTTGGCTGCTCAGGGCCGGGTGGTCTCTGAAGCTGCCGGCATCCTGCCCGAGGCCCCCCCTGCCCACACGCTGTCTTCCAGTCTCTCTCTGAACCCTCGACTCTTTCTGCCTCTGTCTCACCTGGCGTGGGTGCGTGCGAGTGCCTGTCCGTGTGCCTGGCTGTCGCTCGTCCGCTCTCTCAGGAAGGGCCTGTGCTGGGCCCGTGGCGTGGGGGCAGGGCGGGCCTCGGTTTGGGGACAGGTCGGGGCTGAGGCACTCCAGGGGGTTTGCACAGCCTGCAGGATTGGCGCCTGGGGCCCCGGCTGGGCTGCCCCTAAGCCCGCAGGAGGCTCCGGGGACCGCGGCCGCGGGCCGATGCCCCGCTCGTTCGGTGCCAACTGTCCCTGAGCAGCGAACGAGATGGTGGGGGGCTGGGGGTGGGGGGGCAGCGAGACGTACTCCCCGCTCAAGCCACCCCCCTCCCCAATCCCCGGCAGAGCTCCCGCAGCCTCGCCAGGCCGCTCGGGGTCCGGGAAGCGCCCCGGGCCGGGCCAGGCGCGTGCTGGCCGGGGGTGGCGTCGGCTGGTCTCCCAGCTGCAGGGCCTGTCCCGGTTTTTCCCATCAGTTTCAACAGTGACGGTCACCCCACATTGTGAGTCGTCTAGATTTCTCACTGACACCCCTGTTAGGGAGTGGCTTTTTAGAGAGATAGGGAAGGTCACTTGGGGGATGTTAGTCATGAGAGAAAATAAGGGCTCAGGTGGGATTGCAGATGTCATCCAGGGGGTAAATAGAGACAGTTGTTGCTGGTACCAAGATATGAAGTTTTTTTTCCCCCTTTCCCCAAAAGGCCATATTACGACCACATGGGGGCGCTGAGTAACAGCCCATAGCTCGGCTGGAAGGGTGGGCCTTTGATAGTGATACCCTGGGATGGCTTGAACATACCCCAACCTTTGTCATTAATGCAGATGCAGCCTGGGCTGCTTATGTTCAGTTGAGAAGCAGTGTGGTTTGCAAGTGAACATGCCTCGTTTAGGGAGAGATGAATAGCCATACAGGGAGATATGATTAGAAAGAGGAAGAACATCATATGATGCATTTTACTTATCTGAGGCAGGATTGATGGGGTTCTGCTTGAACAAGAGCCTGAGATCTTCAACAGGTTCACAGGAATAGCTGTCCTCTGGCTTTGGAGTCTCAGTTTCTGTCTCCCCCTCCTGTAGGCCATAGGGTTTTAATCTAGAATTGTGGACCCAGGCAGATAGACCCTTCACTTTTACCGCAGTTGAAGTCACTAGAACAACCTGATATGGCCCTGTCCATTTCTCGGACAGCTGGTTTGGACTCCCTTTTTCTTGACAGGTCTTTACTGATACTTGATCCCCTGGCTTTACCTGGGGATTTTTCAAGTCTTCCTGTGGTTTGTTCTCCATACCGTTGGAGTTCTTGCTGAAAACTTCCCAGGTCAATTATATGTTTTAAGAGTGTATTGGCATCTTCGTCAAGAAACAAATCAGAAGTTAAGAATGGTCGTCCATGCATCATTTCATAAGGACTTAACAATAGTGGCCGTTTGGGGGATGTCCGTAGCCTCATGAGGGCTATGGGCAGCATATGTGTCCACTTATTATGTGTTTCTGACATAGCTTAGCCAGAGCCCTTTTAAGAGTCTGGTTGGCTCTCTCTACCGTTCCTGAAGCTTTAGGCCTCCAGGATGAGCGTAGCCGGTATTTTATGCCTAAGCTTGCGGCTAGGTTCTGGGGTATCGTGGCTGTAAGTGAGGGCCCGTTGTCACTCTGAAGTGACCGAGGCAGCCCAAACCTAGGCACTATCTCCTTCAGCAGAGCTTTACAGACTTCTGTACCTCTCTCTGTTCAGTAGGGAACGCTTCGATCCATCCTGTGAATGTGTCAATAAAGACTAGCAAGTAAGAAAACCCTTGGGTCTTGGGCATGGCTGTAACTTCTAAATGCGGAGCGGCATTGCCAGTCCGCTCCTGGGTATGATCCCCGATGTTGGACAGGTGTAATTAGAGGAGGTCTGGTTTTTGGGTTATTTTTTTGACAGGTGTCACAATTCTGTGTGACTTGTTTAACAACCTTAGCTAACTGGGGATGGTAGAGAATAGGCTTAAGCAAGATTTCTAGATTATCTTTTCAAAAATGGGCGCTCTTATGTAAGGAGTTAGTAATGTTTTAAACCTGAGAATCAGGGAGTATTATTTGGGCCTGATCAGGCTGAAACCACCCATGTGACCCAATCTCCCAACCCCGCTCAGCATATCGGGAATGTCCCCCTGGGGTAAAATCTGGAGTCAGGGTTTCCTTGGGGAAAAGGGGGCAGATAGCAGTGGCAGAGGTAGCATCCCCGGCAGCTCGTCCTGCCTCTTGATCAGCTTTCCTATTTCCCTGAGCCTCTTTTTCTTGCCCCTTTTGGTGACTCTTGCAGTGGATGACAGCTAATTTTGCAGGAAGTTTGACTGCCTCCAGGATCCTGAGATTGAATTCTTTATGTTTAATAGCAGAGCTTCGGGCACTGAGCATCCCTCTTTCTTTCCAAACTTCTGCACGGGCATGCAGAATGAGGAAAGCATACTTAGAGTCCATACACACATTAATCCTCTTTCCTTCTCCTAACTCCAAAGCTCTTGTCAGGGCAAAAAGTTCAGCTTTCTGGGCTGTGGTGTCTGGGGGAAGAGCCCCACTTTCCTTAGTTTCTTCCAGGCTCGCTACAGCATATCCTGCTTTCCTCTCTCCCTTTTCTACAAAACTGCTGCCATCTGTGTGCCAGTTTTCCTCTGGGTCAGATAAAGGTGTCTCTGATAGGTCCCGGCGAGAAGAGTATAACTCGTCTTTGATTTGTATGCATTGGTGATCCAGAGGGGAGGTAGGGGGATCTGGCAGTAAGGTTGCTGGATTTAAAGTCTGGCAGACCCTCAACTTTATTTCTGGAGTGTCACGGAGGAGGGCTTGGTATTGGGTGATCCTTCCCCCTGTCATCCACCTATCCCCTTTCGTTTCCAAGAGTGCTTGCACCCGGTGAGGCGTATACACTGTGGTGGGCTGACCCAGGGTCAGCTTAGATGCCTCCTTAACCATAAGAGCAGTGGCTGCTACTGCCCGGAGACAAGTGGGCCACCCTCTGGCCACCTCATGTAGTTATTTTGAGAGATAAGCCACAGGTTGTAATACGGGCCCCATCATCTGCTCTAACACCCCAAGAGCAGTTCCTGTCCTTCCAGAAACATAGAGTCTAAAAGGCTTCTCCAGGTTGGGGAGGCCTAAAGCTGAGGCTGTAGTGATGGACTCTTTTAGGGCATTAAAGACCACCTTGCAGGTCTCATGCCATTCGAGTGGCTCTTCCTCTTTCCCCCTTAAATTTTCATATAGTGGTCTGGCCAGATTGCCATAATTAGGAACCCAGATCCTGCAAAATCCGGTCCTTCCTAAAAATCCCCTAAGCTGTTTTTTTGTTTGGGGGTACGGGGTATTTAAGATGAGGGATCTCCCCTCGGGGTCAGGCATTCTTTTTCCCTCCGTAATTATAAATCCATGGTATTTTACTTGGGTTAAGCTAATCTGAGCCTACTTGGGGGATACTCGATAACCATTTTCATACAGGAAAGTTAGCGTTTTAAATAGTATCCATTTGAGAGCTGGTAAAATCTGGCCTAGCTATGAGCAAGTCATCCACATACTGTATTAGACTACTGTTTGTTAAAGTTAATTCCCTTAGTTCTCTCCCCAAGGAAGTCCCGAAGATATGAGGGCTGTCCCTAAACCCTTGGGGTAGTCGAGTCCAGTCGAGAGTTGTATGGTCTCTCTTGTTTCCAAGTCCCGCCACTCAAAATCAAAGAGATTTTGGGATTCAGGATGGAGAGGAATGCAAAAGAAAGCACCTTGAAGGTCCAAGACTGAGAAGTACTTGGCATTTCCTGGGACTTGGGATAGGAGGGTATATGGGTTTGGGACTATGGGGTGGATGGGAACCTCAGCTTCATTAACAGCTCTTAGATGCTGGACGAATCGGTAAGATCCATCTGGTTTTTGAACGGGCAAGATTGGGTTGTTGCAGGGGGACTCACAGCTGATTCGAGTTCCAGTATCTCGGTATTTGTTAACTAATGGTTTAAGACCCTCAAGAGCTACTGGTTTTAAGGGATATTGTCTTTTCCAGGGCTAGGGAGCATTTGGTCTCAGAGAAATCTTTACTGGTGGAACATTTATGGCTAAACCAGGGCTGGAGACATCCCACACCTGGGGATTGACATCATCTAGACAAGGGACAGACTCCTCCTTTTCTACCTCTGACTGTAAATATTCAGACATAGGCAAAGAAAATTATCGACTTCTACCTTTGTGTCCCCAAGTCACTCTGGTTTGGAGGCGAAAGTATTATTCTCAAAATGGAAAATTTGGAAGCTGCAAACATGAAAAATTTAAAGAGTCACGCAGAGGCTAGTCACTCTAAGCTAACCCCTAAGACATTTATTGACTGATTTCTAGCTTCTCTTCTTTAACCTTTTTTATCTACAGTAATCCTGTGTGTTCCTTTTAGTTAGGGATTCATTTTTAGACTATCCTGACTCTTCCACTACGTTCCAGTTTTGGGTCTGATACACTTAGAGATGTGCCAAGTGCTTCCTTAATACTATAGAACATATTTTATATTTAAAATACTTCCATGCTTATGTAGTGAGTCAATGATTTTAAGTTTATTTGTTACACATTTCAATGTAAAAATCAATGTGTGAACTAACATATTCACGACTTGGAAAAGTTGGCTTTTTTGCTGTGTGTTTGTACTCCTCACCAAACCAAAGGTCATGGAGAGGTCTATTGTTTTTCTAAAATGGTTGTAGTGTTGTTTATTTTCTGGTAATTGAATTAGGGTGTGAGTTGCAAAGCTTGTGTTTCTGTTCATTTCATTCCATCTGTTCGGGTTTCTTTCTCTCTCCTGAGTCAGACAGTAATTTCCCATTGGTTGTCCAGTTACCAAGGTTGGTGTCCATGCATCCGTGCTGGTCTCTCCATACATGTCCGGGTGTCCTGTGAAACACTAAGCTTAATTTATGTGGAAATGACCTAGCTGTTCAATACACTGTCATCACTCAGTTGAGCAGAGGGAGAGAAATTCAAGTGACAAAATTCCAGAGAAGCTAGTGTCAGAGCGTCCCGGCGTGGCATTCGTGCAGGGGATTGGGGGGAGGGGGACGGGGCGCGGAGCGCGGAGATCTCAGGTGTCCTCCCACCCTGGGCCTCTCCAGGCCCGCCGCTGCTCAGGGGCCTCCCCCCGCCCCCATCGCTTTGGCTGCTCAGGGCCGGGTGGTCTCTGCAGCTGCCCGGCATCCTGCCCGAGGCCCCCCCTGCCCACACGCTGTCTTCCAGTCTCTCTCTGAACCCTCGACTCTTTCTGCCTCTGTCTCACCTGGCGTGGGTGCGTGCGAGTGCCTGTCCGTGTGCCTGACTGTCGCTCGTCCTTTCTCTCAGGAAGGTCCTGTGCTGGGCCCGTGGCGTGGGGGCAGGGCGGGCCTCGGTTTGGGGACAGGGCGGGGCTGAGGCACTCCAGGGGGTTTGCACAGCCAGCAGGATGGGCGCCTGGGGCCCCGGCTGGGCTGCCCCTAAGCCCGCAGGAGGCTCTGGGGACCGCGGTCCCGGGCTGACGCCCCGCTCGTCCGGAGCCACGTGACCCTGAGCAGCGAACGGGATGTTGGGAGGCGGGGGGTGGGGGGGCACCGAGACGTCCTCCCCGCTCAAGCCACCCCCCTCCCCAACCCCCGCCAGAGCTCCCGCAGCCTCGCCAGGCCGCTAGGGATCCGGGAAACGCCCCGGGCCGGGCCAGGCGCGTGCTGGCCGGGGGTGGCGTCGGCTGGTCTCCCAGCTGCAGGGCCTGTCCCGGTTTTTCCCATCAGTTTTTCAACAGTGACGGTAACCCCACATTGTGAGTCGTCTAGATTTCTCACTGACACCCCTGTTAGGGAGTGGCTTTTTAGAGAGATAGGGAAGGTCACTTGGGGGATGTTAGTCATGAGAGAAAATAAGGGCTCAGGTGGGATTGCAGATGTCATCCAGGGGGTAAATAGAGACAGTTGTTGCTGGTACCAAGACATGAAGTTTTTTTTCCCCCTTTCCCCAAAAGGCCATATTACGACCACATGGGGGAGCTGAGTAACAGCCCATAGCTCGGCTGGAAGGGTGGGCCTTTGATAGTGACACACTGGGATGGGTTGAACATACCCCCCAAACTTTGTCATTAATGCAGATGCAGCCCGGGCTGGTTAAGTTGAGTTGAGAAGCAGTGTGGTTTGCAAGTGAACATGCGTCGTTTAGGGAGAGATCAATAGCCATACATGGAGATATGATTAGAAAGAGGAAGAACATCATATGATGCATTTTACTTATCTGAGGCAGGATTGATGGGGTTCTGCTTGAACAAGAGCCTGAGATCTTCAACAGGTTCACAGGAATAGCTGTCCTCTGGCTTTGGAGTCTCAGTTTCTGTCTCCCCCTCCTGTAGGCCATAGGGTTTTATTCTAGAATTGTGGACCCAGGCAGATAGACCCTTCACTTTTAGAGCAGTTGAAGTCACTAGAACAACCTGATATGACCCTGTTCATTTCTCGGACAGCTGGTTTGGACTCCCTTTTTCTTGCCATGTCTTTACTGCTACTTGATCCCCTGGCTTTACCTGGGGATTTTTCAAGTCTTCCTGTGGATTGTTCTCCATACCGTTGGAGTTCTTGCGGAAACCTTCCGGGTCAATTATATGTTTTAAGTGTGTATTGGCATCCTCGTCAAGAAACAAATCAGACGTTAAGAATGGTCGTCCATACATCATTTCATAAGGACTTAACAATAGTGGCCGTTTGGGGGATGTCCGTAGCCTCATCAGGGCTATGGGCAGCATATGTGTCCACTTATTATGTGTTTCTGACATAGCTTAGCCAGAGCCCTTTTAAGAGTCTGGTTGGCTCTCTCTACCTTTCCTGAAGCTTGAGGCCTCCAGGATGAGCGGAGCTGGTATTTTATGCCTAAGCATGTGGCTAGGTTCTGGGGTATCGTGGCTGTAAGTGACGGCCCGTTGTGACTCTGAAGTCACCGAGGCAGCCCAAACCTAGGCACTATCTCCTTCACCAGAGCTTTATAGACTTCTGTAGCTCTCTCTGTTCAGTAGAGAACGCTTCGATCCATCCTGTGAATGTGTCAATAAAGACTCGCAAGTAAGAAAACCCTTGGGTCTTGGGCATGGCTGTAAATTCTACTTGCCAGTCCGCTCCTGGGTATGATCCCCGATGTTGGACAGGTGTAATTAGAGGAGGTCTGGTTTTTGGGTTATTTTTTAGACAGGTGTCACAATTTTGTGTGACTTGTTTAACAACCTTAGCTAACTGTGGATGGGAGAGAATAGGCTTAAGCAAGATTTCTAGATTATCTTTTCCAAAATGGGCGCTCTTATGTAAGGAGTTAGTAATGTTTTAAAGCTGAGAATCAGGGAGTATTATTTGGGCCTGATCAGGCTGAAACCACCCATGTGACCCAATCTCCCAGCCCCGCTCAGCATATCGGGAATGTCCCCCTGGGGTAAAATCTGGAGTCAGGATTTCCTTGGGGAAAAGGGGGCAGATAGCAGTGGCAGAGGTAGCTTCCCCGGCAGCTCGTCCTGCCTCTTGATCAGCTTTCCTATTTCCCTGAGCCTCTTTTTCTTGCCCCTTTTGGTGACTCTTGCAGTGGATGACAGCTAATTTTGCAGGAAGTTTGACTGCCTCCAGGAGCCTGAGAATGAGCTCTTTGTGTTTAATTGCAGAGCTTCGGGCACTGAGCATCCCTCTTTCTTTCCAAACTGCTGCACAGGCATGCAGAATGACGAAAGCATACTTAGAGTCCATACACACATTAATCTTCTTTCCTTCTCCTAGCTCCAAAGCTCTTGTCAGGGCAAAAAGTTCAGCTTTCTGGGCTGAGGTGTCTGGGGGAAGAGACCCACTTTCCTTAGATTCTTCCAGGCTCTCTACAGCATATCCTGCTTTCCTCTCTCCCTTTTCTACAAAACTAATGCCATCTGTGTGCCAGTTTTCCTCTGGGTCAGATAAAGCTGTCTCTGATAGGTCCCGGCGAGAAGAGTATAACTCGTCTGTGATTTGTATGCATTGGTGATCCAGAGGGGAGGTAGGGGGATCTGGCAGTAAGGTTGCTGGATTTAAAGTCTGGCAGACTCTCAACTTTATTTCTGGAGTGTCAAGGAGGAGGGCTTGGTATTGGGTGATGCTTCCCCCTGTCATCCACCTGTCCCCTTTCGTTTCCAAGAGTGCTTGCACCCGGTGAGGCGTATACACTGTGGTGGGCTGACCCAGGGTCAGCTTAGATGCCTCCTTAACCATAAGAGCAGTGGCTGCTACTGCCCGGAGGCAAGTGGGCCACCCTCTGGCCACCTCATCTAGTTATTTTGAGAGATAAGCCACAGGTTGTAATACGGGCCCCATTCTCTGCTCTAACACCCCAAGAGCAGTTCCTGTCCTTCCAGAAACATAGAGTCTAAAAGGCTTCTCCAGGTTGGGGAGGCCTAAAGCTGGGGCTGTAGTGATGGACTCTTTTAGGGCATTAAAGGCCACCTTGCAGGTCTCATGCCAGTCGAGTGGCTCTTCCTCTTTCCCCCTTAAATTTTCATATAGGGGTCTGGCCAGATTGCCATAATTAGGAATCCAGATCCTGCAAAACCCGGTCCTTCCTAAAAATCCCCTAAGCTGTTGTTTTGTTTGGGGGTACGGGGTATTTAAGATGAGGGATCTCCCCTCGGGGTCAGGCATTCTTTTTCTCTCCGTAATTATAAATCCAAGGTATTTTACTTGGGTTAAGCTAATCTGAGCCTACTTGGGGGATATTCGATAACCCTTTGCATACAGGAAAGTTAGCGTTTTAAATAGTGTCAATTTGAGAACTGGTAAAATCTGGCCTAGCTATGAGCAAGTCATCCACATACTGTATTAGACTACTGTTTGATAAAGTTAATTCCCTTAGTTCTCTCCCCGAGGAAGTCCCGAAGATATGAGGGCTGTCCCTAAACCCTTGGGGTAGTCGAGTCCAGTCGAGAGTTGTATGGTCTCTCTTGTTTCCAAGTCCCGCCACTCAAAACCAAAGAGTTTTTGGGATTAAGGATGGAGAGGCATGCAAAAGAAAGCACCTTGAAGGTCCAAGACTGAGAAGTACTTGGCATTTCCTGGGACTTGGGATAGGAGGTTATATGGGTTTGGGACTATGGGGTGGATGGGAACCACAGCTTCATTAACAGCTCTTAGATCCTAGACGAATTGGTAAGATCCATCTGGTTTTTGAACGGGCAAGATTGGGGTGTTGCAGGGAGACTCACAGCTGATTCGAGTTCCACTATCTCGGTATTTGTTAACTAATGGTTTAAGACCCTCAAGAGCTACTGGTTTTAAGGGATATTGTCTTTTCCAGGGCTAGGGAGCATTTGGTCTCAGAGAAATCTTTACTGGTGGAACATTTATGGCTAAACCAGGGCTGGAGACATCCCACACCTGGGGATTGACATCATCTAGACAAGGGACAGACTCCTCCTTTTCTACCTCTGACTGTAAATATTCAGACATAGGAAAGAAAATTATCGACTTCTACCTTTGTGTCCCCAAGTCACTCTGGTTTGGAGGCGAAAGTATTATTCTCAAAATGGAAAATTTGGAAGCTGCAAACATGAAAAATTTAAAGAGTCATGCAGAGGCTAGTCACTCTAAGCTAACCCCTAAGACATTTGTTGACTGATGTCTAGCTTCTCTTCTTTAATCTTTTTTTTCTACAGTAATCCTGTGTGTTCCTTTTAGTTAGGGATTCATTTTTAGGCTATCCTGACTCTTCCACTACATTCCAGTTTTGGGTCTGATACACTTAGAAATGTACCAAGTGCTTCCTGAATACTATAGAACATAGTTTATATTTAAAATACTTCCATGCTTATGTAGTGAGTCAATGATTTTAAGTTTATTTGTTACACATTTCAATGTAAAAGGCAATGTGTGAACTAACATATTCACGACTTGGAAAAGTTGGCTTTTTTTTGCTGTGTGTTTGAACTCCTCACCCGACCAAAGGTCATGGAGAGGTCTATTGTTTTTCTAAAATGGTTATAGTGTTGTTTATTTTCTGGTAATTGAATTAGGGTGTGAGTTGCAAAGCCTGTGTTTCTGTTCATTTCATTCCATCTGTTCGGGTTTCTTTCTCTCTCCTGAGTCAGACAGTAATTTCCCATTGGTTGTCCAGTTACCAAGGTTGGTGTCCATGCATCCGTGCTGGTCTCTCCATACATGTCCGGGTGTCCTGTGAAACACTAAGCTTAATTTATGTGGAAATGACCTAGCTGTTCAATACACTGTCATCACTCAGTTGAGCAGAGGGAGAGAAATTCAAGTGACAAAACTCCAGAGAAGCTAGTGTCAGAGCGCCCCAGCGTGGTATGCGTGCAGGGGGTTGGGGGGAGGGGTGCGGGGCGCAGAGCGCGGAGATCTCAGGTGTCCTCCCACCCTGGGCCTCTCCAGGCCCGCCGCTGCTCAGTGGCTTCCCCCTGCCCCCATCGCTTTGGCTGCTCAGGGCCGGGTGGTCTCTGCAGCTGCCCGGCATCCTGCCCGAGGCCCTCCCTGCCCACACGCTGTCTTCCAGTCTCTCTCTGAACCCTCGACTCTTTCTGCCTCTGTCTCACCTGGCGTGGGTGCGTGCGAGTGCCTGGCCGTGTGCCTGGCTGTCGCTCATCCGCTCTCTCAGGAAGGTCCTGTGCTGGGCCCGTGGCGTGGGGGCAGGGCGGGCCTCGGTTTGGGGAAAGGGCGGGGCTGAGGCACTCCAGGCGGTTTGCTCAGCCGGCAGGATGGGAGCCTGGGGCCCAGGTGGGCTGCCCCTAAGCTACAGGAGGCTCCGGGGACTGCAGACCCGGGCCGAAGCACCGCTCTTCCGGAGCCACCTGACCCTGAGCAGCGAACGGGATGGTGGGTGACAAGGGGTGAGGGAGCACCGAAATGTCCTCGCTGCTCTACCCACCCCCCCTCCCTCCACCGCAGGTTCCGCAGGCACGCCAGGCCCCGGCCGGCCGGGCCAGACTGGAGCTGGCCTGGGCTCGCGGTGTGCGGAGCGGGGGCGCCCTCCGCTGGCCGCCGAGCTGCAGGCTCTGGCCGGCCGGAGTCCAGTCGCGGGTCGTGCGGCTCAAGTGCAGCGCGAGCCAGCTCGAGAACTGCAGCCCCAGTCCCAACCGGCAGGTCAGACCGCAAGGGAGGCGCAACGCGGGGCTCCTGCAGCGCCTGGCAGCCGCCTAGGTCTAAGGCCATACCACCCTGAACGTGCCCTCTCTCCTCTGATCTGGGAAACTGAGCAGGGTCGGGCCTGGTCAGTACTTGGATGGGAGACCGCCTAGTAGTTAGGCGATTTTTTTTTATTTTTCTGAATGCCTACTTCAGAAAGTTAGAATCGGATGACTTCACACAGTAAAACAAATCATATTTTCATACATAATCTTAAGAATCCAGCAGCTGGTCATTCTTTTTCCTTTCCTAACACAGCTAACTGGAAATCAGTTGTAGTAAGTTCTACTGACTTCAGACCCTCATCCCTAAGGGAAGATATATAGGAAAACCCATAATATATCTAAATAAACATGAAAGATACAATGAGGAGAAAGAAAAAAATTTCTCAGTGACATCTTAGTTGGTATCGGAAACACGATGATTATGAAAGCACAGCCCATAATCGAGTCCAGGCCATGGAAGCCTGTGACTGTCATTGAGTGTTGACTTCCCTTTCAGCTGAGGTCGTAAAAAGTGCTTTGTAATATTCTGAGGTTTGAAGCACTTGTAATCTCCCGAAGAGACTGCAATCAGAAGGGTTTCTAGAATATCCTGACGCTGTGGTGATCTCAAGCAATACATACTCCAGCAGACGGAAGACAGACATGTTGGGAAGTGGGGATGACTTCTACTGCACTTAGGGAGGAAGGGCATGTACAAGTGGAGAAGCAACACCTCAGTGATGGAATGTTTAAAGACTCCACACATGGAGAAGAAAATGGCAACCCACTCCAGTATTCTTGCCTGGAAAACTCCATGGGCAGAGGAGTCTTGCGGGCTGAAGTCCACGGGATTCCATGACTGACCGTGTGCGCACGAGGGTGGAGGGAGACGGGCTGGTAGCAAGAAACTGCTAGAAGTAAAAAATAAGAAAAAAATATAAAATAAAGACTCGATAAATATGACAACGACTGGTAGGAATAAACCTTCAGAAGTGCCTTCTCAGACCTCCCGTCAGAAGCACAAGCGTAATAAAGACACTGAGTTTTCACGGTCTCACACAAAATTAGACTGGTTTATGACAATGGGCAGAGAGGCTCCTCTAAGACATCGGGGCTGTGCTTTACTGGAGGATGCACATTGATTGAGTGCATGGCTGTGTGTTATGGAAATATGTCTTACTGGCAGGGCGAAGGCATCTTCTTGAAGAACACAGCAAATAACACCACAAATTCACGGAACTTGGCTACAATGACAATAGCTGATTTCGTGATGTCTACTGCTTGGTAGAGCAGGGATTGCCTCTGCCATTAAGTACCTCAGTGGCCAGCTGTGATAGTAGCCATTACTTTCTCACTTAGAAACTTGTCATGTGCACTAGCGCAAGAACAGTGAAAGCTCCCCAGAGAAGCAAGTCAGGCAGACATGCTTCTGTTTTCTCACAGAAGCTGCTTATGACCGGCCCTGCTCACAGACAGATTGCTAATTCCAAATCGATAGAAAGTTATGCAGATATTCTTTAGCAACTGAGCCACCAGTGAAGCCCTACTAGCTCAGTTGCTAAAGAATCTGCCTGCAACGCAGGAGACCCCGCTTTGAGTCCTGGGTCGGGAAGATCCACTGGAGAAAGGATAGGCTACCCACTCCAGTATTCTGGCCTAGAGAATTCCATGGACTGTATAGTCCTTGGGGCTGCAAAGAGTCAGGCACGAACTGAGCCACTTTCACCTGCACATGCAGATATCACTTAAAAAAAAAAATGTGGTAACAGATCTAGGACCTCTGTCAAGCTCATGAGTGAGTACTATAAATATACAGAATCAGCTTTGTCCTGCATAGTTACTACCATCCTGTATTTGCTTTGAGAGGAGTTGAGCTACTCTTGGTACAGAGGAATGATTCTTTACCAACTTAGCCACAAGGGAAGCCCACTAATACTGGAGTGGGTAGCCTATCCCTTCTCCAGCAGATCTTCCTGACCCAGGAATTGAACCAGGGTCTCCTGCCTGAGTAACACATATTGGGTAAAAAACGGTGAGGGGGCAGAACTAGGGACATTGATTGGTAAAATCAGTTTTCCTTGCCTAGATGGCTAGCGGACGCGAAAGAAATGTTGGTGTGGATTTAAAAAATTCTTCTGATACGAAACAAAAAATTTACTAGTTCTCTGCAGATCTTTAATGAAGTACAGATATTGTCATTAGATTGCTTTGGTCATATCCGTCTTATCCACATTTAGTTTTTAAAATAACATAGAGTGGCTTCAATCACTTGAAGAAACGACAAAAGGTTTCTTTGGTCTCCATTCTATACTGGATCGAGAGAAGGCAGTTGATCAGCATGATGCAGGAGCTCAAGATGTTTTTGGCAAAAACTTGACTAGTCTGTTTAATGATATGGAAGAATGAATTAAGGATGGCAGCACGAAACAGAAGGCCATGCTAGAAGTACACAAGACCTTGTTTGGTAAGTCCAAACATGACTTTTTCTTTCAATTGAAGGATAGTTGCTTTACAGAATTTTGTTGCCAAACATCAACGTGAATGAGCCACAGGTGTACATATGTCTCCTCCCTCCTGAACCTCTCTCCCATCTCCTCCTCTCCGTTCCTCCCCTCTAGCTTGTTGCAGAGCCCCTGTTTGAGTCCCATGAGTCATACAGCAAATTGCATTGGCATCTCTTTTAACGTATGGTACTATGCTTCCATGTTCCTCTGCATTCATCTCAACCTCTTCTTCCTCACACCTGCCAGTGTACATAAATCTGTTCTCTATATCTGTGACTCCTTGGCTGCCCTGCAAATAATTTCATCAGTACCACCTTTAGTTCAAGCATTTCTTCCCCCCACCCCAAGCATTTCTTATTTCTTATTTCACTCTTACTGTCTTTAGTGTGAGACTGATCTCGAAACTGATATGAAAGTATTATTCTCAGCATGGAAAATTTGGAAGATGCAAACATGAAAAATTTAAAAAGTAACGCAGAGGCTAGTCACTCTAGGCTAACCCCTAAAACATTTATTGACTGATTTCTAGTTTCTCTTCTTTAACCTTTTTGATCTACGTAATCCTGTGTATTCCTTTTAGTTAGGGATTCATTTTTAGACTATCCTGACTCTTCCATTAAGTTCCAGTTTGGGGTCTGATACACTTACAGATGTGCCAAGTGCTTCCTGAATACTATAGAACATATTTTATGTTTAAAATACTTCCATGCGTATGTAGTGAGTCAATGATTTTAAGTTTATTTGTTACACATTTCAATGTAAAAGTCAATGTGTGAACTAACATATTCTCGATTTGGAAAAGGTGGCTTTTTTTGTTGTGTGTAAGAACTCCTCACCCGACCAAAGGTCATGGAGAGGTCTATTGTTTTCTAAAATGGTTATAGTGTTGTTGTTTTTTTCGGTAATTGAATTGGGGTGTGAGTTGCAAAGTTTGTGTTTCTGTTCATGTTTTCCATCTGTTCGGGTTTCTTTCTCTCTCCTGAGTCAGACAGTAATTTCCCATTGGGTGTCCAGTTACCAAGGTTGGTGTCCATGCATCCGTGCTGGTCTCTGCATTCATGTCCGGGTGTCCTGTGAAACACTAAGCTTAATTTATTTGGAAATGACCTAGCTGTGCAATATACTGTCATCACTCAGTTGAGCACAAGGATAGAAATTCAGGTGATCAAACTCCGGAGAAGCTTTTGTCGGAGAGGCGCGTGCGTTCAGGGGGTTGGGGTGGGCGGAGCGCGGACCGCGGATATCTCAGGTGCCCTCCGAACCTGGACCTCTCCAGGCCTGCCTCTGCTCGGCAGCCTTCCCCCGCCCCCATCGCGTTTGCTGCTCAGGGCCGGGTGGTCTCTGCAGCTGCCCGGCATTATGCCCGAAGCCCCCCCTGCCCACACGCAGTCTTCCGGTGTCTCTCTGAACCCTCGTCTCATTCTGCCTCTCTCTCAGCTGGCGTGGTTGCGTGCGAGTGCCTATCTGTGTGCCTGGCTGTCGCTCATCCGCTCTCTCAGGAAGGTCCTGTGCTGGGCCCGTGGCGTGGGGTCAGGGCGGGCCTCGGTTTGGGGACAGGGCGGGGCTGAGGAACTCCAGGGCGTTTGCACAGCCGGCAGGATGGGCGCCTGGGGCCCCGGCTGGGCTGCCCCTAAGCCCGCAGGAGGCTCCGGGGACCGCGGCCCCGGGCCGACGCCCCGCTCGTCCGGAGCCACGTCACCCTGAGCAGCGAACGGGATGGTGGGGGGCGGGGGGTGGGGGGGCACCGAGACGTCCTCCCCGCTCAAGCCACTCCCCTCCCCAACCCCCACCAGAGATCCCGCAGCCTCGCCAGGCCGCTCGGGGTCCAGGAAGCACCCCGGGCCGGGCCAGGCGCGTGCTGGCCTGGGGTGGCGTCGGCTGGTCTCCCAGCTGCAGGGCCTGTCCCGGTTTTTCCCATCAGTTTCGACAGTGACGGTCACCCCACATTGTGAGTCGTCTAGATTTCTCACTGACACCCCTGTTAGGGAGTGGCTTTTTAGAGAGATAGGGAAGGTCACTTGGGGGATGTTAGTCATGAGAGAAAATAAGGGCTCAGGTGGGATTGCAGATGTCATCCAGGGGGTAAATAGAGACAGTTGTTGCTGGTACCAAGACATGAAGTTTTTTTTCCCCCTTTTCCCAAAAGGCCATATTACGACCACATGGGGGCGCTGAGTAACAGCCCATAGCTCGGCTGGAAGGGTGGGCCTTTGATATTGATACCCTGGGATGGGTTGGACATACCCCCAACCTTTGTCATTAATGCAGATGCAGCCCGGGCTGCTTAGGTTGAGTTGAGAAGCAGTGTGGTTTGCAAGTGAACATGCCTCGTTTAGGGAGAGATCAATAGCCATACAGGGAGATATGATTAGAAAGAGGAAGAACATCATATGATGCATTTTACTTATCTGAGGCAGGATTGATGGGGTTCTGCTTGAACAAGAGCCTGAGATCTTCAACAGGTTCACAGGAATAGCTGTCCTCTGGCTTTGGAGTCTCAGTTTCTGTCTCCCCCTCCTGTAGGCCATAGGGTTTTATTCTAGAATTGTGGACCCAGGCAGATAGACCCTTCACTTTTACAGCAGTTGAAATCACTAGAACAACCTGATATGGCCCTGTCAATTTCTCGCACAGCTGGTTTGGACTCCCTTTTTCTTGCCAGGTCTTTACTGATACTTGATCCCCTGGCTTTACCTGGGGATTTTTCAAGTCTTCCTGTGGTTTGTTCTCCATACCGTTGGAGTTCTTGCGGAAACCTTCCCAGGTCAATTATATGCTTTAAGAGTGTATTGGCATCCTCGTCAAAAAACAAATCAGAAGTTAAGAATGGACGTCCATACATCATTTCATAAGGACTTAACAATAGTGGCCGTTTGGGGGATGTCCGTAGCCTCATGAGGGCTATGGGCAGTATATGTGTCCACTTATTATGTGTTTCTGACATAGCTTAGCCAGAGCCCTTTTAAGAGTCTGGTTGGCTCTCTCTACCTTTCCTGAAGCTTGAGGCCTCCAGGATGAGCGGAGCTGGTATTTTATGCCTAAGCATGCGGCTAGGTTCTGGGGTATCGTGGCTGTAAGTGAGGGCCCGTTGTCACTCTGAAGTGACCGAGGCAGCCCAAACCTAGGCACTATCTCCTTCAGCAGAGCTTTACAGACTTCTGTAGCTCTCTCAGTCTCAGTATGAATGCTTCGATCCATCCTGTGAATGTGTCAATAAAGACTCGCAAGTAAGAAAACCCTTGGGTCTTGGGCATGGCTGTAAATTCTACTTTCCAGTCCACTCCTGGGTATGATTCCTGATGTTGGACAGGTGTAATTAGAGGAGGTCTGGTTTTTGGGTTATTTTTTAGACAGGTGTCACAATTTTGTGTGACTTGTTTAACAACCTAAGCTAACTGGGGATGGAAGAGAATAGCCTTAAGCTAGATTTCTAGATTATCTTTTCCAAAATGGGTGCTATTATGTAAGGAGTTAGTAATGATTTAAACCTGAGAATCAGGGAGTATTATTTGGGCCTGAGCAGGCTGAAACCACCCATGTGACCCAATCTCCCAGCCCCGCTCAGCATATCGGGAATGCCCCCTGGGGTAAAATCTGGAGTCAGGGTTTCCTTGGGGAAAAGGGAGCAGATAGCAGTGGCAGAGGTAGCTTCCCCGGCAGCTCATCCTGCCTCTTGATCAGCTTTCCTATTTCCCTGAGCCACTTTTTTTTGCCCCTTTTGGTGACTCTTGCAGTGGATGACAGCTAATTTTGCAGGAAGTTTGACTGCCTCCAGGAGCCTGAGAATGAGCTCTTTGTGTTTAATAGCAGAGCTTCGGGCACTGAGCATCCCTCTTTCTTTCCAAATTGCTGCACGGGCATGCAGAATGAGGAAAGCATACTTAGAGTCCATACACACATTAATCCTCTTTCCTTCTCCTAACTTCAAAGCCCTTGTCAGGGCAAAAAGTTCAGCTTTCTGGGCTGAGGTGTCTGGGGGAAGAGACCCACTTTCCTTAGTTTCTTCCAGGCTCACTACAGCATATCCTGCTTTCCTCTTTCCCTTTTCTACAAAACTGCTGCCATCTGTGTGCCAGTTTTCCTCTGGGTCAGATAAAGGTGTCTCTGATAGGTCCCGGCGAGAAGAGTATAACTTGTCTGTGATTTGTATGCATTGGTGATCCAGAGGGGAGGTAGGGGGATCTGGCAGTAAGGTTGCTGGATTTAAAGTCTGGCAGACCCTCAACTTTATTTCTGGAGTGTCAAGGAGGAGGGCTTGGTATTGGGTGATCCTTCCCCTTGTCATCCACCTGTCCCCTTTCGTTTCCAAGACTGCTTGCACCCGGTGAGGCGTATACACTGTGGTGGGCTGACCCAGGGTCAGCTTAGATGCCTCCTTAACCATAAGAGCGGTGGCTGCTACTGCCCGGATTCAAGAGGGCCACCCTCTGGCCACCTCATCTAGTTATTTTGAGAGATAAGCCACAGGTTGTAATACGGGCCCCATCATCTGCTCTAACACCCCAAGAGCAGTTCCTGTCCTTCCAGAAACATAGAGTCTAAAAGGCTTCTCCAGGTTGGGGAGGCCTAAAGCTGGGGCTGTAGTGATGGACTCTTTTAGGGTATTAAAGGCCACCTTGCAGGTCTCATGCCAGTCGAGTGGCTCTTCCTCTTTCCCCCTTAAATTTTCATATAGGGATCTGGCCAGATTGCCATAATTAGGAATCCAGATCCTGCAAAACCCGGTCCTTCCTAAAAATCCCCTAAGCTGTTTTGTTTGGGGGTACGGGGTATTTAAGATGAGGAATTTCCCCTCGGGGTCAGGCATTCTTTTTCTCTCCGTAATTATAAATCCAAGGTATTTTACTTGGGTTAAGCTAATCTGAGCCTACTTGGGGGATACTCGATAACCCTTTTCATACAGGAAAGTTAGCGTTTTAAATAGTGTCCATTTGAGAGCTGGTAAAATCTGGCCTAGCTATGAGCAAGTCATCCACATACTGTATTAGACTACTGTTTGTTAAAGTTAATTCCCTTAGTTCTCTCCCCGAGGAAATCCCGAAGAAATGAGGGCTGTCCCTAAACCCTTGGGGTAGTCGAGTCCAGTCGAGAGTTGTATGGTCTCTCTTGTTTCCAAGTCCCGCCACTCAAAAGCTAAGAGGTTTTTGTATTCATGATGGAGAGGAATGCAAAGAAAGCACTTTGAATGTCCAAGACTGAGAAGTACTTGGCATTTCCTGGGACTTGGGATAGGAGGGTATATGGGTTTGGGACTATGGGGTGGATGGGAACCACAGCTTCATTAACAGCTCTTAGATCCTGGACGAATCGGTAAGATCCATCTGGTTTTTGAACGGGCAAGATTGGGGTGTTGCAGGGGGACTCTCAGCTGATTCGAGTTCCAGTATCTCGGTATTTGTTAACTAATGTTTTAAGACCCTCAAGAGCTACTGGTTTTAAGGGATATTGTCTTTTCCAGGGCTAGGGAGCATTTGGTCTCAGAGAAATCTTTACTGGTGGAACATTTATGGCTAAACCAGGGCTGGAGACATCCCACACCTGGGGATTGACCTCATCTAGACAAGGGACAGACTCCTCCTTTTCTACCTCTTACGGTAAATATTCAGACATAGGCAAAGAAAATTATCGACTTCTACCTTTGTGTCCCCAAGTCACTCTCGTTTGGAGGAAAAAGTATTATTCTCAAAATGGAAAATTTGGAAGCTGCAAACATGAAAAATTTAAAGAGTCACGCAGAGGCTAGTCACTCTAAGCTAACCCCTAAGACATTTATTGACTGATTTCTAGCTTCTCTTCTTTAACCTTTTTTATCTAAACTAATACTGTGTGTTCCTTTTAGTTAGGGATTCATTTTTAGACTATCCTGACTCTTCCACTACGTTCCAGTTTTGGGTCTGATACACTTAGAGATGTGCCAAGTGCTTCCTGAATACTATAGAACATAGTTTATATTTAAAATACTTCCATGCTTATGTAGTAAGTCAATGATTTTAAGTTAATTTGTTACACATTTCAATGTAAAAATCAATGTGTGAACTAACATATTCACGACTTGGAAAAGTTGCCTTTTTTTGGTGTGTGTTTGAACTCCTCACCCGACCAAAGGTCATGGAGAGGTCTATTGTTTTTCTAAAATGGTTATAGTGTTGTTTATTTTCTGGTAATTGAATTAGGGTGTGAGTTGCAAAGCTTGTGTTTCTGTTCATTTCATTCCATCTGTTCGGGTTTCTTTCTCTCTCCTGAGTCAGACAGTAATTTCCCATTTGTTGTCCAGTTACCAAGGTTGGTGTCCATGCATCCGTGCTGGTCTCTCCATACATGTCCGGGTGTCCTGTGAAACACTAAGCTTAATTTATTTGGAAATGACCTAGCTGTTCAATACACTGTCATCACTCAGTTGAGCAGAGGAGAGAAATTCAAGTGACAAAACTCCAGAGAAGCTAGTGTCAGAGCGCCCCGGCGTGGCATGCGTGCAGGGGGTTGGGGGGAGGGGGGCGGGGCGTGGAGCGCGGAGATCTCAGGTGTCCTCCCACCCTAGGATTCTCCAAGCCCGCCGCTGCTCAGTGGCCTCCCCCCGCCCCCATCGCTTTGGCTGCTCAGGGCCGGGTGGTCTCTGCAGCTGCCCGGCATCCTGCCCGAGGCCCCCTCTGCCCACACGCTGTCTTCCAGTCTCTCTCTGAACCCTCGACTCTTTCTGCCTCTGTCTCACCTGGCGTGGGTGCGTGCGAGTGCCTGTCCGTGTGCCTGGCTGTCGCTCGTCCGCTTTCTCAGGAAGGTCCTGTGCTGGGCCCGTGCCGTGGGGGCAGGGTGGGCCTCAGTTTGGGGACAGGACGGGGCTGAGGCACCCAGGGGGTTTGCACAGCCGGCAGGATGGGCGCCTGTCGCCCCGGCTGGGCTGCCCCTAAGCCCGCAGGAGGCTCCGGGGACCGTGGCCCCGGGCCGACGCCCCGCTCTTCTGGAGCCACGTGACCCTGAGCATCGAACGGGATGGTGGGGGGCGGGGGGTGGGGGGGCACCGAGACGTCCTCCCCGCTCAAGCCACCCCCCTCCCCAAACCCCGCCAGAGCTCCCGCAGCCTCGCCAGGCCGCTCGGGGTCCGGGAAGCGCCCCGGACCGGGCCAGGCGCGTGCTGGCCGGGGGTGGCGTCGGCTGGTCTCCCAGCTGCAGGGCCTGTCCCGGTTTTTCCCATCAGTTTCAACAGTGACGGTCACCCCACATTGTGAGTCATCTAGATTTCTCACTGACACCCCTGTTAGGGAGTGGCTTTTTAGAGAGATAGGGAAGGTCACTTGGGGGATTTTAGTCATGAGAGAAAATAAGGGCTCAGGTGGGATTGCAGATGTCATCCAGGGGGTAAATAGAGACAGTTGTTGCTGGTACCAAGACATGAAGTTATTTTTCCCCCTTTCCCCAAAAGGCCATATTACGACCACATGGGGGCGCTGAGTAACAGCCCATAGCTCGGCTGGAAGGGTGGGCCTTTGATAGTGATAGTCTGGGATGGGTTGGACATACCCCCAACCTTTGTCATTAATGCAGATGCAGCCCGGGCTGCTTAGGTTGAGTTGAGAAGCAGTGTGGTTTGCAAGTGAACATGCCTCGTTTAGGGAGAGATCAATAGACATACAGGGAGATATGATTAGAAAGAGGAAGAACATCATATGATGCATTTTACTTATCTGAGGCAGGATTGATGGGGTTCTGCTTGAACAAGAGCCTGAGATCTTCAACAGGTTCACAGGAATAGCTGTCCTCTGGCTTTGGAGTCTCAGTTTCTGTCTCCCCCTCCTGTAGGCCATAGGGTTTTATTCTAGAATTGTGGACCCAGGCAGATAGACCCTTCACTTTTAGAGCAGTTGAAGTCACTAGAACAACCTGATATGGCCCTGTCCATTTCTCGGACAGCTGGTTTGGACTTCCTTTTTCTTGCCATGTCTTTACTGCTACTTGATCCCCTGGCTTTACCTGGGGATTTTTCAAGTCTTCCTGTGGTTTGTTCTCCATACCGTTGGAGTTCTTGCTGAAACCTTCCCAGGTCAATTATATGTTTTAAGAGTGTATTGGCATCCTCGTCAAGAAACAAATCAGAAGTTCAGAATGGTCGTCCATACATCATTTCGTAAGGACTTAACAATAGTGGCCGTTTGGGGGATGTCCGTAGCCTCATGAAGGCTATGGGCAGCATATGTGTCCACTTATTATGTGTTTCTGACATAGCTTAGCCAGAGCCCTTTTAAGAGTCTGGTTGGCTCTCTCTACCTTTCCTGAAGCTTGAGGCCTCCAGGATGAGCGGAGCCGGTATTTTATGCCTAAGCATGCGGCTAGGTTCTGGGGTATCGTGGCTGTAAGTGAGGGCCCGTTGTCAATCTGAAGTGACCGAGGCAGCCCAAACCTAGGCACTATCTCCATGGGGAAAAGGGGCAGATAGCAGTGGCAGAGGTAGCTTCCCCGGCAGCTCGTCCTGCCTCTTGATAAGCTTTCCTATTTCCCTGAGCCTCTTTTTCTTGCCCCTTTTGGTGACTCTTGCAATGGATGACAGCTGATATTGCAGGAAGTTTGACTGCCTCCAGGAGCCTGAGAATGAGCTCTTTGTGTTTAATAGCAGAGCTTCTGGCACTGAGCATCCCTCTTTCTTTCCAAATTGCTGCACGGGCATGCAGAATGAGGAAAGCATACTTAGTGTCCATACACACATTAATCCTCTTTCCTTCTCCTAACTCCAAAGCTCTTGTCAGGGCAAAAAGTTCAGCTTTCTGGGCTGAGGTGTCTGGGGGAAGAGACCCACTTTCCTTACTTCCTTCCAGGCTCACTACAGCATATGCTGCTTTCCTCTCTCCCTTTTCTACAAAACTGCTGCCATCTGTGTGCCAGTTTTCCTCTGGGTCAGATAAAGGTGTCTCTGATAGGTCCCGGCGAGAAGAGTATAACTCGTCTGTGATTTGTATTCATTGGTGATCCAGAGGGGAGGTAGGGGGATCTGGCAGTAAGGTTGATGGATTTAAAGTCTGGCAGAACCTCAACTTTATTTCTGGAGTGTCAAGGAGGAGGGCTTGGTATTGGGTGATCCTTCCCCTTGTCATCCACCTGTCCCCTTTCGTTTCCAAGACTGCTTGCACACGGTGTGGCGTATACACTGTGGTTGGCTGACCCAGGGTCAGCTTAGATGCCTCCTTAACCATAAGAGCGGTGGCTGCTACTGCCTGGGGGCAAGTGGGCCACCCTCTGGCCACCTCATCTAGTTATTTTGAGAGATAAGCCACAGGTTGTTATACGGGCCCCATCATCTGCTCTAACACCCCAAGAGCAGTTCCTGTCCTTCCAGAAACATAGAGTCTAAAAGGCTTCTCCAGGTTGGGGAGGCCTAAAGCTGGGGCTGTAGTGATGGACTCTTTTAGGGCATTAAAGGCCACCTTGCAGGTCTCATGCCAGTCGAGTGGCTCTTCCTCTTTCCCCCTTAAATTTTCATATAGGGGTCTGGCCAGATTGCCATAATTAGGAATCCAGATCCTGCAAAACCTGGTCCTTCCTAAAAATCCCCTAAGCTGTTGTTTTGTTTGGGGGTACGGGGTATTTAAGATGAGGGATCTCCCCTCGGGGTCAGGCATTCTTTTTCTCTCCGTAATTATAAATCCAAGGTATTTTACTTGGGTTAAGCTAATCTGAGCCTACTTGGGGGATACTCGATAACCCTTTTCATACAGGAAAGTTAGCGTTTTAAATAGTGTCCATTTGAGAGCTGGTAAAATCTGGCCTAGCTATGAGCAAGTCATCCACATACTGTATTAGACTACTGTTTGTTAAAGTTAATTCCCTTAGTTCTCTCCCCGAGGAAGTCCCGAAGATATGAGGGCTGTCCCTAAACCCTTGGGGTAGTCGAGTCCAGTCGAGAGTTGTATGGTCTCTCTTGTTTCCAAGTCCCGCCACTCAAAAGCAAAGAGTTTTTGGGATTCAGGATGGAGAGGAATGCAAAAGAAAGCACCTTGAAGGTCCAAGACTGAGAAGTACTTGGCATTTCCTGGGACTTGGGATAGGAGGGTATATGGGTTTGGGACTATGGGGTGGATGGGAACCACAGCTTCATTAACAGCTCTTAGATCCTGGACAAATCGGTAAGATCCATCTGGTTTTTGAACGGGCAAGATTGGGGTGTTGCAGGGGGACTCACAGCTGATTCGAGTTCCAGTATCTCGGTATTTGTTAACTAATGGTCTAAGACCCTCAAGAGCTTCTGGTTTTAACTGATATTGTCTTTTCCAGGGCTAGGGAGCATTTGGTCTCAGAGAAATCTTTACTGGTGGAACATTTATGGCTAAACCAGGGCTGGAGACATCCCACACCTGGGGATTGACCTCATCTAGACAAGGGACAGACTCCTCCTTTTCTACCTCTGACTGTAAATATTCAGACATAGGCAAAGAAAATTATCGACTTCTACCTTTGTGTCCCCAAGTCACTCTGGTTTGGAGGCGAAAGTATTATTCTCAAAATGGAAAATTTGGAAGCTGCAAACATGAAAAATTTAAAGAGTCACGCAGAGGCTAGTCACTCTAAGCTAACCCCTAAGACATTTATTGACTGATTTCTAGCTTCTCTTCTTTAACATTTTTTTTATCTACAATAATCCTGTGTTTCCTTTTAGTTAGGTTTTCATTTTTAGACTATCCTGACTCTTCCACTACGTTCCAGTTTTGGGTCTGATACACTTACAGATGTGCAAATTGCTTCCTGAATACTATAGAATATATTTTATGTTTAAAATACTTCCATGCTTATGTAGTGAGTCAATGATTTTAACTTTATTTGTTACACATTTCAATGTAAAAGTCAATGTGTGAACTAACATATTCACGACTTGGAAAAATTGGCTTTTTTTTGCTGTGTGTTTGAACTCCTCACCCGACCAAAGGTCATGGAGTGGTCTATAGTTTTTCTAAAATGGTTATAGTGTTGTTTCTTTTCTGGTAATTGAATTATGGTGTGAGTTGCAAAGCTTGTTTTTCTGTTCATTTCATTCCATCTGTTCGGGTTTCTTTCTCTCTCCTGAGTCAGACAGTAATTTCCCATTGGTTGTCCAGTTACCAAGGTTGGTGTCCATGCATCCGTGCTGGTCTCTCCATACATGTCCGGGTGTCCTGTGAAACACTAAGCTTAATTTATTTGGAAATGACCTAGCTGTTCAATACACTGTCATCACTCAGTTGAGCAGAGGGAGAGAAATTCAAGTGACAAAACTCCAGAGAAGCTAGTGTCAGAGCGCCCCGGCGTGGCCTGCGTGCAGGGGGTTGGGGGGAGGGGGCGGTGCGCGGGGTGCGGAGGTCTCAGGTGTCCTCCCACCATGGGCCTCTCCAGGTCCGCCGCTGCTCAGTGGCCTCCCCCCGCCCCCATCGCTTTGGCTGCTCAGGGCCGGGTGGTCCCTGCAGCTGCCCGGCATCCTGCCCGAGGCCCCCCCTGCCCACACTCTGTCTTCCAGTATCTCTCTGAACCCTCGACTCTTTCTGCCTCTGTCTCACCTGGCGTGGGTGCGTGCGAGTGCCTGTCCATATCCCTGGCTGTCGCTCTTCTGCTCTCCCAGGAAGGTCCTGTGCTGGGCCCGCGGCGTGGGGGCAGGGCGGGCCTCGATAGGGCGAAAAGTCGGGGCTGAGGCGCTCCAGGGGGTTTGCGCAGCCGGCAGGACGGGCGCCTGTGGCCCCGGCTGGGCTGCCCCTAAGCCCCAGGAGGCTCCGGGGACCGCGGACCCGGGCCGAAGCCCCGCTCGTCCGGAGCCACCTGACCCTGAGCAGCGAACGGGATGGTGGGTGACAGGGGGTGAGGGGGCACCGAGATGTCCTCGCTGCTCTGCCCACCCCCCCCTCCCCCCACCCCATGTTCCGCAGGCACGCCAGGCCCCGGCCGGCCGTGCCAGACGGGTGCTGGCCTGGGCTCTCGGTGTGCGGAGCGGGGGCGCCCTCCGCTGGCCGCCGAGCTGCAGGCTCTGGCCGGCCAGAGTCCAGTCGCGGGTCGTGCGGCTCAAGTGCAGCGCGCGCCCGCTGGAGAACTGCAGCCCCAGGCCCGACCGGCAGGTCAGACCGCAAGGGATGCGCAACGTGGGGCTCCTGGGGCGCCTGGCAGCCGCCTCGGTCTCAGGCCATACCACCCTGACGTGCCCTCTCTCCTGTGATCTGGGAAACTGAGCAGGTTCGGGCCTGGTCAGTACTTGCATGGGAGACCGCCTAGTAGTTAGGCGGTTTTGTGATTTTTCTGAATGCCTACTTCAGAAAGTCAGAATTGGATGACTGCACACAGGAAAACGAATAATGTTTTCGGTCATAATCTTAAGAATCCAGCCGCTGGTCATTCTTTTTCCTGTCCTAACACAGCTAACTGGAAGTCAGTTGCAGTAACGTCTACTGACTTAAGACCCTCATCCCTAACGGAAGGTATATAGGAAAACCCATAGTATATCTAATTAAACATGAAAGATAGAACGATGAGAAAAAAAAAAATTCTCAGTGACATCTTAGTTGGTATATGAAACACGATGATTATGAAAGCACAACCCATATTCAAGTCCAGGCCATGGAAGCCTGTGACTTTCACTGAGTGTTGACTTCCCTTTCAGCTGAGGTTGTAAAAAGTGCTTTGTAAAATCCTGAGGTTTGAAGCACTTGTAACCTCCTGAAGAGACTGCAATCAGAAGACTTTCTAGAATATCCTGACGCTGTGGTGAGCTCAAGCAATACATTCTGCAGAGGTCGGAATACAGACATGTTGGGAAGTGGGGATGACTTCTACTGCACTTAGGGAGAAAGGGCATGTACAAGTAGAGAAGAAACACCTCAGTGACGGAATCTTTAAAGACTCCATACATGGAGAAGGAAATGGCAACCCACTCCAGTATTCTTGGCTGGAAAAATCCATGGACAGAGGAGTCTGGCGGGCTGAAGTCCATGGGATTCCATGACTGATCGTGTGTGCACGAGGGTGGAGGGAGACGGGTTGGTAGCAAGAAACTGGTAGAAGTAAAAAATAGGAAAAAATATAAAATAAAGACTCGATAAATATGACAACGACTGGTAGGAATAAACCTTCAGAAGTGCCTTCTCAGACCTCCCGTCAGAGGCACAAGCGTAATAAAGACACTGAGTTTTCACGGTTTCACACAAAATTAGACTGGATTATGACAATGGGCAGAGAGGCGCCTCTAAGACATCGGGGCTGGGCTTTACTGGAGGATGCACATCGATAGAGTGCATGGCTATGTGTTATGGAAATATGTCTTAATGGAAGGGCGAAGGCATCTTCTTGAAGAACACAGCAAATAACACTACAAATTCAAGGAACTTGGCTACAATGACAATAGCTGATTTCATGTTGGCTACTGCTTGGCAGAGCTGGGTTCGCCTCTCCCATTAAGTACCTCAGTGGCCAGCTGTGAATGTAGCCATTAGTTTCTCACTTAGAAACCGAACCTAATACTTGCCATGTGCACTAGTGCAAGAACAATGAAAGCTCCGCGGAGAAGCAAGTCAGACAGACATGCTTCTGTTTTCTCACAGAAGCTGCTTATGACCGGCCCTGTTCACAGACAGATTGCTAATGCCAAATCGATAGACAGTTATGCAGAAATTCTTCAGCAACTGAGCGACCAGGGAAGCCCTACTAGCTCAGTTGGTAAAGAATCTGCCTGCAACGTAGGAGACCCCGCTTTCAGTCCTGGGTCGGGAAGATCCCCAGGAGAAGGGATAGGCTACCCACTCCTGTATTCTGGCCTAGAGAATTCCACGGACTCTATAGTCCAAGGGGCCGCAAAGAGTCAGGCACGAACTGAGCCACTTTCACCTGCACATTCGGATATTACTTAGAAAAAGAAATGTGGTAACAGATCTAGCACCACTGTCAAGCTCATGAGTGAGTACTATAAATATACAGAATCAGCTTTGTCCTGCATAGTTATTACCATCCTGTATTTGCTTTGAGAGGAGTTGAGCTACTCTTGTGAAAGAGGAATGATTCTTTACCAACTGAGCCACAAGGAAAGCCCACTAATACTGGAGTGGGTAGCCTATCCCTTCTCCAGCGGTTCTTCCTTATCCAGGAACTGAACCAGGGTCTCCTGCCTGAGTAACACATATTGGGTAAGAATCGGTGAGGGAGCATAACTATGGACATTGATTGGTAAACTCAGTTTTCCTTGTCCAGATGGCTAGCGGAGGAGAAATAAACGTTGGCATGCATTTAAAAAATTCTTCTGATACTATATATAAAATTTACTAGTTCTCTGCAGAAGTCTTTAATGAAGCACAGATATTGTCATTAGATTGCTTTGGTCATATCCATCTTATCCACATTTATTTTTAACAGTCACATAGTGTGGCCTCAAATACTTGAAGACACGACAAAAGGTTTCTTTGGTCTCCATTCTAAACTGGATCGTGAGAAGGCAGTGGATCAGCATAATGCAGGAGCTCAAGATATTTTTGGCAAAAACTTGACTAGTCTGTTTAATGATATGGAAGAATGAGTTAAGGGTGGCAGCACGAAACAGAAGGCCATGCTAGAATTACACAAGACCTTGTTTTGTAAGTCCAAACATGACTTATTCTTTCAATTGAAGGATAGTTGCTTTATAGAATTTTGTTGCCAAACATCAGCATGAATGAGCCACAGGTATACATATGTCTCCTCCCTCCTGAACCTCTCTCCCATTTCCCTCCCCATTCCACCCCTAGCTTGTTGCAGAGCCCTTGTTTGAGTCCCCTGGGTCATACAGCAAATTTCATTGGCATCTGTTTTTACCTATGGTAATATATTTTCATGTTACTCTGCATTCATCTCACCCTCTCCTTCCTCCCCCCTGCCCATGTCCATAAGTCTGTTCTCTATATCTGTGTCTCCTTGGCTGCCCTGCAAATAATTTCATCAGTACCACCTTTAGTTCAAGCATTTTTTTTTCCCCCAAGCATTTCTTATTTCATATTCCAGTCTTACTGTCTTTAGTGTGAGACTGATTTTGAAACTGATATGAAAGTATTATTCTCACCATCGAAAATTTGGAAGATGCAAACATGAAAAATTTAAAAAGTCACGCAGAGGCTAGTCACTCTAAGCTAACCCCTAAAACATCTATTGACTGATTTCTAGTTTCTCTTCTTTAACCTTTTTTATCTACAATAATCCTGCGTATTCCTTTTAGTTAGGGATTCATTTTTAGACTATCCTGGCTCTTTAACTAAGTTCCAGTTTTGGGTCTCACACAGTGAGACATGTGCCAAATGCTTCCTGAATACTATAGAACATATTTTATGTTTAAAATACTTCCATGCTTATGTAGTGAGTCAATGATTTTAAGTTTATTTGTTACACATTTCAATGTAAAAGTCAATGTGTGAACTAACATATTCACGATTTGGAAAAGGTGGCTTATTTTGTCCTGTGCTAGAACTCCTCACCCGACCAAAGGTCATGGAGAGTTCTATTGTTTTTCTAAAATGGTTATAGTGTTGTTTTTTTTTTTTTTGTAATTGAATTAGGGTGTGAGTTGCAAAGTTTGTGTTTCTGTTCATTTCATTCCATCTGTTCGGGGTTCTTTCTCTCTCCTGAGTCAGACAGTAATTTCCCATTGGTTGTCCAGTTACCAACGTTGGTGTCCATGCATCCGTGCTGGTCTCTGCATTCATGTCCGGGTGTCCTGTGAAACACTAAGCTTAATTTATTTGGAAATGACCTAGCTGTTCAATACACTGTCATCACTCAGTTGAGCACAAGGATAGAAATTCAGGTGAGCAAACACCGGAGAATCTAGTGTCAGAGCGCCCAGGCGTGGCGTGCGTGCAGGGGGTTTGAAGGAGGGGGGCGGGGCGCGGAGCGAGGAGATCTCAGGTCCCCTCGCACCCTGGGCCTCTCCATGCCCGCCCCTACTCAGCGGCTTCCCCTTGCCCCCATCGCATTCGCTGCTCAGGGCCGGGTGGCCTCTGCAGCTGCCCGGCATGCTGCCCGAGTCCCCCGCTGCCCACAAGCTGTCTTCGAGTCTCTCTCTTAACCCTCGTCTCTTTCTGCCTCTGTCTCACCTGGCGTGGGTGCGTGCGAGTGCCTGTCCGTGTGCCTGGCTTTCGCTCGTCTGCTCTCTCAGGAAAGACTTGTGCTGGGCCGGCAGAGTGGGGGCAGGGCGGGTCTCGGTAGGGCGAAAAGTCGGGGCTGAGGCGCTCCAGGGGGTTTGCGCAGCGGGCAGGACGTGCACCTGGCGCCCCGGCTGGGCTGTCTCTAAGCCCTCAGGAGGCTCCGGGTACCGCGGGCCAGGGCCGAAGCCCTGCTCGTTCAGAGCCACGTCACCCTGAGCAGCGAACGGGATGGTGGGGGGCAGGGTGTGAGGGGGCACCGCGACGTCCTCGCTGCTCTACCCACCCCCCCCACCCCTGGTCCCCCAGGCACGCCAGGCCCCGGCCGGGCCAGACGGGTGCTGGCCGGTGCTGGCGGTATGCGGGGCCGTGGCGCCCTCCGCTGTCCCCCGAGCTGCCGGCCCTGGTTGGTCGGAGTCCAGTCCGGGTCGTGCGGCTCAAGTGCAGCGCGCGCCAGCTCGAGAGCTGTGGCCCCAGGCCCGAAGGGCAGGTCAGAACGCAAGGGAGGCGCAAGGCGGAGCTCTTCGGGCGCCTGACAGCCGCCTAGGTCTAAGGCCATAGCACCCTGAACGTGCCCTATCTCCTCTGATCAGGGAAATTGAGTAGGGCCTGGCCTGGTCAGTACTTGCATGGGAGACAGCCTAGTAGTTAGGCGGTTTTGTGATTTTTCTGAATGCCTACTTCAGAAAGTTAGAATCGGATGACTGCACACAGGAAAACGAATAATGTTTTTGTACATAAACTTAAGAATCCAGCAGCTGGTCATTCTTTTTCCTGTCCTAACACAGCTAACTGGAAGTCAGTTGCAGTAAGTTCTACTGACTTAAGACCCTCATCCCTAACGGAAGGTATATAGGAAAACCCATAATATATCTAAATAAACATGAAAGATAGAAAGATGAGAAAAAAAAAAATTCTCAGTGACATCTAGTTGGTATATGAAACACGATGATTATGAAAGCACAACCCATAATCAAGTCCAGGCCATGGAAGCCTGTGACTTTCACTGAGTGTTGGCTTCCCTTTCAGCTGAGATTGTAAAAAGTGCTTTGTAAAATCCTGAGGTTTGAAGCACTTGTAACCTCCCGAAGAGACTGCAATCAGAAGGCTTTCTAGAATATCCTGACGCTGTGGTGAGCTCAAGCAATATATTCTGCAGAGGTCGGAAGACAGACATGTTGGGAAGTGGGGATGACTTCTACTGCACTTAGGGAGAAAGGGCATGTACAAGTGGAGAAGCAACACCTCAGTGACGGAATCTTTAAAGACTCCATACATGGAAAAGGAAATGGCAACCCACTCCAGTATTCTTGCTTGGAAAAATCCATGGACAGAGGAGTCTGGCGGGCTGAAGTCCACGGGATTCCATGTCTGATCGTGTGTGCACCAGGGTGGAGGGAGACGGGTTGGTAGCAAGAAACTGGTAGAAGTAAAAAATAAGAAAAAGTATAAAATAAAGACTCGATAAATATGACAACGACTGGTAGGAATAAACCTTCAGAAGTGCCTTCTAAGACCTCCCGTCAGAAGCACAAGCATAATAAAGACACTGAGTTTTCACGGTCTCACACAAAATTAGACTGGCTTATGACAATGGGCAGAGAGGCTCCTCTAAGACATCGGGGCTGGGCTTAACTGGAGGATGCACATCGATTGAGTGCATGGCTATGTGTTATGGAAATATGTCTTACTGGCAGGGTGAAGGCATCTTCTTGAAGCACACAGCAAATAACACTACAAATTCAAGGAACTTGGCTACAATGACAATAGCTGATTTCATGTTGGCTACTGCTTGGCAGAGCTGGGTTCGCCTCTCCCATTAAGTACCTCAGTGGCCAGCTGTGAATGTAGCCATTAGTTTCTCACTTAGAACCCGAACCTAATACTTGCCATGTGCACTAGCGCAAGAACAGTGAAAGCTCCGCGGAGAAGCAAGTCAGACAGACATGCTTCTGTTTTCTCACAGAAGCTGCTTATGACCGGCCCTGCTCACAGACAGATTGCTAATGCCAAGTGGATAGACAGTTATGCAGATATTCTTTAGCAACTGAGCGACCAGGGAAGCCCTACTAGCTCAGTTGGTAAAGAATCTGCCTGCAACGCAGGAGACCCCGCTTTCAGTCCTGGGTCGGGAAGATCCCCTGGAGAAGGGATATGCTACCCACTCCAGTATTCTGGCCTAGAGAATTCCACGGACTCTATAGTCTATGGGGCCGCAAAGAGTCAGGCACGAACTGAGCCACTTTCACCTGCAAATGCGGAGATTACTTAGAACAAGAAATGTGGTAACAGATCTAGTACCTCTGTCAAGCTCATGAGTGAGTACTATAAATATACAGAATCAGCTTTGTCCTGCATAGCTATTACCATCCTGTATTTGCTTTGAAAGGAGTTGAGCTAGTGTTGTGAAAGAGGAATGATTCTTTACCAACTAAGCCTCAAGGAAAGCCCACTACTACTGGAGTGTGTAGCCTATCCCTTGTCCAGTGGATCTTCCTGGCCCAGGAACTGAACCAGGGTCTCCTGCCTGAGTAACACATATTGGGTAAAAATCGGTGAGGGAGCATAACTATGGACATTGATTGGTAAACTCAGTATTCCTTGTCCAGATGGCTAGCGGAGGACAAATAAACTTTGGCATGCATTTAAAAAATTCTTCTGATACTATATATAAAATTTACTAGTTCTCTGCAGAAGTCTTGAATGAAGCACAGATATTGTCATTAGATTGCTTTGGTCATATCCGTCTTATCCACATTTATTTTTAACAGTCACATAGTGTGGCCTCAAATACTTGAAGACACGACAAAAGGTTTCTTTGGTCTCCATTCTAAACTGGATCGTGAGAAGGCAGTGGATCAGCATAATGCAGGAGCTCAAGATATTTTTGGCAAAAACTTGACTAGTCTGTTTAATGATATGGAAGAATGAGTTAAGGGTGGCAGCACGAAACAGAAGGCCATGCTAGAAGTACACAAGACCTTGTTTTGTAAGTCCAAACATGACTTTTTCTTTCAATTGAAGGAAAGTTGCTTTACAGAATTTTGTTGCCAAACATCAGCATGAATGAGCCACAGGTATACATATGTCTCCTCCCTCCTGAACCTCTCTCCCATTTCCCTCCCCATTCCACCCCTAGCTTGTTGCAGAGCCCCTGAGTCATACAGCAAATTTCATTGGCATCTGTTTTTACGTAAGGTAATATATTTTCATGTTACTCTGCATTCATCTGACCCTCTCCTTCCTCCCCCTTGCCCATGCCCATAAGTCTGTTCTCTACATCTGTGACTCCTTGGCTGCCCTGCAAATAATTTCATCAGTACCACCTTTAGTTCAAGAATTTTTTTCCCCCCAAGCATTACTTATTTCTTATTCCAGTCTTACTGTCTTTAGTGTGAGACTGATTTCGAAACTGATATGAAAGTATTATTCTCAGCATGGAAAATTTGGAAGATGCAACATGGAAAATTTAAAAAGTCACGCAGAGGCTAGCCACTATGAGCTAACCCCTAAAACATTTATTGACTGATTTCTAGTTTCTCTTCTTTAACATTTTTTATCTACAATAATCCTGTGTATTCCTTTTAGTTAGGGATTCATTTTTAGACTATCCTGACTCTTCAACTAACTTCCAGTTTTAGGTCTCATACAGTGAGACATATGCCAAATGCTTCCTGAATACTATAGAACATATTTTATGTTTAAAATACTTCCAGGCTTATGTAGTGAGTCAATGATTTTAAGTTAATTTGTTACACATTTCAATGTAAAAGTCAATGTGTGAACTAACATATTCAAGATTTGGAAAAGGTGGCTTTTTTTGTCGTGTGCTAGAACTCCTCACCCGACCAAAGGTCATGGAGAAGTCTATTATTTTTCTAAAATGGTTATAGTGTTGCTGGTTTTTTTTTTTTTTTTTTTTGTAATTGAATTAGGGTTTGAGTTGCAAAGTTTGTGTTTCTGTTCATTTCATTCCATCTGTTCGGGTTTCTTTCTCTCTCCTGAGTCAGACAGTAATTTCCCATTGGTTGTCCAGTTACCAAGGTTGGTGTCCATGCATCCGTGCTGGTCTCTGCATTCATGTCCGGGTGTCCTGTGAAACACTAAGCTTAATTTATTTGGAAATGACCTAGCTGTTCAATACACTGTCATCACTCAGTTGAGCACAAGGATAGAAATTCAGGTGACCAAACTCCGGAGAAGCTAGTGTCAGAGCACCCCGGCCTGGTGTGCGTGCAGGGGGTTGGGAGGACGGGGGCAGGGCGCGGAGCAAGGAGATCTCAGGTGCCCTCGCACCTTGGGCCTCTCCAGGCCCGCCCCTACTCAGCGACTTCCCCCTGCCCCCATCGCATTCGCTTCTCAGGGCCGGGAGGCCTCTGCAGCTGCCCGGCATCCTGCCCGAGTCCCCCCCTGCCCACAAGCTGTCTTCGAGTCTCTCTCTGAGCCCTCGTCTCTTTCTGCCTCTGTCTCACCTGGCGTCGGTGCGTGCGAGTGCCTGTCCGTGTGCCTGGCTGTCGCTCGTCCGCTCTCTCAGGAAGGTCCTGTGCTGGGCCCGTGGCGTGGGGGCAGGGCGGGCCTCGGTTTGGGAACAGGGCGGGGCTGAGGCACTGCAGGGGGTTTGCACAGCCGGCAGGATGGGCGCCTGGGGCCCCGGCTGGGCTGCCCCTAAGCCCGCAGGAGGCTCCGGGTACCGTGGCCCCGGGCCGACGCCCCGCTCGTCCGGAGCCACGTCACCCTGAGCAGCGAACGGGATGGTGGGGGGCGGGGGGTGGGGGGGCACCGAGACGTCCTCCCCGCTCAAGCCACCCCCCTCCCCAACCCCCGCCAGAAATCCCGCAGCCTCGCCAGGCTGCTCGGGGTCCGGGAAGCGCCCCGGGCCGGGCCAGGCGCGTGCTGGCCAGGGGTGGCGTCGGCTGGTTTCCCAGCTGCAGGGCCTGTCCCGGTTTTTCCCATCAGTTTCAACAGTGACGGTCACCCCACATTGTGAGTCGTCTAGATTTCTCACTGACACCCCTGTTAGGGAGTGGCTTTTTAGAGAGATAGGGAAGGTCACTTGGGGGATGTTAGTCATGAGAGAAAATAAGGGCTCAGGTGGGATTGCGGATGTCATTCAGGGGGTAAATAGAGACAGTTGTTGCTGGTACCAAGACATGAAGTTTTTTTTCCCCCTTTTCCCAAAAGGCCATATTACGACCACATGGGGGCGCTGAGTAACAGCCCATAGCTCGGCTGGAAGGGTGGGCCTTTGATATTGATCCCTGTGAAGGGTTGGACATACCCCCAACCTTTGTCATTAATGCAGATGCAGCCCGGGCTGCTTAGGTTCAGTTGAGAAGCAGTGTGGTTTGCAAGTGAACATGCCTTGTATAGGGAGAGATCAATAGCCATACAGGGAGATATGATTAGAAAGAGGAAGAACATCATATGATGCATTTTACTTATCTGAGGCAGGATTGATGGGGTTCTGCTTGAACAAGAGCCTGAGATCTTCAACAGGTTCACAGGAATAGCTGTCCTCTGGCTTTGGAGTCTCAGTTTCTGTCTCCCCCTCCTGTAGGCCATAGGGTTTTATTCTAGAATTGTGGACCCAGGCAGATAGACCCATCACTTTTACAGCAGTTGAAGTCACTAGAACAACCTGATAAGGCCCTGTCCATTTCTCGGACAGCTGGTTTGGACTCCCTTTTTCTTGCTAGGTCTTTACTGATACTTGATCCCCTGGCTTTACCTGGGGATTTTTCAAGTGTTCCTGTGGTTTGTTCTCCATACCGTTGGAGTTCTTGCTGAAACCTTCCCAGGTCAATTATATGTTTTAAGAGTGTATTGGCATCCTCGTCAAGAAACAAATCAGAAGTTCAGAATGGTCGTCCATACATCATTTCATAAGGAGTTAACAATAGTGGCCATTTGGGGGATGTCCGTAGCCTCATGAGGGCTATGGGCAGCATATGTATCCACTTATTATGTGTTTCTGACATAGCTTAGCCAGAGCCCTTTTAAGAGTCTGGTTGGCTCTCTCTACATTTCCTGAAGCTTGAGGCCTCCAGGATGAGCGGAGCCGGTATTTTATGCCTAAGCATGCGGCTAGGTTCTGGGGTATCTTGGCTGTAAGTGAGGGCCCGTTGTCACTCTGAAGTGACCGAGGCAGCCCAAACCTAGGCACTATCTCCTTCAGCAGAGCTTTACAGACTTCTGTAGCTCTCTCAGTCTCCGTAGGGAACGCTTTGATCCATCCTGTGAATGTGTCAATAAAGACTAGCAAGTAAGAAAACCCTTGGGTCTTGGGCATGGCTGTAAATTCTAAATGTGGAGCGGCATTGCCAGTCCGCTCCTGGGTATGATCCACGATGTTGGACAGGTGTAATTAGAGGAGGTCTGGTTTTTGGGTTATTTTTTAGACAGGTGTCACAATTTTGTGTGACCTGTTTAACAACCTTAGCTAACTGCGGATGGGAGAGAATAGGCTTAAGCAATATATCTACATTATCTTTTCCAAAATGGGCGCTGTTATGTAAGGAGTTAGTAATGCTTTAAACCTGAGAATCAGGGAGTATTATTTGGGCCTGATCAGGCTGAAACCACCCATGTGACCCAATCTCCCAGCCCCACTCAGCATATCGGGAATGTCCCCCTGGGGTAAAATCTGGAGTCAGGGTTTCCTTGGGGAAAAGGGGGCAGATAGCAGTGGCAGAGGTAGCTTCCCCGGCAGCTCGTCCTGCCTCTTGATCAGCTTTCCTATTTCCCTGAGCCTCTTTTTCTTGCCCCTTTTGGTGACTCTTGCAGGGGATGACAGCTAATTTTGCAGGAAGTTTGACTGCCTCCAGGAGCCTGAGAATGAGCTCTTTGTGTTTAATAGCAGAGCTTCGGGCACTGAGCATCCCTCTTTCTTTCCAAATTGCTGCACGGGCATGCAGAATGAGGAAAGTATACTTAGAGTCCATACACACATTAATCCTCTTTCCTTCTCCTAACTACAAAGCTCTTGTCAGGGCAAAAAGTTCAGCTTTCTGGGCTGAGGTGTCTGGGGGAAGAGACCCACTTTCCTTAGTTTCTTCCAGGCTCGCTACAGCATATCCTGCTTTCCTCTCTCCCTTTTCTACAAAACTGCTGCCATCTGTGTGCCAGTTTTCCTCTGGGTCAGATAAAGGTGTCTCTGATAGGTCCCGGCGAGAAGAGTATAACTCGTCTGTGATTTGTATGCATTGGTGATCCAGAGGGGAGGTAGGGGGATCTGGCAGTAAGGTTGCTGGATTTAAAGTCTGGCAGACCCTCAACTTTATTTCTGGAGTGTCAAGGAGGAGGGCTTGGTATTGGGTGATCCTTCCCCCTGTCATCCACCTGTCCCCTTTCTTTTCCAAGACTGCTTGCACCCGGTGAGGCGTATACACTGTGGTTGGCTGACCCAGGGTCAGCTTAGATGCCTCCTTAACCATAAGAGCGGTGGCTGCTACTGCCTGGAGGCAAGTGGGCCACCCTCTGGCCACCTCATCTAGTTATTTTGAGAGATAAGCCACAGGTTGTAATACGGGCCCCATCATCTGCTCTAACACCCCAAGAGCAGTTCCTGTCCTTCCAGAAACATAGAGTCTAAAAGGCTTCTCCAGGTTGGGGAGGCCTAAAGCTGGGGCTGTAGTGATGGAATCTTTTAGGGCATTAAAGGCCACCTTGCAGGTCTCATGCCAGTCGAGTGGCTCTTCCTCTTTCCCCCTTAAATTTTCATATAGGGGTCTGGCCAGATTGCCATAATTAGGAACCCAGTTCCTGCAAAACCCGGTCCTCCCAAAAAATCCCCTAAGCTGTTATTTTGTTTGGGGGTACGGGGTATTTAAGATGAGGGATCTCACCTCGGGGTCAGGCATTCTTTTTCTCTCCGTAATTATAAATCCAAGGTATTTTACTTGGGTTAAGCCTATCTGAGCCTACTTGGGGGATACTCGATAACCCTTTTCATACAGGAACGTTAGCGTTTTAAATAGTGTCCACTTGAGAGCTGGTAAAATCTGGCCTAGCTATGAGCAAGTCATCCACATACTGTATTAGACTACTGTTTGTTAAAGTTAATTCCCTTAGTTCTCTCCCCGAGGAAGTCCCGAAGATATGAGGGCTGTCCCTAAACCCTTGGGGTAGTCGAGTCCAGTCGAGAGTTGTATGGTCTCTCTTGTTTCCAAGTCCCGCCACTCAAAATCAAAGAGTTTTTGGGATTCAGGAAGGAGAGGAATGCAAAAGAAAGCACCTTGAAGGTCCAAGACTGAGAAGTACTTGGCATTTCCTGGGACTTGGGATAGGAGGGTATATGGGTTTGGGACTATGGGGTGGATGGGAACCACAGCTTCATTAACAGCTCTTAGATCCTGGACGAATCGGTAAGATCCATCTGGTTTTTTGAACGGGTAAGATTGGGGTGTTGCAGGGGGACTCACAGCTGATTCGAGTTCCAGTATCTCGGTATTTGTTAACTAATGGTTTAAGACCCTCAAGAGCTACTGGTTTTAAGGGATATTGTCTTTTCCAGGGCTAGGGAGCATTTGGTCTGAGAGAAATCTTTACTGGTGGAACATTTATGGCTCAACCAGGGCTGGAGACATCCCACACCTGGGGATTGACATCATCTAGACAAGGGACAGACTCCTCCTTTTCTACCTCTGACTGTAAATATTCAGACATAGGCAAAGAAAATTATCGACTTCTACCTTTGTGTCCCCAAGTCACTCTGGTTTGGAGGCGAAAGTATTATTCTCACCATGGAAAATTTGGAAGCTGCAAACATGAAAAATTTAGAGTCACGCAGAGGCTAGTCACTCTAAGCTAACCCCTAAGACATTTATTGACTGATTTCTAGCTTCTCTTCTTTAACCTTTTTTATCTACAGTAATCCTGTGTGTTCCTTTTAGTTATGGATTCATTTTTAGACTATCCTGACTCTTCCACTACGTTCCAGTTTTGGGTCTGATACACTTACAGATGTGCCAAGTGCTTCCTGAATACTATAGAACATATTTTATGTTTAAAATACTTCCATGCTTATGTAGTGAGTCAATGATTTTAAGTTTATTTGTTACACATTTCAATGTAAAAATCAATGTGTGAACTAACATATTCACGACTTGGAAAAGTTGGCTTGTTTTTGGTGTGTGTTTGAACTCCTCACCCGACCAAAGGTCATGGAGAGGTCTATTGTTTTTCTAAAATGGTTATAGTGTTGTTTATTTTCTGGTAATTGAATTAGGGTGTGAGTTGCGAGGCTTGTGTTTCTGTTCATTTCATTCCATCTGTTCGGGTTTCTTTCTCTCTCCTGAGTCAGACAGTAATTTCCCATTTGTTGTCCAGTTACCAAGGTTGGTGTCCATGCATCCGTGCTGGTCTCTCCATACATGTCCGGGTGTCCTGTGAAACACTAAGCTTAATTTTTTGGAAATGACCTAGCTGTTCAATACACTGTCATCACTCAGTTGAGCAGAGGGAGAGAAATTCAAGTGACAAAACTCCAGAGAAGCTAGTGTCAGAGCGCCCCGGCATGGCATGCGTGCAGGGGGTTGGGGGGAGGGGGGCGGGGCGCAGAGCGTGGAGATCTCAGGTGTCCTCCCACCCTGGGCCTCTCCAGGCCCGCTGCTGCTCAGTGGCCTCCCCGCGCCCCCATCGCTTTGGCTGCTCAGGGCCGGGTGGTCTCTGTAGCTGCCCGGCATCCTGCCCGAGGCCCCCCCTGCCTACACGCTGTCCTCCAGTCTCTCTCTGAACCCTCGACACTTTCTGCCTCTGTCTCACCTGGCGTGGGTGCGTGCGAGTGCCTGTCCGTGTGCCTGGTTGTCGCTCGTCCGCTCTCTCAGGAAGGTCCTGTGCTGGGCCCGTGGCGTGGGGGCAGGGCGGGCCCCGGTTTGGGGACAGGGCGGGGCTGAGGCACTCCAGGGGGTTTGCACAGCCGGCAGGATGAGAGCCTGGGACCCCGGTGGGTGCCCCTAATCTCCAGGAGGCTCCGGGGACTGCAGACCCGGGCCACAGCCCCGCTCTTCCGGAGCCACCTGACCCTGAGCAGCAATCGGGATGGTGGGTGACAGGGGGTGAGGGGGCACCGAGATGTCCTCGCTGGTCTACCCACCCCCCCTCCCCCCACCCCAGGTTCCGCAGGCACGCCAGGCCCCGGCCGGCCAGGCCAGACTGGTGCTGGCCTGGGCTCGCGGTGTGCGGAGCGGGGACGCCCTCCACTGGCCGCCGAGCTGCTGGCTCTGGCCGGCCGGAGTCCAGTCGCGGGTCGTGCGGCTCAAGTGCAGCGCCAGCCCGCTCGAGAACTGCAGCCCCAGGCCCGAACGGCAGGTCAGACCGCAAGGGAGGCGCAACGCGGGGCTCCTGCAGCGCCTGGCAGCCGCCTCCGTCTAAGGCCATACCACCTTGAACGTGCCCTCTCTCCTCTGATCTGGGAAACTGAGCAGGGTCGGGCCTGGTCAGTACTTGGATGGGAGACCGTCTAGAAGTTAGGCGATTTTTTTTGATTTTTCTGAATGCCTACTTCAGAAAGTTAGAATCGGATGACTTCACACAGTAAAACGAATCATATTTTCATACATAATCTTAAGAATCCAGCAGCTGGTCATTCTTTTTCCTGTCCTAACACAGCTAACTGGAAATCAGTTGTAGTAAGTTCTACTGACTTCAGACCCTCATCCCTAAGGGAAGATATATAGGAAAACCCATAATATATCTAAATAAACATGAAAGATACAATGATGAGAAAGAAAAAAATTTCTCAGTGACATCTTAGTTGGTATCGGAAACACGATGATTATGAAAGCACAGCCCATAATCAAGTCCAGGCCATTGAAGCCTGTGACCGTCACTGAGGGTTGACTTCCCTTTCAGCTGAGGTCGTAAAAAGTGCTTTGTAAAATTCTGAGGTTTGAAGCACTTGTAACCTCCCGAAGAGACTGCAATCAGAAGGGTTTCTAGAATATCCTGACGCTGTGGTGAGCTCAAGCAATACATACTCCAGAGGACGGAAGACAGACATGTTGGGAAGTGGAATGACTTCTACTGCACTTAGGGAGGAAGGGCATGTTCAAGTGGAGAAGCAACACCTCAGTGATGGAATCTTAAAAGACTCCACACATGGAGAAGGAAATGGCAACCCACTCCAGTATTCTTGCTTGGAAAACTCCATGGGCAGAGGAGTCTGGCGGACTGAAGTCCACGGGATTCCATGACTGACCGTGTGTGCACGAGGGTGGAGGGAGACGGGCTGGTAGCAAGAAACTGGTAGAAGTAAAAAATAAGAAAAATATATAAAGTAAAGACTCGATAAATATGACAACGACTGGTAGGAATAAACCTTCAGAAGTGCCTTCTCAGACCTCCCGTCAGAAGCACAAGCGTAATAAAGACACTGAGTTTTCACGGTCTCACACAAAATTAGACTGGTTTATGACAATGGGCAGAGAGGCTCCTCTAAGACATCGGGGCTGGGCTTTACTGGAGGATGCACATCGATTGAGTGCATGGCTGTGTGTTATGGAAATATGTCTTACTGGCAGGGCGAAGGCATCTTCTTGAAGAACACAGCAAATAACACCACAAATTCACGGAACTTGGCTACAATGACAATAGCTGATTTCGTGATGTCTACTGCTTGCCAGAGCTGGGATTGCCTCTGCCATTAAGTACCTCAGTGGCCAGCTGTGATAGTAGCCATTACTTTCTCACTTAGAAACTTGCCATGTGCACTAGCGCAAGAACAGTGAAAGCTCCCCAGAGAAGCAAGTCAGGCAGACATGCTTCTGTTTTCTCACAGAAGCTGCTTATGACCGGCCCTGCTCACAGACAGATTGCTAATTCCAAATCGATAGAAAGTTATGCAGATATTCTTTAGCAACTGAGCCACCAGTGAAGCCCTACTAGCTCAGTTGCTAAAGAATCTGCCTGCAACGCAGGAGACCCCGCTTTGAGTCCTGGGTCGGGAAGATCCGCTGGAGAAAGGATAGGCTACCCACTCCAGTATTCTGGCCTAGAGAATTCCATGGACTGTATAGTCCTTGGGGCTGGAAAGAGTCAGGCACGAACTGAGCCACTTTCACCTGCACATGCAGATATCACTTAAAAAAAAAAATGTGGTAACAGATCTAGGACCTCTGTCAAGCTCATGAGTGAGTACTATAAATATACAGAATCAGCTTTGTCCTGCATTGTTACTACCATCCTGTATTTGCTTTGAGAGGAGTTGAGCTACTCTTGGTACAGAGGAATGATTCTTTACCAACTGAGCCACAAGGGAAGCCCACTAATACTGGAGTGGGTAGCCTATCCCTTCTCCAGCAGATCTTCCTGACCCAGGAATTGAACCAGGGTCTCCTGCCTGAGTAACACATATTGGGTAAAAAACGGTGAGGGGGCAGAACTAGGGACATTGATTGGTAAAATCAGTTTTCCTTGTCTAGATGGCTAGCGGAGGCGAAAGAAATGTTGGTGTGGATTTACAAAATTCTTCTGATACGAAACAAAAAATTTACTAGTTCTCTGCAGATCTTTAATGAAGCATAGATATTGTCATTAGATTGCTTTGGTCATATCCGTCTTATCCACATTTATTTTTTAAAATCACATAGAGTGGCTTCAATCACTTGAAGAAACGACAAAAGGTTTCTTTGGTCTCCATTCTATACTGGATCGAGAGAAGGCAGTTGATCAGCATGATGCAGGAGCTCAAGATGTTTTTGGCAAAAACTTGACTAGTCTGTTTAATGATATGGAAGAATGAATTAAGGATGGCAGCACGAAACAGAAGGCCATGCTAGAAGTACACAAGACCTTGTTTGGTAAGTCCAAACATGACTTTTTCTTTCAATTGAAGGATAGTTGCTTTACAGAATTTTGTTGCCAAACATCAACGTGAATGAGCCACAGGTGTCCATATGTCTCCTCCCTCCTGAACCTCTCTCCCATCTTCTCCTCTCCGTTCCACCCCTCTAGCTTGTTGCAGAGCCCCTGTTTGAGTCCCCTGAGTCATACAGCAAATTGCATTGTCATCTCTTTTAACGTATGGTACTATGTTTCCATGTTCCTCTGCATTCATCTCACCCTCTTCTTCCTCAAACCTGCCAGTGTCCATAAGTCTGTTCTCTACATCTGTGACTCCTTGGCTGCCCTGCAAATAATTTCATCAGTACCACATTTAGTTCAAGCATTTCTTCCCCCCCCCACAAGCATTTGTTATTTCTTATTCCACTCTTACTGTCTTTAGTGTGAGACTGATCTCGAAACTGATATGAAAGTATTATTCTCAGCATGGAAAATTTGGAAGATGCAAACATGAAAAATTTAAAAAGTAACGCAGAGGCTAGTCACTCTAGGCTAACCCCTAAAACATTTATTGACTGATTTCTAGTTTCTCTTCTTTAACCTTTTGATCTACGTAATCCTGTGTATTCCTTCTAGTTAGGAATTCATTTTTTGACTATCCTGATTCTTCCATTAAGTTCCAGTTTAGGGTCTGATACACTTACAGATGTGCCAAGTGCTTCCTGAATACTATAGAACATATTTTATGTTTAAAATACTTCCATGCGTATGTAGTGAGTCAATGATTTTAAGTTTATTTTTTACACATTTCAATGTAAAATTCAATGTGTGAACTAACATATTCTCGATTTGGAAAAGGTGGCTTTTTTTGTTGTGTGTAAGAACTCCTCACTGGACCAAAGGTCATGGAGAGGTCTATTGTTTTCTAAAATGGTTATAGTGTTGTTGTTTTTTTCGGTAATTGAATTGGGGTGTGAGTTGCAAAGTTTGTGTTTCTGTTCATGTTTTCCATCTGTTCCGGTTTCTTTCTCTCTCCGGAGTCAGACAATAATTTCCCATTGGTTGTCCAGTTACCAAGGTTGGTGTGCATGCATCCGTGCTGGTATCTGCATTCATGTCCGGGTGTCCTGTGAAACACTAAGTTTAATTTATTTGGAAATGACCTAGCTGTGCAATATACTGTCATCACTCATTTGAGCACAAGGATAGAAATTCACGTCATCAAACTCGGGAGAAGCTTTCGTCGGAGAGGGGCGTGCGTTCAGGGGGTTGGGGTGGGAGGGGCGCGGACCGCGGATATCTCAGGTGCCCTCCCAACCTGGGCGTCTGCAGGCCTGCCTCTGCTCGGCAGCCTTCCCCCGGACCCATCGCGTTTGCTGCTCAGGACCGGGTGGTCTCTGAAGCTGCCCGGCATCCTGCCCGAAGCCCCCCCTGCCCACATGCTGTCTTCCGGTGTCTCTGAACCCTCGTCTCTTTCTGCCTCTGTCTCACCTGACGTGGGTGCGTGCGAGTGCCTGTCCGTGTGCCTGGCTGTCGCTCGTCCGCTCTCTCAGGAATGTCCTGTGCTGGGCCAGTGGCGTGGGGGCAGGGCCGGCCTCGGTTTGGGGACAGGGCGGGGCTGAGGCACTCCAGGGGGTTTGCACAGCCGGCAGGATGGGCGCCTGGGGCCCCGGCTGGGCTGCACCTAAGCCCGCAGGAGGCTCCGGGGACCCCGGCCCCGGGCCGACGCCCCGCTCGTCCGGAGCCACGTGACCCTGAGCAGCGAACGGGATGGTGGGGGGCTGGGGGTGGGGGGGCACCGAGACGTCCTCCCCGCTCAAGCCACCCCCCTCCCCAACACCCGCCAGAGTCCCGCAGCCTCGCCAGGCCGCTCCGTGTCCGGGAAGCGCCCCAGGCCGGGCCAGGCGGGTGCTGGCCAGGGGTGGCGTCGGCTGGTCTCCCAGCTGCAGGGCCTGTCCCGGTTTTTCCCATCAGTTTCAACAGTGACGGTCACCCCACATTGTGAGTCGTCTAGATTTCTCACTGACACCCCTGTTAGGGAGTGGCTTTTTAGAGAGATATGGAAGGTCACTTGGGGGATGTTAGTCATGAGAGAAAACAAGGGCTCAGGTGGGATTGCAGATGTCATCCAGGGGGTAAATACAGACAGTTGTTGCTGATACCAAGACATGAAGTTTTTTTTCCCTCTTTTCCCAAAAGGCCATATTACGACCACATGGGGGCGCTGAGTAACAGCCCATAGCTCGGCTGGAAGGGTGGGCCTTTGATATTGATACCCTGGTATGGGTTGGACATACCCCCAACCTTTGTCATTAATGCAGATGCAGCCCGGGCTGCTTAGGTTGAGTTGAGAAGCAGTGTGGTTTGCAAGTGAACATGCCTCGTTTAGGGAGAGATCAATAGCCATACAGGGAGATATGATTAGAAAGAGGAAGAACATCATATGATGCATTTTACTTATCTGAGGCAGGATTGATGGGGTTCTGCTTGAACAAGAGCCTGAGATCTTCAACAGGTTCACAGGAATAGCTGTCCTCTGGCTTTGGAGTCTCAGTTTCTGTCTCCCCCTCCTGTAGGCCATAGGGTTTTATTCTAGAATTGTGGACCCAGGCAGATAGACCCTTCACTTTTAGAGCAGTTGAAGTCACTAGAACAACCTGATATGGCCTTCTCCATTTCTCGGACAGCTGGTTTGGACTCCCTTTTTCTTGCCAGGTCTTTACTGATACTTGATCCCCTGGCTTTACCTGGGGATTTTTCAAGTCTTCCTGTGGTTTGTTCTCCATACCGTTGGAGTTCTTGCTGAAACCTTCCCAGGTCAATTATATGTTTTAAGAGTGTATTGGCATCCTCGTCAAGAAACAAATCAGAAGTTAAGAATGGTCGTCCATACATCATTTCATAAGGACTTAACAATAGTGGCCATTTGGGGGATGTCCGTAGCCTCATGAGGGCTATGGGCAGCATATGTGACCACTTATTATGTGTTTCTGACATAGCTTAGCCAGAGCCCTTTTAAGAGTCTGGTTGGCTCTCTCTACCTTTCCTGAAGCTTGAGGCCTCCAGGATGAGCGGAGCTGGTATTTTATGCCTAAGCATGCGGCTAGGTTCTGGGGTATCGTGGCTGTAAGTGAGGGCCCGTTGTCACTCTAAAGTGACCGAGGCAGCCCAAACCTAGGCACTATCTCCTTCAGCAGAGCTTTACAGACTTCTGTAGCTCTCTCAGTCTCAGTAGGGAACGCTTCGATCCATCCTGTGAATGTGTCAATAAAGACTAGCAAGTAAGAAAACCCTTGGGTCTTGGTCATGGCTGTAAATTCTAAATGCGGAGCGGCATTGCCAGTCCGCACCTGGGTATGATCCCCGATGTTGGACAGGTGTAATTAGAGGAGGTCTGATTTTTGGGTTATTTTTTAGACAGGTGTCACAATTTTGTGTGACTTGTTTAACAACCTTAGCTAACCCGGATGTGAGAGAATAGGCTTAAGCAAGATTTCTAGATTATCTTTTCCAAAATGGGCGCTCTTATGTAAGGAGTTAGTAATGTTTTAAACGTGAGAATCAGGGAGTATTATTTGGGCCTGATCAGGCTGAAACCACCCATGTGACCCAATCTCCCAACCCCGCTCAGCATATCGGGAATGTCCCCCTGGGGTAAAATCTGGAGTCAGGGTTTCCTTGGGGAAAAGGGGGTAGATAGCAGTGGCAGAGGTAGCTTCCCCGGCAGCTCGTCCTGCCTCTTGATCAGCTTTCCTATTTCCCTGAGCCTCTTTTTCTTGCCCCTTTTGGTGACTCTTGCAGTGGATGACAGCTAATTTTGCAGGAAGTTTGACTGCATCCAGGAGCCTGAGTATGAGCTCTTTGTGTTTAATAGCAGAGCTTCGGGCACTGAGCATCCCTCTTTCTTTCCAAATTGCTGCACGGGCATGCAGAATGAGGAAAGCATACTTAGAGTCCATACACACATTAATCCTCTTTCCTTCTCCTAACTCCAAAGCTCTTGTCAGGGCAAAAAGTTCAGCTTTCTGGGCTGAGGTGTCTGGGGGAAGAGATCCACTTTCCTTAGTTTCTTCCAGGCTCGCTACAGCATATCCTCCTTTCCTCTCTCCCTTTTCTACAAAACTGCTGCCATTTGTGTGCCAGTTTTCCTCTGGGTCAGATAAAGGTGTCTCTGATAGGTCCCGGCGAGAAGAGTATAACTCGTCTGTGATTTGTATGCATTGGTGATCCAGAGGGGAGGTAGGGGGATCTGGCAGTAAGGTTGCTGGATTTAAAGTCTGGCAGACCCTCAACTTTATTTCTGGAGTGTCAAGGAGGAGGGCTTGGTATTGGGTGATCCTTCCCCCTGTCATCCACCAGTCCCTTTTCGATTCCAAGAGTGCTTGCACCCGGTGAGGCGTATACACTGTGGTGGGCTGACCCAGGGTCAGCTTAGATGCCTCCTTAACCATAAGAGCGGTGAGTGCTACTGCCCGGAGGCAAGTGGGCCACCCTCTGGCCACCTCATCTAATTATTTTGAGAGATAAGACACAGGTTGTAATACGGGCCCCATCATCTCCTCTAACACCCCAAGGGCAGTTCCTGTCCTTCCAGAAACATAGAGTCTAAAAGGCTTCTCCAGGTTGGGGAGGCCTAAAGCTGGGGCTGTAGTGATGGACTCTTTTAGGACATTAAAGGCCACCTTACAGGTCTCATGCCAGTCGAGTGGCTCTTCCTCTTTCCCCCTTAAATTTTCATATAGGGGTCTGGCCAGATTGCCATAATTAGGAATCCAGATCCTGCAAAACCCGGTCCTTCCTAAAAATCCCCTAAGCTGTTGTTTTGTTTGGGGGTACGGGGTATTTAAGATGAGGGATCTCCCCTCGGGGTCAGGCATTCTTTTTCTCTCCGTAATTATAAATCCAGGGTATTTTACTTGGGTTAAGCTAATCTGAGCCTACTTGGGGGATACTCGATAACCCTTTTCATACAGGAAAGTTAGCGTTTTAAGTAGTGTCCATTTGAGAGCTGGTAAAATCTGGCCGAGCTATGAGCAAGTCATCCACATACTGTATTAGACTACTGTTTGTTAAAGTTAATTCCCTTAGTTCTCTCCCCGAGGAAGTCCCGAAGATATGAGGGCTGTCCCTAAACCCTTGGGGTAGTCGAGTCCAGTCGAGAGTTGTATGGTCTCTCTTGTTTCCAAGTCCCGCCACTCAAAAGCAAAGAGATTTTGGTATTCAGGATGGAGAGGAATGCAAAAGAAAGCACCTTGAAGGTCCAAGACTGAGAAGTACTTGGCATTTCCTGGGACTTGGGATAGGAAGGTATATGGGTTTGGGACTATGGGTTGGATGGGAACCACAGCTTCATTAACAGCTCTTAGATCCTGGACGAATCGGTAAGATCCATCTGGTTTTTGAACGGGCAAGATTGGAGTGTTGCAGGGGGACTCACAGCTGATTCGAGTTCCAGTATCTCGGTATTTGTTAACTAATGGTTTAAGACCCTCAAGAGCTACTGGTTTTAAGGGATATTGTCTTTTCCAGGGCTAGGGAGCATTTGGTCTCAGAGAAATCTTTACTGGTGGAACATTTATGGCTCAACCAGGGCTGGAGACATCCCACACCTGGGGATTGACCTCATCTAGACAAGGGACAGACTCCTCCTTTTCTACCTCTGACTCTAAATATTCAGACATAGGCAAAGAAAATTATCGACTTCTACCTTTGTGTCCCCAAGTCACTCTGGTTTGGAGGCGAAAGTATTATTCTCAAAATGGAAAATTTGGAAGCTGCAAACATGAAAAATTTAAAGAGTCACGCAGAGGCTAGTCACTCTAATCTAACCCCTAAGACATTTATTGACTGATTTCTAGCTTCTCTTCTTTAACCTTTTTTATCTACAGTAATCCTGTGTGTTCCTTTTAGTTAGGGATTCATTTTTAGACTATCCTGACTCTTCCACCACGTTCCAGTTTTGGGTCTGATACACTTAGAGATGTGCCAAGTGCTTCCTGAATACTATAGAAAATATTTTATATTTAAAATACTTCCATGCTTATGTAGTGAGTCAATGATTTTAAGTTTATTTGTTACACATTGCAATGTAAAAGTCAATGTGTGAACTAACATATTCACGACTTGAAAAAGTTGGCTTTTTTTTGCTGTGTGTTTGAACTCCTCACCCGACCAAAGGTCATGGAGAGGTCTATTGTTTTTCTAAAATGGTTATAGTGTTGTTTATTTTCTGGTAATTGAATTAGGGTGTGAGTTGCAAAGCCTGTGTTTCTGTTCATTTCATTCCATCTGTTCGGGTTTCTTTCTCTCTCCTGAGTCAGACAGTAATTTCCCATTGGTTGTCCAGTTACCAAGGTTGGTGTCCATGCATCCGTGCTGGTCTCTCCATACATGCCCGGGTGTCCTGTGAAACACTAAGCTTAATTTATTTGGAAATGACCTAGCTGTTCAATACACTGTCATCACTCAGTTGAGCAGAGGGAGAGAAATTCAAGTGACAAAACTCCAGAGAAGCTAGTGTCAGAGCGCCCCGGCGTGGCATGGGTGCAGGGGGTTGGGGGGAGGGGGGCGGGGGGTGGAGCGCGGAGATCTCAGGTGTCCTCCCACCCTCGGCCTCTCCAGGCCCGCCGCTGCTCAGTGGCCTCCCCCGGCCCCCATCGCTTGGCTGCTCAGGGCCGGGTGGTCCCTGCAGCTGCCCGGCATCCTGCCCGAGGCCCCTCCTGCCCACAGGCTGTCTTCCAGTCTCTCTCTGAACCCTCGACTCTTTCTGCCTCTGTCTCACCTGGCGAGGGTGCGTGCGAGTGCCTGTCCGTGTGCCTGGCTGTCGCTCGTTCCCTCTCTCAGGAAGGTCCTGTGCTGGGCCCGTGGCGTGGGGGCAGGGCGGGCCTTGGTTTGGGGACAGGGTGGGGCTGAGGCACTCCAGGAGGTTTGCACAGCCGGCAGGATGGGCGCCTGGGGCCCCGGCTGGGCTGCCCCTAAGCCCGCAGGAGGCTCCGGGGACCGCGGCCCCGGGCCGACGCCCCACTTGTCCGGAGCCACGTGACCCTGAGCAGCGAACGGGATGGTGGGGGGCGTGGGGTGGGGGGGCACCGAGACGTCCTCCCCGCTCAAGCCACCCCCATCCCCAACCCCCAGCAGAGCTCCCGCAGCCTCGCCAGGCCGCTCGTGGTCCGGGAAGCGCCCCGGGCCGGGCCAGACGCGTGCTGGCCGGAGGTGGCGTCGGCTGGTCTCCCAGCTGCAGGGCCAGTCCCGGTTTTTTCCATCAGTTTCAACATTGACGGTCACCCCACATTGTGAGTCGTCTAGATTTCTCACTGACACCCCTGTTAGGGAGTGGCTTTTTAGAGAGATAGGGAAGGCCACTTGAGGGATGTTAGTCATGAGAGAAAATAAGGGCTCAGGTGGGATTGCAGATGTCATCCAGGGGGTAAATAGAGACAGTTGTTGCTGGTACCAAGACATGAAGTTTTTTTTTCCCTTTCCCCAAAAGGCCATATTACGACCACATGGGGGCTCTGAGTAACAGTCCATAGCTCGGCTGGAAGGGTGGGCCTTTGATAGTGATACCCTGGGATGGGTTGGACATACCCCCAACCTTTGTCATTAATGCAGATGCAGCCCGGTCTGCTTATGTTCATTTGAGAAGCAGTGTGGTTTGCAAGTGAACATGCCTCGTTTAGGGAGAGATCAATAGCCATACAGGGAGATATGATTAGAAAGAGGAAGAACATCATATGATGCATTTTACTTATCTGAGGCAGGATTGATGGGCTTCTGCTTGAACAAGAGCCTGAGATCTTCAACAGGTTCACAGGAGTAGCTGTCCTCTGGCTTTGGAGTCTCAGTTTCTGTCTCCCCCTCCTGTACGCCATAGGGTTTTATTCTAGAATTGTGGACCCAGGCAGATAGACCCTTCACTTTTACAGCAGTTGAAGTCACTAGAACAACCTGATATGGCCTTCTCCATTTCTCGGACAGCTGGTTTGGACTCCCTTTTTCTTGCCAGGTCTTTACTGATACTTGATCCCCTGGCTTTACCTGGGGATTTTTCAAGTCTTCCTGTGGTTTGTTCTCCATACCGTTGGAGTTCTTGCTGAAACCTTCCCAGGTCAATTATATGTTTTAAGAGTGTATTGGCATCCTCGTCAAGAAACAAATCAGAAGTTAAGAATGGTCGTCCATACATCATTTCATAAGGACTTAACAATAGTGGCCGTTTGGGGGATATCCGTAGCCTCATGAGGGCTATGGGCAGCATATGTGTCCACTTATTATGTGTTTGTGACATAGCTTAGCCAGAGCCCTTTTAAGACTCTGGTTGGCTCTCTCTACCTTTCCTGAAGCTTGAGGCCTCCAGGATGAGCGGAGCCAGTATTTTATGCCTAAGCATGCGGCTAGGTTCTGGGGTATCGTGGCTGTAAGTGAGGGTCCGTTGTCACTCTGAAGTGACCGAGGCAGCCCAAACCTAGGCACTATCTCCTTCAGCAGAGCTTTACAGACTTCTGTAGCTCTCTCAGTCTCAGTAGGGAACGCTTCGATCCATCCTGTGAATGTGTCAATAAAGATTAGCAAGTAAGAAAACCGTTGGGTCTTGGGCATGGCTGTAAATTCTAAATGCGGAGCGGCATTGCCAGTCCGCTCCGGGGTATGATCCCGGATGTTGGACAGGTGTAATTAGAGGAGGTCTGGTTTTTGGGTTATTTTTTAGACAGGTGTCACAATTTTGTGTGACTTGTTTAACAACCTTAGCTAACTGGGGATGGGAGAGAATAGGCTTAAGCAAGATTTCTAGATTATCTTTTCCAAAATGGGCGCTCTTATATAAGGAGTTAGTAATGTTTTAAACCTGAGAATCAGGGAGTATTATTTGGGCCTGATCAGGCTGAAACCACCCATGTGACCCAATTTCCCAGCCCCGCTCAGCATATAGGGAATGTCCCCCTGGGGTAAAATCTGGAGTCAGGGTTTCCTTGGGAAAAAGGGGGCAGATAGCAGTGGCAGAGGTAGCTTCCCCGGCAGCTCGTCCTGCCTCTTGATCAGCTTTCCTATTTCCCTGAGCCTCTTTTTCTTGCCCCTTTTGGTGACTCTTGCAGTGGATGACAGCTAATTTTGCAGGAAGTTTGACTGCCTCCAGGAGCCTGAGTATGAACTCTTTGTGTTTAATAGCAGAGCTTCGGGCACTGAGCATCCCTTTTTCTTTCCAAATTGCTGCACGGGCATGCAGAATGAGGAAAGCATACTTAGAGTCCATAAACACATTAATCCTCTTTCCTTCTCCTAACTCCAAAGCTCTTGTCAGGGCAAAAAGTTCAGCTTTCTGGGCTGAGGTGTCTGGGGGAAGAGACCCACTTTCCTTAGTTTCTTCCAGGCTCGCTACAGCATATCCTGCTTTCCTCTCTCCCTTTTCTACAAAACTGCTGCCATCTGTGGGCCAGTTTTCCTCTGGGTCAGATAAGGGTGTCTCTGATAGGTCCCGGCGAGAAGGGTATATCTCGTCTGTGATTTGTATGCATTGGTGATCCAGAGGGGAGGTAGGGGGATCTGGCAGTAAGGTTGCTGGATTTAAAGTCTGGCAGACCCTCAACTTTATTTCTGGAGTGTCAAGGAGGAGGGCTTGGTATTGGTTGATCCTTCCCCCTGTCATCCACCTGTCCCCTTTCGTTTCCAAGACTGCTTGCACACGGTGAGGTGTATACACTGTGGTGGGCTGACCCAGGGTCAGCTTAGATGCCTCCTTTACCATAAGAGCAGTGGCTGCTACTGCCTGGAGGCAAGTGGGCCACCCTCTGGCCACCTCATCTAATTATTTTTAGAGATAAGCCACAGGATGTAATACGGGCCCCATCATCTGCTCTAACACCCCAAGAGCAGTTCCTGTCCTTCCAGAAACATAGAGTCTAAAAGGCTTCTGCAGGTTGGGGAGGCCTAAAGCTGGGGCTGTAGTGATGGACTCTTTTAGGGCATTAAAGGCCACCTTGCAGGTCTCATGCCAGTCGAGTGGCTCTTCCTCTTTCCCCCTTAAATTTTCATATAGTGGTCTGGCCAGATTGCCATAATTAGAAATCCAGATCCTGCAAAACCCAGTCCATCCTAAAAATCCCCTAAGCTGTTTTTTTTTTTTTGGGCCTACGGGGTATTTAAGATGAGGGATCTCCCCTCGGGGTCAGGCATTCTTTTTCTCTCCGTAATTATAAATCCAAGGTATTTTACTTGGGTTAAGCTAATCTGAGCCTACTTGGGGGATACTCGATAACCATTTTCATATAGGAAATTTAGCCTTTTAAATAGTGTCCATTTGAGAGCTGGTAAGATCTGGCCTAGCTATGAGCAAGTCATCCACATACTGTATTAGACTACTGTTTGTTGAAGTTAATTCCCTTAGTTCTCTCCCCGAGGAAGTCCCGAAGATATGAGGGCTGTCCCTAAACCCTTGGGGTAGTCGAGTCCAGTCGAGAGTTGTATGGTCTCTCTTGTTTCCAAGTCCCGCCACTCAAAAGCAAAGAGTTTTTGGGATTCAGGATGGAGAGGAATGCAAAAGAAAGCACCTTGAAGGTCCAAGACTGAGAAGTACTTGGCATTTCCTGGGACTTGGGATAGGAGGGTATATGGGTTTGGGACTATGGGTTGGATGGGAACCACAGCTTCATTAACAGCTCTTAGATCCTGGACGAATCGGTAAGATCCATCTGGCTTTTGAACGGGCAAGATTGGGGTGTGACAGGGGGACTCACAGCTGATTCGAATTCCAGTAACTCGGTATTTTTTAACTAATGGTTTAAGACCCTCAAGAGCTTCTGGTTTTAAGGGATATTGTCTTTTCCAGGGCTAGGGAGCATTTGGTGTCAGAGAAATCTTTACTGGTGGAACATTTATGGCTAAACCAGGGCTGGAGACATCCCACACCTGGGGATTGACCTCATCTAGACAAGGGACAGACTCCTCCTTTTCTACCTCTGACTGTAAATATTCAGACATAGGCAAAGAAAATTATCGACTTCTACCTTTGTGTCCCCAAGTCACTCTGGTTTGGAGGCGAAAGTATTATTCTCACCATGGAAAATTTGGAAGCTGCAAACATGAAAAATTTAAAGAGTCACGCAGCGGCTAGTCACTCTAATCTAACCCCTAAGACATTTATTGACTGATTTCTAGCTTCTCTTCTTTAACCTTTTTTATCTACAGTAATCCTGTGTGTTCCTTTTAGTTAGGGATTCATTGTTAAACTATCCTGACTCTTCCACTACGTTCCAGTTTTGGGTCTGATACACTTACAGATGTGCCAAGTGCTTCCTGAATACTATAGAGCATATTTTCTGTTTAAAACACTTCCATGCTTATGTAGTGAGTGAATGATTTTAAGTTTTTTTGTTACACATTTCAATGTAAAAGTCAATGTGTGAACTAACATATTCACGACTTGGAAAAGTTGGCTTTTTTTTGTTTTGTGTTTGAACTCCTCACCCGACCAAAGGTCATGGAGAGGTCTATTGTTTTTCTAAAATGGTTATAGTGTTGTTTATTTTCTGGTAATTGAATTAGGGTGTGAGTTGCAAAGCCTGTGTTTCTGTTCATTTCATTCCATCTGTTCGGGTTTCTTTCTCTCTCCTGAGTCAGACAGTAATTTCCCATTGGTTGTCCAGTTACCAAGGTTGGTGTCCATGCATCCGTGCTGGTCTCTCCATACATGTCCGGGTGTCCTGTGAAACACTAAGCTTAAATTATTTGGAAATGACCTAGCTGTTCAATACACTGTCATCACTCAGTTGAGCAGAGGGAGAGAAATTCAAGTGACAAAACTCCAGAGAAGGTAGTGTCAAAGCGTCCCGGCGTGCCATGCATGCAGGGGATTGGGGGGAGGGGGTGGTGCGCGGAGTGCGGAGATCTCAGGTGTCCTCACACCCTGGGCCTCTCCAGGTCCGCCGCTGCTCAGTGGCCTCCCCCCGCCCCCATCGCTTTGGCTGCTCAGGGCCGGGTGGTTTCTGCAGCTGCCCGGCATCCTGACCGAGGCCCCCCATGCCCACACGCTGTCTTCCAGTCTCTCTCTGAACCCTCGACTCTTTCTGCCTCTGTCTCACCTGGTGTGGGTGCGTGCGAGTGCATGTGCGTGTCGTGGGCTGTCACTCGTCTGCTCTCCCAGGAAGGTCCTGTGCTGGGCCCGTGGCGTGGGGGCAGGGCGGGCCTCGGTAGGGCGAAAAGGCGGGGCTGAGGCGCTCCAGGGGGTTTGCACAGCCGGCAGGACGGGCGCCTGGGGCCCCGGCTGGGCTACCTCTAAGCCCGCCGGAGGCTCCGGGGACCGCGGTCCCGGGCCGAAGCCCCACCCGTCCGTAGCCACGTGACCCTGAGCAGCGATAGGGATGGTGGGGGGCAGGGGGTGAGGGGGCACCGAGACGTCCTCGCTGCTCTACCCACCCCCCTCCCCCCACCCCAGGTCCCGCAGGCATGCCAGGCCCCGGCCGGGCTAGACGTGTGCTGGCCGGGGTTGGCAGTGTGCGGGGCCGTGGCGCCCTCCGCTGGCCCCCGAGCTGCCGGCCCTGGTTGGTCGGAGTCCAGTCGCGGGTCGTGCGGCTCAAGTGCAGCATGCGCCAGGTCGAGAGCTGTGGCCCCAGGCCCGAAGGGCATGTCAGAATGCATGGGAGGCGCCGCGCGGAGCTCTTGGGGGGCCTGACAGCCGCCTCGGTCTAAGGCCATAGCACCCTGAATGTGCCCTATGTCCTCTGATCTGGGAAAATGAGTAGGGCCGGGCCTGGTCAGTACTTGCATGGGAGACCGCCTAGTAGTTACGCGGTTTTGTGATTTTTCTGAATGCCTAATTCAGAAAGTTAGAATTGGATGACTGCACACAGGAAAACGAATAATGTTTTCGTACATAAACTTAAGAATCCAGCAGCTGGTCTTTCTTTTTCCTGTCCTAACACAGCTAACTGGAAGTCAGTTGCAGTAAGTTCTACTGACTTAAGACCCTCATCCCTAACGGAAGGTATATAGGAAAACCCAGAGTATATCTAAATAAACATGAAAAATAGAACGATGAGAAAAAAAAAATTCTCAGTGACATCTTAGTTGGTACATGAAACACGATGATTATGAAAGCACAACCCTTAATCAAGTCCAGGCCATTGAAGCCTGTGACTTTCACTGAGTGTTGACTTCCCTTTCAGCTGAGGTTGTAACAAATGCTTTGTAAAATCCTGAGGTTTGAAGCACTTGTAACCTCCTGAAGAGACTGCAATCAGAAGGCTTTCTAGAATATCCTGACGCTGTGGTGAGCTCATGCAATACATTCTGCAGAGGTCGGAAGACAGACATGTTGGGAAGTGGGGATGACTTCTACTGCACTTAGGGAGAAAGGGCATGTACAAGTGGAGAAGCAACACCACAGTGACGGAATCTTTAAAGACTCCATACATGGAGAAGGAAATGGCAACCCACTCCAGTATTCTTGGCTGGACAAATCCATGGACAGAGGAGTCTGGCGGGCTGAAGTCCACGGGATTCCATGACTGATCGTGTGTGCACGAGGGTGGAGGGAGACGGGTTGGTAGCAAGAAACTGGTAGAAATAATAAATAAAACAACAACAACAACAACAAAAACTAAAGACTCGATAAAAATGACAATGACTGGTAGGAATAAACCTTCAGAAGTGCCTTCTCAGACCTCCCGTCTGAAGCACAAGTGTAATAAAGACATTGAGTTTTCATGGTCTCAGACAAAATTAGACTGGCTTATGACAATGGGCAGAGAGGCTCCTCTAAGACATCGGGGCTGGGCTTTACTGGAGGATGCACATCGATTGAGTGCATGGCTGTGTGTTATGGAAATATGTCTTACTGGCAGGGCGAAGGCATCTTCTTGAAGAACACAGCAAATAACACTACAAATTCAAGGAACTTGGCTACAATGACAATAGCTGATTTCATGTTGGCTACTGCTTGGCAGAGCTGGGTTCGCCTCTCCCATTATGTACCTCAGTGGCCAGCTGTGAATGTAACCATTAATTTCTCACTTAGAAACCGAACCTAATACTTGCCATGTGCACTAGTGCAAGAACAGTGCAATACCCAACAGGTAAATGAATATGACAAGTGCCCACTAAGTCAAACAAAAGAGGAGGAGATAGGGAATCTATCTGAAAAACAATTTAGAATAATGATAATAAAAATGATCCAAATCTTGAAAACAAAATGGAGTTACAGATAAATAGCCTGGAGACAAAGATTGAAAAGATGCAGGAAATGCTTAACAAAGACCTAGAAGAAATAAAAGAGAGTCAATTAAAAATGAATAATGCAATGAATGAGATCAAAAACACTTTGGAGCGAACCAAGAGTAGAATAACGGAGACAGAAGATAGGATAACTGAGGTAGACAATAGAATAGTGGAAATAAATGAAGCAGAGAGGAAAAAAGAAAAAAATGATCAAAAGAAATGAGGACAACCTCAGGGACCTCTGGGACAATGTGAAACGCCCCACATTCGAATCATTGGAGTCCCCGAAGAAGAAGACAAAAAGAAAGGCCATGAGAAAATACTCGAGGAGATAATAGCTGAAAACTTCCCTAAAATGGGGAAGGAAATAGCCACCCAAGTCCAAGAAACCCAGAGAGTGCCAAACAGGATAAACCCAAGGCGAAACACTCCAAGACACATATTAATCAAATTAACAAAGATCAAACACAAAGAACAAATACTAAAAGCAGCAAGGGAGAAACAACAAATAACACACAAAGGAATTCCCATAAGGATAACAGCTGATCTACCAATAGAAACCTTCCAGGCCAGAAGGGAATGGCAGGACATAATGAAAGTAATGAAAGAAAATAATCTACAACCTAGATTACTGTACCCAGCAAGGATCTCATTCAGATATGAAGGAGAAATCAAAAGCTTTACAGACAAGCAAAAGCTGAGAGAATTCAGCACCACCAAACCAGCTCTTCAACAAATGCTAAAGGACCTTCTCTAGACAGGAAATGCAGAAATGTTGTATAAACATGAACCCAAAACAACAAAGTAAATGGCAATGGGACCACACCTATCAATAATTACCTTAAATGTAAATGGGTTGAATGCCCCAACCAAAAGACAAAGATTGGCTGAATGGATACAAAAACAAGACCCTTATATATGCTGTCTACAAGAGACCCACCTCAAAACCAGAGACACATACAGACTAAAAGTGAAAGGCTGGAAAAAAATATTTCACGCAAATGGAGACCAAAAGAAAGCAGGAGTCACAATACTCATATCAGATAAAATAGACTTTCAAATAAAGGATGTGAAAAGAGACAAAGAAGGACACTACATAATGATCAAAGGATCAATCCAAGAAGAAGATATAACAATTATAAATATATATGCACCCAACATAGGAGCACCGCAATATGTACGGCAAACGCTAATGAGTATGAAAGAGGAAATGAATAGTAACACAATAATAGTGGGAGACTTTAATACCCCACTCACAACTATGGATAGATCAACTAAACAGAAAATCAAAAAGGAAACACAAACCTTAAATGATACAATGGACCAGCTAGACCTAATTGATATCTATAGGACATTTCACCCCAAAACAATCAATTTCACCTTTTTCTCAAGTCCACACGGAACATTCTCCAGAATAGATCACATCCTGGGCCATAAATCTGGTCTTGGAAAATTCAGAAAAATTGAAATCATCCCAGTCATCTTTTCTGACCACAGTGCAGTAAGATTAGATCTCAATTACAGGAAAAAAATTGTTAAAAATTCAAACATATGGAGGCTAAATAACACGCTTCTGAATAACCAAAAAATCATAGAAGAAATCAAAAAAGAAATCAAAATATGTATAGAAATGAATGAAAATGAAAACACAACAACCCAAAACCTATGGGACACTGTAAAAGCAGTGCTAAGGGGAAGGTTCATAGCATTACAGGCTTACATCAAGAAACAAGAAAAAAGCCAAATAAATAACCTAACTCTACACCTAAAGCAATTAGAGAAGGAAGAAATGAAAAACCCCAGGGTTAGCAGAAGAAAAGAAATCTTAAAAATTATGGCAGAAATAAATGCAAAAGAAACTAAAGAGACCATAGCAAAAATCAACAAAGCTAAAAGCTGGTTTTTTGAAAAAATAAACAAAATTGACAAACCATTAGCAAGACTCATTAAGAAACAAAGAGAGAAGAACCAAATTAACAAAATAAGAAATGAAAAGGGTGAGATCACAACAGACAACACTGAAATACAAAGGATCATAAGAGACTACTACCAGCAGCTCTATGCCAATAAAATTGACAACTTGGATGAAATGGACAAATTTTAGAAAAGTATAACTTTCCAAAACTGAACCAGGAAGAAATAGAAGATCTTAACAGACCCATCACAAGCAAGGAAATCGAAACTGTAATCAAAAATCTTCCAGGAAACAAAAGCCCAGTACCAGATGGCTTCACACCTGAATTCTACCAAAAATTTAGAGAAGAGCTAACACCTATCTTACTCAAACTCTTCCAGAAAATTGCAGAAGAAGGTAAACTTCCAAACTCATTCTATGAGGCCACCATCACCCTAATTCCAAAACCACACAAAGATGCCACAAAAAAAGAAAACTACAGGCCAATATCACTGATGAACATCGATGCAAAAATCCTTAGCAAAATTCTAGCAAATAGAATCCAACAACATCTTAAAAAAATCATACACCATGACCAAGTGGGCTTTATCCCAGGAATGCAAGGATTCTTCAATATCTGCAAATCAATCAATGTAATACACCACATTAACAAATTGAAAGATAAAAACCATATGATTATCTCAATAGATGCAGAGAAAGCCTTTGACAAAATTCAACACTCATTTATGATTAAAACTCTCCAGAAAGCAGGAATAGAGGGAACATACCTCAACATAATAAAAGCTATATATGACAAATCCACAGCAAGCATCACCCTCAATGGTGAAAAATTGAAAGCATTTCCCCTGAAATCAGGAACAAGACAAGGGTGCCCACTCTCACCACTATTATTCAACATAGTCTTGGAAGTTTTGGCCACAGCAATCAGAGCAGAAAAAGAAGTAAGAGGAATCCAGATAGGAAAAGAAGAAGTGAAACTCTCGTTGTTTGCAGTTGACATGATCCTCTACATAGAAAACCCTAAATACTCTTCCAGAAAATTACTAGAGCTAACCAATGAATATAGTAAAGTTGCAGGATATAAAATTAACACACAGAAATCCCTTGCATTCCTATATACTAACAATGAAAAAACAGAAAGAGAAATTAAGGAAACAATACCATTCTCCATTGCAACAAAAAGAATAAAATACTTAGGAGTATATCTACCTAAAGAAACAAAAGACCTGTACATAGAAAACTATAAAACACTGATGAAAGAAATCAGAGTGGACACAAACAAATGGAGAAACATACCGTGTTCATGGATTGGAAGAATCAATATTGTCAAAATGGCTATTCTACCCAAAGCAATCTATAGATTCAATGCAATCCCTATCAAACTACCAACGGTATTTTTCACAGAACTAGAACAAATAATTTCACAATTTGTATGGAAATACAGAAAACCACGAATAGCCAAAGTAATCTTGAGAAAGAAGAATGGAACTGGAGGAATCAACCTGTCTGACTTCAGTCTCTACTACAAAGCCACAGTCATCAAGACAGTATGGTACTGGCACAAAGACAGAAATATAGATCAATGGAACAGAATAGAAAGCCTAGAGATAAATCCACGAACCTATGAACACCTTATCTTTGACAAAGGAGGCAAGGATATACAATGGATAAAAGACAACTGCTTTAACAAGTGGTGCTGGGAAAACTGGTCAACCACCTGTAAAAGAATGAAACTAGAACACTTTCTAACACCACACACAAAAATAAACTCAAAATGGATTAAAGATCTAAATGTAAGACCAGAAACTATAAAACTCCTAGAGGAGAACTTAGGCAAAACACTCTCCGACATGAATCACAGCAGGGTCCTCTATGACCCACCTCCCAGAATATTGGAAATAAAAGCAAAAATAAACAAATGGGACCTAATGAAACTTAAAAGCTTCTGCACTACAAAGGAAACTATAAGTAAGGTGAAAAGACAGCCCTCAGATTGGGAGAAAATAATAGCAAATGAAGAAACAGACAAAGGATTAACCTCAAAAATATACAAGAAACTCCTGAAGCTCAATTCCAGAAAAATAAATGACCCAATCAAAAAATGGGCCAAAGAACTGAACAGACATTTCTCCAAAGAAGACATACAGATGGCTAACAAACACATGAAAAGATGCTCAACATCACTCATTATTAGAGAAATGCAAATCAAAACCACAATGAGGTACCATTACACGCCAGTCAGGATGGCTGCTATCCAAAAGTCTATAAGCAATAAATGCTGGAGTGGGTGTGGAGAAAAGGGAACCCTCTTACACTGTTGGTGGGAATGCAAACTAGTACAGCCACTATGGAAAACAGTGTGGAGATTTCTTAAAAAACTGGAAATAGAACTGCCATTTGCTGGTATTGCCCAGCAATACCACTTCTGGGCATACACACCACGGAAACCAGATCTGAAAGAGACACGTGCACCCCATTGTTCATCGCAGCACTGTTTATAATAGCCAGGACATGGAAGCAGCCTAGATGCCCATCAGCAGATGAATGGATAAGGAAGCTGTGGTACATATACACCATGGAATATTACTCAGCCATTAAAAAGAATTCATTTGAATCAGTACTAATGAGATGGATGAAACTGGAGCCCATTATTCAGAGTGAAGTAAGCCAGAAAAATAAAGAACATTACAGCATACTAACACATATATATGGAATTTAGAAAGATGGTAATGATAACCCTATATGCAAAACAGAAAAAGAGACACAGAAGTACAGAACAGACTTTTGGACTCTGTGGGAGAAGGTGAGGGTGGGATGTTTCAAAAGAACAGCATGTATTTTATCTATGGTGAAAGAGATCACTAGCCCAGGTGAGATGCATGAGACGAGTGCTCGGGCCTGGTGCACTGGGAGGACCCAGAGGAGTCGGGTGGAGAGGGAGGTGGGAGGGGGGATCGGGATGGGGAATACGTGTAACTCTATGGCTGATTCGTGTCAATGTATGACAAAACCCACTGAAATGTTGTGAAGTAATTGGCCTCCAACTAATAAAATAAAATTAAAAAAAAAAAAACTGAGCTATCCTAAAAATTAAAAAAAAAAGCTACCTCTTCTATGCAACATCTGTGTGTCTTCTGTCTGTCTTCTTCCTCGCTGACGCCACTCATCCCTTGGGTATTCCTGGTCCTGCTGGGGCTGGACCTCGGCAATTTTGCTCAATGCTTTGGATCCTAGTGGAAAAACATGCTGTTAATCCTACTTTTGCGAGGATTAAAACCATCGTAAAAACTGGAATTTGTTTAAATATTTTTGGTTTAAATATATCTTGTGTATATAATTACCCAGATTACTGTTGGGTATTAGATTGCTATGTTACAATATGTATGGCATACATGAGTTCCACTGTTATTGATATGATATGTGGTGGAGAGGTATTTGGTGGTGCAAGTGATTTAAATGATGTGTTCACAGTGTTTATATTCCTGTTATGTGGTTAATGGGTCTTGGATTCACGTTTGAAATATGACTCCCTTGTCTTTTGTGATGCATGAGAAGTGCTGAAATTGAAGATGATGCAGGTTAAGTCTAGGGTTGAGGGTGTGAGTAGGGTGGGGGGGAGGGTGTGGGTTAGGTTAAGGGTGTGGATTAGGGTGTGGGTTACATTGTGGCTTAGGGGTTAGAAGTTAGGGGTGTGGGTGAGGGTGAGGGCTGAGGGGTGAAGGTGTCAGGTTAGGGTTGGGATGATGCATTAGGGTTAGTGTGTCAGGTTAGGGTTAGGGGGTCGGGTTGGTGTTAGGTTCTGGGATAGGGTTACGGTGTTGGTTAGGGTTAGGGTGTCGTGTTGGGGTTAGGGTTAGGGCAAGGGCGAGGGCAATTTCGCCTGGGACCTTATGGAGGGGCCTCACAGTCAAAGGTAAAGGCAAAGTCACATCCACACTTCTGTTCCATCCCCTTTGCTCTATAGTAGAGCTCTAGTAAGCCTAGGCCTGGTAGGAAAACTCTTGGCTCCTGTGGGGACACATCCTGTGTGTGAATCTGCATACCAGACCTAGGGGCCACAGGGCGCCTGTTTTCTTCTGGGAGAGGGGACCCTGAAGCGGTGTTGCCTGGCAACAGCTTGAAAATCCATTAAATTGCACTTTACGTACCTCTGACAAAGCTAGATTTGCTCCACCTTTTCGCCATTTGGAAGCAAACCTTCCATACCCTCTCCCCAAGTAGGCAATGGGCCTACTTTGAGTAGAAAGTCCCCTTGAGGAGCTGAGCCCAGGAAGGCACCCAGTCATGTCAAACACACTCCAGCTGCTTACTTCCTCATGGGCAGTATCACTATCAGCTAGGAATGTCTTTGCAAGGATTGAAAAGGGAAGGGGAGATACATGGCCCTGCCTCTGAAATTTCAGTCCTCTGAGCAGAACTGGAATTCAATTGTATCAGCGAAACTGTGCCTTCCAAAGAGGCTTGCAAACACACCCCGAGTGGCTGCCTCTTCTTCCCTGAAGAAGGCTCCCTTTCCCTGCATCCTGCGGACTCCCTGTCCCAGCCTCCTGGAAAAGCGCTTCTTGGAGTTCCTTCTTGGAGTTCCTTTCTTAGTTGCAGTTATCCCTCAACTTGGGTCCATAGGGAGTAGCCCCACACTCACAGGGGAAGGCAGACCCACCTCCACACATCTCTTCCATCCCCTTTGCTCTGTAGGACAATTCTAGTGAGCCTAGGTCTGTCAGAAAATTCTTGGCTTTGACGGGAACACACCCTGTGTGTGAACCTGCATACCCGACCTAGGGGCCACAGGGCGCCTGTTTTGCTCGAGTGGGCCTTGAAGCAGTACAGCCTAGTGAGAGCTTGAAAATCCATCCAATTGCTCCTTTCTTACCTCTGACACCTAGCTTTGTTCCACCCTTTGGCAGTGTGGAGGGAAGAGGGCCCAACCCCGTCCTCAAGCGGACATGGGGCCTACTTTGAGAGGAAAGGCCCCCTTGAGGAGCTGAGCCCATCAAGGCACCCAGTCATGTCAAATATACTCCCACTGCTTGCTTCTTCATGGGTAGTACCACTATCAGCTTGGAATGTCTTTGCAAGGATCACAAAGGGAAGGGGAGATACACGACCCTGCCTCTGGAACTTCGGTCCTCTGAGCAGACCTGAGTGCTCTAGGGAGCCTAGGACTGTCAGGAAAATTCTTGGCTCCTACGGGGACACACCCCATATGTGAACCTGCATACCGGACCTCGGGGCCACAGTGTGCCTGCTTCTCTCGGTGTGCCTAAAGCGGTGCAGCCTAGCAACAGCTATTGAGCCTAGGTCTGTCTGGAACATTTTGGATCCTGTGGGGAAAACACCCTGTGCACACCCCTAGATACCGGGCCTAGGGGCCAAAATTCTCACATGTCTCCTGGGGAACCCTAACACAGTGTGACCTAGCAACTGCTTGAAAATCCATCCCATTGCTGTTTTCCTCCTTCTGATACAGCTAGCATTGCTCCTTGCTTTGGGATATCTCAAGCAAGGGGCGAGTCCATAACTGCTCTCCTGGGGCCCAATGGATGTGCAAGGTGCCCTCAACCAGGTGACCCCAGCATGCCACCCGGCCCCCTCAGACACACTCCCGCAGCCTTCTTCCTCTTGGGAAGCACCTCTCTGACCCAGGAATGTGCTTGCAAGGCTCGGAATGTGCAGGGAGACACATGGCCCTGACTCTGGAATTGAGGTCCTTGGGGCAGGCCTGCAGGTCTGACATCTGAGAAGCAAAACACTTGCTGCAAATAGAGGCCTGAAAACACACTCTGTGTATGACTTTCCTTCCTCCAAGGAAGATAGCTTTCCCAGTCTCCTGCATGCTGAGTGTCACACAGCTGGAATGTGCTTGCGTGGAGGTCATGATTCAGTGGCAATGGCCCCTGAGGCCCTGTGCCCAGGTAGGGCGCCCACACTCACAGGCAAATCAAAGCAACTTCCAAATGAGTCAGCTCTTCACATCTAGTGGCCAAAGTATTGGAGTTTCAGGTTCAATATTAGTCTTTCCAATGTATATTCAGACCTGATTTCCTTTAGGATGGAGTGGTTGGGTCCTCTTATAGTCTAAGCAAACTTCAAGCATCTTCTTCAGCACCACAGTGCAAAAGCATCAAATCTTTGGCTGTCAACTTTCTTTATAGTCCATCTTTCACATCCATACATGACATGGAAAAACCTTAGCCTTGACTAGACGGATCTTTGTTGGCAAAGCAATGTCTCAGCTTTTTAATATGCTGTCTAGTTTGGTTATCACTTTCCTTCCAAGTCGTAAGCATGTTTTAATTTCATGGCTGCAGTCACCATCTGCAATGATTTCCGAGCCCCGAAAAATAAAATCTGCCACTGTTTCCACTGTTTTCCCATCTATTTGCCAAGAAGTGATGAGACTGGATGCAATGATCTTAGTTGTCTGAACGCTGAGCATTAAGCTAACTATTTCACTCTCCTCTTTCTCTTTCATCAAGAGGTTCTTTAGTTCTTCACTTTCTGCCATCAGGGTGGTGTCATCTGCATATCTGAGGTTATTGATATTTCTCCCAGCAATCTTGATTCCAGTTTGTGCTTCATCCAGTGCAGCATTTCTCACGATGCCCTATATATAAGCAGATATAAGTTAAATAAGCAGGGTGCCAATATACAGCCTTGACATATTCCTTTTCCTATTTAGAACCAGTCTGTTGGTCCAGGTCCAGTTCTGTTTCTTCCTGACCTGCATATAGGTCTTTCAAGAGGCAGGTCAGGTGATCTGGTATTCCTATCTCTTTCAGAATTTTCCCCGGTTTATTGTGATACACACAGTCAAAGGCTTTGGCATAGTCAACAAAGCAGAAATAAGTGTTTTTCTGGAACTCTCTTGCTTTTTCAATTATCCAGTGGATTTTGGCAATTTGATCTCTGGTTCCTATGCCTTTTCTAAATCCATCTTGAACATTTGGAATTTCACGGTTGACATATTGCTGACGCCTGGCTTGGAGAATTTTGAGTGTTACTTTACTAGCATGTGAGATGAGTCCAGTTGTGTGACAGTTTGAACATTCTTTGTCATTGCCTTTCTTTGAGACTGGAATGAAAACTGAGCTAACAACCTAGATGTTTTCAATCGCATATGCTAAAAGAACTGCCTTTGCAGTTTCCAAGGGAAAAAAGTTTCATTTTAACCAATTTTCTCTGAAGTTCAAGGAATATCATGGACATCCTCCATCAAAAAGTCATCTTTCTTTTATGTAATCACAGTTTCATGCCTAAATTATAGACCAACTCATGCTCAAATTGACTCTGATATCAGGGGCAGATCAGCTAGCTGATAAAAAGCTTGGATTGTCCCTCTGGAGGAAAGTGAGACCTTGGTCCCAAGAGAAGAATCTGAGGGCTTAAGGGAATTTGCAGGAGTGGGGAAATCTTGGTCCATCCTACATGTACCGTACTTAAATAATGCTTATTTATTTTACGGAAGTAAAAAAAAAAAAAAAAAAAAGATGATAAAAACAAATATAAATCACTGAAAGGTAAATAAATTCATCATCTGTGATTGAAAGCTGCATTCTAAGAAAGCTGTGTTCTCTTAACCTAGAGAGTAGACTAAATTCCAGTCTGGTACCAGCTTACCAGATAACAAACAAAAAGCGTTGTTTATGGGTAAGCTCAGGAAAGTCTGTTCCATGTATCTTGAGGTAGCAGTATTTTTGCAAAGGCATCAGTGTGAAACCATGGAAGGCATGTTTAAAACCTGATTAGATAAAAATTGACAAAATAAAAATTGACAAAATTGACAAAATAAAAACTGACCAAAAAAGTGACAAAATAGTCACTGCTGTGACTTGAAACACTTTAATATGATAACTAGAATTATAACTGACAGCATTTTACCAGGACATATCAGATTTTCATGGATGTCACATAGTTTCTAGGATACCTACATTAGTAACTGAAGGAGTCTTTGGGCTTAGAAAAGAAAACAACAGTCTCAAAGGCCCTTGCTTGTATCATTTAACATTGGAGAAAACAAATTCGAACTTTAGGTCCCACCCTGAGGCTCCAGGCCAGTTATATCTATCTATTTTCCCATGCAGCGTAGTGCCTGCTGGAAGTCCAAGGGATTTATCCTGCCTGGTAATTTCACCAGCTGGGACTCCACAACCCTTAGTCTGGCCGGCTGACCCAGCCCTGTTTCCAGCACTTTGCAGGCCAGCAGGCCCTTGACCACCTGCTGGGACAGGAAAGGGAAGGGTCCACGAATTGCATCCTAGAAACTTAGTAGGGTGCATGTATTTAAAAACCTGGTGGCCACCCAGGCAGGAGAGAAGGGAGGAGGGCACCTTGCTGCCCTTTCATGGGGGAATCTGTGGCTGTCCTGCTGAGAGGGGGCCTTTCCATGGGGACCCTGTGTAATAAGTTTGGTGTTTTGGAACTGAATAATTAGAACGTGTAAAATTTTTAATTTATGTGGTGCTTTAATTAAAAAAAAAAAAAACAAGCAGCTCCAAGTTTTCTGCAAATTGAGTCCTCAAACTTGAAGGCCTATTTTCCTTCCACTGTGGCATTCTATGAAGAAATGTGCGTTTTTTAAAGAAAAGGGTCAGAAAAGTGAGGGAAACAGAAAAGCCAGAGGTGCCCCAGGAGTTTGGTGAAGGTCTTAGGAGGTCACTTGTAAATGCTGCTGGCCATCGGGAGGCAGTCTCTTGTGACCAATGGGCACAGAGCTCTGCAGGCTTGTCCTGTGCATGGATGTGCTTGTTTGTGGAAATCCAGCTCAGAGCCATCTCCTGATGTGTAAGAATTTCCCAGACTAGACCCCTAGGCAAATCCCACAGGGCCAGGGACTCCTTTCTTCATTGTATTTGTCTGTTTGACTGAAAACCAGAAATGGCATATTTTTCTTTCAATCTGGTCTATCATCCAGGCCTTGGAGTAATATTTCCCCTCCCCCTCAATAGGCTTGGGTTCCGGTGATGAATTATAGTCAGTTGTCCATGATTTCGCAGATGAGGAAACTGAGAGTCGGAGAGGGTGGAGGACTGTCCAAGGGAGAATGGGATATCCTTCCAGGAACACTGGCTCCTGGGTTTTTAATGAGCTTCCTACCCAGCATGGTCATTAAGTGGCAAGGGTTGACATTGAGAATAAACTATTGGTGGAAATGAAAAAGGCTTTTTGAAAGAATGTGCCTACCAGCTGTGCATCTTATGGAGTATTTTCATTGTACTTCCCAGCCCTTGGAAAGTGCTGGGCACAGGGCAGATGCTTCATCATTTTTATTGAATAAGTTCAATGTCACACAATTGTATCTGTAGTGTCAGCAACACTATGAGGTATATTAGAACAGTGATGGTCCCAGTTGGTACCCACAAGGATATTTTTAAAAAATGAAACAAATCTCTCTGATCATCACCAAGGCTATCAGAGGTCTATTGCAGACTCCACACAAGGGAGGGTCTACCTCTTGGGACATCCCCACTTCAGCATCTCCCTAAACCAGCAATCTAGGACAGCTGAGTACACTTGAAGTTCCTTCCTTGACCTTGGGAGTTTTTTTGGAAGACAAGTTTTTGACAGACATGGGTGGGGCAAGGTTTTGGGATGTTTCAAGTGCAGTCCATTTATTGTGCACTCTATTTCTGTTTCTGTTCCCTGGAGGCTCAGTTGGTAAAGAGTCTGCCTGCAATGAGGGAGACCCGGGTTTAATCCCTGGGTCAGGGAAATCCCCTGGAGAAGGAAATGACAGCCCACTCCAGTATTCTTGCCTGAAGAATTCAATGGACTGAGGAGCCTGGTGGGCTACCAAGGGCTGGACATGGCTGAGTGATCAAACTCTTATTTCTATTATTATTTCACCAGCTCCACCTCAGATCATCAGGCATTAGATCCTAGAGGTTGGGGGCCCCTGCTTTAGTTCCCTCTTTCATCTTCTACACAGCTCCAGCATGCTTCCTCCTCCTCTTCCACCTGCAGAACTACCTGCTGGGCTTCTCTGAGTGTGATTAAGAGTTTCCTTCCCTCACTGTCTTTCCTCTGAGTCCCTTTTCCTAAATGGGTTTCCATGATCTCCTTTAGGCACTTTTTCCCCAGGTGGTGCTAGTGGTAAAGAACCTACCTGCCAATGCAGGAATCCTATCCCTGGGTTGGGAAGATCCCCTGGAGGAGGGCACCCAACCAACTCCAGTATTCTTGCCTGGAAAGTTCCCATGGACAGAGGAGCCTGGTGGGCTCTGACAGTCAGACGTGATTGAAGCGACTTAGCACAGCATACCATAGGACCTTTGAACTGCAGACTCATGTGATTGTTTGGATTCTTTGGAGTCCCTTGTTATTCCACGTGTATGTTAGGGTCAGCTTGTATATTGCTTCCTAAAGGCCTGGAGAGGGTAATAGGCAGGAAGGCCAGGGGTCTCCAGACAGAGGGAATAGGCTGCAAGTGTCAGACGTTTTTTCATCTCTCAAGCAGCTGGAGGAACGAAACGAGTGCTACATTTTTTCCCCTTCTCAATACAAATTTAAGAGGTTTCTCTTAAAATTTTGTGTTGCTATGACGACTCCTGGCTCCACCTGAACTTAACTTTTCTCAAACCTTCAGCTAAGCAATGCATTTTGTCTTAAGGAAAGGTTTGTCTTAAGCTATGTTAATATACTATGTATTTCTGCTAGACTCTGTCTTCAGGTCGGTTCCCCCTAAAGGCTCAGAACCGACTTGACAAACCAATATGTTTTACTCATACCTGTTCTCCTAATCTATGTTAATGAAATGATATATTTGCTTGGAAATCTGCCTTTCTTCAAAATTCATGTCAATCATTCTATGGCCCGGGATGACTCACCTGCTGCCAATATTATCTCAATGCATGTTGTGGGTGAGGGGCCTGGTGTCATTCTCTGAGACATTGCCTTTCTTTCATTAGCAGACTGCTAGTGGCTGTATAACATCTGCCTAAAGACTAGCAGGGGGTACTCTTCCTGCCCCCGTCTGATGTCTATGTCAGCAGCTTTCTCTATCTCTTTTATACTTTAATAAAACTTTATGACACAAAAGCTCTGAGCGATCAAGCTTTGTCAACTGGCCCTGGATTGAATTCTTCTCCTCTGGAGGCCAAAAATCCTGGCGCCTTTTGTGGTTCAGCAATGACCTTTCAGTCTTTTGTAATTCATATTGAATCTTCATTTCAGATTGAAGATGCATTCCATGGTATTGCCATCTTAAGTCTTTCCATCGCTATGGAATATCTGTGCATGTATTCAGGATATTTTTCAGCAATCGTGTATAATTTCCAATGTGCCAGTCTTGTCATCCTCATTACACCCATGGCAAAATATTTTATTAATGTTGACACTATCAAAAGGAAATTGTTTTTTTTAATTCCTTTTCAGATTATTATTTGCTAGTGTATACAGATAAAACTGTGTAATCATTCATTTTTATCAGCTTGGACAGCTTGATAGTTGTCTTTACTTTCTTTACTTCCTCATACTTTAAGATTATCCTAGCTTATATATTTACTGTCTCGCCCCTAGTCTCAATCGTTTATTCAAAGAATTTCTGTCCTTTTTTTTAAACACTGAATTATTTTTGACAATGCTGGGTCTTTGTAGCTAGATGTCTAGTTGTAGTGAGCAGAGGCTACCCTCTAGTTGACTTGCCATGGCTTCTCATTGCAGTGCTTTCTCTGGTTGCAGAACTTGGGCTCTGGAGCATGCAAGTACTTCAATAGTTGTACGGGGGCTTAGTTGCCCCTGGGCATGTGGAATCCTCTAGGACCAGGGGTTGAACCAGTGTTCCCTGCATTGGTAGGCAGATCCTTTACCACTGGGCCACCAGGGACATTTCCTGTTCTTTTTCATTATAGACTGATATTTAAAACATACATGTAGGAGCTAAATATGCTCAGCTGACAATATTTGGAAATATACATGTATTCCAGCTTATATATTCAGTTGAAGGTAATTTGTGATGATGTCTCCATGAATCTTGTAACCTTTCCTTTTGTTTATCCATAACTTACCATTCCAATGGTAAGATACCTGGCTTCCACCACTTGTCATGTATGGAATTCAGTGCTTGTCCCATGTGGTTACTGAAACAACTGTCAGCCTGTCTTCCAAAGGGGGCTGTGCATGCATCCCACCAGTATCTTGAGTATGTTTCTGTAGGAGAGTTTACTATCAGTATACCCTCCGTGGCCAGGTGTCTATTTCAATCTTTACCAGTTATGAATGGGTTTGTTTGCTCTAGTGTTCTTGGACAATTTGAGGACTCCTGTCTAGTTATGAGGGACACAGGAATCTCCTTGAGGCTTGGCAGGGCAATCAGCACACTTCTCGAGGTGAGGAGGGAGACCCAGGGTCCCTTTCCAGTTGCCACAGGGATATTGGGATTCCTACCAATTTTCAAGAGGAGTCAGGCATCATCACCTTTTGAATCATTGAATTCTGCATGCCTCTCGAGGTGTCAACGGGATGTGAGGCCTCCTGTCGATAAGAGGCGGGGACCTAGGACTTTCTCTATGCTCTCCATAGGGGATTCACACATCCCTTCATCCTGTGAGATGAAAGATGAGCCTGCATTCAAGCCACTGTAGGGAAATCGGACCTTCTTTCGAGTCAGGGCGTCTCAGGGTCAATTCCACTTGAGGCAGCAAACTCAGGGTCCCTCCCACATACTTACTGCTGAGAGACACCTCCTCTGGTTGTGCTTGTGGAATGGTGGCATACCTCTTGAGTGGAAGCCAGGGAATCAGCTCTCATTTCAAGATGATTTGGGGTACATGGAGCTTTCCTCGAGTTGCTGTGCTGAACTTGGTGTTCTTCTAGACTTGGGACAGTGTTCTCGGGGAATCTCTGCAGTTGCCTAAAGGAAGCCAACCCACTTGTCGTGTTTGATGCGGAACACGGGATGGCTCTGAAGCCAATGCAGTGGAATAGGGACTCATCTCGAGTTGATTTGGGATACACGAAGCTATTTCCCATTGCTGCAGTGACATCAGGGTCCCTCTGGACTTGAGACAGTGTTCTTGGGGACTCTCTGGAATTCCATCAAGCAAGTAATGGCTCCTTACGTATTTGATGGGGAACACGGAATTGCTCTGCATGCAATGCAGGGGAATCAAGCCTCATCTCGCGGCGAGAAGGCAGTCTCATGGTTTCTCTCGAGTTGCGGCGCGAACCTGGGGTATATTCTCCAGGTACGGCGGGGATGGCACTTCAAAACTCATGTTTGTTCAGCGACGTCAGGACTCCTGTCTAGTTACGAGGGACACCTCAGGAATCTCTTCGAGGCTTGGCAGGGCAATAGGGACGCTTCTCAATGTGAGGCGGGAGACCCAGGGTTCCTTTCCAGTTGCCACAGTGAGACTGGGATTCCTATCAATTTTCAAGAGGAGTCAGGCGTCATCACCTTTTGAAACATTGAATTCCGCCTACCTCCATGTCAAAGGGATGTGAGACCTCCTGGCGTGATGAGGCCAGGACTTAAGGCTTTCTCTAGGGTCTCCGTATTGGATTCAGACATCCCTTCATCTTGTGCAATGAAAGACGAACCTGCATTCAAGCCACTGCAGGGAAATCCGGCCTTCTTTCTTGTCAGGGCATTCGGACTCCATTCCACTTGAGGCAGCAAACTCAGGGTCCCTTCCCCATATCTATTGATGAGAGAAGCCTCCTCTTGGGGTGCTTGTGGAAAGTTGGCATACCTCTTAAGTTGAATCCTGGGAATCTGCTCTCATCTCGAGATGATTTGGGGTACATAGAGCTTTCCTCAAGTTGCTGTGCTGAACCTGGTGTTCCTCTAGACATGGGACGGTGTTTTCGGGGAGTCTCTGGAGTTGCCTAAAGAAAGTGAAGCAACTTGTCTTGCTTGATGGGGAAAGCGGAATTTCTCTGGAACTAATGTGGCAGAATCGGGCCTCATCTCCAGTTGATTTGGTGTACACGGAATTATTTCGCGTTGCTGCAGTGACCTCAGGGTCCCTCTAGGCTTGTGAGTGTGTTCTTGGGGACTCTCTGGAGTTCCATCAAGCAAGTCAAGGCTCCTACGCATTTCATGGGGAAAACGGAATTGCTTTGCATGCAATGCAGAGGAATCTGGCCTCATATATTGGCGAGGGGATGTCTCATGCTTTTTCGCGAGTTGCGCTGGGAACCTGGAGTATATTCTCGAGTTACAGTGGGGATGGCCCTTCAAAAGTTGTGTTTGTTCAGCGACGTCAGGACTCCTGTCTAGTTATGAGGGACACCTCAGGAATCTCTTCGAGGGTTGACACATCAATAGGGACGCTGCAAGAGGTGAGGCGGGAGACCCAGGGTCCCTTTCCAGTTGCCACAGGGATACTGGGATTCCTATCACTTTTCAAGAGGAGTCAGGCATCGTCACCTCTTGAAGCAATGAACTCTTGGTGCCTCTCTAGGTGTCAAAGGCATGTGAGGCCTCCTGTCGAGAGGAGGAGGGGAACTAGGGCTTTCTCTAGGGTCTCCACAAGGGATTCAGACATCCCATTGTCTGGTGAGATGAAAGACAAGCCTCCATTCAAGCCACTGCAGGGAAATCAGGCCTTCTTTTGAGTCAGGGCATCTCGGTGTCCATTCCATTTGACGCAGCAAACTCAGGGTCCAACTCACATACCTATTGCTGAGAGAAGCCTCCTCTAGAGGTGCTTGTGGAAAGTTGGCATACCACTTGAGTCAAAGCCAGGGAATCAGCTCTAATCTCGAGATGATTTGGGGTACATGGGGCTTTCTTCGAGGTGCTGTGTTGCAACTGGTGTTCCTCCAGACTTGGGACGGTGTTCTCGGGGAATCTCTGGAGTTGCCTAAAGGAAGTAAAGCCACTACTCCTGTTTGATGGGGAACACGGGATGGCTCTGGAGCAAATGCAGGGGAATTGGGCCTCGGCTCGAGTTGATTTGCAGTATGGAGCTATTTCACATTGCTGCGGTGACACAAGGGTCCCTCTAGACTTGTGACAGTGTTCTTGGGGACTCTCTGGAATGCCATCAAGCAAGTCAAGATTCCTTATGTGTTTGATGGGGAACACGGAATTGCTCTGCAATGCAGAGCAATCAGGCCTCATCTTGCGGCCAGGGGGAAGTCTCATGGTTTATCTCAAGTTGCGGTGGGAACGTGGGGCATATTCTCAAGTTAAGGTGGGGATAGACTTTCAAAACTCCTGTTTGTTAAGCGACATCAGGACTCTTGTCTAGTTATGAGAGACACCTCAGGAATCTCTTTGAGGCTTGGCAGGGCAATAGGGACGCTTCTTGAAGTGAGGCGGGAGACCCTGGGTCCAATTCCAGTTGCCACAGTGATATTGGGATCCCTATCACATTTCAAGAGGAGTCAGGCATCGTCACCTTCTAAGCATTGAACTCCGCGTGCCTCTCGAGGTGTCAAAGGGATGTGAGGCCTCCTGTCGAGATGAGGCGGGGACATAGGGTTTCCTCTAGGTCCTCCACAGGGGATTCAGACATCCCTTCATCTTGTGAGATGAAAGACGAGCCTACATTAAAGCCACTGCAGGGAAATCTGGCCTTCTTTTGAGTCAGGTCATCTTGGTGTTCATTCCACTTCAGGAAGCAAACTCAGGGTCCAACTCACATACATATTGCTGAGAGAAGCCTCCTCTTGAGGTGCTTGCAGAAAGTTGGCATACCTCTTGAGTCAAAGCAGGGAAATCAGCTCTAAATCTCAAGACGATTTGGGGTACATGGGGCTTTCCTCGAGTTGCTGTGTTGCACCTGGTGTTCCTCTACACTTGGGACAGTGTTCTCGGGGAATCTCTGGAGTTGCTTAATGAAGTCATGCCACTTGTGTTTGATGGGGAACGCAGAATGACTCTGGAGCCAATGCAGGGGAATGGGGCAGCATCTCGAGTTGATTTGGGGTAGACGGATCTATTTCCCGTTTCTGCACTAACCTCACGGTCACTCTAGACTTGTTACAGTGTTCTTGGGTACTCTCTGGTGTCCCATCAAGCAAGTCAAGGCTCCTTACATGTTTGATGGGGAACACAGAATTTCTCTGCACGCAATGCAGAGGAACCGGGGCTCATCTCGTGGCCAGGGAGAAGTATCATGGTTTTTCTCGAGTTGCGGTGGGATCCTGGGGTATATTCTCGAGTTACGGTGGGGATGGCCCTTCAAAACTCGGATTTGTTCAGCTATGTCAGCACTCCTGTCTAGTTAAGAGGGACACCTCGGGAATCTCTTCGAGGCTTGGCAGGCAATAGGGACGCTTTTGGAGATGAGGCGGGAGACCCAAAATCCCTTTCCACTTGTGACATGGATATTGGGATTCCTATCACTTTTCAAGAGGAGTCAGGCATCGTCACCTCTTGAAGCAATGAACTCTTGGTGCCTCTCTAGGTATCAAAGTCATGTGAGGCCTCCTGTCGAGATGAGATGGGGAACTAGGGCTTTCTCTAGGGTCTCCACAGGGGATTCAGACATCCTTTCATCTGGTGAGATGTAAGACGAGCCTGCATTAAAGCCACTGCAGAGAAATCGGGCCTTCTTTTGAGTCAGGGCATCTCGGGGCCCATTCCACTTCAGGCAGCAAACTCAGGGTCCAACTTACATACCTATTGCTGAGAGAAGCCTCCTCTAGAGGTGCTTGTGGAAAGTTGGCATACCTCTTGAGTTGAAGCCAGGAAATCAACTCTAATCTCGAGACGATTTGGGGTACATGGCGCTTTCCTCGAGTTGCTGTGTTACGCTTGGTGTTCCTCTAGCCTTATGACAGTGTTCTCGGGGATTCCCTGGAGTTGCCTAAGGGAAGTCAAGCGCCTTGTCGTGTTTGATGGGGAAAGTGGGATGGCTCTGGAGCCAATGAAGGGGAATCGGGCCTCATCTCGAGTTGAAATGAGTGAATCACGTGTGAATCACGTGTGCATCAAGTGTGAATCACGTGTGCATCACGTGTGCGTCACGTGTGTGTCACGTGTGCATCACGTGTGCATCACGTGTGTGTGACATGTCCATCACGTGTGAGTCACGTGTTCATCAGGTGTGTGTCACGTGTCCATGACGGGTGAATCACGTGTTCATCACATGTGTGTCACTTGTGTGTCACGTGTGCATCACGTGTGTGCACGTGGGAATCACGTGTGCGTCACGGGTGCGTCATGTGTGCATCACGTGTCCATCACGTGTGCGTCACTGGTGCATCACGTGTCCATCACGTGTGCGTTACGTGTGCGTCACGAGTTCATCATGTGTGCGACATGTGTTCGTCACGTGTTCATCACGTGTGCATCACGTGTGCATCAAGTTTGCGTCACGTGTGAATCACGTGTTCGTCACGTGTGTGTCACGTGTTCATCACGTGTCCATCATGTGTACATCACGTGTGAGTTACATGTGCGTCTCGTGTGCATCACATGTTCGTCATGTGTGCGTCACGTGTTCGTCACGTGTGTGTCACGTCTGCATCACGTATTCATCACATATGTGTTACGTGTGCATCACATGTGCGACACGTGTGCGTCACGTGTTCGTCACGTGCGCATGACGTGTGCATCAAGTTTGCGTCATGTGTGAATCATGTGTTCATCACGTGTGTGTCACGTGTTGATCACGTGTCCACCATGTGTGCATCACATATGCGTCACGTGTGCATCTCGTGTGCATCACGTGTTCGTCACGTGTGCGTCACGTGTGTGTCATGTGTGCATCACGTATGCATCACATATGGGTTATGTGTGCATCACGTGTTCATCACGTGTGAGTCACATGTGTATCACGCGTGAATCACGTGTGCATCACGTGTGCATCACGTGTTCATGACGTGTTCATCACATGTGCCTCACGTGTTGTTCACTTGTTCACAACGTCTGTGTGACGTGTGCATCATGTTTTCATCACGTGTGCATCACGTGTTCATCATGTGTGAGGCACGTGTTCATCACATGTGAGTCACGTGTTCTTCACGTGTGAATCATATGTCCATCACATGTGCATCACTTGTGCAACACGTGTTCGTCACCTGTGCGCTACGTGTGCGTCACCTGTGAATCACTTGTTCATCATGTATTCATCACGTGTGTGTTATGTGTGCATCACGTGTTCATCACATGTGTATCACGTGTGAATCACGTGTGCATCACCTGTTCATTACATGTGCATCACGTGTGAATCACGTGTTCATCACGTGTGCCTCATTTGTGCACCACTTGTTCATCACATGAGCATCACCTGTGCATCACGTGTTCATCACGTGGGCATCACGTGTGCACCTCATGTGCACCTTGTGTGCATCACGTGTGAATCAGGAAAAGAACTGAATGGGATAGACTAGAGATCTCTTCAAGAAAATTAGAGATACCAAGGGAACACTTCATGCAAAACTGGGTTTGATAAAAGATAGAAATGCTATGGACCTAGCAGAAGCATAAGCTATTAAGAAGATGCGGCAAGAATACACAGAAGTACTGTAGAAAATATCTTCATGACCCAGATAATCACAACGGTGTGATCACTCACCTAGAGCGAGACATCCTGGAGTGTGAAGTCAAGTGGCAATTAGAAAGCATCGTAAGAACAAAGCTAGTGGAGTTGATGGAATTCCAGTTGAAGTATTTCAAATACTGAAAGATGATGCTGTGAAAGTGCTGCACTCATAATGCCTGCAAATTTGGAAATCTCAGCAGTGGCCACAGGACTGGAAAAGGTCAGTTTTCATTCCAAATAGAAAGAAAGGTAATCCCAAAGAATGCTCAAAATACCACACAATTATGCTCATCTCACACGCTAGTAAAGTAATGCTCAAAATTCTCCAAGCCAGGCTTCAGCAATACGTGAACTGTGAACTTCCAGATGTTCAAGCTGGCTTTAGAAAAGGCAGAGGAACCAGAGATCAAACTGCCAACATCTGCTGGATCATTGAAAAAGCAAGAGAGTCCCAGAAAAAAAAATCTATTTCTGATTTATTGACTACACCAAAGCCTTTGACTGTGTGGATCACAATTAACTGTGGAAAATTCTGAAAGAGATGGGACTACCAGACCACCTGACCTGCCTCTTGAGAAACCTGTATGCAGGTCAGGAAGCAACAGTTAGAACTGGACATGGAACAACAGACTGGTTCCAAATAGGAAAAGGAGTACGTCAAGACTGTACGTTGTCACCCTGCTTATTTAACTTATATGCCGAGTACATCATGAGAAATGCTGGGCTGGAAGAAGCACAAGCTGGAATTAAGATTGCCAAGAGAAATATCAATAATCTCAGACATGCAGATGACACCACCCTTATGGCAGAAAGTGAAGAAGAACTAAAAAGCCTCTTGATGAAAGTGAAAGAGGAGAGTGAAAAAGTTGGCTTACAGCTCAACATTCAGAAAACTAAGATCATGGCAACAGGTCCCATCACTCCATGGGAAATCGATGGGGAAACAGTGGAAGCAGTGTAAGATTTTATCTTTTTGGGCTCCAAAAGCACTGCAGATGGTGATTGCAGCCATGAAATTAAAAGAAAATTACTCCTTGGAAGGAAAGTTATGACCAACCTAGATAGCATAATAAAAAGCAGAGACACTACTTTGCCAACAAAGGTCCCTCTGTTCAAGGCTATGGTTTTTCCAGTGGTCATGTACAGATGTGAGAATTGGACTGTGAAGAAAGTTGAGCACCGAAGAGTTTATGCTTTTGAACTGTGGTGTTGGAGAGGACTCTTGAGAGTTCCTTGAACTGCAAGGGCATCCAACTAGTACATCCTAAAGGAGATCAGTCCAGGGTGTTCATTGGAACGACTGATTCTGAAGCTGAAACTCCCATAATTTGGCCACCTGGTGCGAAGAGCTGACTCATTGGAAAATACCCTGATGCTGTAAGGGATTGGGGACAGGAGGAAAAGGGGATGACAGAGGATGAGATGGCTGCATGGCATCACCGACTCGATGTACATGAGTTCGAGAAATCTCCGGGAGTTGGTGACTGACAGGGAGGCTTGGCGTGCTGTGATTCATGGGGTCCCAAAGAGTCAGACATGACTGAGCGACTGAACGGAACTGAACTGATATGAATAACTAATTAAAAGTAAAGTAAAGTTGCTCAGTCATGTCCAACTCTTTGTGGCCCCATGGACTGTAGCCTACCAGGCTCCTCTGTCCATGGGGTTTTCTAGGCAAATGTACTGGAGTGGGTGGCCATTTCCTTCTCCAGGAGATCTTCCTGACCCAGGGATCTAACCTGGGTCTCCAGCATTGCAGACAGATGCTTTACCATTTGAGCCATATAATTCCATTGCTAACATGTGCAAGGGGCTACTCTTTCTGCCCTCTTCTGATGCCTATGTCAGAAGATTTCTATCTCCTTTATACTTTAATACAACTTTATTACACAAAAGCTCTAAGCAATCAAGCCTCGTCTCTGGACCTGAATTGAATTCATCTCCTCTGGAGGCCAAGAATTCCAGTGTCTTTGCGTGGTTCAGCAATACCTTTCAAGATCATCCTGGAGATTCTGGCCATGTACCTCAGGAACATGGTCAGATAGGAGGTCACCCTTGAGACTGTGGGCTTTTGACCCAGGTGCAGGGTGTTGGAGTGGCGGGAATCCTGGATAATTTGCACATGTGACCCCAGGTAAAGGGTCTGGGAGGTAAGGTCACCTTGGAGACTGTGAATATGCTACCCAAGGTGCAGGGTGTGGGAAATAATGTCACCCTGGAGAATGTAGACTTCTAGCACAAGGGATGAGTTCTTGACATTGGGGTCTCATGGGAGACTGGATGATTCCGCTCAGACAGTGTGTGGGGATGGGATTCACCCTGGAGACTGTAGATATGTGATCTCAGGTACAGGATTTCCGAGGGGGTCACCCTGGAGCCTGTGAATATGTGATTCCAGGTGCAGAGTCTGCAAGGGAGTCACCATGGAACCTGTGTTTGTGTGACTCCAGGTGAGGTCTACAAAGTTTTGACAAACAGGAGACTGTGGACATGTGACCCCTATTACAGGGTCTTGGAGGGGGGAACCTTTGTGGCCAGGGTCATGGGATGCAAGGTTATATGTCTGGGAGGTGGGGATACCCTGAGAGTATGGAAGTGTGACCCCAGGTACAGGTTCTGGGAGTTGGTGCCATCCTGAAAATGGTGGACATTTCACCCGAGGTATGGTTTCTGAGAGGTGGGGTCACCCTGAAGACTCTGGACATGTGACCCCAAATGCAGGGTCTGGGAGGTAGACTCACCATGGAAAAAGTGGACTTGTGACCCCAGATACAGGATCTTGAGGGTGGGGTCACCTGGAGGCTGTGGACTTGTGACACCAAGTACAGGTTATACAGGGGGCCACCTTCGAGACTGTGGACATGTGATCACAGGTGTATGGTATGGGAAGTTTGGTAACCTAGGAGATTGTGGATATATGACAGTAGGTACAGGGTCTCAGGTATGTCCCCATGGAAAGTGTGGACATGTGACCCCAGGTGCAGGTTTGGGTGGGGTCACCCTGGAGACTGTGGTCGTGTGACCCAAAGTTCAGGGTAGGAAAAGGGTTTCACCCTGTAGACTGTGGATCTATGACCACAGGTACAGGATCTGGTGGTAGTCACTGTGGCGATGATGGACGTATGAAACCTAGTACAAGTTCACGGAGGGGGTCACCCTCCAAGACTGTGTACATGTGACCCTCGTTTCAGGGTCTGGGTTGAGGTCACTCTGGAAACTATTTGCCGTGTGACTTAGATGCAGGGTTAGGGGACGCGTTTACTTTGAAGATTGTGGTCATGTGACCTCAAATGCACCATTTGGGAGGCAAATCATCTTGGAGACTGGATACGTGACCGTAGATCCAGGGTCTGAATGGGATTCCCCAAGGTGAGATTGTGAATATGTGACTCCAGGTGCAGGGCCTGCGAGGGAGTCACCTTGGAACCTGTGTTTGTGTGACTCCAGGTGGAGGGTCTGGGAAGTGACGACACTCTGGAGACTGTGAACATGTGACCCCATTACAGGGTCTTGGAGGGGGTAACCCTGGCATCCAAGATCATGGGACACCATGTTAAATGTCTTGGCGTGTGGTAACCGAGACTATGGAAGTGGGACCCCAGGTACAGGTTCTGGGAATTGGGGCCAACCTGAGTGACTGTGGATGTTTCACCCTAGGTACAGTTTCTGGGAGGTGGGGTCACCCTGGAGACTCTCGACAAGTGACCCCAAGTGCAGAGTCTGGGAGGGGTCTCACCCTGGAAACAGTGGACTTGTGACCCTAGGTACAGGGTCTTAACGGTAGAGTCATCCTGGAGTCTGTCGACTTGTGACACCAGGTACAGGTTTAGGAGGGGGATCACCCTGGATACTGTGGATGTGTGATCACAGGTGCATGGTATTGGAAGTGGGGAAGTCCAGGAGACTGTATATATGACACTAGGTACAGGGTCTGGGGGATGACACCATGGAGAATATGGACTTGTGATCCCAGGTGCAGGTTCACAAGGTTCAGGGTACAAAATGGGTCTCATCAGGCAGACTGTTGAACTGTGACCACAAGTTCAGGATCTGCTGGTGGTCACTGTGGCAATGGTGATCGTGTGAAATCTGGAACAAGTTCAGGGAAGAGGTCACCCGTGAGACAGTGGACATCACTCTGGAGACTGTGGATGTGTGAGTAAGGTGCAGGGTTAGGGGATGGGGTCACTTTGAAGATTGTGGACATATGACCCCAGATGCACTGATTGGGGAGGCAAGTCATCCTGGATAGTGGGCATTCGACCCTAGATGCAAGGTCTGACCTGGGTCCCCCAAGACACTAGGATATCTGAACCCAGGTACAGGGTCTAGGATGGGGGTGATCCAGGAAACTCTGTATATGTGACCTCAGGTACAGTGTCTGGGAGGTACGGGGTCACTCTGGGGACTGCAGGCATTTAATGGCAGGGAAATGGTCTGGAAGGGGTGTCACCCTGCATGATGTGGATATGTGAGCCCAGGTGCAGTGGGCAAAGTGGGGTTCACGCTGGAAACTGTTGACATGTGACTCCAGGTGCAGGGTATGGGAGGGCGAACATCCTGGAGATTGTGGATGTGTGTAAATAAGCACAGGGTCTGGCAGGGGAGGGTTACCCTGGAATCTGTGGCCAAGTCACCAAAGGTATAGGGCATGAGAGGTCGGGTCACACCGGATACTGAGAACATGTGACCCAAGTTACAGAGACCAGGAAGGGGGTCACCACGGAGCCTGTGAATCTGTTAGTACATGTGCAGAGTCTGGGAAATGACATCACACAAAAGTCTAGGGACATGGGATGCCAGGTGAACGGTCTGGGAGGGAGTCACCCTGGAGTCAGTTGACGTGTGACCCTGGGTACAGGCACTTGTGGGTGGGGAAAGCCTCGAGACTGTGGACATGTGATCCCAGTTACTAGCCCTTGAATGTGGGTAAATCCAGGAGACTCTGGACATGTGACCCCAGGTATAGGGTGGGGAAGTTGGAGTCACCCTGGCGACTGTGCCAATGTAATCACGTGTACAGAGTCTGGGGAGGCGTGTATTCCTGGCCAACATGTACATGTAACCCCAGGTAGAGGGTTAGAGATACGGGGTCACCCTGGAGACTGGGGCAATGTGACCAGAATTACAATATTCTGTGAGGTGTAGTCACCCTGGAGACTGCGGAGGTGTGAGACCTGGTGCATGATCTGGGAGGGGTTGCCACCCAGGAGACCATGGATGTGTGACCCTAGCTAGGTTCACGGGCTTGGAATTGGTGTCACCCTAGAACCAGTGGGTGTTTGAACCGAGTACAATTGTTTGACAGGTGGTGTTACCCTGGGCGCTGCGGACATATGAACCCAGGTGCAAGTTCTGGCAAGTGGGGTCACCCTGAGACTATCTACGTGTGACCCTAGGTACAGGGTTTGGGAGTTGGTGAATGTGCCCATGTGACACCATGTACAGTGTCTAGGAGGGTGTTCACCCTAGAGACTGTGGGTATGTGTCCCAAGGTACAGTGTCTGGAGTGTGAGGCCATGCTAGAATCTGTGGACATGTGACACTGGGTGCTGGGGTCAATAGTCCAGCATCTGGAAGACTGTGGTTATGTGAGCCCTGGTACAGTGATTTGGATGAGTCACCTGTGAGACTGTGGATATGTGGCTCCAAGTGCAGGGTCTATGAGGGAGTCATCCTGGAACCTCTGTTTGTGTGCCTGCAGGTGAAGGTTCTGGGAAGTGATGACATACAGGAGACTGTGGACATGTAAACCACATTACAGGGTCTTGGAGGGTGTAACCCTGTGGACCAGGGGCATGGAACAGCCTCAATGTCTATGGAAGAGTGACTCCAGGTACCGTTTCAGGGAGTTGGGACCATCCTGAAAACAGTAGACGTTTATCCCCAGGTAAAGTTTCTGGGAGGTGAGATCACACTGGAGACAGGAGTGTGACCCCAGGTATGGGATCTTGAGGGTGGGGCCATCCTGGTGGCTGTGGACTTGTGACACAAGGTACAGGAATGGGATCGGGGTCACCTTGCAGACTGAGCATGTGATCCCAGGTGCATGATATGGGAAGTGGGGTAACCCGGGAAACTGTGGATATATGACACTACGTATAGGGTCTGCGCAGATATATGACACTAGGTACTGGAGTGGGCAACCCACTCCAGTACTCTTGCTTGGAAAATCCCATGGATGGAGGAGCCTGGTAGGCTGCAGTCTATGGGGTCCCTAAGAGTCAGACATGACTGAGTGACTTCATTTTCCCTTTTCACTCTCATGCTTTGGAGAAGGAAATGGCAACCCACTCCAGTGTTCTTGCCTGGAGAATCTCAGGGATGGGGGAGCCTGGTGGGCTGCCATCTATGGGGTCGCAGAGTTGGACACGACTGGCATGACTTAGCAGCAGCAGCAATAGCAGCAGCAGTACAGGGCCTGGGGGATGTCACCATGGAGAGTATGGACATGTGACCCCAGGTGCAGGTTTGGCAGGGATGACCCTGGAGACTGGCTAGGTGAACCAAGGTTTAAGGTACAAAATGGTCTCACCCTGCAGACTGCGGACCCTGACCACAGGTACAGGATCTGGTGGTGGTCACTGTGGAGCTGGTGCATGTGTGAAACCTGATAGAAGTTCAAGGAGGGGGTCAATATGGAGAAGGTGGAGGTGTGACCCTATGTGCAGGGTCTGGAGTGAGGTCATTCTGGAAACTGTGGCTGTGTGACTAAGGTTCAGGGTTAGGGACTGGGGTCACTTTGCAGAATGTGGACATGTGACTCCACATGCACCGTTTGGGTCATCCTGGAAACTGTGGACAAGTCACCAAAGTACAAGGTATGAGAGGTGGTGTCACACTGGAGACTGAGGACATGGGATCCAAATTACAGGGTCTGGGAAGGGGATCACCATGGAGACTGTGGATCTGTGACCACAGGTATAGGGTCTGGGAAGTGATATCACACAGGAGACTGTGGACATAGGATGCCAGGTGAAGGGTCTGGGAGGGAGTCACCCTGGAGTCTGTGGACGTATGACCCCAGGTAAAGGCTCTTGAGGGTTGGGAAAGCCTGGTGACTGCGACCTGTGACCCCAGGTACAGGGTTGGGAATATAGCATCGCCCTGGAGACTGTGCAAATGCGACCCCAGGTACAGGGTCTGGGCAGCGGTGTCATCCTGGACACTGTTGATATGTAACCTCAAGTACAGTGTCTGAGATATAGGGTCACCCTGGAGACTGAGGCCATGTGGCCAGAGGTACAATAGTCAGTGAGGTGGGTTCACCTTGGAGACTGTGGATGTGTAACCCCAACTGCAGTGTCTGGGAGGGGTGTCAACCTGGAGACTGAGGACATGTGAGACCAGGTGCATGATCTGGGAGGGGTTGTGACCCAGAAGACTATGGATCTGTGTCCCCAATATCAGACTTTGGTGTGGATGTTACCATGGAGACTGTGGATGTTTGACACCAGGTGAAGGGACAGGGAAGGGCATCACCCTCGAGACCCTGGAGGTAGGATCCCAGGTTCAGAGTCTGGGAAGGGAGTTCTTCAGGAGTCTGTGGAAATGTTATGTCAGAAAAAGGGCCTGCAGTGGTTACCCTGGTGACTATGTACATGTGACACATAATACAAATACTGAGATTGGGGGTCATCCTGCAGACTGGAGAAATGTAACCACAGGTGCAGATTCTGAGGACGGGGTCACCTTGGAGACTGTTGACATGTGACATCAGGTGCTTCATCTTGGAGGTAGATCATTCTGGAGATTCTGGACATGTGACCCCAGGAACAGGGTCTGAGAGGGGGTCACCCTTGAGATTGTGGGCTTTTGACCCAGGTACAGCATGTTGGAAGGGTGGTAACCCTGGAGAATGTGCACATTTGACACCATGTACAGGCTCTGGGAGGTGAGTTCACCCTGCTGACTATGGCTATGTGACCCAAGGTGTGACTCTGGAGACTGTGGATATGTGATCCAAGGTGTGAGTCTGGAGACTATGGATATTTCTCACCCAAATCAGGTCTGGGGATGGGGATCACACTGGAGGCTGTAGATATGTGACCCCAGGTGCAGGGTCTGCAAGAGGTACACCCTGGAGCCTGTGGATATGTGACCCTGGGTGCAGGATCTGGGTGCTTGGGTCACCCTGGAGACTGTGGTCATGTGAGCCCCAGTGTGGGGTTTTGAATGAGTCACCCTGGAGACTGTGGATAAGTGACTCCAGGTGCAGGGTCTGCAAAGGAGTAACCTGGAAACTGTGATTGTGACTCTAGGTGAAGGGTCTGGGAAGTGACGACACACAGCAGACTGTGGACATGTGATCCCCATTACAGGGTCATGGAGAGGGTAACCTTGGCTAACAGGGACATGGGAAACCAGGTTCAATGTGTGGGAGGTGGGGTAACCCTTAGAATTTGGAAGTGTGACCCCAGCTACAGGTTCTGGGAATTGGGTCCATCCTTAAAACTGTGGATGCTTCACACCAGTAGCTTCGGGGAGGTGGGGTCACCCTGAAGACTCTGGACATGTGACCACAAGTTCAAGTTCTTGGAGGTGGACTCGACATGGAAATAGTGGACTTGTGACCCCAGGTACAGGATCTTGAGGGTAGGGTCATCCTGGAGACTGTGGATTCGTGACACCAGGTATAGATTTTGGAGGGTTCACACTGGAGACTCTGGATGTATGTTTCCTCTGCAGGAGAGCTCCAGTGAACCTAGGTCTGTCTGAAAAATTCTTGGATCATGTGGGGAAACACCCTGTGCGTTAATCTGGACACCCAGGTTCAAATTTGCATATTTTTCTCGGGTGGCCCTAAAGTGGTGTAACCTATCCACATCTTGAAAATCCGTCCAATTGCCATTTTCTTACTTTTGACAGAGCTAACTTTGTTCCACCCCTGGGGTTTCTGAAGCACATGGGCGGCTCGCAACTCCTATCTTTGGGCCTATTTACACTGGAGTGTCACCTTACAGAGGTGACCACAGTAAGGGACCCAGCACTCTGAGACATATTCCCACAGTCTGCTTCCTCAAGGGCAGTACCAGTATCACCTAGATATGTGTTTGAAAGGTGGGAAAATGCACCAAGACACAGGGCACAGGCTCTCGAATTTAGGTCCTCTGAGCAGAACTAGAGGGTTCATGTCTTAGGAGCTAAAGAGTTCCTGCAAGGGACAGGTTTGAAAACACACTCTCTGTGGATGCCTTTCCTTCCTTGAAGAAATATAGGTTTGCCAGTATCCTGCGAACTGAGAGTCACACAGTGCTTGAAAAGTGCTCGCTTAGACATGAGTTTTCAATGGTAATTTCCACTTGGGGCTGTAGTCAAACAGAGGGGTTCCACACTCACTGGGAAAGACAAGGCAATATCTAAATGTCTGTTCCATCCCGTTTTCTCTGTAGGAGAACTCTAGTGAGCGTAAGTCTGTCTGGAAAATTCTTGGATCCTTTGGGGACACACCCTGTTTGTGAACCAGGATACCAGAATGAGGGGGCACAATTTGTGTTTCTCTCTGTGGACCTTAAAGCAATGTAGCCTAGCAACAGCTTGAAAATCCATCCACTTGCTCTTTTCTTGATTCTGAGAGAGCTAGATTTGCTCCTTCCTTTTTGATTTCTGAAGCAAGTGGGTGAATTTCAACTCCCAGCTGTGGGCCTTTTTACAGTGGAATGCCACCTCGCTGAAGTGAGTATAGTGAGGAACCTAGCCCTCTTGGACACACTCTCGCAGACTGCTTCCTCATGTGCAGTACTGGTATAACCTAGGAATGGCTTTGCAAGGCTTGGAAAGTGCAGGGAGAAACATGGCCTTGACTCTGGAATTTAGTTCCTCTGAGCACTACTGGAGGCCTCCCATCTGGGAAGCTAAACAGTTCCTGCAAGATAGAGGGTTGAGAATACACTCTCTTTTGATGCCTTTCTTTCCTTGAGGGAAGATATCTTTCCCTGCATTCTGTGAACTGAGAGTCACACACTGCTTGAAAAGTGCTTGCTTGGAGGTCATCTTTCAGGGGCACTTTCTCCTTGAGTCTGTGACAATAGGGAGGGGCAAACCAACTTCCAATGTCTGTTCCATCCCATTTTCCCAGCAGGAGAGGTCTAGTGAGCCTAGTTCTGTGGAAAATTCTTGGATCCTGCTGGGACACACCCTGTGTTTGAACCTGGATACCTGACCTACAGGGCACAATTCACATTTTTCTCTCAGGGGGCCCTAAAGTGGTTCGGCCTAGCAACAGCTTGAAAATCCGTCCAATTGCTCTTTTCTTACCTCTGACAGAGCTAGCTTTGCTCTACCTTTTGGGGTTTCTGAAGCAAGCGGGTGGCTCACACCTTGGAGCTTTGAGCCTGTCACTGGAATGTCACCTCACACAGTTGACCACAGTAAGGCACTCAGCCCTTTCAGACACACTCCTGCTGCCAGCTTTCTCATGGTCAGTACCGTTATGATCTAGGAATGTGTTTGTCAGACTCGGAAATTACAGGGAGACACACGGCCCTGACTCAGGAATATAGGTCCTCTCAGCAGACCTGCTGGTCTCATGTTTTAGAAGCTCAAAATTTCCTGCAAGATAGAGGTTTGAAAACACACTCTCTGTGGACGTCTTTCCTTCCTCAAAGGAAGATAGCTTTCTTCACATTCTGCGACCTGAGAGTCACACTCTGCTTGAAAACTGCTTGCTTGCGAGTCTATTTTCAGTGGCAATATCTCCTTGAGGCTGTGACCATAAGTAGCGGCCCCACACTCACAGGGAAAGGCAACGCAACATCCAAATGGCTGTTCCAACCAGTTTTCTCTGTAGAAGAACTCTGGGGAGCAAAGGTCTGTCTGGAAATTTCTTGAATCACGAGGGAACACATCCCGTGTGTGAACCTGAATAAAGGGCCTAGGGTGCACAATTTGTATTTATCTCTCTGGAGCCATAAAGAGGTGTGGCTAGCAATTGCTTGAAAATCCACCCAATTACTTTTTTCTTACTTCTGACAGTGCAAACTTTAGTCCACCATTCAAGATTTCTGAAGCAAGTTGATGGCTCACAACTCCTGGTCACGTGCCGATTTGCCATGGAAAGTTACCTCATCTAGGTAAGCACAGTATGGTACTCAGCACCCTCAGACACACACCTGAAGCCTGTTTTCTCATGAGCAGACCTGGCGTTACTCAGAAATGTGTTTACAAAGCTCAGAAAATGCTCAAAAACACACTGCCCTTGCTCTGAAATTTAGGTCCTCTGTACCAACCTAGAGGTCTCATATCTTAGTATCTAGACAGTTCCTCATATAGAGAGCCTGTTTCCTCATGGGCAGTCCTGGTATGACCAAGAAATGTATTTACAAAGCTCAAAAAGTGCAGGAAAACACATTGCCCTGACTTTGGAATTGAGGTCCTCTGGGCAAATATGGAGAATTCACATCTTTGAAGCTAGACAGTTCCTAATAGACAGATTCTTGAAAACACACATTTCCTTCCTCAATGGAACGTAGGTTTCCAGTATTCCATGTCCATAGAGTCACATACTGCTTGAAAACACTTGTTGGAAGTCCTTTTTCATTAGCAATTGCTCCTGATAGTGTGACCATAGGGAAGGCCACCAAACTCACAGGAAAAGGAAAAGCAACAACCAAAGGTCAGTTCCATCATGTTTTCTCTGTAGTGGAGATTCAGTGTGCCTAGGTCTGTCTGGGAAATTCTTGGATCCTGAGTGGACACATCCTAGGTGTGAACATGGACAGTGGACCTTGGTGGCAAAATTCACCTTTCTCTCTCAGTTGGCCAAAAACAGTAGAGCATAACAACTACCTGGAAATGCATTTAGCTGCTGGTTTCTTACTTCTGGCAGTGATCACTTGGTACACCCTTTGGGATTTCTGAAGCAAGTAAGCAGCTAGCAACTCGTAGCCGCTCGCCCAATTACAGTGGAATGCTACATCATCTTGGTAAGTGAAGCATGGCACCCAGCAATCTCAGAAATCTTCCTGCAGCCTGTTTTTTCTTAAGGGCCCTTCTGGTATGACCTAGGAATGTGTTTACAATGCTCAGAAAGAGTTCAGTTCCGTTCAGACGCTCAGCTGTATTCGACTCTTTGGGACCCCATGAATCGAAGCACACCAGGCCTCCCTGTCCATCACCAACTCCCGGAGCTTACACAAACTCATGACCATCGAGTTGGTGATGACATCCAGCCATCTCATCCTCTGTCATCCTCTTCTCCTCCTGCCCCCAAGCCCTCCCAGCATCAGGGTCTTTTCCAATGAGTCAACTCTTCACATCAGGTGGCCAAAGTACTGGAGTTTCAGTTTCAGCATCAGTCTTTCCAATGAACACCCAGGACTGATCTCCTTTAGGATGGACTGGTTGGATGTCCTTGCAGTCCAAGGGACTCTCAAGAGTCTTCTCCAACACCACAGTTCAAAAGCATCAATTCTTCAGTGCTCAGCTTTCTTCACAGTCCAACTCGTACATCCATACATGACCACTGGATAAACCATAGCCTTGACCAGATGGAGCTTTGTTGTCAAAGAAATGTCTCCACTTTTTAATATGCTATCTAGGTTGGTCTTAACCCTTCCAAGAAGTAAGCATCTTCTAATTTCATGGCTGCAATCACCATCTGCAGTGATTTTGAAGCCCCAAAAAATAAAGTATGACACTGTTTCTACTGTTTCCCAATCTCTTTCTCATGAAGTGATGGGACCAGATGCCATGATCTTAGTTTTCTGAATATTGAGCTGTAAGCCAACTTTTTGACTCTCCTCTTTCACTTTCATCAAGAGGTTTTTTAGTTCCTCTTCACTTTCTGCCATAAGGGTGGTATCATATGCATATCTGAGGTTACTGATGTTTTTCCTGGCAGTCTTGATTCCAGCTTGTGCTTCTTCCAACCCAGTGTTTCTCATGATGTACTCGGCATATAAGTTAAATAAGCAGGGAGACAATATACAGCCTTGACATACTCCTTTTCCTATTTGGAACCAATCTGTTGTTCCATGTCCAGTTCTAACTGTTGCTTCCTGACTTGCACATAGGTTTCTCAAGAGACAGGTCAGGTGGTCTGGTAGTCCCATCTCTTTCAGAATTTTCCACAGTTTATTGTGATACACACAATCAAAGGCTTTGGCGTAGTCAATATAGCAGAAATATATGTTTTCTGGGACTCTCTTGCTTTTTCAATGATCCAGCAGATGTTGGCAGTTTGATCTCTGGTTCCTCTGCCTTTTCTAAAACCAGCTTGAACATCTGGAAGTTCACGGCTCATGCATTGCTGAAGCCTGTCTTGGAGAATTTTGAGCATTACTTTACTAGCGTGTGAGATGAGTGCAATTGTGCAGTAGTTTGAGCATTCTTTGTTATTGCCTTTCTTTGGAATTGGAATGAAAACTGATCTTTTCCAGTCATGTGGCCACTGCTGAGTTTTCCAAATTTGCTGACCTATTGAGTACAGCACTTTCACAGCATCATCTTTTAGGATTTGAAATAGCTTAACTGGAATTCCATCACCTCCACTAGTTTTGTTTGTAGTGATGCTTTCTAAGGCCCACTTGACCTCACATTCCAGGATGTCTGGCTCTAGGTGACTGATCACGCCATCATAATTATCTGGGTCATGAAGATCTTTTTTTGTACAGTTGTTCTGTGTATTCTTGCCACCTCTTCTTAACAGCTTCTGCTTCTGTTAGATGCATAACATTTCTGTCCTTTATTGAACCCAATCTTCGCATGGAATGTTCCTTTGGTATCTCTAATTTTCTTGAAGAGATCTCTAGTCTTTCCCATTCTGTTGTTATTCTCCATTTCTTTGCATTGATCAGAGTAAGGCTTTCTTATCTCTCCTTGCTATTCTTTGGAACTCGGCATTCAAATGGTGCAGGCTGTGACGGACCATGCAGAAGCATGGCCATGAGGAGCTATCTCTCGCCCAAGGTCAGAGGTAGTGGCTGAGGGGAGCCACCCCATGTCCGAGACCAGGGGCAGCGGCCGAGAGGAGCAATCTCCCCTGAGGTCAGGGGAGGTGGCTGAGATGAGCTACCCCATGCCCAAGGTCAGGGGCTGTGGCCAAGAGAAGCAATCCCACGTCCACAGAGCAGCAGCTGCACGGGTGCAGGAGGACCGAGAGGAGCTACTCCACATTCAAGGTCAGGAGGGGCGGCCTGAGGAGATACCCATTGTCCAAGGTAAGGAGGAGTGGCTGTGCTTTGCTGGAGCAGCTGTAAAGAGATACCCCACGTCCAAGGTAAGAGAAACTCAAATAAGATGGTAGGTGTTGTGAGAGGGCATCAAAGGGCAGACACTGAAATCATAATCACAGAAAACTAGCCAATCTGATCACATGGACCATAACCTTGTCTAACTCAATGAAACTAAGCCATGACGTGTGGAGCCACCCAAGACGGACGGGTCATGGTGGACAGGTCTGACAGAATGTAGTCCACTGGAGAAGGGAATGGCAAACCACTTCAGTATTCTTGCCTTGAGGACCCCATGAACAGTATGAAAAGGCAAAATGATAGGATACTGAAAGAGGAACTCCCCAGGTCGGTAGGTGTCCAATATCCTACTGGAGTTCAGTGGAGAAATAACTCCAGAAAGAATGAAGGGATGGAGCCAAAGCAAAAACAATACCCAGTTGTGGATGTGACTGGTGATAGAAGCAAGGTCCAATGCTGTAAAGAGCAATATCGCATAGGAACCTGGAATGTTAGGTCCTTGAATCAAGGCAAATTGGAAGTGGTCAAACAGGATGTGGCAAGAGTGAATGTCGACATTCTAGGAATCAGCAAATTATAATGGACAGGAATGGGTGAATTTAACTCAGATGACCATTATATCTACTACTGTGGGCAGGAACCGCTTAAAAGAAATGGAGTAGCCATCATGGTCAACAATCGAGTCCAAAATATGGTACTTGGATGCAATCTCAGAAAGTGTAGGGAAATACAATGCTCTGACTCTGGAATTTGGGTCCTCAGGGCAAACCTGGAAGTCTCACATCTTTGAGTCTATACAGTTTGTGATACACAGAGGCCCGATAAAACACTCTCTGTTGATGCCTTACCTTCCTGGATGGAACATAATTTTCCCAGCTTTTTGTGTGCTCAGAGTCACAAACTGCTTGAAAAGGCTTGTTAGAAGTAATTTTTCAGTAGCAACTTCCCCTGATGTTGTGACCTTAGGGAAGACCGCCACACCCACAGGAAAAGGCAAAGGATCATCCAGACGTCTGCTCAATCACGTTTTCTTGATAGGAGCAATCCATTCAACCTAACTGTCTAGAATGCTCATGGATACTGTTCCTACATACCCTATGTTTGAACCTGGATACTGGACCTTGGCAGCAAAATTTCCATTGTTTTCTCAGTTGGCCCTAAAACGGTTAAACCTAGTTACTGCCTGAAAATGCATCTAATTGCTGTTTTCTTACTTCTGACAGTGATAGTGTTGGTGCACCCTTTGGGATTTATGAATCAAGCAGGAGGCTCTCCACTCCAAGCCACTGGCCCCTTTCCAGGGAGATGTCATCTCATCTAGGTTAGCACAATATGTCACCCAGCACTCTGAGACACACTCTTGCAGCATGAATTTTATGGTCAGATCTGGTTTGACCTAGGAATGTGTTTACAAATCTCAGAAAGTGGTGGGAAACACACTGCCCTGACTCTGGTATTTAGGTCCTCTGGGAAACTTGGAGGACTCACATGTTTGAATCTAGACAGTTCATGACAGGTAGAGGCCTGATAACATATTCTCTCGAGATGCCTTTCCTTCCTCAAAGGAATATAGCTTTCTCAACATTCTGTGTGCTGAGTGTCACACACTCCTTGAAAACGCTTGTTGGAGGTCATTTTTCATTAGCAATTTCCCCTGGAGGTGTGACTGTAGGGAAGGCGCCACACTCACAGGTAAGTTCAAAAGCACTTCCAAACATCTGTTCAATCACGTTTTCTTGGTGGGGCCATTCATCAATGTAAGTCTATTTAGAAAATCCGTGGACACTGCGGGGAAACACCTATGTTTGAATCTGGATACCAGACGTTGGTGTTAAAATATGCATTTTTCTCTCACTTGGCCCTAAAAGAGTGCCGCCGAGCAACTGCTTGAAATTCCATCTGAATGTTGTTTTCTTCCTTCTGACAATGCTAGCTTTGGTTCACCCTTTGGGATTTTTGAAGCATGTGAATGACTTGCAACTCCTAGCTGCAGGCCCATTTCCAGTGGAATGACACCTCATCTATGTGACCACAGTATTTCACCCAGCACAGTCTGATACACTCCCTCAGCATCCTTCCTTAGGAGCAGACATGGTATGCCCTAGGAATGCATTTAGAAGTCTCAGAAAGTGCAGCAAGACACACTGTCCTGACTCTGGAACTTAGGTCCTTTAATCAGGCCTGAGCTCTCACATCTTAGAAGCTGAAGAGTTCCTGCTATAAAAAACACACTCTCTGTTGATGCCTTTCCTTCATTGAAGGAACATAACTTTCCCAATGTACTGTGTGCTGAGAGTCACACACTGCTTGAAAACATTTGCTTGGAGTTCATTTTTCAATGGCAATTTCCCCTGAGACTGTGACAGTAGGGAAGCGCCCACAATCACAAGACAAGCAAGCATCCAAATACCTGTTCCATCACGTTTTCTCTGTTAGAGAGGTCCAGTGAACCCAGGTCTATCTGGAAAAGTTTGGATCCTGTGGGGTCACATCCTGAGTGTGAACCTGAATACAGGACAAAATTCACCTTTTCCTCTCAGTTGGCACTAAAATGGTTTGGCATAGCCACTGCTTAAATATCCATCCAGTACTTGTTTTCTTATTTCTGACAGTGACAGATATGGTTCACCCATGTAATTTCTGAAGCAAGCAGTCTGCTTGCCACTTCTATCTGGTGGTCCCTTTCCTGTGAAATGTCACATAATATAGGTAGCACCACATGGCACCCAGCTCTCTCAGACACACTCTGACAGCCTGTTTCCTCCTTGGCAGTCCTGGTATAACCTAGGAATGTATTTACAAGGCTCAGAGATTGTATGGAAACATATCCCCTGACTCGGGATGTTAGGTCATCTGGGCAAGACTGGAGGTCTCACGTCTTACAATCTAGACAGTTCCTAATAGATAGAGGCCTGGAAACACACTCTCTGGTGACGCCTTTCCTTACTCAAAGGGCCATTGCTTTCCCAACATTTTAGGGCCAACCTAGAGGAAAATGCGAAATTTGCCACCAAGGTCCATTACCCAGGTTCACATGCAGGATGTGTCCCCACAGCACTGAAGAATTTTCAAGACAGACCTAGGCTAACCCTAACCCTAACCCTAACCCTAGGATCTCTCCTACAGAGAAACATGATGGAACAGACGTTTGGATGATGTTTTGCCTTTTCCTGTGAGTGTGGTGGACTTCCCTATGGTCAAACCATCAAGGGAAATTGCTACTGAAAAACAACTTCCAGGCAAGCATTTTCAAGCAGTATGTGACTCTCAGCACACAGAATGCTGGGAAAGCTACGTTCATTTGAGGAAGGAAAGGCATCAATAGAGAGTGTGTTTTCAGGCCTCTATCTATCAGGATCTGTCTATATTCTAAGATGTGAGATCTCCAGGCTTGTCCAGAGGACCCATCTTCCAGAGTCTGGGCAGTGTTTCCCTGCAAATTTTGAGCCTTGTAAGCACATTCCAAGATCACTCAGGAATGTCCATGATGAAACAGGCGATGGAAGAGTTTCCGTGTGTGCTGTGTGTCATTCTGCCCTTACCAAATGAACTGACATTCCACTGGAAATGGGCCAGGGACTAGGAGTTATGAACCGCCCGTTGCTTCAGAAATCCAGAAAGCTGGAACAAAGCTATCATTGTCAGAAGTAAGAAAACAGATATTAAATGAACTTTCAAGCAGTTGTTAGGCCACAACGTTTTAAGCCCAATGGAGAGGATAATGCAAATTTTGCCACCAAGATCTGCTATCAAGATTCACATTCATGATGTGTCCCTGCAGTATCCAAGAATTTTCCAGATAGGACTAGGCTCACTATATCTCACCTACAGAGCAAACGTGATGGAACAGACATTTGAATGTGGTTCCCTTTTACTGTGTTTGTGGGGCTTTCCCTCCAGTCACATCTTCAGGGGAAATTCTTAGTGATAAATGACCTCCAAGCAAGTGTGTGACACTCAGGAAGCAGAATATTGGGAAAACAATGTTCCTTCAAGGAAAGACAGGCATCAGCAGAGAATGAATTTTCAGTCCTTTATCTATCAAGAATTGTCTAGATTTCTAAGATGTGAGACCTCCAGTCTTACCCTGAGGACCTAACTTGCAGAGTCAGGGCAGTGTGTTTCCCTGCACTAACCCAGGCTTTTAACCACCTTCCTACATCATCCCAGAACTGCCCATGAGGAAACAGGCTGCAGGAATGTGTTCAGACTGCAGGGTGCCATGCTGTTGTTACCCAGGTGAGGTGACATTCCATTGCAAATAGGCAATCAGCAGCACTTGCGAGCTGCCTTCTTGCTTCTGAAATCCCAAAGGTGGGTCAAAAGTGACCACTGTTAGAAATTAAAAAAAAAAAAAAGCAATTGTATGGATTTTCTAGCAGTTGCAAATTTGACCATCAAGTTCCGGTATCCACTGTCAGACTCAGGAGGTGTCTCTGCTGTATCTACCCATATTTCACAAAGACCTAGGCTCACTGGCTGCTCTGATAGAGAAAATGTGATGGAACAGATGTTTGGATCTTGGATTGCCTTACCCTGTGAGTGTAGAGGACATCCTTATTGTCACAACATCACAAGAAATTGCTACTGAAAAATGACCTGCAAGCAAACGGTTTCAAGCAATGTGTGACTCTCAGTTCACAGAATACTGGGAAAGTACTGGTTCTTCGAGGAAGGAAGGGTATCAACAGAGAGTGTGTTTTCAGGGCTCTATCTATGAAGAACTGTCTTGATTCTAACAAGAGCCCTCCAGCCTTCCCAGAGAACGGAACTTCCAGAGTCAGGGCAGTGTCTTCCTTGCCCTTTTAATGCTTTGTAAACATATTCCTAGGTAACACTGGGACTGTCCATGAGGACACAGGCTGTGGGCGTGTGTCTGAGTATACAGAGGGGCCATTATGTGCTTACTTAGATAAGGTGACATTCCACTGGAAATAGGCCCATGACTAGGAGTGGTGATCTCCTTGCTTGCTTCAGAAATCCCAAAGGGTGAACCAAAGTTATTGCTCTTCAAAGTAAGAAAACAGCAATTAGATGGATTTTCAAGCAGGTGCCAGGCCACACAGTTTTAGGACAAACCGAAAGAGAAATGTGAATTGTGCCACCAGTTCCAGTATCCAGGTTCACACTTAGGATGTGTTCCTGCAGTATACACGGTTTTCCAGACAGACCTAGGCTCTCTGGATCACTCCTAGAGACAAAATGTGATGCAACAGAAGTTTGGATGTTGGTTTGCCTTTTCCAGTGAGTGTGGGGGCCTTCCCTAATGTTACACTGTCAGAGGAAGTTTCTACTGAAAAATGACCTCCAAAGAGCGTTCTCAAGCAGTGTGTGATCCCCAGCACAGAGAATGCAGGGAAAAGTATGTTTCTTCAAGGAAGAAAAGGCATCAACAGAGAGTGTGTTATTAGGCCTATATCTATTAGTAACTGTCTAGAATCTAACATTGACCTCCAGGCTTGTCCAGGGGACCTAACTACCAGAGTCAAGGCACTATTTTTCCTACACCTTCCAAGCCTCCCAAAGACATCCTAGCTCATATAGGGATGGCCCATGAGGAAACAGACTGTAGGAGAGTGTCTGAGATTGTATGGTACCAATACTGTGCTTACCTAGATGAGATGACATTCCTCTGGGAATGGGCCAGAGGGTAGGAGTGGTGAGTCGCCTGCTTGATTCAGAAATCCCAAAGGATGGACCAAAGCTATCATTGTCAGACGGAAGAAAACAGCAATTGGATGGATTTCCAAGCAGTTGCATGGCCATAGCATTTTCCCAAATCAAGAGAAAAAATATTATTTTTGCCCCAAAAATCCGGTATCCATGTCCAGACTCAGGATGTCTCCATGCAGTATCCACAAAGTTTCCAGACAGAACTAGTCTCAGTGGATCGATCCTACTGAGAAAATGTGATGGAACAGACGTTTGAATGCTAATTTGTCTTTCTCTAAAAATGGAGAGTGCAGCATCCCCATGGTCACACCATCAGGGGAAAGTGCTACTGAAAAATGACCTCCATGCCAGCATATTCAAGCCGTGTGGGTCTCTCTGCACACAAAATGTTTGGAAAGTTATGTTCCTTCAAGAAAAGAAATGCATCAACAGAGAGTGCTTTCAGCCCTCTATCTATCAGGAGCTGTCTACATTCTAAGTCGTGAGACCTTCAGTCTTTCCTAGGGATCCTAACACCCAGAGTCAGGGCAGTGTGTTTTCATGAACTTTTCAAGCCTTGTAAACACTTTCCAAGTATATACTGGGACTGCTCCTGAAGAAACAGGCTGCACGAGTGTATCCGAGTGTGTTGGGCAGCATACTGTGCTTACCTGCATGAGGTGCCAGTACAATGGAAATCAGTTAGTGGCTGGAGTGGTGAGCAACCTGCTTGCTTCAGAAATTCCAAAGGGTGGACAAATCTATCACTGTCAAAAGTAAGAAAACAGCAATTGGATGGATTTTCAAGGATTTGCTACACTGCACCATTTTAGAACCAATGTGGTCCCAAAATGAGTGTGGGAGATGAAAATGAGAATTTTGCCACCAAGTTCATATATACAAGTTCACACTCATGATGTGTCCCCACAATACCCACGAATTCTCCAGACAGACCTAGGCTCACTTGATCGCACCTAAAGGCAAAATGTTATGGAGTACACGTTTGGATGTTGGTTTGCCTTTCCCAGTGAGTGTGGGAGCCTTCCCTACCATTGCACCTTCAGGGGAATTTTCTACTGACCAATGGCCTACAAGCAAGTGTTTTCAAGCACCGTGTGACTCTCAGCACACAGAATGTTGGGAAAGCTATGTTCCTTCGAGGACGGAAAGGCATCCATACAGAGTGTATTTTTAGGCCTCTATCTATCAGGAACTGTCTAGAACTCAAGGCATGAGACTTCAAGGCTTTCCCAGGGTCCTAACTTCCAGAGTTAGGGTACTGTGTTTCCCTGCACCTTCCAAGGCTTTAAACACATTCCTTATTCAAACTGGGCCTGCCCATGAGGAAACAGGATGCAGGAGTATGTCTGAGAGGGCTGGGTGCCATACAGTGCTTAACTAGATGAAGTGACATTACACTGGAAATGGGCCAGCAGATAGGAGTAGTGAGCCGCCTGCTTGCTTTAGAAACCTCAAAGGTTTGACCAATGTTATCACTGTCATTATTAGGAAGAGACCAATTGGATGAATCTTCAGGCAGTTGCTAAGGCCGCACTCTTTTAGATCCAACCGACAAAATTTGCTAATTTTGCCAACAGATTCAAGGATGCAGATTCACACTCAGTATGTGTCCCTGTAGTATCCAAGAATTTTCCAGACAGGCAGAGGATCATTGGATCTCTCCTAAAGAGAAAACTTTATAGAATAGACATTTGGTTGGTTGTTTTCTTTTTCCTGTGAGTTTGGGGGTCTTCCCTACAGTAACACAGTCATGGGAAATTGTTACTGAAAAATCACCTTCAAGCAAGGATTTTCAACCAGTGTGTTACTCTCATCACACAGAAATCTGGGATAACTATGTTACTTAAATGCATGAAAGACATAAAAGTGGGTGTTTTTCAGGCATCTATCTGTCAGGAACTATCTAAAGTCTAAGATGTGAGAACTCCAGGTTTGCACATAGGGCCTAATTTCCAAAGTCATAGCCAGTATATTTCATTGCACTTTCAGAGCCTTATGAACACATTCCTGGCTCCTATTGGGTCTGATTCAGAGGAAACTGGCTGTGAAATTATCTAAGATTGCTGAGAGCCATACTGTTGTTACCTAGATTATTTGACATTTTAATGGAAATGATCCAGCTCGATGGGGTTGCAAGCCACCTGCTTGTGTCAGAAACCTGAAAGGTTTGACCAAACCTATTGATGTCAGAAGTAGGAAAATATCAATTGGAAGGATTTTCAGGCAGCTGCCAGCGCACATCCTGTTAGTGCCAAAAGAGAGACAATGCTAATTTTGCCAAGAAGGTCAAATATTCAGGTTCACAGTCAGTATGTTTCCCTTGCAGTATCCAAGAAATTTCCAGAGAGACCTGGGGCCATTGGATCCTTCTGACAGAGAAAAATTGATGGAAGAGACATTTTGATGTTTGCTTGCTTTTCCCTGTGAGTGTGGGAGCCTTCCCTAGTGTAACACACGTGAGGGGAAATTTTTACTTAAAAATGACTTTCAGGCAAGGGTTTCCACTTAGCGGGTTACTCTTAGCAAACAGAATGCTGGGACACCTGTGTTCACTCGTGGAATGAGCGGCAATGAATAGGGTGCTTTTCAGGCATCTCTCTATCCATGACTGCTGTCTGGATTCTAAGATGTGAGAAGACCACGCTTCCACAGATGCCCTAAATTCCAGAGACACAGCCAGTAAGTTTCCCTGAACTTTCCATGGTTCATGAGCACAGTACTCTATCTTACTGGGACACACCATGAGGAGAGAGTCTGCAGGAGTGTGTCTGACACAGCTGAGTGCCATACTGTTTCTAAGTAGTTTAATTGGCATTCCAATGGAAATGATCTTGCCACAAGGAGTTGCACGCTGCCTGCTTGCTTCAGCAATTCCAGTGTTTTGACCAAAGCTATTGCTGTCGTTAGTGGGAAAAGAGCAAGTGTACTGATTTTCAAGGAGTTGCTAAACCCCAGCCTACTGTGGCCAACACAGAGAAAATTCTAATTTGCCAACAAGGTCCAGAATCCAGGTTCACACTGAGCATGTGTCCAAGCACTATCCAAGAATTTTCCAGACAGACTTAGGATCACTGGATCCCTCCTACAGGGGACTTCACGGAACAGATGTTTTGACATTTGTTTACTTTTCTCTGTCAGTGTGGGGGCATTTCCCATGGTAACACAGGGGAGGGGAAATTGTTACTTCAAAATGACTTCCAGGCAAGAATTTCCAAGCAGTCTGTCACTCTCAGCAAACATAATGCTGTGACATCTGTGTTTCTTTGAGGAATGAAAGGCAAAAAATAAAAAGGAGTGTATTTCAGACATCTATCAGAAACTGTCTAGATTCTAAAATGTTAAAACTCCAGATTTTCATAGAGCACCTAATTTTCAGAGTCACAGCCAGTATGTTTGCTCACATTTCTGATACTAGCGAACCCATTCCTAGGTCATCCTGGGACTGTCTATGAAGAAACAGGCTGTAGGAGTGTGTCTGAGAGTGCTGAATGCCATGGAGTCTGGTTACCTAATGAGTTTACCTGCCATTGGAAATGATCCAGTGGCAAGGAATTGAAAGTCCCATGTTTGCTGCAGAAATCCAAGAGGTCTGACCAAAGATATTGCTGTCACAAGTAAGAAAACAGCAATTGGATGGATCTTCAGGCAGTTGCTACTCTGCACCATTTTAGGACCACCTGAAAGAAAATGCTGATTTAGCCAACAAGGTCCAGGATCCAGCTTCACACTCAGTATGTGTCCATGCACTACCCAAGCATTTTCCAGACAGACCTAGGATCACTGGATCTCTCCTACAGAGAAAACCTGATGGAACAAACGTTTGGATGTTAGTTTGCTTTTTCCCTGTGAGTGTGGGACCGTCCTGACTGTAACACAGTCAGGGGAAGTTCTTACTGAAAAATGAAGTCCAAGCAAGCATTTTAGAGCAGTGAGTTACTCTCAGCACACAGAATGCTAGGAAATCCATGTTCCTTTGATGAAAGAAAAACATAAAAGTAGAGTGTTTTTCATGCATCTGTCTATCAGGAACTGTCTAGATTGTAAGATGTCAGAACTCCAGGTTTGCACAGAGACCCTAATTTCCAGTCATAGCCAGTGTATTTTCCTGCACTTTCTGAGCCTTTTGAACACATTCCTAGCTCATATTGGGTCTGTCCCTCAAGAAAAAGGCTTAGGAAATTATATCTAAATGTGTTGAGTGTCATAATGTTGTTACCTTGATTAGTTGACAATCTATTGGAAATGATCCTGCCACAAGGTGTTGCAAGCTGCCTGTTTGCATAGAAATAGAAATAATTTGACCAAACTCATTTATGTTGTAAATAGGAAATTGTCAATTGGATGGATTCTCAGGTAGCTGTCAGCCCACACCCTTTTAATGCCAACAGAGAGAAAAGGTGAGTTTTGCCAACAAGGTTCAATATCCAGTTTCACACTCAGTATGTGTCCCTGCAGTGTCCAAGACTTTTCCAAACAGATCTAGGATCACTAGATCTCTCCTGCAGGGAAAACTTGATAGAACTTTTACTCTGAAGCAGGGTCAGTCTTGTTGAGGTGACTCCTTCCCCAAGGCCACAACTGGGAGTCCTCACACCAAGGCCATAGAAGTGGGCCCCAGAACCAAGGTCACCTGTGAATCGGACTGGGCCCCCTTTGCAACTGTTGCCAAAAGCACCTGATCATCGCTAATGAGCTTCCTGACTCCCTACCAGGCAAGGATGCCCACTCCAGTAAACACCCTATGGTACCCCACCCAATCACCTAATATCAACCTTCCAGTAGGAATTTTCTTTGCCTTGAAACTGTAAAAATTGGCTCTTAACCCAGGAAATCAGTCAACTTTCCCTAGTCTGTCAGGTGGTTGGCCCCCTGAGCCCACAGTGCCCACTTTATCTCTGCTCTTTGTTCTTAATACAAACTCACTCCCTTCTGAAATGCTCTATGTCTGAACATTCTTTTCCAACTCGTACTCAGACGGCCTCAACAAGCCTCCCATCACCAGAGCCACTTTCCTAGATCACACTCACCACTTGCTTGTCCACTCCCAACTCAGAGCAGAAAGGCCCCCTCAGCCTGGTCCTTCCCTCTCACTTCCCGTGCCTGGTCGCCAGGGGCTCACACCGTCCCTGGGCAGGCTGTCTTCTGTGTCCTGCAGAGGCCTCTGTGGTGTCAGGTGAAGAAACAAGAGGCACCCATGAAACCTCCCACCCCAGCACAGCAACCAGTACCCACCTACTGAACTCTTCACTCTGGATGGGCCTGGGGGTGTTTCAGGGAACGTCCCCCAACATGTCCTTGTTCTCATCTAATTCCAGCACTGCCCACGTGAGAGTCACTAAGCTAATCTGTGATAACTGCACAGAGAGAATACTTGTTCACTCGCCCCTCCCAGGATACATGGTTCTTATGGGCAGGTGCCTCCCAGGATATGGGGCTCACCTGGGCAGGTATCCTGCAGGGCTCAGCACCCAGGAGCTGTTCACAGAGCCCTCACTGCAAAGAGCCCCCAGCTCCTCTGTTGGACAGATCTGACCTTGAGACCCTCAGAGGAGGACCTGAGGTAACATGCAGCAGCTTCAGGATAGTTTTGTGACCTTGGGCTTCACTGGTTGCAGCCTCCTTCCAGCAGGTTTTCCAGAGGGTCCCATAGCACCTGGGCACTGAGTCTGTCTCCACCCACCACCCATCCTCTCCCTGACCCCTGGGTCCCTCTCATTAGAAGAAGGCCTTCCTGAAATCCTCTCCCACTTATAGGTCAGATAAGAAGATGAGAAAACAAGTCAGAGCAGCAGCCCCATATCCATCCTGACCCAAAGGACCCACACCTGTTCCTGGAACCCTGGCCAGGACAACGAGGCCCATTTTCTGAAACCACAAGCCCAGGTGGGCAGATTGGCTGACCTGACTGGCCTGCCCTTTGGATGTGTGCCTGGGTTGAGGTCTATATAAACCCCCTCAAGTGCCTGCAGCTGTACCTGATGCTGTCTTTCTGCTTAGATCTTGCAGGGTTGGCTTGATAAGAGAGAGTGAGGGCCCATAGTGTTTCGGGGGATTGGGTCTGTGTTGGGCTCTGCTGGACCTTCTGCAGGAGGTGCTAAGCTGTCACTTCCTAAGGATGGGCTGTGTCACCTGTTCCTGCTGTTGGAAATCTTCTCAGGCAGAAATGAGGAAGCAAGAAAACAGGCAATGGGAGCAGCACAGGAGGAGTAACTCAGGTAGGAAAGTGCAAAGCTTCCAGATCACCCAGGCCAGGACCATTCTGCCTGACCTACAGGAGCCACGTCAGTAAGCATGCTGTCGCTGGAGTGGCTCCACTTTTCTCCAGCCTGTGAGGTCTTTGCACATATTCAAGTGTTTTATCTATGAAGGGTGGATGAGGTTCAGGAATGGCTAGCCTGGGGGTCAGCCAGCATTTACTTAGAGATGACTCCGTGTAGTCTCCCAGCTTCCCACTGAGGTCCCTCCTTGGGAGGGGAGGGGGTGGGGTATGTGCAAGGGCTGCTGGCTGGCTACACATGAGTAAGTCCCCATCCCTGACCATCTTCAGAATTGCTCATCCCTGAAGCAAGTGCCCTAATTGGGCTTTCACCTGTGCAACTGGTGGCTTCTTAATTAGCAATGTGGCCATTGATATTAAATGTCCTCCATCAAGACTGAGATGTTACACCACATGTACTGGTGTAAGAACCCGGGGAGGCGTGTGCACCCAGTACCCCTAGGCACAGGCTTCAGACTTGACCCCTCAACATTCTGGAGCCCAGCCACTGCTTTAGCATTTCTGAGGGTCCAGAGCTGATTTTAAGGGTTCTGTAATCCACCCTTCATCTGCTTTAATGAGACCCACATTTCTAGGATCCTACAGAGCAGGGTCTGTGTGGCTGCTCTGTGGCTTCTCTAACATGATCACATGCTGGGTGGTTTAAAACAACAGGAGTTCATCCTCTCTCAGTCCTGGAGACCAGACACCGGAAATCAAGGTGGCACAGGGCTGAGGTCCCTCCAGAGGCTCCAGGACAGGATCATTCCTGCCTTTTCCAACTTCAGGGGCTCCAGGGGTCCCTGGGCTTGTGGCCCCCTCCCTCCCATCTCTGCCTCTGCCTTTAAGAGGCTTCCCCTTTGTGTCCTCTTTCGTCTCTTTGAAGGAGTCTGTCAGTTGGATTGAAGGTCACCCTAACCCTAGATGACCTTACCTGGCTATCCTTAACTACATCTACAAAGACTCTTTTCCCAGATACGGCCCTGTTCTGGGGGGACACATCTTTGGTGGCCACCATTTACCCCATTCTCTCTCTGTCAAATAACCCTCATTTTAGGAGATCACCACATGCCCATAAAGACGGGCACAGAGAGCGGCCACACACATGGAGAGAATGAGGCCCTTGGAGCCACCTGGAACGGATGAAGACCTGGCTTCATCAGGTGAGGGGAATCACAGGGAGGAGAGGAGGATGGTCTTGTTTAGGCTTCAAAAAGACCACGTTGGGGTGGGATGTGAGATGCACAATGGGGGCGGGGAGCTTCATCAGGGCCTGAGGGGGAGGTTAGGCTTGGGCCAGGGCCATGGGTATAGAGGGGACTTAGTGTGGGGGTTGGTCATACACCCAGAAGAAAGAGCTCACAGTCACTGGGGCACAAGGACCTGGGAACCTGGGAGGGCTTCATCTTTCTGAACCTGAAGAGGAAACGTTAAAATTTTACATCACCTCCTGCTCCTTCTGCCTCTGTAACTCAGCTTGCTCCTTGCAAAGTCTGGATCATGTAGGTCACGCAATCTCAGAAAGTGGGGACTTAGAATACTCGGAGCTGGAGCTTATCTCCCTTGTCCTTGCCCTGGCCCCTGCAAACCTTCTTGATCATGCCTATTCATGATAATGAAGAGCCCGCCCCCCTGACACTCTCCTCACCCCAGGGGGAACTCCCCACTCTGCTGGAGCACCTGGCTGTTGGTGGCCACTGACAGCACTCTGGTCTCCTCAGGACCCAGCTTCAGGATACTCTGAGGTTCAGGTCAGGCAGATGGAATCTGGTCTTCTCAGAACCCACTGGGGCTTCAGTTTGGGGGCATTGTGGGGTTTAGTTCAGGTTGATGGAATCTGGTCTCCTCAGGACCTGCTGGATGTTCAGCTTTGGGACATTGTGGGGTTCAGTTCAGGCTGACAGGAGATGGGTCACCACAAGACCCATGTGGTTTCAGCTTTGGGGCATTGTGGGGTTCAATTCAGGCTGATAGAATTTGATCTCCTCAGGACCTTATGGGGGTTCAGCTTTGTGACATTGTGGGGTTCAGTTCAGGCTGACAGGAGATGGGTCACCACAGGATACATTGTATTTTGGCTTTGGGGCATTATGGGGTTTAGTTTTGGCTGATGGAATCTAGTTTCCTCAGGACCCATGATCTCCTCAGAACCCATTGGTGCTTCAGCTTTGGGACATTGTGGGGTTCAGTTGAGTCTGACGGGAGTCTGGTTTCCTCAAGATTCCTGCAACGATGTGCTGCTGAAAGAAAAAGTGAGGAAAATTGGGAAGAAGCTTCTGTGTGTGGCTGTTGCTGAAAGTCTGTCTTAAGAGGACCCAAGACTGTTAGGGCTTGATGTGGAAAGTTGTGGGATTTTAGTCAGTTTTTGTCTGTAGTATAAGATGGTGTCCTATATTGTTCCTTGGTGTGTGGTTTCCATTTTTCCCAGCACGGTTTATTGAGGGGGGTGGGGGGGACTGTCCTTTCCCGCGTATATATTTTTAGTTCCTTTCTTGTAAATTAATTACCATGCACCTGTAGGTTTACTTCTGAGCTCTCTTGACTATTTCTGTGCCAATTCCACACGTCTTCTGGTGACTTTAGGTACATACTCTAGATTGAAGTCAGGGATAGACATGCCACCAGCCTGTTCTGCTTTCTCAGGATCCCTTTGGCTCTTCTGGTTCCTTTGTGGCTCCACACAGATGTAAAGATTGCTTTTGTTTCTGTGAAAAATGTCATTGAAATGTTGGCAGTGATTGCATGAATGTGTACGTTGCTTTGTTTAGAATGGATATTTTAATGGTATTTTCACCCATAAGCATGGGATATCTTTTTACTTGTATCCATTTAGTTTCTTTGATCATTGTCTTGTAGTTTTTAGCTTTCAGGTCTTTCAAGTCCTTGGTTAGATTTCTAGTTATGTGGGGGAGGGGATGCAATTGTAAAAGGAATTATTTTCTTAATTTCTCTTTCTGATAGTTCATTATTAGTGTAGAGAATCACAAATGATCTTGCAGTTCTGCTGACTTTCTTTTTTCTTTTTTTTGGCCCCACAGCTCGACATGTTGGATCTTAGTTCTCTGACCGAGGATCAAACCTGTACCCCCTGCAGTGGAAGTGCAGTCTTAACTACTGGACTGCCAGGCAAGTCTGTGAATTCGCTTTTTAGTTCTGACAGTTGCTTTGGTGTAGTGTTATGTGGAAAACTAGAATTAAGACATCTAATAGTTTCAGTTCCATCTGGTCATCCACAGCACCCAGGGCATGGTGTCTACTAATATACTCTTCCTATGGTGCCTTTTAATACCATGTGGACTAGTACAAGGCAATTAGCATCAAACTACTTTAGCTGAATTTAGTTAGGTTAACTCTTGGCCTCTATTGCAATGTTCGATGTCATCTCTGATTTTCTGGCATGTGACTTACATGGCTGTATTGAAAAGTAACTTACTTTCTAGTAAAATTTCAAACGTGTCTACTTTAAATAGTGGTACAAAGTTTTCTACATTCACACCAAATACCGCAATGTGTTTTACCCAAAACATGGTCACTTTCCCAGGGAACCAGCCCACAACCCCAAAATGGGGGATAATTATGGTTTCCACATTACAATCCTATCCATAGGACCAGTTCAACTTTCATCAGCTGCCCAAGCTTTGTGCAACTGTCTTTCTTCATTCTAATGCAGTTTTCTTTTTCTGGAGCCATCACTGGGGCTTTCCCTCATGTTAAAAACCTTCATGGATTTAAAGTGACAAGATGACTATGATCTGGGTGGCTTTTCAGTGTGGTTTCTTTCACTGAGAATGTTTTTAGTGCTTTTCCATGTTGTGCCATGTGTCATTTTTTTCACTGTGCTTACAAACATATAACAACATTTATTATTTGAGTCATTTGAAGTATGAACTTCTATAGCATTAACTGCACTCTCATTGTAAAAATTTCCCCACCATTCATCTCCAGAATCTTTCCCTTTTCCTGAAGTGACACTGTAACCATTAAATACTCATAACCCCCAATCCCTGGCCATCTTACTCTACTTGGAATTTGTCTTATATGGATATCTCATACTAGTGGAATCATAGAACATTTTTCCTTTTGTGTCAGGCTTGATTCACTTCACCTAATGACTTGAAGTTTCATCTACATTATAGCATGTATGAGTTATCTTGTTTTTAAAGGTTGAATCAGATCCCACTGTGTATATACTACATCGTGCTTATCCAGTCATCTGTTGAACACTTGTGCTGCTGCCACCTTTTGGTTACTATGAATAATGCTGCTATGAATATGGGGTTTGAATATCTGTTTCAGTATTTGGTTTTAAATATCTTGAGTGTATAACCTAGACCGGAATTGATGGATTCTATGTTAACTCTGTGTTTAAGTTTTTGTAAAGCCCCCTACTATTTTCTGAAGCTGTGGCATTATTTTACTATATTCCTTTATATGGCAGAGTAATGCATCTCATGGATGGAACTGCCCTATTTGCTCTTCCATTCACTTGTTGGTGGACATTTTCATTGCTTTTAACTTGGATTATCAAGAACACTGCTGCTGTAAATATTGGTGTACAAGTATATATTTGAGCACCTCTTTTAAATTCTTTGGATGTATATCTAGGAGTGGAGTTACCAAAACATATGATATTTCAGTTCAGTCACTCACTCATGTCCGACTCTTTGTGACCCCGTGGACTGCAGCCCACCAGGCTCCCCTATCCATCACCAACTCCCAGAGCTTGCTCAAACTCATGTCTATCGAGTTGGTGATGCCATCAACCATCTCATCCTCTGTTATCCCCTTCTGCTCCTGCCTTCAATCTTTCCCAGCATCAGGGTCTTTTCCAATGAGTCAGTTCTTCACATTAGGTGGCCAAAGTATTGCAGTTTCAGCTTCAGCATCAGTCCTTCCAATGAATAGTCAGGGTTGATTTCCCTTAGGATTGACTTGTTGGATCTCCTTGCAGTCCAAGTGATGCTCAAGAGTCTTCTCCAACACCACAGTTCCAAAGCATCACTTCTTCGGTGCTCAGTTTTCTTTGTAGTCCAGCTGTAACGTCTATACATGACTATTGGAACAACCATAGCTTTGAGTACATGGACCTTTGTTGGTAATGTCTCTGCTTTTTAATATGCTGTCTAGGTTGGTCATAACTTTTATTCCAAGGAGCAGGTGTCTTTTAATTTCATGGCTGCAGTCACCATCTTCAGTGATTTTTGAGCCCCCCCCCCCCACAATAAATTCTGTCACCATTTCCATTGCTTTCCTATCTATTTGCCATGAAGTGATGGGGCCAGATGCCATGATCTTAGTTTTCTGAATACTGATTTTTAAGCCAACTTTTTCACTCTCCTCTTTCACTTTCATCAAGAGACTCTTTAGTTCTTCTTTGCTTTCTGCCATAAGAGTGGTGTCCTCTGTGTATCTGAAATTATTGATATTTCTCCTGGCAATTTTGATTCCAGCTTGTGCCTCATCCAGACCCGAGATTTCACATGATATACTCTGCATATAAGTTAAATAAGCAGGGTGCTGTACTCCTTTCCTGATTTGGAACCAGTCCATTGTGCCATGTCTAGTTCTAATTGTTGCTTCTTCACCTGCATACAGATTTCTCAGGAGGCAGGTAAGGCAGTCTGGTATTCCCATACCTTTCAGAATTTTCCACAGTTTGTGGTGATCTGCAGAGTCAAAGGCTTTGGCATTGTTAACAAAGCAGAAGTAAATATTTTTCTGGATGTTTTTCTCTCTTGCTCTTTCAGTGATGCAACGGGTGTTGGCAATTTGATCTCTGGTCCCTCTGTCTTTTCTAAATCCAGCTTGAACATCTAGAAATTCATGGTTCACTTACTGTTGAAGCCTGGCTTGGAGAAATTTGATCATTACTTTGTTAACATGTGAGATGAGTGCAACTGTGTGGCAGTTGGAACATTCTTTGGCTTTGCCTTTCTTTGGGATTGGAATGAAAACTGACCTTTTCCAGTCCTGTGGCCACTACTGAGTGATATAATTACATTTTTATGTTTTCGAGAAAATGCTTGTTTTGGAGACATTGATTGCACCATTTTACCTCTCCACAAGTAAAGTTTTGAGTTTCAATTTCGTACATTTTCGCCAACATTTGTTATTTGTCTTTATTGTTGATTTTCCTCACGTCCATCCTGAGTGCCTTATTAAGGAGGAAGTCATAATGCAGGACCCACATTTGAGGAGAGGAGAGTTAGCTTCATATACTTGATGGACAGCTGAGTCTGTATCAATTATTTAGAATCTTTCTGTGTGAGATTTTTATTCAACATTACTCATAAAAGCTAATTTTTACTTTTTACCAGTTTGGACACCTGAAAATTATTTTAAACTTTTGGGAGCTTCCCTGGTGGCTCAGCCTGTAAAAGCATATGCTTGCAATGCAGGATACCTGGGTTCAATCCCTGGGTGGGGAAGATCCCCTGGAGAAGGAAATGGCAACCCACTCCAGTACTCTTGCCTGGAAAATTTCATGAATGGAGGCGCCTCATAGCTTACAGTCCATGGGGTTGCAAAGAGTCAGACACGACTGAGCAACTTCACTTTCACTTTCTTTTGGCTATAATCCAGCCAATTAGACTGCTTAGTTCATTCTAGCTTTGGCTATTGAGAGCTTTTTCCATACTCTCCTGCTTTTATTTTACATAATTCAGCTTTTATGGGGCTTTTTGGTCCTTCTTTCTCACATTTTAAGATTATGCTGTTTTACATATTTATTGTCTCAGTCCTAGTATCAGACACATATTTAAAGAGTCCTTGTCCCTTTTTGTTAGAGCATATTAATAAAAACTTGTATGTGGGAACTTAATAATCTCAGCAGACAATGCATGGAAATACACATGCATGTATCCAGACTATGCATACAGACGGTTATGAAGATTTTCACATGGAGTTATATGTTTCTGCATTAGGCTAAAGATAGTTTATAATGATGTCTCCAACCTGATCTCTTATGACACAGGTATTATAACCTTCTCCTTTTGTCTGCCTGTAACTTCCCACTCCAATGGTAAGAAACCTGGCTTCCACTACTCATCACTTATCAAATTCAGGGCTTGCTCCTTCAATAACTGATATGGTAGTTTCAGTCCTGTTAGCTACAAACCCCCGTGGAAAGAACTTACAGAGCCCATTGTTTATGTATGGTACATTTGCCTTTGGCCTGCAGATTCCATTCATTTACACAGTGAACTTAGGTCAGATAATTTTGTCCTAAGAGTGAGAGTGGCCTTTAAAAATTTTTCTTCTTCCTTTTAAATCTTTTGGCTGTGCCGCGTCATGTGGGGTTTTAGGTCCCTGACCAGGAATTGAACCCATATTTCCTGCACTGGCAACGTGGAGTCTTAACCACTGGGCCCCTAGGGAAGTCTGAAGCTTTTCATTTATTTCTCAATCTGTTATATTCTTTGTTAAATTCTGCATTCCAGTCTTTAGCACTCCATACCATAAATAAATAAATGTGAATAGGTAATAAATTACTTGTGTTCTGAAAACAGAAATCTATGGGCTTAGACAAATGCATAGTGGCAGGTATTCCTCACTAAAGTACCATGTGAAATATTTCAACCATATATTCCATAAACTCTTTATCATGTCTGTTTTACCTTTGCTAGAATGTCTTATACGATCATACAGTGTGTAGCACTTGAGGCTGGATTCCCTCACTCAGTAATGTAAGTGTTAGATTCATGCTTTCCTTTATTTTTATTTTAAATTGGTCTGTGGTTCATTCCTCTATATCTCTGAATGCTATTTTATTGCATTAGATGAGAGGAAAGATAATTTTCCCCCTAGCCTCAATGTTCTTCACTGAGATGTTCATAATGAAAGGAAGATGGATTGGAGAAAAACAATCAGAAGTTTAATATATGACATGCATACCTCCTATATAGTTGAAAGATACCTGGGAAAACTCTCACTTTCTGAAATGGTCCAAGACTTTACCTTAAATGCTATCATCAGCTAAGAATGAAAGAAGGAGGTCAAGGAATGGAAGAAGCTATTTAAGGGAGATTATTAGGTGAAGCACAGTAAACAAAGACATGGTGGTATGCAGATTAACTTCCAGGTCCATTCCATAGACCTTCTTGATATTTAGTCAAGTCATTTAGTGATATCAAGTCAGTCTTGATACTTAGTCCATTCTTGATATTTTCTATTTCCTGGTCCAGACAGGGACACGTCCTTAAAGATGGAGATATCCTTAACAAATGTAAATCTACTTCATAAAATGGAATTTCGACTTGGTTTTCAAAGATCCTCCTGGGGCGGCTGTTTGTTTTTTTCTTTTGTTTTGTTTTGTTTTTTTTAATTAATCAGTCCAAAATAACCCTTTTGTCAAATGTGCATATTTTGGGTGTGCTTTTTGTGCTCCCCTTGAAATGTGCATTCAGGGCAGGAGTGTCAACCTGGAGACTGTTGATATGTGACCCCATGGACAGGGACTGGGTTGGTCACCCTGAAGAATGTGGATATGTGACCCCAGGGGAATGTCAGAAGGAATTCACCCTGGAGACTGTGGAATTGTGAGCCCAGTTGCAAGGCTTGGGAAGGGGTCACCGTGGAGACTGTGGATGTGTGACTCTAGATACAGTGTCTGGGAGGGATCACCCAGGGGACTGTAGATATGTGATCCTAGATATAGGGTTTGGGAGAATGTCACCCTGCAGACTGTGGACATGTGACCCCAGGTGCATGGTCCAGTGTGTTGTGATCACCCTGGAGATTGTGGAAGCGTGACCACAGGTACTGGGTCTGGGAAGTGGCGTCATCCTGGAGATGTGCACATGTGATTACAGACACAGGATATTTCAGGTGGAGTCACCTTGGAAACTGGAGGAGTGACCCCAGGTGCAGGGTCTGGGGTGAGGTTCAGTGACGTCAGGACTCTTGTCTTGTTGGGAGAGACACATCAGGATTCTCCTCGAGATGTTGCAATGCAATATGGACGCCTCTCAAGGTGAGGGGGGAGACCAAGTTTGCCTTTGCAGTTGCCAGAGCAATACTGTGACTCCTGTCAGTTTTCAAGAGGAGACAGGTTTCATCTCCTTTTGAAGCATTGAACTCCACGTGCCTCTCGTGTTGTCAAAGGGATGTGAGGCCTCCTGTCAAAATGAGGCGGGGAACTAGGGCATTCTCTAGGGTCTCCACAGGGGATTCAGACGTCCCTTCCTCTTATGAGATGAAAGACGAACCTGCATTCAAGTCACTGCAGGGAAATCCGGCCTTATTTCAAACCAGGGCATCTTGGTGTCCATTCCACGTGAGGCAGCAAACTCAGGGTCCCTCTCACATATCTATAGCTGAGAGAAGCCTCCTCTTTAGGTGTTGTTTAAACCTGGCATTCCTCTTGAGACAAAGCCAGGAAATCAGGTCTCATCTCGAGATGATTTGAGGTACACGGAGCTGTTTTCTAGTTGCTGTGCTGAACAGGGTGTTCCTCTATACTTAGGACAGTGTTTTCGGGGAATCTCTGGAGTTGCCTAAAGGAAGTCAAGCCACATGTCGTGTTTGATGGGGAACGCCAGATGGCTCTGGAGCCAATGAAGGGGAATCTGGCCTCATCTTGAGTTGATTTGGAGTACACGGAGTGCTTTCATGTTGCTCCGGGGACCTCAGGGTCCCTCTAGACTTGTATCAGTGTTCTTGGGGACTCTCTAGAGTTCCATCAAGGACGTCAAGGCTCCTTTCATGTTTGATGGGGAACACGGACTTGCTCTGCACTCAATGCAGGGGAATCTGATCTCATCTCTCATCGAGTGGGAAGTCTCATGGTTTTTCTCGAGTTGCGGAGGGAACCTGGGGTATATTCTCGAGTGACGACAGGGATGGACTCTTAAAACTCCTGTTTGTTCAATGATGTCAGGACGCCTGTCTAGTTGTGAGGGTCACCTCGGGATTCTCCTCGAAACTTGGTTGGACAATAGGGATGCCTCTCGAGATGAGTAGGGAAACCCACTGTCACTTTCAAGTTGTTACAGGAATACTGGGATTCCTGTCAATTTTCAAGAGGAGTCAGTCATCGTCTACTTTTGAAGCATTGAACTCCGTGTTCCTCTCGAGTTGTCAAAGGGATGTGAGACCTCCTGTGGAAATGAGGTGGGGAACTAGGGCTTTCTCTAGGGTCTCCACAGGGGATTCAGACATCCCTTCATCTTTTGAGATGAAAGACAAGCCTGCATTCATGTCACTGCAGGGAAATCCGGCCTTATGTCGAGTCACGGCATCTCGGTGTCCATTCCACTTGAGGCAGCAAACTCAGGGTCCCTCTCACGTACCTATAGCTGAGAGAAGCTTCCCCGTGAGGGGGTTCTGGAAAGTTGGCATTCCTCTTGATTCGAAGCCAGGGAATCAACTCTCATCTCGAGATGATTTGAGGTACACGGAGCTGTTTTCTAATTGCTGTGCTGAACGTGGTGTTCCTCTATACTTAGGACAGTGTTTTCAGGGAATCTCTGGAGTTGCCTAAAGGAAGTCAAGCCACTTGTCGTGTTTGATGGGGAACGCCGGATGGCTCTGGAGCCAATGTAGTGTAATCTGGCCTCATCTCACGTTGATTTGCAGTACACTGAGCACTTTCGTGTTGCTGCGGTGACCTCAGGGTCACTCTAGACTTGTATCAGTGTTCTTGGGGACTCTCTGGAGTTCCATCAAGGAAGTCAAGGCTCCTTTCATGTTTGATGGTGCACATGGAATTGCTCTGCACGCAATGCAGTGGAATTTGATCTCATCTCTCTTTGAGTGGAAAGTCTCATGGACTTTCTCGCGTTGCAGAAGGAACCTGGGTTATATTCTCGAGTGACGAAGGGGATGGCCCCTCATAACGCGTGTTTGTTCAGCGACATCAGGCCTCCAGTCTCGTTGCGAGGGACAACTCGTGATTCACTTCGAGACTTGGCAAGTCCATAAGGAGGACACCTCTCGAGGTGAGGTGGGAGACCCAGTGCCCTTTCAAGTTGCCACAGGGATACTGGGATTCCTGTCAATTTTCAAGAGGACTCAGTCATCGTCTACTTTTGAAGCATTGAAATCCGCTTTCCATTCGTGTTGTCAAAGGGATGTGAGGCCACATGTCAAGATGAGGTGGGGAAATAGGGCTTTCTATAGGGTCTTCAAGGGGATTCAGGAATCCCTTCATCTGATGAGATGAAAGACGAGCCTGCACTCAAGTCACTGCAGGGAATTCCGGCCTTATTTCGAGTCAGGGCATCTCGGTGTCCAGTTCACTTGAGGCAGCAAACTGAGGGTCCCTCTCACATACCTAGAGCTGAGAAAAGCCTCCGCTTGAGCTGCTGTGGAAAGTTGGCATTCCTCTTGATTCGAAGCCAGGAAATCAGCTCTCATCTCGAAATGATTTGGGGTACACGGAGCTTTTCTCGAGTTGCTGTGCTGAACTTGGTGTTCTTCTATACTTGGGACGGTGTTCTCAGGGAATCTCTGGAGTTGCCTAAAAGAAGTCAAGCCACTTGTCCTGCTTGATGAGGAATGCTGGATTGCTCGAGAGCCAATGCAGGGAAATCAGGCCTCACCTCAAGTTGATTTGAGGTAAACGGGGATATTTCATGTTGCTGCGTTGACCTCAGGGTCCCACTAGACATGTGACAGTGTTACTGGGGACTATGTGGAGTTTCATCTAGGAAGTCAAGGCTCCTTTCGTGTTTGATGGGGAACACCGACTTGCTTTGCATGCAATGCAGGGGAATCAGGCCTCGTCTCACGGCGAGGGGGAATTCTCATGGTTTTCTCGAGTTGTGGCGGGAAACTGGGTTATATTCTCGAGTTACAGCTGGGATGGCCCTTCAAAACTTGTGTTGGTTCAGTGATATCAGGACTCCTGTCTAGTTGTGAGGGACATATCGAGATTCTCCTCGAAGCTTGGCAGGGCAATAGGGACGCCTCTCAATGTGAGAGGGGCAACCCAAGGTCCTTTCCAGTTGCCACAGGAATTTTGGGATTCCTATCAATTTTCAAGAGGAGGGAGCGATACTCCCCTTTTGAAGCATTTAAATCCACGTGCCTCTCGAGTTTCAAAAGGATGTGAGGCCTCCTGTTGAGATGAGCTGGGGAACTAGGGCTGTCTCTAGGGTCTCCACAGGGGATTCAGACATCCCTTCATCTTGTTTGATGAAAGACGAGCCTGCATTCAAGTCACTCCAGGGAATTCCGGCCTTATTATGAGTCAGGGCATCTTGGTGTTCATTCCACTTGAGGCAGCAAACTCAGGGTCCCTCTCACATACATATACCTGACAGAAGCCTCCTCGTCAGGTGCTTGTGTAAAGTTGACATCCCTCTTGAGTCAAAGCCAGGGAATCAGCTCTCATCTCGAGATGATTTGGGGTACACAGAGCTTTTCTCGAGTTTCTGTGCTGAACTTGGTGTTCCTCTAGTCTTGAGATGGTAGTCTCGGGTAATCTCTGGAGTAGCCTAACGGAAATCAAGCCACTTTGTGTGTCTGATGGGGAACGAGTGATGTCTCTGGAGACAATGCAGGGGAATCGGGTCTCATCTCGAGTTGATTTGAAGTACACGGTGCACTTTCATGTTGCTGCAGGGGACCTCAGGGTCTCTCTAGACTTGTGACAGTGTTCCTGGGGACTCTCTGGAGTTCCATCAAGGAAGTCAAGGCTCCTTTCGTGTTTGATGGGGAACACGGACTTGCTCTGAATGCAGTCCAGGGGAATCGGGCCTCATCTTGAGTTGATTTGGAGTACACGGAGCCCTTTCATGTTGCTGCGGGGACCTCAGGGTCCCTGTAGACTTCTGACAGTGTTCTTGGGGTCTCTCTGGAGGTCCTTCAAAGAAGTCAATCTCCTTTCCTTTTGATTGGGAACACGGACTTAACCTGCATACATTGCATGGGAACTGGGCCTCATCTCGCGGTGAGGAGAAAGTCTCATTGTTTTTCTGGAGTTGTGGAGGGAACCTGGTTATGTTCTAGAGTTACGGCGGGGATGGCCCTTCAAAACTCATGTTTGTTCAGCGATGTGTGAACTCCTGTCTAGTTGCGAGGGACACCTTGAGATTCTCCTCAAGGCTTGGCAGGACAATAGTGACGCCTCTCGAGGTGACGGGGGAGACCCAGTGTCCTTTCAAGTTGCAACAGACATACTGGGATTCCTGTCAATTTTCAAGAGGACTCAGTCATCGTCTCCTTATGAAGCATTGAATTCCGCATTCGACTCGTGTTGTCAAAGGGATGTAAGGTCACCTGTCGAGATGAGGTGGGGAAATAGGGCTTTGTCTAGGGTCTCCACAGGGGATTCAGACATCACTTCATCTTTTGAGATGAAAGACAAGCCTGCATTCAAGTCACTGCAGGGAAATCCAGCCTTATGTCGAGTCAGGGAATCTCGGTGTCCATTCCACTTGTGGCAGCAAATTCAGGGTCCCTCTCACATACCTATAGTTGAGAAAAGCATCCGCTTGAGCTGCTTGTGGAAAGTTGGCATTCCTCTTGAGTCGAAGCCAGGGAATCAGCTCTCATCTCGAAATGTTTTGGGGTACACGGAGCTTTTCTCGAGTTGCTGTGCTGAACTTGGTGTTCCTCTAGACTGGTGGCGGTATTCTCATAGAGTCTCTGGAGTTGCCTAAAAGAAGTCAAGCGACTTGTGCTCTTTGATGAGGAATGCAGGATTGTTCTGGAGCCAATGCAGGGAAATCAGGCTTCATCTCGAGTTGATTTGTGGTACACGGGGCTCTGTCGTGTTGCTGCATTGATCTCAGGGTCCCTCTAGACTTCTGACAGAGTTCTTGGGGACTATGGAGAGTTTCATCTAGGAAGTCAAGGCTCCTTTCGTGTTTGATGGGGAACACGGACTTGCTCTGCATGCAGTGCAGGGGAATCGGGCCTCATCTCACGGTGAGGGGAAAGTCTCATTGTTTTTCTGGAGCTGTGGTGTGGAACCTGGGTTATGTTCTCGAGTTCCGGCAGAGCTGGCCCTTCAAAACTCGTGTTTGTTTAGCGACGTCAGGACTCCTGTCTAGTTCCGAGGGACACCTTGGGATTCTTCTCGAGGCTTGGCAGGACAATTGGGATGCCTCTCGAAGTGAGGCGGGACACCAGGTTTCCCTTTGCAGTTGCCAGAGCCATACTGTGACTCCTGTCAGTTTTCAAGAGGAGTCAGGCTTCGTCTCCTTTTGAAGCATTGAACTCCGCTTGCCTCTCATGTTGTCAAAGGGATGTGAGGCCTCCTGTCGAGATGAGGCTGGGAACTAGCGTATTCTCTAGGGTCTCCACAGGGGATTCAAACATCCCTTCATCTGTGAGATGAAAGACAATCCTGCATTCAAATCACTGCAGGGACATCCGGCCTTATTTCAAGTCAGGGCATCTCGGTGTCCATTCCACTTGAGGCAGCAAACTCAGGGTCCCACTCACGTACCTATAGCTGACAGAAGCCTCCTCTTTAGGTGTTGTTTAAAGCTGGCATTCCTCTTGAGTCAAAGCCAGGGAATCAAGTCTCATCTCGAGATGATTTGAGGTACACGGAGCTGTTTTCTAGTTGCTGTGCTAAACGTGGTGTTCCTCTATGCTCAGGACGTTGTTCTCGGGGAATCTCTGGAGTTGCTTAAAGGAAGTCAAGTCACTTGTCATGTTTGATGGGGAACGCCGGATGGCTCTGGAGCCAATGAAGGGGAATCTGGACTCATCTCGAGTTGATTTGGGGTACACCGAACTATTTCATGTTGCTGTGGTGACCTCAGGGTTCCTCTAGACATTTATCAGTGTTCTTGGGGACTCTCTGGAGTTCCATCAAGGAAGTCAAGGCTCCTTTCATGTTTGATGGGGAACACGGAATTGCTCTTCACTCAGTGCAGGGGAATCTGATCTCATCTCTCATCGAGCGGGAAGTCTCATGGATTTTCTCGAGTTGTGGAGGGAACCTGGGTTATATTCTCAAGTGACGATGGGGATGGCCCGTCAAAACTCGTGTTTTTTCAGCTACGTCAGGACTCCTGTCTAGTTGCGATGGACAACTCGGGATTGTCCTCGAGTCTTGGCAGGGCAATAGGGATGCCTCTCGAGGTGAGGCGGGAGACCCAGTGTCCTTTCAAGTTGCCACACAGATACTGGGACTTCTGTCAATTTTCAAGAGGACTCAATCATTGTCTACTTTTGGAGCACTGAACTCCGTGTTCTACTCGTGTTGTCAAAGGGATGTGAGGCCTCCTGTCGAGATGAGGCGGGGAACTAGGGCTTTCTCTAGGGTCTTCATAGGGGATTCAGATATCCCTTCATCTTTTGAGATGAAGGATGAGCCGGCATTCAAGTCACTGCAGGGAATTCCGGCCTTATTTCGAGTCAGGGCATCTCGGTGTCCATTCCACTTGAAGCAGCAAACTCAGGGTGCCTCTCACATACCAAGAGCTGAGAAAAGCCTCCACTTGAGCTGCCTGTGGAAAGTTGGCATTGCTCTTCTTTCAAAGCCAGGGAATCTGCTCTCATCTCGAAATGATTTGGGCTACACGGAGCTTTTCTCGAGTTGCTGTGCTGAACTTGGTGTTGCTCTAGACTTGGGATGGTGTTCTCGGGGAATCTTGGAGTTGCCCAAAAGAAGTCAAGCCACTTGTGCTCTTTGATGAGGAATGCAGGATTGCTCTGGAGCCAGTGCAGGGGAATCGGGCCTCATCTCGAGTTGATTTGTGGTACACGGTGCTCTTTCCTATTGTTGCACTGACCTCAGGGTCCCTCTAGACTTCTGACAGAGTTCTTGGGGACTATGTGGAGTTTCATCTAGGAAGTCAAGGCTCCTTTCGTTTTTGATGGGGAACATGGACTTGCTCTGCATGCAATGCAGGGGAATCGGGCCTCATCTCATGGCAAGGGGGAATTCTCACGGTTTTCTTGAGCTGTGGCGGGAACCTGAGTTATGTTCTCAAGTTATGGTTGGGATGGCCCTTCAAACTCGTGTTGGTTCAGTGACATTAGGACTCCTGTCTAGCTGCAAGGGACAACTCGGGATTCTATTCGAGGCTTGGTAGGACAATAAGGATGCCTCTCGAGGTGAGGGGGGAGACCCAGGGTCCATTCCAGTTGCCACAGTAATTTGGGGATTCCTATCAATTTTCAAGAGGAGGCAGCCATGCTCTCCTTTTGAAGCATTTAAATCCATGTGCCTGTGGAGGTTTCTAAAGACTGTGAGTCCTCCTGTAGAGATGAGCCGGGGAACTAGGGTTTTCTCTAGGGTCTCCACAGGGGATTCAGACATCACTTCATCATGTGTGATGAAAGACGAGCCTGCATTAAAGTCACTGCAGGGAAATCCAACCTTATTTCGAGTCATGGCATCTGGGTAACCATTCCACTTGATGCAGTAAACTCAGGGTCCGTCTCACATACCTAGAGCTGAAAGAAGCCTCCTCCTGAGGGGCTTGTGGAAAGTTGGCATTCCTCTTGAGTCAAAGCCAGGGAATCAGCTCTCATCTCGAGATGATTTGGGGTACACGGAATTTTCTCGAGTTGCTGTGCTGAACTTGGTATTCCTCTTGTCTTGAGACGGTATTCTCAGGTAATCTCTGGAGTTGCCTAAAGGAAGTCAAGCCACTTGTTGTGTTTGATGGGGAATGAGTGATGGCTCTGGAGCTAATGCAGGGGAATCGGGCCTCATCTCGAGTTGATTTGAAGCACACAGTGCACTTTCATGTTGCTGTGGGGTTCTCAGGGTCCCTCTAGACTTTTCAAAGTGTCCCTGGGGACTCTCTGGATTTCCATCAAGGAAGTCAAGGCTCCTTTCGTGTTTTATGGGGAACACAGACTTGCTTTGCATGCAGTGCATGGGAAGCGGGCCTCATCTCGAGTTGATTTCAAGTACACAGTGCATTTTCATGTTGCTGCGGGGACCTCAGGGACCCTCGAAACTTGTGACAGTGTTCCTGGGGACTCTCTGGATTTCCATCAGGGAAGTCAAAGCTCCTTTCGTGTTTGATGGGGAACACAGACTTGCTCTGAACGCAGTGCAGGGGAATCGGGCCTCATCTCGAGTTGTTTTGGAGTACACAGAGCCTTTACATGTTGCTCTGTGTTCCTCTCGAGTTGTCAAAGGGATGTGAGGCCTCCTTTTAAGATGAGGCTGGGAACTAGGGTATTCTCTAGGGTCTCCACAGGGGATTCAGACATCCCTTCATCTTGTGAGATGAGAGATGAGCCTGCATTCAAGCCACTGCAGGGACACCTGGCCTTATTTTGAGTCAGGGCTTCTCAGTGTCCATGCCACTTGAGGCAGCAAACTCAGGGTCCCTCTCACATACCTATAGCTGAGAGAAGCCTCCTCTTTAGGTGTTGTTTAAAGCTGGCATTCCTCTTAAGTCAAAGCCAGGGAATCAGCGCTCATCTCAAGATGATTTGAGGTACACAGAGATGTTTTCTAGTTGCTGTGCTGAACGTGGTGTTCCTCTATACTTAGGACGGTGTTTTCGGGTAAACTCTGGAGTTGCCTAAAGGAAGACAAGCCACTTGTCGTGTTTGATGGGGAATGCTGGATGGCTCTGGAGACCATGCAGGGGAGTCAGGCCTCACCTCGTGTTGATTTGAAGTACACAGAGCGCTTTCGTGTTGCTGTGGGGAACTCAGTGTCCCTCTATACCAGTGACAGTGTTCCTGGGGACTCTTTGGAGTTCCATCAAGGAAGTCGAGGCTCCTTTCGTGTTCATGGGGAACAGGGAATTGCTCTGCCTGCAGTGCAGGGGATTCAGGCCTCATCTCACGGCCAGGTGAAAGCCTCATGGTTTTTCTCGAGTTGCGGCAAGAACCTGGGTTATGTTTTCTAGTTACGACGAGGATGGACCTTCAAAACTTGTGTTGGATCAGCAACGTCAAGATTCCTCTCTAGTTGCGAGGGACACCTCGGAATTCTCCTCGAGGCTTGCATGGGCAATAGGGATGCCTCTCGAAGTGAGGCGAGAGACCCAGGGTTCCTGTCCAGTTGCCATAGGGATATCGTGATTCCTATCAATTTTGAAAAGGAGTCAGGCTTCGTCTCCTTTTGAAGCATTGAACTTCGAATGCCTCTCGAGTTTTCAAAGGGAAGTCAGGCCTCATGTCGAGATAAGGCAGGGAACTAGTGCTTTCTCTAGGGTCTCCACAAGGGATTCAGACATCCCTTCTTTATGTGAGATGAAAGATGAGCCTGCATTCAAGTCAATGCAGGGAAATCCGGCCTTATTTTGAATCAGGGCATCTCGATGTCCATTCCACTTGAAGCAGCAAAATCAGGTTCCCTTTCACATACATATAGCTGAGAGAAGCCTCCTCTTGAGTTGCTTGTGGAACGCTGGCATTCCTCTTGAGTCCAATCCAGGAAATCAGCTCTCATCTTGAGATGATTTGTGGTACACGGAGCTTTTGTCGAGTTGCTGTGCTGAACTTGGTGTTCCTCTAGATATGGGACGGTGCTCTCGGTTAATCTCTGGGGTTGCTAAAAGAAGTCAAGCTACTTGATCTGTTTGATGGGGAATGCACGATGGCTCTGGAGCCAATGGAGGGGAATCCGGCCTCATGTCAAGTTGATTTGTAGTACACGAAGCTCTTATGTGTTGCTGTGGTGGCCTCAGCACCTCTAGACTTGTGAGGTGCTGAAGTCCCCAGTCTTCTTGGGGACTATGTGGAATTTCATCTAGGAAGTCAAGGCTCCTTTAGTGTTTGATGGGGAACTCAGATGTGGTCTGCATGCAATGCAGGGGAATCACACCTCATCTCGAGTTGATTTGGGGTACACGATGCTCTTTTGTGTTGCTGCGGGGACCTCAGGGTCCCGCTAGACTTGTGATAGTGTTCTTGGGGACTTTCTGGAGGTCCATCAAGGAAGTCAAGGCTCCTTTTGTGTTTAATGAGGAACACAGACTTGCTCTGCACGCAGCATTGCAATCGGGCTTCATCTCGCAGCGATGGGGAAGTCTCATGGTTTTTCTTGAGTTTCAGCGGGAATCTGGGGTATGTTCTCGTATTACGGCGGGGATGGCCCTTCAAAACTCATGTTGGTTCAGCGACTTCAGGACTCATGTCTAATTGCCAGGGATACCTCGGGATTCTCCTTGAGGCTTGGCAGGGCAATAGGGACGCCTCTCGAGGTGAGACAGGAGACCCAGACTTCCTTCGCAGTTGCCAGAGGGATATTGGGATCCCTATCAATTTTCAAGGTGAGTCAGGCGTCGTCTCCTTTTGACGCCTTGAACTCTGCACTCCTCTCGAGTTGTCAAAGGGATGTGTGGCCTCCTGTCGAGATGAGTCGGGGAACAAGGGCTTTCTTTAGGGTCTCCACGGGGGATTCAGATATCCCTTCATCTTGTGAGATGAAAGACGAGCCTGCATTCACGTCACTGCAGGGAAATCCGGCCTTTTTTCAAGTCTGGGAATCTCATTGTACATTCCACTTGAGGCAGCAAGCTCAGGGTCCCACTATGATACTTATAGCTGAGAGAAGCCTCCTCTTGAGGTGCTTGTGGAAAGTTGGAATTCCCTTTGAGTCGAGTTCAGTGAATCAGCTCTCATCTCGAGATGATTTGGGGTACATGGAGCTTTTCTCGAGTTGCTCTGCAGAACTTGGTGTTCCTCTGGACTTGGAATGATGTTCTCGTGGAATCTCTGGAGTTGCATAAAGGAGGTCAAGCCGCATGTTCTATTTGATGGGGAACGTGTGATGGCTCTGGACCCAATTCAGGTGATTTGGGCCTCATCTCGAGTTGATTTGGGGTACACGAGCTCTTTCATGTTGCTGCGGAGTCCGCAGGGTCCCTCTAGCTTTGTAACAGTGTTCTTGGGGACTCTCTGGAGTTCCATCAAGGAAGTCAAAACTCTTTTCAAGTATGATGGGGAACACACACATGCTCTGCATGCAATGCAGGGGAATCAGACCTCATCTCACGGCGAGGGGGATGTCTCATGGTTTTTCTCGAGTTGCGGTGGGAACCTGGGGTATGTTCTTGAGTTGCGGTGGGGATGGACCTTCAAAACTTGTGTTGGGTCAGCGACGTCAGGACACCTGTCTAGTTGCGAGGGACACCTCGGGATTCTCCTCGGGGCTTGGGAGGGCAATAGGGAAGTCTCTCCAGGTAAAGTGGAGACCCAGGGTCCCTTTCCAGTTGCCACAGAGATATTGAGATTCCTATCAATTTTCAAGAGGAGGCAGGCATCATCTACTTTTGAGGCATTGAACTCCACGTGCCTCTCAAAGTTTCAAAGTGATGTGAGGCCTCCTGTCGAGATGAGGCAGGGAACTTGGGCTTTCTCTAGGGTAGCCACAGGGGATTTAGACATCCCTTCTTCTTGTGAGATGATAGACGAGACTGCATTCAAGTCACTGCAGGGAAATCCGGCCTTATTTCGAGTAAGAGCATTTCGGTGTCCATTCCACACGAGGCAGCAAACTCAGGATCCCTCTCACATACCTATAGCTCAGAGTAGCCTCCTCTTGAGGTGCTTGTGGAAAGTTTCCATTCCTCCTGTGTCATAACTCTCATCTCGAAAAGTTTTGGGGTACACGGAGCTTTTGTTGAGTTGCTGTGCTGAACTTGGTGTTCCTCTAGATATGGGACTGTGCTCTCGGTGAATCTCTGGGGTTGCCTAAAGGAAGTCAGGCTATTTGCCCTGTTTAATGGGGAATGAGGGATGTCTCTGGAGTCAATGCAGGGGAATCGGGTCTCATCTAGAGTTGATTTGAGTTAAACGAGTTCTTTCGTGCTGCTGCTGTCACTTCAGGGTCCCTGCAGAACTGTGACAGTGTTCTTGGGGACTATGTGGAGTTTCATCTAGGAAGTCAAGGCTCTTTTCGTGTTTGATGGGGAACATGGACTTGCTCTGCATGCAGTGCAGGGGAATCAGGCCTCATCTCGAGTTGATTTGGAGTACATGGAGCGCTTTCATGTTGTTTCGGGGACCTCAGGGTCCCTCTAGACTTGTGAAAGTGTTCCTGGGGACTCTCTGGAGTGCCATCAAGGAAGTCAAGGCTCCTTTCCTGTTTGATGGGGAACACGGACTTGCTCTGCATGCAGTGCAGGGGAATCGGGCCTCATCTCGTGGCGAGGGGAAAGTGTCATTGTTTTTCTCGAGTTGCGGTGGGAACCTGGATTATGTTCTCGTGTTATGACGAGGATGGCCCTTCAAAACTCGGGTTGGATCAGTGATGTCAGGACTCCTGTCTAGTTGCGAGGGACACCTCGGGATTCTCCTCGTGGCTTGGGAGGGCAATAGGGACGCCTCTCAAAGTGAGAGGGGAAACCCAGGTTCCATTTGCAGTGGCAACAGGAATTTTGGGATTCCTATCATTTTTCAAGAAGAGTCAGCCATCGTCTCCTTTTGAAGCATTGAACTCCGTGTGCCTCTCGAGTTTTCACAGGGATGTGAGGTCTCATATTGGGATGAGGCCAGGAACTAGGGCTTTCTCTAGGGTCACCACAGGGGATTCAGACATCCCTTCATCTCGTGAGATGAAAGACGAGCCTGCATTCAAGTCACTGCAGGGAAATCCAGCCTTATTTCGAGTCAGGACATCTCAGTGTCCATTTCACTTGAGGCCACAAACTCAGGGCCCATCTCACATACATATAACTGAGAGAAGCCTCCTCTTGAGGTACTTGTGGACAGTTGGCATTCCTCTTGAGTTGAATCCAGGGAAGCAGCTCTCAACTCGAGATGATTTGGGGGTACAGGGAGCTTTTCTCGAGTTGCAGTGCTGAACTTTGTGTTCCTTTAGATATTGGACGGTACTCTTGGTGAATCTCTGGAGTTGCCTAAAGGAAGTCAAGCCACTTGTCATGTTTGATGGGGAATGCGAGATGGCTCTGGAGCCAATGCAGGGCAATCGCGCCTCATCTCGAGTTGATTTCATTTACACGAATTCTTTTGTTTTGCTGCGGTGACCTCAGGGTCCCTCTCGACCTCTGGCAGTGTTCTTGGGGACTATGTGGAGTTTCATCTAGGAAGTGAAGCCTCCTTTCATGTTTGATGGGGAACACGGATTTGCTCTGCACTCAGTGCAGGGGAATCGGGCCTCACCTCGCGGCCAGGGGAAGTCTCATGGTTTATGTTGAGTTACGGCTGGGACCTAGGGTATGTTCTTGGGTTATGGCGAGGATGGCCCTTCAAAACCCGTGTTGGTTGAGCGGCGACAGGACTCCTGTCTAGTTTTGAAGGACACCTCGGGATTCTCCTCGAGGCTTGGCAGGGCAATAGGGATGCCTCTCGAGGTGAGGTGTTGACCCAGCTTCCCTTTGCAGTTGCCACAGGGATATTGCTATTCCTATCAATTTTCAAGAGGTGTTAGGCATCGTCTCCTTTTGAAGCATTGAACTCCGTGTTCCTCTTGAGTTGTCAAAGGGATGTAAGGCCTCCTGTCGAGATGAGGTGGGGAACTAGGGCTTTCTTTAGGGTCTCCACAGGGGATTCAGACATCTCTTCATCTTGTGAGATGAAAGACGAGCCTGCATTCAAGTCACTGCAGGGAAATCCAGCCTTATTTCGAGTCAGGGCATCTCGGTGTCCATTCCACTTGAGGCAGCAAACTCAGGGTCCCTCTCACATACCTAGAGCTGAGAAAAGCCTCCGCTTGAGCTGCTTGTGGAAAGTTGGCATTCCTCTTGAGTCGAAGCCAGGGAATCAGCTCTCATCTCGAATGTTTTGGGGTACACGGAGCTTTTCTCGAGTTGCTGTGCTGAACTTGGTGTTCCTCTAGACTTGGGACGGTGCTCTCGGGGAATCTCTGGAGTTGCCTAAGGGAAGTCAAGCCACTTGTCTAGTTTGATGAGGAAAGCGGGATTGCTCTGGAGCCAGTGCAGGGGAATCGGGTCTCATCTCGAGTTGATCTGGGTACTCGGAGCACTTTCGTGTTGCTGCGGGGACCTCAGTGTCCCTCTACACTTGCGACAGTGTTCTTGGGGACTCTCTGGAGTTCCATCACGGAAGTCAAGGCTCATATCCTGTTTTATGGGGAACACGGAATTGCTTTACATGCGATGCAGTGGAATTGCGCCTCATCTCACGGCGAGGGTGAATTCTCCTGGGTTTTCTTGAGTTGTGGTGGGGACCTGGGGTATCTTCTCGAGTTACGGCGGGAATGACCCTTCAAAACTCATGTTGTTCAGTGACGTCAGGACTCCTGCCTAGATGTTAGGGACACCTCGGTATTCTCATCGAGGCTTGATAGGGCAATAGGGACCCCTCTCAAGGTGAGGCGAGAGACCCAGGGTTCCTGTCCAGTTGCCACAGTGATATTGGGATTCCTATCAATTTTCAAGAGGAGTCAGGAATCGTCTCCTTTTGAGGCATTGACCTCCGCGTGACTCTTGAGTTTTGAAAGGAGTGTGAGGCCTCCTGTTGAGATGATACGTGGAACTAGGGCTTTCTCTAGGGTCTCCACAGGGGATTCAGACATCCCTTCATCTCGTGAGATGAAAGACGAGCTTGCATTCAGGTCACTGCAGGGAAATCCGGCCTTATCTCGAGTCACGGCATCTCGGTGTCCATTCCACTTGAGGCAGCAAACTCAGGGTCCCTCTCACATACCTAGAGCTGAGAGAAGCCTCCTCTTGAGGTGCTTGTGGAAAGTTGGCATTCCTCTTGAGTCAAAGCCAGAGAATCAGCTCTCATCTCGAGATGACTTGCTGTACACGGAGCTTCTCTCTAGTTGCTGTGCTGAACTCGTGTTCCTCTAGACTTGGGATGGTGTTCTCGCGGAATCTCTGGAGTTGCCTAAAGGAAGGCAAGCCACTTGCTGTGTTTGCAGGGGAACGCCTGCTAGCTCTGGAGGCATTGCAGGGGAATCAGGCCTCATCTCGAGTTGATTTGTGGTACATGGAGCTCTTTTGTGTGATTGCGGTGACCTCAGGTCCCTCTAGACTTGCGACAGTGTTCTTGGGGCCTCTCTGGAGTTCCATCAAGGAAGTCAAGGCTCCTTTCTTGTTTGATGGGGAACATGGAATTGGTCTTCACGCAATGCTGGGGAATTGGGGTTCATCTCGTAGCGAGGGGGAAGCCTCATGGTTTTTCTCGAGTTGCAGCGGGCACCTGAGGTATATTCTCCAGTTGATTTTTGGCTGCACCAGACCACTGAGGAAGTTACCTTTTGACTATCCTTGATGACTGTTGTTAAATCCATCAAATTCTTTACATTTAATAGTGGAAACAAATGTGGTTAATGTAAGTTTGAAGTCAAGAATGCCAAATTAATTTGCCTCTCTATCCCTGTGTTCCCCTTCACAGCTAAAATTTTCACCAGAGCACTGGAGAATTCTTTGCTAAATATATATTCCACAAAATGTTATTCTTATGAAATTTTAAAATCTTTAATCAATAACTTTGGTAAATGGTGGACTAAATTAAAAAAATAAAATATTCGCCTATGCAGCATTTCCTATGTTTATTTAATCATGCAAGTCTTCTTTCTCTTCTCTCTCTCTCTCTCTCTCTCTCTTTTTTTTTTTTTTTTTTTTTTTTGCAGGTCTGCTATCTTCAAATGAGCATCTTGGGGTTTAGTGTTCCCCCAAACACCCTATAAAGAGCTACCCTAAGCCAACTTTTCAAGCACAGTTATAAGGTTCTTTTTGGTAGATTCATGTAGCATTTATTAATTAGATTGGATGAAGACTAACGATGCCTCCTTAACCTTGCCACCATGTTATAAGGAAAGCAAGTCTGGCACATAACTATGAAACATTTACTAAACAGAAATTCATTATTAATAAAACATGCATGCATGCTAAGTTGCTTCAGTTGTGTCCGACTCTTTGCGACTCTACGGACTGTAGCCCACCAGGTTCATCTGTTTATAGGATTCTCCAGGCAAGAATACTGGAGTGGGTTGCCACACCCTCCTCGATCTTCCTGACCCAGAAATCCAATCAGCACCTCTTACATCACCTGCATTGGCAGGTGGGTTCTTTACCACTAGTGCCACCTGGCAAGCCCACAATAATAAAACATAAGGTAAATCTCAATAAAATTCAGATCTCTGCTCTTTTAAATGCACTGATCACAGCCTGCATGAAAGATTCACTCAAGGCAGAACAATACAGGCAGATTTAGGTTCAACTTTTGGACTCAACATCTTTTAGAGATCAAGCCTCAAGTACCATCCCTAAGGTTACTGGCTACACAGTTTGCTAGATTTTATTTCCTGCTCAAAGAATAGAAGGGGTTGTCTTAAAATATTTCTGCCACATCAAAAGGCTTGAATAACACTTGTTTCACCAATGACAGTAAAATGAATTAGCACAATTTTATGTCACCTTTTCTATACTGAATATTCTTAAAATCATTTCAGACATTGTTATACACACATTGGGACATGTTTTATAACATCAGTTACCCTAATTTGCATCTTAGAGCAATGTGGTTGTGGTGTGAAATTATGAAAGGGGAGAAGGGAAAGAGCTACCTCATCGAATCATGTTGCCAAATGTGTTCTGTGAACCAACTGCATTAGAATCACCTGTAGTTCTTTCAAAATGAAGATTACTCCAAGTAATTACATGCACACCCTATCTGAGAGTCACTGGCACCGAGAATCAGCCTAAATCTTCTGGAAATGGCTTCAAAATTTTGTATCTCCTGTACTTTTGCAGCCATTTTGTGCCAAAACAAAGGGAATATGATGACAGTAAAGATCGATAAAAATTTTAAAGGGTTACCTACTGGTAGCTAAACTTACATGATTCAAGAAGGTCCCACAGTTTTCCTTTTCTGGATGTCACCACCAGGAATAAGAGCCACAAGATTTAATAACTGATGTGGCAATGGGTACCAACCAACCAGAATTGATGCCTTCCAGCCTGCAGGATCAGTGAACTGGCACTTTGTTGTTCCTGTATGTTATCAGCCCACAAATAACCATCGACCTCCCTGGCTGGCATACAGACAACTGCCTATAAGTAGTGGTGGGGTGATTTTTTTCCCTTTTTCTTTATAACTTTTATGTTGTGTTTTCTTTACTGGATTTGCTGTGTACTAACAATCGGTTGGTTAGATAGAGACAGTAGTGTCTTTGAGCCAACTCCTATTGACTTTGTAAAGTCAGTTGTTTGTATCTTTTCCAAACTCTACATTCAGTGATATCACACTGTTGCTTGAACTGGATCACTGTGGGAGTGTTTCTATCAAAGTGAATACTACCAATATGCTTCCCTCTCATAGCTGGTTGTTATACATTTTGCAGCACACCACTGGAGAGAGAGATTATTTTTTTTCACACCACTACTGTAATACATATAAATGTACTAGATATAACATTTATCATTTTAAACATTTTGAGTGTCCAGTTAAGTGGCATTAAGTGTGTTCACACTGTTGTACAACACCATCACCTCCATCTCCAGAATTATTTCATCCTTCCAAACTGAAACCTTGTACCCACTAGACCACAACTCCACAGCCCTGGATAACCACTGCTCTACTTTCTGTCTATGAATTTGTCTATTCCAGGCAGCTCAAAGAAGTGGAATCACACAGTAACTGTCTTCTCATGTCTGACTTCTCTCACGTAGTGTAATGATTTCAAGGAACACCCATGTTCTAGCATGTTTCAGAATTTCATTCCTTTTCAAGGCTGAATAATATTCCATTTTATGTATATACCATATTTTGCATATCTGTTCACATGTTGATAAATATTTAGACTATTTCTATGTAATTTTACTGAGGCGTAATTCACATATAACAAAATTATACATTTTAGGGCACACTGTTTGATGCACTTTGAAAGATGTATATATCCATGCAAACACAACAAAGATACAAAATAGTTCCACCACTCCCACCACGCTAGAAAGCTTCCCCCTCACCTCCTTTTAAAGACTTGGTTATTTGCCTGCACCTGGCCTTAGTCGCATTGTGGGGCTCCTCCTCACCTAGTATCCGCAGCGCGTGGCCTTAGCTGTGCTGCAGCACGCAGAACCTTGGTTCCCGGAACCCGTGTCCCATGCACTGCAAGGATAATTCTTAACCACTGGACTCTTGGGAAAATCCTTCATCTTTTACCTCTGTCAACATGCCCCAAACTCCCTGTCTCAGGCAACTGCCATTGTGATTTCTATTAATACAGATTTATTCTGCTCGATGGAGAATTTTCAGTAAATAAAATTAGACAGTATCATACTTGATTCGGGCTCAGCTTTTTCACGCAGCATAATGTTTGCAAGACTCATCTGTACTGCTGTGTGTCTCAGTGATTCTTTCCTTTTTGTTGCTGGGCAGCATTCCACTGGCAAGGACTGTGAAGAATCTGAGATTTTATCCTGTTTGCAAGCTAAAAAGTTAGGCTGCCTCGGATTCATGCTTGTACCAGATCAAATATGATTTTTTTGCATGTAAGTTATGCCTCAATAAACTTATACAGGTAAAAACAACCTAAATGTCCACACATAGTAAATCTTGAGTCATAGCTGAGGAACCCTAAGCTTAGAAAACCTCAATCTTTAATAAGAGACTTCAAGAAAATCTGCCCAACCTTTGTTCCTGGAAGGAGACATTATCTTCATCATACTGGACTCCAAAAAATTTGCCTTCTGCTCCAGATGGAGAAATTATATTTTCCAAGGGTATCTACTGTGCAAGTGTTTTTATTTTTTTTTAAAGAAGATTGTCTGGAGCAAAACTGTCAGCACCTCTATTCATAAGACATGTGGAAACACAAGGGATCCATGGGAATCATGTCCCAGTGTCTGGTGTGTGAATGAAGTGAAGTGAAACTTACTCAGTCATATCTGACCCTTTGTCACCTCATGTGTATACAGCCCGTGGAATTCTTCAGGCCAGAATGCTGGAGTGAGTAGCCTTCCCCTTCTCGAGGGAATCTTCCCAACCCAGGGATCAGATGGAACCCAGGTCTCCCACTTTGCAGGTGGATACATTTGTTTGTGAAAATAATGTTTGTCAAACATTTGTGTGAGAATACATTTGTTTATTCACTCTCCTGTTGATAAATATTTGTTTATTCATCTCCTATTGATGAATGTGATTCACTCTCCTATTGATGAACATGGAGATTGTTTGCACTTTGGGCTATTATGAATAAAGTTGATATGAACATTCTTAGACACATGTTTTGGATCTCTATGTTTTAATTTCTCTAGGGTAAATACCTAGGACTGTAATTGCTAGGCCATATGATAAGTCTATGTTTAACATTATTAAAGCATTGCCTGGTTTCAAAAATAGTCATAATTTTTTTACTTCTGCCATTAGTGTATGAGAGTTCCAGGCGCTCCCCCTCTTTGCCAGTAAATATCAACATTTTATCGAGTCTACTTTATTATTATTATTTTCTCTCTGTCTTTCTCTGTATATCTCATCCCCACTCTTTCAGAGAAAGTTGCAGATATGACACCACTTTACCCCTAATGTTTTGAAGTGTGTTTCTTAAAAAAACTTTTATATGACCACAGTACTATTATTAAAGTCAGGAAATTAATATTGATACAATACTGTTATCTAACTTAGAGATTTTATTCAGAATTCACCAACTTTGCCCATAAGGGCCTATTTTGCAAAAGAAAATCTGATATTATGTGTCATTTAATTATAATAGCCTTTTGATTCTTAACAGAGTGATTTGTATTAGTTTTTACATTAGAAGCAAATGGCCCTGTGATCTTAATCTCTTTTTAGGCATTATGATCTCCATTTTTATCTTTATTTTTATTTATTTATTTAATCTGTATTTTTAATAAGTTAACTAATTAATTACATAAAGCAATACATTCACATGGCTCAAAATTTTAAAAGCATGAAGTATTCAAAGGGAAAAATCTTTTTTCTACTCTACTCTCAGGTTCCCAATTTGGAGACTCCCCAAATAGAAATTTGTAATCGACCCCTAATTGACTATGTATACTTTTTTTTTTACACAAATCTGCTGACTATTGTTTGCCAAACACTTGAGATGGAGGAATTCATTTTCTTTTAAAGCAATGAGGTAATCTGGCAATGATGAGAAAAAGGATTGCTGTAAAGCTACTTCCTCTTTCAAATTAAATTGATCTTAGTCAGATTAAGAAGCTACTTACTACTACCTGTCTCCTTACTTCTCTATCTCCCCCCGCAGGGGACTGTGTCACCAGGACCTAATGCTGAAGCTTGTCACAGGTGAGGGACTTTGTGCAGAGGAAAGAAATAAAAAACTTGATCCACCCAGATGGCTCAAGAAATCCAGATCATCTCTGCCTTTCTCCTCTTGTTCTTATGTTACTTGGGAGAAAGATTCTAGAGGACAGAACTACACAAGGACCGGGTCTAATTTCTGGAGGAAGACCTTCTTTAAGACTCTGGGCTAGGACCCTCTCGGGTCAGTGACAGTGATTCAGGCAAGATTTGCCTTACATTCTGAGAATGGTAACGTGGAAATGGTAAAATAGTCAAATGTCACAGGCACTGGCAGTGAAGACCCAGGTGTGCAGATGAGTCTTGTCACTTGCCCCTGGGTATGGCTGTTATATTTTCCAAATACAACATATAACCTGAAAGAAACTTTCCCAAATAAGTGAATTTATTTATATTAAAATTTCCAGTAGGATAACCATAATATATAGCTATTTGCAGGTTGTTAATTCATTATTGGAAATCTTACTCTCTTATGACCTACTTGCATTTAAAAAAAAAATGGCTCTACTAGTTTTTTCTTTTTTTCTTTTTTTAAAGATTATAGTGTAGAAAATTTCACACACAAAAAATAGAACACAAATCTCCATATTCTCTTATCCTCCAGCTCCAAGTTTTCAGCTCAAGGACAAGCTTTTTCTATTTCTGCTCGACCCACCTCACCCCCCAACCCTTCATACAGATGGTTGAAGCAAATCCTAAACCAAAGCAAAGCAAATCATCTTATACCATCATTTCATCCATAAATGTTTCAGCATGTTTTCTTAAAAGGCAGTGAGTCTTTTAAAAAAATAATTTAAATTCCTTTATCATTATCCACGATTCCTTAATATTATCAAAGATCTAGTGTTCATATTTCCTTGATTGCCATAATATATAATTGAGCTTCTTTGTTTAAATCAGGGTTCTTGGCTGATGTATCACTTAAGATTCTCTGATCTTTATCTTCCTACTCAGTCTCTCTTTTGAGGAGGGTATTTATATTGAAATATAGTTGATTTACTCCCCTGGTGGTTCAGCAGTAAAGAATCTGCCTACAATGCAGGAGACACGGGAGGCTTGGGTTCAATCCCTGGGTCGGGAAGATCCCCTGGAGGAGGGCAGGGCAACCCACTCCAGTATTCTTGCCTGGAGAGTCCCATGGAAAGAAGAGCTGGTGTTCTCTAGTCCATAGGGTGGCAAAGAGTCAGACGCGATGGAAGAGACTGAGTATGCATGAGCACATAGCCGATTTATAATGTTACATTTGTTTCAGTTATACAATACAGTGAATCAGTATTTTTACAGATTATACTCCATTTTATTATGAAATAATGACTATTTTTTTCTGTGCTGTACAATACATCCTTGGGGGTTATTTACTTCATACATAGTAGTTTTTTAATTTCAATTTTTTAAATTCTGAAAGTATGATAACACATTTACAGGAGACTTGGAAAATACACTGTATATTACAATTATTTTTTAAGGAGATAAATTAAGATTTTTAGTTGGAGTTTTAGTATCAAACTCTCAAAAATTAATAGAATGAATATGTAGAGAAATAGAATGATATACTAGACCTGAAAAACACTATGAACCAATTCAATATAATTAAGATTTATACAATTTTTACACAACAGTAGGACACAAATTCTATTCAAGTTCCCATAGACTGTAAATTGGGAGACTCTGGAACTTATCCAAGGACATAAAACAACGTGCAAAAATTTCATGGTCTTAAAGGTATTGAAATCACACAGGGTCTGTTCTCTTATCACAGTGGAATTACGTTAGAAACCAACATAAAAAGATATTTGAAAATAACCCACATCTTTTCAAGTGCAATGTGACATTTACTAAGAGAGTTACTCAGTGTCTCTCTATTTTCTTGATAAAGGATATAAATCGGAAAATATTTCTTAAAGTTAACCTTTACTGTAGGTAAGCTGTAGTTGCAGGTATGGTGCAAATTCAAACTGAAATAGTATTTAAAAGCATCCATTGGCAGAGTTCTCTAATTGACCACGGCAGATTTGAACTATAATAACTGAATAAGGTAAATCTATTACTTTGCAGACAAAGTATAAATATGTATGTTACACCAGATTACATTAAAATGTCTGTTAGTTTATTTTTCATTACCATTCCTGCTGTCAGTTCCACTTTCTCATTCACCTTAGTTATAGCTTAGTACTTAAAGTATTGAGTGGTCAAAGTTCAAACTTTAGGAGGAATGAAATGGCATTTCTTGGTCTTAAATTCTAATTATGCACCACAGGCTGAATTGTAGCTCTTTTCTCTCAAAATGTGTAGGTTTTCTGTTGATAAATTGGCATCTGTATTAGGGTGCAACCTTAGGGTAACTGACTGCTTACTTTTTAAGTTTTGTTAAACGCATATAGTGTGTTTGTATTTGCTGCATAATTGAGAAGTTTCATTTTTGCCCAAGTATTTTTTATTGTAAAGCTTTTTAGGAATTTGAAATCTTTCATCTTTGGAAAGAAATCTCAAGTTAATATTAAATCTTATTTTCAGTGGTTGAGTACTCAGATCCTGACTGAGGTGGTTTATTTGTAATACACTCTTTGTATCCTTAGGATCCTTAATTTAAAGTATACTGTATTTAATATTTTTAAAACACACAGTGTTTTAAAATACAATGTAATGTTAACTTTTTAATTAACTTCAGTTTTTGGAGTCCTGTATTATTAACTTTAGGTCAGTAGTATAATTTTATACACTATAGAGATTTTGTTGTGTCCTAGCTTTGTATTTTAATGCTTGCTGCGTTCAGTGTAAATCTTTCCTTATTGTTTTGTTTTTACCATGAAGATCAGAATTTGTGAGAAAGAGTTAGATGCAAAGGTTAATTGAGCACCTATAAATTTGGCTGTTTAATTAAAATTCAGTTCCTCAGTAAACAGTAGTCACATTTTAGATGCTTAGTAGCTTCAGGTGGCAGTGGCTACTGTATTGGACAGCACAAATACAAGAACAAAATGGCTCTGTCACTGCAGAAAGGTCTTTTGAATAGTGCTGCTTTGCAGTGAGTTAGGTTCTGTCTAGACTCTGGGAATACAGAGATAAACATGACTGACAAGGCAAACACTTAGCTCCTGGTGGGGTTGAGAGATGGCAAACAAATAGCTGATGTCCATCATGTCATCATTAGGAAGAAAGATGAAAGTGGGTAAGAGAGAAGATGTAATGAAACAGTGTGCAGGGAGGTACCTGTTAACTAGGTGGTCAGGAAATGCCTTCTTAATATTTGCATGTCAGTGAATGAAGAGAAGGAGCAAGTCTTGTGAAGACCTGTAGGAAGACCCTTCTAGGCACAGGGAACAGCAAGTGCAAAACCCTGAAGTGAGAACAGATTGGACATACTTGAGGAATGGCAGCAAGGCATGTGCAAGTGAGGTCCTGGGAGAATGGTGGGTGATGAGGGGGGACATGACGGACAGTAGCCACATCATGTGGTACCTTGTGGTCTGTGGTAAAGACTTAGAATTTTAACCTGAGTGTGGTGAAAAGACATTGGAGGGTTTTGAGCAGAGGAGTGGCATGATCTAAATTATGTTTATTTAACTTTAATATGCCAGATTTACAAATAAAACAGTTAAAAACCCCCATGCCCTCATTCTCCAACTCTAGCAAAATGGGCCCAACTGAGATCATTGATCCCATGGATGACCTGTCCTTCCTTTATATATATTATCTCCTTTATCCTTCCCTGTAATATTGTGAAGTAGGATTTGTGTTTTAAAAGATCACCCTGGCTGCCGTGTAGAGAGTTAAGTTTAGGGGGGCAAGAGGAAAAGCATGAGGGCCTTTGGGAGCCTGAGACAACAGTCTTAAGTGAGAGGTGATGGTGGCTTGGAGTCGAACGGCAGGTGGTGGTTGAAGTGATGAGAAGCAGCCAGATTCTGGTGAAACCAGCAGGAATGCTGGTGTATGTAGTTAAGGAAAGAGGAGCAGGGGTGATGCCTGTACTGTGGTCCAGATGATGATGTGACTGCCCATAGGAGAGTTCAGTTTATTCATGTTAAGTTTAAGATACCTAGTAGAAGTCCAGAGGTTGTCAAGGACACATTTTTAGGTTAAGAAAAAGAGGAAAACCCAGTGAAGGTAACTAAGGAGATATGCTGCAATAGCTAGCTGTTGATTTATGGTCTGAGTTTGGCCTCCAGGTTTGCTAGAGCTGGAGCTAGCTATTGTAGTGTCTCATGTCCCATATCCCAAGCAACCCCTCAGCCACTGGCAGACTGGAATGATTGGTCCTCTGGATAGTAGGGAATCAGTGTTTCAGGTAGGAGAACATGATACATTGAAGAATACTGCTGAAGAATTTAGACAAACACATTGATTTGTGAAGGTATTAAATGTCTTTAATGAGCAATAGAATTTCTAGAGAATATAGTTACTCTTAAATGGAACACTAAGTAGAAGATTTTCTTGTATACTTTATAAATATTGCATTAGTAGTTCAAAATCAGAATTTTATTAAATTTTACTTTCTCCCTTTTTTCTCATTTTAAGTAGATGAAATGCATGTAAAAATGAAAGCACCAAAAAGAACTGTGGGTGAAAGTTGGATGGCCTAACAGTTTATTCAGATTTTAAGATTTATTTACATATTATATCATTAGCAAAAGGTGTGTTATAAGGGTAAATTTGTAAGTGAATATTGACAAGTTGTTAAGTTTCTGCTTAAAGTCAGAAAACAGTCTCACACTGAACTTTGTACACTGCAAGTAGTTGTTATCTAGACTGTGAAGTAAAGATAAAAGCTGTAGTATCTGATCTTAAACAAGTCACTTTAAGCCCTGGACTTCCAATTTTACTTAGTTTTTATTTTTATTTTTAATCTGTGAAGTGAATGTTTTGTGCTAAATGAGTGTCAGTTATCAAATTGTATAGATAAGAATTTAATAAAAATTTGCTTAGAGTGGATAGTTTGTTTGTGAGAGGCACTGTGTAATTACTGAATCTTTGAGAGCATAACATCACTAGTTTCTGCTCTCATTTATATACACAAGGAAGCGTAATGTAACTGTTATCAGTATCCTGATGGAAGAGGGATAATTGAAGAAAAGCAGTTATCTTTTTTAAAATAAGTGAAAAGAACAAATTATGGATGAAGTTTCACTGGAAAAGTGTAAGCCTGGAAGTTATTTGAAATGTTTACCTGAAGTAAGAGCAGATAAACGTAAAAACAAATTACCAAATAAAACTTGACAAGCAGATACAGATACTCAGGTGCAATTCCCCAAATGAGCAAACGCTTGAACAGATTTTAAAGTCTTTGTCAGAAGGTTCTTAAACTTATCAAAAGGAAGAAACTACTTGGAGAATCAGTGAGGCTCTTTGGGCAGAGTTCAGAGGATATGCTCAGAAGTGATAAGTATGTTGTAGGCAGAGAAACTTCATTCACTGAAGTTTTTTGGTCTCTCACTGTAAGTAAAGTATTATGACAGATAATTAGATGCCCTAAGGTATATTCTTTGATCTCTTAAGTGATTCATAAATTGCAAAAATCAATACAAAATCTTAAAATTGATAAAAATGTGTGTCAGACTCTAGTCATGAGATGGAAATCATACCAGTGATTTTCACAGAGAATTTAATACAACCGGTTGTTAACTAGGCATTTCCACTTAATAGTGGAAAGACAAAAGGGAACAGCAAGGTCTTGTCGGAAGCCACCACTGCCTCCTGACCGGAGAGCAAAGAGAAGAGGGCAAGTGGCTGGAAAGAAAGGCTGCAGCCCAAACTCAGGCCTCGAGGAAGGGGTTTGCACTCAGCTGGGACTAATGTCTTTGGGATCAGGAGAGGGGCCCAGTGGGGTAAGGGTACAGGGCTCAGCGAAGAGGGTTCTGCTGGCTGGCGCTGGTGTTCTAGGGGCACGGTGATACTGGTTCTGTGTCAGGAAGATACAGACTGGAACCAACTCTGGCTGCTAGAATGAACTGCTGCTGGCCTGAAGAGTGGTTGGGTTGCACTGGTGGCAAAAGGAAGCAAAAAATAGGACTAGGAAGCAAACAGAAAGTGCCGCATTTTCCTCCTCCAGCTTTCTGGTCTCAAGTACCCCTTGACTTCCAGGTGGCTCAGTGGTGGAGAGCCCTCCTGCCAGTGCAGGGACAGATTTCAATCCCTGGGTTGGTAAGATCTGCTGGAGAAGGAAATGACTACCCATTCCAGTATTCTTGCCTAGAATATCCCATGGAAAGAGGAGCCTGGCGGGCTGTAGTCCACGGGGTTGCTGAAGAGTCTGACACAGCTTAGTGACTAAACAAAAACAAGCACTTTATTGGCAGAGCCTAACAAGAAGCAAACTGTAAAGGAGAAAATGTGACTCACCCCCAGGATCACAAAGTAAGAGCGTGGAAGCGTAGTTTTAAGGCTGAGAAACAAAAGCTCAATAACTTGCAGGAAGAAAAATGAATCTACATCTTTCACACAAGGCATATTTAAGTGTCATTAGAACTTTATAGTCAAGAAATGCTATAGGAATTAATAGGAGAAGACAGATCCTTGTTAGGATAAACAGACAAGGCAGTGTTGGAGAGTAGTGTTTTAATGTGAATGTGATTTTAGCAGGCAGAAGTGAAGTGAGGGATGATTGCAGTAATGGAAGGAGATATTATAGGGTATGAGAAAGCTATAAAATTGCATAATGGAGGACATGGGACAGACCTGGATCAAATTGGTTTCTACTGATGACTAACTTTAATGCTGAAAGTCATTTTTTGTCTCTGACTCTCATTTCTCTTTCATCCTTGATCCTTTAGGCATTGAAGACTATTATTGGTTGGATCAAAACCATGTTTTAGGACCATTAATTTAGATTTTCTGGAGTTGGAGGTGACAGAGAATCAAATATGGAGATACTTTCTTGAGCAAGTAAGTTGTTACTTGCTCCAAATACAGTTTTCTTATTAACACAGAAGTTTTTAATCAGGTCCATGGATAAGGTTGAGAATATCCTTCAATATGTGAATATAATTACATGTGATTTTTATGTTGTCAAGGAAGAGGTTTCAGGTGTAATTTTCATCAAAATGAGATTAAATAAAAGGATGTTTGGAATTTGGTAGACCATTAAATGTAAGTAAACTACTCAAGAGCATATGGGTGTCCTGTCGTTATTCACTTTATTGGGCACTTAATATGTTGAAGGCACTTAGGAAAAAGAATGTAGGGTAATAAAAGTATATCAGTATAGTAGGGAGCTGGTCCTGCTCTTTCATGGGGGGCATAGGTCCTAGGGAGGGCTGCCTGCCTAGGTAGTGATTTGTGCTAAGATATAGAAGGTGAAAAAGGAGTTAATGATGAAGACACTGAGGTGGTGAAATTGTGGCATTTTTAACAAAAGTGGATTGACAGTATTACCATAAATTTCCCTAGTGATTTGTTTTGAGGGTCCGCAGGCTGCTCTTGAACTTCCATAAGGAAGCGTGTTGAATATTTCTCAGATAGCCTTTGGAGGCTATCTATTAAATTCACAGATTCAAGTTAGAGGAGCCAATGTGGCCTAAGCTGGTGGTCTTCAATTTTGACCTGATGTCTAGATTTTTTTTAATCTTGGGTTGAACTGTGGAGTTACAAAAGATATTATTTTCATTGTGGTAAGATGTCCATAGCATAAAAATTAGCATTTTAACCATTTTTAAAGTGTACTGATTGGTGGCATTAAGTACATTTCACATTTTTCATGTTACCAGTCTGAAACTCGGTACACATTAAATAACAGCTTCCTATGCTCTTCTCCCTCCAGGTACTGGGAACCGCTATTGCATTTTTCCCCTTTATTAATTTGACTGTTCTGGTACCATGTATCAGTAGAAACTGAAAACACTGTTTTATGTCTGGCTTAACTTCACTTAGCATGATATCTTTAAGGTTTATTCATGTTGTGGCACTACTAGCATTTCATTCCTTTTTTTTTTTTTTAAATGGAGTTCATTTTTTAGAGCAATTTTAGATTCGTATTAAAATTGAACAGAAAGTACGGAGTCCTCATACACTACTCCTACCCCCATGGATGCACAGCCTCCCTCACGTCAGCGTCCCACACCAGAGTTGTGTATCTGTTGTAAAATACAAACCTCAGTGATACATCATTTACACTGGAGTCCTTGGTTTATGTGAGGGGTCACTCTTCTTGTTGTACAGTCTGAGTTTTGTGTAAAGACATAGTGTCATACGTGGTATTTTCACTGATCCAGAAGCAAGTTGCCCTCCAAATACACATTCTGCATCTATGGATTCAGAAAGCCACAATCCATACACATGATACACCATCTGCAGTTGGTTGAATATGTGGAGGCAGAACGGTATGGAGGGTTAACAGTATTCTTCACCACTATGCATTCACAGTTTAAAAGAACATGCCAGTTTCACTTAAAATTGTTCTTAATTAAGTAAAAAATTACTAATCTTATTAAGTCACAATCCTTGAAAACACGTAATTTTAATATTCTGTGTGGTGAAATGGAAAGTGTGCCTGAAGTATTTTGGCTGCATGCCAAAGAATGATGGTTGTCTCGAGGAAATGCACTTGTCATTCTGTTTGTATTTTCTGCAATGGACATGATTTTAATTTAAATGACTAACTATGCTTATTCAGACTTGGGTATTTGTAGATATTTTCTCAGAAATGAAAAAAATAAGCCTATCAGTTTCAGGAAAATAGTGTCTGTGCTAGAGATAAAATTTGAACTTTCAAGCAAAAATTAATATTTTTGGAGAACTTGTATCCACCATCTGAATTTTATCTGTATATTCTATTTTTTTGCTCTTCATTTTTTCATCTCTCTTCATTAGGCTTATTTAGAAGCTGCTAGAGGATTTACACACACACACACAAATACATACATATATATATATATATATATATATATATATATATATATATAATATAAAATGAAGGAGAATATATGTATTCTCCTTTATTTCCAAGGACTGTTTTAACAGAGCACAGTGCTTGAGCTTGGCAGTTTTCTTGTTTGAGCGTACTGACCGTACTGACTGCAACGCTTCGCTCTGTTGGTTCCCACTGCTGTTAGGAAGTCCGCTATGAGTCTGAACTGTTGCTACTTTATAAAAGTTACTTCCCTCCCCACACCCCCCACCTCCCCCATAAGACTTTGCTCCTTGTCTTTTATTTTCTGCTGTTTGACAATGATGTATCCAGGTGTGGTTTTCTTTTTTATTGATTTTCCTTTGAATTCAGTGAGCTTCTTAAATCTGAGATCTTGAGTGAAGTGTCTAAACACATCTGAAAAATTCTCATCTTTAAAAGATTAATGCCATTTTTCTCCTTCCCTTTAAAGACTAATTGATTGTATATAAGACCCACTTACTGAATTTTTTGTTTCTCTTTGTCTCATTCAAACATACATTTGTTGAATTTGTTTTATTTTTATTTTTCAGTTCTAGAGTTTCTGTCCAGTTATTCCAGCACTGTTTGCAGAAAAAGACTCTTGTTTCTCTTTTGGATTGCTTCGGCTCCTTTGTCTGAAATCATCAGTTGACTGTACTTGTAGGCCTGTCTTGGGGCTCTTCCACTGACCTATGTTTGTCTGTTCGTTCACCAGTTCTGTGCTGTCTTGATTACTGTAGTACAGTAAGCCTTGAAATCGAGTGGTGTGAGTCCTCCAACATTGTTCCGCTTTGGTCTTGTGTTGGGTAGTCTAGTGTTTGCCTTTGTGTGTAAACTTCAGAAATCATTTTGTTGATAACTATAAAGTAACTGGCTGGGGTTTTGATTGGAATTGTGTTGAATCTATAGATCTAGTTGGGAAAAATTGTTGCGTTAACTACTGAGATGATGTATAACTGGGATTGTTTTATGTAAGAGCTCTTTTTACTTCCAGTTCACCGTTACTCTGGCAGGGAGCCCTTACAGGTTCAGCTTGAAGTAGGGATAATATACCAGAGTCCCCATGTTTGTCTGGCTCTGGAGTTTGACTTTTCCCTGTGAGGCCTCTGAAAGGTTAGTTCCGTTTTCCAGGCTTTTCGTTGGAATTGGGTATTTGGTTCCACAGCCCTTGGAACCTGAGTACTGTGATCTTGCTTTATTTTGGGGACCCAGCAATTGTTCATCACCTTGTTACCTCTTGAATGCTTTTGAGTTGTTAAAAACTATTTCATCCAGCTTTTAAAGTTATTTTCAGGACGGGAATCAGTTCTAATTTCCTCCTCTATCATTGCTGAAAATGAGTTTCCCCAGTTTCCTGTCTCCCTCATAGAATTGGTGGTCAGTGTATTTAGACTTTAAAATTTTGTGTAAATTCTTGGAGGAGCGGGATGAATTCTCCCAACTTTTGAATGTCTGTTGACACCTTCCAGACAGTAATAGGTAAGTAGGTCTTCAAAAGCTCTACCTGTGGTGAATAAATGATGCAGTTGAGTTTTTGTGTGGTCTGGTTAGTATAAAATGTGCCTTGGTTTTGGGCACTGAACAGTTGGGCAAAGAACCTACCAGTAGTTTTGGGTTTGTAGTATAGATTGCTACTCATCTGTCCCAGTTTTCATTCATTCTCTCTCCGTGATAGAATTCCCAGTTTTTTGCTGGGCTGTGCTGTGCTTACTCACTCACTCAGCCAGGTCCCGACTCTCTGCGACACCATGACTGTAGGCCACCAGGCTCCTCTGTCTATGGGGATTCTCCAGGCAAGAATACTGGAGTGAGTTGCCATGCCCTTCTCCAGGGGATCTTCCCAACCCAGGGATGGAACCCAGGGCTCTCACAATGCGGCCATATTCTTTACCAACTGAGGCACCAGGGAAACCCAAGAATACTGAAGTGGGTGGCCTACCCCTTCTCCAGAGGATCTTTCCAACCCAGGAATCGAACTGGGGTCTCCAGCATTGCAGGCGGATTCTTTACCAGCTCAGCTAAAAGCTCACATACATGTATGCATTTAAGCAGACTTCAAATCCAGCTAATTTTTATTCTTGCTATACATCCCCCTTTCTCCTAGTCTGTACCAGCATTGTTTCTTGAGCTTGTCACGTCTTGCCTGTATTGCTCAAGTAGACATACAACTACTTCTTTGTTTAGAGTCTTGTAACTGATATTTTCTTTTTCATCAGCAGAAATGAAAGAACTTTTCAACTATGTTACTCCTGTGCTTGCAGAATTGATTTTAGTGTCCTTAGTTTTCAACTCTTTGTGATCTGGTCCCATTTGTCATTCCTAACCCTACATTTGATACCCTAATAACACCAAATATTAAAAATTTCCCTCCCCTTGTATTTGTGGTTCCTTACGACTGTGTCCTTTCTCATGCCTAATCCAGGGTTAACTTTCTTTTAAAATAAATTAGTTTCAGGTATTTTTTTAGTTTAATCAACTTTACATGTTTCTGAACATGAGAATAAATAGGCTCTGCTGTTGAATGCAGTGTAGCCTGAAATCTACACTGTGTTTATATAGTGTTTATATATCTAGTGGTTTTTATCCTAAGTTGCAAATTTTGTTTTTCTTAAGATAATCTGTTAGAAAAAGTGATTGTAATATGTGAGTCATAAAATTAAATTGTTTCAGAATTGGGCTTATCTAGACCAGTCTCCTGTTTCACATATAAGGAAATTGTGGCCAGGAGAAATTAGTGATTCTGTCAAGTCAAAATTAGTTAGAAGCAGAATCAAGGTCTGTCGTGAGTTTCATCCTAATATAAATATCTGCTTAACGAAAATCTTCAAGTGTGTTGAAGTTTTCAAGTGTTCTTATCCCTGTAGTACATCTAGGATTACCACACCATGTTTCAAGGGCCTGTAGTTCTTGTGTGAATAGCAACTTGGGTAATGAACTGAGCAGTATGCATTCTTAATTTATGCCTTAACAACTCTGATTCTGTAATGAATGGTTTGCTTACAGTCGCTTTAATATACTTACCTTCTTGACAGTTCATTCTGGGAGGAATAGTTAAGTGTTTAAGTGAAACAGGCATGGTAGATACAACACTTAACAGTTATGTGTGTCTTTGTTTTTAGCATCAAGCATTGCACGATTCTCTCGAATAATGTAGATCACCTTTTACTGAATTTAACACTGTCTGATATCATGGTCTCCCTGGCAAATGCCTCAACTTTGCAGAAGGATTCCAGTTGGATAGAAAGGATAAGGAAATTTGTAACAGAAACCCTTGAAGATGGGTCTAGGCTAAACAGTAAGCAGCTGAACAGATTGCTTGGTGTCTCCTGGAGGTTAATGCAGATGCAGTCAGACAGAGGTGGGTGTCAATGCTCTGTCCTTACTTAAGAGAGGGGCTCTTACGCATACTGTTAATGTTGAGCATCTAATTTTGAGTTCATACCTGTCAAACATTTCATAGTCATTTACGTTCGAGCCATAAAAGGTAGCCAGCATAATCATGAAGGAATGTCTGCTTGAACCCTGATGGCTGAGAACACCCCCTTTTCGGTGGGTAGGTCCACTCTGAAGCTGATGGGTAGGTTTTCTACTAGATTACATAGTTGGAGTGAAAGAAGGTAAGTTTTATTAATAGGAAATGACATTGAGCCTAAGGATAAAGAAATACTTTTCTGATCTAGTTTGACTAGAAATTGGTGGATCCTTATCTCTTTACCTTTCTTGTAACTTGAAGTTATGTTGCATTAAGTCAGTTTTTAGTGTGACTTACTAATTCTTTTCATTCAAGCAGAACTTTGCTGTTTGGTTCCTGGCTTATCCACCTTTCTAGTATTGTGGTATTTGTTGTCCTTTCCTAGGTTTGTTGTCTCTTAGGAAAATTTGTACTGTAATCTCCGATTGGTTTGACTTTTGTATTAGGCCATTGATGTAGGATTTTGATGGTAGTCATCAGTTTGTGGCTAAAATCTGCTTCCTCATAGGAACAAGGTGCTTCTGTGCTATTTAGAAGAATTATGGTGCTGGTGAAGAAACATTTTGACTCACATGCAGCTGTTTTCTCTTGTTTCTTAGAGGCTACAGAGTCTCTCATAAAGGCAGTTTATACATTGTATCAGCAGAGAGGCCTTCTCCTTCCAGTTCCGACTTTGTTACTGAAGTTTTTCAGTAAAAGCTATCAAAAAGAAGAACTGAGATCTTACAGAATCCGGTACAGTTCCTTTGTTATTTTGCTTTTCTTTTTCTTACCAGGTTACTTTGTAATCTGTATGAATAAGATGATAGGGTGATTAAATCTTTGGAGAAAATCTTCTTTTTATCCTTTTTGGTTTTATTATTTTTTTTTTAAATAAAAAGGCATACATAATAGTTTCAGTAACCTTTATACACATAACTGAGAAGGTAAAAGTCTCTTTGAGCATATATTTCCACTTGTCTGCTTAACAGCTAAAGGACAATTATTGGAACCACCTGTAGCAGCCTCAGAATTTTGTTTTGCTTCCCATAAAAATTATGGAGGTTTAACCTCCGGCCCTTAGTGACATATTGGGACACATGGTATAAGAATGAGGGCAGTAGAAGAGGAGAGGTGTACAATAGGTGAAAGAGATTAAAAGGTGCAAACTGAGTTATAAAGTAAATAAGTCATGGGGATATAATATACAGCATAAAGAATATGACCAGTAACTTTTATTAGGACAGGTGGTTACTAGACGTATGGTGACCATTTGCAATGTGTACAGATGTCAGACTATTATGTGATACATACCTGAAACTAACATAATACTGGGTGTCAAAAATGTTTCAATAAATTTTTAAATGGCGGTATCTTAAAGAGCAAAAGTGTCCAGCTTGGTTTGGTGCTGTCTGGTGATGCAGACAACACGAAGAGTAGAACTCAGGAATCAGTCTTAGATGTGGTGAGTTTGAGGTTTACTTGGGATAGTCTGGAAGAGATGTTTGGGTGAAAGATAACGGGATTTGTGGTACCTCAGCATACATAGGTAGTTGTTAGAACATATTCAAGTCTTTACTGTGAGTCAGGTGCTTTTCTTAATTTTTCAGTAATTCTCATACTTTTATGTAGGTACTGTTGGTTTCTGCCTTATAGAAGGAAGCTTAGGTTAAATAAGTTGGTGAGTGTCATGCTGTTAAAGGGCAGCCAGACTGAGACTTAAGTTCAAGTCTGGTAGACTCCAAAGGTTGTGTGTAAATCACTGAACTCTTGGGGGACAGCAAAAGTGATTGCCGTGTCCAAGATGAGACATTAGAGAGTGAGCAAGTATGTGCAAGAATGGAAAGAACCCAAGTTTGAAGCCACTTAATGTGGGGGCACCCTATACTGAATGCATAAATGACTTAATATAGTAAAACGGTCATTACAAATTAGTGTAAATAGTTCACAAGCTAAGTAGAGCCTGTGTCCTTTAAGATAAAATTACAATGTACATAGTGCCCCAAACTACATAAACTTTTAAAATACAGTGGGTAAAACCTTAGAGAATACTATAGATGAATATAGTATGCCAGTCATCTTATAGGCTCTCAAATGTTTAAATAAATGTGGTGTATTTCCCTTTTCTTTGATGGCCTTAGATACCGTAGTAAAGTGTTATCACGTTGGTTGGCTGGTTTACCACTGCAGCTTGCACATCTCGGCTCCCGAAATCCTGAGCTTTCAACACAGTTTGTTGACATTATCCATACTGCTGCAGCCCGAGCAAATAAAGAGCTACTCAAAAGTTTACAAGTTACTGCTCTCCGAATCTATGGTAAGAGTGTTGTTTACCTGTGTATGTAATAATCGGTCTACCCCGACTTAAGAACAATGTTTCAAAGGGGAGATCTTTAGGTTTTACTTTTCCTTCAAATTATACATTAATTGTACCATGGTAAAATGAATAAAATATCAAACAGTAAATTCATTTTCAATAGTATTACTTAATACAATAGTTTAAGAAAACTAAAGGTTGTAGATGTCTCTTCAGATCTTAAATTATCTTTTAAGCCACGAAATTCACAAATTCAAAACTGATCAGGTATTTTTATAGAATTCTTTTGAAACTTTGATGGCAAATTTTACTTATTTAATCGTTATTGAGATCTTGTACGGCTTTCATATATTAACGTTTCACTCACCCCTGAAACCTTTTCATTCTTTTAGCAAAAATATCAATAAAAATATACATATATGCATATGTATAATTAGTATTTATTATTAGGACACAGTTTATATACCATAAAATTGGCCATTTTACACTGTGCAATTCATTAATTTTTATCATATTCCCAAGATTGTGCGATAGTCACTATTATCTTATTCCAGAATATTTTTATCACCTCAAAAAGAAACTCTACCATTAGTAGTCCATCCCTATTTCCTCATTTCTTCCTACCTCAGCTCCTGACAACCACTGCTCACCATTTCTGTCTCTCTGTATTTGCCTGTTTTGATCATTTCTCACAGATGACATTGTGTGATGTGGATCTTCTCAGTATGGCTTCCGTCACTTGGCATACTGTTCTTAGGATTTACGAGCATATACGACTACTGTATTTCTTTTTAATGCTGAGTAACATTCCACTGTTGAATATACACCACTTTATATTTACCCATTTATTAAATGACAAACGTTGGTTTGTGTCTACCTTTTGTGTGTGGTATTTAAAAATCTGTATTTTTCAGTATTGCTTATATATAGGAGTGTGTGTGTATACTCAGATAAGTCTTTGGTTTTAAATTCAGTTCAGTTTAGTTGCTCAGTAATGTCCAACTCTTTGCAACCACATGAACTGCAGCATGCCAGACCTCCCTGTCCATCACCAACTCCTGGAGCCCAACTAAACCCATGTCCATGAAGTCGGTGATGCCATCCAAGCATCTCATCCTCTGTTGTCCCCTTCTGCTCCTGCCTTCAATCTTTCCCAGCATCGGGATCTTTTCCAACGAGTCAACTCTTTGCATCAGGTGGCCAAAGTATTGGAGTTTCAGCTTCAGCATCAGTCCTTCCAATGAACACCCAGGACTGATCTCCTTTAGGGTGGACAGGTTGGATCTCCTTGCAGTCCAAGGGACTCTTAAGAGTCTTCTCCAACACCACAGTTCAAAAGCATCAATTGTTCTGCGTTCAGCTTTCTTCACAGTCTAACTCTCACATCCATACATGACCACTGGAAAAACCATAGCCTTGACTAGACAGACCTTTGTTGACAAAGTAATGTCTCTGCTTTTTAATATGCTATCTGAGTTGGTCCTAACTTTCCTTCCAAGGAGTAAGCATCTTTTAATTTCATGGCTGCAGTCACCATCTGCAGTGACTTTGGAGCCCAGAAAAATAAAGTCAGCCACTGTTTCCACTGTTTCCCCATCTATTAGCCATGAAGTGATGGGGCCGGATTAGGTTGATATTATAATTGTCCCTGTTTGGCAAAAGTGCTTTTTTTTTTTTTTTTTTTTTTACTGTTTTGCTTTGTTTCTAATACCTTTAACTCCATCAGTTATTATTTCAAATAACACATTTGAATATTATGAAATCGAGTGTTAAATGTTATCTTTAAATAATGATTGTATTTAGTCTTACTCTAGGCAGTACCTTAAGCCATACATATATATTTTTTTTTCATGTAGTTGATATGTTAGAATTCAACATAGCACAGTGAAAATGGTCAGTCTGCTTTATTAATTCTTGTTTGTATATCTTTTAAAATTTAACTTGTCTTCCTGCCTCACTAGATCCACAAGAAGGCACAGTGGTGGTTCTGTCAGCAGAGTCTCAGCAGCTTTTGGTCCAGCTTGTGTATTTGCTACCCAGTCTGCCTGCTGACTTGCTTTCTCGGTTAAGCTGCTGCTGTATTATGGGAAGACTCAGTGCAAATTTGGCTGCCATGCTTATCGGGATACTGCACATGAGGTAGCATGCTAAAGTGAACTGTATTTCAAGTGTATAATCTTCTCCCTCACCCTTCCCCTGTCACTGGCAGTTTATGAACTGACTTTTTAAAATGCCGCCCCTCCCTTCATTTGCTCTTAAAACAGCAGTTAAAACTGTTGATGATACTGGGTAAGAGGAAGGTCACTGGGGCAAGACTGTTCCAGGTGGTTTGCTTAGCGGTTTGCATTGTCATGGTTGCAGTCACTAAGTCCATGGGCTGTAGTCCACTAGGCGCCTCTGCCCATGGGATTTTCCAGGCAAGGATAATGGAGTGGGTTGCTGTTTCTTTTTCCAGGGGATCCTCCTGACCCAGGGATTGAACTCTTGTTCTGCTACACCACAGGTGGATTCTTTACCGCTGAACCATCAGGTAGAAACATACAGTGATTTGTGTAGGTGCATTGAAACAAGGGTTAAGATTATCAGAAGTGTGTAGCCATAGTAAGGATTCAGTGACGGATGAGAGTGCTGTGTTTTAAAACTTCTGGTGTTATGAAATTGTAATACAGGTCTTTCTTTTTGGAAGGGAGCTCAGTTCAATGTAGGTGGTGAAATAAAAGCTTGCGGACTCAGACAGGGAATCATTAAAATATCTGTGGGTGGGTGGGTGGGTGTGTGTGTGTGTGGCAAAATATACATAACCTAAAACTTCCCATTTTAACCAGTTTTAGGTATACAGTGAGAATTGTTTGGGGCATTAAGTACATTCACACTGTTGTGCGACTGCTACCACTATTCATCTCCAGCACTGTCATCGTTGCAGACTGAAACTCTGTACTGATTATTTCCCCTTCTCCCAGCCCTTGTTTACCACTATTTTGTCTTCATGATTTTGATATATTCATCTGTTAATGGATACTCGGTTGTTCTGCCTTTTGGCTGTTACAAATAATGCAGCTATAAACATTGGTGTGCAGACACCTGTTTGAATCCTTTTAATTCTTTTGGCTGTATACCCAGAAGTAGAATTGCTGAATCATATGTTAATTTTCTGTTTAATTTTTCAAGGAGCTACTTTCCAGAATGTGACTGTGGTGTTTTACTCTCAAAGGTCTTAAAACTAATAATGTTTCATGTTGCTAGTGTTCAAAGTATCCTTTAAAATGTAATGTTTGTATCAGGCATAGTACTTTCATATTCAGCCATTTGTTACTGATTGTGGCTCAAGGCCAGGGTCTGATACAGTTTTAGGCAGGAGTTGAATCTGGGCTGTAGCTGAAAAATTTAAAAACTAGCTTCTTTGTGGCTTCTTGTGCAGACCCTCTGCCCCAATTAAACAGGAGTGGCTCGCTTTATTAGTAGACTTTCTTTAGCTTTGTTTGCCAGTCTCTTCGTACCAGGATAAGACGTATGTTTGAATGTTGTCGCCCAAATTGTGCTTCATAACTGATAATTACTTTTTCCTTTTAGCAAAAGAGAGCTGTTTGCAATATGTTGTCTATATATGAAACCCCTCTTTGTCTAGTTCAGTACTAAATGCCAGGTCTTTAAGAAATACAATTTAACTTAAGTGGTTTTATGACTGTTAACTTCCAGTAGAGGGCACTCATTTCCCATGATAGAACTTGTGGAGGATCTGTTTTGGCATTCATTTAAAAGTGACTTTTGTGTGTTAATTTTATATCCTGCAACTTTACTATATTCATTAATTAGCTCTAGTAATTTTCTGGTAGAGTCTTTAGGGTTTTCTATGTAGAGGATCATGTCATCTGCAAACAGCGAGAGTTTCACTTCTTCTTTTCCTATCTGGATTCCTTTTATGTCTTTTTCTGCTCTGATTGCTGTGGCCAAAACTTCCAACACTATGTTGAATAGTAGTGGTGAGAGTGGGCATCCTTGTCTTGTTCCTGATTTCAGAGGAAATGCTTTCAATTTTTCACCATTGAGGGTGATGCTTGCTGTGGGTTTGTCATATATAGCTTTTATTATGTTGAGGTATGTTCCTTCTATTCCTGCTTTCTGGAGAGTTTTAATCATAAATGAGTGTTGAATTTTGTCAAAGGCTTTCACACACAGAAATCCCTTGCATTCCTATACACTAACAATGAAAAAACAGAAAGAGAAATTAAGGAAACAATACCATTCACCATTGCAACAAAAAGAATAAAATACTTAGGAGTATATCTACCTAAAGAAACAAAAGACCTATACATAGAAAACTATAAAACACTGATGAAAGAAATCAAAGAGGACACAAACAGTTGGAGAAACATACCGTGTTCATGGATTGGAAGAATCAATATTGTCAAAATGGCTATTCTACCCAAAGCAATCTATAGATTCAATGCAATCCCTATCAAGCTACCAACGGTATTTTTCACAGAATTAGAACAAATAATTTCACAATTTGTATGGAAATACAAAAAACCTCGAATAGCCAAAGTAATCTTGAGAAAGAAGAATGGAACTGGAGGAATCAACCTGCCTGACTTCAGACTCTACTACAAAGCCACAGTCATCAAGACAGTATGGTACTGGCACAAAGACAGAAATATAGATCAATGGAACAGAATAGAAAGCCCAGAGAAAAATCCACGAACCTATGGACAGCTTATCTTTGACAAAGGAGGCAAGGATATACAATGGAAAAAAGACAATCTCTTTAACAAGTGGTGCTGGGAAAACTGGTTAACCACTTGTAAAAGAATGAAACTAGAACACTTCCTAACACCATACACAAAAATAAACTCAAAATGGATTAAAGATCTAAATGTAAGACCAGAAACTATAAAACTCCTAGAGGAGAACATAGGCAAAACACTCTCCGACATAAATCACAGCAAGATCTTCTATGACCCACCTCCCAGAATATTGGAAATAAAAGCAAAAATAAACAAATGGGACTTAATGAAAATTAAAAGCTTTTGCACAACAAAGGAAACTATAAGTAAGGTGAAAAGACAGCCCTCAGATTGGGAGAAAATAATAACAAATGAGGAAACAGACAAAGGATTAATCTCAAAAATATACAAGCAACTCCTGAAGCTCAATTCCAGAAAAATAAACGACCCAATCAAAAAATGGGCCAAAGAACTAAACAGACATTTCTCCAAAGAAGACATACAGATGGCTAACAAACACATGAAAAGATGCTCAACATCACTCATCATCAGAGAAATGCAAATCAAAACCACAATGAGGTACCATTACACGCCAGTCAGGATGGCTGCTATCCAAAAGTCTACAAGCAATAAATGCTGGAGAGGGTGTGGAGAAAAGGGAACCCTCTTACACTGTTGGTGGGAATGCAAACTAGTACAGCCACTATGGAAAACAGTGTGGAGATTTCTTAAAAAACTGGAAATAGAACTGCCATTTGACCCAGCAATACCACTTCTGGGCATACACACTGAGGAATCCAGATCTGAAAGAGACACGTACACCCCAATGTTCATCGCAGCACTGTTTATAATAGCCAGGACATGGAAGCAACCTAGATGCCCATCAGCAGATGAATGGATAAGGAAGCTGTGGTACATATACACCATGGAATATTACTCAGCCGTTAAAAAGAATTCATTTGAATCAGTTCTAATGAGATGGATGAAACTGGAGCCCATTATACAGAGTGAAGTAAGTCAGAAAGATAAAGAACATTACAGTATACTAACACATATATACGGAATTTAGATAGATGGTGGCGATAACCCTATAGGCAAAACAGAAAAAGAGACACAGAAATACAGAACAGACTTTTGAACTCTGGGGGAGAACGTGAGGGTGGGATGTTTTGAAAGAACAGCATGTATATTATCTATGGTGAAACGGACCACCAGCCCAGGTGGGATACATGAGTCAGGTGCTCGGGCCTGGTGCACTGGGAGGACCCTGAGGAGTCGGGTGGGGAGGGAGGTGGGAGGGGGGATCGGGATGGGGAATACATGTAACTATATGGCTGATTCATGTCAATGTATGACAAAACCCACTGAAATGTTGTAAAGTGATTGGCCTCCAACTAATAAAATAATATTAAAAAAAAAAAAAAAGTGACTTTTGAACACCTCTTAAAATTAATTCTCTTTAGAACTTGTATTTAGTATCTTTTTTGGCATTAATTACGATTGACTTGTGCTCAATAACTTTGGTCAAGGATTTTTTCACAAGTCTTTTTTTTACATTTTTTTGTGGGTTTGTGGTGAGTACTGAGAAAATATTAATTTACAAGTAATGGTAATAGAAGTTTATAATCATCAAAAGCAAGGTGTCATGTAGTTAAAAGTGTACCAAGTTAAACTTTGCCTTTTAGCATTTGCACAGTCTTAGTAGACTTCTCTTTCTGTAGATGTATTGTCCCTATTCAAACTAATCTCTTTAAAACAAGATGGGGCCTTTTCAACTTTCCCAGGCCAGTGGTATTATCATTGCATCACTTTTCCTAGATTTAGAATTGAAGAATAATGTTCGGTTATTCTTAAGGAATGATGTTCTTCTAAGGAATACCGTTCCTTAGACATCACATGGGTTATTTCACGTCTTTGGTTTTCCCCTCCGTCCTTGATGGTGACGGTAAACCAGCTAGCTTTCTCACTGTCTCCCACCTGCACCGTTCACCTGAGGCATCCCACTCCTCAGCTCCGTCTGTGCCAAGGACTGTTGGCAGGCTCCTTTTCCTGAAATATTCCTTCAATAATTTCTGATTCTCATCTGCTATATTAATTGGGCTCTGCGGTCTAGTTCACTCTGGGTGTTAGCGTTCTGACACTGTTGTCTCCAGCAGGGGAAGTTCATCGGAGAGCAGGTCACCACCAGACCATCTCCGTTTGTTCAGTGTGTGAAAAACCCATCACCTTAGAGTTGTTGGTGTTTAGTTTGTCTTAAAAACTGTACTTAGAATTGCTGTTCCTGCCTTTTTCACTATTCACTTAGAGGTTTTTTGAGTTTTTCCTCTCCATCTACCTGTGGTGTTCTGCTGACCGTTACTCTTCTTGCCCTCTCTGCCCCTAGTTCATTTACAGCTGGTTTGGGGAACATGAGACATGCATGTGGAAACGTAGTCTATGCTGTTAGATAAAAATACCAGAGAAGGGAGAAATTACTGAGAAATTCAGCCTGGTTTTGAAGCAGGGTGAATATGTGAGCTGGCCTGCCAGGAGCAGGTCTGGTTTGCTTCTGTTGTCCAAGCATAATTGATATAGCATCCCTTCTAGTCTCAGAACTGTTCTGGTGTGGCCAGTATATGTGGTCATTGTAGTTTTAAGGACAGAGTGATACATTGCTTGTCTTTTGTCCAAACTAGATTTTTAAATGGATTTGCTACTCTTTTTAGCCACTGGACAGCACAGTGTTCACTGGGTATAAGAGGATATTAGCTTCTTTTCTAATCACCCATTTTGTACTCATTTCCATTGAGCATCTCTGACTTTTTATAACCTCTTAGCTTGTGATATTCTCTCCCATAGCCCTTTAAGCAAAGAGAAGTCCTTTAAGTAGAAGTGATTCAGAAAAATGTTGCCATTATTTTTAACTCCCCAACTTTTAAGAATGTTAATAAATACAGTTGTTTCAGTGGTTAAAAAAAAAAAAGTGCTTCTCATTGAATTAGAAACTCCTTATTTTGTCTTGACGTTTATTCAGATTTCTATTATAAAAGTTTGTCCCAAAAAAAAAATTTGTCACAAAAAGCTATCCAAAAAGATAGCTTTTTGGATCTGATTATTCTCAGCTTTTTGTTTTTTTGCTGTATTCATGGCTGACATTTGCTGTATTCCTTCTTAGTCTTACCTTGAGGAGAGTTTTTAAAGGTATCACTGGAAACTGATCTCATAGCAGGAACCAGATAATCTTCATTTAATGAGAAGCTGCTTTATGTTTAGCTATTCCCTTAAGTCCACTACCAATACTTTAGCTGCAGTATTGTGACGTAGACTAGTTATAAAGCCTCGCAAAGTATAGGAGTGCATAGTTATTGCAGAGTGGCTTTAAATTGAAGTATTCTTTACCTAGTTAAGATGCTTTGGTTTAGGTAGGAAGCAGGAGCTTGTTTAAACTTAGCTCATTCATATAAACAAGGTAAGACTTTTTTTTTTTTTTTTTTAATGAAGATGAGGTAGTAAATACATAGCAGCTGAACCTACTACTGAAAAGCAGAACTTCACCTTGGCTCCTTGAAACTGAGTTTTGAGTGGTGTGGAAAAATTTTCCAGTTGTACCATATAAGTGGGCTGGTTATGCTTTTCAAGGAAACTTTACATAAACATATGTTAGAAATTATGTTTTCCATATTACAATACTTGAACCCCCTTACATGTAAAGATGATACATGCTACGGATTTTTGACTGAGCTCTTAAATTATACTTGTATTCCATAAAGAATAGTCATATATTCTGTGCTTTATTCCTGAGTCTTCAATTTGGTCACTTCTAGTACTAGGTCTCCATTGTTTATTGTAGATCATCATTTTCTGGATGGAAGTCTTCAGTGAAAGAATGGAATGGCAGTGATCAGTTAAACATCAGTAATGAGGACTATTTCAGCTTCTTATTTTCAACACTTACAGGTAACTGCCCTGATCCACCAAGTTAAGGAAAGGAAAAGAACCTAGTATGAAAATTCTCCTGAGATTTACTGTCTTACCTGTTTGGGTCTAAGTTTTGGACCTCACTGCATAGCTTAATAAGATGGGGAACAGAATATCCATTTTAAGCATGTTTAACATGTTCGGTGTGTTAGGAAAAACATCACATTTTAATTAGCCATATTTTGCTTTCCATTGATGTCAGAGAAAAATTAGTAAAATGAGTCTTGATGTGTTAGATTAGTAAGTATTATTACTGTTGTTTTAAATGATCATACTGTCTTTGGTAGTTTTGTTTTGTAACTGGATGATAAAGATGACAGTGTTTGAAATTTTCTGAAGACTTAAAATTAAGAGACTTATTGAAATATGTTGTCAGAATCCAAAAATAGCTTGAAAAGTTCTGATAAGGAGCTCAATGTAGCAAGATAAATATTATATAAAAGAAACAAGTAACAAGTAGACTTGTACATGTTTGATAGTTTTGGATGTATGCGTTTGAGATGGATGTGAGGGCTTTATGTTTTAATTAGTAGTACCTGTCAAAGGGTTTAGTGGTTTTAGGAAACTCATTAGGAATCAGCCAGGAGTGTGATATGGCTTCCCAACTAGATGATGGCTCTTTAGGGCATGTTCATGGAAGTACAGTGATCTGAAAACATCAAAGCAGGTAGCTAGGGTCAGACCACATTGTGCTCGTATTCTGATCATTCTAAGAGCTGTCTTTCAGGAGGGACTTGGGCAAGTTGTTTGTATAGGTCAGACTAGGTGTAATAGAGGTGGTAAGAGAATCAGAAATCTTATTATATGGAATAGGTAGAAGGAAGTACACAGTAATTGTTGAAGAAATAGACTTAGGGGGGATGGAATAGTTTTAAGACACTTGAAAGGCTATTATGTAAGAATACAGAGTTTGGTATATGTATGAAGGAGCATATTGTTTTTCTTGTTCATTTGCTTTTTTAAACCTGACATTAATTAGAATGATTATGTCTTTCACACTTATTTAAGTATAAAGGTGGCAAAGCCCTCAGTTTAAGGGATATAATATTGTTTCTTGATGTATTACACATTTGATTCAGGTCAAATCTTTGTGTACATAATTATATGAATTTTACTACATCGCTGGCATTTCATTTTTTAAAATAATACATAAAGTACAGAAATTCAGAGAAAATAGCTTGTTAGCTTGAAGAATTTAACTTGAAGATACATGTCTATTTTTTAAAAATTACTTAAGAATGTTACTTGCTTTGTGATTTATTTTAAATTGGATTTCTTTATACTCAAATTAGGGTTTTCAAAAGAGGAACTGACTTGGCTTCAGAGCCTTTGAGGAGTGCCCCATGTCATCCAGACGCAGCTTTCTCCCGTGCTACTTTACCTCACTGACTTGGATCAGTTTTCACACCATTGGGACATAACAGAGGTAATGGTCCATTTGGAAAGGCATGGAAGATTGTTAGAATTCAGTTCATCCACCGCCAATAGTTACTGTGTGCTAGCGTTGCCTTGTGTAAGATGTTTCTAGAGGTTGAGAGCAGTATAAAGCACAGTCCCTGTTCTGAAAGTGCGTGTGACCCTTGGATAGGCGATGTGGATTCCTGAAAGAAGAGTTTTCATAAAGTTATGCCACTAGAATAGAATAAATTAGCAGTTTGAATGATAGAGACACATTTATTTTCTTTTTGCCTAGTATAGGGTAAAAGGAAAAAGAGGAAAGACTTCATGGAAAAGGAAGAATTTTACGTAGATACTGAAGGATTAATAAGAGTTAAGTAGGATTTTGTATCCTTGAAGGTGGGTTTTTCTAAACAGAAATAATTATTTGGAAGCTCCTTTGGTTTTAAAGAATTAGTATGTAGTTTATCAAAGTTACATTTTAAACCCCAAATTTCCCTTAAATTTTAAAGTTCAACTTAACAAATCTTTTTAGATACATATAGTAAGTTTAGGGAATCATTTTAAAAGGAGACTTAAACTATATTGCATCCCTTTTACATACATATTTAAAACTTTAAAAACCTGTTTAAATAACTTAATATAGTCACTATTTGGTAAGTAGTTCAGTTTTCAGACAAACCTTCACAAATGTTATGGTAAATCTTAAAACATTTAATAAACTTACAAGCATGGTACATATTAATATCTTAAGTTTCAGTACTATTTATAGTGAAATTCAAATTAAAATTACAAGTCTAGGTTAGCTGTTAATTCTGTTTTAAATTGAAATTAGAGGGCTGATATTTTATGCTAATAGTCAGAATTGTTTTACGTTACAAATATATAAATATGTAAAGCATCATAAATACTGGTACTAAGGATTTGAGTCTGTAAGATATTTATATATTAGTTAATTTCTTTTATTTATTTCTTCAGTTTCTTTTCTTGCATTGAAAGGTACTTGCCCAGTAGAATTGTAGTTGTGTCATTCCAAATAATGTTGGTTGGAACCTTTCTTGCACATTCCGAGGTTGTGTTCTGTGCTAGCATTTTTTTTTTTTTTTAATGATTCATAAGGTTTTGGTTGGGGCACTGAAGTCCTTGGGAACTTCTTTCCTTGTAACACGTAATTGCTCGGCCATAGCCTTTCCAAACAAAAGATAACCTTTGTAAGTGTTCTCAACAGGGTCGTCTCTAGAACCTGAATCTGTTTTATTGCTGTACCAATTGATTTTATTCAGCTGATCTATTGACGACTTCTTTCATTCTTTTCCAGAATACTCTTTACATTCTTCCTGTATCTTAGGGCTACACCTTTTGTAGACATTTAACACATTTCTCTCATGGTTTTGTTTGACTGTGATCACAATACTTGGGTCATGCCAGGGACACTTTCTTCTCGGTATCACCTAGTGCCTAACTATGTTCATATATTGGCTTTCAAAAAATAGTGGATTAGAAACAATGAAAACTAAGGAGTTGGGTAACCAACCTGCATATTTAATATCTGGCATTTTATCTTAATCCATAGTACATGCAGAGAGTGAAGCCTTGCACACTGCTGGATTTGAAGGGTTGGGTTTAGTGTCAGTAAGTGTTCTGTAAGCTTGTTTCTGATGTTTTTAAACTACCTCATGCATGGATTGGGGAAAGCGTGGTATGGGGATTGATCAGTGGGCCCCAGATTCCAGACAGAGACTTGTTAAGTGTCTAGTTTGATAACTTGAACAACTCCAATAATCTCTCTCTGACAATTTTAATTTTTCTGAATCACGTCATCTGTGTAAAGACACAGATGTCGTGAAAATGTGATTGGTTATATTTCTGAGTGTACATTGGCAAGAACATGTATTAAACTTCAAGGATGCTGTCTTTGAAATGTTAAGACATAAATTAGGAAAAATCTGAAAGTTTCTTTCTTAGCTTTTGAAGTTAAATGAAGATTCCAGTTCTATTTTCGATAAAATTTGCCTTTAAGTTGGCCTTATCACATGAAATTATTTGAAATATATGTAGTTTTTGACAGCCTTAGTGTAAAAATTGATTTTTTATTATTACTTCATTTGAAAAAGTTACTAGTCAATGGCGTGAGTTTGCTTAGTTTGTTCTATCTGCTTAGTCTGAAGCGTTTTTTTTTTTTTTTTTAAATCGGACCTTTTTTTTTCTGAGTAGATTTTCTTCACAAAGTATAATTTATTTACTTACCTACTTAACACATTTAAGAATTTACTTATGTATATACGGCAGTATGAGGTCTTCACCATGTACAGGCTTTCTCCAGTTGCAGCAAGTGGGGATTACTATCTGGGGCTGCTCTTCAGCTGTGGGACGCGGGCCCCTCTCTGCGGCGGCTCCTCTTGTTGCAGAGCATGGGCTCGAGGGCTTCGTTAGTTCTGGCACACAGGCTTAGCTGCCCTGTGGAACCTCCCCAGACCAGGGATTGAACCTGTATCCCCTACTGGGTGGCATATTCTGGACCACTGGACCACTAGGAAAGTCCCACAGGACAGTGTAGAAGAACAGAAGGATAACAGTAAAAGTGTCCGTCCAGTCTCTGTCTGCCAGCCATCCATGTCCCTTCCTTAGTTTCTAAATGTATTCTTTTGGATAACTTCTGTGTCTTCACAAATGATTATATATATATTCTTTTGGCTTCTCCTTTTATAGACACAACATACTCTGATTTGGACCTTGCAGTTTTCATTTAGTATCTTCATGATCATTTCTTCCAAACACTGAAGGAAGAATTGTATGACTTTGCCATTAATGATGGAAATAGTAGTTAAAAGGGAAAAGGAATCTTTGGACAGAGATATCATTCCCAAATGGAAGTGTCTTTTCCAGAGCCAGTGCAAGGTTTTAAGGTTAATTTTAATTGTCATTTATAAAATTTTGAATGGTTTGAAAAGACTACTTTTTAACTAAATTCTGAAGAATAATAATAAAACATTACTCTAGTTTAAGAAATAGAACATTTTTCTTTGTTTTTGAAACCTCTGATTTTATTAACAGTTTTATGTGTGTGACATTTCTGTATAAAATTAGGTAGAAAATACTTCAGTGTAGAAATTAAGTGTACAAAATCTTGTTAAAATTTTTTATATTTTTAAAAAACTCTCAATTTCCACACTGTAGCAAACTGCCATGCCTGTTCTGGAGTTGTGCACTTATGAAGTCAGGATTCTGATGTACGCAAATTTCAGTTAACACTAGTTGCAAAAGTGAAGACTCCCTGTATATATGTATGTTTGTGTGTCTCTGTTTGTATTTTTGTTTACTTTTGTTTTGAAACAATCTCAGACTTGGAGAAAAATTACAATTGCAGTACAAAGAACTTCTCTTTTCTTAAACTGTTTGACAAAATGCCCATTGTCGATACTTTAGCATACAAGTAGACCGTGTTTTATTGTACCTGCAAATTCAGTTTTTGGAAACTGAAGTTCTGCGGCAGCCCTGCACTGAGGGTGTCCGTCATCTTTCCAGTAGCATTTGCACACTCTGGGTCTCTGTGTCAGTTTGGTGATTCTCGCAGTATTTCACACTTTTTCATTGTTATTTCTTAGAGTGAGCTGTGATCGGTGACTTTTGATAATACTGTTGTCATTGTTTCGGAGTTTGTAATTAATTGTAACCATGAACCGTGCCCACAGGAGATAGTGCAGTGATCTTAGTAAAATATGTGTGTTCTGACTGCCCCACCAGCCAGCCATTCCCTATCTCTCTCCTTCTCCTCAGGTCTCCCTATTCCATGAGACTCAGCAGTATTGAAATTAGGGCAGTTAATAACCCTGCAGTGGCCTCTGAGTGTATGTGTGTTTGTCACTCAGTTGTATCCAACTCTTTGTGACCCCTGGATTGTAGCTCGCCAGGCTTCTCTGTCCATGGAGTTCTGCAGGTAAGAATACTGGAGTGGGTTGCCATTTCCCTCTCTGGGGGATCCTCCTGACCAAGGGATCAAACCCCAGCCTACTGCATTGGGTCAGATTCTTTACCATCTGAGGCACCAGGTGTTCAAGTGAAAGGAAGAGTTGCGTATCTCTTACTTGAAACCAAAAGCTAGAAATGATTATGAGCTTAGTGAGGAAAGTGTGTTGACAGCCAAGATAGGCTGACAACTAGAACTCTGTGCTGGTTAGTCAAGTTGTGAGTGCAAAAGAAAAGTTCTTGAAAGGAAAAGGGCTATTTCGAGAACACAGGAATAATAAGAAAGTGAAACAACCTTATTGATGATGCGGAAAAAGTTTGAATGACCCTTAAGCCAAAGCCAAATCTTGAGCAAACCCTGATGATGATTTAGTCATTAAGTCGCATCTGACTCTCTGCAACCCCATGGACAGTGGCCTGCCAGGCTCCTATGTCTGTGGGATTCTCCGGACAAGAGTACTGGGAGTGGTTGGCATTTCCTTCTCCAGTGGATCTTCATGACACAGGGACTGAATCCGGGTCTCCCGCATTGAGGGCAGATTTACCGACTGAGCTACAAGGGAAGCCTTAAAACTCTCGTAAGTCTCTTCAGTTCTCTGAAGGCTGAGAGAGGTGAGGAAGCTGCAGAAGAGTTTGAAGGTAGCAGAGACTGATTCATGAGGCTTGACGGAAGAAGCCATACCCCCAACCTTTGCTATTAATGCAAATCCAGCACGGACTGGTTAGGGCGAGTTGAGAAGCAGTGTGGTTTGCAAGTGAACATGCCTCGTTTAGGGAGAGATCAATAGCCATACAGGGAGATATGATTAGAAAGAGGAAGAACATCATATGATGCATTTTACTTATCTGAGGCAGGATTGATGGGGTTCTGCTTGAACAAGAGCCTGAGATCTTCAACAGGTTCACAGGAATAGCTGTCCTCTGGCTTTGGAGTCTCAGTTTCTGTCTCCCCCTCCTGTAGGCCATAGGGTTTTATTCTAGAATTGTGGACCCAGGCAGATAGACCCTTCACTTTTACAGCAGTTGAAGTCACTAGAACAACCTGATATGGCCCTGTCCATTTCTCGGACAGCTGGTTTGGACTCCCTTTTTCTTGCCAGGTCTTTACTGATACTTGATCCCCTGGCTTTACCTGGGGATTTTTCAAGTCTTCCTGTGGTTTGTTCTCCATACCGTTGGAGTTCTTGCTGAAACCTTCCCAGGTCAATTACATGTTTTAAGAGTGTATTGGCATCCTCGTCAAGAAACAAATCAGAAGTTCAGAATGGTCGTCCATACATCATTTCATAAGGACTTAACAATAGTGGCCGTTTGGGGGATGTCCATACCCTCATGAGGGCTATGGGTAGCCTATGTGTCCACTTATTATGTGTTTCCTGACATAGCTTAGGCAGAGCCCTTTTAAGAATCTGGTTGGCTCTCTCTACATTTCCTGAAGCTTGAGGCCTCCAGGATGAGCGGAGCCGGTATTTTATGCCTAAGCATGCGGCTATGTTCTGGGATATCGTGGCTGTAAATGAGGGCGCATTGTCACTCTGAAGTGACCGAGGCAGCACACACCTAGGCACTATCTCCTTCAGCTGAGCTTTACAGACTTCTGTAGCTCTCTCTGTTCAGTAGGGAACGCATCGATCCATCCTGTAAATGTGTCAATAAAGACTAGCAAGTAAGAAAACCCTTGGGTCTTGGGCATGGCTGTAAATTCTACTTTCCATTCCGCTCCTGGGTATGATCCCTGAGGTTGGACAGGTGTAATTAGAGGAGGTCTGGTTTTTGGGTTATTTTTTAGACAGGTGTCACAATTTTGTGTGACCTGTTTAACAACCTTAGCTAACTGGGGATGGGAGAGAATAGGCTTAAGCAAGATTTCTAGATTATCTTTTCCAAAATGGGCGCTCTTATGTAAGGAGTTAGTAATGTTTTAAACCTGAGAATCAGGGAGTATTATTCGGGCCTGATCAGGCTGAAACCACCCATGTGACCCAATCTCCCAGCCCCGCTCAGCATATCGGGAATGTCCCCCTGGGGTAAAATCTGGAGTCAGGGTTTCCTTGGGGAAAAGGGGGCAGATAGCAGTGGCAGAGGTAGCTTCCCCGGCAGCTGGTCCTGCCTCTTGATCAGCTTTCCTATTTCCCTGAGCCTCTTTTTCTTGCCCCTTTTGGTGACTCTTGCAGTGGATGACAGCTAGTTTTGCAGGAAGTTTGACTGCCTCCAGGAGCCTGAGAATGAGCTCTTTGTGTTTAATAGCAGAGCTTCGGGCACTGAGCATCCCTCTTTCTTTCCAAATTGCTGCACGGACATGCAGAATGAGGAAAGCATACTTAGAGTCCATACACACATTAATCCTCTTTCCTTCTCCTAACTCCAAAGCTCTTGTCAGGGCAAAAAGGTCAGCTTTCTGGGCTGAGGTGTCTGGGGGAAGAGCCCCAATTTCCTTTGTTTCTTCCAGGCTCGCTACACCATATCCTGCTTTCCTCTCTCACTTTTCTACAAAACTGCTGCCATCTGTGTGATAGTTTTCCTCTGGGTCAGATAAAGGTGTCTCTGATAGTTCCCGGCGAGAAGAGTATAACTCGTCTGTGATTTGTATGCATTGGTGATCCAGAGGGGAGGTAGGGGGATCTGGCAGTAATGTTGCTGGATTTAAAGTCTGGCAGACCCTCAACTTTATTTCTGGAATGTCAAGGAGGAGGGATTGGTATTGGGTGATCCTTCCCCCTGTCATCCACCTGTCCCCTTTCGTTTCCAAGAGTGCTTGCACCCGGTGAGGCGTATACACTGTGGTGGGCTGACCCAGGGTCAGCTTAGATGCCTCCTTAACCATAAGAGCAGTGGCTGCTACTGTCCGGAGGCAAGTGGGCCACCCTCTGGCCACCTCATCTAGTTATTTTGAGAGATAAGCCACAGGTTGTAATACAGGCCCCATCATCTGCTCTAACACCCCAAGAGCAGTTCCTGTCCTTCCAGAAACATAGAGTCTAAAAGGCTTCTCCAGGTTGGGGAGGCCTAAAGCTGGGGCTGTAGTGATGGACTCTTTTAGGGCATTAAAGGCCACCTTGCAGGTCTCATGCCAGTCGAGTGGCTCTTCCTCTTTCCCCCTTAAATTTTCATATAGGGGTCTGGCCAGATTGCCATAATTAGGAATCCAGATCCTGCAAAACCCGGTCCTTCCTAAAAATCCCCTAAGCTGTTGTTTTGTTTGGGGGTACGGGGTATTTAAGATGAGGGATCTCCCCTCGGGGTCAGGCATTCTTTTTCTCTCCGTAATTATAAATCCAAGGTATTTTACTTGGGTTAAGCTAATCTGAGCCTACTTGGGGTATACTCGATAACCCTTTTCATACAGGAATGCTAGCGTTTTAAATAGTGTCCATTTGAGAGCTGGTAAAATCTGGCCTAGCTATGAGCAAGTCATCCACATACTGTATTAGACTACTGTTTGTTAAAGTTAATTCCCTTAGTTCTCTCCCCGAGGAAGTCCCGAAGATATGAGGGCTGTCCCTAAACCCTTGGGTTAGTCGAGTCCAGTCGAGAGTTGTATGGTCTCTCTTGTTTCCAAGTCCCGCCACTCAAAAGCAAAGAGTTTTTGGGATTCAGGATGGAGAGGAATGCAAAAGAAAGCATCTTGAAGGTCCAAGACTGAGAAGTACTTGGCATTTCCTGGGACTTGGGATAGGAGGGTATATGGGTTTGGGACTATGGGGTGGATGGGAACCACAGCTTTATTAATAGCTCTTAGATCCTGGACGAATCGGTAAGATACATCTGGTTTTTGAACGGGCAAGATTGGGGTGTTGCAGGGGGACTCACAGCTGATTCGAGTTCCAGTATCTCGGTATTTGTTAACTAATGGTCTAAGACCCTCAAGAGCTACTGGTTTTAAGGGATATTGTCTTTTCCAGGGCTAGGGAGCATTTGGTCTCAGAGAAATCTTTACTGGTGGAACATTTATGGCTAAACCAGGGCTGGAGACATCCCCCACCTGGGGATTGACCTCATCTAGACAAGGGACAGACTCCTCCTTTTCTACCTCTGAATGTAAATATTCAGACATAGGAAAAGAAAATTATCGTCTTCTACCTTTGTGTCCCCAAGTCACTCTGGTTTGGAGGCGAATGTATTATCCTCACCATGGAAAATTTGGAAACTGTTAACATGAAAAATTTAAAGAGTCACGCAGAGGCTAGTCACTCTATGCTAACCCCTAAGACATTTATTGACTGATTTCTAGCTTTTCTTCTTTAACCTTTTTTATCTACAGTAATCCTATGTTTTCCTTTTAGTTAGGGATTCATTTTTAGACTATCCTGACTCTTCCACTACGTTCTAGTTTTGGGTCTGATTAACTTACAGATGTGCCAAGTGCTTCCTGAATACTATAGAACATATTTTATGTTTAAAATACTTCCATGCTTATGTAGTGAGTCAATGATTTTAAGTTTATTTGTTACACATTTCAATGTAAAATCAATGTGTGAACTAACATATTCACGACTTGGAAAAGTTGGCTTTTTTTTGCTGTGTGTTTGATCTCCTCACCCGCCCAAAGGTCATGGAGAGGTCTATTGTTTTTCTAAAATGGTTATAGTGTTGTTTATTTTCTGGTAATTGAATTAGGGTGTGAGTTGCAAAGCTTGTGTTTGTGTTCATTTCATTCCATCTGTTTGGGTTTCTTTCTCTCTCCTGAGTCAGACAGTAATTTCCCATTGGTTGTCCAGTTACCAAGGTTGGTGTCCATGCATCCGTGCTGGTCTCTCCATACATGTCCGGGTGTCCTGTGAAACACTAAGCTTAATTTATTTGGAAATGACCTAGCTGTTCAATACACTGTCATCACTCAGTTGAGCAGAGGGAGAGAAATTCAAGTGACAAAACTCCAGAGAAGCTAGTGTCAGAGCGTCCGGGTGTGGCATGCGTGCAGGGGGTTGGGGGGAGGGGGGCGTGGAGCGGAGCGCGGAGATCTCAGGTGTCCTCCCACCCTGGGCCTCTCCAGGCTCGCCGCTGCTCAGTGGCCTTACCCCTCCCCCATCGCTTTGGCTGCTCAGGGCCGGGTGGTCTCTGCAGCTGCCCGGCATCCTGCCCGAGGGCCCCCCTGCCCACACGGTGTCTTCCAGTCTCTCTGTGAACCCTCGACTCTGTCTGCCTCTGTCTCACCTGGCGTGGGTGCGTGCGAGTGCCTGTCCGTGTGCCTGGCTGTCGCTCGTCCGCTCTCTCAGGAAGGTCCTGTGCTGGGCCCGTGGCGTGGGGGCAGGGCGTTCCTCGGTTTGGGGACAGGGTGGGGCTGAGGCACTCCAGGGGGTTTGCACAGCCGGCAGGATGGGCGCCTGGGGCCCCGGCTGGGCTGCCCCTAAGCCCGCAGGAGGCTCCGGGGACCGCGGCCCCGGGCCGATGCCCCGTTCTTCCGGAGCCACGTGACCCTGAGCAGCGAACGGGATGGTGGGGGGCGGGGCGTGGGGGGCCACCGAGACGTCCTCCCCGCTCAAGCCACCCCCCTCCCCAACCCCCGCCAGATCTCCCGCAGCCTCGCCAGGCAGCTCGGGGTCCGGGAAGCGCCCCGGGCCGGGCCAGGCGCATGCTGGGCGGGGGTGGCGTCGGCTGTTCTCCCAGTTGAAGGGCCTGTCCCGGTTTTCCCCATCAGTTTCAACAGTGACGGTCACCCCACATTGTGAGTCGTCTAGATTTCTCACTGACACCCCTGTTAGGGAGTGGCTTTTTAGAGAGATAGGGAAGGTCACTTGGGGGATGTTAGTCATGAGAGAAAATAAGGGCTCAGGTGGGATTGCAGATGTCATCCAGGGGGTAAATAGAGACAGTTGTTGCTGGTACCAAGACATGAAGTTTTTTTTCCCCCTTTCCCCAAAAGGCCATATTACGAACACATGGGGGCGCTGAGTAACAGCCCATAGCTCGGCTGGAAGGGTGGGCCTTTGATAGTGATACCCTGGGATGGGTTGGACATACGCCCAACCTTTGTCATTAATGCAGATGCAGCCTGGGCTGCTTAGGTTCAGTTGAGAAGCAGTGTGGTTTGCAAGTGAACATGCCTCGTTTAGGGAGAGATCAATAGCCATACAGGGAGATATGATTAGAAAGAGGAAGAACATCATATGATGCATTTTACTTATCTGAGGCAGGATTGATGGGGTTCTGCTTGAACAAGAGCCTGAGATCTTCAACAGGTTCACAGGAATAGCTGTCCTCTTGCTTTGGAGTCTCAGTTTCTGTCTCCCCGTCCTGTAGGCCATAGGGTTTTATTCTAGAATTGTGGACCCAGGCAGATAGACCCTTCACTTTTACAGCAGTTGAAGTCACTAGAACAACCTGATATGGCCCTGTCCATTTCTCGGACAGCTGGCTTGGACTCCCTTTTTCCTTCCAGGTCTTTACTGATACTTGATCCCCTGGCTTTACCTGGGGATTTTTCAAGTCTTCCTGTGGTTTGTTCTCCATACCGTTGGAGTTCTTGCGGAAACCTGCCCAGGTCAATAATATGTTTTAAGAGTGTATTGGCATCTTCGTCAAGAAACAAATCAGAAGTTCAGAATGGTCGTCCATACATCATTTCATAAGGACTTAACAATAGTGGCCGTTTGGGGGATGTCCGTAGCTTCATGAGGGCTATGGGCAGCATATGTGTCCACTTATTATGTGTTTCTGACATAGCTTAGCCAGAGCCCTTTTAAGAGTCTGGTTGGCTCTCTCTACCTTTCCTGAAGCTTGAGGCCTCCAGGATGAGCGGAGCCGGTATTTTATGCCTAAGCATGCAGCTAGGTTCTGGGGTATCGTGGCTGTAAGTGAGGGCCCGTTGTCACTCTGACGTGACCGAGGCAGCCCAAACCTAGGCACTATCTCCTTCAGCAGAGCTTTACAGACTTCTGTAGCTCTCTCTGTCTCAGTAGGGAACGCTTCGATCCATCCTGTGAATGTGTCAATAAAGACTAGCAAGTAAGAAAACCCTTGGGTCTTGGGCATGGCTGTAAATTCTAAATGCGGTGCGGCATTGCCAGTCCGCTCCTGGGTATGATCCCCGATTTTGGACAGGTGTAATTAGAGGAGGTCTGGTTTTTGGCTTATTTTTTTAGACAGGTGTCACAATTCTGTGTGACTTGTTTAACAACCATAGCTAACAGGGGATGGGAGAGAATAGGCTTAAGCAAGATTTCTAGATTATCTTTTCCAAAATGGGCGCTCTTATGTAAGGAGTTAGTAATGTTTTAAACCTGAGAATCAGGGAGTATTATTTGGGCCTGATCAGGCTGAAACCACCCATGTGACCCAATCTCCCAGCCCCGCTCAGCATATCGGGAATGTCACCCTGGGGTAAAATCTGGAGTCAGGGTTTCCTTGGGGAAAAGGGGGCAGATAGCAGTGGCAGAGGTAGCTTCCCCGGCAGCTCGTCCTGCCTCTTGATCAGCTTTCCTATTTCCCTGAGCCTCTTTTTCTTGCCCCTTTTGGTGACTCTTGCAGTGGATGACAGCTAATTTTGCAGGAAGTTTGACAGCCTCCAGGAGCCTGATATTGAGCTCTTTGTGTTTAATAGCAGAGCTTCGGGCACTGAGCATCCCTCTTTCTTTCCAAATTGCTGCACGGGCATGCAGAATGAGGAAAGCATACTTAGAGTCCATACACACATTAATCCTCTTTCCTTCTCCTAACTCCAAAGCTCTTGTCAGGGCAAAAAGTTCAGCTTTCTGGGCTGAGGTGTCTGGGGGAAGAGACCCACGTTCCTTAGTTTCTTCCAGGCTCACTACAGCATATCCTGCTTTCCTCTCTCCCTTTTCTAAAAAACTTCTGCCATCTGTGTGCCAGTTTTCCTCTGGGTCAGATAAAGTTGTCTCTGATAGGTCCCGGCGAGAAGAGTATAACTCGTCTGTGATTTGTATGCATTGGTGATCCAGAGGGGAGGTAGGGGGATCTGGCAGTAAGGTTGCTGGATTTAAAGTCTGGCAGACCCTCAACTTTATTTCTGGAGTGTCAAGGAGGAGGGCTTGGTATTGGGTGATCCTTCCCCCTGTCATCCACCTGTCCCCTTTCGATTCCAAGACTGCTTGCACCCGGTGAGGCGTATACACTGTGGTGGGCTGACCCAGGGTCAGCTTAGATGCCTCCTTAACCATAAGAGCAGTGGCTGCTCCTGCCCGGAGCCAAGTGGGACACCCTCTGGCCACCTCATCTAGTTATTTTGAGAGATAAGCCACAGGTTGTAATACGAGCCCCATCATCTGCTCTAAAACCCCAAGAGCAGTTCCTGTCCTTCCACAAACATAGAGTCTAAAAGGCTTCTCCAGGTTGGGGAGGCCTAAAGCTGGGGCTGTAGTGATGGACTCTTTTAGGGCATTAAAGGCCACCTTGCAGGTCTCATGCCAGTCGAGTGGCTCTTCGTCTTTCCCCCTTAAATTTTCATATAGGGGTCTGGCCAGATTGCCATAATTAGGAACCCAGATCCTGCAAAACCCGGTCCTTCCTAAAAATCCCCTAAGCTCTTTTTTTGTTTGGGGTTACGGGGTATTTAAGATGAGGGATCTCCCCTCGGGGTCAGGCATTCTTTTTCTCTCCGTAATTATAAATCCATGGTATTTTACTTGGGTTAAGCTAATCTGAGCCTACTTGGGGGATACTCGATAACCCTTTTCATACAGGAAAGTTAGCGTTTTAAATAGTGTCCATTTGAGAGCTGTTAAAATCTGGCCTAGCAAGTCATCCACATATTGTATTAGACTACTGTTTGTTAAAGTTAATTCCCTTAGTTCTCTCCCCGAGGAAGTCCCGAAGATATGAGGGCTGTCCCTAAACCCTTGGGGGTAGTCGAGTCCAGTCGAGAGTTGTATGGTCTCTCTTGTTTCCAAGTCCCGCCACTCAAAAGCAAAGAGTTTTTGGGATTCAGGATGGAGAGGAATGCAAAAGAAAGCACCTTGAAGGTCCAAGACTGAGAAGTACTTGGCATTTCCTGGGACTTGGGATAGGAGGGTATATGGGTTTGGGACTATGGGGTGGACGGGAACCTCAGCTTCATTAACAGCTCTTAGATCCTGGACGAATCGGTAAGATCCATCTGGTTTTTGAACGGGCAAGATTGGGGTGTTGCAGGGGGACTCATAGCTGATTCGAGTTCCAGTATCTCGGTATTTGTTAACTAATGGTCTAAGACCCTCAAGAGCTTCTGGTTTTAAGGGATATTGTCTTTTCCAGGGCTAGGGAGCATTTGGTCTCAGAGAAACCTTTACTGGTGGAACATTTATGGCTAAACCAGGGCTGGAGACATCCCACACCTGGGGATTGACATCATCTAGACAAGGGACAGACTCCTCCTTTTCTACCTCTGACTGTAAATATTCAGACATAGGCAAAGAAAATTATCGACTTCTACCTTTGTGTCCGCAAGTCACTCTGGTTTGGAGGCGAAAGTGTTATTCTCACCATGGAAAATTTGGAAGCTGCAAACATGAAATATTTAAAGAGTCACGCAGAGGCTAGTCACTCTAAGCTAACCCCTAAGACATTTATTGACTGATTTCTCGCTTCTCTTCTTTAACCTTTTTTATCTACGGTAATCCTGTGTGTTCCTTTTAGTTAGGGATTCATTTTTAGACTATCCTGACTCTTCCACTACGTTCCAGTTTTGGGTCTGATACACTTAGAGATGTGCCAAGTGCTTCCTGAATACTATAGAACATATTTTATATTTAAAATACTTCCATGCTTATGTAGTGAGTCAATGAATTTAAGTTTATTTGTTACACATTTCAATGTAAAAGTCAATGTGTGAACTAACATATTCACGACTTGGAAAAGTTGGCTTGTTTTTGCTGTGTGTTTGAACTCCTCACCCGACCAAAGGTCATGGAGAGGTCTATTGTTTTTCTAAAATGGTTATAGTGTTGTTTATTTTCTGGTAATTGAATTAGGGTGTGAGTTGCAAAGCCTGTGTTTCTGTTCATTTCATTCCATCTGTTCGGGTTTCTTTCTCTCTCCTGAGTCAGACAGTAATTTCCCATTGGTTGTCCAGTTACCAAGGTTGGTGTCCATGCATCCGTGCTGGTCTCTCCATACATGTCCGGGTGTCCTGTGAAACACTAAGCTTAATTTATTTGGAAATGACCTAGCTGTTCAATACACTGTCATCACTCAGTTGAGCAGAGGGAGAGAAATTCAAGTGACAAACCTCCAGAGAAGCTAGTGTCAGAGCGCCCCGCTGTGGCATGCGTGCAGGGGGTTGGGGGGAGGGGGGCGGGGCGCGGAGCGCGGAGATCTCAGGTGTCCTCCCACCCTGGGCCTCTCCAGGCCCGCCGCTGCTCAGTGGCCTTCCCCCGCCCCCATCGCTTAGGCTGCTCAGGGCCGGATGGTCTCTGCAGCTGCCCGGCATCCTGCCCGAGGCCCCCCCTGCCCACACTCTGTCTTCCAGTCTCTCTCTGAATCCTCGACTCTTTCTGCCTCTGTCTCACCTGGCGTGGGTGTGTGAGAGTGCCTGTCCGTGTCCCTGGCTTTCGCTCGTCTGCTCTCCCAGGAAGGTCCTGTGCTGGGCCCGCGGCGTGGGGGCAGGGCGGGCCTCGGTTTGGGGACAGGGCGGGGCTGAGGCACTCCAGGAGGTTTGCAGAGCCGGCAAGACGGGCGCCTGTGGCCCGGGCTGGGCTGCCCCTAACCCCCAGGAGGCTCCGGGGACCGCGGGCCCGGGCCGAAGCCCCGCTCGTCCGGAGCCACCTGACCCTGAGCAGCGAACGGAATGGTGGGTGACAGGGGGTGAGGGGGCACCGAGATGTCCTCGCTGCTCTGCCCACCCCCCCTCCCCCCACCCCAGGTTCCGCAGGCACGCCAGGCCCCGGCCGGCCGTGCCAGACTGGTGCTGGCCTGGGCTCGCGGTGTGCGGAGCGGGGGCGCCCTCCGCTGGCCGCCGAGCTGCAGGCTCTGGCCGGCCAGAGTCCAGTCGCTGGTCGTGCGGCTCAAGTGCAGCGCGCGCCCGCTGGAGAACTGCAGCCCCAGGCCCGACCGGCAGGTAAGACCGCAAGGGAGGCGCAACGTGGGGCTCCTGGGGCGCCTGGCAGCCGCCTCGGTCTAAGGCCATACCACCCTGAACGTGCCCTCTCTCCTGTGATCTGGGAAACTGAGCAGGGTCGGGCCCGGTCAGTACTTGGATGGGAGACCGCCTAGTAGTTAGGCGATTTTTTTTGATTTTTCTGAATTCCTACTTCAGAAAGTTAGAATCAGATGACTTCACACAGTAAAACGAATCATATTTTCATACATAATCTTAAGAATCCAGCAGCTGGTCATTCTTTTTCCTGTCCTAACACAGCTACCTGGAAATCAGTTGTAGTAAGTTCTACTGATTTAAGACCCTCATTCCTAAGGGAAGATATATAGGAAAACCCATAATATATCTAAATAAACATGAAAGATACAATGATGAGAAAGAAAAAAATTTCTCAGTGACATCTTAGTTGGTATCGGAAACATGATGATTATGAAAGCACAACCCATAATCAAGTCCAGGCCATGGAAGCCTGTGATTGTCACTGAGTGGTGACTTCCCTTTCAGCTGAGGTCGTAAAAAGTGCTTTGTAAAATTCTGAGGTTTGAAGCACTTGTAACCTCCCGAAGAGACTGCAATCAGAAGGGTTTCTAGAATATCCTGACGCTGTGGTGAGCTCAAGCAATACATACTCCAGAGGACAGAAGACAGACATGATGGGAAGTGGGGATGACTTCTACTGCACTTAGGGAGGAAGGGCATGTACAAGTGGTGAAGCAACACCTCAGTGATGGAATCTTTAAAGACTCCACACATGGAGAAGGAAATGGCAACCCACTCCAGTATTCTTGCCTGGAAAACTCCATGGGCAGAGGAGTCTGGCGGGCTGAAGTCCACGGGATTCCATGACTGACCGTGTGTGCACGAGGGTGGAGGGAGACGGGCTGGTAGCAAGAAACTGGTAGAAGTAAAAAATAAGAAAAAAATATAAAATAAAGACTCGATAAATATGACAACGACTGGTAGGAATAAACCTTCAGAAGTGCCTTCTCAGACCTCCCGTCAGAAGCACAAGCGTAATAAAGACACTGAGTTTTCACGGTCTCACACAAAATTAGACTGGCTTATGACAATGGGCAGAGAGGCTCCTCTAAGACATCGGGGCTGGGCTTTACTGGAGGATGCACATCGATTGAGTGCATGCCTGTGTGTTATGGAAATATGTCTTACTGGCAGGGCGAAGGCATCTTCTTGAAGAACACAGCAAATAACACCACAAATTCACGGAACTTGGCTACAATGACAATAGCTGATTTCGTGATGTCTACTGCTTGGCAGAGCTGGGATTGCCTCTGCCATTAAGTACCTCAGTGGCCAGCTGTGATAGTAGCCATTACTTTCTCACTTAGAAACTTGCCATGTGCACTAGTGCAAGAACAGTGAAAGCTCCCCAGAGAAGCAAGTCAGGCAGACATGCTTCTGTTTTCTCACAGAAGCTGCTAATGACCGGCCCTGCTCACAGACAGATTGCTAATTCCAAATCGATAGAAAATTATGCAGATATTCTTTAGCAACTGAGCCACCAGTGAAGCACTACTAGCTCAGTTGCTAAAGAATCTGCCTGCAACGCAGGAGACCCCGCTTTGAGTCCTGGGTCGGGAAGATCTGCTGGAGAAAGGATAGGCTACCCACTCCAGTATTCTGGCCAGAGAGTTCCATGGACTGTATAGTCCTTGGAGCTGCAAAGAGTCAGGCACGAACTGAGCCACTTTCACCTGCACATGCAGATATCACTTAAAAAAAAAATGTGGTAACAGATCTAGGACCTCTGTCAAGCTCATGAGTGAGTACTATAAATATACAGAATCAGCTTTGTCCTGCATAGTTACTACCATCCTGTATTTGCTTTGAGAGGAGTTCAGCTACTCTTGGTACAGAGGAATGATTCTTTACCAACTGAGCCACAAGGGAAGCCCACTAATACTGGAGTGGGTAGCCTATCCCTTCTCCAGCAGATCTTCCTGACCCAGGAATTGAACCAGGGTCTCCTGCCTGAGTAACACATATTGGGTAAAAAACGGTGAGGGGGCAGAACTAGGGACATTGATTGGTAAAATCAGTTTTCCTTGTCTAGATGGCTAGCGGACGCGAAAGAAATGTTGGTGTGGATTTAAAAAATTCTTCTGATACGAAACAAAAAATTTACTAGTTCTCTGCAGATCTTTAATGAAGCACAGATATTGTCATTAGATTGCTTTGGTCATATCCGTCTTATCCACATTTATTTTTTAAAATCACATAGAGTGGCTTCAATCACTTGAAGAAACAACAAAAGGTTTCTTTGTTCTCCATTCTATAATGGATCGAGATAAGGCAGTTGATCAGCATGATGCAGGAGCTCAAGATGTTTTTGGCAAAAACTTGACTAGTCTGTTTAATGATATGGAAGATGAATTAAGGATGGCAGCACGAAACAGAAGGCCATGCTAGAAGTACACAAGACCTTGTTTGGTAAGTCCAAACATGACTTTTTCTTTCAATTGAAGGATAGTTGCTTTACAGAATTTTGTTGCCAAACATCAACGTGAATGAGCCACAGGTGTACATATGTCTCCTCCCTCCTGAACCTCTCTCCCATCTCCTCCTCTCCGTTCCACCCCTCTAGCTTGTTGCAGAGCCCCTGTTTGAGTCCCCTGAGTCATACAGCAAATTGCATTGGCATCTCTTTTAATGTATGGTACTATGTTTCCATGTTCCTCTGCATTCATCTCACCCTCTTCTTCCTCACACCTGCCAGTGTCCATAAGTCTGTTCTCTACATCTGTGACTCCTTGGCTGCCCTGCAAATAATTTCATCAGTACCACCTTTAGTTCAAGCATTTCTTCCCCGCCCCCCACAAGCATTTCTTATTTCTTATTCCACTCTTACTGTCTTTAGTGTGAGACTGATCTCGAAACTGATATGAAAGTATTATCCTCAGCATGGAAAATTTGGAAGATGCAAACATGAAAAATTTAAAAAGTAACGCAGAGGCTAGTCACTCTAGGCTAACCCCTCAAACATTTATTGACTGATTTCTAGTTTCTCTTCTTTAACCTTTTTGATCTACGTAATCCTGTGTATTCCTTTTAGTTAGGGATTCATTTTTATACTATCCTGACTCTTCCATTAAGTTCCAGTTTGGGGTCTGATACACTTACAGATGTGCCAAGTGCTTCCTGAATACTATAGAACATATTTTATGTTTAAAATACTTCCATGCGTATGTAGTGAGTCAATGATTTTAAGATTATTTGTTACACATTTCAATGTAAAAGTCAATGTGTGAACTAACATATTCTCGATTTGGAAAAGGTGGCTTTTTTTGTTGTGTGTAAGAACTCCTCACTGGACCAAAGGTCAGGGAGAGGTCTATTGTTTTCTAAAAAGGTTATAGTGTTGTTGTTTTTTTCGGTAATTGAATTGGGGTGTGAGTTGCAAAGTTTGTGTTTCTGTTCATTTTTTCCATCTGTTCGGGTTTCTTTCTCTCTCCTGAGTCAGACAATAATTTCCCATTGGTTGTCCAGTTACCAAGGTTGGTGTCCATCCATCTGTGCTGGTCTCTGCATTCATGTCCGGGTGTCCTGTGAAACACTAAGCTTAATTTATTTGGAAATGACCTAGCTGTGCAATATACTGTCATCACTCAGTTGAGCACAAGGATAGAAATTCAGGTGATCAAACTCCGGAGAAGCTTTTGTCGGAGAGGCGCGTGCGTTCAGGGGGTTGGGGTGGGCGGAGCGCGGACCGCGGATATCACAGGTGCCCTCCCAACCTGGACCTCTCTAGGCCTGCCTCTGCTCGGCAGCCTCCCCCCGCCCCCAGCGCGTTTGCTGCTCAGGGCCGGGTGGTCTCTGCAGCTGCCCGGCATCCTGCCCGAGGCCCCCCCTGCCCACACACTGTCTTCCGGTGTCTCTCTGAACCCTCGTTTCATTCTACCTCTGTCTCAGCTGGCGTGGTTGCGTGCGAGTGCCTGTCCGTGTGCCTGGCTGTCGCTCGTCCGCTCTCTCAGGAAGGTCCTGTGCTGGGCCCGTGGCGTGGGGGCAGGGCGGGCCTCGGTTTGGGGACAGGGCGGGGCTGAGGCACTCCAGGGGATTTGCACAGCCGGCAGGATGTGCGCCTGGGGCCCCGGCTGGGCTGCCCCTAAGCCGGCAGGAGGCTCCGGGGACCGCGGCCCAGGACTGACGCCCCGCTCGTCCGGAGCCACGTGACCCTGAGCAGCGAACGGGATGGTGGGGGGCGGGGGGTGGGGGGGCACCGAGACGTCCTCCCCGCTCAAGCCACCCCCCTCCCCAAACCCCGCCAGAGCTCCCGAAGCCTCGCCAGGCCGCTCGGGGTCCGGCAAGCGCCCCGGGCCGGGCCAGGCGCGTGCTGGCCGGGGGTGGCGTCGGCTGGTCTCCCAGCTGCAGGGCCTGTCCCGGTTTTTCCCATCAGTTTCAACAGTGACGGTCACCCCACATTGTGAGTCGTCTAGATTTCTCACTGACACCCCTGTTAGGGAGTGGCTTTTTAGAGAGATAGGGAAGGTCACTTGGGGGATGTTGGTCATGAGAGAAATTAAGGGCTCAGGTGGGATTGCAGATGTCATCCAGGGGGTAAATAGAGACAGTTGTTGCTGGTACCAAGACATGAAGTTTTTTTTCCCCCTTTTCCCAAAAGGCCATATTACGACCACATGGGGGCGCTGAGTAACAGCCCATAGCTCGGCTGGAAGGGTGGGCCTTTGATATTGATACCCTGGGATGGGTTGGACATACCCCCAACCTTTGTCATTAATGCAGATGCAGCCCGGGCTGCTTAGGTTGAGTTGAGAAGCAGTGTGGTTTGCAAGTGAACATGCCTCGTTTAGGGAGAGATCAATAGCCATACAGGGAGATATGATTAGAAAGAGGAAGAACATCATATGATGCATTTTACTTATCTGAGGCAGGATTGATGGGGTTCTGCTTGAACAAGAGCCTGAGATCTTCAACAGGTTCACAGGAATAGCTGTCCTCTGGCTTTGGGGTCTCAGTTTCTCTCTCCCCCTCCTGTAGGCCATAGGGTTTTATTCTAGAATTGTGGACCCAGGCAGATAGACCCTTCATTTTACAGCAGTTGAAGTCACTAGAACAACCTGATATGGCCCTGTCCATTTCTCGGACAGCTGGTTTGGACTCCCTTTTTCTTGCCAGGTCTTTACTGATACTTGATCCCCTGGCTTTACCTGGGGATTTTTCAAGTCTTCCTGTGGTTTGTTCTCCATACCGTTGGAGTTCTTGCTGAAACCTTCCCAGGGCAATTATATGTTTTAAGAGTGTATTGGCATTCTCGTCAAGAAACAAATCAGAAGTTCAGAATGGTCGTCCATACATCATTTCATAAGGACTTAACAATAGTGGCCGTTTGGGGGATGTCCGTAGCCTCATGAGGGCTATGGGCAGCATATGTTTCCTCTTATTATGTGTTTCTGACATAGCTTAGCCAGATCCCTTTTAAGAGTCTGGTTGGCTCTCTCTACCTTTCCTGAAGCTTGAGGCCCCCAGGATGAGCGGAGCCGGTATTTTATGCCTAAGCATGTGGCTAGGTTCTCGGGTATCGTGGCTGTAAGTGAGGGCCCGTTGTCACTCTGAAGTGACCGAGGCAGACCAAACCTAGGCACTATCTCCTTCAGCAGAGCTTTACAGACTTTTGTAGCTCTCTCAGTCTCAGTAGGGAACGCTTCGATCCATCCTGTGAATGTGTCAATAAAGACTAGCAAGTAAGAAAACCCTTGGGTCTTGGGCATGGCTGTAAATTCTACTTGCCAGTCCGCTCCTGGGTATGATCCCCAATGTTGAACAGGTGTAATTAGAGGAGGTCTGGTTTTTGGGTTCTTTTTTAGACAGGTGTCACAATTTTGTGTGACTTGTTTAACAACCTTAGCTAACTGGGGATGGGAGAGAATAGGCTTAAGCAAGATTTCTAGATTATCTTTTCCAAAATGGGCGCTCTTATGTAAGGAGTTAGTAATGTTTTAAACCTGAGAATCAGGGAGTATTATTTGGGCCTGATCAGGCTGAAACCACCCATGTGACCCAATCTCCCAGCCCCGCTCAGCATATCGGGAATGTCCCCCTGGGGTAAAATCTGGAGTCAGGGTTTCCTTGGGGAAAAGGGGGCAGATAGCAGTGGCAGAGGTAGCTTCCCCGGCAGCTCATCCTGCCTCTTGATCAGCTTTCCTATTTCCCTGAGACTCTTTTACTTGCCCATTTTGGTGACTCTTGCAGTGGATGACAGCTAATTTTGCAGGAAGTTTGACTGCCTCAAGGAGCCTGAGAATGAGCTCTTTGTGTTTAATAGCAGAGCTTCGGGCACTGAGCATCCCTCTTTCTTTGCAAATTGCTGCACGGGCATGCAGAATGAGGAAAGCATACTTAGAGTCCATACACACATTAATCCTCTTTCCTTCTCCTAACTCCAAAGCTCTTGTCAGGGCAAAAAGTTCAGCTTTCTGGGCTGAGGTGTCTGGGGGAAGAGACCCACTTTCCTTAGTTTCTTCCAGGCTCGCTACAGCATATCCTGCTTTCCTCTCTCCCTTTTCTACAAAACTGCTGCCATCTGTGTGCCAGTTTTCCTCTGGGTCAGATAAAGTTGTCTCTGATAGGTCCCGGCGAGAAGAGTATAACTCGTCTGTGATTTGTATGCATTGGTGATCCAGAGGGGAGGTAGGGTGATCTGGCAGTAAGGTTGCTGGATTTAAAGTCTGGCAGACCCTCAACTTTATTTCTGGAGTGTCAAGGAGGAGGGCTTGGTATTGGGTGATCCTTCCTCCTGTCATCCACCTGTCCCCTTTCGATTCCAAGACTGCTTGCACCTGGTGAGGCGTATACACTGTGGTGGGCTGACCAAGGGTCAGCTTAGATGCCTCCTTAACCATAAGAGCGGTGGCTGCTACTGCCCGGAGGCAAGGGGGCCACCCTCTGGCCACCTCATCTAGTTATTTTGAGAGATAAGTCACAGGTTGTAATACGGGCCCCATCATCTGCTCTAACACCCCAAGAGCAGTTCCTGTCCTTCCAGAAACACAGAGTCTAAAAGGCTTCTCCAGGTTGGGGAGGCCTAAAGCTGGGGCTGTAGTGATGGACTCTTTTAGGGCATTAAAGGCCACCTTGCAGGTCTCATGCCAGTCGAGTGGCTCTTCCTCTTTCCCCCTTAAATTTTCATATAGGGGTCTGGCCAGATTGCCATAATTAGGAATCCAGATCCTGCAAAACCCGGTCCTTTCTAAAAATCCCCTAAGCTGTTGTTTTGTTTGGGGGTACGGGGTATTTAAGATGAGGGATCTCCCCTCGGGGTCAGGCATTCTTTTTCTCTCCGTAATTATAAATCCAAGGTATTTTACTTGGGTTAAGCTAATCTGAGCCTACTTGGGGGATACTCGATAACCCTTTTCATACAGGAAAGTTAGCGTTTTAAATAGTGTCCATTTGAGAGCTGGTAAAATCTGGGCTAGCTATGAGCAAGTCATCCACATACTGTATTAGACTACTGTTTGTTAAAGTTAATTCCCTTAGTTCTCTCCCCGAGGAAGTCCCGAAGATATGAGGGCTGTCCCTAAATCCTTGGCGTAGTCGAGTCCAGTCGAGAGTTGTATGGTCTCTCTTGTTTCCAAGTCCCGCCACTCAAAAGCAAAGAGTTTTTGGGATTCAGGATGGAGAGGCATGCAAAAGAAAGCACCTTGAAGGTCCAAGACTGAGAAGTACTTGGCATGTCCTGGGACTTGGGATAAGAGGGTATATGGGTTTGGGACTATGGGGTGGATGGGAACCACAGCTTCATTAACAGCTCTTAGATCCTTGACGAATCGGTAAGATCCATCTGGTTTTTGAACGGGCAAGATTGGGGTGTTGCAGGGGGACTCACAACTGATTCGAGTTCCAGTATCTCGGTATTTGTTAACTAATGGTTTAAGACCCTCAAGAGCTTCTGGTTTTAAGGGATATTGTCTTTTCCAGGGCTAGGGAGCATTTGGTCTCAGAGAAATCTTTACTGGTGGAACATTTATGGCTAAACCAGGTCTGGAGACATCCCACACCTGGGGATTGACCTCATCTAGACAAGGGACAGACTCCTCCTTTTCTACCTCTGACTGTAAATATTCAGACATAGGCAAAGAAAATTATCGACTTCTACCTTTGTGTCACCAAGTCACTCTGGTTTGAAGGCGAAAGTATTATTCTCACCATGGAAAATTTGGAAGCTGCAAACATGAAAAATTTAAAGAGTCACGCAGAGGCTAGTCACTCTAAGCTAACCCCTAAGACATTTATTGACTGATTTCTAGCTTCTCTTCTTTAACCTTTTTTATCTACAGTAATCCTGTGTGTTCCTTTTAGTTAGGGATTCATTTTTAGACTATCCTGACTCTTCCACTACGTTCCAGTTTTGGGTCTGATACACTTAGAGATGTGCCAAGTGCTTCCTGAATACTATAGAACATATTTTATATTTAAAATACTTCCATGCTTATGTAGTGATTCAATGATTTTAAATTTATTTGTTACACATTTCAATGTAAAAGTCAATGTGTGAACTAACATATTCACGACTTGGAAAAGTTGGCTTTTTTTTGCTGTGTGTTTTAACTCATCACCCGACCAAAGGTCATGGAGAGGTCCATTGTTTTTTTAAATGGTTATAGTGTTGTTTATTTTCTGGTAATTGAATTAGGGTGTGAGTTGCAAAGCCTGTGTTTCTGTTCATTTCATTCCATCTGTTCGGGTTTCTTTCTCTTTCCTGAGTCAGACAGTAATTTCCCATTGGTTGTCCAGTTACCAAGGTTGGTGTCCATGCATCCGTGCTGGTCTCTCCATACATGTCCGGGTGTCCTGTGAAACACTAAGCTTAATTTATTTGGAAATGACGTAGCTGTTCAATACACTGTCATCACTCAGTTGAGCAGAGGGAGAGAAATTCAAGTGACAAAACTCCAGAGAAACTAGTGTCAGAGCGCCCCGGCGTGGCATGCGTGCAGGGGGTTGGGGGGAGGGGGGCGGGGCGCGGAGCGCTGAGATCTCAGGTGTCCTCCCACCCTGGACCTCTCCAGGCCCGCCGCTGCTCAGTGGCCTCCCCCCACCCCCACCGTTTTGGCTGCTCAGGGCCGGGTGGTCTCTGCAGCTGCCCGGCAACCTGCCCGAGGCCCCCCCTGCCCACACGCTGGCTTCCAGTCTCTCTCTGAACCCTCGACTCTTTCTGCCTCTGTCTCACCTGGCGTGGGTGCGTGCGAGTGCCTGTCCGTGTGCCTGGCTGTCGCTCGTCCGCTCTCTCAGGAAGGTCCTGTGCTGGGCCCGTGGCGTGGGGGCAGGGCGGGCCTCGGTTTGGGGACAGGGCGGGGCTGAGGCACTCCAGGGGGTTTGCACAGCCGGCAGGATGGGCGCCTGGGGCCCCGGCAGGGCTGCCCCTAAGCCCGCAGGAGGCTCTGGGGACCGCGGCCCCGGGCCGACGCCCCGCTCGTCCGGAGCCACGTGACCCTGAGCAGCGAACGGGATGGTGGGGGGCGGGGGGTGGGGGGCCACCGAGACGTCCTCCCCGCTCAAGCCACCCGCCTCCCCAACCCCCGCCAGAGCTCCCGCAGCCTCGCCAGGCCGCTCGGTGTCCGGGAGGCGCCCCGGGCCGGGCCAGGCGCGTGCTTGCCGGGGGTGGCGTCGGCTGGTCTCCCAGCTGCAGGGCCTGTCCCGGTTTTTCCCATCAGTTTCAACAGTGACGGTCACCCCACATTGTGAGTCGTCTAGATTTCTCACTGACACCCCTGTTAGGGAGTGGCTTTTTAGAGAGATAGGGAAGGTCACTTGGGGAATGTTAGTCATGAGAGAAAATAAGGGCTCAGGTGGGATTGCAGATGTCATCCAGGGGGTAAATAGAGACAGTTGTTGCTGGTACCAAGACATGAAGTTTTTTTCCCCATTTCCCAAAAGGCCATATAACGACCACATGGGGGCGCTGAGTAACAGCCCATAGCTCGGCTGGAAGGGTGGGCCTTTGATAGTGATACCCTGGGATGGGTTGGACATACCCCCAACCTTTGTCATTAATGCAGATGCAGCCCGGGCTGCTTAGGTTGAGTTGAGAAGCAGTGTGGTTTGCAAGTGAACATGCCTCGTTTAGGGAGAGATCAATAGCCATACAGGGAGATATGATTAGAAAGAGGAAGAACATCATATGATGCATTTTACTTATCTGAGGCAGGATTGATGGGGTTCTGCTTGAACAAGAGCCTGAGATCTTCAACAGGTTCACAGGAATAGCTGTCCTCTGGCTTTGGAGTCTCAGTTTCTGTCTCCCCCTCCTGTAGGCCATAGGGTTTTATTCTAGAATTGTGGACCCAGGCAGATAGACCCTTCACTTTTACAGCAGTTGAAGTCACTAGAACAACCTGATATGGCCCTGTCCATTTCTCGGACAGCTGGTTTGGACTCCCTTTTTCTTGCCAGGTCTTTACTGATACTTGATCCCCTGGCTTTACCTGGGGATTTTTTAAGTCTTCCTGTGGTTTGTTCTCCATACCGTTGGAGTTCTTGCTGAAACCTTCCCAGGTCAATTATATGTTTTAAGAGTGTATTGGCATCCTCGTCAAGAAACAAATCAGAACTTAAGAATGGTCGTCCATACATCATTTCATAAGGACTTAACAATAGTGGCCGTTTGGGGGATATCCGTAGCCTCATGAGGGCTATGGGCAGCATATGGGTCCACTTATTATGTGTTTCTGACATAGATTAGCCAGAGCCCTTTTAAGAGTCTGGTTGGCTCTCTGTACCTTTCCTGAAGCTTGAGGCCTCCAGGATGAGCGGAGCTGGTATTTTATGCCTAAGCATGCGGCTAGGTTCTGGGGTATCGTGGCTGTAAGTGACGGCCCGTTGTCACTCTATAGTGACTGAGGCAGCCCAAACCTAAGCACTATCTCCTTCAGCAGAGCTTTACAGACTTCTGTAGCTCTCTCTGTCTCAGTAGGGAACGCTTCGATCTATCATGTGAATGTGTCGATAAAGACTAGCAAGTAAGAAAACCCTTGGGTCTTGGGCATGGCTGTAAATTCTACTTGCCAGTCCGCTCCTGCATATGATCCCCGATGTTGGACAGGTGTAATTAGAGGAGGTCTGGTTTTTGGGTTATTTTTTAGACAGGTGTCACAATTTTGTGTGACTTGTTTAACAACCTTAGCTAACTGGGGATGGGAGAGAATAGGCTTAAGCAAGATTTCTAGATTATCTTTTCCAAAATGGGCGCTCTTATGTAAGGAGTTAGTAATGTTTTAAACCTGAGAATCAGGGAGTATTATTTGGGCCTGATCAGGCTGAAACCACCCATGTGACCCAATCTCCCAGCCCCGCTCAGCATATCGGGATTGTCCCCCTGGGGTAAAATCTGGAGTCAGGGTTTCCTTGGGGAAAAGGGGGCAGATAGCAGTGGCAGAGGTAGATTCCCCGGCAGCTCGTCCTGCCTCTTGATCAGCTTTCCTATTTCCCTGAGCCTCTTTTTCTTGCCCCTTTTGGTGACTCTTGCAGTGGATGACAGCTAGTTTTGCAGGAAGTTTGACTGCCTCCAGGAGCCTGAAAATGAGCTCTTTGTGTTTAATAGCAGAGCTTCGTGCACTGAGCATCCCTCTTTCTTTCCAAATTGCTGCACGGGCATGCAGAATGAGGAAAGCATACTTAGAGTCCATACACACATTAATCGTCTTTCCTTCTCCTAACTCCAAAGCTCTTGTCAGGGCAAAAAGTTCAGCTTTCTGGGCTGAGGTGTCTGGGGGAAGAGACCCACTTTCCTTATTTTCTTCCAGGCTCGCTACAGCATATCCTGCTTTCCTCTCTCCCTTTTCTACAAAACTGCTGCCATCTGTGTGCCAGTGTTCCTCTGGGTCAGATAAAGGTGTCTCTGATAGGTCCCGGCGAGAAGAGTATAACTCGTCTGTGATTTGTATGTATTGGTGATCCAGAGGGGAGGAAGGGGGATCTGGCAGTAAGGTTGCTGGATTTAAAGTCTGGCAGACCCTCAACTTTATTTCTGGAGTGTCAAGGAGGAGGGCTTGGTATTGGGTGATCCTTCCCCCTGTCATCCACCTGTCCCCTTTCGTTTCCAAGACTGCTTGCTCCCGGTGAGGCATATACACTGTGGTGGGCTGACCCAGGGTCAGCTTAGATGCCTCCTTAACCATAAGAGCAGTGGCTGCTACTGCCCGGAGCCAAGTGGGCCACCCTCTGGCCACCTCATCTAGTTATTTTGAGAGATAAGCCACAGGTTGTAATACGGGCCCCATCATCTGCTCTAACACCCCAAGAGCAGTTCCTGTCCTTCCAGAAACATAGAGTCTAAAAGGCTTCTCCAGGTTGGGGAGGCCTAAAGCTGGGGCTGTAGTGATGGACTCTTTTAGGGCATTAAATGCCACCTTGCAGGTCTCATGCAAGTCGAGTGGCTCTTCGTCTTTCCCCCTTAAATTTTCATATAGGGGTCTGGCCAGATTGCCATAATTAGGAATCCAGATCCTGCAAAACCCGGTCCTTCCTAAAAATCCCCTAAGCTGTTGTTTTGTTTGGGGGTACGGGGTATTTAAGATGAGGGATCTCCCCTCGGGGTCAGGCATTCTTTTTCTCTCCGTAATTATAAATCCAAGGTATTTTACTTGGGTTAAGCTAATCTGAGCCTACTTGGGGGATACTCGATAACCCTTTTCATACAGGAAAGTTAGCGTTTTAAATAGTGTCAATTTGAGAGCTGGTAAAATCTGGCCTAGCTATGAGCAAGTCATCCACATACTGTATTAGACTACTGTTTGTTAAAGTTAATTCCCTTAGTTCTCTCCCCGAGGAAGCCCCGGAAATATGAGGGCTGTCCCTAAACCCTTGGGGTAGTCGAGTCCAGTCGAGAATTGTATGGTCTCTCTTGATTCCAAGTCCCGCCACTCAAAAGCAAAGAGTTTTTGGGATTCAGGATGGAGAGGAATGCAAAAGAAAGCACCTTGAAAGTCCAAGACTGAGAAGTACTTGGCATTTCCTGGGACTTGGGATAGGAGGGTATATGGGTTTGGGACTATGGGGTGGATGGGAACCACAGCTTCATTAAGAGCTCTTAGATCCTGGACGAATCGGTAAGATCCATCTGGTTTTTGCACGGGCAAGATTGGGGTGTTGCAGGGGGACTCACAGCTGATTCGAGTTCCAGTATCTCGGTATTTGTTAACTAATGGTTTAAGACCCTCAAGAGCTACTGGTTTTAAGGGATATTGTCTTTTCCAGGGCTAGGGAGCATTTGGTCTCAGAGAAATCTTTACTGGTGGAACATTTATGGCTAAACCAGGGCTGGAGACATCCCACACCTGGGGATTGACATCATCTAGACAAGGGACAGACTCCTCCTTTTCTACCTCTGACTGTAAATATTCAGACATAGGCAAAGAAAATTATAGACTTCTACCTTTGTGTCCCCAAGTCACTCTGGTTTGGAGGCGAAAGTATTATTCTCACCATGGAAAATTTGGAAGCTGCAAACATGAAAAATTAAAGAGTCACGCAGAGGCTAGTCACTCTAAGCTAACCCCTAAGGCATTTATTGACTGATTTCTAGCTTCTCTTCTTTAACATTTTTTATCTACAGTAATCCTGTGTGTTCCTTTTAGTTAGGGATTCATTTTTAGACTATCCTGACTCTTCCACTACGTTCCAGTTTTGGGTGTGATACACTTACAGATGTGCAAATTGCTTCCTGAATACTATAGAATATATTTTATGTTTAAAATACTTCCATGCTTATGTAGTGAGTCAATGATTTTAAGTTTATTTGTTACACATTTCAATGTAAAAGTCAATGTGTGAACTAACATATTCACGACTTGGAAAAGTTGGCTTTTTTTTGCTGTGTGTTTGAACTCCTCACCCGACCAAAGGTCATGGAGAGGTCTATTGTTTTTCTAAAATGGTTATAGTGTTGTTTATTTTCTGGTAATTGAATTAGGGTGTGAGTTGCAAAGCTTGTTTTTCTGTTCATTTCATTCCATCTGTTCGGGTTTCTTTCTCTCTCCTGAGTCAGACAGTAATTTCCCATTGATTGTCCAGTTACCAAGTTGGTGTCCATGCATCCGTGCTGGTCTCTCCATACATGTCCGGGTGTCCTGTGAAACACTAAACTTAATTTATTTGGAAATGACCTAGCTGTTCAATACACTGTCATCACTCAGTTGAGCAGAGGAAGAGAAATTCAAGTGACAAAACTCCAGAGAAGCTAGTGTCAGAGTGTCCCGGCGTGGCATGCGTGCAGGAGGTTGTGGGGAGGGGGCGGTGCGCGGAGTGCAGAGGTCTCAGGTGTCCTCCCACCATGGGCCTCTCCAGGTCCGCCGCTGCTCAGTGGCCTCCCCCCGCCCCCATCGCTTTGGCTGCTCAGGGCCGGTTGGTCCCTGCAGCTGCCCGGCATCCTGCCCGAGGCCCCCCCTGCCCACACTCTGTCTTCCAGTCTCTCTCTGAACCCTCGACTCTTTCTGCCTCTGCCTCACCTGGCGTGGGTGCAAGCGAGTGCCTGTCCGTGTCCCTGGCTGTCGCTCGTCTGCTCACCCAGGAAGGTCCTGTGCTGGGCCCGCGGCGTGGGGGCAGGGCGGGCCTCGGTAGGGCGAAAAGACGGGGATGAGGCGCTCCAGGGGGTTTGGCAGCCGGCAGGACGGGTGCCTGTGGCCCCGGCTGGGCTGCCCCTAAGCCCCAGTAGGCTCCGGGAACCGCGGACCCGGGCCGAAGCCCCGCTCGTCCGGAGCCACCTGACCCTGAGCAGCGAACGGGATGGTGGGTGACAGGGGGTGAGGGGGCACCGAGATGTCCTCGCTGCTCTGCCCACCCCCCCTCCCCCCACCCCAGGTTCCGCAGTCACGCCAGGACCCGGCCGGCCGTGCCAGACGGGTGCTGGCCGGGGCTGGCGGTGTGCGGAGCGGGGGCGCCCTCCGCTGGCCGCCGAGCTGCAGGCTCTGGCCGGCCAGACTCCAGTCGCGGGTCGTGCGGCTCAAGTGCAGCGAACGCCCGCTGGAGAACTGCAGCCCCAGGCCCGACCGGCAGGTCAGACCGCAAGGGAAGCGCAACGTGGGGCTCCTGGGGCGCCTGGCAGCTGCCTCGGTCTAAGGCCATACCACCCTGAACGTGCCCTCTCTCCTGTGATCTGGGAAACTGAGCAGGGTCGGGCCTGGTCAGTACTTGCATGGGAGACCGCCTAGTAGTTAGGCGGTTTTGTGATTTTTCTGAATGCCTACTTCAGAAAGTTAGAATTGGATGACTGCACACAGGAAAACGAATAATGTTTTCGGTCATAATCTTAAGAATCCAGCCGCTGGTCATTCTTTTTCCTGTCCTAACACAGCTAACTGGAAGTCAGGTGCAGTAACTTCTACTGACTTAAGACCCTCATCCCTAACGGAAGGTATATAGGAAAACCCATAATATATCTAAATAAACATGAAAGATAGAAAGATGAGAAAAAAAAAATTCTCAGTGACATCATAGTTGGTATATGAAACACGATGATTATGAAAGCACAACCCATAATCAAGTCCAGGCCATGGAAGCCTGTGACTTTCACTGAGTGTTGACTTCCCTTTCACCTGAGGTTGTAAAAAGTGCTTTGTAAAATCCTGAGGTTTTGAAGCACTTGTAGCCTCCTGAGGAGACTGCAATCAGAAGGCTTTCTAGAATATCCTGACGCTGTGGTGAGCTCAAGCAAAACATTCTGCAGAGGTCGGAAGACAGACATGTTTGGATGTGGGGATGACTTCTATTGCACTTAGGGAGAAAGGGCATGTACAAGTGGAGAAGAAACACCTCAGTGACGGAATCTTTAAAGACTCCATACATGGAGAAGGAAATGGCAACCCACTCCAGTATTCTTGCCTGGAAAAATGCATGGACAGAGGAGTCTGGCGGGCTGAAGTCCACGGGATTCCATGACTGATCGTGTGTGCACGAGGGTGGAGGGAGACGGGTTGGTAGCAAGAAACTGGTAGAACTAATAAATAAAACAACAACAACAAAAAAAAAAACTAAAGACTCGATAAAAATGACAATGACTGGTAGGAATAAACCTTCAGAAGTGCCTTCTCAGACCTCCCGTCTGAAGCACAAGCGTAATAAAGACATTGAGTTTTCATGTTCTCAGACAAAATTAGACTGGCTTATGACAATGGGCAGAGAGGCTCCTCTAAGACATCGGGGCTGGGCTTTCCTGGAGGATGCACATCGATTGAGTGCATGGCTATGTGTTATGGAAATATGTCTTACTGGCAGGGCGAAGGCATCTTCTTGAAGAACACAGCAAATAACACTACAAATTCAAGGAACTTGGCTACAATGACAATAGCTGATTTCATGTTGGCTACTGCTTGGCAGAGCTGGGATTGCCTCTGCCATTAAGTACCTCAGTGGCCAGCTGTGAATGTAACCATTAGTTTCTCACTTAGAAACCGAACCTAATACTTGCCATGTGCACTAGTGCAAGAACAGTGCAATACCCAACAGGTAAAGGAACATGACAAGTGCCCACCAAGTCAAACAAAAGAGGAGGAGATAGGGAATCTATCTGAAAAACAATTTAGAATAATGATAATAAAAATGATCCAAATCTTGAAAACAAAATGGAGTTACAGATAAATAGCCTGGAGACAAAGAATGAAAAGATGCAGGAAATGCTTAACAAAGACGTAGAAGAAATAAAAGAGAGTCAATTAAAAATGAATAATGCAATGAATGAGATCAAAAACACTTTGGAGCGAACCAAGAGTAGAATAACGGAGACAGAAGATAGGATAAGTGAGGTAGACAATAGAATAGTGGAAATAAATGAAGCAGAGAGGAAAAAAGAAAAAATGATCAAAAGAAATGAGGACAACCTCAGGGACCTCTGGGACAATGTGAAACGCCCCAACATTCGAATCATAGGAGTCCCTGAAGAAGAAGACAAAAAGAAAGGCCATGAGAAAATACTCTAGGAGATAATAGCTGAAAACTTCCCTAAAATGGGGAAGGAAATAGCCACCCAAGTCCAAGAAACCCAGAGAGTGCCAAACAGGATAAACCCAAGGCGAAACACTCCAAGACACATATTAATCAAATTAACAAAGATCAAACACAAAGAACAAATACTAAAAGCAGCAAGGGAAAAACAACAAATAACACACAAAGGAATTCCCATAAGGATAACAGCTGATCTACCAATAGAAACCTTCCAGGCCAGAAGGGAATGGCAGGACATAATGAAAGTAATGAAAGAAAATAATCTACAACCTAGATTACTGTACCCAGCAAGGATCTCATTCAGATATGAAGGAGAAATCAAAAGCTTTACAGACAAGCAAAAGCTGAGAGAATTCAGCACCACCAAACCAGCTCTTCAACAAATGCTAAAGGACCTTCTCTAGACAGGAAATGCAGAAATGTTGTATAAACATGAACCCAAAACAACAAAGTAAATGGCAACGGGACCACACCTATCAATAATTACCTTAAATGTAAATGGGTTGAATGCCCCAACCAAAAGACAAAGATTGCCTGAATGGATACAAAAACAAGACCCTTATATATGCTGTCTACAAGAGACCCACCTCAAAACCAGAGACACATACAGACTAAAAGTGAAGGGCTGGAAAAAAATATTTCACGCAAATGGAGACCAAAAGAAAGCAGGAGTCACAATACTCATATCAGATAAAATAGACTTTCAAATAAAGGATGTGAAAAGAGACAAAGAAGGACACTACATAATGATCAAAGGATCAATCCAAGAAGAAGATATAACAATTATAAATATATATGCACCCAACATAGGAGCACCGCAATATGTACGGCAAACGCTAATGAGTATGAAAGAGGAAATGAATAGTAACACAATAATAGTGGGAGACTTTAATACCCCACTCACAACTATGGATAGATCAACTAAACAGAAAATCAAAAAGGAAACACAAACCTTAAATGATACAATGGACCAGCTAGACCTAATTGATATCTATAGGACATTTCACCCCCAAACAATCAATTTCACCTTTTTCTCAAGTCCACACGGAACATTCTCCAGAATAGATCACATCCTGGGCCATAAATCTGGTCTTGGAAAATTCAGAAAAATTGAAATCATCCCAGTCATCTTTTCTGACCACAGTGCAGTAAGATTAGATCTCAATTACAGGAAAAAAATTGTTAAAAATTCAAACATATAGAGGCTAAATAACACGCTTCTGAATAACCAAAAAATCATAGAAGAAATCAAAAAAGAAATCAAAATATGTATAGAAATGAATGAACATGAAAACACAACAACCCAAAACCTATGGGACACTGTAAAAGCAGTGCTAAGGGGAAGGTTCATAGCATTACAGGCTTACATCAAGAAACAAGAAAAAAGCCAAATAAATAACCTAACTCTACACCTAAAGCAATTAGAGAAGGAAGAAATGAAAAACCCCAGGGTTAGCAGAAGAAAAGAAATCTTAAAAATTAGGGCAGAAATAAATGCAAAAGAAACTAAAGAGACCATAGCAAAAATCAACAAAGCTAAAAGCTGGTTTTTTGAAAAAATAAACAAAATTGACAAACCATTAGCAAGACTCATTAAGAAACAAAGAGAGAAGAACCAAATTAACAAAATAAGAAATGAAAAGGGTGAGATCACAACAGACAACACTGAAATACAAAGGATCATAAGAGACTACTACCAGCAGCTCTATGCCAATAAAATTGACAACTTGGATGAAATGGACAAATTTTAGAAAAGTATAACTTTCCAAAACTGAACCAGGAAGAAATAGAAGATCTTAACAGACCCATCACAAGCAAGGAAATCGAAACTGTAATCAAAAATCTTCCAGGAAACAAAAGCCCAGTACCAGATGGCTTCACAGCTGAATTCTACCAAAAATTTCGAGAAGAGCTAACACCTATCTTACTCAAACTCTTCCAGAAAATTGCAGAAGAAGGTAAACTTCCAAACTCATTCTATGAGGCCACCATCACCCTAATTCCAAAACCACACAAAGATGCCACAAAAAAAAGAAAACTACAGGCCAATATCACTGATGAACATCGATGCAAAAATCCTTAGCAAAATTCTAGCAAATAGAATCCAACAACATCTTAAAAAAATCATACACCATGACCAAGTGGGCTTTATCCCAGGAATGCAAGGATTCTTCAATATCTGCAAATCAATCAATGTAATACACCACATTAACAAATTGAAAGATAAAAACCATATGATTATCTCAATAGATGCAGAGAAAGCCTTTGACAAAATTCAACACTCATTTATGATTAAAACTCTCCAGAAAGCAGGAATAGAGGGAACATACCTCAACATAATAAAAGTTATATGTGACAAACCCACAGCAAGCATCACCCTCAATGGTGAAAAATTGAAAGCATTTCCCCTGAAATCAGGAACAAGACAAGGGTGCCCACTCTCACCACTATTATTCAACATAGTCTTGGAAGTTTTGGCCACAGCAATCAGAGCAGAAAAAGAAGTAAAAAGAATCCAGATAGGAAAAGAAGAAGTGAAACTCTCGTTGTTTGCAGTTGACATGATCCTCTACATAGAAAACCCTAAATACTCTTCCAGAAAATTACTAGAGCTAACCAATGAATATAGTAAAGTTGCAGGATATAAAATTAACACACAGAAATCCCTTGCATTCCTATATACTAACAATGAAAAAACAGAAAGAGAAATTAAGGAAACAATACCATTCTCCATTGCAACAAAAAGAATAAAATACTTAGGAGTATATCTACCTAAAGAAACAAAAGACCTGTACATAGAAAACTATAAAACACTGATGAAAGAAATCAAAGAGGACACAAACAGATGGAGAAACATACCGTGTTCATGGATTGGAAGAATCAATATTGTCAAAATGGCTATTCTACCCAAAGCAATCTATAGATTCAATGCAATCCCTATCAAACTACCAACGGTATTTTTCACAGAACTAGAACAAATAATTTCACAATTTGTATGGAAATACAGAAAACCACGAATAGCCAAAGTAATCTTGAGAAAGAAGAATGGAACTGGAGGAATCAACCTGTCTGACTTCAGTCTCTACTACAAAGCCACAGTCATCAAGACAGTATGGTACTGGCACAAAGACAGAAATATAGATCAATGGAACAGAATAGAAAGCCTAGAGATAAATCCACGAACCTATGAACACCTTATCTTTGACAAAGGAGGCAAGGATATACAACGGAAAAAAGACAACTGCTTTAACAAGTGGTGCTGGGAAAACTGGTCAACCACCTGTAAAAGAATGAAACTAGAACACTTTCTAACACCACACACAAAAATAAACTCAAAATGGGTTAAAGATCTAAATGTAAGACCAGAAACTATAAAACTCCTAGAGGAGAACTTAGGCAAAACACTCTCCGACATGAATCACAGCAAGGTCCTCTATGACCCACCTCCCAGAATATTGGAAATAAAAGCAAAAATAAACAAATGGGACCTAATGAAACTTAAAAGCTTCTGCACTACAAAGGAAACTATAAGTAAGGTGAAAAGACAGCCCTCAGATTGGGAGAAAATAATAGCAAATGAAGAAACAGACAAAGGATTAATCTCAAAAATATACAAGAAACTCCTGAAGCTCAATTCCAGAAAAATAAATGACCCAATCAAAAAATGGGCCAAAGAACTGAACAGACATTTCTCCAAAGAAGACATACAGATGGCTAACAAACACATGAAAAGATGCTCAACATCACTCATTATTAGAGAAATGCAAATCAAAACCACAATGAGGTACCATTACACGCCAGTCAGGATGGCTGCTATCCAAAAGTCTACAAGCAATAAATGCTGGAGTGGGTGTGGAGAAAAGGGAACCCTCTTCCACTGTTGGTGGGAATGCAAACTAGTACAGCCACTGTGGAAAACAGTGTGGAGATTTCTTAAAAAACTGGAAATAGAACTGCCATTTGACCCAGCAATACCACTTCTGGGCATACACACCACGGAAACCAGATCTGAAAGAGACACGTGCACCCCATTGTTCATCGCAGCACTGTTTATAATAGCCAGGACATGGAAGCAGCCTAGATGCCCATCAGCAGATGAATGGATAAGGAAGCTGTGGTACATATACACCATGGAATATTACTCAGCCATTAAAAAGAATTCATTTGAATCAGTTCTAATGAGATGGATGAAACTGGAGCCCATTATTCAGAGTGAAGTAAGCCAGAAAAATAAAGAACATTACAGCATACTAACACATATATATGGAATTTAGAAAGATGGTAATGATAACCCTATATGCAAAACAGAAAAAGAGACACAGAAGTACAGAACAGACTTTTGGACTCTGTGGGAGAAGGTGAGGGTGGGATGTTTCAAAAGAACAGCATGTATTTTATCTATGGTGAAAGAGATCAGTAGCCCAGGTGAGATGCATGAGACGAGTGCTCGGGCCTGGTGCACTGGGAGGACCCAGAGGAGTCGGGTGGAGAGGGAGGTGGGAGGGGGGATCGGGATGGGGAATACGTGTAACTCTATGGCTGATTCGTGTCAATGTATGACAAAACCCACTGAAATGTTGTGAAGTAATTGTCCTCCAACTAATAAAATAAAATTAAAAAAAAAAAAAACTGAGCTATCCTAAAAATTAAAAAAAAAGCTACCTCTTCTATGCAACATCTGTGTGTCTTCTGTCTGTCTTCTTCCTCGCTGACGCCACTCATCCCTTGGGTATTCCTGGTCCTGCTGGGGCTGGACCTCGGCAATTTTGCTCAATGCTTTGGATCCTAGTGGAAAAACATGCTGTTAATCCTACTTTTGCGAGGATTAAAACCATCGTAAAAACTGGAATTTGTTTAAATATTTTTGGTTTAAATATATCTTGTGTATATAATTACCCAAATAACTGTTGGGTATTAGATTGCTATGTTACAATATGTATGGCATACATGAGTTCCACTGTTATTGATATGATATGTGGTGGAGAGGTATTTGGTGGTGCAAGTGATTTAAATGATGTGTTCACAGTGTTTATATTCCTGTTATGTGGTTAATGGGTCTTGGATTCACGTTTGAAATATGACCCCCTTGTCTTTTGTGATGCATGAGAAGTGCTGAAATTGAAGATGATGCAGGTTAAGTCTAGGGTTGAGGGTGTGAGTAGGGTGGGGGGGAGGGTGTGGGTTAGGTTAAGGGTGTGGATTAGGGTGTGGGTTACATTGTGGCTTAGGGGTTAGAAGTTAGGGGTGTGGGTGAGGGTGAGGGCTGAGGGGTGAAGGTGTCAGGTTAGGGTTGGGATGATGCGTTAGGGTTAGTGTGTCAGGTTAGGGTTGGGGGTCGGGTTGGTGTTAGGTTCTGGGATAGGGTTACGGTGTTGGTTAGGGTTAGGGTGTCGTGTTGGGGTTAGGGTTAGGGCAAGGGCGAGGGCAATTTCGCCTGGGACCTTATGGAGGGGCCTCACAGTCAAAGGTAAAGGCAAAGTCACATCCACACTTCTGTTCCATCCCCTTTGCTCTATAGTAGAGCTCTAGTAAGCCTAGGCCTGGTAGGAAAACTCTTGGCTCCTGTGGGGACACATCCTGTGTGTGAATCTGCATACCAGACCTAGGGGCCACAGGGCGCCTGTTTTCTTCTGGGAGAGGGGACCCTGAAGCGGTGTTGCCTGGCAACAGCTTGAAAATCCATTAAATTGCACTTTATGTACCTCTGACAAAGCTAGATTTGCTCCACCTTTTCGCCATTTGGAAGCAAACCTTCCATATCCTCTCCCCAAGTAGGCAATGGGCCTACTTTGAGTAGAAAGTCCCCTTGAGGAGCTGAGCCCAGGAAGGCACCCAGTCATGTCAAACACACTCCAGCTGCTTACTTCCTCATGGGCAGTATCACTATCAGCTAGGAATGTCTTTGCAAGGATTGAAAAGGGAAGGGGAGATACATGGCCCTGCCTCTGAAATTTCAGTCCTCTGAGCAGAACTGGAATTCAATTGTATCAGCGAAACTGTGCCTTCCAAAGAGGCTTGCAAACACAGCCCGAGTGGCTGCCTCTTCTTCCCTGAAGAAGACTCCCTTTCCCTGCATCCTGCGGACTCCCTGTCCCAGCCTCCTGGAAAAGCGCTTCTTGGAGTTCCTTCTTGGAGTTCCTTTCTTAGTTGCAGTTATCCCTCAACTTGGGGCCATAGGGAGTAGCCCCACACTCACAGGGGAAGGCAGACCCACCTCCACACATGTCTTCCATCCCCTTTGCTCTGTAGGACAATTCTAGTGAGCCTAGGTCTGTCAGAAAATTCTTGGCTTTGACGGGAACACACCCTGTGTGTGAACCTGCATACCCGACCTAGGGGCCACAGGTCGCCTGTTTTGCTCGAGTGGGTCTTGAAGCAGTACAGCCTAGTGAGAGCTTGAAAATCCATCCAATTGCTCCTTTCTTACCTCTGACACCTAGCTTTGTTCCACCCTTTGGCAGTGTGGAGGGAAGAGGGCCCAACCCCGTCCTCAAGCGGACATGGGGCCTACTTTGAGAGGAAAGGCCCCCTTGAGGAGCTGAGCCCATCAAGGCACCAAGTCATGTCAAATATACTCCCACTGCTTGCTTCTTCATGGGTAGTACCACTATCAGCTTGGAATGTCTTTGCAAGGATCACAAAGGGAAGGGGAGATACACGACCCTGCCTCTGGAACTTCGGTCCTCTGAGCAGACCTGAGTGCTCTAGGGAGCCTAGGACTGTCAGGAAAATTCTTGGCTCCTACGGGGACACACCCCATATGTGAACCTGCATACCGGACCTCGGGCCACAGTGTGCCTGCTTCTCTCGGTGTGCCTAAAGCGGTGCAGCCTAGCAACAGCTATTGAGCCTAGGTCTGTCTGGAACATTTTGGATCCTGTGGGGAAAACACCCTGTGCACACCCCTAGATACCGGGCCTAGGGGCCAAAATTCTCACATGTCTCCTGGGGAACCCTAACACAGTGTGACCTAGCAACTGCTTGAAAATCCATCCCATTGCTGTTTTCCTCCTTCTGATACAGCTAGCATTGCTCCTTGCTTTGGGATATCTCAAGCAAGGGGCGAGTCCATAACTGCTCTCCTGGGGCCCAATGGATGTGCAAGGTGCCCTCAACCAGGTGACCCCAGCATGCCACCTGGCCCCCTCAGACACACTCCCGCAGCCTTCTTCCTCATGGGAAGCACCTCTCTGACCCAGGAATGTGTTTGCAAGGCTCGGAATGTGCAGGGAGACACATGGCCCTGACTCTGGAATTGAGGTCCTTGGGGCAGGCCTGCAGGTCTGACATCTGAGAAGCAAAACACTTGCTGCAAATAGAGGCCTGAAAACACACTCTGTGTATGACTTTCCTTCCTCCAAGGAAGATAGCTTTCCCAGTCTCCTGCATGCTGAGTGTCACACAGCTGGAATGTGCTTGCGTGGAAGTCATGATTCAGTGGCAATGGCCCCTGAGGCCCTGTGCCCAGGTAGGGCGCCCACACTCACAGGCAAATCAAAGCAACTTCCAAATGAGTCAGCTCTTCACATCTAGTGGCCAAAGTATTGGAGTTTCAGGTTCAATATTAGTCTTTCCAATGTATATTCAGACCTGATTTCCTTTAGGATGGAGTGGTTGGGTCCTCTTATAGTCTAAGCAAACTTCAAGCATCTTCTTCAGCACCACAGTGCAAAAGCATCAAATCTTTGGCTGTCAACTTTCTTTATAGTCCATCTTTCACATCCATACATGACATGGAAAAACCTTAGCCTTGACTAGACGGATCTTTGTTGGCAAAGCAATGTCTCAGCTTTTTAATATGCTGTCTAGTTTGGTTATCACTTTCCTTCCAAGTCGTAAGCATCTTTTAATTTCATGGCTGCAGTCACCATCTGCAATGATTTCCGAGCCCCGAAAAATAAAATCTGCCACTGTTTCCACTGTTTTCCCATCTATTTGCCAAGAAGTGATGAGACTGGATGCAATGATCTTAGTTGTCTGAACGCTGAGCATTAAGCTAACTATTTCACTCTCCTCTTTCTCTTTCATCAAGAGGCTCTTTAGTTCTTCACTTTCTGCCATCAGGGTGGTGTCATCTGCATATCTGAGGTTATTGATATTTCTCCCAGCAATCTTGATTCCAGTTTGTGCTTCATCCAGTGCAGCATTTCTCACGATGCCCTATATATAAGCAGATATAAGTTAAATAAGCAGGGTGCCAATATACAGCCTTGACATATTCCTTTTCCTATTTAGAACCAGTCTGTTGGTCCAGGTCCAGTTCTGTTTCTTCCTGACCTGCATATAGGTTTTTCAAGAGGCAGGTCAGGTGATCTGGTATTCCTATCTCTTTCAGAATTTTCCCCAGTTTATTGTGATACACACAGTCAAAGGCTTTGGCATAGTCAACAAAGCAGAAATATGTGTTTTTCTGGACCTCTCTTGCTTTTTCAATTATCCAGTGGATTTTGGCAATTTGATCTCTGGTTCCTCTGCCTTTTCTAAATCCATCTTGAACATTTGGAATTTCACGGTTGACATATTGCTGAAGCCTGGCTTGGAGAATTTTGAGTGTTACTTTACTAGCATGTGAGATGAGTCCAGTTGTGTGACAGTTTGAACATTATTTGTCATTGCCTTTCTTTGAGACTGGAATGAAAACTGAGCTAACAACCTAGATGTTTTCAATCGCATATGCTAAAAGAACTGCCTTTGCAGTTTCCAAGGGAAAAAAGTTTCATTTTAACCAATTTTCTCTGAAGTTCAAGGAATATCATGGACATCCTCCATCAAAAAGTCATCTTTCTTTTATGTAATCACAGTTTCATGCCTAAATTATAGACCAACTCATGCTCAAATTGACTCTGATATCAGGGGCAGATCAGCTAGCTGATAAAAAGCTTGGATTGTCCCTCTGGAGGAAAGTGAGACCTTGGTCCCAAGAGAAGAATCTGAGGGCTTAAGGGAATTTGCAGGAGTGGGGAAATCTTGGTCCATCCTACATGTACCGTACTTAAATAATGCTTATTTATTTTACGGAAGTAAAAAAAAAAAAAAATAACAGATGATAAAAACAAATATAAATCACTGAAAGGTAAATAAATTCATCATCTGTGATTGAAAGCTGCATTCTAAGAAAGCTGTGTTCTCTTAACCTAGAGAGTAGACTAAATTCCAGTCTGGTACCAGCTTACCAGATAACAAACAAAAAGCGTTGTTTATGGGTAAGCTCAGGAAAGTCTTTTCCATGTATCTTGAGGTAGCAGTATTTTTGCAAAGGCATCAGTGTGAAACCATGGAAGGCATGTTTAAAACCTGATTCGATAAAAATTGACAAAATAAAAATTGACAAAATTGACAAAATAAAAATTGACAAAAAAAGTGACAAAATAGTCACTGCTGTGACTTGAAACACTTTAATATGATAACTAGAATTATAACTGACAGCATTTTACCAGGACATATCAGATTTTCATGGATGTCACATAGTTTCTAGGATACCTACATTAGTAACTGAAGGAGTCTTTGGGCTTAGAAAAGAAAACAACAGTGTCAAAGGCCCTTGCTTGTATCATTTAACATTGGAGAAAACAAAATCGAACTTTAGGTCCCACCCTGAGGCTCCAGGCCGGTTATATCTATCTATTTTCCCATGCAGCGTAGTGCCTGCTGGAAGTCCAAGGGATTTATCCTGCCTGGTAATTTCACCAGCTGGGACTCCACAACCCTTAGTCTGGCCGGCTGACCCAGCCCTGCTTCCAGCACTTTGCAGGCCAGCAGGCCCTTGACCACCTGCTGGGACAGGAAAGGGAAGGGTCCACGAATTGCATCCTAGAAACTTAGTAGGGTGCATGTATTTAAAAACCTGGTGGCCACCCAGGCAGGAGAGAAGGGAGGAGGGCACCTTGCTGCCCTTTCATGGGGGAATCTGTGGCTGTCCTGCTGAGAGGGGGCCTTTCCATGGGGACCCTGTGCAATAAGTTTGGTGTTTTGGAACTGAATAATTAGAACGTGTAAAATTTTTTATTTATGTGGTGCTTTAATTAAAAAAAAAAAAAAAAAAAACAAGCAGCTCCAAGTTTTCTGCAAATTGAGGCCTCAAACTTGAAGGCCTATTTTCCTTCCACTGTGGCATTCTATGAAGAAATGTGCATTTTTTAAAGAAAAGGGTCAGAAAAGTGAGGGAAACGGAAAAGCCAGAGGTGCCCCAGGAGTTTGGTGAAGGTCTTAGGAGGTCACTTGTAAATGCTGCTGGCCATCGGGAGGCAGTCTCTTGTGACCAATGGGCACAGAGCTCTGCAGGCTTGTCCTTTGCATGGATGTTCTTGTTTGTGGAAATCCAGCTCAGAGCCATCTCCTGATGTGTAAGAATTTCCCAGACTAGACCCCTAGGCAAATCCCACAGGGCCAGGGACTCCTTTCTTCATTGTATTTGTCTGTTTGACTGAAAACCAGAAATGGCATATTTTTCTTTCAATCTGGTCTATCATCCAGGCCTTGGAGTAATATTTCCCCTCCCCCTCAATAGGCTTGGGTTCCGGTGATGAATTATAGTCAGTTGTCCATGATTTCGCAGATGAGGAAACTGAGAGTCGGAGAGGGTGGAGGACTGTCCAAGGGAGAATGGGATATCCTTCCAGGAACACTGGCTCCTGGGTTTTTAATGAGCTTCCTACCCAGCATGGTCATTAAGTGGCAAGGGTTGACATTGAGAATAAACTATTGGTGGAAATGAAAAAGGCTTTTTGAAAGAATGTGCCTACCAGCTGTGCATCTTATGGAGTATTTTCATTGTACTTCCCAGCCCTTGGAAAGTGCTGGGCACAGGGCAGATGCTTCATCATTTTTATTGAATAAGTTCAATGTCACACAATTGTATCTGTAGTGTCAGCAACACTATGAGGTATATTAGAACAGTGATGGTCCCAGTTGGTACCCACAAGGATATTTTTAAAAAATGAAACAAATCTCTCTGATCATCACCAAGGCTATCAGAGGTCTATTGCAGACTCCACACAAGGGAGGGTCTACCTCTTGGGACATCCCCACTTCAGCATCTCCCTAAACCAGCAATCTAGGACAGCTGAGTACACTTGAAGTTCCTTCCTTGACCTTGGGAGTTTTTTTGGAAGACAAGTTTTTGACAGACAGGGGTGGGGCAAGGTTTTGGGATGTTTCAAGTGCAGTCCATTTATTGTGCACTCTATTTCTGTTTCTGTTCCCTGGAGGCTCAGTTGGTAAAGAGTCTGCCTGCAATGAGGGAGACCCGGGTTTAATCCCTGGGTCAGGGAAATCCCCTGGAGAAGGAAATGACAGCCCACTCCAGTATTCTTGCCTGAAGAATTCAATGGACTGAGGAGCCTGGTGGGCTACAAAGGGCTGGACATGGCTGAGTGATCAAACTCTTATTTCTATTATTATTTCACCAGCTCCACCTCAGATCATCAGGCATTAGATCCTAGAGGTTGGGGGCCCCTGCTTTAGTTCCCTCTTTCATCTTCTACACAGCTCCAGCATGCTTCCTCCTCCTCTTCCACCTGCAGAACTACCTGCTGGGCTTCTCTGAGTGTGATTAAGAGTTTCCTTCCCTCACTGTCTTTCCTGTGAGTCCCTTTTCCTAAATGGGTTTCCATGATCTCCTTTAGGCACTTTTTCCCCAGGTGGTGCTAGTGGTAAAGAACCTACCTGCCAATGCAGGAATCCTATCCCTGGGTTGGGAAGATCCCCTGGAGGAGGGCACCCAGCCCACTCCAGTATTCTTGCCTGGAAAATTCCCATGGACAGAGGAGCCTGGTGGGCTCTGACAGTCAGACGTGATTGAAGCGACTTAGCACAGCATACCATAGGACCTTTGAACTGCAGACTCATGTGATTGTTTGGATTCTTTGGAGTCCCTTGTTATTCCACGTGTATGTTAGGGTCAGCTTGTATATTGCTTCCTAAAGGCCTGGAGAGGGTAATAGGCAGGAAGGCCAGGGGTCTCCAGACAGAGGGAATAGGCTGCAAGTGTCAGACGTTTTTTCATCTCTCAAGCAGCTGGAGGAACGAAACGAGTGCTACATTTTTTCCCCTTCTCAATACAAATTTAAGAGGTTTCTCTTAAAATTTTGTGTTGCTATGACGACTCCTGGCTCCACCTGAACTTAACTTTTCTCAAACCTTCAGCTAAGCAATGCATTTTGTCTTAAGGAAAGGTTTGTCTTAAGCTATGTTAATATACTACGTATTTCTGCTAGACTCTGTCTTCAGGTCGGTTCCCCCTAAAGGCTCAGAACCGACTTGACAAACCAATATGTTTTACTCATACCTGTTCTCCTAATCTATGTTAATGAAATGATATATTTGCTTGGAAATCTGCCTTTCTTCAAAATTCATGTCAATCATTCTATGGCCCGGGATGACTCACCTGCTGCCAATATTATCTCAATGCATGTTGTGGGTGAGGGGCCTGGTGTCATTCTCTGAGACATTGCCTTTCTTTCATTAGCAGACTGCTAGTGGCTGTATAACATCTGCCTAAAGACTAGCAGGGGGTACTCTTACTGCCCCCGTCTGATGTCTATGTCAGCAGCTTTCTCTATCTCTTTTATACTTTAATAAAACTTTATGACACAAAAGCTCTGAGCGATCAAGCTTTGTCAACTGGCCCTGGATTGAATTCTTCTCCTCTGGAGGCCAAAAATCCTGGCGCCTTTTGTGGTTCAGCAATGACCTTTCAGTCTTTTGTAATTCATATTGAATCTTCATTTCAGATTGAAGATGCATTCCATGGTATTGCCATCTTAAGTCTTTCCATCGCTATGGAATATCTGTGCATGTATTCAGGATATTTTTCAGCAATCGTGTATAATTTCCAATGTGCCAGTCTTGTCGTCCTCATTACACCCATGGCAAAATATTTTATTAATGTTGACACTATCAAAAGGAAATTGTTTTTTTAAATTCCTTTTCAGATTATTATTTGCTAGTGTATACAGATAAAACTGTGTAATCATTCATTTTTATCAGCTTGGACAGCTTGATAGTTGTCTTTACTTTCTTTACTTCCTCATACTTTAAGATTATCCTAGCTTATATATTTACTGTCTCGCCCCTAGTCTCAATCGTTTATTCAAAGAATTTCTGTCCTTTTTTTTAAACACTGAATTATTTTTGACAATGCTGGGTCTTTGTAGCTAGATGCCTAGTTGTAGTGAGCAGAGGCTACCCTCTAGTTGACTTGCCATGGCTTCTCATTGCAGCGCTTTCTCTGGTTGCAGAACTTGGGCTCTGGAGCATGCAAGTACTTCAATAGTTGTACGGGGGCTTAGTTGCCCCTGGGCATGTGGAATCCTCTAGGACCAGGGGTTGAACCAGTGTTCCCTGCATTGGTAGGCAGATCCTTTACCACTGGGCCACCAGGGACATTTCCTGTTCTTTTTCATTATAGAGTGATATTTAAAACATACATGTAGGAGCTAAATATGCTCAGCTGACAATATTTGGAAATATATACATGTATTCCAGCTTATATATTCAGTTGAAGGTAATTTGTGATGATGTCTCCATGAATCTTGTAACCTTTCCTTTTGTTTATCCATAACTTACCATTCCAATGGTAAGATACCTGGCTTCCACCACTTGTCATGTATGGAATTCAGTGCTTGTCCCATGTGGTTACTGAAACAACTGTCAGACTGTCTTCCAAAGGGGGCTGTGCATGCATCCCACCAGTATCTTGAGTATGTTTCTGTAGGAGAGTTTACTATCAGTATACCCTCCGTGGCCAGGTGTCTATTTCAATCTTTACCAGTTATGAATGGGTTTGTTTGCTCTAGTGTTCTTGGACAATTTGAGGACTCCTGTCTAGTTATGAGGGACACAGGAATCTCCTTGAGGCTTGGCAGGGCAATCAGCACACTTCTCGAGGTGAGGAGGGAGACCCAGGGTCCCTTTCCAGTTGCCATAGGGATATTGGGATTCCTACCAATTTTCAAGAGGAGTCAGGCATCATCACCTTTTGAATCATTGAATTCTGCATGCCTCTCGAGGTGTCAACGGGATGTGAGGCCTCCTGTCGATAAGAGGCGGGGACCTAGGACTTTCTCTATGCTCTCCATAGGGGATTCACACATCCCTTCATCCTGTGAGATGAAAGATGAGCCTGCATTCAAGCCACTGTAGGGAAATCGGACCTTCTTTCGAGTCAGGGCGTCTCAGGGGCAATTCCACTTGAGGCAGCAAACTCAGGGTCCCTCCCACATACTTACTGCTGAGAGACACCTCCTCTGGTTGTGCTTGTGGAATGGTGGCATACCTCTTGAGTGGAAGCCAGGGAATCAGCTCTCATTTCAAGATGATTTGGGGTACATGGAGCTTTCCTCGAGTTGCTGTGCTGAACTTGGTGTTCTTCTAGACTTGGGACAGTGTTCTCGGGGAATCTCTGCAGTTGCCTAAAGGAAGCCAACCCACTTGTCGTGTTTGATGCGGAACACGGGATGGCTCTGAAGCCAATGCAGTGGAATAGGGACTCATCTCGAGTTGATTTGGGATACACGAAGCTATTTCCCATTGCTGCAGTGACATCAGGGTCCCTCTGGACTTGAGACAGTGTTCTTGGGGACTCTTTGGAATTCCATCAAGCAAGTAATGGCTCCTTACGTATTTGATGGGGAACACGGAATTGCTCTGCATGCAATGCAGGGGAATCAAGCCTCATCTCGCGGCGAGAAGGCAGTCTCATGGTTTCTCTCGAGTTGCGGCACGAACCTGGGGTATATTCTCCAGGTACGGCGGGGATGGCCCTTCAAAACTCATGTTTGTTCAGCGACGTCAGGACTCCTGTCTAGTTACGAGGGACACCTCAGGAATCTCTTCGAGGCTTGGCAGGGCAATAGGGACGCTTCTCAATGTGAGGCGGGAGACCCAGGGTTCCTTTCCAGTTGCCACAGTGAGACTGGGATTCCTATCAATTTTCAAGAGGAGTCAGGCGTCATCACCTTTTGAAACATTGAATTCCGCCTACCTCCATGTCAAAGGGATGTGAGACCTCCTGGCGTGATGAGGCCAGGACTTAAGGATTTCTCTAGGGTCTCCGTATTGGATTCAGACATCCCTTCATCTTGTGCAATGAAAGACGAACCTGCATTCAAGCCACTGCAGGGAAATCCAGCCTTCTTTCTTGTCAGGGCATTCGGACTCCATTCCACTTGAGGCAGCAAACTCAGGGTCCCTCCCCCATATCTATTGATGAGAGAAGCCTCCTCTTGGGGTGCTTGTGGAAAGTTGGCATACCTCTTAAGTTGAATCCTGGGAATCTGCTCTCATCTCGAGATGATTTGGGGTACATAGAGCTTTCCTCAAGTTGCTGTGCTGAACCTGGTGTTCCTCTAGACATGGGACGGTGTTTTCGGGGAGTCTCTGGAGTTGCCTAAAGAAAGTGAAGCAACTTGTCTTGCTTGATGGGGAAAGCGGAATTTCTCTGGAGCTAATGTGGCAGAATCGGGCCTCATCTCCAGTTGATTTGGTGTACACGGAATTATTTCGCGTTGCTGCAGTGACCTCAGGGTCCCTCTAGGCTTGTGAGTGTGTTCTTGGGGACTCTCTGGAGTTCCATCAAGCAAGTCAAGGCTCCTACGCATTTCATGGGGAAAACGGACTTGCTTTGCACGCAATGCAGAGGAATCTGGCCTCATATAGTGGCGAGGGGATGTCTCATGCTTTTTCGCGAGTTGCGCTGGGAACCTGGAGTATATTCTCGAGTTACAGTGGGGATGGCCCTTCAAAAGTCGTGTTTGTTCAGCGACGTCAGAACTCCTGTCTAGTTATGAGGGACACCTCAGGAATCTCTTCGAGGGTTGACACATCAATAGGGACGCTGCTAGAGGTGAGGCGGGAGACCCAGGGTCCCTTTCCAGTTGCCACAGGGATACTGGGATTCCTATCACTTTTCAAGAGAAGTCAGGCATCGTCACCTCTTGAAGCAATGAACTCTTGGTGCCTCTCTAGGTGTCAAAGGCATGTGAGGCCTCCTGTCGAGAGGAGGAGGGGAACTAGGGCTTTCTCTAGGGTCACCACAAGGGATTCAGACATCCCATTGTCTGGTGAGATGAAAGACAAGCCTCCATTCAAGCCACTGCAGGGAAATCAGGCCTTCTTTTGAGTCAGGGCATCTCGGTGTCCATTCCATTTGACGCAGCAAACTCAGGGTCCAACTCACACACCTATTGCTGAGAGAAGCCTCCTCTAGAGGTGCTTGTGGAAAGTTGGCATACCACTTGAGTCAAAGCCAGGGAATCAGCTCTAATCTCGAGACGATTTGGGGTACATGGGGCTTTCTTCGAGGTGCTGTGTTGCAACTGGTGATCCTCCAGACTTGGGACGGTGTTCTCGGGGAATCTCTGGAGTTGCCTAAAGGAAGTAAAGCCACTACTCCTGTTTGATGGGGAACACGGGATGGCTCTGGAGCAAATGCAGGGGAATTGGGCCTCGGCTCGAGTTGATTTGCAGTATGGAGCTATTTCGCATTGCTGCGGTGACACAAGGGTCCCTCTAGACTTGTGACAGTGTTCTTGGGGACTCTCTGGAATGCCATCAAGCAAGTCAAGATTCCTTACGTGTTTGATGGGGAACACGGAATTGCTCTGCAATGCAGAGCAATCAGGCCTCATCTTGCGGCCAGGGGGAAGTCTCATGGTTTATCTCAAGTTGCGGTGGGAACGTGGGGCATATTCTCGAGTTAAGGTGGGGATAGACTTTCAAAACTCCTGTTTGTTAAGCGACATCAGGACTCTTGTCTAGTTATGAGAGACACCTCAGGAATCTCTTTGAGGCTTGGCAGGGCAATAGGGACGCTTCTTGAAGTGAGGCGGGAGACCCTGGGTCCAATTCCAGTTGCCACAGTGATATTGGGATCCCTATCACATTTCAAGAGGAGTCAGGCATCGTCACCTTCTAAGCATTGAACTCCGCGTGCCTCTCGAGGTGTCAAAGGGATGTGGGGCCTCCTGTCGAGATGAGGTGGGGACATAGGGTTTCCTCTAGGTCCTCCACAGGGGATTCAGACATCCCTTCATCTTGTGAGATGAAAGACGAGCCTACATTAAAGCCACTGCAGGGAAATCTGGCCTTCTTTTGAGTCAGGTCATCTTGGTGTTTATTCCACTTCAGGAAGCAAACTCAGGGTCCAACTCACATACATATTGCTGAGAGAAGCCTCCTCTTGAGGTGCTTGCAGAAAGTTGGCATACCTCTTGAGTCGAAGCAGGGAAATCAGCTCTAAATCTCAAGACGATTTGGGGTACATGGGGCTTTCCTCGAGTTGCTGTGTTGCACCTGGTGTTCCTCTACACTTGGGACAGTGTTCTCGGGGAATCTCTGGAGTTGCTTAATGAAGTCATGCCACTTGTGTTTGATGGGGAACGCGGAATGACTCTGGAGCCAATGCAGGGGAATGGGGCAGCATCTCGAGTTGATTTGGGGTAGACGGATCTATTTCCCGTTTCTGCACTAACCTCACGGTCACTCTAGACTTGTTACAGTGTTCTTGGGTACTCTCTGGTGTCCCATCAAGCAAGTCAAGGCTCCTTACATGTTTGATGGGGAACACAGAATTGCTCTGCATGCAATGCAGAGGAACTGGGGCTCATCTCGTGGCCCGGGAGAAGTATCATGGTTTTTCTCGAGTTGCGATGGGATCCTGGGGTATATTCTCGAGTTACGGTGGGGATGGCCCTTCAAAACTCGGATTTGTTCAGCTATGTCAGGACTCCTGTCTAGTTAAGAGGGACACCTCGGGAATCTCTTCGAGGCTTGGCAGGCAATAGGGACGCTTTTGGAGATGAGGCGGGAGACCCAAAATCCCTTTCCACTTGTGACATGGATATTGGGATTCCTATCACTTTTCAAGAGGAGTCAGGCATCATCACCTCTTGAAGCAATGAACTCTTGGTGCCTCTCTAGGTATCAAAGTCATGTGAGGCCTCCTGTCGAGATGAGATGGGGAACTAGGGCTTTCTCTAGGGTCTCCACAGGGGATTCAGACATCCTTTCATCTGGTGAGATGAAAGACGAGCCTGCATTAAAGCCACTGCAGAGAAATCGGGCCTTCTTTTGAGTCAGGGCATCTCGGGGCCCATTCCACTTCAGGCAGCAAACTCAGGGTCCAACTTACATACCTATTGCTGAGAGAAGCCTCCTCTAGAGGTGCTTGTGGAAAGTTGGCATACCTCTTGAGTTGAAGCCAGGAAATCAACTCTAATCTCGAGACGATTTGGGGTACATGGCGCTTTCCTCGAGTTGCTGTGTTACGCTTGGTGTACCTCTAGACTTATGACAGTGTTCTCGGGGATTCCCTGGAGTTGCCTAAAGGAAGTCAAGCGCCTTGTCATGTTTGATGGGGAAAGTGGGATGGCTCTGGAGCCAATGAAGGGGAATCGGGCCTCATCTCGAGTTGAAATGAGTGAATCACGTGTGAATCACGTGTGCATCAAGTGTGAATCACGTGTCCATCATGTGTGTGTCACGTGTGTGTCACGTGTGCATCACGTGTGCATCACGTGTGTGTGACATGTCCATCACGTGTGAGTCACGTGTTCATCAGGTGTGTGTCACGTGTCCATGACGGGTGAATCACGTGTTCATCACATGTGTGTCACTTGTGTGTCACGTGTGCATCACGTGTGTGCACGTGGGAATCACGTGTGCGTCACGTGTGTGCACGTGGGAATCACGTGTCCATCACGTGTGCGTCACTGATGCATCACGTGTCCATCACTTGTGCGTTACGTGTGCGTCACGAGTTCATCATGTGTGCGACATGTGTTCGTCACGTGTTCATCACGTGTGCATCACGTGTGCATCAAGTTTGCGTCACGTGTGAATCACGTGTTCGTCACGTGTGTGTCACGTGTTCATCACGTGTCCATCATGTGTACATCACGTGTGAGTTACATGTGCGTCTCGTGTGCATCACATGTTCGTCATGTGTGCGTCACGTGTTCGTCACGTGTGTGTCACGTCTGCATCACGTATTCATCACATGTGTTACGTGTGCATCACATGTGCATCACATGTGCGACACGTGTGCGTCACGTGTTCGTCACGTGCGCATCACGTGTGCATCAAGTTTGCGTCATGTGTGAATCATGTGTTCATCACGTGTGTGTCACGTGTTGATCACGTGTCCACCATGTGTGCATCACATATGCGTCACGTGTGCATCTCGTGTGCATCACGTGTTCGTCACGTGTGCGTCACGTGTGTGTCATGTGTGCATCACGTATGCATCACATATGGGTTATGTGTGCATCACGTGTTCATCACGTGTGAGTCACATGTGTATCACGCGTGAATCACGTGTGCATCACGTGTGCATCACGTGTTCATGACGTGTTCATCACATGTGCCTCACGTGTTGTTCACTTGTTCACAACGTCTGTGTGACGTGTGCATCATGTTTTCATCACGTGTGCATCACGTGTTCATCATGTGTGAGGCACGTGTTCATCACATGTGAGTCACGTGTTCTTCACGTGTGAATCATATGTCCATCACATGTTCATCACTTGTGCAACACGTGTTCGTCACCTGTGCGCTACGTGTTCGTCACCTGTGAATCACTTGTTCATCATGTATTCATCACGTGTGTGTTATGTGTGCATCACGTGTTCATCACATGTGTATCACGTGTGAATCACGTGTGCATCACCTGTTCATTACATGTGCATCACGTGTGAATCACGTGTTCATCACGTGTGCCTCATTTGTGCACCACTTGTTCATCACATGAGCATCACCTGTGCATCACGTGTTCATCACGTGGGCATCACGTGTGCACCTCATGTGCACCTTGTGTGCATCACGTGTGAATCAGGAAAAGAACTGAATGGGATAGACTAGAGATCTCTTCAAGAAAATTAGAGATACCAAGGGAACACTTCATGCAAAACTGGGTTTGATAAAAGATAGAAATGCTATGGACCTAGCAGAAGCATAAGCTATTAAGAAGATGCGGCAAGAATACACAGAAGTACTGTAGAAAATATCTTCATGACCCAGATAATCACAACGGTGTGATCACTCACCTAGAGCGAGACATCCTGGAGTGTGAAGTCAAGTGGCAATTAGAAAGCATCGTAAGAACAAAGCTAGTGGAGTTGATGGAATTCCAGTTGAAGTATTTCAAATACTGAAAGATGATGCTGTGAAAGTGCTGCACTCATAATGCCTGCAAATTTGGAAATCTCAGCAGTGGCCACAGGACTGGAAAAGGTCAGTTTTCATTCCAAATAGAAAGAAAGGTAATCCCAAAGAATGCTCAAAATACCACACAATTATGCTCATCTCACACGCTAGTAAAGTAATGCTCAAAATTCTCCAAGCCAGGCTTCAGCAATACGTGAACTGTGAACTTCCAGATGTTCAAGCTGGCTTTAGAAAAGGCAGAGGAACCAGAGATCAAACTGCCAACATCTGCTGGATCATTGAAAAAGCAAGAGAGTCCCAGAAAAAAAAATCTATTTCTGATTTATTGACTACACCAAAGCCTTTGACTGTGTGGATCACAATTAACTGTGGAAAATTCTGAAAGAGATGGGACTACCAGACCACCTGACCTGCCTCTTGAGAAACCTGTATGCAGGTCAGGAAGCAACAGTTAGAACTGGACATGGAACAACAGACTGGTTCCAAATAGGAAAAGGAGTACGTCAAGACTGTACGTTGTCACCCTGCTTATTTAACTTATATGCCGAGTACATCATGAGAAATGCTGGGCTGGAAGAAGCACAAGCTGGAATTAAGATTGCCAAGAGAAATATCAATAATCTCAGACATGCAGATGACACCACCCTTATGGCAGAAAGTGAAGAAGAACTAAAAAGCCTCTTGATGAAAGTGAAAGAGGAGAGTGAAAAAGTTGGCTTACAGCTCAACATTCAGAAAACTAAGATCATGGCAACAGGTCCCATCACTCCATGGGAAATCGATGGGGAAACAGTGGAAGCAGTGTAAGATTTTATCTTTTTGGGCTCCAAAATCACTGCAGATGGTGATTGCAGCCATGAAATTAAAAGAAAATTACTCCTTGGAAGGAAAGTTATGACCAACCTAGATAGCATAATAAAAAGCAGAGACACTACTTTGCCAACAAAGGTCCCTCTGTTCAAGGCTATGGTTTTTCCAGTGGTCATGTACAGATGTGAGAATTGGACTGTGAAGAAAGTTGAGCACCGAAGAGTTTATGCTTTTGAACTGTGGTGTTGGAGAGGACTCTTGAGAGTTCCTTGAACTGCAAGGGCATCCAACTAGTACATCCTAAAGGAGATCAGTCCAGGGTGTTCATTGGAACGACTGATTCTGAAGCTGAAACTCCCATAATTTGGCCACCTGGTGCGAAGAGCTGACTCATTGGAAAATACCCTGATGCTGTAAGGGATTGGGGACAGGAGGAAAAGGGGATGACAGAGGATGAGATGGCTGCATGGCATCACCGACTCGATGTACATGAGTTCGAGAAATCTCCGGGAGTTGGTGACTGACAGGGAGGCTTGGCGTGCTGTGATTCATGGGGTCCCAAAGAGTCAGACATGACTGAGCGACTGAACGGAACTGAACTGATATGAATAACTAATTAAAAGTAAAGTAAAGTTGCTCAGTCATGTCCAACTCTTTGTGGCCCCATGGACTGTAGCCTACCAGGCTCCTCTGTCCATGGGGTTTTCCAGGCAAATGTACTGGAGTGGGTGGCCATTTCCTTCTCCAGGAGATCTTCCTGACCCAGGGATCTAACCTGGGTCTCCAGCATTGCAGACAGATGCTTTACCATTTGAGCCATATAATTCCATTGCTAACACGTGCAAGGGGCTACTCTTTCTGCCCTCTTCTGATGCCTATGTCAGAAGATTTCTATCTCCTTTATACTTTAATACAACTTTATTACACAAAAGCTCTAAGCAATCAAGCCTCGTCTCTGGACCTGAATTGAATTCATCTCCTCTGGAGGCCAAGAATTCCAGTGTCTTTGCGTGGTTCAGCAATACCTTTCAAGATCATCCTGGAGATTCTGGCCATGTACCTCAGGAACATGGTCAGATAGGAGGTCACCCTTGAGACTGTGGGCTTTTGACCCAGGTGCAGGGTGTTGGAGTGGCGGGAATCCTGGATAATTTGCACATGTGACCCCAGGTAAAGGGTCTGGGAGGTAAGGTCACCTTGGAGACTGTGAATATGCTACCCAAGGTGCAGGGTGTGGGAAATAATGTCACCCTGGAGAATGTAGACCTCTAGCACAAGGGATGAGTTCTTGACATTGGGGTCTCATGGGAGACTGGATGATTCCGCTCAGACAGTGTGTGGGGATGGGATTCACCCTGGAGACTGTAGATATGTGATCTCAGGTACAGGATTTCCGAGGGGGTCACCCTGGAGCCTGTGAATATGTGATTCCAGGTGCAGAGTCTGCAAGGGAGTCACCATGGAACCTGTGTTTGTGTGACTCCAGGTGAGGTCTACAAAGTTTTGACAAACAGGAGACTGTGGACATGTGACCCTTATTACAGGGTCTTGGAGGGGGGAACCTTTGTGGCCAGGGTCATGGGATGCAAGGTTATATGTCTGGGAGGTGGGGATACCCTGAGAGTATGGACGTGTGACTCCAGGTACAGGTTCTGGGAGTTGGTGCCATCCTGAAAATGGTGGACATTTCACCCGAGGTATGGTTTCTGGGAGGTGGGGTCACCCTGAAGACTCTGGACATGTGACCCCAAATGCAGGGTCTGGGAGGTAGACTCACCATGGAAAAAGTGGACTTGTGACCCCAGATACAGGATCTTGAGGGTGGGGTCACCTGGAGGCTGTGGACTTGTGACACCAAGTACAGGTTATACAGGGGGCCACCTTCGAGACTGTGGACATGTGATCACAGGTGTATGGTATGGGAAGTTTGGTAACCTAGGAGATTGTGGATATATGACAGTAGGTACAGGGTCTCAGGTATGTCCCCATGGAAAGTGTGGACATGTGACCCCAGGTGCAGGTTTGGGTGGGGTCACCCTGGAGACTGTGGTCGTGTGACCCAAAGTTCAGGGTAGGAAAAGGGTTTCACCCTGTAGACTGTGGATCTATGACCACAGGTACAGGATCTGGTGGTAGTCACTGTGGCGATGATGGACGTATGAAACCTAGTACAAGTTCACGGAGGGGGTCACCCTCCAAGACTGTGTACATGTGACCCTCGTTTCAGGGTCTGGGTTGAGGTTCCTCTGGAAACTATTTGCCGTGTGACTTAGATGCAGGGTTAGGGGACGCGTTTACTTTGAAGATTGTGGTCATGTGACCTCAAATGCACCATTTGGGAGGCACATCATCTTGGAGACTGGATACGTGACCGTAGATCCAGGGTCTGAATGGGATTCCCCAAGGTGAGTTTGTGAATATGTGACTCCAGGTGCAGGGCCTGCGAGGGAGTCACCTTGGAACCTGTGTTTGTGTGACTCCAGGTGGAGGGTCTGGGAAGTGACGACACTCTGGAGACTGTGAACATGTGACCCCATTACAGGGTCTTGGAGGGGGTAACCCTGGCATCCAAGATCATGGGACACCATGTTAAATGTCTTGGCGTGTGGTAACCGAGACTATGGAAGTGGGACCCCAGGTACAGGTTCTGGGAATTGGGGCCAACCTGAGTGACTGTGGATGTTTCACCCTAGGTACAGTTTCTGGGAGGTGGGGTCACCCTGGAGACTCTCGACAAGTGACCCCAAGTGCAGAGTCTGGGAGGGGTCTCACCCTGGAAACAGTGGACTTGTGACCCTAGGTACAGGGTCTTAACGGTAGAGTCATCCTGGAGTCTGTCGACTTGTGACACCAGGTACAGGTTTAGGAGGGGGATCACCCTGGATACTGTGGATGTGTGATCACAGGTGCATGGTATTGGAAGTGGGGAAGTCCAGGAGACTGTATATATGACACTAGGTACAGGGTCTGGGGGATGACACCATGGAGAATATGGACTTGTGATCCCAGGTGCAGGTTCACAAGGTTCAGGGTACAAAATGGGTCTCATCAGGCAGACTGTTGAACTGTGACCACAAGTTCAGGATCTGCTGGTGGTCACTGTGGCAATGGTGATCGTGTGAAATCTGGAACAAGTTCAGGGAAGAGGTCACCCGTGAGACAGTGGACATCACTCTGGAGACTGTGGATGTGTGAGTAAGGTGCAGGGTTAGGGGATGGGGTCACTTTGAAGATTGTGGACATATGACCCCAGATGCACTGATTGGGGAGGCAAGTCATCCTGGATAGTGGGCATTCGACCCTAGATGCAAGGTCTGACCTGGGTCCCCCAAGACACTAGGATATCTGAACCCAGGTACAGGGTCTAGGATGGGGGTGATCCAGGAAACTCTGTATATGTGACCTCAGGTACAGTGTCTGGGAGGTACGGGGTCACTCTGGGGACTGCAGGCATTTAATGGCAGGGAAATGGTCTGGAAGGGGTGTCACCCTGCATGATGTGGATATGTGAGCCCAGGTGCAGTGGGCAAAGTGGGGTTCACGCTGGAAACTGTTGACATGTGACTCCAGGTGCAGGGTATGGGAGCGCGAACATCCTGGAGATTGTGGATGTGTGTAAATAAGCACAGGGTCTGGCAGGGGAGGGTTACCCTGGAATCTGTGGCCAAGTCACCAAAGGTATAGGGCATGAGAGGTCGGGTCACACCGGATACTGAGAACATGTGACCCAAGTTACAGAGACCAGGAAGGGGGTCACCACGGAGCCTGTGAATCTGTTAGTACATGTGCAGAGTCTGGGAAATGACATCACACAAAAGTCTAGGGACATGGGATGTCAGGTGAACGGTCTGGGAGGGAGTCACCCTGGAGTCAGTTGACGTGTGACCCTGGGTACAGGCACTTGTGGGTGGGGAAAGCCTCGAGACTGTGGACATGTGAACCCAGTTACTAGCCCTTGAATGTGGGTAAATCCAGGAGACTCTGGACATGTGACCCCAGGTATAGGGTGGGGAAGTTGGAGTCACCCTGGCGACTGTGCCAATGTAATCACGTGTACAGAGTCTGGGGAGGCGTGTATTCCTGGCCAACATGTACATGTAACCCCAGGTAGAGGGTTAGAGATACGGGGTCACCCTGGAGACTGGGGCAATGTGACCAGAATTACAATATTCTGTGAGGTGTAGTCACCCTGGAGACTGCGGAGGTGTGAGACCTGGTGCATGATCTGGGAGGGGTTGCCACCCAGGAGACCATGGATGTGTGACCCTAGCTAGGTTCACGGGCTTGGAATTGGTGTCACCCTAGAACCAGTGGGTGTTTGAACCGAGTACAATTGTTTGACAGGTGGTGTTACCCTGGGCGCTGCGGACATATGAACCCAGGTGCAAGTTCTGGCAAGTGGGGTCACCCTGAGACTATCTACGTGTGACCCTAGGTACAGGGTTTGGGAGTTGGTGAATGTGCCCATGTGACACCATGTACAGTGTCTAGGAGGGTGTTCACCCTAGAGACTGTGGGTATGTGTCCCAAGGTACAGTGTCTGGAGTGTGAGGCCATGCTAGAATCTGTGGACATGTGACACTGGGTGCTGGGGTCAATAGTCCAGCATCTGGAAGACTGTGGTTATGTGAGCCCTGGTACAGTGATTTGGATGAGTCACCTGTGAGACTGTGGATATGTGGCTCCAAGTGCAGGGTCTATGAGGGAGTCATCCTGGAACCTCTGTTTGTGTGCCTGCAGGTGAAGGTTCTGGGAAGTGATGACATACAGGAGACTGTGGACATGTAAACCACATTACAGGGTCTTGGAGGGTGTAACCCTGTGGACCAGGGGCATGGAACAGCCTCAATGTCTATGGAAGAGTGACTCCAGGTACCGTTTCAGGGAGTTGGGACCATCCTGAAAACAGTAGACGTTTATCCCCAGGTAAAGTTTCTGGGAGGTGAGATCACACTGGAGACAGGAGTGTGACCCCAGGTATGGGATCTTGAGGGTGGGGCCATCCTGGTGGCTGTGGACTTGTGACACAAGGTACAGGAATGGGATCGGGGTCACCTTGCAGACTGAGCATGTGATCCCAGGTGCATGATATGGGAAGTGGGGTAACCCGGGAAACTGTGGATATATGACACTACGTATAGGGTCTGCGCAGATATATGACACTAGGTACTGGAGTGGGCAACCCACTCCAGTACTCTTGCTTGGAAAATCCCATGGATGGAGGAGCCTGGTAGGCTGCAGTCTATGGGGTCCCTAAGAGTCAGACATGACTGAGTGACTTCATTTTCCCTTTTCACTCTCATGCTTTGGAGAAGGAAATGGCAACCCACTCCAGTGTTCTTGCCTGGAGAATCTCAGGGATGGGGGAGCCTGGTGGGCTGCCATCTATGGGGTCGCAGAGTTGGACACGACTGGCATGACTTAGCAGCAGCAGCAACAGCAGCAGCAGTACAGAGCCTGGGGGATGTCACCATGGAGAATATGGACATGTGACCCCAGGTGCAGGTTTGGCAGGGATGACCCTGGAGACTGGCTAGGTGAACCAAGGTTTAAGGTACAAAATGGTCTCACCCTGCAGACTGCGGACCCTGACCACAGCTACAGGATCTGGTGGTGGTCACTGTGGAGATGGTGCATGTGTGAAACCTGAAAGAAGTTCAAGGAGGGCGTCAATATAGAGAAGGTGGAGGTGTGACCCTATGTGCAGGGTCTGGAGTGAGTTCATTCTGGAAACTGTGGCTGTGTGACTAAGGTTCAGGGTTAGGGACTGGGGTCACTTTGCAGAATGTGGACATGTGACTCCACATGCACCGTTTGAGTCATCCTGGAAACTGTGGACAAGTCACCAAAGTACAAGGTATGAGAGGTGGTGTCACACTGGAGACTGAGGACATGGGATCCAAATTACAGGGTCTGGGAAGGGGATCACCATGGAGACTGTGGATCTGTGACCACAGGTATAGGGTCTGGGAAGTGATATCACACAGGAGACTGTGGACATAGGATGCCAGGTGAAGGGTCTGGGAGGGAGTCACCCTGGAGTCTGTGGACGTATGACCCCAGGTAAAGGCTCTTGAGGGTGGAGAAAGCCTGGTGACTGCGACCTGTGACCCCAGGTACAGGGTTGGGAATATAGCATCGCCCTGGAGACTGTGCAAATGCGACCCCAGGTACAGGGTCTGGGGAGAGGTGTCATCCTGGACACCGTTGATATGTAACCTCAAGTATAGTGTCTGAGATATAGGGTCACCCTGGAGACTGAGGCCATGTGGCCAGAGGTACAATAGTCAGTGAGGTGGGTTCACCTTGGAGACTGTGGATGTGTAACCCCAGCTGCAGTGTCTGGGAGGGGTGTCAACCTGGAGACTGAGGACATGTGAGACCAGGTGCATGATCTGGGAGGGGTTGGGACCCAGAAGACTATGGATCTGTGTCCCCAATATCAGACTTTGGTGTGGATGTTACCATGGAGACTGTGGATGTTTGACACCAGGTGAAGGGACAGGGAAGGGCATCACCCTCGAGACCCTGGAGGTAGGATCCCAGGTTCAGAGTCTGGAAAGGGAGTTCTTCAGGAGTCTGTGGAAATGTTATGTCAGAAAAAGGGCCTGCAGTGGTTACCCTGGTGACTATGTACATGTGACACATAATACAAATACTGAGATTGGGGGTCATCCTGCAGACTGGAGAAATGTAACCACAGGTGCAGATTCTGAGGATGGGGTCACCTTGGAGACTGTTGACATGTGACATCAGGTGCTTCATCTTGGAGGTAGATCATTCTGGAGATTCTGGACATGTGACCCCAGGAACAGGGTCTGAGAGGGGGTCACCCTTGAGATTGTGGGCTTTTGACCCAGGTACAGCATGTTGGAAGGGTGGTAACCCTGGAGAATGTGCACATTTGACACCATGTACAGGCTCTGGGAGGTGAGTTCACCCTGCTGACTATGGCTATGTGACCCAAGGTGTGACTCTGGAGACTGTGGATATGTGATCCAAGGTGTGAGTCTGGAGACTATGGATATTTCTCACCCAAATCAGGTCTGGGGATGGGGATCACACTGGAGGCTGTAGATATGTGACCCCAGGTGCAGGGTCTGCAAGAGGTACACCCTGGAGCCTGTGGATATGTGACCCTGGGTGCAGGATCTGGGTGCTTGGGTCACCATGGAGACTGTGGTCATGTGAGCCCCAGTGTGGGGTTTTGAATGAGTCACCCTGGAGACTGTGGATAAGTGACTCCAGGTGCAGGGTCTGCAAAGGAGTAACCTGGAAACTGTGATTGTGACTCTAGGTGAAGGGTCTGGGAAGTGACGACACACAGCAGACTGTGGACATGTGATCCCCATTACAGGGTCATGGAGAGGGTAACCTTGGCTAACAGGGACATGGGAAACCAGGTTCAATGTGTGGGAGGTGGGGTAACCCTTAGAATTTGGAAGTGTGACCCCAGCTACAGGTTCTGGGAATTGGGTCCATCCTTAAAACTGTGGATGCTTCACACCAGTAGCTTCGGGGAGGTGGGGTCACCCTGAAGACTCTGGACATGTGACCACAAGTTCAAGTTCTTGGAGGTGGACTCGACATGGAAATAGTGGACTTGTGACCCCAGGTACAGGATCTTGAGGGTAGGGTCATCCTGGAGACTGTGGATTCGTGACACCAGGTATAGATTTTGGAGGGTTCACACTGGAGACTCTGGATGTATGTTTCCTCTGCAGGAGAGCTCCAGTGAACCTAGGTCTGTCTGAAAAATTCTTGGATCATGTGGGGAAACACCCTGTGTGTTAATCTGGACACCCAGGTTCAAATTTGCATATTTTTCTCGGGTGGCCCTAAAGTGGTGTAACCTATCCACATCTTGAAAATCCGTCCAATTGCCATTTTCTTACTTTTGACAGAGCTAACTTTGTTCCACCCCTGGGGTTTCTGAAGCACATGGGCGGCTCGCAACTCCTATCTTTGGGCCTATTTACACTGGAGTGTCACCTTACAGAGGTGACCACAGTAAGGGACCCAGCACTCTAAGACATATTCCCACAGTCTGCTTCCTCAAGGGCAGTACCAGTATCACCTAGATATGTGTTTGAAAGGTGGGAAAATGCACCAAGACACAGGGCACAGGCTCTCGAATTTAGGTCCTCTGAGCAGAACTAGAGGGTTCATGTCTTAGGAGCTAAAGAGTTCCTGCAAGGGACAGGTTTGAAAACACACTCTCTGTGGGTGCCTTTCCTTCCTTGAAGAAATATAGGTTTGCCAGTATCCTGCGAACTGAGAGTCACACAGTGCTTGAAAAGTGCTCGCTTAGACATGAGTTTTCAATGGTAATTTCCACTTGGGGCTGTAGTCAAACAGAGGGGTTCCACACTCACTGGGAAAGACAAGGCAATATCTAAATGTCTGTTCCATCCCGTTTTCTCTGTAGGAGAACTCTAGTGAACGTAAGTCTGTCTGGAAAATTCTTGGATCCTTTGGGGACACACCCTGTTTGTGAACCAGGATACCAGAATGAGGGGGCACAATTTGTGTTTCTCTCTGTGGACCTTAAAGCAATGTAGCCTAGCAACAGCTTGAAAATCCATCCACTTGCTCTTTTCTTGATTCTGAAAGAGCTAGATTTGCTCCTTCCTTTTTGATTTCTGAAGCAAGTGGGTGAATTTCAACTCCCAGCTGTGGGCCTTTTTACAGTGGAATGCCACCTCGCTGAAGTGAGTATAGTGAGGAACCTAGTCCTCTTGGACACACTCTCGCAGACTGCTTCCTCATGTGCAGTACTGGTATAACCTAGGAATGGCTTTGCAAGGCTTGGAAAGTGCAGGGAGAAACATGGCCTTGACTCTGGAATTTAGTTCCTCTGAGCACTACTGGAGGCCTCCCATCTGGGAAGCTAAACAGTTCCTGCAAGATAGAGGGTTGAGAATACACTCTCTTTTGATGCCTTTCTTTCCTTGAGGGAAGATATCTTTCCCTGCATTCTGTGAACTGAGAGTCACACACTGCTTGCAAAGTGCTTGCTTGGAGGTCATCTTTCAGGGGCACTTTCTCCTTGAGTCTGTGACAATAGGGAGGGGCAAACCAACTTCCAATGTCTGTTCCATCCCATTTTCCCAGCAGGAGAGGTCTAGTGAGCCTAGTTCTGTGGAAAATTCTTGGATCCTGCTGGGACACACCCTGTGTTTGAACCTGGATACCTGACCTACAGGGCACAATTCACATTTTTCTCTCAGGGGGCCCTAAAGTGGTTCGGCCTAGCAACAGCTTGAAAATCCGTCCAATTGCTCTTTTCTTATCTCTGACAGAGCTAGCTTTGCTCTACCTTTTGGGGTTTCTGAAGCAAGCGGGTGGCTCACACCTTGGAGCTTTGAGCCTGTCACTGGAATGTCACCTCACACAGTTGACCACAGTAAGGCACTCAGCCCTTTCAGACACACTCCTGCTGCCAGCTTTCTCATGGTCAGTACCGTTATGATCTAGGAATGTGTTTGTCAGACTCGGAAATTACAGGGAGACACACGGCCCTGACTCAGGAATATAGGTCCTCTCAGCAGACCTGCTGGTCTCATGTTTTAGAAGCTCAAAATTTCCTGCAAGATAGAGGTTTGAAAACACACTCTCTGTGGACGTCTTTCCTTCCTCAAAGGAAGATAGCTTTCTTCACATTCTGCGACCTGAGAGTCACACTCTGCTTGAAAAGTGCTTGCTTGCGAGTCTATTTTCAGTGGCAATATCTCCTTGAGGCTGTGACCATAAGTAGCGGCCCCACACTCACAGGGAAAGGCAAAGCAACATCCAAATGGCTGTTCCAACCAGTTTTCTCTGTAGAAGAACTCTGGGGAGCAAAGGTCTGTCTGGAAATTTCTTGAATCACGAGGGAACACATCCCGTGTGTGAACCTGAATAAAGGGCCTAGGGTGCACAATTTGTATTTATCTCTCTGGAGCCATAAAGAGGTGTGGCTAGCAATTGCTTGAAAATCCACCCAATTACTTTTTTCTTACTTCTGACAGTGCAAACTTTAGTCCACCATTCAAGATTTCTGAAGCAAGTTGATGGCTCACAACTCTTGGTCACGTGCCGATTTGCCATGGAAAGTTACCTCATCTAGGTAAGCACAGTATGGTACTCAGCACCCTCAGACACACACCTGAAGCCTGTTTTCTCATGAGCAGACCTGGCGTTACTCAGAAATGTGTTTACAAAGCTCAGAAAATGCTCAAAAACACACTGCCCTTGCTCTGAAATTTAGGTCCTCTGTACCAACCTAGAGGTCTCATATCTTAGTATCTAGACAGTTCCTCATATAGAGAGCCTGTTTCCTCATGGGCAGTCCTGGTATGACCAAGAAATGTATTTACAAAGCTCAAAAAGTGCAGGAAAACACATTGCCCTGACTTTGGAATTGAGGTCCTCTGGGCAAATATGGAGAATTCACATCTTTGAAGCTAGACAGTTCCTAATAGACAGATTCTTGAAAACACACATTTCCTTCCTCAATGGAACGTAGGTTTCCAGTATTCCATGTCCATAGAGTCACATACTGCTTGAAAACACTTGTTGGAAGTCCTTTTTCATTAGCAATTGCTCCTGATAGTGTGACCATAGGGAAGGCCACCAAACTCACAGGAAAAGGAAAAGCAACAACCAAAGGTCAGTTCCATCATGTTTTCTCTGTAGTGGAGATTCAGTGTGCCTAGGTCTGTCTGGGAAATTCTTGGATCCTGAGTGGACACATCCTAGGTGTGAACATGGACAGTGGACCTTGGTGGCAAAATTCACCTTTCTCTCTCAGTTGGCCAAAAACAGTAGAGCATAACAACTACCTGGAAATGCATTTAGCTGCTGGTTTCTTACTTCTGGCAGTGATCACTTGGTACACCCTTTGGGATTTCTGAAGCAAGTAAGCAGCTAGCAACTCGTAGCCGCTCGCCCAATTACAGTGGAATGCTACATCATCTTGGTAAGTGCAGCATGGCACCCAGCAATCTCAGAAATCTTCCTGCAGCCTGTTTTTTCTTAAGGGCACTTCTGGTATGACCTAGGAATGTGTTTACAACGCTCAGAAAGAGTTCAGTTCCGTTCAGACGCTAGCTGTATTCGACTCTTTGGGACCCCATGAATCGAAGCACACCAGGCCTCCCTGTCCATCACCAACTCCCGGAGCTTACACAAACTCATGACCATCGAGTTGGTAATGACATCCAGCCATCTCATCCTCTGTCATCCTCTTCTCCTCCTGCCCCCAAGCCCTCCCAGCATCAGGCTCTTTTCCAATGAGTCAACTCTTCACATCAGGTGGCCAAAGTACTGGAGTTTCAGTTTCAGCATCAGTCTTTCCAATGAACACCCAGGACTGATCTCCTTTAGGATGGACTGGTTGGATGTCCTTGCAGTCCAAGGGACTCTCAAGAGTCTTCTCCAACACCACAGTTCAAAAGCATCAATTCTTCAGTGCTCAGCTTTCTTCACAGTCCAACTCGTACATCCATACATGACCACTGGATAAACCATAGCCTTGACCAGATGGAGCTTTGTTGGCAAAGAAATGTCTCCACTTTTTAATATGCTATCTAGGTTGGTCTTAACCCTTCCAAGAAGTAAGCATCTTCTAATTTCATGGCTGCAATCACCATCTGCAGTGATTTTGGAGCCCCCAAAAATAAAGTATGACACTGTTTCTACTGTTTCCCAATCTCTTTCTCATGAAGTGATGGGACCAGATGCCATGATCTTAGTTTTCTGAATATTGAGCTGTAAGCCAACTTTTTCACTCTCCTCTTTCACTTTCATCAAGAGGTTTTTCAGTTCCTCTTCACTTTCTGCCATAAGGGTGGTATCATATGCAAAGCTGAGGTTACTGATGTTTTTCCTGGCAGTCTTGATTCCAGCTTGTGCTTCTTCCAACCCAGTGTTTCTCATGATGTACTCGGCATATAAGTTAAATAAGCAGGGAGACAATATACAGCCTTGACATACTCCTTTTCCTATTTGGAACCAATCTGTTGTTCCATGTCCAGTTCTAACTGTTGCTTCCTGACTTGCACATAGGTTTCTCAAGAGACAGGTCAGGTGGTCTGGTAGTCCCATCTCTTTCAGAATTTTCCACAGTTTATTGTGATACACACAATCAAAGGCTTTGGCGTAGTCAATATAGCAGAAATATATGTTTTCTGGGACTCTCTTGCTTTTTCAATGATCCAGCAGATGTTGGCAGTTTGATCTCTGGTTCCTCTGCCTTTTCTAAAACCAGCTTGAACATCTGGAAGTTCACAGCTCATGTATTGCTGAAGCCTGGCTTGCAGAATTTTGAGCATTACTTTACTAGCGTGTGAGATGAGTGCAATTGTGCAGTAGTTTGAGCATTCTTTGTTATTGCCTTTCTTTGGAATTGGAATGAAAACTGATCTTTTCCAGTCATGTGGCCACTGCTGAGTTTTCCAAATTTGCTGACCTATTGAGTACAGCACTTTCACAGCATCATCTTTTAGGATTTGAAATAGCTTAACTGGAATTCCATCACCTCCACTAGTTTTGTTTGTAGTGATGCTTTCTAAGGCCCACTTGACCTCACATTCCAGGATGTCTGGCTCTAGGTGACTGATCACGCCATCATAATTATCTGGGTCATGAAGATCTTTTTTTGTACAGTTGTTCTGTGTATTCTTGCCACCTCATCTTAACAGCTTCTGCTTCTGTTAGATGCATAGCATTTCTGTCCTTTATTGAACCCAATCTTCGTATGGAATGTTCCTTTGGTATCTCTAATTTTCTTGAAGAGATCTCTAGTCTTTCCCATTCTCTTGTTATTCTCCATTTCTTTGCATTGATCAGAGTAAGGCTTTCTTAACTCTCCTTGCTATTCTTTGGAACTCGGCATTCAAATGGTGCAGGCTGTGACGGACCATGCAGAAGCATGGCCATGAGGAGCTATCTCTCGCCCAAGGTCAGAGGTAGTGGCTGAGGGGAGCCACCCCATGTCCGAGACCAGGGGCAGCGGCCGAGAGGAGCTACCTCATGCCTGAGGTCAGGGGAGGTGACTGAGATGAGCTACCCCATGCCCAAGGTCAAGGGCTGTGACCAAGAGAAGCAATCCCACGTCCACAGAGCAGCAGCTGCACGGGTGCAGGAGGACCGAGAGGAGCTACTCCACATTCAAGGTCAGGAGGGGCGGCCTGAGGAGATACCCATTGTCCAAGGTAAGGAGGAGTGGCTGTGCTTTGCTGGAGCAGCTGTAAAGAGATACCCCACGTCCAAGGTAAGAGAAACTCAAATAAGATGGTAGGTGTTGTGAGAGGGCATCAAAGGGCAGACACTGAAATCATAATCACAGAAAACTAGCCAATCTGATCACATGGACCATAACCTTGTCTAACTCAATGAAACTAAGCCATGACGTGTGGAGCCACCCAAGACGGACGGGTCATGGTGGACAGGTCTGACAGAATGTAGTCCACTGGAGAAGGGAATGGCAAACCACTTCAGTATTCTTGCCTTGAGGACCCCATGAACAGTATGAAAAGGCAAAATGATAGGATACTGAAAGAGGAACTCCCCAGGTCGGTAGATGTCCAATATCCTACTGGAGTTCAGTGGAGAAATAACTCCAGAAAGAATGAAGGGATGGAGCCAAAGCAAAAACAGTACCCAGTTGTGGATGTGACTGGTGATAGAAGCAAGGTCCAATGCTGTAAAGAGCAATATCGCATAGGAACCTGGAATGTTAGGTCCTTGAATCAAGGCAAATTGGAAGTGGTCAAACAGGATGTGGCAAGAGTGAATGTCGACATTCTAGGAATCAGCAAATTATAATGGACAGGAATGGGTGAATTTAACTCAGATGACCATTATATCTACTACTGTGGGCAGGAACCGCTTAAAAGAAATGGAGTAGCCATCATGGTCAACAATCGAGTCCAAAATATGGTACTTGGATGCAATCTCAGAAAGTGTAGGGAAATACAATGCTCTGACTCTGGAATTTGGGTCCTCAGGGCAAACCTGGAAGTCTCACATCTTTGAGTCTATACAGTTTGTGATACACAGAGGCCCGATAAAACACTCTCTGTTGATGCCTTACCTTCCTGGATGGAACATAATTTTCCCAGCTTTTTGTGTGCTCAGAGTCACAAACTGCTTGAAAAGGCTTGTTAGAAGTAATTTTTCAGTAGCAACTTCCCCTGATGTTGTGACCTTAGGGAAGACCGCCACACCCACAGGAAAAGGCAAAGGATCATCCAGACGTCTGCTCAATCACGTTTTCTTGATAGGAGCAATCCATTCAACCTAACTGTCTAGAATGCTCATGGATACTGTTCCTACACACCCTATGTTTGAACCTGGATACTGGACCTTGGCAGCAAAATTTCCATTGTTTTCTCAGTTGGCCCTAAAACGGTTAAACCTAGTTACTGCCTGAAAATGCATCTACTTGCTGTTTTCTTACTTCTGACAGTGATAGTGTTGGTGCACCCTTTGGGATTTATGAATCAAGCAGGAGGCTCTCCACTCCAAGCACCTGGCCCCTTTCCAGGGAGATGTCATCTCATCTAGGTTAGCACAATATGTCACCCAGCACTCTGAGACACACTCTTGCAGCATGAATTTTATGGTCAGATCTGGTTTGACCTAGGAATGTGTTTACAAATCTCAGAAAGTGGTGGGAAACACACTGCCCTGACTCTGGTATTTAGGTCCTCTGGGAAACTTGGAGGACTCACATGTTTGAATCTAGACAGTTCATGACAGGTAGAGGCCTGATAACATATTCTCTCGAGATGCCTTTCCTTCCTCAAAGGAATATAGCTTTCTCAACATTCTGTGTGCTGAGTGTCACACACTCCTTGAAAACGCTTGTTGGAGGTCATTTTTCATTAGCAATTTCCCCTGGAGGTGTGACTGTAGGGAAGGCGCCACACTCACAGGTAAGTTCAAAAGCACTTCCAAACATCTGTTCAATCACGTTTTCTTGGTGGGGCCATTCATCAATGTAAGTCTATTTAGAAAATCCGTGGACACTGCGGGGAAACACCTATGTTTGAATCTGGATACCAGACGTTGGTGTTAAAATATGCATTTTTCTCTCACTTGGCCCTAAAAGAGTGCCGCCGAGCAACTGCTTGAAATTCCATCTGAATGTTGTTTTCTTCCTTCTGACAATGCTAGCTTTGGTTCACCCTTTGGGATTTTTGAAGCATGTGAATGACTTGCAACTCCTAGCTGCAGGCCCATTTCCAGTGGAATGACACCTCATCTATGTGACCACAGTATTTCACCCAGCACAGTCTGATACACTCCCTCAGCATCCTTCCTTAGGAGCAGACCTGGTATGCCCTAGGAATGCATTTAGAAGTCTCAGAAAGTGCAGCAAGACACACTGTCCTGACTCTGGAACTTAGGTCCTTTAATCAGGCCTGAGCTCTCACATCTTAGAAGCTGAACAGTTCCTGCTATAAAAAACACACTCTCTGTTGATGCCTTTCCTGCATTGAAGGAACATAACTTTCCCAATGTACTGTGTGCTGAGAGTCACACACTGCTTGAAAACATTTGCTTGGAGTTCACTTTTCAGTGGCAATTTCCCCTGAGACTGTGACAGTAGGGAAGCGCCCACAATCACAAGACAAGCAAGCATCCAAATAGCTGTTCCATCACGTTTTCTCTGTTAGAGAGGTCCAGTGAACCCAGGTCTATCTGGAAAAGTTTGGATCCTGTGGGGTCACATCCTGAGTGTGAACCTGAATACAGGACAAAATTCACCTTTTTCTCTCAGTTGGCACTAAAATGGTTTGGCATAGCCACTGCTTAAATATCCATCCAGTACTTGTTTTCTTATTTCTGACAGTGACAGATATGGTTCACCCATGTAATTTCTGAAGCAAGCAGTCTGCTTGCCACTTCTATCTGGTGGTCCCTTTCCTGTGAAATGTCACATAATATAGGTAGCACCACATGGCACCCAGCTCTCTCAGACACACTCTGACAGCCTGTTTCCTCCTTGGCAGTCCTGGTATGACCTAGGAATGTATTTACAAGGCTCAGAGATTGTATGGAAACATATCCCCTGACTCGGGATGTTAGGTCATCTGGGCAAGACTGGAGGTCTCACGTCTTACAATCTAGACAGTTCCTAATAGATAGAGGCCTGGAAACACACTCTCTGGTGATGCCTTTCCTTACTCAAAGGGCCATTGCTTTCCCAACATTTTAGGGCCAACCTAGAGGAAAATGCGAAATTTGCCACCAAGGTCCATTACCCAGGTTCACACGCAGGATGTGTCCCCACAGCACTGAAGAATTTTCAAGACAGACCTAGGCTAACCCTAACCCTAACCCTAACCCTAGGATCTCTCCTACAGAGAAACATGATGGAACAGACGTTTGGATGATGTTTTGCCTTTTCCTGTGAGTGTGGTGGACTTCCCTATGGTCAAACCATCAAGGGAAATTGCTACTGAAAAACAACTTCCAGGCAAGCATTTTCAAGCAGTATGTGACTCTCAGCACACAGAATGCTGGGAAAGCTACGTTCATTTGAGGAAGGAAAGGCATCAACAGAGAGTGTGTTTTCAGGCCTCTATCTATCAGGATCTGTCTATATTCTAAGATGTGAGATCTCCAGGCTTGTCCAGAGGACCCATCTTCCAGAGTCTGGACAGTGTTTCCCTGCAAATTTTGAGCCTTGTAAGCACATTCCAAGATCACTCAGGAATGTCCATGATGAAACAGGCGATGGAAGAGTGTCCGTGTGTGCTGTGTGTCATTCTGCCCTTACCAAATGAACTGACATTCCACTGGAAATGGGCCAGGGACTAGGAGTTATGAACCGCCTGTTGCTTCAGAAATCCGGAAAGCTGGAACAAAGCTATCATTGTCAGAAGTAAGAAAACAGATATTAAATGAACTTTCAAGCAGTTGTTAGGCCACAACGTTTTAAGCCCAATGGAGAGGATAATGCAAATTTTGCCACCAAGATCTGCTATCAAGATTCACATTCATGATGTGTCCCTGCAGTATCCAAGAATTTTCCAGATAGGACTAGGCTCACTATATCTCACCTACAGAGCAAACGTGATGGAACAGACATTTGAATGTGGTTCCCTTTTACTGTGTTTGTGGGGCTTTCCCTCCAGTCACATCTTCAGGGGAAATTCTTAGTGATAAATGACCTCCAAGCAAGTGTGTGACACTCAGGAAGCAGAATGTTGGGAAAACAATGTTCCTTCAAGGAAAGACAGGCATCAGCAGAGAATGAATTTTCAGTCCTTTATCTATCAAGAATTGTCTAGATTTCTAAGATGTGAGACCTCCAGTCTTACCCTGAGGACCTAACTTGCAGAGTCAGGGCAGTGTGTTTCCCTGCACTAACCCAGGCTTTTAACCACCTTCCTACATCATCCCAGAACTGCCCATGAGGAAACAGGCTGCAGGAATGTGTTCAGACTGCAGGGTGCCATGCTGTTGTTACCCAGGTGAGGTGACATTCCATTGCAAATAGGCAATCAGCAGCACTTGCGAGCTGCCTTCTTGCTTCTGAAATCCCAAAGGTGGGTCAAAAGTGACCACTGTTAGAAATTAAAAAAAAAAAAAAAGCAATTGTATGGATTTTCTAGCAGTTGCAAATTTGACCATCAAGTTCCGGTATCCACTGTCAGACTCAGGAGGTGTCTCTGCTGTATCTACCCATATTTCACAAAGACCTAGGCTCACTGGCTGCTCTGATAGAGAAAATGTGATGGAACAGATGTTTGGATCTTGGATTGCCTTACCCTGTGAGTGTAGAGGACATCCTTACTGTCACAACATCACAAGAAATTGCTACTGAAAAATGACCTGCAAGCAAACGGTTTCAAGCAATGTGTGACTCTCAGTTCACAGAATACTGGGAAAGTACTGTTTCTTCGAGGAAGGAAGGGTATCAACAGAGAGTGTGTTTTCAGGGCTCTATCTATGAAGAACTGTCTTGATTCTAACAAGAGCCCTCCAGCCTTCCCAGAGAACGGAACTTCCAGAGTCAGGGCAGTGTCTTCCTTGCCCTTTTAATGCTTTGTAAACATATTCCTAGGTCACACTGGGACTGTCCATGAGGACACAGACTGTGGGCGTGTGTCTGAGTATACAGAGGGGCCATTATGTGCTTACTTAGATAAGGTGACATTCCACTGGAAATAGGCCCATGACTAGGAGTGGTGATCTCCTTGCTTGCTTCAGAAATCCCAAAGGGTGAACCAAAGTTATTGCTCTTCAAAGTAAGAAAACAGCAATTAGATGGATTTTCAAGCAGGTGCCAGGCCACACAGTTTTAGGACAAACCGAAAGAGAAATGTGAATTGTGCCACCAGTTCCAGTATCCAGGTTCACACTTAGGATGTGGTCCTGCAGTATACACGATTTTCCAGACAGACCTAGGCTCTCTGGATCACTCCTAGAGACAAAATGTGATGCAACAGAAGTTTGGATGTTGGTTTGCCTTTTCCAGTGAGTGTGGGGGCCTTCCCTAAGGTTACACTGTCAGAGGAAGTTTCTACTGAAAAATGACCTCCAAAGAGCGTTCTCAAGCAGTGTGTGATCCCCAGCACAGAGAATGCAGGGAAAAGTATGTTTCTTCAAGGAAGAAAAGGCATCAACAGAGAGTGTGTTATTAGGCCTATATCTATTAGTAACTGTCTAGAATCTAACATTGACCTCCAGGCTTGTCCAGGGGACCTAACTACCAGAGTCAAGGCACTATTTTTCCTACACCTTCCAAGCCTCCCAAAGACATCCTAGCTCATATAGGGATGGCCCATGAGGAAACAGACTGTAGGAGAGTGTCTGAGATTGTATGGTACCAATACTGTGCTTACCTAGATGAGATGACATTCCTCTGGGAATGGGCCAGAGGGTAGGAGTGGTGAGTCGCCTGCTTGATTCAGAAATCCCAAAGGATGGACCAAAGCTATCATTGTCAGAAGGAAGATAACAGCAATTGGATGGATTTCCAAGCAGTTGCAAGGCCGTAGCATTTTCCCAAATCAAGAGAAAAAATATTATTTTTGCCCCAAAAATCCGGTATCCATGTCCAGACTCAGGATGTCTCCATGCAGTATCCACAAAGTTTCCAGACAGAACTAGTCTCAGTGGATCGATCCTACTGAGAAAATGTGATGGAACAGACGTTTGAATGCTAATTTGTCTTTCTCTAAAAATGGAGAGTGCGGCATCCCCATGGTCACACCATCAGGGGAAAGTGCTACTGAAAAATGACCTCCATGCCAGCATATTCAAGCCGTGTGTGTCTCTCTGCACACAAAATGTTTGGAAAGTTATGTTCCTTCAAGAAAAGAAATGCATCAACAGAGAGTGCTTTCAGCCCTCTATCTATCAGGAGCTGTCTACATTCTAAGTCGTGAGACCTTCAGTCTTTCCTAGGGATCCTAACACCCAGAGTCAGGGCAGTGTGTTTCCATGAACTTTTCAAGCCTTGTAAACACTTTCCAAGTATATACTGGGACTGCTCCTGAAGAAACAGGCTGCACGAGTGTATCCGAGTGTGTTGGGCAGCATACTGTGCTTACCTGCATGAGGTGCCAGTACAATGGAAATCAGTTAGTGGCTGGAGTGGTGAGCAACCTGCTTGCTTCAGAAATTCCAAAGGGTGGACAAATCTATCACTGTCAAAAGTAAGAAAACAGCAATTGGATGGATTTTCAAGGATTTGCTACACTGCACCATTTTAGAACCAATGTGGTCCCAAAATGAGTGTGGGAGATGAAAATGAGAATTTTGCCACCAAGTTCATATATACAAGTTCACACTCATGATGTGTCCCCACAATACCCACGAATTCTCCAGACAGACCTAGGCTCACTTGATCGCACCTAAAGACAAAATGTTATGGAGTACACGTTTGGATGTTGGTTTGCCTTTCCCAGTGAGTGTGGGAGGCTTCCCTACCATTGCACCTTCAGGGGAATTTTCTACTGACCAATGGCCTACAAGCAAGTGTTTTCAAGCACCGTGTGACTCTCAGCACACAGAATGTTGGGAAAGCTATGTTCCTTCGAGGACGGAAAGGCATCCATACGGAGTGTATTTTTAGGCCTCTATCTATCAGGAACTGTCTAGAACTCAAGGCATGAGACTTCAAGGCTTTCCCAGGGTCCTAACTTCCAGAGTTAGGGTACTGTGTTTCCCTGCACCTTCCAAGGCTTTAAACACATTCCTTATTCAAACTGGGCCTGCCCATGAGGAAACAGGATGCAGGAGTATGTCTGAGAGGGCTGGGTGCCATACAGTGCTTAACTAGATGAGGTGACATTACACTGGAAATGGGCCAGCACATAGGAGTAGTGAGCCGCCTGCTTGCTTTAGAAACCTCAAAGGTTTGACCAATGTTATCACTGTCATTATTAGGAAGAGACCAATTGGATGAATCTTCAGGCAGTTGCTAAGGCCGCACTCTTTTAGATCCAACCGACAAAAATTGCTAATTTTGCCAACAGATTCAAGGATGCAGATTCACACTCAGTATGTGTCCCTGTAGTATCCAAGAATTTTCCAGACAGGCAGAGGATCATTGGATCTCTCCTAAAGAGAAAACTTTATAGAATAGACATTTGGTTGGTTGTTTTCTTTTTCCTGTGAGTTTGGGGGTCTTCCCTACAGTAACACAGTCATGGGAAATTGTTACTGAAAAATCACCTTCAAGCAAGGATTTTCAACCAGTGTGTTACTCTCATCACACAGAAATCTGGGATAACTATGTTACTTAAATGCATGAAAGACATAAAAGTGGGTGTTTTTCAGGCATCTATCTGTCAGGAACTATCTAAAGTCTAAGATGTGAGAACTCCAGGTTTGCACATAGGGCCTAATTTCCAAAGTCATAGCCAGTATATTTCATTGCACTTTCAGAGCCTTATGAACACATTCCTGGCTCCTATTGGGTCTGATTCAGAGGAAACTGGCTGTGAAATTATCTAAGATTGCTGAGAGCCATACTGTTGTTACCTAGATTATTTGACATTTTAATGGAAATGATCCAGCTCGATGGGGTTGCAAGCCACCTGCTTGTGTCAGAAACCTGAAAGATTTGACCAAACCTATTGATGTCAGAAGTAGGAAAATATCAATTGGATGTATTTTCAGGCAGCTGCCAGCGCACATCCTGTTAGTGCCAAAAGAGAGACAATGCTAATTTTGCCAAGAAGGTCAAATATTCAGGTTCACAGTCAGTATGTTTCCCTTGCAGTATCCAAGAAATTTCCAGAGAGACCTGGGGCCATTGGATCCTTCTGACAGAGAAAAATTGATGGAAGAGACATTTTGATGTTTGCTTGCTTTTCCCTGTGAGTGTGGGAGCCTTCCCTAGTGTAACACACGTGAGGGGAAATTTTTACTTAAAAATGACTTCCAGGCAAGGGTTTCCACTTAGCAGGTTACTCTCAGCAAACAGAATGCTGGGACACCTGTGTTCACTCACGGAATGAGGGGCAATGAATAGGGTGCTTTTCAGGCATCTCTCTATCCATGACTGCTGTCTGGATTCTAAGATGTGAGAAGACCATGCTTCCACAAATGCCCTAAATTCCAGAGACACAGGCAGTAAGTTTCCCTGAACTTTCCATGGTTCATGAGCACAGTACTCTATCTTACTGGGACACACCATGAGGAGAGAGTCTGGAGGAGTGTGTCTGACACAGCTGAGTGCCATACTGTTTCTAAGTAGTTTAATTGGCATTCCAATGGAAATGATCTTGCCACAAGGAGTTGCACGCTGCCTGCTTGCTTCAGCAATTCCAGTGTTTTGACCAAAGCTATTGCTGTCGTTAGTGGGAAAAGAGCAAGTGTACTGATTTTCAAGGAGTTGCTAAACCCCAGCCTACTGTGGCCAACACAGAGAAAATTCTAATTTGCCAACAAGGTCCAGAATCCAGGTTCACACTGAGCATGTGTCCAAGCACTATCCAAGAATTTTCCAGACAGACTTAGGATCACTGGATCCCTCCTACAGGGGACTTCACGGAACAGATGTTTTGACATTTGTTTACTTTTCTCTGTCAGTGTGGGGGCATTTCCCATGGTAACACAGGGGAGGGGAAATTGTTACTTCAAAATGACTTCCAGGCAAGAATTTCCAAGCAGTCTGTCACTCTCAGCAAACATAATGCTGTGACATCTGTGTTTCTTTGAGGAATGAAAGGCAAAAAATAAAAAGGAGTGTATTTCAGACATCTATCAGAAACTGTCTAGATTCTAAAATGTTAAAACTCCAGATTTGCACAGAGCACCTAATTTTCAGAGTCACAGCCAGTATGTTTGCTCACATTTCTGATACTAGCGAACCCATTCCTAGGTCATCCTGGGACTGTCTATGAAGAAACAGGCTGTAGGAGTGTGTCTGAGAGTGCTGAATGCCATCGAGTCTGGTTGCCTAATGAGTTTACCTGCCATTGGAAATGATCCAGTGGCAAGGAATTGAAAGTCCCATGTTTGCTGCAGAAATCCAAGAGGTCTGACCAAAGATATTGCTGTCACAAGTAAGAAAACAGCAATTGGATGGATCTTCAGGCAGTTGCTACTCTGCACCATTTTAGGACCACCTGAAAGAAAATGCTGATTTAGCCAACAAGGTCCAGGATCCAGCTTCACACTCAGTATGTGTCCATGCACTACCCAAGCATTTTCCAGACAGACCTAGGATTACTGGATCTCTCCTACAGAGAAAACCTGATGGAACAAACGTTTGGATGTTAGTTTGCTTTTTCCCTGTGAGTGTGGGACCGTCCTGACTGTAACACAGTCAGGGGAAGTTCTTACTGAAAAATGAAGTCCAAGCAAGCATTTTAGAGCAGTGAGTTACTCTCAGCACACAGAATGCTAGGAAATCCATGTTCCTTTGATGAAAGAAAAACATAAAAGTAGAGTGTTTTTCATGCATCTGTCTATCAGGAACTGTCTAGATTGTAAGATGTCAGAACTCCAGGTTTGCAGAGACCCTAATTTCCAGTCATAGCCAGTGTATTTTCCTGCACTTTCTGAGCCTCTTGAACACATTCCTAGCTCATATTGGGTCTTTCCCTCAAGAAAAAGGCTTAGGAAATTATATCTAAATGTGTTGAGTGTCATAATGTTGTTACCTTGATTAGTTGACAATCTATTGGAAATGATCCTGCCACAAGGTGTTGCAAGCTGCCTGTTTGCATAGAAACAGAAATAATTTGACCAAACTCATTTATGATGTAAGTAGGAAATTGTCAATTGGATGGATTCTCAGGTAGCTGTCAGCCCACACCCTTTTAATGCCAACAGAGAGAAAAGGTGAGTTTTGCCAACAAGGTTCAATATCCAGTTTCACACTCAGTATGTGTCCCTGCAGTGTCCAAGACTTTTCCAAACAGATCTAGGATCACTAGATCTCTCCTGCAGAGAAAACTTGATGGAACTTTTACTCTGAAGCAGGGTCAGTCTTGTTGAGGTGACTCCTTCCCCAAGGCCACAACTGGGAGTCCTCACACCAAGGCCATAGAAGTGGGCCCCAGAACCAAGGTCACCTGTGAATCGGACTGGGCCCCCTTTGCAACTGTTGCCAAAAGCACCTGATCATCGCTAATGAGCTTCCTGACTCCCTACCAGGCAAGGATGCCCACTCCAGTAAACACCCTATGGTACCCCACCCAATCACCTAATATCAACCTTCCAGTAGGAATTTTCTTTGCCTTGAAACTGTAAAAATTGGCTCTTAACCCAGGAAATCAGTCAACTTTCCCTAGTCTGTCAGGTGGTTGGCCCCCTGAGCCCACAGTGCCCACTTTATCTCTGCTCTTTGTTCTTAATACAAACTCACTCCCTTCTGAAATGCTCTATGTCTGAACATTCTTTTCCAACTCGTACTCAGACGGCCTCAACAAGCCTCCCATCACCAGAGCCACTTTCCTAGATCACACTCACCACTTGCTTGTCCACTCCCAACTCAGAGCAGAAAGGCCCCCTCAGCCTGGTCCTTCCCTCTCACTTCCCGTGCCTGGTCGCCAGGGGCTCACACCGTCCCTGGGCAGGCTGTCTTCTGTGTCCTGCAGAGGCCTCTGTGGTGTCAGGTGAAGAAACAAGAGGCACCCATGAAGCCTCCCACCCCAGCACAGCAACCAGTACCCACCTACTGAACTCTTCACTCTGGATGGGCCTGGGGGTGTTTCAGGGAACGTCCCCCAACATGTCCTTGTTCTCATCTAATTCCAGCACTGCCCGCGTGAGAGTCACTAAGCTAATCTGTGATAACTGCACAGAGAGAATACTTGTTCACTCGCCCCTCCCAGGATACATGGTTCTTATGGGCAGGTGCCTCCCAGGATATGGGGCTCACCTGGGCAGGTATCCTGCAGGGCTCAGCACCCAGGAGCTGTTCACAGAGCCCTCACTGCAAAGAGCCCCCAGCTCCTCTGTTGGACAGATCTGACCTTGAGACCCTCAGAGGAGGACCTGAGGTAACATACAGCAGCTTCAGGATAGTTTTGTGACCTTGGGCTTCACTGGTTGCAGCCTCCTTCCAGCAGGTTTTCCAGAGGGTCCCATAGCACCTGGGCACTGAGTCTGTCTCCACCCACCACCCATCCTCTCCCTGACCCCTGGGTCCCTCTCATTAGAAGAAGGCCTTCCTGAAATCCTCTCCCACTTATAGGTCAGATAAGAAGATGAGAAAACAAGTCAGAGCAGCAGCCCCATATCCATCCTGACCCAAAGGACCCACACCTGTTCCTGGAACCCTGGCCAGGACAACGAGGCCCATTTTCTGAAACCACAAGCCCAGGTGGGCAGATTGGCTGACCTGACTGGCCTGCCCTTTGGATGTGTGCCTGGGTTGAGGTCTATATAAACCCCCTCAAGTGCCTGCAGCTGTACCTGATGCTGTCTTTCTGCTTAGATCTTGCAGGGTTGGCTTGATAAGAGAGAGTGAGGGCCCATAGTGTTTCGGGGGATTGGGTCTGTGTTGGGCTCTGCTGGACCTTCTGCAGGAGGTGCTAAGCTGTCACTTCCTAAGGATGGGCTGTGTCACCTGTTCCTGCTGTTGGAAATCTTCTCAGGCAGAAATGAGGAAGCAAGAAAACAGGCAATGGGAGCAGCACAGGAGGGGTAACTCAGGTAGGAAAGTGCAAAGCTTCCAGATCACCCAGGCCAGGACCATTCTGCCTGACCTACAGGAGCCACGTCAGTAAGCATGCTGTCGCTGGAGTGGCTCCACTTTTCTCCAGCCTGTGAGGTCTTTGCACATATTCAAGTGTTTTATCTATGAAGGGTGGATGAGGTTCAGGAATGGCTAGCCTGGGGGTCAGCCAGCATTTACTTAGAGATGACTCCGTGTAGTCTCCCAGCTTCCCACTGAGGTCCCTCCTTGGGAGGGGAGGGGGTGGGGTATGTGCAAGGGCTGCTGGCTGGCTACACATGAGTAAGTCCCCATCCCTGACCATCTTCAGAATTGCTCATCCCTGAAGCAAGTGCCCTAATTGGGCTTTCACCTGTGCAACTGGTGGCTTCTTAATTAGCAATGTGGCCATTGATGTTAAATGTCCTCCATCAAGACTGAGATGTTACACCACATGTACTGGTGTAAGAACCCGGGGAGGCGTGTGCACCCAGTACCCCTAGGCACAGGCTTCAGACTTGACCCCTCAACATTCTGGAGCCCAGCCACATGCTTTAGCATTTCTGAGGGTCCAGAGCTGATTTTAAGGGTTCTGTAATCCACCCTTCATCTGCTTTAATGAGACCCACATTTTTAGGATCCTACAGAGCAGGGTCTGTGTGGCTGCTCTGTGGCTTCTCTAACATGATCACATGCTGGGTGGTTTAAAACAACAGGAGTTCATCCTCTCTCAGTCCTGGAGACCAGACACCGGAAATCAAGGTGGCACAGGGCTGAGGTCCCTCCAGAGGCTCCAGGACAGGATCATTCCTGCCTTTTCCAACTTCAGGGGCTCCAGGGGTCCCTGGGCTTGTGGCCCCCTCCCTCCCATCTCTGCCTCTGCCTTTAAGAGGCTTCCCCTTTGTGTCCTCTTTCGTCTCTTTGAAGGAGTCTGTCAGTTGGATTGAAGGTCACCCTAACCCTAGATGACCTTACCTTGCTATCCTTAACTACATCTACAAAGACTTTTTTCCCAGATACGGCCCTGTTCTGGGGGGACACATCTTTGGTGGCCACCATTTACCCCATTCTCTCTCTGTCAAATAACCCTCATTTTAGGAGATCACCACATGCCCATAAAGACGGGCACAGAGAGCGGCCACACACATGGAGAGAATGAGGCCCTTGGAGTCACCTGGAACGGATGAAGACCTGGCTTCATCAGGTGAGGGGAATCACAGGGAGGAGAGGAGGATGGTCTTGTTTAGGCTTCAAAAAGACCACGTTGGGGTGGGATGTGAGATGCATAATGGGGGCGGGGAGCTTCATCAGGGCCTGAGGGGGAGGTTAGGCTTGGGCCAGGGCCATGTGTATAGAGGGGACTTAGTGTGGGGGTTGGTAATACACCCAGAAGGAAGAGCTCACAGTCACTGGGGCACAAGGACCTGGGAACCTGGGAGGGCTTCATCTTTCTGAACCTGAAGAGGAAACGTTAAAATTTTACATCACCTCCTGCTCCTTCTGCCTCTGTAACTCAGCTTGCTCCTTGCAAAGTCTGGATCATGTAGGTCACGCAATCTCAGAAAGTGGGGACTTAGAATACTCGGAGCTGGAGCTTATCTCCCTTGTCCTTGCCCTGGCCCCTGCAAACCTTCTTGATCATGCCTATTCATGATAATGAGGAGCCCGCCCCCCTGACACTCTCCTCACCCCAGGGGGAACTCCCCACTCTGCTGGAGCACCTGGCTGTTGGTGGCCACTGACAGCACTCTGGTCTCCTCAGGACCCAGCTTCAGGATACTCTGAGGTTCAGGTCAGGCAGATGGAATCTGGTCTTCTCAGAACCCACTGGGGCTTCAGTTTGGGGGCATTGTGGGGTTTAGTTCAGGTTGATGGAATCTGGTCTCCTCAGGACCTGCTGGGTGTTCAGCTTTGGGACATTGTGGGGTTCAGTTCAGGCTGACAGGAGATGGGTCACCACAAGACCCATGTGGTTTCAGCTTTGGGGCATTGTGGGGTTCAATTCAGGCTGATAGAATTTGATCTCCTCAGGACCTTATGGGGGTTCAGCTTTGTGACATTGTGGGGTTCAGTTCAGGCTGACAGGAGATGGGTCACCACAGGATCCATTGTATTTTGGCTTTGGGGCATTATGGGGTTTAGTTTTGGCTGATGGAATCTAGTTTCCTCAGGACCCATGATCTCCTCAGAACCCATTGGTGCTTCAGCTTTGGGACATTGTGGGGTTCAGTTGAGTCTGACGGGAGTCTGGTTTCCTCAAGATTCCTGCAACGATGTGCTGCTGAAAGAAAAAGTGAGGAAAATTGGGAAGAAGCTTCTGTGTGTGGCTGTTGCTGAAAGTCTGTCTTAAGAGGACCCAAGACTGTTAGGGCTTGATGTGGAAAGTTGTGGGATTTTAGTCAGTTTTTGTCTGTAGTATAAGATGGTGTCCTATATTGTTCCTTGGTGTGTGGTTTCCATTTTTCCCAGCACGGTTTATTGAGGGGGGTGGGGGGGACTGTCCTTTCCCGCGTATATATTTTTAGTTCCTTTCTTGTAAATTAATTACCATGCACCTGTAGGTTTACTTCTGAGCTCTCTTGACTATTTCTGTGCCAATTCCACACGTCTTCTAGTGACTTTAGGTACATACTCTAGATTGAAGTCAGGGATAGACATGCCACCAGCCTGTTCTGCTTTCTCAGGATCCCTTTGGCTCTTCTGGTTCCTTTGTGGCTCCACACAGATGTAAAGATTGCTTTTGTTTCTGTGAAAAATGTCATTGAAATGTTGGCAGTGATTGCATGAATGTGTACGTTGCTTTGTTTAGAATGGATATTTTAATGGTATTTTCACCCATAAGCATGGGATATCTTTTTACTTGTATCCATTTAGTTTCTTTGATCATTGTCTTGTAGTTTTTAGCTTTCAGGTCTTTCAAGTCCTTGGTTAGATTTCTAGTTATGTGGGGGAGGGGATGCAATTGTAAAAGGAATTATTTTCTTAATTTCTCTTTCTGATAGTTCATTATTAGTGTAGAGAATCACAAATGATCTTGCAGTTCTGCTGACTTTCTTTTTTCTTTTTTTTGGCCCCACAGCTCGACATGTTGGATCTTAGTTCTCTGACCGAGGATCAAACCTGTACCCCCTGCAGTGGAAGTGCAGTCTTAACTACTGGACTGCCAGGCAAGTCTGTGAATTCGCTTTTTAGTTCTGACAGTTGCTTTGGTGTAGTGTTATGTGGAAAACTAGAATTAAGACATCTAATAGTTTCAGTTCCATCTGGTCATCCACAGCACCCAGGGCATGGTGTCTACTAATATACTCTTCCTATGGTGCCTTTTAATACCATGTGGACTAGTACAAGGCAATTAGCATCAAACTACTTTAGCTGAATTTAGTTAGGTTAACTCTTGGCCTCTATTGCAATGTTCGATGTCATCTCTGATTTTCTGGCATGTGACTTACATGGCTGTATTGAAAAGTAACTTACTTTCTAGTAAAATTTCAAACGTGTCTACTTTAAATAGTGGTACAAAGTTTTCTACATTCACACCAAATACCGCAATGTGTTTTACCCAAAACATGGTCACTTTCCCAGGGAACCAGCCCACAACCCCAAAATGGGGGATAATTATGGTTTCCACATTACAATCCTATCCATAGAACCAGTTCAACTTTCATCAGCTGCCCAAGATTTGTGCAACTGTCTTTCTTCATTCTAATGCAGTTTTCTTTTTCTGGAGCCATCACTGGGGCTTTCCCTCATGTTAAAAACCTTCATGGATTTAAAGTGACAAGATGACTATGATCTGGGTGGCTTTTCAGTGTGGTTTCTTTCACTGAGAATGTTTTTAGTGCTTTTCCATGTTGTGCCATGTGTCATTTTTTTCACTGTGCTTACAAACATATAACAACATTTATTATTTGAGTCATTTGAAGTATGAACTTCTATAGCATTAACTGCACTCTCATTGTAAAAATTTCCCCACCATTCATCTCCAGAATCTTTCCCTTTTCCTGAAGTGACACTGTAACCATTAAATACTCATAACCCCCAATCCCTGGCCATCTTACTCTACTTGGAATTTGTCTTATATGGATATCTCATACTAGTGGAATCATAGAACATTTTTCCTTTTGTGTCAGGCTTGTTTCACTTCACCTAATGACTTGAAGTTTCATCTACATTATAGCATGTATGAGTTATCTTGTTTTTAAAGGTTGAATCAGATCCCACTGTGTATATACTACATCGTGCCTATCCAGTCATCTGTTGAACACTTGTGCTGCTGCCACCTTTTGGTTACTATGAATAATGCTGCTATGAATATGGGGTTTGAATATCTGTTTCAGTATTTGGTTTTAAATATCTTGAGTGTATAACCTGGACCGGAAATGATGGATTCTATGTTAACTCTGTGTTTAAGTTTTTGTAAAGCCCCCTACTATTTTCTGAAGCTGTGGCATTATTTTACTATATTCCTTTATATGGCAGAGTAATGCATCTCATGCCCTATTTGCTCTTCCATTCACTTGTTGGTGGACATTTTCATTGTTTTTAACTTGGATTATCAAGAACACTGCTGCTGTAAATATTGGTGTACAAGTATATATTTGAGCACCTCTTTTAAATTCTTTGGATGTATATCTAGGAGTGGAGTTACCAAAACATATGATATTTCAGTTCAGTCACTCACTCATGTCCGGCTCTTTGTGACCCCGTGGACTGCAGCCCACCAGGCTCCCCTATCCATCACCAACTCCCAGAGCTTGCTCAAACTCATGACTATCGAGTTGGTGATGCCATCAACCATCTCATCCTCTGTTATCCCCTTCTGCTCCTGCCTTCAATCTTTCCCAGCATCAGGGTCTTTTCCAATGAGTCAGTTCTTCACATTAGGTGGCCAAAGTATTGCAGTTTCAGCTTCAGCATCAGTCCTTCCAATGAATATTCAGGGTTGATTTCCCTTAGGATTGACTTGTTGGATCTCCTTGCAGTCCAAGTGATGCTCAAGAGTCTTCTCCAACACCACAGTTCCAAAGCATCACTTCTTCGGTGCTCAGTTTTCTTTGTAGTCCAGCTGTAACGTCTATACATGACTATTGGAACAACCATAGCTTTGAGTACATGGACCTTTGTTGGTAATGTCTCTGCTTTTTAATATGCTGTCTAGGTTGGTCATAACTTTTATTCCAAGGAGCAGGTGTCTTTTAATTTCATGGCTGCAGTCACCATCTTCAGTGATTTTTGAGCCCCCCCCCCCACAATAAATTCTGTCACCATTTCCATTGTTTTCCTATCTATTTGCCATGAAGTGATGGGGCCAGATGCCATGATCTTAGTTTTCTGAATACTGATTTTTAAGCCAACTTTTTCACTCTCCTCTTTCACTTTCATCAAGAGACTCTTTAGTTCTTCTTTGCTTTCTGCCATAAGAGTGGTGTCCTCTGTGTATCTGAAATTATTGATATTTCTCCTGGCAATTTTGATTCCAGCTTGTGCCTCATCCAGACCCGGGATTTCACATGATATACTCTGCATATAAGTTAAATAAGCAGGGTGCTGTACTCCTTTCCTGATTTGGAACCTGTCCATTGTTCCATGTCTAGTTCTAATTGTTGCTTCTTCACCTGCATACAGATTTCTCAGGAGGCAGGTAAGGCAGTCTGGTATTCCCATACCTTTCAGAATTTTCCACAGTTTGTGGTGATCTGCAGAGTCAAAGGCTTTGGCATTGTTAACAAAGCAGAAGTAAATATTTTTCTGGATGTTTTTCTCTCTTGCTCTTTCAGTGATCCAACGGGTGTTGGCAATTTGATCTCTGGTCCCTCTGTCTTTTCTAAATCCAGCTTGAACATCTAGAAATTCATGGTTCACTTACTGTTGAAGCCTGGCTTGGAGAAATTTGATCATTACTTTGTTAACATGTGAGATGAGTGCAACTGTGTGGCAGTTGGAACATTCTTTGGCTTTGCCTTTCTTTGGGATTGGAATGAAAACTGACCTTTTCCAGTCCTGTGGCCACTACTGAGTGATATAATTACATTTTTATGTTTTCGAGAAAATGCTTGTTTTGGACACATTGATTGCACCATTTTACCTCTCCACAAGTAAAGTTTTGAGTTTCAATTTCGTACATTTTCGCCAACATTTGTTATTTGTCTTTATTGTTGATTTTCCTCACGTCCATCCTGAGTGCCTTATTAAGGAGGAAGTCATAATGCAGGACCCACATTTGAGGAGAGGAGAGTTAGCTTCATATACTTGATGGACAGCTGAGTCTGTATCAATTATTTAGAATCTTTCTGCGTGAGATTTTTATTCAACATTACTCATAAAAGCTAATTTTTACTTTTTACCAGTTTGGACACCTGAAAATTATTTTAAACTTTTGGGAGCTTCCCTGGTGGCTCAACCTGTAAAAGCATATGCTTGCAATGCAGGATACCTGGGTTCAATCCCTGGGTGGGGAAGATCCCCTGGAGAAGGAAATGGCAACCCACTCCAGTACTCTTGCCTGGAAAATTTCATGAATGGAGGCGCCTCATAGCTTACAGTCCATGGGGTTGCAAAGAGTCAGACACGACTGAGCAACTTCACTTTCACTTTCTTTTGGCTATAATCCAGCCAATTAGACTGCTTAGTTCATTCTAGCTTTGGCTATTGAGAGCTTTTTCCATACTCTCCTGCTTTTATTTTACATAATTCAGCTTTTATGGGGCTTTTTGGTCCTTCTTTCTCACATTTTAAGATTATGCTGCTTTACATATTTATTGTCTCAGTCCTAGTATCAGACACATATTTAAAGTGTCCTTGTCCCTTTTTGTTAGAGCATATTAATAAAAACTTGTATGTGGGAACTTAATAATCTCAGCAGACAATGCATGGAAATACACATGCATGTATCCAGACTATGCATACAGACGGTTATGAAGATTTTCACATGGAGTTATATGTTTCTGCATTAGGCTAAAGATAGTTTATAATGATGTCTCCAACCTGATCTCTTGTGACACAGGTATTATAACCTTCTCCTTTTGTCTGCCTGTAACTTCCCACTCCAATGGTAAGAAACCTGGCTTCCACTACTCATCACTTATCAAATTCAGGGCTTGCTCCATCAATAACTGATATGGTAGTTTCAGTCCTGTTAGCTACAAACCCCCGTGGAAAGAACTTACAGAGCCCATTGTTTATGTATGGTACATTTGCCTTTGGCCTGCAGATTCCATTCATTTACACAGTGAACTTAGGTCAGATAATTTTGTCCTAAGAGTGAGAGTGGCCTTTTAAAATTTTTCTTCTTCCTTTTAAATCTTTTGGCTGTGCCGCGTCATGTGGGGTTTTAGGTCCCTGACCAGGAATTGAACCCATATTTCCTGCACTGGCAACGTGGAGTCTTAACCACTGGGCCCCTAGGGAAGTCTGAAGCTTTTCATTTATTTCTCAATCTGTTATATTCTTTGTTAAATTCTGCATTCCAGTCTTTAGCACTCCATACCATAAATAAATAAATGTGAATAGGTAATAAATTACTTGTGTTCTGAAAACAGAAATCTATGTGCTTAGACAAATGCATAGTGGCAGGTATTCCTCACTAAAGTACCATGTGAAATATTTCAACCATATATTCCATAAACTCTTTATCATGTCTGTTTTACCTTTGCTAGAATGTCTTATACGATCATACAGTGTGTAGCACTTGAGGCTGGATTCCCTCACTCAGTAATGTAAGTGTTAGATTCATGCTTTCCTTTATTTTTATTTTAAATTGGTCTGTGGTTCATTCCTCTATATCTCTGAATGCTATTTTATTGCATTAGATGAGAGGAAAGATAATTTTCCCCCTAGTCTCAATGTTCTTCACTGAGATGTTCATAATGAAAGGAAGATGGATTGGAGAAAAACAATCAGAAGTTTAATATATGACATGCATACCTCCTATATAGTTGAAAGATACCTGGGAAAACTGTCACTTTCTGAAATGGTCCAAGACTTTACCTTAAATGCTATCATCAGCTAAGAATGAAAGAAGGAGGTTAAGGAATGGAAGAAGCTATTTAAGGGAGATTATTAGGTGAAGCACAGTAAACAAAGACATGGTGGTATGCAGATTAACTTCCAGGTCCATTCCATAGACCTTCTTGATATTTAGTCAAGTCATTTAGTGATATCAAGTCAGTCTTGATACTTAGTCCATTCTTGATATTTAGCCATCCTCTATTTCCTGGTCCAGACAGGGACACGTCCTTAAAGATGGAGATATCCTTAACAAATGTAAATCTACTTCATAAAATGGAATTTCGACTTGGTTTTCAAAGATCCTCCTGGGGCGGCTGTTTGTTTTTTTCTTTTGTTTTGTTTTGTTTTTTTTAATTAATCAGTCCAAAATAACCCTTTTGTCAAATGTGCATATTTTGGGTGTGCTTTTTGTGGTCCCCTTGAAATGTGCATTCAGGGGAGGAGTGTCACCCTGGAGACTGTTGATATGTGACCCCATGGACAGGGACTGGGTTGGTCACCCTGAAGAATGTGGATATGTGACCCCAGGGGAATGGTCAGAAGGAATTCACCCTGGAGACTGTGGAATTGTGAGCCCAGTTGCAAGGCTTGGGAAGGGGTCACCGTGGAGACTGTGGATGTGTGACTCCAGATACAGTGTCTGGGAGGGATCACCCAGGGGACTGTAGATATGTGATCCTAGATATAGGGTTTGGGAGAATGTCACCCTGCAGACTGTGGACATGTGACCCCAGGTGCATGGTCCAGTGTGTTGTGATCACCCTGGAGATTGTGGAAGCGTGACCACAGGTACTGGGTCTGGGAAGTGGCGTCATCCTGGAGATGTGCACATGTGATTACAGACACAGGATATTTCAGGTGGAGTCACCTTGGAAACTGGAGGAGTGACCCCAGGTGCAGGGTCTGGGGTGAGGTTCAGTGACGTCAGGACTCTTGTCTTGTTGGGAGAGACACATCAGGATTCTCCTCGAGATGTTGCAATGCAATACGGACGCCTCTCAAGGTGAGGGGGGAGACCAAGTTTGCCTTTGCAGTTGCCAGAGCAATACTGTGACTCCTGTCAGTTTTCAAGAGGAGACAGGTTTCATCTCCTTTTGAAGCATTGAACTCCACGTGCCTCTCGTGTTGTCAAAGGGATGTGAGGCCTCCTGTCAAAATGAGGCGGGGAACTAGGGCATTCTCTAGGGTCTCCACAGGGGATTCAGACGTCCCTTCCTCTTATGAGATGAAAGACGAACCTGCATTCAAGTCACTGCAGGGAAATCCGGCCTTATTTCAAACCAGGGCATCTTGGTGTCCATTCCACGTGAGGCAGCAAACTCAGGGTCCCTCTCACATATCTATAGCTGAGAGAAGCCTCCTCTTTAGGTGTTGTTTAAACCTGGCATTCCTCTTGAGTCAAAGCCAGGAAATCAGGTCTCATCTCGAGATGATTTTAGGTACACGGAGCTGTTTTCTAGTTGTTGTGCTGAACAGGGTGTTCCTCTATACTTAGGACAGTGTTTTCGGGGAATCTCTGGAGTTGCCTAAAGGAAGTCAAGCCACATGTCGTGTTTGATGGGGAACGCCAGATGGCTCTGGAGCCAATGAAGGGGAATCTGGCCTCATCTTGAGTTGATTTGGAGTACACGGAGTGCTTTCATGTTGCTGCGGGGACCTCAGGGTCCCTCTAGACTTGTATCAGTGTTCTTGGGGACTCTCTAGAGTTCCATCAAGGACGTCAAGGCTCCTTTCATGTTTGATGGGGAACACGGACTTGCTCTGCACTCAATGCAGGGGAATCTGATCTCATCTCTCATCGAGTGGGAAGTCTCATGGTTTTTCTCGAGTTGCGGAGGGAACCTGGGGTATATTCTCGAGTGACGACAGGGATGGACTCTTAAAACTCCTGTTTGTTCAATGATGTCAGGACGCCTGTCTAGTTGTGAGGGTCACCACGGGATTCTCCTCGAAACTTGGTTGGACAATAGGGATGCCTCTCGAGATGAGTAGGGAAACCCACTGTCACTTTCAAGTTGTTACAGGAATACTGGGATTCCTGTCAATTTTCAAGAGGAGTCAGTCATCGTCTACTTTTGAAGAATAGAACTCCGTGTTCCTCTCGAGTTGTCAAAGGAATGTGAGACCTCCTGTGGAAATGAGGTGGGGAACTAGGGCTTTCTCTAGGGTCTCCACAGGGGATTCAGACATCCCTTCATCTTTTGAGATGAAAGACAAGCCTGCATTCATGTCACTGCAGGGAAATCCGGCCTTATGTCGAGTCACGGCATCTCGGTGTCCATTCCACTTGAGGCAGCAAACTCAGGGTCCCTCTCACGTACCTATAGCTGAGAGAAGCTTCCCCGTGAGGGGGTTCTGGAAAGTTGGCATTCCTCTTGATTCGAAGCCAGGGAATCAACTCTCATCTCGAGATGATTTGAGGTACACGGAGCTGTTTTCTAATTGCTGTGCTGAACGTGGTGTTCCTCTATACTTAGGACAGTGTTTTCAGGGAATCTCTGGAGTTGCCTAAAGGAAGTCAAGCCACTTGTCGTGTTTGATGGGGAACGCCGGATGGCTCTGGAGCCAATGTAGTGTAATCTGGCCTCATCTCACGTTGATTTGCAGTACACTGAGCACTTTCGTGTTGCTGCGGTGACCTCAGGGTCACTCTAGACTTGTATCAGTGTTCTTGGGGACTCTCTGGAGTTCCATCAAGGAAGTCAAGGCTCCTTTCATGTTTGATGGTGCACATGGAATTGCTCTGCATGCAATGCAGGGGAATTTGATCTCATCTCTCTTCGAGTGGAAAGTCTCATGGACTTTCTCGCGTTGCGGAAGGAACCTGGGTTATATTCTCGAGTGACGAAGGGGATGGCCCCTCATAACGCGTGTTTGTTCAGCGACATCAGGCCTCCAGTCTCGTTGCGAGGGACAACTCGAGATTCACTTCGAGACTTGGCAAGTCAATAAGGAGGACACCTCTCGAGGTGAGGCGGGAGACCCAGTGTCCTTTCAAGTTGCCACAGGGATACTGGGATTCCTGTCAATTTCAAGAGGACTCAGTCATCATCTACTTTTGAAGCATTGAATTCCGCTTTCCATTCGTGTTGTCAAAGGGATGTGAGGCCACATGTCAAGATGAGGTGGGGAAATAGGGCTTTCTATAGGGTCTTCAAGGGGATTCTGGAATCCCTTCATCTGATGAGATGAAAGACGAGCCTGCACTCAAGTCACTGCAGGGAATTCCGGCCTTATTTCGAGTCAGGGCATCTCGGTGTCCATTCCACTTGAGGCAGCAAACTGAGGGTCCCTCTCACATACCTAGAGCTGAGAAAAGCCTCCGCTTGAGCTGCTGTGGAAAGTGGGCATTCCTCTTGATTCGAAGCCAGGAAATCAGCTCTCATCTCGAAATGATTTGGGGTACACGGAGCTTTTCTCGAGTTGCTGTGCTGAACTTGGTGTTCTTCTATACTTGGGACGGTGTTCTCGGGGAATCTCTGGAGTTGCCTAAAAGAAGTCAAGCCACTTGTCCTGCTTGATGTGGAATGCTGGATTGCTCTAGAGCCAATGCAGGGAAATCAGGCCTCACCTCAAGTTGATTTGAGGTAAACGGGGATATTTCGTGTTGCTGCGTTGACCTCAGGGTCCCACTAGACATGTGACAGAGTTATTGGGGACTATGTGGAGTTTCATCTAGGAAGTCAAGGCTCCTTTCGTGTTTGATGGGGAACACCGACTTACTTTGCATGCAATGCAGGGGAATCAGGCCTCGTCTCACGGCGAGGGGGAATTCTCATGGTTTTCTCGAGTTGTGGCGGGAAACTGGGTTATATTCTCGAGTTACAGCTGGGATGGCCCTTCAAAACTTGTGTTGGTTCAGTGATATCAGGACTCCTGTCTAGTTGTGAGGGACACATCGAGATTCTCCTCGAAGCTTGGCAGGGCAATAGGGACGCCTCTCAATGTGAGAGGGGCAACCCAAGGTCCTTTCCAGTTGCCACAGGAATTTTGGGATTCCTATCAATTTTCAAGAGGAGGGAGCGATACTCCCCTTTTGAAGCATTTAAATCCACGTGCCTCTCGAGTTTCAAAAGGATGTGAGGCCTCCTGTTGAGATGAGCCGGGGAACTAGGGCTGTCTCTAGGGTCTCCACAGGGGATTCAGACATCCCTTCATCTTGTTTGATGAAAGACGAGCCTGCATTCAAGTCACTCCAGGGAATTCCGGCCTTATTATGAGTCAGGGCATCTCGGTGTTCATTCCACTTGAGGCAGCAAACTCAGGGTCCCTCTCACATACATATACCTGACAGAAGCCTCCTCGTCAGGTGCTTGTGTAAAGTTGACATCCCTCTTGAGTCAAAGCCAGGGAATCAGCTCTCATCTCGAGATGATTTGGGGTACACAGAGCTTTTCTCGAGTTTCTGTGCTGAACTTGGTGTTCCTCTAGTCTTGAGATGGTAGTCTCGGGTAATCTCTGGAGTAGCCTAACGGAAATCAAGCCACTTTGTGTGTCTGATGGGGAACGAGTGATGTCTCTGGAGACAATGCAGGGGAATCAGGTCTCATCTCGAGTTGATTTGAAGTACACGGTGCACTTTCATGTTGCTGCAGGGGACCTCAGGGTCTCTCTAGACTTGTGACAGTGTTCCTGGGGACTCTCTGGAGTTCCATCAAGGAAGTCAAGGCTCCTTTCGTGTTTGATGGGGAACACGGACTTGCTCTGAATGCAGTCCAGAGGAATTGGGCCTCATCTTGAGTTGATTTGGAGTACACGGAGCCCTTTCATGTTGCTGCGGGGACCTCAGGGTCCCTGTAGACTTCTGACAGTGTTCTTGGGGTCTCTCTGGAGGTCCTTCAAAGAAGTCAAGTCTCCTTTCCTTTTGATTGGGAACAGGGACTTAACCTGCATACATTGCATGGGAACTGGGCCTCATCTCGCGGTGAGGAGAAAGTCTCATTGTTTTTCTGGAGTTGTGGAGGGAACCTGGTTATGTTCTAGAGTTACGGCGGGGATGGTCCTTCAAAACTCATGTTTGTTCAGCGATGTGTGAACTCCTGTCTAGTTGCGAGGGACACCTTGAGATTCTCCTCAAGGCTTGGCAGGACAATAGTGACGCCTCTCGAGGTGACGGGGGAGACCCAGTGTCCTTTCAAGTTGCAACAGACATACTGGGATTCCTGTCAATTTTCAAGAGGACTCAGTCATCGTCTCCTTATGAAGCATTGAATTCCGCATTCGACTCGTGTTGTCAAAGGGATGTAAGGTCACCTGTCGAGATGAGGTGGGGAAATAGGGCTTTGTCTAGGGTCTCCACAGGGGATTCAGACATCACTTCATCTTTTGAGATGAAAGACAAGCCTGCATTCAAGTCACTGCAGGGAAATCCAGCCTTATGTCGAGTCAGGGAATCTCGGTGTCCATTCCACTTGTGGCAGCAAATTCAGGGTCCCTCTCACATACCTATAGTTGAGAAAAGCATCCGCTTGAGCTGCTTGTGGAAAGTTGGCATTCCTCTTGAGTCGAAGCCAGGGAATCAGCTCTCATCTCGAAATGTTTTGGGGTACACGGAGCTTTTCTCGAGTTGCTGTGCTGAACTTGGTGTTCCTCTAGACTGGTGGCGGTATTCTCATAGAGTCTCTGGAGTTGCCTAAAAGAAGTCAAGCGACTTGTGCTCTTTGATGAGGAATGCAGGATTGTTCTGGAGCCAATGCAGGGAAATCAGGCTTCATCTCGAGTTGATTTGTGGTACACGGGGCTCTGTCGTGTTGCTGCATTGATCTCAGGGTCCCTCTAGACTTCTGACAGAGTTCTTGGGGACTATGGAGAGTTTCATCTAGGAAGTCAAGGCTCCTTTCGTGTTTGATGGGGAACACGGACTTGCTCTGCATGCAGTGCAGGGGAATCGGGCCTCATCTCACGGTGAGGGGAAAGTCTCATTGTTTTTCTGGAGCTGTGGTGTGGAACCTGGGTTATATTCTCGAGTTACGGCAGAGTTGGCCCTTCAAAACTCGTGTTTGTTCAGCGACGTCAGGACTCCTGTCTAGTTCCGAGGGATACCTTGGGATTCTTCTCGAGGCTTGGCAGGACAATTGGGATGCCTCTCGAAGTGAGGCGGGACACCAGGTTTCCCTTTGTAGTTGCCAGAGCCATACTGTGACTCCTGTCAGTTTTCAAGAGGAGTCAGGCTTCGTCTCCTTTTGAAGCATTGAACTCCGCTTGCCTCTCATGTTGTCAAAGGGATGTGAGGCCTCCTGTCGAGATGAGGCTGGGAACTAGCGTATTCTCTAGGGTCTCCACAGGGGATTCAAACATCCCTTCATCTGTGAGATGAAAGACAATCCTGCATTCAAATCACTGCAGGGACATCCGGCCTTATTTCAGGTCAGGGCATCTAGGTGTCCATTCCACTTGAGGCAGCAAACTCAGGGTCCCACTCACGTACCTATAGCTGAGAGAAGCCTCCTCTTTAGGTGTTGTTTAAAGCTGGCATTCCTCTTGAGTCAAAGCCAGGGAATCAAGTCTCATCTCGAGATGATTTGAGGTACACGGAGCTGTTTTCTAGTTGCTGTGCTAAACGTGGTGTTCCTCTATGCTCAGGACGTTGTTCTCGGGGAATCTCTGGAGTTGCTTTAAGGAAGTCAAGTCACTTGTCATGTTTGATGGGGAACGCCGGATGGCTCTGGAGCCAATGAAAGGGAATCTGGACTCATCTCGAGTTGATTTGGGGTACACCGAACTATTTCATGTTGCTGCGGTGACCTCAGGGTTCCTCTAGACATTTATCAGTGTTCTTGGGGACTCTCTGGAGTTCCATCAAGGAAGTCAAGGCTCCTTTCATGTTTGATGGGGAACACGGAATTGCTCTTCACTCAGTGCAGGGGAATCTGATCTCATCTCTCATCGAGCGGGAAGTCTCATGGATTTTCTCGAGTTGTGGAGGGAACCTGGGTTATATTCTCAAGTGACGATGGGGATGGCCCGTCAAAACTCATGTTTTTTCAGCTACGTCAGGACTCCTGTCTAGTTGTGATGGACAACTCGGGATTGTCCTCGAGTCTTGGCAGGGCAATAGGGATGCCTCTCGAGGTGAGGCGGGAGACCCAGTGTCCTTTCAAGTTGCCACACGGATACTGGGACTTCTGTCAATTTTCAAGAGGACTCAATCATTGTCTACTTTTGAAGCACTGAACTCCATGTTCTACTCGTGTTGTCAAAGGGATGTGAGGCCTCCTGTCGAGATGAGGCGGGGAACTAGGGCTTTCTCTAGGGTCTTCATAGGGGATTCAGATATGCCTTCATCTTTTGAGATGAAGGATGAGCCGGCATTCAAGTCACTGCAGGGAATTCCGGCCTTATTTCGAGTCAGGGCATCTCGGTGTCCATTCCACTTGAAGCAGCAAACTCAGGGTGCCTCTCACATACCAAGAGCTGAGAAAAGCCTCCACTTGAGCTGCTTGTGGAAAGTTGGCATTGCTCTTGTTTCAAAGCCAGGGAATCTGCTCTCATCTCGAAATGATTTGGGCTACACGGAGCTTTTCTCGAGTTGCTGTGCTGAACTTGGTGTTGCTCTAGACTTGGGATGCTGTTCTCGGGGAATCTTGGAGTTGCCCAAAAGAAGTCAAGCCACTTGTGCTCTTTGATGAGGAATGCAGGATTGCTCTGGAGCCAGTGCAGGGGAATCGGGCCTCATCTCGAGTTGATTTGTGGTACACGGTGCTCTTTCCTATTGTTGCACTGACCTCAGGGTCCCTCTAGACTTCTGACACAGTTCTTGGGGACTATGTGGAGTTTCATCTAGGAAGTCAAGGCTCCTTTCGTTTTTGATGGGGAACATGGACTTGCTCTGCATGCAATGCAGGCGAATCGGGCCTCATCTCATGGCAAGGGGGAATTCTCACGGTTTTCTTGAGCTGTGGCGGGAACCTGAGTTATGTTCTCAAGTTATGGTTGGGATGGCCCTTCAAACTCGTGTTGATTCAGTGACATTAGTACTCCTGTCTAGCTGCAAGGGACAACTCGGGATTCTATTCGAGGCTTGGTAGGGCAATAAGGATGCCTCTCGAGGTGAGGGGGGAGACCCAGGGTCCATTCCAGTTGCCACAGTTATTTGGGGATTCCTATCAATTTTCAAGAGGAGGCAGCCATGCTCTCCTTTTGAAGCATTTAAATCCATGTGCCTCTGGAGGTTTCTAAAGACTGTGAGTCCTCCTGTCGAGATGAGCCGGGGAACTAGGGTTTTCTCTAGGGTCTCCACAGGGGATTCAGACATCACTTCATCATGTGTGATGAAAGACGAGCCTGCATTAAAGTCACTGCAGGGAAATCCAACCTTATTTCGAGTCATGGCATCTGGGTAACCATTCCACTTGATGCAGCAAACTCAGGGTCCCTCTCACATACCTAGAGCTGAAAGAAGCCTCCTCTTGAGGGGCTTGTGGAAAGTTGGCATTCCTCTTGAGTCGAAGCCAGGGAATCAGCTCTCATCTCGAGATGATTTGGGGTACACGGAACTTTTCTCGAGTTGCTGTGCTGAACTTGGTATTCCTCTTGTCTTGAGACGGTATTCTCAGGTAATCTCTGGAGTTGCCTAAAGGAAGTCAAGCCACTTGTTGTGTTTGATGGGGAATGAGTGATGGCTCTGGAGCTAATGCAGGGGAATCGGGCCTCATCTCGAGTTGATTTGAAGCACACAGTGCACTTTCATGTTGCTGTGGGGTTCTCAAGGTCCCTCTAGACTTTTCAAAGTGTTCCTGGGGACTCTCTGGATTTCCATCAAGGAAGTCAAGGCTCCTTTCGTGTTTTATGGGGAACACAGACTTGCTTTGCATGCAGTGCATGGGAAGCGGGCCTCATCTCGAGTTGATTTCAAGTACACAGTGCATTTTCATGTTGCTGCGGGGACCTCAGGGACCCTCGAAACTTGTGACAGTGTTCCTGGGGACTCTCTGGATTTCCATCAGGGAAGTCAAAGCTCCTTTCGTGTTTGATGGGGAACACAGGCTTGCTCTGAACGCAGTGCAGGGGAATCGGGCCTCATCTCGAGTTGTTTTGGAGTACACAGAGCCTTTACATGTTGCTCTGTGTTCCTCTCGAGTTGTCAAAGGGATGTGAGGCCTTCTTTTAAGATGAGGCTGGGAACTAGGGTATTCTCTAGGGTCTCCACAGGGGATTCAGACATCCCTTCATCTTGTGAGATGAGAGATGAGCCTGCATTCAAGCCACTGCAGGGACACCTGGCCTTATTTTGAGTCAGGGCTTCTCAGTGTCCATGCCACTTGAGGCATCAAACTCAGGGTCCCTCTCACATACCTATAGCTGAGAGAAGCCTCCTCTTTAGGTGTTGTTTAAAGCTGGCTTTCCTCTTGAGTCAAAGCCAGGGAATCAGCGCTCATCTCGAGATGATTTGAGATACACAGAGATGTTTTCTAGTTGCTGTGCTGAACGTGGTGTTCCTCTATACTTAGGACGGTGTTCTCGGGTAAACTCTGGAGTTGCCTAAAGGAAGACAAGCCACTTGTCGTGTTTGATGGGGAATGCTGGATGGCTCTGGAGACCATGCAGGGGAATCAGGCCTCACCTCGTGTTGATTTGAAGTACACGGAGCGCTTTCGTGTTGCTGTGGGGAACTCAGTGTCCCTCTATACCAGTGACAGTGTTCCTGGGGACTCTTTGGAGTTCCATCAAGGAAGTCAAGGCTCCTTTCGTGTTCATGGGGAACAGGGAATTGCTCTGCCTGCAGTGCAGGGGATTCAGGCCTCATCTCACGGCCAGGTGAAAGCCTCATGGTTTTTCTCGAGTTGCGGCAAGAACCTGGGTTATGTTTTCTAGTTACGACGAGGATGGACCTTCAAAACTTGTGTTGGATCAGCAACGTCAAGATTCCTCTCTAGTTGCGAGGGACACCTCGGAATTCTCCTCGAGGCTTGCATGGGCAATAGGGATGCCTCTCGAAGTGAGGCGAGAGACCCAGGGTTCCTGTCCAGTTGCCACAGGGATATCGTGATTCCTATCAATTTTGAAAAGGAGTCAGGCTTCGTCTCCTTTTGAAGCATTGAACGTCGAATGCCTCTCGAGTTTTCAAAGGGAAGTCAGGCCTCATGTCGAGATAAGGCAGGGAACTAGTGCTTTCTCTAGGGTCTCCACAAGGGATTCAGACATCCCTTCTTTATGTGAGATGAAAGATGAGCCTGCATTCAAGTCAATGCAGGAAAATCCGGCCTTATTTTGAATCAGGGCATCTCGATGTCCATTCCACTTGAAGCAGCAAAATCAGGTTCCCTTTCACATACATATAGCTGAGAGAAGCCTCCTCTTGAGTTGCTTGTGGAACGTTGGCATTCCTCTTGAGTCCAATCCAGGGAATCAGCTCTCATCTTGAGATGATTTGTGGTACACGGAGCTTTTGTCGAGTTGCTGTGCTGAACTTGGTGTTCCTCTAGATATGGGACGGTGCTCTCGGTTAATCTCTGGGGTTGCTAAAAGAAGTCAAGCTACTTGATCTGTTTGATGGGGAATGCACGATGGCTCTGGAGCCAATGGAGGGGAATCTGGCCTCATGTCAAGTTGATTTGTAGTACACGAAGCTCTTATGTGTTGCTGTGGTGGCCTCAGCACCTCTAGACTTGTGAGGTGCTGAAGTCCCCAGTCTTCTTGGGGACTATGTGGAATTTCATCTAGGAAGTCAAGGCTCCTTTAGTGTTTGATGGGGAACTCAGATGTGGTCTGCATGCAATGCAGGGGAATCACACCTCATCTCGAGTCGATTTGGGGTACACGATGCTCTTTTGTGTTGCTGCGGGGACCTCAGGGTCCCACTAGACTTGTGATAGTGTTCTTGGGGACTTTCTGGAGGTCCATCAAGGAAGTCAAGGCTCCTTTTGTGTTTAATGAGGAACACAGACTTGCTCTGCACGCAGCATTGCAATCGGGCTTCATCTCGCAGCGATGGGGAAGTCTCATGGTTTTTCTTGAGTTTCAGCGGGAATCTGGGGTATGTTCTCGTATTACGGCGGGGATGGCCTTTCAAAACTCATGTTGGTTCAGCGACTTCAGGACTCATGTCTAATTGCCAGGGATACCTCGGGATTCTCCTTGAGGCTTGGCAGGGCAATAGGGACGCCTCTCGAGGTGAGACAGGAGACCCAGACTTCCTTCGCAGTTGCCAGAGGGATATTGGGATCCCTATCAATTTTCAAGGTGAGTCAGGCGTCGTCTCCTTTTGACGCCTTGAACTCTGCACTCCTCTCGAGTTGTCAAAGGGATGTGTGGCCTCCTGTCGAGATGAGTCGGGGAACAAGGGCTTTCTTTAGGGTCTCCACGGGGGATTCAGATATCTCTTCATCTTGTGAGATGAAAGACGAGCCTGCATTCACGTCACTGCAGGGAAATCTGGCCTTTTTTCGAGTCTGGGAATCTCATTGTACATTCCACTTGAGGCAGCAAGCTCAGGGTCCCACTATGATACTTATAGCTGAGAGAAGCCTCCTCTTGAGGTGCTTGTGGAAAGTTGGAATTCCCTTTGAGTCGAGTTCAGCGAATCAGCTCTCATCTCGAGATGATTTGGGGTACATGGAGCTTTTCTCGAGTTGCTCTGCAGAACTTGGTGTTCCTCTGGACTTGGAATGATGTTCTCGTGGAATCTCTGGAGTTGCGTAAAGGAGGTCAAGCCACATGTTCTATTTGATGGGGAACGTGTGATGGCTCTGGACCCAATTCAGGTGAATTGGGCCTCATCTCGAGTTGATTTGGGGTACACGAGCTCTTTCATGTTGCTGCGGAGTCCGCAGGGTCCCTCTAGCTTTGTAACAGTGTTCTTGGGGACTCTCTGGAGTTCCATCAAGGAAGTCAAAACTCTTTTCAAGTATGATGGGGAACACACACATGCTCTGCATGCAATGCAGGGGAATCAGACCTCATCTCACGGCGAGGGGGATGTCTCATGGTTTTTCTCGAGTTGCGGTGGGAACCTGGGGTATGTTCTTGAGTTGCGGTGGGGATGGACCTTCAAAACTTGTGTTGGGTCAGCGACGTCAGGACACCTGTCTAGTTGCGAGGGACACCTCGGGATTCTCCTCGGGGCTTGGGAGGGCAATAGGGAAGTCTCTCGAGGTAAAGTGGAGACCCAGGGTCCCTTTCCAGTTGCCACAGAGATATTGAGATTCCTATCAATTTTCAAGAGGAGGCAGGCATCATCTACTTTTGAGGCATTGAACTCCACGTGCCTCTCAAAGTTTCAAAGGGATGTGAGGCCTCCTGTCGAGATGAGGCAGGGAACTTGGGCTTTCTCTAGGGTATCCACAGGGGATTTAGACATCCCTTCTTCTTGTGAGATGATAGACGAGACTGCATTCAAGTCACTGCAGGGAAATCCGGCCTTATTTCGAGTAAGGGCATTTCGGTGTCCATTCCACACGAGGCAGCAAACTCAGGATCCCTCTCACATACCTATAGCTCAGAGTAGCCTCCTCTTGAGGTGCTTGTGGAAAGTTTCCATTCCTCCTGTGTCATAACTCTCATCTCGAAATGTTTTGGGGTACACGGAGCTTTTGTCGAGTTGCTGTGCTGAACTTGGTGTTCCTCTAGATATGGGACGGTGCTCTCGGTGAATCTCTGTGGTTGCCTAAAGGAAGTCAGGCTATTTGCCCTGTTTAATGGGGAATGAGGGATGTCTCTGGAGTCAATGCAGGGGAATTGGGTCTCATCTAGGGTTGATTTGAGTTAAACGAGTTCTTTCGTGCTGCTGCTGTCACTTCAGGGTCCCTGCAGAACTGTGACAGTGTTCTTGGGGACTATGTGGAGTTTCATCTAGGAAGTCAAGGCTCTTTTCGTGTTTGATGGGGAACATGGACTTGCTCTGCATGCAGTGCAGGGGAATCAGGCCTCATCTCGAGTTGATTTGGAGTACATGGAGCGCTTTCATGTTGTTTCGGGGACCTCAGGGTCCCTCTAGACTTGTGAAAGTGTTCCTGGGGACTCTCTGGAGTGCCATCAAGGAAGTCAAGGCTCCTTTCCTGTTTGATGGGGAACACGGACTTGCTCTGCATGCAGTGCAGGGGAATCGGGCCTCATCTCGTGGCGAGGGGAAAGTGTCATTGTTTTTCTCGAGTTGCGGTGGGAACCTGGATTATGTTCTCGTGTTATGACGAGGATGGCCCTTCAAAACTCGGGTTGGATCAGTGATGTCAGGACTCCTGTCTAGTTGCGAGGGACACCTCGGGATTCTCCTCGGGGCTTGGGAGGGCAATAGGGACGCCTCTCAAGGTGAGAGGGGAAACCCAGGTTCCATTTGCAGTGGCCACAGGAATTTTGGGATTCCTATCATTTTTCAAGAAGAGTCAGCCATCGTCTCCTTTTGAAGCATTTAACTCCGTGTGCCTCTCGAGTTTTCACAGGGATGTGAGGTCTCATGTTGGGATGAGGCCAGGAACTAGGGCTTTCTCTAGGGTCACCACAGGGGATTCAGACATCCCTTCATCTCGTGAGATGAAAGACGAGCCTGCATTCAAGTCACTGCAGGGAAATCCAGCCTTATTTTGAGTCAGGACATCTCGGTGTCCATTTCACTTGAGGCCACAAACTCAGGGCCCATCTCACATACATATAACTGAGAGAAGCCTCCTCTTGAGGTACTTGTGGACAGTTGGCATTCCTCTTGAGTTGAATCCAGGGAAGCAGCTCTCAACTCGAGATGATTTGGGGGTACAGGGAGCTTTTCTCGAGTTGCAGTGCTGAACTTTGTGTTCCTTTAGATATTGGACGGTACTCTTGGTGAATCACTGGAGTTGCCTAAAGGAAGTCAAGCCACTTGTCATGTTTGATGGGGAATGCGAGATGGCTCTGGAGCCAATGCAGGGCAATCGCGCCTCATCTCGAGTTGATTTCATTTACACGAATTCTTTTGTTTTGCTGCGGTGACCTCAGGGTCCCTCTCGACCTCTGGCAGTGTTCTTGGGGACTATGTGGAGTTTCATCTAGGAAGTGAAGCCTCCTTTCATGTTTGATGGGGAACACGGATTTGCTCTGCACTCAGTGCAGGGGAATCGGGCCTCACCTCGCGGCCAGGGGGAAGTCTCATGGTTTATGTTGAGTTGCGGCTGGGACCTAGGGTATGTTCTTGGGTTACGGCGAGGATGGCCCTTCAAAACCCGTGTTGGTTGAGCGGCGACAGGACTCCTGTCTAGTTTGGAAGGACACCTCGGGATTCTCCTCGAGGCTTGGCAGGGCAATAGGGATGCCTCTCGAGGTGAGGTGTTGACCCAGCTTCCCTTTGCAGTTGCCACAGGGATATTGCTATTCCTATCAATTTTCAAGAGGTGTTAGGCATCGTCTCCTTTTGAAGCATTGAACTCCGTGTTCCTCTCGAGTTGTCAAAGGGATGTAAGGCCTCCTGTCGAGATGAGGTGGGGAACTAGGGCTTTCTTTAGGGTCTCCACAGGGGATTCAGACATCTCTTCATCTTGTGAGATGAAAGACGAGCCTGCATTCAAGTCACTGCAGGGAAATCCAGCCTTATTTCGAGTCAGGGCATCTCGGTGTCCATTCCACTTGAGGTAGCAAACTCAGGGTCCCTCTTACATACCTAGAGCTGAGAAAAGCCTCCGCTTGAGCTGCTTGTGGAAAGTTGGCATTCCTCTTGAGTCGAAGCCAGGGAATCAGCTCTCATCTCGAATGTTTTGGGGTACACGGAGCTTTTCTCGAGTTGCTGTGCTGAACTTGGTGTTCCTCTAGACTTGGGACGGTGCTCTCAGGAAATCTCTGGAGTTGCCTAAGGGAAGTCAAGCCACTTGTCTAGTTTGATGAGGAAAGCGGGATTGCTCTGGAGCCAGTGCAGGGGAATCGGGTCTCATCTCGAGTTGATCTGGGTACTCGGAGCACTTTCGTGTTGCTGCGGGGACCTCAGTGTCCCTCTACACTTGCGACAGTGTTCTTGGGGACTCTCTGGAGTTCCATCACGGAAGTCAAGGCTCATATCCTGTTTTATGGGGAACACGGAATTGCTTTACATGTGATGCAGTGGAATTGGGCCTCATCTCACGGTGAGGGTGAATTCTCCTGGGTTTTCTTGAGTTGTGGTGGGGACCTGGGGTATCTTCTCGAGTTACGGCGGGAATGACCCTTCAAAACTCATGTTGTTCAGTGACGTCAGGACTCCTGCCTAGATGTTAGGGACACCTCGGTATTCTCATCGAGGCTTGATAGGGCAATAGGGACCCCTCTCAAGGTGAGGCGAGAGACCCAGGGTTCCTGTCCAGTTGCCACAGGGATATTGGGATTCCTATCAATTTTCAAGAGGAGTCAGGAATCGTCTCCTTTTGAGGCATTGACCTCTGCGTGACTCTCGAGTTTTGAAAGGAGTGTGAGGCCTCCTGTTGAGATGATACGTGGAACTAGGGCTTTCTCTAGGGTCTCCACAGGGGATTCAGACATCCCTTCATCTCGTGAGATGAAAGACGAGCTTGCATTCAGGTCACTGCAGGGAAATCCGGCCTTATCTCGAGTCACGGCATCTCGGTGTCCATTCCACTTGAGGCAGCAAACTCAGGGTCCCTCTCACATACCTATAGCTGAGAGAAGCCTCCTCTTGAGGTGCTTGTGGAAAGTTGGCATTCCTCTTGAGTCAAAGCCAGAGAATCAGCTCTCATCTCGAGATGATTTGCTGTACTCGGAGCTTCTCTCTAGTTGCTGTGCTGAACTCGTGTTCCTCTAGTCTTGGGATGGTGTTCTCGCGGAATCTCTGGAGTTGCCTAAAGGAAGGCAAGCCACTTGCTGTGTTTGCAGGGGAACGCCTGCTAGCTCTGGAGCCATTGCAGGGGAATCAGGCCTCATCTCGAGTTGATTTGTGGTACATGGAGCTCTTTTGTGTGATTGCGGTGACCTCAGGTCCCTCTAGACTTGCGACAGTGTTCTTGGGGCCTCTCTGGAGTTCCATCAAGGAAATCAAGGCTCCTTTCTTGTTTGATGGGGAACACGGAATTGGTCTTCACGGAATGCTGGGGAATTGGGGTTCATCTCGTAGCGAGGGGGAAGCCTCATGGTTTTTCTCGAGTTGCAGTGGGCACCTGAGGTATATTCTCCAGTTGATTTTTGGCTGCACCAGACCACTGAGGAAGTTACCTTTTGACTATCCTTGATGACTGTTGTTAAATCCATCAAATTCTTTACATTTAATAGTGGAAACAAATGTGGTTAATGTAAGTTTGAAGTCAAGAATGCCAAATTAATTTGCCTCTCTATCCCTGTGTTCCCCTTCACAGCTAAAATTTTCACCAGAGCACTGGAGAATTCTTTGCTAAATATATATTCCACAAAATGTTATTCTTATGAAATTTTAAAATCTTTAATCAATAACTTTGGTAAATGGTGGACTGAATTAAAAAAAACTAAAATATTCACCTATGCAGCATTTCCTATGTTTATTTAATCATGCAAGTCTTCTTTCTCTTCTCTCTCTCTCTCTCTTTTTTTTTTTTTTTTGCAGGTCTTCTATCTTCAAATGAGCATCTTGGGGTTTAGTGTTCCCCCAAACACCCTATAAAGAGCTACCCTAAGCCAACTTTTAAAGCACAGTTATAAGGTTCTTTTTGGTAGATTCATGTAGCATTTATTAATTAGATTGGATGAAGACTAACGATGCCTTCTTAACCTTGCCACCATGTTATAAGGAAAGCAAGTCTGGCACATAACTATGAAACATTTACTAAACAGAAATTCATTATTAATAAAACATGCATGCATGCTAAGTTGCTTCAGTTGTGTCCGACTCTTTGCAACTACGGACTGTAGCCCACCAGGTTCATCTGTTTATAGGATTCTCCAGGCAAGAATACTGGAGTGGGTTGCCACACCCTCCTCGATCTTCCTGACCCAGAAATCCAATCAGCACCTCTTACATCACCTGCATTGGCAGGTGGGTTCTTTACCACTAGTGCCACCTGGCAAGCCCACAATAATAAAACATAAGGTAAATCTCAATAAAATTCAGATCTCTGCTCTTTTAAATGCACTGATCACAGCCTGCATGAAAGATTCACTCAAGGCAGAACAATACAGGCAGATTTAGGTTCAACTTTTGGACTCAACATCTTTTAGAGATCAAGCCTCAAGTACCATCCCTAAGGTTACTGGCTACACAGTTTGCTAGATTTTATTTCCTGCTCAAAGAATAGAAGGGGTTGTCTTAAAATATTTCTGCCACATCAAAAGGCTTGAATAACACTTGTTTCACCAATGACAGTAAAATGAATTAGCACAATTTTATGTCACCTTTTCTATACTGAACCCAGGTCTCCCACTTTGCAGGTGGATACATTTGTTTGTGAAAATAATGTTTGTCAAACATTTGTGTGAGAATACATTTGTTTATTCACTCTCCTGTTGATAAATATTTGTTTATTCATCTCCTATTGATGAATGTGATTCACTCTCCTATTGATGAACATGGAGATTGTTTGCACTTTGGGCTATTATGAAAAAAGTTGATATGAACATTCTTAGACACATGTTTTGGATCTCTATGTTTTAATTTCTCTAGGGTAAATACCTAGGACTGTAATTGCTAGGCCATATGATAAGTCTATGTTTAACATTATTAAAGCATTGCCTGGTTTCAAAAATAGTCATAATTTTTTTACTTCTGCCATTAGTGTATGAGAGTTCCAGGCGCTCCCCCTCTTTGCCAGTAAATATCAACATTTTATCGAGTCTACTTTATTATTATTATTTTCTCTCTGTCTTTCTCTATATATCTCATCCCCACTCTTTCAGAGAAAGTTGCAGATATGACACCACTTTACCCCTAATGTTTTGAAGTGTGTTTCTTAAAAAAACTTTTATATGACCACAGTACTATTATTAAAGTCAGGAAATTAATATTGATACAATACTGTTATCTAACTTAGAGATTTTATTCAGAATTCACCAACTTTGCCCATAAGGGCCTATTTTGCAAAAGAAAATCTGATATTATGTGTCATTTAATTATAATAGCCTTTTGATTCTTAACAGAGTGATTTGTATTAGTTTTTACATTAGAAGCAAATGGCCCTGTGATCTTAATCTCTTTTTAGGCATTATGATCTCCATTTTTATCTTTATTTTTATTTATTTATTTAATCTTTATTTTTAATAAGTTAACTAATTATTTACATAAAGCAATACATTCACATGGCTCAAAATTTTAAAAGCATGAAGTATTCAAAGGGAAAAATCTTTTTTCTACTCTACTCTCAGGTTCCCAATTTGGAGACTCCCCAAATAGAAATTTGTAATCGACCCCTAATTGACTATGTATACTTTTTTTTTTACACAAATCTGCTGACTATTGTTTGCCAAACACTTGAGATGGAGGAATTCATTTTCTTTTAAAGCAATGAGGTAATCTGGCAATGATGAGAAAAAGGATTGCTGTAAAGCTACTTCCTCTTTCAAATTAAATTGATCTTAGTCAGATTAAGAAGCTACTTACTACTACCTGTCTCCTTACTTCTCTATCTCCCCCCGCAGGGGACTGTGTCACCAGGACCTAATGCTGAAGCTTGTCACAGGTGAGGGACTTTGTGCAGAGAAAAGAAATAAAAAACTTGATCCACCCAGATGGCTCAAGAAATCCAGATCATCTCTGCCTTTCTCCTCTTGTTCTTATGTTACTTGGGAGAAAGATTCTAGAGGACAGAACTACACAAGGACCGTGTCTAATTTCTGGAGGAAGACCTTCCTTAAGACTCTGGGCTAGGACCCTCTCGGGTCAGTGACAGTGATTCAGGCAAGATTTGCCTTATATTCTGAGAATGGTAACGTGGAAATGGTAAAATAGTCAAGTGTCACAGGCACTGGCAGTGAAGACCCAGGTGTGCAGATGAGTCTTGTCACTTGCCCCTGGGTATGGCTGTTATATTTTCCAAATACAACATATAACCTGAAAGAAACTTTCCCAAATAAGTGAATTTATTTATATTAAAATTTCCAGTAGGATAACCATAATATATAGCTATTTGCAGGTTGTTTATTCATTATTGGAAATCTTCTTACTCTCTTATGACCTACTTGCATTAAAAAAAAAAAATGGCTCTACTAGTTTTTTCTTTTTTTCTTTTTTTAAAGATTATAGTGTAGAAAATTTCACACACAAAAAATAGAACACAAATCTCCATATTCTCTTATCCTCCAGCTCCAAGTTTTCAGCTCAAGGACAAGCTTTTTCTATTTCTGCTCGACCCACCTCACCCCCCAACCCTTCATACAGATGGTTGAAGCAAATCCTAAACCAAAGCAAAGCAAATCATCTTATACCATCATTTCATCCATAAATGTTTCAGCATGTTTTCTTAAAAGGCAGTGAGTCTTTTAAAAAAATAATTTAAATTCCTTTATCATTATCCACGATTCCTTAATATTATCAAAGATCTAGTGTTCATATTTCCTTGATTGCCATAATATATAATTGAGCTTCTTTGTTTAAATCAGGGTTCTTGGCTGATGTATCACTTAAGATTCTCTGATCTTTATCTTCCTACTCAGTCTCTCTTTTGAGGAGGGTATTTATATTGAAATATAGTTGATTTACTCCCCTGGTGGTTCAGCAGTAAAGAATCCGCCTACAATGCAGGAGACACGGGAGGCTTGGGTTCAATCCCTGGGTCGGGAAGATCCCCTGGAGGAGGGCAGGGCAACCCACTCCAGTATTCTTGCCTGGAGAGTCCCATGGAAAGAAGAGCTGGTGTTCTGTAGTCCATAGGGTGGCAAAGAGTCAGACGCGATGGAAGAGACTGAGTATGCATGAGCACATAGCTGATTTATAATGTTACATTTGTTTCAGTTATACAATACAGTGAATCAGTATTTTTACAGATTATACTTCATTTTATTATGAAATAATGACTATTTTTTCTGTGCTGTACAATACATCCTTGGGGTTTATTTACTTCATACATAGTAGTTTTTTAATTTCAATTTTTTAAATTCTGAAAGTATGATAACACATTTACAGGAGACTTGGAAAATACACTGTATATTACAATTATTTTTTAAGGAGATAAATTAAGATTTTTAGTTGGAGTTTTAGTATCAAACTCTCAAAAATTAATAGAATGAATATGTAGAGAAATAGAATGATATACTAGACCTGAAAAACACTATGAACCAATTCAATATAATTAAGATTTATACAATTTTTACACAACAGTAGGACACAAATTCTATTCAAGTTCCCATAGACTGTAAATTGGGAGACTCTGGAACTTATCCAAGGACATAAAACAACGTGCAAAAATTTCATGGTCTTAAAGGTATTGAAATCACACAGGGTCTGTTCTCTTATCACAGTGGAATTACGTTAGAAACCAACATAAAAAGATATTTGAAAATAACCCACATCTTTTCAAGTGCAATGTGACATTTACTAAGAGAGTTACTCAGTCTCTCTCTATTTTCTTGATAAAGGATATAAATCGGAAAATATTTCTTAAAGTTAACCTTTACTGTAGGTAAGCTGCAGTTGCAGGTATGGTGCAAATTCAAACTGAAATAGTATTTAAAAGCATCCATTGGCAGAGTTCTCTAATTTACCATGGCAGATTTGAACTATAATAACTGAATAAGGTAAATCTATTACTTTGCAGACAAAGTATAAATATGTATGTTACACCAGATTACATTAAAATGTCTGTTAGTTTATTTTTCATTACCATTCCTGCTGTCAGTTCCACTTTCTCATTCACCTTAGTTATAGCTTAGTACTTAAAGTATTGAGTGGTCAAAGTTCAAACTTTAGGAGGAATGAAATGGCATTTCTTGGTCTCAAATTCTAATTATGCACCACAGGCTGAATTGTAGCTCTTTTCTCTCAAAATGTGTAGGTTTTCTGTTGATAAATTGGCATCTGTATTAGGGTGCAACCTTAGGGTAACTGACTGCTTACTTTTTAAGTTTTATTAAACGCATATAGTGTGTTTGTATTTGCTGCATAATTGAGAAGTTTCATTTTTGCCCAAGTATTTTTTATTTTAAAGCTTTTTAGGAATTTGAAATCTTTCATCTTTGGAAAGAAATCTCAAGTTAATATTAAATCTTATTTTCAGTGGTTGAGTACTCAGATCCTGACTGAGGTGGTTTATTTGTAATACACTCTTTGTATCCTTAGGATCCTTAATTTAAAGTATACTGTATTTAATATTTTTAAAACACACAGTGTTTTAAAATACAATGTAATGTTAACTTTTTAATTAACTTCAGTTTTTGGAGTCCTGTATTATTAACTTTAGGTCAGTAGTATAATTTTATACACTATAGAGATTTTGTTGTGTCCTAGCTTTGTATTTTAATGCTTGCTGCGTTCAGTGTAAATGTTTCCTTATTGTTTTGTTTTTACCATGAAGATCAGAATTTGTGAGAAAGAGTTAGATGCAAAGGTTAATTGAGCACCTATAAATTTGGCTGTTTAATTAAAATTCAGTTCCTCAGTAAACAGTAGTCACATTTTAGATGCTTAGTAGCTTCAGGTGGCAGTGGCTACTGTATTGGACAGCACAAATACAAGAAGAAAATGGCTCTGTCACTGCAGAAAGGTCTTTTGAATAGTGCTGCTTTGCAGTGAGTTAGGTTCTGTCTAGACTCTGGGAATACAGAGATAAACATGACTGACAAGGCAAACACTTAGCTCCTGGTGGGGTTGAGAGATGGCAAACAAATAGCTGATGTCCATCATGTCATCATTAGGAAGAAAGATGAAAGTGGGTAAGAGAGAAGATGTAATGAAACAGTGTGCGGGGAGGTACCTGTTAACTAGGTGGTCAGGAAATGCCTTCTTAATATTTGCATGTCAGTGAATGAAGAGAAGGAGCAAGTCTTGTGAAGACCTGTAGGAAGACCCTTCTAGGCACAGGGAACAGCAAGTGCAAAACCCTGAAGTGAGAACAGATTGGACATACTTGAGGAATGGCAGCAAGGCATGTGCAAGTGAGGTCCTGGGAGAATGGTGGGTGATGAGGGGGGACATGACGGACAGTAGCCACATCATGTGGTACCTTGTGGTCTGTGGTAAAGACTTAGAATTTTAACCTGAGTGTGGTGAAAAGACATTGGAGGGTTTTGAGCAGAGGAGTGGCATGATCTAAATTATGTTTATTTAACTTTAATATGCCAGATTTACAAATAAAACAGTTAAAAACCCCCATGCCCTCATTCTCCAACTCTAGCAAAATGGGCCCAACTGAGATCATTGATCCCATGGATGACCTGTCCTTCCTTTATATATATTATCTCCTTTATCCTTCCCTGTAATATTGTGAAGTAGGATTTGTGTTTTAAAAGATCACCCTGGCTGCCGTGTAGAGAGTTAAGTTTAGGGGGGCAAGAGGAAAAGCATGAGGGCCTTTGGGAGCCTGAGACAGCAGTCTTAAGTGAGAGGTGATGGTGGCTTGGAGTCGAACGGCAGGTGGTGGTTGAAGTGACGAGAAGCAGCCAGATTCTGGTGAAACCAGCAGGAATGCTGGTGTATGTAGTTAAGGAAAGAGGAGCAGGGGTGATGCCTGTACTGTGGTCCAGATGATGATGTGACTGCCCATAGGAGAGTTCAGTTTATTCATGTTAAGTTTAAGATACCTAGTAGAAGTCCAGAGGTTGTCAAGGACACATTTTTAGGTTAAGAAAAAGAGGAAAACCCAGTGAAGGTAACTAAGGAGATATGCTGCAATAGCTAGCTGTTGATTTATGGTCTGAGTTTGGCCTCCAGGTTTGCTAGAGCTGGAGCTAGCTATTGTAGTGTCTCATGTCCCATATCCCAAGCAACCCCTCAGCCACTGGCAGACTGGAATGATTGGTCCTCTGGATAGTAGGGAATCAGTGTTTCAGGTAGGAGAACATGATACATTAAAGAATACTGCTGAAGAATTTAGACAAACACATTGATTTGTGAAGGTATTAAATGTCTTTAATGAGCAATAGAATTTCTAGAGAATATAGTTACTCTTAAATGGAACACTAAGTAGAAGATTTTCTTGTATACTTTATAAATATTGCATTAGTAGTTCAAAATCAGAATTTTATTAAATTTTACTTTCTCCCTTTTTTTCTCATTTTCAGTAGATGAAATGCATGTAAAAATGAAAGCACCAAAAAGAACTGTGGGTGAAAGTTGGATGGCCTAACAGTTTATTCAGATTTTAAGATTTATTTACATATTATATCATTAGCAAAAGGTGTGTTATAAGGGTAAATTTGTAAGTGAATATTGACAAGTTGTTAAGTTTCTGCTTAAAGTCTTATTTGCTATTTTAAGTTATTGTTTCTTACAGATTTTCTAATCTGTGCTTATTTTACTAGGAGTCATGACTTTGAAAGAATTACCTTACTGATTTCAAACACCATTTTAGGAGTAATTTTCCATATGCCTTAAAAGAAATAACCAAGCAAAAAAAGGAAAGGGACAAATAAAAGATATTGTCATTCTCATCCACTGTTTAACCTGACATTTTCAGAAAACAGTCTCACACTGAACTTTGTACACTGCAAGTAGTTGTTATCTAGACTGTGAAGTAAAGGTAAAAGCTGTAGTATCTGATCTTAAACAAGTCACTTTAAGCCCTGGACTTCCAATTTTACTTAGTTTTTATTTTTATTTTTAATCTGTGAAGTGAATGTTTTGTGCTAAATGAGTGTCAGTTATCAAAATTGTATAGATAAGAATTTAATAAAAATTTGCTTAGAGTGGATAGTTTGTTTGTGAGAGGCACTGTGTAATTACTGAATCTTTGAGAGCATAACATCACTAGTTTCTGCTCTCATTTATATACACAAGGAAGCGTAATGTAACTGTTATCAGTATCCTGATGGAAGAGGGATAATTGAAGAAAAGCAGTTCTCTTTTTTAAAATAAGTGAAAAGAACAAATTATGGATGAAGTTTCACTGGAAAAGTGTAAGCCTGGAAGTTATTTGAAATGTTTACCTGAAGTAAGAGCAGATAAACGTAAAAACAAATTACCAAATAAAACTTGACAAGCAGATACAGATACTCAAGGTGCAATTCCCCAAATGAGCAAACGCTTGAACAGATTTTAAAGTCTTTGTCAGAAGGTTCTTAAACTTATCAAAAGGAAGAAACTACTTGGAGAATCAGTGAGGCTCTTTGGGCAGAGTTCAGAGGATATGCTCAGAAGTGATAAGTATGTTGTAGGCAGAGAAACTTCATTCACTGAAGTTTTTTGGTCTCTCACTGTAAGTAAAGTATTATGACAGATAATTAGATGCCCTAAGGTATATTCTTTGATCTCTTAAGTGATTCATAAATTGCAAAAATCAATACAAAATCTTAAAATTGATAAAAATGTGTGTCAGACTCTAGTCATGAGATGGAAATCATACCAGTGATTTTCACAGAGAATTTAATACAACCGGTTGTTAACTAGGCATTTCCACTTAATAGTGGAAAGACAAAAGGGAACAGCAAGGTCTTGTTGGAAGCCACCACTGCCTCCTGACCGGAGAGCAAAGAGAAGAGGCAAGTGGCTGGAAAGAAAGGCTGCAGCCCAAACTCAGGCCTCGAGGAAGGGGTTTGCACTCAGCTGGGACTAATGTCTTTGGGATCAGGAGAGGGGCCCAGTGGGGTAAGGGTACAGGGCTCAGCGAAGAGGGTTCTGCTGGCTGGCGCTGGTGTTCTAGGGGCACGGTGATACTGGTTCTGTGTCAGGAAGATACAGACTGGAACCAACTCTGGCTGCTAGAATGAACTGCTGCTGGCCTGAAGAGTGGTTGGGTTGCACTGGTGGCAAAAGGAAGCAAAAAATAGGACTAGGAAGCAAACAGAAAGTGCCGCATTTTCCTCCTCCAGCTTTCTGGTCTCAAGTACCCCTTGACTTCCAGGTGGCTCAGTGGTGGAGAGCCCTCCTGCCAGTGCAGGGACAGATTTCAATCCCTGGGTTGGTAAGATCTGCTGGAGAAGGAAATGACTATCCATTCCAGTATTCTTGCCTAGAATATCCCATGGAAAGAGGAGCCTGGCGGGCTGTAGTCCACGGGGTTGCTGAAGAGTCTGACACAGCTTAGTGACTAAACAATCACAAGCACTTTATTGGCAGAGCCTAACAAGAAGCAAACTGTAAAGGAGAAAATGTGACTCACCCCCAGGATCACAAAGTAAGTGCGTGGAAGGGTAGTTTTAAGGCTGAGAAACAAAAGCTCAATAACTTGCAGGAAGAAAAATGAATCTACATCTTTCACACAAGGCATATTTAAGTGTCATTAGAACTTTATAGTCAAGAAATGCTATAGGAATTAATAGGAGAAGACAGATCCTTGTTAGGATAAACAGACAAGGCAGTGTTGGAGAGTAGTGTTTTAATGTGAATGTGATTTTAGCAGGCAGAAGTGAAGTGAGGGATGATTGCAGTAATGGAAGGAGATATTATAGGGTATGAGAAAGCTATAAAATTGCATAATGGAGGACATGGGACAGACCTGGATCAAATTGGTTTCTACTGATGACTAACTTTAATGCTGAAAGTCATTTTTTGTCTCTGACTCTCATTTCTCTTTCATCCTTGATCCTTTAGGCATTGAAGACTATTATTGGTTGGATCAAAACCATGTTTTAGGACCATTAATTTAGAGTTTCTGGAGTTGGAGGTGACAGAGAATCAAATATGGAGATACTTTCTTGAGCAAGTAAGTTGTTACTTGCTCCAGATACAGTTTTCTTATTAACACAGAAGTTTTTAATCAGGTCCATGGATAAGGTTGAGAATATCCTTCAATGCGTGAATATAATTACATGAGATTTTTATGTTGTCAAGGAAGAGGTTTCAGGTGTAATTTTCATCAAAATGAGATTAAATAAAAGGATGTTTGGAATTTGGTAGACCATTAAATGTAAGTAAACTACTCAAGAGCATATGGGTGTACTGTCATTATTCACTTTATTGGGCACTTAATATGTTGAAGGCACTTAGGAAAAAGAATGTAGGGTAATAAAAGTATATCAGTATAGTAGGGAGCTGGTCCTGCTCTTTCATGGGGGGCATAGGTCCTAGGGAGGGCTGCCTGCCTAGGTAGTGATTTGTGCTAAGATATAGAAGGTAAAAAAGGAGTTAACGATGAAGACACTGAGGTGGTGAAATTGTGGCATTTTTAACAAAAGTGGATTGACAGTATTACCATAAATTTCCCTAGTGATTTGTTTTGAGGGTCCGCAGGCTGCTCTTGAACTTCCATAAGGAAGCGTGTTGAATATTTCTCAGATAGCCTTTGGAGGCTATCTATTAAATTCACAGATTCAAGTTAAAGGAGCCAATGTGGCCTAAGCTGGTGGTCTTCAATTTTGACCTGATGTCTAGATTTTTTTTAATCTTGGGTTGAACTGTGGAGTTACAAAAGATATTATTTTCATTGTGGTAAGATGTCCATAGCATAAAAATTAGCATTTTAACCATTTTTAAAGTGTACTGATTGGTGGCATTAAGTACATTTCACATTTTTCATGTTACCAGTCTGAAACTCAGTACACATTAAATAACAGCTTCCTATGCTCTTCTCCCTCCAGGTACTGGGAACTGCTATTGCATTTTTCCCCTTTATTAATTTGACTGTTCTGGTACCATGTATCAGTAGAAACTGAAAATACTGTTTTATGTCTGGCTTAACTTCACTTAGCATGATATCTTTAAGGTTTATTCATGTTGTGGCACTACTAGCATTTCATTCCTTTTTTTTTTTTTAATGGAGTTCATTTTTTAGAGCAATTTTAGATTCGTATTAAAATTGAACAGAAAGTACGGAGTCCTCATACACTACTCCTACCCCCATGGATGCACAGCCTCCCTCACGTCAGTGTCCCACACCAGAGTTGTGTATCTGTTGTAAAATACAAACCTCAGTGATACATCATTTACACTGGAGTCCTTGGTTTATGTGAGGGGTCACTCTTCTTGTTGTACAGTCTGAGTTTTGTGTAAAGACATAGTGGTATGACCATAGTCATACGTGGTATTTTCACTGATCCAGAAGCAAGTTGCCCTCCAAATACACATTCTGCATCTATGGATTCAGAAAGCCACAATCCATACACATGATACACCATCTGCAGTTGGTTGAATATGTGGAGGCAGAACGGTATGGAGGGTTAACAGTATTCTTCACCACTATGCATTCACAGTTTAAAAGAACATGCCAGTTTCACTTAAAATTGTTCTTAATTAAGTAAAAAATTACTAATCTTATTAAGTCACAATCCTTGAAAACACGTAATTTTAATATTCTGTGTGGTGAAATGGAAAGTGTGCCTGAAGTATTTTGGCTGCATGCCAAAGAATGATGGTTGTCTCGAGGAAATGCACTTGTCATTCTGTTTGTATTTTCTGCAATGGACATGATTTTAATTTAAATGACTAACTATGCTTATTCAGACTTGGGTATTTGTAGATATTTTCTCAGAAATGAAAAAAATAAGCCTATCAGTTTCAGGAAAATAGTGTCTGTGCTAGAGATAAAATTTGAACTTTCAAGCAAAAATTAATATTTTTGGAGAACTTGTATCCACCATCTGAGTTTTATCTGTATATTCTATTTTTTTGCTCTTCATTTTTTTCATCTCTCTTCATTAGGCTTATTTAGAAGCTGCTAGAGGATTTACACACACACACACAAATACATACATATATATATATATATATATATATATATATATATATAATATAAAATGAAGGAGAATATATGTATTCTCCTTTATTTCCAAGGACTGTTTTAACAGAGCACAGTGCTTGAGCTTGGCAGTTTTCTTGTTTGAGCGTACTGACCGTACTGACTGCAACGCTTCGCTCTGTTGGTTCCCACTGCTGTTAGGAAGTCAGCTATGAGTCTGAACTGTTGCTACTTTATAAAAGTTACTTCGCTCCCCACCCCCCCACCTCCCCCATAAGACTTTGCTCCTTGTCTTTTATTTTCTGCTGTTTGACAATGATGTATCCAGGTGTGGTTTTCTTTTTTATTGATTTTCCTTGGAATTCAGTGAGCTTCTTAAATCTGAGATCTTGAGTGAAGTGTCTAAACACATCTGAAAAATTCTCATCTTTAAAATATTAATGCCATTTTTCTCCTTCCCTTTAAAGACTAATTGATTGTATATAAGACCCACTTACTGAATTTTTTGTTTCTCTTTGTCTCATTCAAACATACATTTGTTGAATTTGTTTTATTTTTATTTTTCAGTTCTAGAGTTTCTGTCCAGTTATTCCAGCACTGTTTGCAGAAAAAGACTCTTGTTTCTCTTTTGGATTGCTTCGGCTCCTTTGTCTGAAATCATCAGTTGACTGTACTTGTAGGCCTGTCTTGGGGCTCTTCCACTGACCTATGTTTGTCTGTTCGTTCACCAGTTCTGTGCTGTCTTGATTACTGTAGTACAGTAAGCCTTGAAATCGAGTGGTGTGAGTCCTCCAACATTGTTCCGCTTTGGTCTTGTGTTGGGTAGTCTAGTGTTTGCCTTTGTGTGTAAACTTCAGAAATCATTTTGTTGATAACTATAAAGTAACTGGCTGGGGTTTTGATTGGAATTGTGTTGAATCTATAGATCTAGTTGGGAAAAATTGTTGCGTTAACTACTGAGATGATGTATAACTGGGATTGTTTTATGTAAGAGCTCTTTTTACTTCCAGTTCACCGTTACTCTGGCAGGGAGCCCTTACAGGTTCAGCTTGAAGTAGAGATAATATACCAGAGTCCCCATGTTTGTCTGGCTCTGGAGTTTGACTTTTCCCTGTGAGGCCTCTGAAAGGTTAGTTCCGTTTTCTAGCCTTTTCGTTGGAATTGGGTATTTGGTTCCACAGCCCTTGGAACCTGAGTACTGTGATCTTGCTTTATTTTGGGGACCCAGCAATTGTTCATCACCTTGTTACCTCTTGAATGCTTTTGAGTTGTTAAAAACTATTTCATCCAGCTTTTAAAGTTATTTTCAGGACGGGAATCAGTTCTAATTTCCTCCTCTATCATTGCTGAAAATGAGTTTCCCCAGTTTCCTGTCTCCCTCATAGAATTGGTGGTCAGTGTATTTAGACTTTAAAATTTTGTGTAAATTCTTGGAGGAGCGGGATGAATTCTCCCAACTTTTGAATGTCTGTTGACACCTTCCAAACAGTAATAGGTAAGTAGATCTTCAAAAGCTCTACCTGTGGTGAATAAATGATGCAGTTGAATTTTTGTGTGGTCTGGTTAGTATAAAATGTGCCTTGGTTTTGGGCACTGAACAGTTGGGCAAAGAACCTACCAGTAGTTTTGGGTTTGTAGTATAGATTGCTACTTATCTGTCCCAGTTTTCATTCATTCTCTCTCCGTGATAGAATTCCCAGTTTTTTGCTGGGCTGTGCTGTGCTTACTCACTCACTCAGCCAGGTCCCGACTCTCTGCGAAACCATGACTGTAGGACACCAGGCTCCTCTATCTATGGGGATTCTCCAGGCAAGAATACTGGAGTGAGTTGCCATGCCCTTCTCCAGGGGATCTTCCCAACCCAGGGATGGAACCCAGGGCTCTCACAATGCGGCCATATTCTTTACCAACTGAGGCACCAGGGAAACCCAAGAATACTGAAGTGGGTGGCCTACCCCATCTCCAGAGGATCTTTCCAACCCAGGAATCGAACTGGGGTCTCCAGCATTGCAGGCGGATTCTTTACCAGCTCAGCTAAAAGCTCACATACATGTATGCATTTAAGCAGACTTCAAATCCAGCTAATTTTTATTCTTGCTATACATCCCCCTTTCTCCTAGTCTGTACCAGCATTGTTTCTTGAGCTTGTCACGTCTTGCCTGTATTGCTCAAGTAGACATACAACTACTTCTTTGTTTAGAGTCTTGTAACTGATATTTTCTTTTTCATCAGCAGAAATGAAAGAACTTTTCAACTATGTTACTCCTGTGCTTGCAGAATTGATTTTAGTGTCCTTAGTTTTCAACTCTTTGTGATCTGGTCCCATTTGTCATTCCTAACCCTACATTTGATACCCTAATAACACCAAATATTAAAAATTTCCCTCCCCTTGTATTTGTGGTTCCTTACGACTGTGTCCTTTCTCATGCCTAATCCAGGGTTAACTTTCTTTTAAAATAAATTAGTTTCAGGTATTTTTTTAGTTTAATCAACTTTACATGTTTCTGAACATGAGAATAAATAGGCTCTGCTGTTGAATGCAGTGTAGCCTGAAATCTACACTGTGTTTATATAGTGTTTATATATCTAGTGGTTTTTATCCTAAGTTGCAAATTTTGTTTTTCTTAAGATAATCTGTTAGAAAAAGTGATTGTAATATGTGAGTCATAAAATTAAATTGTTTCAGAATTGGGCTTATCTAGACCAGTCTCCTGTTTCACATATAAGGAAATTGTGGCCAGGAGAAATTAGTGATTCTGTCAAGTCAAAATTAGTTAGAAGCAGAATCAAGGTCTGTCGTGAGTTTCATCCTAATATAAATATCTGCTTAATGAAAATCTTCAAGTATGTTGAAATTTTCAAGTGTTCTTATCCCTGTAGTACATCTAGGATTACCACACCATGTTTCAAGGGCCTGTAGTTCTTGTGTGAATAGCAACTTGGGTAATGAACTGAGCAGTATGCATTCTTAATTTATGCCTTAACAACTCTGATTCTGTAATGAATGGTTTGCTTACAGTCGCTTTAATATACTTACCTTCTTGACAGTTCATTCTGGGAGGAATAGTTAAGTGTTTAAGTGAAACAGGCATGGTAGATACAACACTTAACAGTTATGTGTGTCTTTGTTTTTAGCATCAAGCATTGCACGATTCTCTCGAATAATGTAGATCACCTTTTACTGAATTTAACACTGTCTGATATCATGGTCTCCCTGGCAAATGCCTCAACTTTGCAGAAGGATTCCAGTTGGATAGAAAGGATAAGGAAATTTGTAACAGAAGTCCTTGAAGATGGGTCTAGGCTAAACAGTAAGCAGCTGAACAGATTGCTTGGTGTCTCCTGGAGGTTAATGCAGATGCAGTCAGACAGAGGTGGGTGTCAATGCTCTGTCCTTACTTAAGAGAGGGGCTCTTACGCATACTGTTAATGTTGAGCATCTAATTTTGAGTTCATACCTGTCAAACATTTCATAGTCATTTACGTTCGAGCCATAAAAGGTAGCCCGCATAATCATGAAGGAATGTCTGCTTGAACCCTGATGGCTGAGAACACCCCCTTTTCAGTGGGTAGGTCCACTCTGAAGCTGATGGGTAGGTTTTCTACTAGATTACATAGTTGGAGTGAAAGAAGGTAAGTTTTATTAATAGGAAATGACATTGAGCCTAAGGATAAAGAAATACTTTTCTGATCTAGTTTGACTAGAAATTGGTGGATCCTTATCTCTTTACCTTTCTTGTAACTTGAAGTTATGTTGCATTAAGTCAGTTTTTAGTGTGACTTACTAATTCTTTTCATTCAAGCAGAACTTTGCTGTTTGGTTGCTGGCTTATCCACCTTTCTAGTATTGTGGTATTTGTTGTCCTTTCCTAGGTTTGTTGTCTCTTAGGAAAATTTGTACTGTAATCTCCGATTGGTTTGACTTTTTTATTAGGCCATTGATGTAGGATTTTGATGGTAGTCATCAGTTTGTGGCTAAAATCTGCTTCCTCATAGGAACAAGGTGCTTCTGTGCTTTTTAGAAGAATTATGGTGCTGGTGAAGAAACATTTTGACTCACATGCAGCTGTTTTCTCTTGTTTCTTAGAGGCTACAGAGTCTCTCATAAAGGCAGTTTATACATTGTATCAGCAGAGAGGCCTTCTCCTTCCAGTTCCGACTTTGTTACTGAAGTTTTTCAGTAAAAGCTATCAAAAAGAAGAACTGAGATCTTACAGAATCCGGTACAGTTCCTTTGTTATTTTGCTTTTCTTTTTCTTACCAGGTTACTTTGTAATCTGTATGAATAAGATGATAGGGTGATTAAATCTTTGGAGAAAATCTTCTTTTTATCCTTTTTGGTTTTATTATTATTTTTTTTTAAATAAAAAGGCATACATAATAGTTTCAGTAACCTTTATACACATAACTGAGAAGGTAAAAGTCTCTTTGAGCATATATTTCCACTTGTCTGCTTAACAGCTAAAGGACAATTATTGGAACCACCTGTAGCAGCCTCAGAATTTTGTTTTGCTTCCCATAAAAATTATGGAGGTTTAACCTCCGGCCCTTAGTGACATATTGGGACATATGGTATAAGAATGAGGGCAGTAGAAGAGGAGAGGTGTACAATAGGTGAAAGAGATTAAAAGGTGCAAACTGAGTTATAAAGTAAATAAGTCATGGGGATATAATATACAGCATAAAGAATATGACCAGTAACTTTTATTAGGACAGGTGGTTACTAGACGTATGGTGACCATTTGCAATGTGTACAGATGTCAGACTATTATGTGATACATACCTGAAACTAACATAATACTGGGTGTCAAAAATGTTTCAATAAATTTTTAAATGGCGGTATCTTAAAGAGCAAAAGTGTCCAGCTTGGTTTAGTGCTGTCTGGTGATGCAGACAACACGAAGAGTAGAACTCAGGAATCAGTCTTAGATGTGGTGAGTTTGAGGTTTACTTGGGATAGTCTGGAAGAGATGTTTGGGTGAAAGATAACGGGATTTTTGGTACCTCAGCATACATAGGTAGTTGTTAGAACATATCCAAGTCTTTACTGTGAGTCAGGTGCTTTTCTTAATTTTTCAGTAATTCTCATACTTTTATGTAGGTACTGTTGGTTTCTGCCTTATAGAAGGAAGCTTAGGTTAAATAAGTTGGTGAGTGTCATGCTGTTAAAGGGCAGCCAGACTGAGACTTAAGTTCAAGTCTGGTAGACTCCAAAGGTTGTGTGTAAATCACTGAACTCTTGGGGGACAGCAAAAGTGATTGCCGTGTCCAAGATGAGACATTAGAGAGTGAGCAAGTATGTGCAAGAATGGAAATAACCCAAGTTTGTAGCCACTTAATGTGGGGGCACCCTATACTGAATGCATAAATGACTTAATATAGTAAAACGGTCATTACAAATTAGTGTAAATAGTTCACAAGCTAAGTAGAGCCGGTGTCCTTTAAGATAAAATTACAATGTACATAGTGCCCCAAACTACATAAACTTTTAAAATACAGTGGGTAAAACCTTAGAGAATACTATAGATGAATATAGTATGCCAGTCATCTTATAGGCTCTCAAATGTTTAAATAAATGTGGTGTATTTCCCTTTTCTTTGATGGCCTTAGATACCGTAGTAAAGTGTTATCACGTTGGTTGGCTGGTTTACCACTGCAGCTTGCACATCTCGGCTCCCGAAATCCTGAGCTTTCAACACAGTTTATTGACATTATCCATACTGCTGCAGCCCGAGCAAATAAAGAGCTACTCAAAAGTTTACAAGTTACTGCTCTCCGAATCTATGGTAAGAGTTTTGTTTACCTGTGTATGTAATAATCGGTCTACCCCGACTTAAGAACAATGTTTCAAAGGGGAGATCTTTAGGTTTTACTTTTCCTTCAAATTATACATTAATTGTACCATGGTAAAATGAATAAAATATCAAACAGTAAATTCATTTTCAATAGTATTACTTAATACAATAGTTTAAGAAAACTAAAGGTTGGAGATGTTTCTTCAGATCTTAAATTATCTTTTAAGCCACGAAATTCACAAATTCAAAACTGATCAGGTATTTTTATAGAATTCTTTTGAAACTTTGATGGCAAATTTTACTTATTTAATCGTTATTGAGATCTTGTACGGCTTTCATATATTAACGTTTCACTCACCCCTGAAACCTTTTCATTTTTTAGCAAAAATATCAATAAAAATATACATATATGCATATGTATAATTAGTATTTATTATTAGGACACAGTTTATATACCATAAAATTGGACATTTTACACTGTGCAATTCATTAATTTTTATCATATTCCCAAGATTGTGCGATAGTCACTATTATCTTATTCCAGAATATTTTTATCACCTCAAAAAGAAACTCTACCATTAGTAGTCCATCCCTATTTCCTCATTTCTTCCTACCTCAGCTCCTGACAACCACTGCTCACCATTTCTTTCTCTCTGTATTTGCCTGTTTTCATCATTTCTCACAGATGACATTGTGTGATGTGGATCTTCTCAGTATGGCTTCCGTCACTTGGCATACTGTTCTTAGGATTTACGAGCATATACGACTACTGTATTTCTTTTTAATGCTGAGTAACATTCCACTGTTGAATATACACCACTTTATATTTACCCATTTATTAAATGACAAACGTTGGTTTGTGTCTACCTTTTGTGTGTGGTATTTAAAAATCTGTATTTTTCAGTATTGCTTATATATAGGAGTGTGTGTGTATACTCAGATAAGTCTTTGGTTTTAAATTCAGTTCAGTTTAGTTGCTCAGTCGTGTCCAACTCTTTGCAACCCCATGAACTGCAGCATGCCAGACCTCCCTGTCCATCACCAACTCCTGGAGCCCAACTAAACCCATGTCCATGAAGTCGGTGATGCCATCCAAGCATCTCATCCTCTGTTGTCCCCTTCTGCTCCTGCCTTCAATCTTTCCCAGCATCGGGATCTTTTCCAACGAGTCAACTCTTTGCATCAGGTGGCCAAAGTATTGGAGTTTCAGCTTCAGCATCAGTCCTTCCAATGAACACCCAGGACTGATCTCCTTTAGGGTGGACAGGTTGGATCTCCTTGCAGTCCAAGGGACTCTTAAGAGTCTTCTCCAACACCACAGTTCAAAAGCATCAATTGTTCTGCGTTCAGCTTTCTTCACAGTCTAACTCTCACATCCATACATGACCACTGGAAAAACCATAGCCTTGACTAGACAGACCTTTGTTGACAAAGTAATGTCTCTGCTTTTTAATATGCTATCTGAGTTGGTCCTAACTTTCCTTCCAAGGAGTAAGCATCTTTTAATTTCATGGCTGCAGTCACCATCTGCAGTGACTTTGGAGCCCAGAAAAATAAAGTCAGCCACTGTTTCCACTGTTTCCCCATCTATTAGCCATGAAGTGATGGGGCCGGATTAGGTTGATATTATAATTGTCCCTGTTTGGCAAAAGTGCTTGTTTTTTTTTTTTTTTTTTTTTTTTTTTTACTGTTTTGCTTTGTTTCTAATACCTTTAACTCCATCAGTTATTATTTCAAATAACACATTTGAATATTATGAAATCGAGTGTTAAATGTTATCTTTAAATAATGATTGTATTTAGTCTTACTCTAGGCAGTACCTTAAGCCATACATATATATTTTTTTTTCATGTAGTTGATATGTTAGAATTCAACATAGCACAGTGAAAATGGTCAGTCTGCTTTATTAATTCTTGTTTGTATATCTTTTAAAATTTAACTTGTCTTCCTGCCTCACTAGATCCACAAGAAGGCACAGTGGTGGTTCTGTCAGCAGAGTCTCAGCAGCTTTTGGTCCAGCTTGTGTATTTTCTACCCAGTCTGCCTGCTGACTTGCTTTCTCGGTTAAGCTGCTGCTGTATTATGGGAAGACTCAGTGCAAATTTGGCTGCCATGCTTATCGGGATACTGCACATGAGGTAGCATGCTAAAGTGAGCTGTATTTCAAGTGTATAATCTTCTCCCTCACCCTTCCCCTGTCACTGGCAGTTTATGAACTGACTTTTTAAAATGCCGCCCCTCCCTTCATTTGCTCTTAAAACAGCAGTTAAAACTGTTGATGATACTGGGTAAGAGGAAGGTCACTGGGGCAAGACTGTTCCAGGTGGTTTGCTTAGCGGTTTGCATTGTCATGGTTGCAGTCACTAAGTCCATGGGCTGTAGTCCACCAGGCGCCTCTGCCCATGGGATTTTCCAGGCAAGGATACTGGAGTGGGTTGCTGTTTCTTTTTCCAGGGGATCCTCCTGACCCAGGGATTGAATCTTGTTCTGCTACACCACAGGTGGATTCTTTACCGCTGAACCATCAGGTAGAAACATACAGTGATTTGTGTAGGTGCATTGAAACAAGGGTTAAGATTATCAGAAGTGTGTAGCCATAGTAAGGATTCAGTGACGGATGAGAGTGCTGTGTTTTAAAACTTCTGGTGTTATGAAATTGTAATACAGGTCTTTCTTTTTGGAAGGGAGCTCAGTTCAATGTAGGTGGTGAAATAAAAGCTTGCGGACTCAGACAGGGAATCATTAAAATATCTGTGGGTGGGTGGGTGGGTGTGTGTGTGTGTGGCAAAATATACATAACCTAAAACTTCCCATTTTAACCAGTTTTAGGTATACAGTGAGAATTGTTTGGGGCATTAAGTACATTCACACTGTTGTGCGACTGCTACCACTATTCATCTCCAGCACTGTCATCGTTGCAGACTGAAACTCTGTACTGATTATTTCCCCTTCTCCCAGCCCTTGTTTACCACTATTTTGTCTTCATGATTTTGATATATTCATCTGTTAATGGATACTCGGTTGTTCTGCCTTTTGGCTGTTACAAATAATGCAGCTATAAACATTGGTGTGCAGACAGCTGTTTGAATCCTTTTAATTCTTTTGGCTGTATACCCAGAAGTAGAATTGCTGAATCATATGTTAATTTTCTGTTTAATTTTTCAAGGAGCTACTTTCCAGAATGTGACTGTGGTGTTTTACTCTCAAAGGTCTTAAAACTAATAATGTTTCATGTTGCTAGTGTTCAAAGTATCCTTTAAAATGTAATGTTTGTATCAGGCATAGTACTTTCATATTCAGCCATTTGTTACTGATTGTGGCTCAAGGCCAGGGTCTGATACAGTTTTAGGCAGGAGTTGAATCTGGGCTGTAGCTGAAAAATTTAAAAACTAGCTTCTTTGTGGCTTCTTGTGCAGACCCTCTGCCCCAATTAAACAGGAGTGGCTCGCTTTATTAGTAGACTTTCTTTAGCTTTGTTTGCCAGTCTCTTCGTACCAGGATAAGACGTATGTTTGAATGTTGTCGCCCAAATTGTGCTTCATAACTGATAATTACTTTTTCCTTTTAGCAAAAGAGAGCTGTTTGCAATATGTTGTCTATATATGAAACCCCTCTTTGTCTAGTTCAGTACTAAATGCCAGGTCTTTAAGAAATACAATTTAACTTAAGTGGTTTTATGACTGTTAACTTCCAGTAGAGGGCACTCATTTCCCATGATAGAACTTGTGGAGGATCTGTTTTGGCATTCATTTAAAAGTGACTTTTGAACACCTCTTAAAATTAATTCTCTTTAGAACTTGTATTTAGTATCTTTTTTGGCATTAATTACGATTGACTTGTGCTCAATAACTTTGGTCAAGGATTTTTTCACAAGTCTTTTTTTACATTTTTTTGTGGGTTTGTGGTGAGTACTGAGAAAATATTAATTTACAAGTAATGGTAATAGAAGTTTATAATCATCAAAAGCAAGTTGTCATGTAGTTAAAAGTGTACCAAGTTAAACTTTGCCTTTTAGCATTTGCACAGAGTCTTAGTAGACTTCTCTTTCTGTAGATGTATTGTCCCTATTCAAACTAATCTCTTTAAAAATTAAAACAAGATGGGGCCTTTTCAACTTTCCCAGGCCAGTGGTATTATCATTGCATCACTTTTCCTAGATTTAGAATTGAAGAATAATGTTCGGTTATTCTTAAGGAATGATGTTCTTCTAAGGAATACCGTTCCTTAGACATCACCTGGGTTATTTAACGTCTTTGGTTTTCCCCTCCGTCCTTGATGGTGACGGTAAACCAGCTAGCTTTCTCACTGTCTCCCACCTGCACCGTTCACCTGAGGCATCCCACTCCTCAGCTCCGTCTGTGCCAAGGACTGTTGGCAGGCTCCTTTTCCTGAAATATTCCTTCAATAATTTCTGATTCTCATCTGCTATATTAATTGGGCTCTGCGGTCTAGTTCACTCTGGGTGTTAGCGTTCTGACACTGTTGTCTTCAGCAGGGGAAGTTCATCGGAGAGCAGGTCACCACCAGACCATCTCCGTTTGTTCAGTGTGTGAAAAACCCATCAACTTAGAGTTGTTGGTGTTTAGTTTGTCTTAAAAACTGTACTTAGAATTGCTGTTCCTGCCTTTTTCACTATTCACTTAGAGGTTTTTTGAGTTTTTCCTCTCCATCTACCTGTGGTGTTCTGCTGACCGTTACTCTTCTTGCCCTCTCTGCCCCTAGTTCATTTACAGCTGGTTTGGGGAACATGAGACATGCATGTGGAAACGTAGTCTATGCTGTTAGATAAAAATACCAGAGAAGGGAGAAATTACTGAGAAATTCAGCCTGGTTTTGAAGCAGGGTGAATATGTGAGCTGGCCTGCCAGGAGCAGGTCTGGTTTGCTTCTGTTGTCCAAGCATAATTGATATAGCATCCCTTCTAGTCTCAGAACTGTTCTGGTGTGGCCAGTATGTGTGGTCATTGTAGTTTTAAGGACAGAGTGATACATTGCTTGTCTTTTGTCCAAACTAGATTTTTAAATGGATTTGCTACTCTTTTTAGCCACTGGACAGCACAGTGTTCACTGGGTATAAGAGGATATTAGCTTCTTTTCTAATCACCCATTTTGTACTCATTTCCATTGAGCATCTCTGACTTTTTATAACCTCTTAGCTTGTGATATTCTCTCCCATAGCCCTTTAAGCAAAGAGAAGTCCTTTAAGTAGAAGTGATTCAGAAAAATGTTGCCATTATTTTTAACTCCCCAACTTTTAAGAATGTTAATAAATACAGTTGTTTCAGTGGTTAAAAAAAAAAAAGTGCTTCTCATTGAATTAGAAACTCCTTATTTTGTCTTGACATTTATTCAGATTTCTATTATAAAAGTTTGTCCCAAAAAAAACAAACAAAAAGCTATCCAAAAAGATAGCTTTTTGGATCTGATTATTCTCAGCTTTTTGTTTTTTTGCTGTATTCATGGCTAACATTTGCTGTATTCCTTCTTAGTCTTACTTTGAGGAGAGTTTTTAAAGGTATCACTGGAAACTGATCTCATAGCAGGAACCAGATAATCTTCATTTAATGAGAAGCTGCTTTATGTTTAGCTATTCCCTTAAGTCCACTACCAATACTTTAGCTGCAGTATTGTGACGTAGACTAGTTATAAAGCCTCGCAAAGTATAGGAGTGCATAGTTATTGCAGAGTGGCTTTAAATTGAAGTATTCTTTACCTAGTTAAGATGCTTTGGTTTAGGTAGGAAGCAGGAGCTTGTTTAAACTTAGCTCATTCATATAAACAAGGTAAGACTTTTTTTTTTTTTTTTTTTTTTTAATGAAGATGAGGTAGTAAATACATAGCAGCTGAACCTACTACTGAAAAGCAGAACTTCACCTTGGCTCCTTGAAACTGAGTTTTGAGTGGTGTGGAAAAATTTTCCAGTTGTACCATATAAGTGGGCTGGTTATGCTTTTCAAGGAAACTTTACATAAACATATGTTAGAAATTATATTTTCCATATTACGAAACTTGAACCCCCTTACATGTAAAGATGATACATGCTACGGATTTTTGACTGAGCTCTTAAATTATACTTGTATTCCATAAAGAATAGTCATATATTCTGTGCTTTATTCCTGAGTCTTCAATTTGGTCACTTCTAGTACTAGGTCTCCATTGTTTATTGTAGATCATCATTTTCTGGATGGAAGTCTTCAGTGAAAGAATGGAATGGAATTGATCAGTTGAACATCAGTAATGAGGACTATTTCAGCTTCTTATTTTCAACACTTACAGGTAACTGCCCTGATCCACCAAGTTAAGGAAAGGAAAAGAACCTAGTATGAAAATTCTCCTGAGATTTACTGTCTTACCTGTTTGGGTCTAAGTTTTGGACCTCACTGCATAGCTTAATAAGATGGGGAACAGAATATCCATTTTAAGCATGTTTAACATGTTCGGTGTGTTAGGAAAAACATCACATTTTAATTAGCCATATTTTGCTTTCCATTGATGTCAGAGAAAAATTAGTAAAATGAGTCTTGATGTGTTAGATTAGTAAGTATTATTACTGTTGTTTTAAATGATCATACTGTCTTTGGTAGTTTTGTTTTGTAACTGGATGATAAAGATGACAGTGTTTGAAATTTTCTGAAGACTTAAAATTAAGAGACTTATTGAAATATGTTGTCAGAATCCAAAAAGAGCTTGAAAAGTTCTGATAAGGAGCTGAATGTAGCAAGATAAATATTATATAAAAGAAACAAGTAACAAGTAGACTTGTACATGTTTGTTTGATAGTTTTGGATGTATGCGTTTGAGATGGATGTGAGGGCTTTATGTTTTAATTAGTAGTACCTGTCAAAGGGTTTAGTGGTTTTAGGAAACTCATTAGGAATCAGCCAGGAGTGTGATATGGCTTCCCAACTAGATGATGGCTCTTTAGGGCATGTTCATGGAAGTACAGTGATCTGAAAACATCAAAGCAGGTAGCTAGGGTCAGACCACATTGTGCTCGTATTCTGATCATTCTAAGAGCTGTCTTTCAGGAGGGACTTGGGCAAGTTGTTTGTATAGGTCAGACTAGGTGTAATAGAGGTGGTAAGAGAATCAGAAATCTTATTATATGGAATAGGTAGAAGGAAGTACACAGTAATTGTTGAAGAAATAGACTTAGGGGGGATGGAATAGTTTTAAGACACTTGAAAGGCTATTATGTAAGAATACAGAGTTTGGTATATGTATGAAGGAGCATATTGTTTTTCATGTTCATTTGCTTTTTTAAACCTGACATTAATTAGAATGATTATGTCTTTCACACTTATTTAAGTATAAAGGTGGCAAAGCCCTCAGTTTAAGGGATATAATATTGTTTCTTGATGTATTACACATTTGATTCAGGTCAAATCTTTGTGTACATAATTATATGAATTTTACTACATCGCTGGCATTTCATTTTTTAAAATAATACATAAAGTACAGAAATTCAGAGAAAATAGCTTGTTAGCTTGAAGAATTTAACTTGAAGATACATGTCTATTTTTTAAAAATTACTTAAGAATGTTACTTGCTTTGTGATTTATTTTAAATTGGATTTCTTTATACTCAAATTAGGGTTTTCAAAAGAGGAACTGACTTGGCTTCAGAGCCTTTGAGGAGTGCCCCATGTCATCCAGACGCAGCTTTCTCCCGTGCTACTTTACCTCACTGACTTGGATCAGTTTTCACACCATTGGGACATAACAGAGGTAATGGTCCATTTGGAAAGGCATGGAAGATTGTTAGAATTCAGTTCATCCACCGCCAATAGTTACTGTGTGCTAGCGTTGCCTTGTGTAAGATGTTTCTAGAGGTTGAGAGCAGTATAAAGCACAGTCCCTGTTCTGAAAGTGCGTGTGACCCTTGGATAGGCGATGTGGATTCCTGAAAGAAGAGTTTTCATAAAGTTATGCCACTAGAATAGAATAAATTAGCAGTTTGAATGATAGAGACACATTTATTTTCTTTTTGCCTAGTATAGGGTAAAAGGAAAAAGAGGAAAGACTTCATGGAAAAGGAAGAATTTTACGTAGATACTGAAGGATTAATAAGAGTTAAGTAGGATTTTGTATCCTTGAAGGTGGGTTTTTCTAAACAGAAATAATTATTTGGAAGCTCCTTTGGTTTTAAAGAATTAGTATGTAGTTTATCAAAGTTACATTTTAAACCCCAAATTTCCCTTAAATTTTAAAGTTCAACTTAACAAATCTTTTTAGATACATATAGTAAGTTTAGGGAATCATTTTAAAAGGAGACTTAAACTATATTGCATCCCTTTTACATACATATTTAAAACTTTAAAAAACTGTTTAAATAACTTAATATATTCACTATTTGGTAAGTAGTTCAGTTTTCAGACAAACCTTCACAAATGTTATGGTAAATCTTAAAACATTTAATAAACTTACAAGCATGGTACATATTAATATCTTAAGTTTCAGTACTATTTATAGTGAAATTCAAATTAAAATTACAAGTCTAGGTTAGCTGTTAATTCTGTTTTAAATTGAAATTATAGGGCTGATATTTTACGCTAATAGTCAGAATTGTTTTACGTTACAAATATATAAATATGTAAAGCATCATAAATACTGGTACTAAGGATTTGAGTCTGTAAGATATTTATATATTAGTTAATTTCTTTTATTTATTTCTTCAGTTTCTTTCCTTGCATTGAAAGGTACTTGCCCAGTAGAATTGTAGTTGTGTCATTCCAAATAATGTTGGTTGGAACCTTTCTTGCACATTCCGAGGTTGTGTTCTGTGCTAGCATTTTTTTTTTTTTTAATGATTCATAAGGTTTTGGTTGGGGCACTGAAGTCCTTGGGAACTTCTTTCCTTGTAACTCGTAATTGCTCGGCCATAGCCTTTCCAAACAAAAGATAACCTTTGTAAGTGTTCTCAACAGGGTCGTCTCTAGAACCTGAATCTGTTTTATTGCTGTACCAATTGATTTTATTCAGCTGATCTATTGACGACTTCTTTCATTCTTTTCCAGAATACTCTTTACATTCTTCCTGTATCTTAGGGCTACACCTTTTGTAGACATTTAACACATTTCTCTCATGGTTTTGTTTGACTGTGATCACAATACTTGGGTCATGCCAGGGACACTTTCTTCTCTGTATCACCTAGTGCCTAACTATGTTCATATATTGGCTTTCAAAAAATAGTGGATTAGAAACAATGAAAACTAAGGAGTTGGGTAACCAACCTGCATATTTAATATCTGGCATTTTATCTTAATCCATAGTACATGCAGAGAGTGAAGCCTTGCACACTGCTGGATTTGAAGGGTTGGGTTTAGTGTCAGTAAGTGTTCTGTAAGCTTGTTTCTGATGTTTTTAAACTACCTCATGCATGGATTGGGGAAAGCGTGGTATGGGGATTGATCAGTGGGCCCCAGATTCCAGACAGAGACTTGTTAAGTGTCTAGTTTGATAACTTGAACAACTCCAATAATCTCTCTCTGACAATTGTAATTTTTCTGAATCACGTCATCTGTGTAAAGACACAGATGTCGTGAAAATGTGATTGGTTATATTTCTGAGTGTACATTGGCAAGAACATGTATTAAACTTCAAGGATGCTGTCTTTGAAATGTTAAGACATAAATTAGGAAAAATCTGAAAGTTTCTTTCTTAGCTTTTGAAGTTAAATGAAGATTCCAGTTCTATTTTTGATAAAATTTGCCTTTAAGTTGGCCTTATCACATGAAATTATTTGAAATATATGTAGTTTTTGACAGCCTTAGTGTAAAAATTGATTTTTTATTATTATTTCATTTGAAAAAGTTACTAGTCAATGGCGTGAGTTTGCTTAGTTTGTTCTATCTGCTTAGTCTGAAGTGTTTTGTTTTTTTTTTTTAAATCGGACCTTTTTTTTTTCTGAGTAGATTTTCTTCACAAAGTATAATTTATTTACTTACCTACTTAACACATTTAAGAATTTACTTATGTATATACGGCAGTATGAGGTCTTCACCATGTACAGGCTTTCTCCAGTTGCAGCAAGTGGGGATTACTATCTGGGGCTGCTCTTCAGCTGTGGGACGCGGGCCCCTCTCTGCGGCGGCTCCTCTTGTTGCAGAGCATGGGCTCGAGGGCTTCGTTAGTTCTGGCACACAGGCTTAGCTGCCCTGTGGAACCTCCCCAGACCAGGGATTGAACCTGTATCCCCTACTGAGTGGCATATTCTGGACCACTGGACCACTAGGAAAGTCCCACAGGACAGTGTAGAAGAACAGAAGGATAACAGTAAAAGTGTCCGTCCAGTCTCTGTCTGCCAGCCATCCATGTCCCTTCCTTAGTTTCTAAATGTATTCTTTTGGATAACTTCTGTGTCTTCACAAATGATTATATATATATTCTTTTGGCTTCTCCTTTTATAGACACAACATACTCTGATTTGGACCTTGCAGTTTTCATTTAGTATCTTCATGATCATTTCTTCCAAACACTGAAGGAAGAATTGTATGATCTTGCCATTAATGATGGAAATAGTAGTTAAAAGGGAAAAGGAATCTTTGGACAGAGATATCATTCCCAAATGGAAATGTCTTTTCCAGAGCCAGTGCAAGGTTTTAAGGTTAATTTTAATTGTCATTTATAAAATTTTGAATGGTTTGAAAAGACTACTTTTTAACTAAATTCTGAAGAATAATAATAAAACATTACTCTAGTTTAAGAAATAGAACATTTTTCTTTGTTTTTGAAACCTCTGATTTTATTAACAGTTTTATGTGTGTGACATTTCTGTATAAAATTAGGTAGAAAATACTTCAGTGTAGAAATTAAGTGTACAAAATCTTGTTAAAATTTTTTATATTTTTAAAAAACTCTCAATTTCCACACTGTAGCAAACTGCCATGCCTGTTCTGGAGTTGTGCACTTATGAAGTCAGGATTCTGATGTACGCAAATTTCAGTTAACACTAGTTGCAAAAGTGAAGACTCCCTGTATATATGTATGTTTGTGTGTCTCTGTTTGTATTTTTGTTTACTTTTGTTTTGAAACAATCTCAGACTTGGAGAAAAATTACAATTGCAGTACAAAGAACTTCTCTTTTCTTAAACTGTTTGACAAAATGCCCATTGTCGATACTTTAGCATACAAGTAGACCGTGTTTTATTGTACCTGCAAATTCAGTTTTTGGAAACTGAAGTTCTGCGGCAGCCCTGCACTGAGGGTGTCCGTCATCTTTGCAGTAGCATTTGCACACTCTGGGTCTCTGTGTCAGTTTGGTGATTCTCGCAGTATTTCACACTTTTTCATTGTTATTTCTTAGAGTGAGCTGTGATCGGTGACTTTTGATAATACTGTTGTCATTGTTTCGGAGTTTGTAATTACTTGTAACCATGAACCGTGCCCACAGGAGATAGTGCAGTGATCTTAGTAAAATATGTGTGTTCTGACTGCCCCACCAGCCAGCCATTCCCTATCTCTCTCCTTCTCCTCAAGTCTCCCTATTCCCTGAGACTCAGCAGTATTGAAATTAGGGCTGTTAATAACCCTGCAGTGGCCTCTGAGTGTATGTGTGTTTGTCACTCAGTTGTATCCAACTCTTTGTGACCCCTGGATTGTAGCTCGCCAGGCTTCTCTGTCCATGGAGTTCTGCAGGTAAGAATACTGGAGTGGGTTGCCATTTCCCTCTCTGGGGGATCCTCCTGACCAAGGGATCAAACCCCAGCCTACTGCATTGGGTCAGATTCTTTACCATCTGAGGCACCAGGTGTTCAAGTGAAAGGAAGAGTTGCGTATCTCTTACTTGAAACCAAAAGCAAGAAATGATTATGAGCTTAGTGAGGAAAGTGTGTTGACAGCCAAGATAGGCTGACAACTAGAACTCTGTGCTGGTTAGTCAAGTTGTGAGTGCAAAGAAAAGTTCTTGAAAGTAAAAGGGCTATTTCGTGAACACAGGAATAATAAGAAAGTGAAACAACCTTATTGATGATGCGGAAAAAGTTTGAATGACCCTTAAGCCAAAGCCAAATCTTGAGCAAACCCTGATGATGATTTAGTCAATAAGTCGCATCTGACTCTCTGCAACCCCATGGACAGTGGCCTGCCAGGCTCCTATGTCTGTGGGATTCTCCGGACAAGAGTACTGGGAGTGGTTGGCATTTCCTTCTCCAGTGGATCTTCATGACACAGGGATTGAACCCGGGTCTCCCGCATTGAGGGCAGATTTACCGACTGAGCTACAAGGGAAGCCTTAACACTCTCGTAAGTCTCTTCAGTTCTCTGAAGGCTGAGAGAGGTGAGGAAGCTGCAGAAGAGTTTGAAGGTAGCAGAGACTGATTCATGAGGCTTGAGGGAAGAAGCCATACCCCCAACCTTTGCTATTAATGCAAATCCAGCACGGGCTGGTTAGGTTGAGTTGAGAAGCAGTGTGGTTTGCAAGTGAACATACCTCGTTTAGGGAGAGATCAATAGCCATACAGGGAGATATGATTAGAAAGAGGAAGAACATCATATGATGCATTTTACTTATCTGAGGCAGGATTGATGGGGTTCTGATTGAACAAGAGCCTGAGATCTTCAACAGTTTCACAGGAATAGCTGTCCTCTGGCTTTGGAGTCTCAGTTTCTGTCTCCCCCTCCTGTAGGCCATAGGGTTTTATTCTAGAATTGTGGACCCAGGCAGATAGACATTTCACTTTTACAGCAGTTGAACTCACTAGAAAAACCTGATATGGCCCTGCCATTTCTCGGACAGCTGGTTTGGACTCCCTTATTCTTGCCAGGTCTTTCCTGATACTTGATCACCTGGTTTTACCTGGGGATTTTTCAAGTATTCCTGTGGTTTAGGGAGGACCTGTTCTCCATACCGTTGGAGTTCTTGTTGAAACCTTCCCAGGTCAATTATATGTTTTAAGAGTGTATTGGCATCCTCGTCAAAAAACAAATCAGAAGTTAAGAATGGACCTAGATACATCATTTCATAAGGAATTAAGAATAGTGGCCGTTTGGGGGATGTCCGTACCCTCATGAGGGCTATGGGTAGCCTATGTGTCCACTTATTATGTGTTTCTTGACATAGCTTAGCCAGAGCCCTTTTAAGAGTCTGGTTGGCTCTCTCTACATTTCCTGAAGCTTGAGGCCTCCAGGATGAGCGGAGCCGGTATTTTATGCCTAAGCATGCGGCTAGGTTCTGGGATATCGTGGCTGTAAATGAGGGCGCATTGTCACTCTGAAGTGACCGAGGCAGCACACACCTAGGCACTATCTCCTTCAGCAGAGCTTTACAGACTTCTGTAGCTCTCTCTGTCTCAGTAGGGAACACTTCGATCCATCCTGTGAATGTGTTAATAAAGACTAGCAAATAAGAAAACCCTTGGGTCTTTGGCATGGCTGTAAATTCTACTTGCCAGTCCTCTCCTGGGTATGATCCCCGATGTTGGACAGGTGTAATTAGAGGAGGTCTGGTTTTTGGGTTATTTTTTAGACAGGTGTCACAATTTTGTGTGACCTGTTTAACAACCTTAGCTAACTGGGGATGGTAGAGAATAGACTTAAGGAAGATTTCTAGATTATCTCTTCCAAAATGGGTGCTCTTATGTAAGGTGTTAGTAATTTTTTAAACCTGAGAATCAGGGAGGATTATTTGGGCCTGTACAGGCTGAAACCACCCATGTGACCCAATCTCCCAGCTCTGCTCAGCATATAGGGAATGTCCCCCTGGGGTAAAATAAGGAGTCAGGGTTTCCTTGGGGAAAGGGGGGCAGATAGCAATGGCAGAGGTAGCTTCCCCGGCAGCTCGTCCTGCCTCTTGATCAGCTTTCCTATTTCCTTGAGCTTCTTTTTCTTGCCCCTTTTGGTGACTCTTGCAGTGGATGACAGCTAATTTTGCAGGAAGTTTGACTGCCTCCAGGAGCCTGAGAATGAGCTCTTTGTGTTCAATAGGAGACCTTCGGGCACTGAGCATCTCTCTTACTTTCCAAATTGCTGCATGGGCATGCAGAATGAGGAAAGCATACTTAGAGTCCATATACACATTAATCTTCTTTCCTTCGCCTAACTCCAAAGCTCTTGTCAGGGAAAAAGTTCAGCTTTCTGGGCTGAGGTGTCTGGGGGAAGAGACCCACTTTCCTTAGTTTCTTCCAGGCTCGCTACACCATATCCTGCTTTCTTCTCTCCCTTTTCAACAAAACTGCTGCCATATGTGTACCAGTTTTCCTCTGGGTCAGATAAACGTGTCTCTGATAGGTCCCGGTGAGAAGAGTATAACTCGTCTGTGATTTGTATGCATTGGTGATCCAGAGGGAAAGTGGGGGATCTGGCAGTAAGGTTGCTGGATTGAAAGTCTGGCAGACCCTCAACTTTATTTCTGGAGTGTCAAGGAGGAGGGCTTGGTATAGGGTGATACTTCCCCCTGTCATCCACCTGTCCCCTTTCGTTTCCAAGACTGCTTGCACACGGTGAGGCATATACACTGTGGTGGGCTGACCCAGGGTCAGCTAAGATGCCTCCTTAACCATAAGAGCGGTGGCTGCTACTGCCCGAAGGCAAGTGGGCAACCCTCTGGGCACCCCATCTAGTTATTTCGAGAGATAAGCCACAGGTTGTAATACGGGCCCCATCATCTGCCCTAACACCCCAAGAGCAGTTCCTGTCCTTCCAGAAACATAGAGTCTAAAAGTCTTCTCCAGGTTGGGGAGGCTTAAAGCTGGGGCTCTAGTGATGGACTCTTTTAGGGCATTAAAAGCCACCTTGCAGGTCTCATGCCAGTCGAGTGGCTCTTCCTCTTTCACCCTTAAATTTTCATATAGGGGTCTGGCCAGATTGCCATAATTAGGAATCCAGATGTTGCAAAACCCGGTCGTTCCTAAAAATCCCCTAAGCTGTTGTTTTGTTTGGGGGTACGGGGTATTTAAGATGAGGGATCTCCCCTCGGGGTCAGGCATTCTTTTTTTCTCCGTAATTATAAATCCAAGGTATTTTACTTGGGTTAAGCTAATCTGAGCCTACTTTGGGGATACTCGATAACCCTTTTCATACAGGAAAGTTAACCTTTTAAATAGTGTCCATTTGAGAGCTGGTAAAATCTGGCCTAGCTATGAGCAAGTCATCCACATACTGTATTAGACTACTGTTTATTAAAGTTAATTCCCTTAGTTCTCTCCCCGAGGAAGTGCCGGAGATATGAGGGCTGTCCCTAAACCCTTGGGGTAGTCGAGTCCAGTCGAGAGTTGTATGGTCTCTCTTGTTTCCAAGTCCCGCCACTCAAAAGCAAAGAGTTTTTGGGATTCAGGATGGAGAGGAATGCAAAAGAAAGCACCGTGAAGGTCCAAGACTGAGAAGTACTTGGCATTTCCTGGGACTTGGGATAGGAGGGTATATGGGTTTGGGACTATGGGGTGGATGGGAACCACAGCTTCATTAACAGCTCTTAGATCCTGGACGAATCGGTAAGATCCATCTGGTTTTTGAACGGGCAAGATTGGGGTGTTGCAAAGGGACTCACAGCTGATTCGAGTTCCAGTTTCTCGGTATTTGTTAACTAATGGTCTAAGACCCTCAAGAGCTTCTGGTTTTAAGGGATATTGTCTTTTCCAGGGCTAGGGAGCATTTGGTCTCAGAGAAATCTTTACTGGTGGAACATTTATGGCTAAACCAGGGCTGGAGACATCCCACACCTGGGGATTGACCTCATCTAGACAAGGGACAGACTCCTCCTTTTCTACCTCTGACTGTAAATATTCAGACATAGGCAAAGAAAATTATCGATTTCTACCTTTGTGTCCCCAAGTCACTCTGATTTGGAGGCGAAAGTATTATTCTCACCATGGAAAATTTGGAAGATGCAAACATGAAAAATTTAAAGAGTCACGCAGAGGCTAGTCACTCTAATTAACACCAAAGACATTTATTGACTGATTTCTAGCTTCTCTTCTTTAACCTTTTTTATCTACAGTAATCCTGTGTGTTCCTTTTAGTTAGGGATTCATTTTTAGACTATCCTGACTCTTCAACTACGTTCCAGTTTTGGGTCTGATACACTTACAGCTGTGCCAAGTGCTTCCTGAACACTATAGAACATATTTTATGTTTAAAATACTTCCATGCTTATGTAGTGAGTCAATGATTTTAAGTTTATTTGTTACACATTTCAATGTAAAAGTCAATGTGTGAACTAACATATTCACGTCTTGGAAAAGTTGGCTTTTTTTTTGCTGTGTGTTTGAACTCCTCACCCGACCAAAGGTCATGGAGAGGTCTATTGTTTTTCTAAAATGGTTATAGTGTTGTTTATTTTCTGGTAATTGAATTAGGGTGTGAGTTGCAAAGCTTGTGTTTCTGTTCATTTCATTCCATCTGTTCGGGTTTCTTTCTCTCTCCTGAGTCAGACAGTAATTTCCCATTGGTTGTCCAGTTACCAAGGTTGGTGTCCATGCATCCGTGCTGGTCTCTCCATACATGTCCGGGTGTCCTGTGAAACACTAAGCTTAATTTATTTGGAAATGACCTAGCTGTTCAATACACTGTCATCACTCAGTTGAGCAGAGGGAGAGAAATTCAAGTGACAAAACTCCAGAGAAGCTAGTGTCAGAGCGCCCCGGCGTGGCATGCGTGCAGGGGGTTGGGTGGAGGGGGCGGTGCGCGGAGCGCGGAGGTCTCAGGTGTCCTCCCACCCTGGGCCTCTCCAGGTCAGCCGCTGCTCAGTGGCCTCCCCCCGCCCCCATCGCTTTGGCTGCTCAGGGCCGGGTGGTCTCTGCAGCTGCCCGGCATCCTGCCCGAGGCCCCCCCTGCCCACACGCTGTCTTCCAGTCTCTCTCTGAACCCTCGACTCTTTCTGCCTCTGTCTCACCTGGCGTGGGTGCGTGCGAGTGCCTGTCCGAGTCCCTGGCTGTCACTCGCCTGCTCTCCCAGGAAGGTCCTATGCTGGGCCCGCGGCGTGGGGGCAGGGCGGGCCTCGGTAGGGCGAAAAGACGGGGCTGAGGCGCTCCAGGGGGTTTGCGCAGCCGGCAGGACGGGCGCCTTGGGCATCGGCTGGGCTGCCCATAAGCCCTAGGAGGCTCCGGGGACCGCGGCCCCGGGCCGACGCCCCGCTCGTCCGGAGCCACGTGACCCTGAGCAGCGAACGGGATGGTGGGTGACAGGGGGTGAGGGGGCACCGAGATGTCCTCGCTGCTCTGCCCACCACCCCTCCCCCCACCCCAGGTTCCGCAGGCACGCCAGGCCCCGGCCGGCCGTGCCAGACGGGTGCTGGCCTGGGCTCGCGGTGTGCGGAGCGGGGGCGCCCTCCGCTGGCCGCCGAGCTGCAGGCTCTGGCCGGCCGGAGTCCAGTCGCGGGTCGTGCGGCTCAAGTGCAGCGCGCGCCCGCTGGAGAACTGCAGCCCCAGGCCCGACCGGCAGGTCAGATCGCAAGGGAGGCGCAACGCGGGGCTCCTGGGGCGCCTGGCAGCCGCCTCGGTCTAAGGCCATACCACCCTGAACGTGCCCTCTCTCCTGTGATCTGGGAAACTGAGCAGGGTCGGGCCTGATCAGTACTTGGATGGGAGTCCACCTAGTAGTTAGGCGACTTTTTTTTATTTTTCTTAATTCCTATTTCAGAAAGTTAGAATTGGATGACTTCACACAGTAAAACGAATCATATTTTCATACATAAACTTAAGAATCCAGCAGCTGGTCATTCTTTTTCCTGTCCTAACACAGCTAACTGGAAATAAGTTGTAGTAAATTCTACTGACTTAAGACCCTCATCCCTAAGGGAAGATATGTAGGAATACCCATAATATATCTAAATAAACATGAAAGATACAATGATGAGAAAGAAAAAAAGTTCTCAGTGACATCTTAGTTGGTATCGGAAACACGATGATTATGAAAGCACAGCCCATAATCAAGTCCAGGCCATGGAAGCCTGTGACTTTCACTGAGTGTTGACTTCCCTTTCAGCTGAGGTCGTAAAAAGTGCTTTGTAAAATTCTGAGGTTTGAAGCATTGTAACCTCCCGAAGAGACTGCAATCAGAAGGGTTTCTAGAATATCGTGACGCTGTGGTGAGCTCAAGCAATATATACTCCAGAGGACGGAAGACAGACATGTTGGGAAGTGGGGATGACTTCTACTGCACTTAGGGTGGAAGTGCATGTAAAAGTGGAGAAGCAACACCTCAGTGATGGAATCTTTAAAGACTCCATACATGGAGAAGGAAATGGCAACCCACTCCAGTATTCTTGCCTGGAAAAATCCATGGGCAGAGTAGTCTGGCGGGCTGAAGTCCACGGGATTCCATGACTGACCGTGTGTGCACGAGGGTGGAGGGAGACGGGTTAGTAGCAAGAAACTGGAAGAAGTAAAAAATAAGAAAAAATATAAAATCAAGACTCGATAAATATGACAACAACTGGTAGGAATAAACCTTCAGAAGTGCCTTCTCAGACCTCCCGTCAGAAGCACAAGCGTAATAAAGACACTGAGTTTTCACGGTCTCACACAAAATTAGACTGGCTTATGACAATGGGCAGAGAGGCTCCTCTAGGATATCGGGGCTGGGATTTACTGGAGGATGCACATCGATTGAGTGCATGGCTGTGCGTTATGGAAATATGTCTTACTGGCAGGGCGAAGGCATCTTCTTGAAGAACACAGCAAATAACACCACAAATTCAAGGAACTTGGCTACAATGACAATAGCTGATTTCGTGATGGCTACTGCTTGGCAGAGCTGGGATTGCCTCTGCCATTAAGTACCTCAGTGGCCAGCTGTGATAATAGCCATTACTTTCTCACTTAGAAACTTGCCATGTGCACTAGCGCAAGAACAGTGAAAGCTCCCCAGAGAAGCAAGTCAGGCAGTCATGCTTCTGTTTTCTCACAGAAGCTGCTTATGACCGGCCCTGGTCACAGACAGATTTCTAATTCCAAATCGATAGACAGTTATGCAGATATTCTTTAGCAACCTAGCCACCAGGGAAGCCCTACTAGCTCAGTTGCTAAAGAATCTGCCTGGAACGCAGGAGACCCCGCTTTGAGTCCTGGGTCAGGAAGATCCCCTGGAGAAGGGATAGGCTACCCACTCCTAGTATTCTGGCCTAGAGAATTCCATGGACTGTGTAGTCCTTGGGGCCGCAAAGAGTCAGGCACGAACTGAGCCACTTTCACCTGCACATGCGGATATCACTTAAAAAAAAAAATGTGGTAACAGATCTAGAACCTCTGTCAAGCTCATGAGCAAGTAGTTTAAATGTACAGAATCAGCTTTGTCCTGCATAGTTACTACCATACTGTATTTGCTTTGAGAAGAGTTGAGCTACTCTTGGTACAGAGGAATGATTCTTTACCAACTGAGCAACAAGTGAAGCCCACAAATACTGGAGTGGGTAGACTATCCCTTCTCCAGCGGATCTTCCTGACCCAGGAATTGAACCAGGGTCTCCTGCCTGAGTAACACATATTGGGTAAAAATCGGTGAGGGAGCAGAACTAGGGACATTGATTGGTAAAATCAGTTTTCCTTGTCTAGATGGCTAGCGGAGGCGAAAGAAATGTTGGTGTGGATTTAAAAAATTCTTCCGATACTATACAAAAAATGTACTAGTTCTCTGCAGAAGTCTTTAATGAAGCACAGATATTGTCATTAGATTGCTTTGGTCATATCCGTCTTATCCACATTTATTTTTTAAAATCACATAGAGTGGCTTCAATCACTTGAAGAAACGACAAAAGGTTTCTTTGGTCTCCATTCTATACTGGATCGAGAGAAGGCAGTTGATCAGCATGATGCAGGAGCTCAAGATGTTTTTGGGAAAAACTTGACTAGTCTGTTTAATGATATGGAAGAATGAATTAAGGATGGCAGCACGAAACAGAAGGCCATGCTAGAAGTACACAAGACCTTGTTTGGTAAGTCCAAACATGACTTTTTCTTTCAATTGAAGGATAGTTGCTTTACAGAATTTTGTTGCCAAACATCAACGTGAATGAGCCACAGGTGTACATATGTCTCCTCCCTCCTGAACCTCTCTCCCATCTCCTCCTCCCCGTTCCACCCCTCTAGCTTGTTGCAGAGCCCCTGTTTGAGTCCCCTGAGTCATACAGCAAATTGCATTGGCATCTCTTTTAACGTATGGTACTATGTATCCATGTTCCTCTGCATTCATCTCACCCTCTCCTTCCTCCCCCCTGCCCGTGTCCATAAGTCTGTTCTCTACATCTGTGACTCCTTGGCTGCCCTGCAAATAATTTCATCAGTACCACCTTTAGTTCAAGCATTTCTTCCCCCCCCCCAAGCATTTCTTATTTCTTATTCCACTCTTACTGTCTTTAGTGTGAGACTGATCTCAAAACTGATATGAAAGTATTATTCTCAGCATGGAAAATTGGGAAGATGCAAACATGAAAAATTTAAAAAGTAACGCAGAGGCTAGTCACTCTAGGCTAACCCCTAAAACATTTATTGACTGATTTCTAGTTTCTCTTCTTTAACCTTTTTGATCTACGTAATCCTGTGTATTCCTTTTAGTTAGGGATTCATTTTTAGACTATCCTGACTCTTCCATTAAGTTCCAGTTTGGGGTCTGATACACTTACAGATGTGCCAAGTGCTTCCTGAATACTATAGAACATATTTTATGTTTAAAATACTTCCATGCGTATGTAGTGAGTCAATGATTTTAAGTTTATTTGTTACACATTTCAATGTAAAATCAATGTGTAAACTAAGATATTCTCGATTTGGAAAAGGTGGCTTTTTTTGTTGTGTGTAAGAATTCCTCACTGGACCAAAGGTCATGGAGAGGTCTATTGTTTTTCTAAAATGGTTATAGTGTTGTTGTTTTTTTCGGTAATTGAATTGGGGTGTGAGTTGCAAAGTTTGTGTTTCTGTTCAATTTTTCCATCTGTTCCGCTTTCTTTCTCTCTCCTGAGTCAGAGAGTAATTTCCCATTGGTTGTCCAGTTACCAAGGTTGGTGTCCATGCATCTGTGCTGGTCTCTGCATTCATGTCCGGGTGTCCTGTGAAACACTAAGCTTAATTTATTTGGAAATGACCTAGCTGTGCAATATACTGTCATCACTCAGTTGAGCACAAGGGTAGAAATTCAGGTGATCAAACTCCGGAGAAACTTTTGTCGGAGTGGGGCGTGCGTTCATGGGGTTGGGGTGGGAGGGGCGCGGACCGCGGATATCTCAGGTGCCCTCCCAACCTGGGCCTCTCCAGGCTTGCCTCTGCTTGGCAGCCTCCCCCCGCCCCCATAGCGTTTGCTGTTCAGGGCCGGGTGGTCTCTGCAGCTGCCCGGCATCCTGCCCGATGCCCCCCCTGCCCACACGCTGTCTTCCGGTGTCTCTCTGAACCCTCGTCTCTTTCTGCCTCTGTCTCACCTGGCGTGGGTGCGTGCGAGTGCCTGTCCGTGTGCCTGGCTGTCACTCGTCCGCTCTCTCAGGAAGGTCCTGTGCTGGGCACGTGGCGTGGGGGCAGGGCGGGCTTCGGTTTGGGCACAGGGTGGGGCTGAGGCACTCCAGGGGGTTTGCACAGCCTGCAGGATGGGCGCCTGGGGCCCCGGCTGGGCTGCCCCAAAGCCCGCAGGAGGCTCCGGGGACCGCGGCCCCGGGCCGACGCCCCGCTCGTCCGGAGCCGCGTGACCCTGAGCAGCGAACGGGATGGTGGGAGGAGGGGGGGGACCCGAGACGTCCTCCCCGCTCAAGCCACGCCCCTCCCCAACCCCCGCCAGAGCTCCAGCAGCCTCGCCAGGCCGCTCGGTGTCCGGGAAGCGCCCCGGGCCGGGCCAGGCGCGTGCTGGCCGGGGGTGGTGTCGGCTGGTCTCCCAGCTGCAGGGCCTGTCCCGGTTTTTCCCATCAGTTTCAACAGTGACGGTCACCCCACATTGTGAGTCGTCTAGATTTCTCACTGACACCCCTGTTAGGGAGTGGCTTTTTAGAGAGATAGGGAAGGTCACTTGGGGGATGTTAGTCATGAGAGAAAATAAGGGCTCAGGTGGGATTGCAGATGTCATCCAGGGGGTAAATAGAGACAGTTGTTGCTGGTACCAAGACATGAAGTTTTTTTTCCCCCTTTTCCCAAAAGGCCATATTACGACCACATGGGGGCGCTGAGTAACAGCCCATAGCTCAGCTGGAAGCTGGCCTTTGATATTGATACCCTGGGATGGGTTGGACATACCCCCAACCTTTGTCATTAATGCAGATGCAGCCCGGGCTGGTTAGGTTGAGTTGAGAAGCAGTGTGGTTTGCAAGTGAACATGCCTCGTTTAGGGAGAGATCAATAGCCATACAGGGAGATATGATTAGAAAGAGGAAGAACATCATATGATGCATTTTACTTATCTGAGGCAGGATTGATGGGGTTCTGCTTGAACAAGAGCCTGAGATCTTCAACAGGTTCACAGCAATAGCTGTCCTCTGGCTTTGGAGTCTCAGATTCTGTCTCCTCCTCCTGTAGTCCATAGGGTATTATTCTAGAATTGTGGAACCAGGCAGATAGACCCTTCACTTTTACAGCAGTTGAAGTCACTAGAACAACCTGATATGGCCCTGTCCATTTCTCGGACAGCTGGTTTGGACTCTCTTTTTCTTGCCAGGTCTTTACTGATACTGATCCCCTGGCTTTACCTGGGGATTTTTCAAGTCTTCTTGTGGTTTGTTCTCCATACCGTTGGAATTCTTGCGGAAACCTTCCCAGGTCAATTATATGTTTTAAGAGTGTATTGGCATCCTCGTCAACAAACAAATCAGAAGTTAAGAATGGTCGTCCATACATCATTTCATAAGGACTTAACAATAGTGGCCGTTTGGGGGATGTCCGTAGCCTCATGAGGGCTATGGGCAGCATATGTGTCCACTTATTATGTCTTTCTTGACATAGCTTAGCCAGAGCCCTTTTAAGAGTCTGGTTGGCTCTCTCTACCTTTCCTGAAGCTTGAGGCCTCCAGGATGAGCGGAGCTGGTATTTTATGCCTAAGCATGCGGCTAGGTTCTGGGGTATCGTGGCTGTAAGTGAGGGCCCGTTGTCACTCTGAAGTGACCGAGGCAGCCTAAACCTAGGCACTATCTCCTTCAGCAGAGCTTTACAGACTTCTGTAGCTCTCTCTGTCTCAGTAGGGAACGCGTCGATCCATCCTGTGAATGTGTCAATAAAGACTAGCAAGTAAGAAAACCCTTGGGTCATGGGCATGGCTGTAAATTCTACTTGCCAGTCCGCTCCTGGGTATGATCCCCAATGTTGGACAGGTGTAATTAGAGGAGGTCTGGTTTTTGGGTTATTTTTTAGACAGGTGTCACAATTTTGTGTGACCTGTTTAACAACCTTAGCTAACTGCGGATGGGAGAGAATAGGCTTAAGCAAGATTTCTAGATTATCTTTTCCAAAATGGGCGCTCTTATGTAACGAATTAGTAATATTTTAAACCTGAGAATCAGGGAGTATTATTTGGGCCTGATCAGGCTGAAACCACCCATGTGACCCAATCTCCCAGCCCCGCTCAGCATATCGGGAATGTCCCCCTGGGGTAAAATCTGGAGTCAGGGTTTCCTTGGGGAAAAGGGGGCAGATAGCAGTGGCAGAGGTAGCTTCCCCGGCAGCTCGTCCTGCCACTTGATCAGCTTTCCTATTTCCCTGAGCCTCTTTTTCTTGCCCCTTTTGGTGACTCTTGCAGTGGATGACAGCTAATTTTGCAGGAAGTTTGACTGCCTCCAGGTGCCTGAGAATGAGCTCTTTGTGTTTAATAGCAGAGCTTTGGGCACTGAGCATCCCTCTTTCTTTCCAAATTGCTGCACGGGCATGCAGAATGAGGAAAGCATACTTAGAGTCCATACACACATTAATCCTCTTTCCTTCTCCTAACTCCAAAGCTCTTGTCAGGGCAAAAAGTTCAGCTTTCTGGGCTGAGGTGTCTGGGGGAAGAGACCCACGTTCCTTAGTTTCTTCCAGGCTCGCTACAGCATATGCTGCTTTCCTCTCTCCCTTTTCTACAAAACTGCTGCCATCTGTGTGCCAGTTTTCCTCTGGGTCAGATAAAGGTGTGTCTGATAGGTCCCGGCGAGAAAAGTATAACTCGTCTGTGGTTTGTATGCATTGGTGATCCAGAGGGGAGGTAGGGGGATCTGGCAGTAAGTTTGCTGGATTTAAAGTCTGGCAGACCCTCAACTTTATTTCTGGAGTGTCAAGGAGGAGGGCTTGGTATTGGGTGATCCTTCCCCCTGTCATCCACCTGTCCCCTTTCGTTTCCAAGACTGCTTGCACCCAGTGAGGCGTATAAACTGTGTTGGGCTGACCCAGGGTGAGCTTAGATGCCTCCTTAACCATAAGAGCGGTGCCTGCTACTGCCCGGAGTCAAGTGGGACACCCTCTGGCCACCTCATCTAGTTATTTTGAGAGATAAGCCACAGGTTGTAATACGGGCCCCATTATCTGCCCTAACACCACAAGAGCAGTTCCTGTCCTTCCAGAAACATAGAGTCTAAAAGGCTTCTCCAGGTTGGGGAGGCCTAAAGCTGGGGCTGTAGTGATGGACTCTTTTAGGGCATTAAAGGCCACCTTGCATGTCTCATGCCAGTCGAGTGGCTCTTCCTCTTTCCCCCTTAAATTTTCATATAGGTGTCTGACCAGATTGCCATAATTAGGAACCCAGATCCTGCAAAACCCGGTCCTTCCTAAAAATCCCCTAAGCTGTTGTTTTGTTTGGGGGTACGGGGTATTTAAGATGAGGGATCTCCCCTCGGGGTCAGGAATTCTTTTCCTCTCCATAATTATAAATCCAAGGTATTTTACTTGAGTTAAGCTAATCTGAGCCTACTTGGGGGATACTCGATAACCCTTTTCATACAGGAAAGTTAGCGTTTTAAATAGTGTCCATTTGAGAGCTGGTAAAATCTGGCCTAGCTATGAGCAAGTCATCCACATACTGTATTAGACTACAGTTTGTTAAAGTTAATTCCCGTAGTTCTCTCCCCGAGGAAGTCCCGAAGGTATGTGGGCTGTCCCTAAACCCTTGGGGTAGTCGAGTCCAGTCGAGAGTTGTATGGTCTCTCTTGTTTCCAAGTCCCGCCACTCAAAAGCAAAGAGTTTTGGGGATTCAGGATGGAGAGGAATGCAAAAGAAAGCACCTTGAAGGTCCAAGACTGAGAAGTACTTGGCATTTCCTGGGACTTGGGATAGGAGGGTATATGGGTTTGGGACTACGGGGTGGATGGGAACCACAGCTTCATTAACAGCTCTTAGATCCTGGACGAATCGGTAAGATCCATCTGGCTTTTGAACGGGCAAGATTGGGGTGTTGCAGGGGGACTCACAGCTGATTCGAGTTCCAGTATCTCGGTATTTTTTAACTAATGGTTTAAGACCCTCAAGAGCTACTGGTTTTAAGGGATATTGTCTTTTCCAGGGCTAGGGAGCATTTGGTCTCAGAGAAATCTTTACTGGTGGAATATTTATGGCTAAACCAGGGCTGGAGACATCCCACACCTGGGGATTGACCTCATCTAGACAAGGGACAGACTCCTCCTTTTCTACCTCTGACTGTAAATATTCAGACATAGGCAAAGAAAATTATCGACTTCTACCTTTGTGTCCCCAAGTCACTCTGGTTTGGAGGCGAAAGTATTATTCTCAAAATGGAAAATTTGGAAGCTGCAAACATGAAAAATTTAAAGAGTCACGCAGAGGCTAGTCACTCTAAGCTAACGCCTAAGACATTTATTGACTGATTTCTAGCTTCTCTTCTTTAACCTTTTTTATCTACAGTAATTCTGTGTGTTCCTTTTAGTTAGGGATTCATTTTTAGACTATCCTGACTCTTCCACTACGTTCCAGTTTTGGGTCTGATACACTTAGAGATGTGCCAAGTGCTTCCTGAATACTATAGAACATATTTTATGTTTAAAATACTTCCATGTTTATGTAGTGAGTCAATGATTTTAAGTTTATTTGTTACACATTTCAATGTAAAAGTCAATGTGTGAACTAACATATTCACGACTTGGAAAAGTTGGCATTTTTTTGGTGTGTGTTTGAACTCCTCACCCGACCAAAGGTCATGGAGAAGTCTATTGTTTTCTAAACTGGTTATAGTGTTGTTTATTTTCTGGTAATTGAATTAGGGTGTGAGTTGCAAAGCTTGTGTTTCTGTTCATTTCATTCCATCTGTTCGGGTTTCTTTCTCTCTCCTGAGTCAGACAGTAATTTCCCATTGGTTGTCCAGTTACCAAGGTTGGTGTCCATGCATCCATGCTGGTCTCTCCATACATGTCCGGGTGTCCTGTGAAACACTAAGCTTAATTTATTTGGAAATGACCTAGCTGTTCAATACACTGTCATCACTCAGTTGAGCAGAGGGAGAGAAATTCAAGTGAGAAAACTCCAGATAAGCTAGTGTCAGAGCTCCCCGGCGTGGCATGTGTGCAGGGGGTTGGGTGGAGGGGGCAGTGAGCGGAGCGTGGAGGTCTCAGGTGTCCTCCCACCCTGGGCCTCTCCAGGTCCGCCGCTGCTCAGTGGCCTCACCCCGCCCCCATCACTTTGGCTGCTCAGGGCCGGGTGGTCTCTGCAGCTGCCCGGCATCCTGCCCGAGGCCCGCCCTGCCCACACGCTGTCTTCCAGTCTCTCTCTGAACCCTCGACTCTTTCTGCCTCTGTCTCACCTGGCGTGGGTGCGTGCGAGTGCCTGTCCGTGTCCCTGGCTGTCGCTCGTCTGCTCTCCCAGGAATGTCCTGTGCTGGGCCCGCGGCGTGGGGACAGGGCGTGCCTCCGTAGGGCGAAAAGGCGGGGCTGAGGCGCTCAAGGGGGTTTGCGCAGCCGGCAGGACGGGCGCCTGGGACTCCGGCTGGGCTGCCCCTAAGCCCCAGGAGGCTGCGGGGACCGCGGACCCGGGCCGAAGCCCCGCTCGTCCTGACCCTGAGCAGCGAACGGGATGGTGGGTGACAGGGGGTGAGGGGGCACCGAGATGTCCTCGCTGCTCTGCCCACCCCCCCTCCCCCCACCGCAGGTTCCGCAGGCACACCATGCCCCTGCATGCCGGCCCAGACGCGTGCTGGCCAGGGCTCGCGGTGTGCGGAGCGAGGACGCCCTCCGCAGGCCGCCAAGCTGCAGGCTCTGGCCAGCCGGAGTCCAGTCGCGGGTCGTGCGGCTCAAGTGCAGCGCGCGCCCGCTGGTGAACTGCAGCCCCAGGCCTGACCAGCAGGTCAGACCGCAAGGGAGGCGCAACGCGGGGCTCCTGGGGCGCCTGGCAGCCGCCTCGGTCTAAGGCCATACCACCCTGAACGTGCCCTCTCTCCTCTGATCTGGGAAAATGAGCAGGTCTGGCCTGGTCAGTACTTGGATGGTAGACCGCCTAGTAGTTAGGTGATTTTTTTTTATTTTTCTGAATGCCTACTTCAGAAAGTTAGAATCGGATGACTTCACACAGTAAAACGAATCATATTTTCATACATAATCTTAAGAATCCAGCAGCTGGCCATTCTTTTTCCTGTCCTAACACAGCTAACTGGAAATCAGTTGTAGTAAGTTCTACTGACTTCAGAACCTCATCCCGAAGGGAAGATATATAGGAAAACCCATAATATATCTAAATAAACATGAAAGATACAATGATGAGAAAGAAAAAAATTTCTCAGTGACATCTTAGTTGGTATCAGAAACACGATGATTATGAAAGCACAGCCCATAATCAAGTCCAGGCCATGGAAGCCTGTGACTGTAACTGAGTGTTGACTTCCCTTTCAGCTGAGGTCGTAAAAAGTGCTTTGTAAAATTCTGAGGTTTGAAGCACTTGTAACTTCCCAAAGAGACTGCAATCAGAAGGGTTTCTAGAATATCGTGACGCTGTGGTGAGCTCAAGCAATATATACTCCAGAGGACGGAAGACAGACATGTTGGGAAGTGGGGATGACTTCTACTGCACTTAGGGAGGAAAGGGCATGTACAAGTGGAGAAGCAACACCTCAGTGATGGAATCTTTAAAGACCCCATACATGGAGAAGGAAATGGCAACCCACTCCAGTATTCTTGCCTGGAAAAATCCATGGGCAGAGGAGTCTGGCGGGCAGAAGTCCATGGGATTCCATGACTGACCGTGTGTGCACGAGGGTGGAGGTACACGGGTTCGTAGCAAGAAACTGGTAGAAGTAAAAAATAAGAAAAAATATCAAATAAAGACTCGATAAATATGACAACGACTGGTAGGAATAAACTTTCAGAAGTGCCTTCTCAGACCTCCCGTCAGAAGCACAAGCGTAATAAAGACACTGAGTTTTCACGGTCTCACACAAAATTAGACTGGCTTATGACAATGGGCAGAGAGGCTCCTCTAAGACATCGTGGCTGGGCTTTACTCGAGGATGCACATCGACTGAGTTCATGGCTGTGTTATGGAAATATGTCTTACTGGCAGGGCGAAGGCATCTTCTTGAAGAACACAGCAAATAACACCACAAATTCAAGGAACTTGGCTACAATGACAATAGCTGATTTCGTGGTGGCTACTGCTTGGCAGAGCTGGGATTGCCTCTGCCATTAAATAGCTCAGTGGCCAGCTGTGATAATAGCCATTACTTTCTCACTTAGAAACTTGCCATGTGCACTAGCGCAAGAACAGTGAAAGCTCCCCAGAGAAGCAAGTCAGGCAGACATGCTTCTGTTTTCTCACAGAAGCTGCTTATGACCGGCCCTGCTCACAGACAGATTGCTAATTCCAAATCGATAGACAGTTATGCAGATATTCTTTAGCAACTGAGCCACCAGGGAAGCCCTACTAGCTCAGTTGCTAAAGAATCTGCCTGCAACGCAGGAGACTCCGCTTTGAGTCCTGGGTCGGGAAGATCCACTGGAGAAGGGATAGGCTACCCACTCCAGTATTCTGGCCTAGAGAATTCCATGGACTGTATAGTCCTTGGGGCCGCAAAGAGTCAGGCACGAACTGAGCCACTTTCACCTGCACATGCAGATATCACTTAAAAAAAAAAAATGTGGTAACAGATCTAGGACCTCTGTCAAGCTCATGAGTGAGTACTATAAATATACAGAATCAGCTTTGTCCTGCATAGTTACTACCATCCTGTATTTGCTTTGAGAGGAGTTGAGCTACTCTTGGTACAGAGGAATGATTCTTTACCAACTGAGCCACAAGGGAAGCTCACTAATACTGGAGTGGGTAGCCTATCCCTTCTCCAGCAGATCTTCCTGACCCAGGAATTGAACCAGGGTCTCCTGCCTGAGTAACACATATTGGGTAAAAATCGGTGAGGGGGCAGAACTAGGGACATTGATTGGTAAAATCAGTTTTCCTTGTCTAGATGGCTAGCGGACACGAAAGAAATGTTGGTGTGGATTTAAAAATTTCTTCTGATACGAAACAAAAAATTTACTAGTTCTCTGCAGATTTTTAATGAAGCACAGATATTGTCATTAGATTGCTTTGGTCATATCCGTCTTATCCACATTTATTTTTTAAAATCACATAGAGTGGCTTCAATCACTTGAAGAAACGACAAAAGGTTTCTTTGGTCTCCATTCTATACTGGATCGAGAGAAGGCAGTTGATCAGCATGATGCAGGAGCTCAAGATATTTTTGGAAAAAACTTGACTAGTCTGTTTAATGATATGGAAGAATGAATTAAGGATGGCAGCACGAAACAGAAGGCCATGCTAGAAGTACACAAGACCTTGTTTGGTAAGTCCAAACATGACTTTTTCTTTCAATTGAAGGATAGTTGCTTTACAGAATTTTGTTGCCAAACATCAACGTGAATGAGCCACAGGTGTACATAAGTCTCCTCCCTCCTGAACCTCTCTCCCGTCTCCTCCTCCCCATTCCACCCCTCTAGCTTGTTGCAGAGCCCCTGTTTGAGTCCCCTGAGTCATACAGCAAATTGCATTGGCATCTCTTTTAACGTATGGTACTATGTATCCATGTTCCTCTGCATTCATCTCACCCTCTCCTTCCTCCCCCCTGCCCGTGTCCATAAGTCTGTTCTCTACATCTGTGACTCCTTGGCTGCCCTGCAAATAATTTCATCAGTACAACCTTTAGTTCAAGCATTTCTTCCCCCCCCCCCCAAGCATTTCTTATTTCTTATTCCACTCTTACTGTCTTTAGTGTGAGACTGATCTCGAAACTGATATGAAAGTATTATTCTCAGCATGGAAAATTTGGAAGATGCAAACATGAAAAATTTAAAAAGTAACGCAGAGGCTAGTCACACTAGGCTAAACCCTAAAACATTTATTGACTGATTTCTAGTTTCTCTTCTTTAACCTTTTTGATCTACGTAATCCTGTGTATTCCTTTTAGTTAGGGATTCATTTTTAGACTATCCTGACTCTTCCATTAAGTTCCAGTTTGGGGTCTGATACACTTACCGATGTGCCAAATGCTTCCTGAATACTATAGAACATATTTTATGTTTAAAATACTTCCATGCGTATGTAGTGAGTCAATGATTTTAAGTTTATTTGTTACACATTTCAATGTAAAATCAATGTGTGAACTAACATATTCTCGATTTGGAAAAGGTGGCTTTTTTTGTTGTGTGTAAGAATTCCTCACCGGACCAAAGGTCATGGAGAGGTCTATTGTTTTTCTAAAATGGTAATAGTGTTATTGTTTTTTTCGGTAATTGAATTGGGGTGTGAGTTGCAAAGTTTGTGTTTCTGTTCAATGTTTCCATCTGTTCGGGTTTCTTTCTCTCTCCTGAGTCAGACAGTAATTTCCCATTGGTTGTCCAGTTACCAAGGTTGGTGTCCATGCATCCGTGCTGGTCTCTCCATACATGTCCGGGTGTCCTGTGAAACACTAAGCTTAATTTATTTGGAAATGACCTAGCTGTTCAATATACTGTCATCACACAGTTGAGCACAAGGATAGAAATTCAGGTGATCAAACTCCGGAGAAGCTTTCGTTGGAGAGGGGCGTGCGTTCAGGGGGTTGGGTTGGGAGGGGCGCGGACCGCGGATATCTCAGGTGCCCTCCCAACCTGGGCCTCTGCAGGCCTGCCTCTGCTCGGCAGCCTCCCCCCGCCCCCATCGCGTTTGCATCTCAGGGACGGGTGGTCTCTGAAGCTGCCCGGCATCCTGCCCGAAGCCCCCCCTGCCCACACGCGGTCTTCCGGTGTCTCTCTGAACCCTCATCTCTTTCTGCCTCTGTCTCACCTGGCGTGGGTGCGTGCGAGTGCCTGTCCGTGTGCCTGGCTGTCGCTCGTCCGCTCTCTCAGGAAGGTCCTGTGCTGGGCCTGTGGCGTGGGGGCAGGGCCGGCCTCGGTTTGGGGACAGGGCGGGGCTGAGGCACTCCAGGGGTTTTCACAGCCGGCAGGATGGGCGCCTGGATCCCCGGCTGGGCTGCCCCAAAGCCCGCAGGAGGCTCCGGGGACCACGGCCCCGGGCCGACGCCCCGCTCGTCCGGAGCCACGTGACCCTGAGCAGCGAACGGGATGGTGGGGGGCGGGTGGTGGGGTGGCACCGAGTCGTCCTTCCCGCTCAAGCCACCCCCGTCCCCAACAACCGCCAGAGCTCCCGCAGCCTCGCCAGGCCGCTCGGGGTCCGGGAAGCGCCCCGGGCCGGGTCAGGCCGGTGCTGGCCGGGGGTGGCGTCGGCTGGTCTCCCAGCTGCAGGTCCTGTCCCGGTTTTACCCATCAGTTTCAACAGTGACGGTCACCCCACATTGTGAGTCGTCTAGATTTCTCACTGACACCCCTGTTAGGGAGTGGCTTTTTAGAGAGATAGGGAAGGTCACTTGGGGGACGTTAGTCATGAGAGAAAATAAGGGCTCAGGTGGGATTGCAGATGTCATCCAGGGGGTAAATAGAGACAGTTGTTGCTGGTACCAAGACATGAAGTTTTTTTCCCCCTTGTCCCAAAAGGCCATATTACGACCACATGGGGGCGCTGAGTAACAGCCCATAGCTCGGCTGGAAGGGTGGGCCTTTGATATTGATACCCTGGGATGGGTTGGACATACCCCCAACCTTTTTCATTAATGCAGATGCAGCCCGGGCTGCTTAGGTTGAGTTGAGAAGCAGTGTGGTTTGCAAGTGAACATGCCTCGTTTAGGGAGAGATCAATAGCCATACAGGGAGATATGATTAGAAAGAGGAAGAACATCATATGATGCATTTTACTTATCTGAGGCAGGATTGAGGGGTTCTGCTTGAACAAGAGCCTGAGATCTTCAACAGGTTCACAGGAATAGCTGTCCTCTGGCTTTGGAGTCTCAGTTTCTGTCTCCCCCTCCTGTAGGCCATAGGGTTTTATTCTAGAATTGTGGAACCAGGCAGATAGACCCTTCAATTTTACAGCAGTTGAAGTCACTAGAACAACCTGATATGGCCCTGTCCATTTCTCGGACAGCTGATTTGGACTCCCTTTTTCTTGCCAGGTCTTTACTGATACTTGATCCCCTGGCTTTACCTGGGTATTTTTCAAGTCTTCCTGTGGTTTGTTCTCCATACCGTTGGAGTTCTTGCTGAAACCTTCCCAGGTCAATTATATGTTTTAAGAGTGTATTGGCATCCTCGTCAAGAAACAAATCAGAAGTTAAGAATGGTCGTCCATACATCATTTCATAAGGACTTAACAATAGTGGCCGTTTGGGGGATGTCCGTATCCTCATGAGGGCTATGGGCAGCATATGTGTCCACTTATTATGTCTTTCTTGACATAGCTTAGCCAGAGCCCTTTTAAGGGTCTGGTTGGCTCTCTCTACCTTTCCTGAATCTTGAGGCCTCCAGGATGAGCGGAGCCGGTATTTTATGCCTAAGCATGCGGCTAGGTTCTGGGGTATCGTGGCTGTAAGTGAGGGCCCGTTGTCACTCTGAAGTGACAGAGGCAGCCCAAACCTAGGCACTATCTCCTTCAGCAGAGCTTTACAGACTTCTGTAGCTCTCTCTGTCTCAGTAGGGAACGCTTCGATCCATCCTGTGGATGTGTCAATAAAGACTAGCAAGTAAGAAAACCCTTGGGTCTTGGGCATGGCTGTAAATTCTAAATGCGGAGCGGCATTGCCAGTCCGCTCCTGGGTATGATCCCCGATGTTGGACAGGTGTAATTAGAGGAGGTCTGGTTTTTGGGTTATTTTTTAGACAGGTGTCACAATTTTTTGTGACCTGTTTAACAACCTTAGCTAACTGCGGATGGGAGAGAATAGGCTTAAGCAAGATTTCTAGATCATCTTTTCCAAAATGGGCGCTCTTATGTAAGGAGTTAGTAATGTTTTAAACCTGAGAATCAGGGAGTATTATTTGGGCCTGATCAGGCTGAAACCACCCATGTGACCCAATCTCCCAGCCCCGCTCCGCATATCGGGAATGTCCCCCTGGGGTAAAATCTGGAGTCAGGGTTTCCTTGGGGAAAAGGGGGCAGATAGCAGTGGCAGAGGTAGCTTCCCCGGCAGCTCGTCCTGCCTCTTGATCAGCTTTCCTATTTCCCTGAGCCTCTTTTTCTTGCCCCTTTTGGTGACTCTTGCAGTGGATGACAGCTAATTTTTCAGGAAGTTTGACTGCCTCCAGGAGCCTGAGAATGAGCTCTTTGTGTTAAATAGCAGAGCTTCGGGCACTGAGCATCCCTCTTTCTTTCCAAATTGCTGCACGGGCATGCAGAATGAGGAAAGCATACTTAGAGTCCATACACACATTAATCCTCTTTCCTTCTCCTAACTCCAAAGCTCTTGTCAGGGCAAAAAGTTCAGCTTTCTGGGCTGAGGTGTCTGGGGGAAGAGACCCACTTTCCTTAGTTTCTTCCAGGCTCGCTACAGCATATGCGGCTTTCCTCTCTTCCTTTTCTACAAAACTGCTGCCATCTGTGTGCCAGTTTTCCTCTGGGTCAGATAAAGGTGTCTCTGATAGGTCCCGGCGAGAAGAGTATAACTCGTCTGTGATTTGTATGCATTGGTGATCCAGAGGGGAGGTAGGGGGATCTGGCAGTAAGGTTGCTGGATTTAAAGTCTGGCAGACCCTCAACTTTATTTCTGGAGTGTCAAGGAGGAGGGCTTGGTATTGGGTGATCCTTCCCCCTGTCATCCACCTGTCCCCTTTCGTTTCCAAGACTGCTTCCACCCGGTGAGGCGTATACACTGTGGTGGGCTGACCCAGGGTCAGCTTAGATGCCTCCTTAACCATAAGAGCGGTGGCTGTTACTGCACGGAGACAAGTGGGCCACCCTCTGGCCACCTCATCTAGTTATTTTGAGAGATAAGCCACAGGTTGTAATACGGGCCCCATTATCTGCCCTAACACCCCAAGAGCAGTTCCTGTCCTTCCAGAAACATAGAGTCTAAAAGGCTTCTCCAGGTTGGGGAAGCCTAAAGCTGGGGCTGTAGTGATGGATTCTTTTAGGGCATTAAAGGCCACCTTGCAGGTCTCATGCAAGTCGAGTGGCACTTCCTCTTTCCCCCTTAATTTTTCATATAGGGGTCTGGGCAGATTGCCATAATTAGGAATCCAGATGTTGCAAAACCCGGTCCTTCTTAAAAATCTCCTAAGCTGTTGTTTTGTTTGGGGGTATGGAGTATTTAAGATGAGGGATCTCCCCTCGGGGTCAGGCATTCTTTTTCTCTCCGTAATTATAAATCCAAGGTATTTTACTTGGGTTAAGCTAATCTGAGCCTACTTGGGGGATACTCGGTAACCCTTTTCATACAGGAAAGTTAGCCTTTTAAATAGTGTCCATTTAAGAGCTCGTAAAATCTGGCCTAGCTATGAGCAAGTCATCCACATACTGTATTAGCCTACTGTTTGTTAAAGTTAATTCCCTTAGTTCTCTCCCCGAGGAAGTCCCGAAGATATGAGGGTTGTCCCTAAACCCTTGGGGTAGTCGAGTCCAGTCGAGAGTTGTATGGTCTCTCTTGTTTCCAAGTCCCGCCACTCAAAAGCAAAGAGTTTTTGGGATTCAGGATGGAGAGGAATGCAAAAGAAAGCACCTTGAAGGTTCAAGACTGAGAAGTACTTGGCATTTCCTGGGACTTGGGATAGGAGGGTATATGGGTTTGGGACTATGGGGTGGATGGGAACCACAGCTTCATTAACAGCTCTTAGATCCTGGATGAATCGGTAACATCCATCTGGTTTTTGAACAGGCAAGATTGGGGTGTTGCAGGGGGACTCACAGCTGATTCGAGTTCCAGTATCTCGGTATTTGTTAACTAATGGTCTAAGACCCTCAAGAGCTTCTGGTTTTAAGGGATATTGTCTTTTCCAGGGCTAGGGAGCACTTGGTCTCAGAGAAATCTTTACTGGTGGAACATTTATGGCTAAACCAGGGCTGGAGACATCCCACACCTGGGGATTGACATCATCTAGACAAGGGACAGACTCCTCCTTTTCTACCTCTGACTGTAAATGTTCAGACATAGGCAAAGAAAATTATCGACTTCTACCTTTGTGTCCCCAAGTCACTCTGGTTTAGAGGCGAAAGTATTATTCTCACCATGGAAAATTTGGAAGCTGCAAACATGAAAAATTTAAAGAGTCACGCAGAGGATAGTCACTCTAAGCTAACCCCTAAGTCATTTATTGACTGATTTCTAGCTTCTCTTCTTTAACCTTTTTTATCTACAGTAATCCTGTGTGTTCCTTTTAGTTAGGGATTCATTTTTAGACTATCCTGACTCCTCCACTACGTTCCAGTTTTGGGTCTGATACACTTACAGATGTGCCAATTGCTTCCTGAATACTATAGAATATATTTTATGTTTAAAACACTTCCATGCTTATGTAGTGAGTCAATGATTTTAAGTTTATTTGTTACACATTTCAATGTAAAAGTCAATGTGTGAACTAACATATTCACGACTTGGAAAAGTTGGCTTTTTCTTGCTGTGTGTTTGAACTCCTCACCCGACCAAAGGTCATGGAGAGGTCTCTAGTTTTTCTAAAATGGTTATAGTGTTGTTTATTTTCTGGTAATTGAATTAGGGTGTGAGTTGCAAAGCTTGTTTTTCTGTTCATTTCATTCCATCTGTTCGGGTTTCTTTCTCTCTTCTGAGTCAGACAGTAATTTCCCATTGGTTGTCCATTTACCAAGGTTGGTGTTCATGCATCCGTGCTGGTCTCTCCATACATGTCCGGGTATCCTGTGAAACACTAAGCTTAATTTATTTGGAAATGACCTAGCTGTTCAATACACTGTCATCACTCAGTTGAGCAGAGGGAGAGAAATTCAAGTGACAAAACTCCAGAGAAGCTAGTGTCAGAGCGCCCCGGCGTGGCATGCGTGCAGGGGGTTCGGGGGAGGGGGCGGTGCGCGGAGCGCGGAGGTCTCAGGTGTCGTCCCACCATGGGCCTCTCCAGGTCGGCCGCTGCTCAGTGGCCTCCCCCCGCCCCCATCGCTTTGGCTGCTCAGGGCCGGGTGGTCTCTGCAGCTGTCCGGCATCCTGCCCGAGGCCACCCCTGCCCACACGCTGTCTTCCAGTCTCTCTCTGAACCCTCGACTCTTTCTGCCTCTGTCTCAAATGGCGTGGGTACATGCGAGTGCCTGTCCGTGTGCCTGGCTGTCGCTCGTCCGCTCTCTCTGGAAGGTCCTGTGCTGGGCCCGTGGCGTGGGGGCAGGGCGGGCCTCGGTTTGGGGACAGGGCAGGGCTGAGGCACTCCAGGGGGTTTGCACAGCCGGCAGGATGGGCGCCTCTGGCCCCGGCTGGGCTGCCCCTAAGCCCGCAGGAGGCTCCGGGGACCGCGGCCCCGAACCGACGCCCCGCTCGTCCGGATCCACGTGACCCTGAGCAGCGAACGGGATGGTTGGGGGCCGGGGGTGGGGGGGCACCGAGACGTCCTCCCCGCTCAAGCCACCCCCCTCCCCAAACCCCGCCAGAGCTCCCGCAGCCTCGCCAGGCCGCTCGGTGTCCGGGAAGCGCCCCGGGCCGGGCCAGGCGCGTGCTGGCCGGGGGTGGCGTCGGCTGGTCTCCCAGCTGCAGGGCCTGTCCCGGTTTTTCCCATCAGTTTCAACAGTGACGGTCACCCCACATTGTGAGTCGTCTAGATTTCTCACTGACACCCCTGTTAGGGAGTGGCTTTTTAGAGAAATATGGAAGGTCACTTGGGGGATGTTAGTCATGAGAGAAAATAAGGGCTCAGGTGGGATTGCAGATGTCATCCAGGGGGTAAATAGAGACAGTTGTTGCTGGTACCAAGACATGAAGTTTTTTTTCCCCCTTTCCCCAAAAGGCCATATTACGACCACATGGGGGCGCTGAGTAACAGCCCATAGCTCGGCTGGAAGGGTGGGCCTTTGATAGTGATACCCTGGGATGGGTTGGACATACCCCCAACCTTTGTCATTAATGCAGATGCAGCCCGGGCTGGTTAGGTTGAGTTGAGAAGCAGTGTGGTTTGCAAGTGAACATGCCTCGTTTAGGGAGAGATCAATAGCCATACAGGGAGATTTGATTAGAAAGAGGAAGAACATCATATGATGCATTTTACTTATCTGAGGCAGGATTGATGGGGTTCTGCTTGAACAAGAGCCTGAGATCTTCAACAGGTTCACAGGAATAGCTGTCCTCTGGCTTTGGAGTCTCAGTTTCTGTCTCCCCCTCCTGTAGGCCATAGGGTTTTATTCTAGAATTGTGGACCCAGGCAGATAGACCCTTCACTTTTACAGCAGTTGAAGTCACTAGAACAACCTGATATGGCCCTGTCCATTTCTCGGACAGCTGGTTTGGACTCCCTTTTTCTTGCCAGGTCTTTACTGATACTTGATCCCCTGGCTTTACCTGGGGATTTTTCAAGTCTTCCTGTGGTTTGTTCTCCATACCGTTGGAGTTCTTGCTGAAACCTTCCCAGGTCAATTATATGTTTTAAGAGTGTATTGGCATCCTCGTCAAGAAACAAATCAGAAGTTCAGAATGGTCGTCCATACATCATTTCATAAGGACTTAACAATAGTGGCCGTTTGGGGGATGTCCGTAGCCTCATGAGGGCTATGGGCAGCATATGTGTCCACTTATTATGTGTTTCTGACATAGCTTAGCCAGAGCCCTTTTAAGAGTCTGGTTGGCTCTCTCTACCTTTCCTGAAGCTTGAGGCCTCCAGGATGAGCGGAGCTGGTATTTTATGCCTAAGCATGTGGCTAGGTTCTGGGGTATCGTGGCTGTAAGTGAGGGCCCGTTGTCACTCTGAAGTGACAGAGGCAGCCCAAACCTAGGCACTATCTCCTTCAGCAGAGCTTTACAGACTTCTGTAGCTCTCTCAGTCTCAGTAGGGAACGCTTCGATCCATCCTGTGAATGTGTCAATAAAGACTCGCAAGTAAGAAAACCCTTGGGTCTTGGGCATGGCTGTAAATTCTACTTGCCAGTCCGCTCCTGGGTATGATCCCCGATGTTGGACAGGTGTAATTAGAGGAGGTCTGGTTTTTGGGTTATTTTTTAGACAGGTGTCACAATTTTGTGTGACTTGTTTAACAACCTTAGCTAACTGGGGATGGGAGAGAATAGGCTTAAGCAAGATTTCTAGATCATCTTTTCCAAAATGGGCGCTCTTATGTAAGGAGTTAGTAATGTTTTAAACCTGAGAATCAGGGAGTATTATTTGGGCCTGATCAGGCTGAAACCACCCATGTGACCCAATCTCCCAGCCCCGCTCAGCATATCGGGAATGTCCCCCTGGGGTAAAATCTGGAGTCAGGGTTTCCTTGGGGAAAAGGGGGCAGATAGCAGTGGCAGAGGTAGCTTCCCCGGCAGCTCGTCCTGCCTCTTGATCAGCTTTCCTATTTCCCTGAGCCTCTTTTTCTTGCCCCTTTTGGTGACTCTTGCAGTGGATGACAGCTAATTTTGCAGGAAGTTTGACTGCCTCCAGGAGCCTGAGAATGAGCTCTTTGTGTTTAATAGCAGAGCTTCGGGCACTGAGCATCCCTCTTTCTTTCCAAATTGCTGCACGGGCATGCAGAATGAGGAAAGCATACTTAGAGTCCATACACACATTAATCCTCTTTCCTTCTCCTAACTCCAAAGCTCTTGTCAGGGCAAAAAGTTCAGCTTTCTGGGCTGAGGTGTCTGGGGGAAGAGACCCACTTTCCTTAGTTTCTTCCAGGCTCGCTACAGCATATGCGGCTTTCCTCTCTTCCTTTTCTACAAAACTGCTGCCATCTGTGTGCCAGTTTTCCTCTGGGTCAGATAAAGGTGTCTCTGATAGGTCCCGGCGAGAAGAGTATAACTCGTCTGTGATTTGTATGCATTGGTGATCAAGAGGGGAGGTAGGGGGATCTGGCAGTAAGGTTGCTGGATTTAAAGTCTGGCAGACCCTCAACTTTATTTCTGGAGTGTCAAGGAGGAGGGCTTGGTATTGGGTGATCCTTCCCCCTGTCATCCACCTGTCCCCTTTCGTTTCCAAGACTGCTTCCACCCGGTGAGGCGTATACACTGTGGTGGGCTGACCCAGGGTCAGCTTAGATGCCTCCTTAACCATAAGAGCGGTGGCTGTTACTGCACGGAGACAAGTGGGCCACCCTCTGGCCACCTCATCTAGTTATTTTGAGAGATAAGCCACAGGTTGTAATACGGGCCCCATTATCTGCCCTAACACCCCAAGAGCAGTTCCTGTCCTTCCAGAAACATAGAGTCTAAAAGGCTTCTCCAGGTTGGGGAAGCCTAAAGCTGGGGCTGTAGTGATGGATTCTTTTAGGGCATTAAAGGCCACCTTGCAGGTCTCATGCAAGTCGAGTGGCACTTCCTCTTTCCCCCTTAATTTTTCATATAGGGGTCTGGGCAGATTGCCATAATTAGGAATCCAGATGTTGCAAAACCCGGTCCTTCTTAAAAATCTCCTAAGCTGTTGTTTTGTTTGGGGGTATGGAGTATTTAAGATGAGGGATCTCCCCTCGGGGTCAGGCATTCTTTTTCTCTCTGTAATTATAAATCCAAGGTATTTTACTTGGGTTAAGCTAATCTGAGCCTACTTGGGGGATACTCGGTAACCCTTTTCATACAGGAAAGTTAGCCTTTTAAATAGTGTCCATTTAAGAGCTCGTAAAATCTGGCCTAGCTATGAGCAAGTCATCCACATACTGTATTAGCCTACTGTTTGTTAAAGTTAATTCCCTTAGTTCTCTCCCCGAGGAAGTCCCGAAGATATGAGGGTTGTCCCTAAACCCTTGGGGTAGTCGAGTCCAGTCGAGAGTTGTATGGTCTCTCTTGTTTCCAAGTCCCGCCACTCAAAAGCAAAGAGTTTTTGGGATTCAGGATGGAGAGGAATGCAAAAGAAAGCACCTTGAAGGTTCAAGACTGAGAAGTACTTGGCATTTCCTGGGACTTGGGATAGGAGGGTATATGGGTTTGGGACTATGGGGTGGATGGGAACCACAGCTTCATTAACAGCTCTTAGATCCTGGATGAATCGGTAACATCCATCTGGTTTTTGAACAGGCAAGATTGGGGTGTTGCAGGGGGACTCACAGCTGATTCGAGTTCCAGTATCTCGGTATTTGTTAACTAATGGTCTAAGACCCTCAAGAGCTTCTGGTTTTAAGGGATATTGTCTTTTCCAGGGCTAGGGAGCACTTGGTCTCAGAGAAATCTTTACTGGTGGAACATTTATGGCTAAACCAGGGCTGGAGACATCCCACACCTGGGGATTGACATCATCTAGACAAGGGACAGACTCCTCCTTTTCTACCTCTGACTGTAAATGTTCAGACATAGGCAAAGAAAATTATCGACTTCTACCTTTGTGTCCCCAAGTCACTCTGGTTTGGAGGCGAAAGTATTATTCTCACCATGGAAAATTTGGAAGCTGCAAACATGAAAAATTTAAAGAGTCACGCAGAGGATAGTCACTCTAAGCTAACCCCTAAGTCATTTATTGACTGATTTCTAGCTTCTCTTCTTTAACCTTTTTTATCTACAGTAATCCTGTGTGTTCCTTTTAGTTAGGGATTCATTTTTAGACTATCCTGACTCCTCCACTACGTTCCAGTTTTGGGTCTGATACACTTACAGATGTGCCAATTGCTTCCTGAATACTATAGAATATATTTTATGTTTAAAACACTTCCATGCTTATGTAGTGAGTCAATGATTTTAAGTTTATTTGTTACACATTTCAATGTAAAAGTCAATGTGTGAACTAACATATGCACGACTTGGAAAAGTTGGCTTTTTCTTGCTGTGTGTTTGAACTCCTCACCCGACCAAAGGTCATGGAGAGGTCTCTAGTTTTTCTAAAATGGTTATAGTGTTGTTTATTTTCTGGTAATTGAATTAGGGTGTGAGTTGCAAAGCTTGTTTTTCTGTTCATTTCATTCCATCTGTTCGGGTTTCTTTCTCTCTTCTGAGTCAGACAGTAATTTCCCATTGGTTGTCCATTTACCAAGGTTGGTGTTCATGCATCCGTGCTGGTCTCTCCATACATGTCCGGGTATCCTGTGAAACACTAAGCTTAATTTATTTGGAAATGACCTAGCTGTTCAATACACTGTCATCACTCAGTTGAGCAGAGGGAGAGAAATTCAAGTGACAAAACTCCAGAGAAGCTAGTGTCAGAGCGCCCCGGCGTGGCATGCGTGCAGGGGGTTCGGGGGAGGGGGCGGTGCGCGGAGCGCGGAGGTCTCAGGTGTCGTCCCACCATGGGCCTCTCCAGGTCGGCCGCTGCTCAGTGGCCTCCCCCCGCCCCCATCGCTTTGGCTGCTCAGGGCCGGGTGGTCTCTGCAGCTGTCCGGCATCCTGCCCGAGGCCACCCCTGCCCACACGCTGTCTTCCAGTCTCTCTCTGAACCCTCGACTCTTTCTGCCTCTGTCTCAAATGGCGTGGGTACATGCGAGTGCCTGTCCGTGTGCCTGGCTGTCGCTCGTCCGCTCTCTCTGGAAGGTCCTGTGCTGGGCCCGTGGCGTGGGGGCAGGGCGGGCCTCGGTTTGGGGACAGGGCAGGGCTGAGGCACTCCAGGGGGTTTGCACAGCCGGCAGGATGGGCGCCTCTGGCCCCGGCTGGGCTGCCCCTAAGCCCGCAGGAGGCTCCGGGGACCGCGGCCCCGAACCGACGCCCCGCTCGTCCGGATCCACGTGACCCTGAGCAGCGAACGGGATGGTTGGGGGCCGGGGGTGGGGGGGCACCGAGACGTCCTCCCCGCTCAAGCCACCCCCCTCCCCAAACCCCGCCAGAGCTCCCGCAGCCTCGCCAGGCCGCTCGGTGTCCGGGAAGCGCCCCGGGCCGGGCCAGGCGCGTGCTGGCCGGGGGTGGCGTCGGCTGGTCTCCCAGCTGCAGGGCCTGTCCCGGTTTTTCCCATCAGTTTCAACAGTGACGGTCACCCCACATTGTGAGTCGTCTAGATTTCTCACTGACACCCCTGTTAGGGAGTGGCTTTTTAGAGAAATATGGAAGGTCACTTGGGGGATGTTAGTCATGAGAGAAAATAAGGGCTCAGGTGGGATTGCAGATGTAATCCAGGGGGTAAATAGAGACAGTTGTTGCTGGTACCAAGACATGAAGTTTTTTTTCCCCCTTTCCCCAAAAGGCCATATTACGACCACATGGGGGCGCTGAGTAACAGCCCATAGCTCGGCTGGAAGGGTGGGCCTTTGATAGTGATACCCTGGGATGGGTTGGACATACCCCCAACCTTTGTCATTAATGCAGATGCAGCCCGGGCTGGTTAGGTTGAGTTGAGAAGCAGTGTGGTTTGCAAGTGAACATGCCTCGTTTAGGGAGAGATCAATAGCCATACAGGGAGATTTGATTAGAAAGAGGAAGAACATCATATGATGCATTTTACTTATCTGAGGCAGGATTGATGGGGTTCTGCTTGAACAAGAGCCTGAGATCTTCAACAGGTTCACAGGAATAGCTGTCCTCTGGCTTTGGAGTCTCAGTTTCTGTCTCCCCCTCCTGTAGGCCATAGGGTTTTATTCTAGAATTGTGGACCCAGGCAGATAGACCCTTCACTTTTACAGCAGTTGAAGTCACTAGAACAACCTGATATGGCCCTGTCCATTTCTCGGACAGCTGGTTTGGACTCCCTTTTTCTTGCCAGGTCTTTACTGATACTTGATCCCCTGGCTTTACCTGCGGATTTTTCAAGTCTTCCTGTGGTTTGTTCTCCATACCGTTGGAGTTCTTGCTGAAACCTTCCCAGGTCAATTATATGTTTTAAGAGTGTATTGGCATCCTCGTCAAGAAACAAATCAGAAGTTCAGAATGGTCGTCCATACATCATTTCATAAGGACTTAACAATAGTGGCCGTTTGGGGGATGTCCGTAGCCTCATGAGGGCTATGGGCAGCATATGTGTCCACTTATTATGTGTTTCTGACATAGCTTAGCCAGAGCCCTTTTAAGAGTCTGGTTGGCTCTCTCTACCTTTCCTGAAGCTTGAGGCCTCCAGGATGAGCGGAGCTGGTATTTTATGCCTAAGCATGTGGCTAGGTTCTGGGGTATCGTGGCTGTAAGTGAGGGCCCGTTGTCACTCTGAAGTGACAGAGGCAGCCCAAACCTAGGCACTATCTCCTTCAGCAGAGCTTTACAGACTTCTGTAGCTCTCTCAGTCTCAGTAGGGAACGCTTCGATCCATCCTGTGAATGTGTCAATAAAGACTCGCAAGTAAGAAAACCCTTGGGTCTTGGGCATGGCTGTAAATTCTACTTGCCAGTCCGCTCCTGGGTATGATCCCCGATGTTGGACAGGTGTAATTAGAGGAGGTCTGGTTTTTGGGTTATTTTTTAGACAGGTGTCACAATTTTGTGTGACTTGTTTAACAACCTTAGCTAACTGGGGATGGGAGAGAATAGGCTTAAGCAAGATTTCTAGATCATCTTTTCCAAAATGGGCGCTCTTATGTAAGGAGTTAGTAATGTTTTAAACCTGAGAATCAGGGAGTATTATTTGGGCCTGATCAGGCTGAAACCACCCATGTGACCCAATCTCCCAGCCCCGCTCAGCATATCGGGAATGTCCCCCTGGGGTAAAATCTGGAGTCAGGGTTTCCATGGGGAAAAGGGGCAGATAGCAGTGGCAGAGGTAGCTTCCCCGGCAGCTCGTCCTGCCTCTTGATCAGCTTTCCTATTTCCCTGAGCCTCTTTTTCTTGCCCCTTTTGGTGACTCTTGCAGTGGATGACAGCTAATTTTGCAGGAAGTTTGACTGCCTCCAGGAGCCTGAGAATGAGCTCTTTGTGTTAAATAGCAGAGCTTCGGGCACTGAGCATCCCTCTTTCTTTCCAAATTGCTGCACGGGCATGCAGAATGAGGAAAGCATACTTAGAGTCCATACACACATTAATCCTCTTTCCTTCTCCTAACTCCAAAGCTCTTGTCAGGGCAAAAAGTTCAGCTTTCTGGGCTGAGGTGTCTGGGGGAAGAGACCCACTTTCCTTAGTTTCTTCCAGGCTCGCTACAGCATATGCGGCTTTCCTCTCTTCCTTTTCTACAAAACTGCTGCCATCTGTGTGCCAGTTTTCCTCTGGGTCAGATAAAGGTGTCTCTGATAGGTCCCGGCGAGAAGAGTATAACTCGTCTGTGATTTGTATGCATTGGTGATCCAGAGGGGAGGTAGGGGGATCTGGCAGTAAGGTTGCTGGATTTAAAGTCTGGCAGACCCTCAACTTTATTTCTGGAGTGTCAAGGAGGAGGGCTTGGTATTGGGTGATCCTTCCCCCTGTCATCCACCTGTCCCCTTTCGTTTCCAAGACTGCTTCCACCCGGTGAGGCGTATACACTGTGGTGGGCTGACCCAGGGTCAGCTTAGATGCCTCCTTAACCATAAGAGCGGTGGCTGTTACTGCACGGAGACAAGTGGGCCACCCTCTGGCCACCTCATCTAGTTATTTTGAGAGATAAGCCACAGGTTGTAATACGGGCCCCATTATCTGCCCTAACACCCCAAGAGCAGTTCCTGTCCTTCCAGAAACATAGAGTCTAAAAGGCTTCTCCAGGTTGGGGAAGCCTAAAGCTGGGGCTGTAGTGATGGATTCTTTTAGGGCATTAAAGGCCACCTTGCAGGTCTCATGCAAGTCGAGTGGCACTTCCTCTTTCCCCCTTAATTTTTCATATAGGGGTCTGGGCTGATTGCCATAATTAGGAATCCAGATGTTGCAAAACCCGGTCCTTCTTAAAAATCTCCTAAGCTGTTGTTTTGTTTGGGGGTATGGAGTATTTAAGATGAGGGATCTCCCCTCGGGGTCAGGCATTCTTTTTCTCTCCGTAATTATAAATCCAAGGTATTTTACTTGGGTTAAGCTAATCTGAGCCTACTTGGGGGATACTCGGTAACCCTTTTCATACAGGAAAGTTAGCCTTTTAAATAGTGTCCATTTAAGAGCTCGTAAAATCTGGCCTAGCTATGAGCAAGTCATCCACATACTGTATTAGCCTACTGTTTGTTAAAGTTAATTCCCTTAGTTCTCTCCCCGAGGAAGTCCCGAAGATATGAGGGTTGTCCCTAAACCCTTGGGGTAGTCGAGTCCAGTCGAGAGTTGTATGGTCTCTCTTGTTTCCAAGTCCCGCCACTCAAAAGCAAAGAGTTTTTGGGATTCAGGATGGAGAGGAATGCAAAAGAAAGCACCTTGAAGGTTCAAGACTGAGAAGTACTTGGCATTTCCTGGGACTTGGGATAGGAGGGTATATGGGTTTGGGACTATGGGGTGGATGGGAACCACAGCTTCATTAACAGCTCTTAGATCCTGGATGAATCGGTAACATCCATCTGGTTTTTGAACAGGCAAGATTGGGGTGTTGCAGGGGGACTCACAGCTGATTCGAGTTCCAGTATCTCGGTATTTGTTAACTAATGGTCTAAGACCCTCAAGAGCTTCTGGTTTTAAGGGATATTGTCTTTTCCAGGGCTAGGGAGCACTTGGTCTCAGAGAAATCTTTACTGGTGGAACATTTATGGCTAAACCAGGGCTGGAGACATCCCACACCTGGGGATTGACATCATCTAGACAAGGGACAGACTCCTCCTTTTCTACCTCTGACTGTAAATGTTCAGACATAGGCAAAGAAAATTATCGACTTCTACCTTTGTGTCCCCAAGTCACTCTGGTTTAGAGGCGAAAGTATTATTCTCACCATGGAAAATTTGGAAGCTGCAAACATGAAAAATTTAAAGAGTCACGCAGAGGATAGTCACTCTAAGCTAACCCCTAAGTCATTTATTGACTGATTTCTAGCTTCTCTTCTTTAACCTTTTTTATCTACAGTAATCCTGTGTGTTCCTTTTAGTTAGGGATTCATTTTTAGACTATCCTGACTCCTCCACTACGTTCCAGTTTTGGGTCTGATACACTTACAGATGTGCCAATTGCTTCCTGAATACTATAGAATATATTTTATGTTTAAAACACTTCCATGCTTATGTAGTGAGTCAATGATTTTAAGTTTATTTGTTACACATTTCAATGTAAAAGTCAATGTGTGAACTAACATATTCACGACTTGGAAAAGTTGGCTTTTTCTTGCTGTGTGTTTGAACTCCTCACCCGACCAAAGGTCATGGAGAGGTCTCTAGTTTTTCTAAAATGGTTATAGTGTTGTTTATTTTCTGGTAATTGAATTAGGGTGTGAGTTGCAAAGCTTGTTTTTCTGTTCATTTCATTCCATCTGTTCGGGTTTCTTTCTCTCTTCTGAGTCAGACAGTAATTTCCCATTGGTTGTCCATTTACCAAGGTTGCTGTTCATGCATCCGTGCTGGTCTCTCCATACATGTCCGGGTATCCTGTGAAACACTAAGCTTAATTTATTTGGAAATGACCTAGCTGTTCAATACACTGTCATCACTCAGTTGAGCAGAGGGAGAGAAATTCAAGTGACAAAACTCCAGAGAAGCTAGTGTCAGAGCGCCCCGGCGTGGCATGCGTGCAGGGGGTTGGGGGGAGGGGGGCGGGGCGCGGAGCGCGGAGATCTCAGGTGTCCTCCCACCCTGGGCCTCTCCAGGCCCGCCGCTGCTCAGTGACCTCCCCCCGCCCCCATCACTTTGGCTGCTCAGGGCCGGGTGGTCTCTGCAGCTGCCCGGCATCCTGCCCGAGGCCCGCCCTGCCCACACGCTGTCTTCCAGTCTCTCTCTGAACCCTCGACTCTTTCTGCCTCTGTCTCACCTGGCGTGGGTGCGTGCGAGTGCCTGTCCGTGTGCCTGGCTGTCGCTCGTCCGCTCTCTCTGGAAGGTCCTGTGCTGGGCCCGTGGCGTGGGGGCAGGGCGGGCCTCGGTTTGGGGACAGGGCGGGGCTGAGGCACTCCAGGGGGTTTGCACAGCCGGCAGGATGGGCGCCTGTGGCCCCGGCTGGGCTGCCCCTAAGCCCGCAGGAGGCTCCGGGGACCGCGGCCCCGAACCGACGCCCCGCTCGTCCGGATCCACGTGACCCTGAGCAGCGAACGGGATGGTGGGGGGCGGGGGGTTGGGGGGGCACCGAGACGTCCTCCCCGCTCAAGCCACCCCCCTCCCCAAACCCCGCCAGAGCTCCCGCAGCCTCGCCAGGCCGCTCGGGGTCCGGGAAGCGCCCCGGGCCGGGCCAGGCGCGTGCTGGCCGGGGGTGGCGTCGGCTGGTCTCCCAGCTGCAGGGCCTGTCCCGGTTTTTCCCATCAGTTTCAACAGTGACGGTCACCCCACATTGTGAGTCGTCTAGATTTCTCACTGACACCCCTGTTAGGGAGTGGCTTTTTAGAGAGATATGGAAGGTCACTTGGGGGATGTTAGTCATGAGAGAAAATAAGGGCTCAGGTGGGATTGCAGATGTAATCCAGGGGGTAAATAGAGACAGTTGTTGCTGGTACCAAGACATGAAGTTTTTTTTCCCCCTTTCCCCAAAAGGCCATATTACGACCACATGGGGGTGCTGAGTAACAGCCCATAGCTCGGCTGGAATGGTGGGCCTTTGATAGTGATACCCTGGGATGGGTTGGACATACCCCCAACCTTTGTCATTAATGCAGATGCAGCCCGGGCTGGTTAGGTTGAGTTGAGAAGCAGTGTGGTTTGCAAGTGAACATGCCTCGTTTAGGGAGAGATCAATAGCCATACAGGGAGATTTGATTAGAAAGAGGAAGAACATCATATGATGCATTTTACTTATCTGAGGCAGGATTGATGGGGTTCTGTTTGAACAAGAGCCTGAGATCTTCAACAGGTTCACAGGAATAGCTGTCCTCTGGCTTTGGAGTCTCAGTTTCTGTCTCCCCCTCCTGTAGGCCATAGGGTTTTATTCTAGAATTCTGGACCCAGGCAGATAGACCCTTCACTTTTACAGCAGTTGAAGTCACTAGAACAACCTGATATGGCCCTGTCCATTTCTCAGACAGCTGGTTTGGACTCCCTTTTTCTTGCCAGGTCTTTACTGATACTTGATCCCCTGGCTTTACCTGGGGATTTTTCAAGTCTTCCTGTGGTTTGTTCTCCATACCGTTGGAGTTCTTGCTGAAACCTTCCCAGGTCAATTATATGTTTTAAGAGTGTATTGGCATCCTCGTCAAGAAACAAATCAGAAGTTCAGAATGGTCGTCCATACATCATTTCATAAGGACTTAACAATAGTGGCCGTTTGGGGGATGTCCGTAGCCTCATGAGGGCTATGGGCAGCATATGTGTCCACTTATTATGTGTTTCTGACATAGCTTAGCCAGAGCCCTTTTAAGAGTCTGGTTGGCTCTCTCTACCTTTCCTGAAGCTTGAGGCCTCCAGGATGAGCGGAGCTGGTATTTTATGCCTAAGCATGTGGCTAGGTTCTGGGGTATCGTGGCTGTAAGTGAGGGCCCGTTGTCACTCTGAAGTGACCGAGGCAGCCCAAACCTAGGCACTATCTCCTTCAGCAGAGCTTTACAGACTTCTGTAGCTCTCTCAGTCTCAGTAGGGAACGCTTCGATCCATCCTGTGAATGTGCCAATAAAGACTCGCAAGTAAGAAAACCCTTGGGTCTTGGGCATGGCTGTAAATTCTACTTGCCAGTCCGCTCCTGGGTATGATCCCCGATGTTGGACAGGTGTAATTAGAGGAGGTCTGGTTTTTGGGTTATTTTTTAGACAGGTGTCACAATTTTGTGTGACTTGTTTAACAACCTTAGCTAACTGGGGATGGGAGAGAATAGGCTTAAGCAAGATTTCTAGATTATCTTTTCCAAAATGGGCGCTCTTATGTAAGGAGTTAGTAATGTTTTAAACCTGAGAATCAGGGAGTATTATTTGGGCCTGATCAGGCTGAAACCACCCATGTGACCCAATCTCCCAGCCCCGCTCAGCATATCGGGAATGTCCCCCTGGGGTAAAATCTGGAGTCAGGGTTTCCATGGGGAAAAGGGGCAGATAGCAGTGGCAGAGGTAGCTTCCCCGGCAGCTCGTCCTGCCTCTTGATCAGCTTTCCTATTTCCCTGAGCCTCTTTTTCTTGCCCCTTTTGGTGACTCTTGCAGTGGATGACAGCTAATTTTGCAGGAAGTTTGACTGCCTCCAGGAGCCTGAGAATGAGCTCTTTGTGTTTAATAGCAGAGCTTCGGGCACTGAGCATCCCTCTTTCTTTCCAAATTGCTGCACGGGCATGCAGAATGAGGAAAGCATACTTAGAGTCCATACACACATTAATCCTCTTTCCTTCTCCTAACTCCAAAGCTCTTGTCAGGGCAAAAAGTTCAGCTTTCTGGGCTGAGGTGTCTGGGGGAAGAGACCCACTTTCCTTAGTTTCTTCCAGGCTTGCTACAGCATATGCTGCTTTCCTCTCTCCCTTTTCTACAAAACTGCTGCCATCTGTGTGCCAGTTTTCCTCTGGGTCAGATAAAGGTGTCTCTGATAGGTCCCGGCGAGAAGAGTATAACTCGTCTGTGATTTGTATGCATTGGTGATCCAGAGGGGAGGTAGGGGGATCTGGCAGTAAGGTTGCTGGATTTAAAGTCTGGCAGACCCTCAACTTTATTTCTGGAGTGTCAAGGAGGAGGGCTTGGTATTGGGTGATCCTTCCTCCTGTCATCCACCTGTCCCCTTTCGTTTCCAAGACTGCTTGCACCCGGTGAGGCGTATACACTGTAGTGGGCTGACCCAGGGTCAGCTTAGATGCCTCCTTAACCATAAGAGCGGTGCCTGCTACTGCCCGGAGGCAAGTGGGCCACCCTCTGGCCACCTCATCTAGTTATTTTGAGAGATAAGCCACAGGTTGTTATACGGGCCCCATCATCTGCTCTAACACCCCAAGAGCAGTTCCTGTCCTTCCAGAAACATAGAGTCTAAAAGGCTTCTCCAGGTTGGGGAGGCCTAAAGCTGGGGCTGTAGTGATGGACTCTTTTAGGGCATTAAAGGCCACCTTGCAGGTCTCATGCCAGTCGAGTGGCTCTTCCTCTTTCCCCCTTAAATTTTCATATAGGGGTCTGGCCAGATTGCCATAATTAGGAATCCAGATCCTGCAAAACCCGGTCCTTCCTCAAAATCCCCTAAGCTGTTGTTTTGTTTGGGGGTACGGGGCCTTTAAGATGAGGGATCTCCCCTCGGGGTCAGGCATTCTTTTTCTCTCCGTAATTATAAATCCAAGGTATTTTACGTGGGTTAAGCTAATCTGAGCCTACTTGGGGGATACTCGATAACCCTTTTCATACAGGAAAGTTAGCGTTTTAAATAGTGTCCATTTGAGAGCTGGTTAAATCTGGCCTAGCTATGAGCAAGTCATCCACATACTGTATTAGACTACTGTTTGTTAAAGTTAATTCCCTTAGTTCTCTCCCCGAGGAAGTCCCGAAGATATGAGGGCTGTCCCTAAACCCTTGGGGTAGTCGAGTCCAGTCGAGAGTGGTATGGTCTCTCTTGTTTCCAAGTCCCGCCACTCAAAAGCAAAGAGTTTTTGGGATTCAGGATGGAGAGGAATGCAAAAGAAAGCACCTTGAAGGTCCAAGACTGAGAAGTACTTGGCATTTCCTGGGACTTGGGATAGGAGTGTATATGGGTTTGGGACTATGGGGTGGATGGGAACCACAGCTTCATTAACAGCTCTTAGATCCTGGACGAATCGATAAGATCCATCTGGTTTTTGAACGGGCAAGATTGGGGTGTTGCAGGGGGACTCACAGCTGATTCGAGTTCCAGTATCTCGGTATTTGTTAACTAATGGTTTAAGACCCTCAAGAGCTACTGGTTTTAAGGGATATTGTCTTTTCCAGGGCTAGGGAGCACTTGGTCTCAGAGAAATCTTTACTGGTGGAACATTTATGGCTAAACCAGGGCTGGAGACATCCCACACCTGGGGATTGACATCATCTAGACAAGGGACAGACTCCTCCTTTTCTACCTCTGACTGTAAATATTCAGACATAGGCAAAGAAAATTATCGACTTCTACCTTTGTGTCCCCAAGTCACTCTGGTTTGGAGGCGAAAGTATTATTCTCAAAATGGAAAATTTGGAAGCTGCAAACATGAAAAATTTAAAGAGTCACGCAGAGGCTAGTCACTCTAAGCTAACCCCTAAGACATTTATTGACTGATTTCTAGCTTCTCTTCTTTAACCTTTTTTATCTACAGTAATCCTGTGTGTTCCTTTTAGTTAGGGATTCATTTTTAGACTATCCTGCCTCTTCCACTACGTTCCAGTTTTGGGTCTGATACACTTAGAGATGTGCCAAGTGCTTCCTGAATACTATAGAACATAGTTTATATTTAAAATACTTCCATGCTTATGTAGTGAGTCAATGATTTTAAGTTTATTTGTTACACATTTCAATGTAAAAGTCAATGTGTGAACTAACATATTCACGACTTGGAAAAGTTGGCTTTTTTTTGCTGTGTGTTTGAACTCCTCACCCGACCAAAGGTCATGGAGAGGTCTATTGTTTTTCTAAAATGGTTATAGTGTTGTTTATTTTCTGGTAATTGAATTAGGGTGTGAGTTGCAAAGCCTGTGTTTCTGTTCATTTCATTCCATCTGTTCGGGTTTCTTTCTCTCTCCTGAGTCAGACAGTAATTTCCCATTGGTTGTCCAGTTACCAAGGTTGGTGTCCATGCATCCGTGCTGGTCTCTCCATACATGTCCGGGTGTCCTGTGAAACACTAAGCTTAATTTATTTGGAAATGACCTAGCTGTTCAATACACTGTCATCACTCAGTTGAGCAGAGGGAGAGAAATTCAAGTGACAAAACTCCAGAGAAGCTAGTGTCAGAGCGCCCCGGCGTGGCATGCGTGCAGGGGGTTGGGGGGAGGGGGGCGGGGCGCGGAGCGCGGAGATCTCAGGTGTCCTCCCACCCTGGGCCTCTCCAGGCCCGCCGCTGCTCAGTGGCCTCCCCCCGCCCCCATCGCTTTGGCTGCTCAGGGCCGGGTGGTCTCTGCAGCTGCCCGGCATCCTGCCCGAGGCCCGCCCTGCCCACACGCTGTCTTCCAGTCTCTCTCTGAACCCTCGACTCTTTCTGCCTCTGTCTCACCTGGCGTGGGTGCGTGCGAGTGCCTGTCCGTGTGCCTGGCTGTCGCTCGTCCGCTCTCTCTGGAAGGTCCTGTGCTGGGCCCGTGGCGTGGGGGCAGGGCGGGCCTCGGTTTGGGGACAGGGCGGGGCTGAGGCACTCCAGGGGGTTTGCACAGCCGGCAGGATGGGCGCCTGTGGCCCCAGCTAGGCTGCCCCTAAGCCCGCAGGAGGCTCCGGGGACCGCGGCCCCGAACCGACGCCCCGCTCGTCCGGATCCACGTGACCCTGAGCAGCGAACGGGATGGTGGGGGGCGGGGGGTTGGGGGGGCACCGAGACGTCCTCCCCGCTCAAGCCACCCCCCTCCCCAAACCCCGCCAGAGCTCCCGCAGCCTCGCCAGGCCGCTCGGTGTCCGGGAAGCGCCCCGGGCCGGGCCAGGCGCGTGCTGGCCGGGGGTGGCGTCGGCTGGTCTCCCAGCTGCAGGGCCTGTCCCGGTTTTTCCCATCAGTTTCAACAGTGACGGTCACCCCACATTGTGAGTCGTCTAGATTTGTCACTGACACCCCTGTTAGGGAGTGGCTTTTTAGAGAGATATGGAAGGTCACTTGGGGGATGTTAGTCATGAGAGAAAATATGGGCTCAGGTGGGATTGCAGATGTCATCCAGGGGGTAAATAGAGACAGTTGTTGCTGGTACCAAGACATGAAGTTTTTTTTCCCCCTTTCCCCAAAAGGCCATATTACGACCACATGGGGGCGCTGAGTAACAGCCCATAGCTCGGCTGGAAGGGTGGGCCTTTGATAGTGATACCCTGGGATGGGTTGGACATACCCCCAACCTTTGTCATTAATGCAGATGCAGCCCGGGCTAGTTAGGTTGAGTTGAGAAGCAGTGTGGTTTGCAAGTGAACATGCCTCGTTTAGGGAGAGATCAATAGCCATACAGGGAGATTTGATTAGAAAGAGGAAGAACATCATATGATGCATTTTACTTATCTGAGGCAGGATTGATGGGGTTCTGCTTGAACAAGAGCCTGAGATCTTCAACAGGTTCACAGGAATAGCTGTCCTCTGGCTTTGGAGTCTCAGTTTCTGTCTCCCCCTCCTGTAGGCCATAGGGTTTTATTCTAGAATTGTGGACCCAGGCAGATAGACCCTTCACTTTTACAGCAGTTGAAGTCACTAGAACAACCTGATATGGCCCTGTCCATTTCTCAGACAGCTGGTTTGGACTCCCTTTTTCTTGCCAGGTGTTTACTGATACTTGATCCCCTGGCTTTACCTGGGGATTTTTCAAGTCTTCCTGTGGTTTGTTCTCCATACCGTTGGAGTTCTTGCTGAAACCTTCCCAGGTCAATTATATGTTTTAAGAGTGTATTGGCATCCTCGTCAAGAAACAAATCAGAAGTTCAGAATGGTCGTCCATACATCATTTCATAAGGACTTAACAATAGTGGCCGTTTGGGGGATGTCCGTAGCCTCATGAGGGCTATGGGCAGCATATGTGTCCACTTATTATGTGTTTCTGACATAGCTTAGCCAGAGCCCTTTTAAGAGTCTGGTTGGCTCTCTCTACCTTTCCTGAAGCTTGAGGCCTCCAGGATGAGCGGAGCTGGTATTTTATGCCTAAGCATGTGGCTAGGTTCTGGGGTATCGTGGCTGTAAGTGAGGGCCCGTTGTCACTCTGAAGTGACCGAGGCAGCCCAAACCTAGGCACTATCTCCTTCAGCAGAGCTTTACAGACTTCTGTAGCTCTCTCAGTCTCAGTAGGGAATGCTTCGATCCATCCTGTGAATGTGCCAATAAAGACTCGCAAGTAAGAAAACCCTTGGGTCTTGGGCATGGCTGTAAATTCTACTTGCCAGTCCGCTCCTGGGTATGATCCCCGATGTTGGACAGGTGTAATTAGAGGAGGTCTGGTTTTTGGGTTATTTTTTAGACAGGTGTCACAATTTTGTGTGACTTGTTTAACAACCTTAGCTAACTGGGGATGGGAGAGAATAGGCTTAAGCAAGATTTCTAGATTATCTTTTCCAAAATGGGCGCTCTTATGTAAGGAGTTAGTAATGTTTTAAACCTGAGAATCAGGGAGTATTATTTGGGCCTGATCAGGCTGAAACCACCCATGTGACCCAATCTCCCAGCCCCGCTCAGCATATCGGGAATGTCCCCCTGGGGTAAAATCTGGAGTCAGGGTTTCCATGGGGAAAAGGGGCAGATAGCAGTGGCAGAGGTAGCTTCCCTGGCAGCTCGTCCTGCCTCTTGATCAGCTTTCCTATTTCCCTGAGCCTCTTTTTCTTGCCCCTTTTGGTGACTCTTGCAGTGGATGACAGCTAATTTTGCAGGAAGTTTGACTGCCTCCAGGAGCCTGAGAATGAGCTCTTTGTGTTTAATAGCAGAGCTTCGGGCACTGAGCATCCCTCTTTCTTTCCAAATTGCTGCACGGGCATGCAGAATGAGGAAAGCATACTTAGAGTCCATACACACATTAATCCTCTTTCCTTCTCCTAACTCCAAAGCTCTTGTCAGGGCAAAAATTTCAGCTTTCTGGGCTGAGGTGTCTGGGGGAAGAGACCCACTTTCCTTAGTTTCTCCCAGGCTTGCTACAGCATATGCTGCTTTCCTCTCTCCCTTTTCTACAAAACTGCTGCCATCTGTGTGCCAGTTTTCCTCTAGGTCAGATGAAGGTGTCTCTGATAGGTCCCGGCGAGAAGAGTATAACTCGTCTGTGATTTGTATGCATTGGTGATCCAGAGGGGAGGTAGGGGGATCTGGCAGTAAGGTTGCTGGATTTAAAGTCTGGCAGACCCTCAACTTTATTTCTGGAGTGTCAAGGAGGAGGGCTTGGTATTGGGTGATCCTTCCTCCTGTCATCCACCTGTCCCCTTTCGTTTCCAAGACTGCTTGCACCCGGTGAGGCGTATACACTGTAGTGGGCTGACCCAGGGTCAGCTTAGATGCCTCCTTAACCATAAGAGCGGTGGCTGCTACTGCCCGGAGGCAAGTGGGCCACCCTCTGGCCACCTCATCTAGTTATTTTGAGAGATAAGCCACAGGTTGTTATACGGGCCCCATCATCTGCTCTAACACCCCAAGAGCAGTTCCTGTCCTTCCAGAAACATAGAGTCTAAAAGGCTTCTCCAGGTTGGGGAGGCCTAAAGCTGGGGCTGTAGTGATGGACTCTTTTAGGGCATTAAAGGCCACCTTGCAGGTCTCATGCCAGTCGAGTGGCTCTTCCTCTTTCCCCCTTAAATTTTCATATAGGGGTCTGGCCAGATTGCCATAATTAGGAATCCAGATCCTGCAAAACCCGGTCCTTCCTCAAAATCCCCTAAGCTGTTGTTTTGTTTGGGGGTACGGGGCATTTAAGATGAGGGATCTCCCCTCGGGGTCAGGCATTCTTTTTCTCTCCGTAATTATAAATCCAAGGTATTTTACTTGGGTTAAGCTAATCTGAGCCTACTTGGGGGATACTCGATAACCCTTTTCATACAGGAAAGTTAGCATTTTAAATAGTGTCCATTTGAGAGCTGGTAAAATCTGGCCTAGCTATGAGCAAGTCATCCACATACTGTATTAGACTACTGTTTGTTAAAGTTAATTCCCTTAGTTCTCTCCCCGAGGAAGTCCCGAAGATATGAGGGCTGTCCCTAAACCCTTGGGGTAGTCGAGTCCAGTCGAGAGTGGTATGGTCTCTCTTGTTTCCAAGTCCCGCCACTCAAAAGCAAAGAGTTTTTGGGATTCAGGATGGAGAGGAATGCAAAAGAAAGCACCTTGAAGGTCCAAGACTGAGAAGTACTTGGCATTTCCTGGGACTTGGGATAGGAGTGTATATGGGTTTGGGACTATGGGGTGGATGGGAACCACAGCTTCATTAACAGCTCTTAGATCCTGGACGAATCGATAAGATCCATCTGGTTTTTGAACGGGCAAGATTGGGGTGTTGCAGGGGGACTCACAGCTGATTCGAGTTCCAGTATCTCGGTATTTGTTAACTAATGGTTTAAGACCCTCAAGAGCTACTGGTTTTAAGGGATATTGTCTTTTCCAGGGCTAGGGAGCACTTGGTCTCAGAGAAATCTTTACTGGTGGAACATTTATGGCTAAACCAGGGCTGGAGACATCCCACACCTGGGGATTGACATCATCTAGACAAGGGACAGACTCCTCCTTTTCTACCTCTGACTGTAAATATTCAGACATAGGCAAAGAAAATTATCGACTTCTACCTTTGTGTCCCCAAGTCACTCTGGTTTGGAGGCGAAAGTATTATTCTCAAAATGGAAAATTTGGAAGCTGCAAACATGAAAAATTTAAAGAGTCACGCAGAGGCTAGTCACTCTAAGCTAACCCCTAAGACATTTATTGACTGATTTCTAGCTTCTCTTCTTTAACCTTTTTTATCTACAGTAATCCTGTGTGTTCCTTTTAGTTAGGGATTCATTTTTAGACTATCCTGCCTCTTCCACTACGTTCCAGTTTTGGGTCTGATACACTTAGAGATGTGCCAAGTGCTTCCTGAATACTATAGAACATAGTTTATATTTAAAATACTTCCATGCTTATGTAGTGAGTCAATGATTTTAAGTTTATTTGTTACACATTTCAATGTAAAAGTCAATGTGTGAACTAACATATTCACGACTTGGAAAAGTTGGCTTTTTTTTGCTGTGTGTTTGAACTCCTCACCCGACCAAAGGTCATGGAGAGGTCTATTGTTTTTCTAAAATGGTTATAGTGTTGTTTATTTTCTGGTAATTGAATTAGGGTGTGAGTTGCAAAGCCTGTGTTTCTGTTCATTTCATTCCATCTGTTCGGGTTTCTTTCTCTCTCCTGAGTCAGACAGTAATTTCCCATTGGTTGTCCAGTTACCAAGGTTGGTGTCCATGCATCCGTGCTGGTCTCTCCATACATGTCCGGGTGTCCTGTGAAACACTAAGCTTAATTTATTTGGAAATGACCTAGCTGTTCAATACACTGTCATCACTCAGTTGAGCAGAGGGAGAGAAATTCAAGTGACAAAACTCCAGAGAAGCTAGTGTCAGAGCGCCCCGGCGTGGCATGCGTGCAGGGGGTTGGGGGGAGGGGGGCGGGGCGCGGAGCGCGGAGATCTCAGGTGTCCTCCCACCCTGGGCCTCTCCAGGCCCGCCGCTGCTCAGTGGCCTCCCCCCACCCCCATCGCTTTGGCTGCTCAGGGCCGGGTGGTCTCTGCAGCTGCCCGGCATCCTGCCCGAGGCCCGCCCTGCCCACACGCTGTCTTCCAGTCTCTCTCTGAACCCTCGACTCTTTCTGCCTCTGTCTCACCTGGCGTGGGTGCGTGCGAGTGCCTGTCCGTGTGCCTGGCTGTCGCTCGTCCGCTCTCTCTGGAAGGTCCTGTGCTGGGCCCGTGGCGTGGGGGCAGGGCGGGCCTCGGTTTGGGGACAGGGCGGGGCTGAGGCACTCCAGGGGGTTTGCACAGCCGGCAGAATGGGCGCCTGTGGCCCCGGCTGGGCTGCCCCTAAGCCCGCAGGAGGCTCCGGGGACCGCGGCCCCGGACCGACGCCCCGCTCGTCCGAATCCACGTGACCCTGAGCAGCGAACGGGATGGTGGGGGGCCGGGGGTGGGGGGGCACCGAGACGTCCTCCCCGCTCAAGCCACCGCCCTCCCCAAACCCCGCCAGAGCTCCCGCAGCCTCGCCAGGCCGCTCGGTGTCCGGGAAGCGCCCCGGGCCAGGCCAGGCGCGTGCTGGCCGGGGGTGGCGTCGGCTGGTCTCCCAGCTGCAGGGCCTGTCCCGGTTTTTCCCATCAGTTTCAACAGTGACCGTCACCCCACATTGTGAGTCGTCTAGATTTCTCACTGACACCCCTGTTAGGGAGTGGCTTTTTAGAGAGATATGGAAGGTCACTTGGGGGATGTTAGTCATGAGAGAAAATAAGGGCTCAGGTGGGATTGCAGATGTCATCCAGGGGGTAAATAGAGACAGTTGTTGCTGGTACCAAGACATGAAATTTTTTTTCCCCCTTTCCCCAAAAGGCCATATTACGACCACATGGGGTCGCTGAGTAACAGCCCATAGCTCGGCTGGAAGGGTGGGCCTTTGATAGTGATACCCTGGGATGGGTTGGACATACCCCCAACCTTTGTCATTAATGCAGATGCAGCCCGGGCTGGTTAGGTTGAGTTGAGAAGCAGTGTGGTTTGCAAGTGAACATGCCTCGTTTAGGGAGAGATCAATAGCCATACAGGGAGATTTGATTAGAAAGAGGAAGAACATCATATGATGCATTTTACTTATCTGAGGCAGGATTGATGGGGTTCTGCTTGAACAAGAGCCTGAGATCTTCAACAGGTTCACAGGAATAGCTGTCCTCTGGCTTTGGAGTCTCAGTTTCTGTCTCCCCCTCCTGTAGGCCATAGGGTTTTATTCTAGAATTCTGGACCCAGGCAGATAGACCCTTCACTTTTACAGCAGTTGAAGTCACTAGAACAACCTGATATGGCCCTGTCCATTTCTCAGACAGTTGGTTTGGACTCCCTTTTTCTTGCCAGGTCTTTACTGATACTTGATCCCCTGGCTTTACCTGGGGATTTTTCAAGTCTTCCTGTGGTTTGTTCTCCATACCGTTGGAGTTCTTGCTGAAACCTTCCCAGGTCAATTATATGTTTTAAGAGTGTATTGGCATCCTCGTCAAGAAACAAATCAGAAGTTCAGAATGGTCGTCCATACATCATTTCATAAGGACTTAACAATAGTGGCCGTTTGGGGGATGTCCGTAGCCTCATGAGGGCTATGGGCAGCATATGTGTCCACTTATTATGTGTTTCTGACATAGCTTAGCCAGAGCCCTTTTAAGAGTCTGGTTGGCTCTCTCTACCTTTCCTGAAGCTTGAGGCCTCCAGGATGAGCGGAGCTGGTATTTTATGCCTAAGCATGTGGCTAGGTTCTGGGGTATCGTGGCTGTAAGTGAGGGCCCGTTGTCACTCTGAAGTGACCGAGGCAGCCCAAACCTAGGCACTATCTCCTTCAGCAGAGCTTTACAGACTTCTGTAGCTCTCTCAGTCTCAGTAGGGAACGCTTCGATCCATCCTGTGAATGTGCCAATAAAGACTCGCAAGTAAGAAAACCCTTGGGTCTTGGGCATGGCTGTAAATTCTACTTGCCAGTCCGCTCCTGGGTATGATCCCCGATGTTGGACAGGTGTAATTAGAGGAGGTCTGGTATTTGGGTTATTTTTTAGACAGGTGTCACAATTTTGTGTGACTTGTTTAACAACCTTAGCTAACTGGGGATGGGAGAGAATAGGATTAAGCAAGATTTCTAGATTATCTTTTCCAAAATGGGCGCTCTTATGTAAGGAGTTAGTAATGTTTTAAACCTGAGAATCAGGGAGTATTATTTGGGCCTGATCAGGCTGAAACCACCCATGTGACCCAATCTCCCAGCCCCGCTCAGCATATCGGGAATGTCCCCCTGGGGTAAAATCTGGAGTCAGGGTTTCCATGGGGAAAAGGGGCAGATAGCAGTGGCAGAGGTAGCTTCCCCGGCAGCTCGTCCTGCCTCTTGATCAGCTTTCCTATTTCCCTGAGCCTCTTTTTCTTGCCCCTTTTGGTGACTCTTGCAGTGGATGACAGCTAATTTTGCAGGAAGTTTGACTGCCTCCAGGAGCCTGAGAATGAGCTCTTTGTGTTTAATAGCAGAGCTTCGGGCACTGAGCATCCCTCTTTCTTTCCAAATTGCTGCACGGGCATGCAGAATGAGGAAAGCATACTTAGAGTCCATACACACATTAATCCTCTTTCCTTCTCCTAACTCCAAAGCTCTTGTCAGGGCAAAAAGTTCAGCTTTCTGGGCTGAGGTGTCTGGGGGAAGAGACCCACTTTCCTTAGTTTCTTCCAGGCTTGCTACAGCATATGCTGCTTTCCTCTCTCCCTTTTCTACAAAACTGCTGCCATCTGTGTGCCAGTTTTCCTCTGGGTCAGATAAAGGTGTCTCTGATAGGTCCCGGCGAGAAGAGTATAACTCGTCTGTGATTTGTATGCATTGGTGATCCAGAGGGGAGGTAGGGGGATCTGGCAGTAAGGTTGCTGGATTTAAAGTCTGGCAGACCCTCAACTTTATTTCTGGAGTGTCAAGGAGGAGGGCTTGGTATTGGGTGATCCTTCCTCCTGTCATCCACCTGTCCCCTTTCGTTTCCAAGACTGCTTGCACCCGGTGAGGCGTATACACTGTAGTGGGCTGACCCAGGGTCAGCTTAGATGCCTCCTTAACCATAAGAGCGGTGCCTGCTACTGCCCAGAGGCAAGTGGGCCACCCTCTGGCCACCTCATCTAGTTATTTTGAGAGATAAGCCACAGGTTGTTATACGGGCCCCATCATCTGCTCTAACACCCCAAGAGCAGTTCCTGTCCTTCCAGAAACATAGAGTCTAAAAGGCTTCTCCAGGTTGGGGAGGCCTAAAGCTGGGGCTGTAGTGATGGACTCTTTTAGGGCATTAAAGGCCACCTTGCAGGTCTCATGCCAGTCGAGTGGCTCTTCCTCTTTCCCCCTTAAATTTTCATATAGGGGTCTGGCCAGATTGCCATAATTAGGAATCCAGATCCTGCAAAACCCGGTCCTTCCTCAAAATCCCCTAAGCTGTTGTTTTGTTTGGGGGTACGGGGCATTTAAGATGAGGGATCTCCCCTCGGGGTCAGGCATTCTTTTTCTCTCCGTAATTATAAATCCAAGGTATTTTACTTGGGTTAAGCTAATCTGAGCCTACTTGGGGGATACTCGATAACCCTTTTCATACAGGAAAGTTAGCGTTTTAAATAGTGTCCATTTGAGAGCTGGTAAAATCTGGCCTAGCTATGAGCAAGTCATCCACATACTGTATTAGACTACTGTTTGTTAAAGTTAATTCCCTTAGTTCTCTCCCCGAGGAAGTCCCGAAGATATGAGGGCTGTCCCTAAACCCTTGGGGTAGTCGAGTCCAGTCGAGAGTTGTATGGTCTCTCTTGTTTCCAAGTCCCGCCACTCAAAAGCAAAGAGTTTTTGGGATTCAGGATGGAGAGGAATGCAAAAGAAAGCACCTTGAAGGTCCAAGACTGAGAAGTACTTGGCATTTCCTGGGACTTGGGATAGGAGGGTATATGGGTTTGGGACTATGGGGTGGATGGGAACCACAGCTTCATTAACAGCTCTTAGATCCTGGACGAATCGATAAGATCCATCTGCTTTTTGAACGGGCAAGATTGGGGTGTTGCAGGGGGACTCACAGCTGATTCGAGTTCCAGTATCTCGGTATTTGTTAACTAATGGTTTAAGACCCTCAAGAGCTACTGGTTTTAAGGGATATTGTCTTTTCCAGGGCTAGGGAGCACTTGGTCTCAGAGAAATCTTTACTGGTGGAACATTTATGGCTAAACCAGGGCTGGAGACATCCCACACCTGGGGATTGACATCATCTAGACAAGGGACAGACTCCTCCTTTTCTACCTCTGACTGTAAATATTCAGACATAGGCAAAGAAAATTATCGACTTCTACCTTTGTGTCCCCAAGTCACTCTGGTTTGGAGGCGAAAGTATTATTCTCAAAATGGAAAATTTGGAAGCTGCAAACATGAAAAATTTAAAGAGTCACGCAGAGGCTAGTCACACTAAGCTAACCCCTAAGACATTTATTGACTGATTTCTAGCTTCTCTTCTTTAACCTTTTTTATCTACAGTAATCCTGTGTGTTCCTTTTAGTTAGGGATTCATTTTTAGACTATCCTGCCTCTTCCACTACGTTCCAGTTTTGGGTCTGATACACTTAGAGATGTGCCAAGTGCTTCCTGAATACTATAGAACATAGTTTATATTTAAAATACTTCCATGCTTATGTAGTGAGTCAATGATTTTAAGTTTATTTGTTACACATTTCAATGTAAAAGTCAATGTGTGAACTAACATATTCACGACTTGGAAAAGTTGGCTTTTTTTTGCTGTGTGTTTGAACTCCTCACCCGACCAAAGGTCATAGAGAGGTCTATTGTTTTTCTAAAATGGTTATAGTGTTGTTTATTTTCTGGTAATTGAATTAGGGTGTGAGTTGCAAAGCCTGTGTTTCTGTTCATTTCATTCCATCTGTTCGGGTTTCTTTCTCTCTCCTGAGTCAGACAGTAATTTCCCATTGGTTGTCCAGTTACCAAGGTTGGTGTCCATGCATCCGTGCTGGTCTCTCCATACATGTCCGGGTGTCCTGTGAAACACTAAGCTTAATTTATTTGGAAATGACCTAGCTGTTCAATACACTGTCATCACTCAGTTGAGCAGAGGGAGAGAAATTCAAGTGACAAAACTCCAGAGAAGTTAGTGTCAGAGCGCCCCGGCGTGGCATGCGTGCAGGGGGTTGGGGGGAGGGGGGCGGGGCGCGGAGCGCGGAGATCTCAGGTGTCCTCCCACCCTGGGCCTCTCCAGGCCCGCCGCTGCTCAGTGGCCTCCCCCCGCCCCCATCGCTTTGGCTGCTCAGGGCCGGGTGGTCTCTGCAGCTGCCCGGCATCCTGCCCGAGGCCCGCCCTGCCCACACGCTGTCTTCCAGTCTCTCTCTGAACCCTCGACTCTTTCTGCCTCTGTCTCACCTGGCGTGGGTGCGTGCGAGTGCCTGTCCGTGTGCCTGGCTGTCGCTCATCCGCTCTCTCTGGAAGGTCCTGTGCTGGGCCCGTGGCGTGGGGGCAGGGCGGGCCTCGGTTTGGGGACAGGGCGGGGCTGAGGCACTCCAGGGGGTTTGCACAGCCGGCAGGATGGGCGCCTGTGGCCCCGGCTGGGCTGCCCCTAAGCCCGCAGGAGGCTCCGGGGACCGCGGCCCTGAACCAACGCCCCGCTCGTCCAAATCCACGTGACCCTGAGCAGCGAACGGGATGGTGGGGGGCCGGGGGTGGGGGGGCACCGAGACGTCCTCCCCGCTCAAGCCACCCCCCTCCCCAAACCCCGCCAGAGCTCCCGCAGCCTCGTCAGGCCGCTCGGGGTCCGGGAAGCGCCCCGGGCCGGGCCAGGCGCGTGCTGGCCGGGGGTGGCGTCGGCTGGTCTCCCAGCTGCAGGGCCTGTCCCGGTTTTTCCCATCAGTTTCAACAGTGACGGTCACCCCACATTGTGAGTCGTCTAGATTTCTCACTGACACCCCTGTTAGGGAGTGGCTTTTTAGAGAGATATGGAAGGTCACTTGGGGGATGTTAGTCATGAGAGAAAATAAGGGCTCAGGTGGGATTGCAGATGTCATCCAGGGGGTAAATAGAGACAGTTGTTGCTGGTACCAAGACATGAAGTTTTTTTTCCCCCTTTCCCCAAAAGGCCATATTACGACCACATGGGGGCGCTGAGTAACAGCCCATAGCTCGGCTGGAAGGGTGGGCCTTTGATAGTGATACCCTGGGATGGGTTGGACATACCCCCAACCTTTGTCATTAATGCAGATGCAGCCCGGGCTGGTTAGGTTGAGTTGAGAAGCAGTGTGGTTTGCAAGTGAACATGCCTCGTTTAGGGAGAGATCAATAGCCATACAGGGAGATTTGATTAGAAAGAGGAAGAACATCATATGATGCATTTTACTTATCTGAGGCAGGATTGATGGGGTTCTGCTTGAACAAGAGCCTGAGATCTTCAACAGGTTCACAGGAATAGCTGTCCTCTGGCTTTGGAGTCTCAGTTTCTGTCTCCCCCTCCTGTAGGCCATAGGGTTTTATTCTAGAATTGTGGACCCAGGCAGATAGACCCTTCACTTTTACAGCAGTTGAAGTCACTAGAACAACCTGATATGGCCCTGTCCATTTCTCAGACAGCTGGTTTGGACTCCCTTTTTCTTGCCAGGTCTTTACTGATACTTGATCCCCTGGCTTTACCTGGGGATTTTTCAAGTCTTCCTGTGGTTTGTTCTCCATACCGTTGGAGTTCTTGCTGAAACCTTCCCAGGTCAATTATATGTTTTAAGAGTGTATTGGCATCCTCGTCAAGAAACAAATCAGAAGTTCAGAATGGTCGTTCATACATCATTTCATAAGGACTTAACAATAGTGGCCGTTTGGGGGATGTCCGTAGCCTCATGAGGGCTATGGGCAGCATATGTGTCCACTTATTATGTGTTTCTGACATAGCTTAGCCAGAGCCCTTTTAAGAGTCTGGTTGGCTCTCTCTACCTTTCCTGAAGCTTGAGGCCTCCAGGATGAGCGGAGCTGGTATTTTATGCCTAAGCATGTGGCTAGGTTCTGGGGTATCGTGGCTGTAAGTGAGGGCCCGTTGTCACTCTGAAGTGACCGAGGCAGCCCAAACCTAGGCACTATCTCCTTCAGCAGAGCTTTACAGACTTCTGTAGCTCTCTCAGTCTCAGTAGGGAACGCTTCGATCCATCCTGTGAATGTGTCAATGAAGACTCGCAAGTAAGAAAACCCTTGGGTCTTGGGCATGGCTGTAAATTCTACTTGCCAGTCCGCTCCTGGGTATGATCCCCGATGTTGGACAGGTGTAATTAGAGGAGGTCTGGTTTTTGGGTTATTTTTTAGACAGGTGTCACAATTTTGTGTGACTTGTTTAACAACCTTAGCTAACTGGGGATGGGAGAGAATAGGCTTAAGCAAGATTTCTAGATTATCTTTTCCAAAATGGGCGCTCTTATGTAAGGAGTTAGTAATGTTTTAAACCTGAGAATCAGGGAGTATTATTTGGGCCTGATCAGGCTGAAACCACCCATGTGACCCAATCTCCCAGCCCCGCTCAGCATATCGGGAATGTCCCCCTGGGGTAAAATCTGGAGTCAGGGTTTCCATGGGGAAAAGGGGCAGATAGCAGTGGCAGAGGTAGCTTCCCCGGCAGCTCGTCCTGCCTCTTGATCAGCTTTCCTATTTCCCTGAGCCTCTTTTTCTTGCCCCTTTTGGTGACTCTTGCAGTGGATGACAGCTAATTTTGCAGGAAGTTTGACTGCCTCCAGGAGCCTGAGAATGAGCTCTTTGTGTTTAATAGCAGAGCTTCGGGCACTGAGCATCCCTCTTTCTTTCCAAATTGCTGCACGGGCATGCAGAATGAGGAAAGCATACTTAGAGTCCATACACACATTAATCCTCTTTCCTTCTCCTAACTCCAAAGCTCTTGTCAGGGCAAAAAGTTCAGCTTTCTGGGCTGAGGTGTCTGGGGGAAGAGACCCACTTTCCTTAGTTTCTTCCAGGCTTGCTACAGCATATGCTGCTTTCCTCTCTCCCTTTTCTACAAAACTGCTGCCATCTGTGTGCCAGTTTTCCTCTGGGTCAGATAAAGGTGTCTCTGATAGGTCCCGGCGAGAAGAGTATAACTCGTCTGTGATTTGTATGCATTGGTGATCCAGAGGGGAGGTAGGGGGATCTGGCAGTAAGGTTGCTGGATTTAAAGTCTGGCAGACCCTCAACTTTATTTCTGGAGTGTCAAGGAGGAGGGCTTGGTATTGGGTGATCCTTCCTCCTGTCATCCACCTGTCCCCTTTCGTTTCCAAGACTGCTTGCACCCGGTGAGGCGTATACACTGTAGTGGGCTGACCCAGGGTCAGCTTAGATGCCTCCTTAACCATAAGAGCGGTGCCTGCTACTGCCCGGAGGCAAGTGGGCCACCCTCTGGCCACCTCATCTAGTTATTTTGAGAGATAAGCCACAGGTTGTTATACGGGCCCCATCATCTGCTCTAACACCCCAAGAGCAGTTCCTGTCCTTCCAGAAACATAGAGTCTAAAAGGCTTCTCCAGGTTGGGGAGGCCTAAAGCTGGGGCTGTAGTGATGGACTCTTTTAGGGCATTAAAGGCCACCTTGCAGGTCTCATGCCAGTCGAGTGGCTCTTCCTCTTTCCCCCTTAAATTTTCATATAGGGGTCTGGCCAGATTGCCATAATTAGGAATCCAGATCCTGCAAAACCCGGTCCTTCCTCAAAATCCCCTAAGCTGTTGTTTTGTTTGGGGGTACGGGGCATTTAAGATGAGGGATCTCCCCTCGGGGTCAGGCATTCTTTTTCTCTCCGTAATTATAAATCCAAGGTATTTTACTTGGGTTAAGCTAATCTGAGCCTACTTGGGGGATACTCGATAACCCTTTTCATACAGGAAAGTTAGCGTTTTAAATAGTGTCCATTTGAGAGCTGGTAAAATCTGGCCTAGCTATGAGCAAGTCATCCACATACTGTATTAGACTACTGTTTGTTAAAGTTAATTCCCTTAGTTCTCTCCCCGAGGAAGTCCCGAAGATATGAGGGCTGTCCCTAAACCCTTGGGGTAGTCGAGTCCAGTCGAGAGTTGTATGGTCTCTCTTGTTTCCAAGTCCCGCCACTCAAAAGCAAAGAGTTTTTGGGATTCAGGATGGAGAGGAATGCAAAAGAAAGCACCTTGAAGGTCCAAGACTGAGAAGTACTTGGCATTTCCTGGGACTTGGGATAGGAGGGTATATGGGTTTGGGACTATGGGGTGGATGGGAACCACAGCTTCATTAACAGCTCTTAGATCCTGGACGAATCGATAAGATCCATCTGCTTTTTGAACGGGCAAGATTGGGGTGTTGCAGGGGGACTCACAGCTGATTCGAGTTCCAGTATCTCGGTATTTGTTAACTAATGGTTTAAGACCCTCAAGAGCTACTGGTTTTAAGGGATATTGTCTTTTCCAGGGCTAGGGAGCACTTGGTCTCAGAGAAATCTTTACTGGTGGAACATTTATGGCTAAACCAGGGCTGGAGACATCCCACACCTGGGGATTGACATCATCTAGACAAGGGACAGACTCCTCCTTTTCTACCTCTGACTGTAAATATTCAGACATAGGCAAAGAAAATTATCGACTTCTACCTTTGTGTCCCCAAGTCACTCTGGTTTGGAGGCGAAAGTATTATTCTCAAAATGGAAAATTTGGAAGCTGCAAACATGAAAAATTTAAAGAGTCACGCAGAGGCTAGTCACACTAAGCTAACCCCTAAGACATTTATTGACTGATTTCTAGCTTCTCTTCTTTAACCTTTTTTATCTACAGTAATCCTGTGTGTTCCTTTTAGTTAGGGATTCATTTTTAGACTATCCTGCCTCTTCCACTACGTTCCAGTTTTGGGTCTGATACACTTAGAGATGTGCCAAGTGCTTCCTGAATACTATAGAACATAGTTTATATTTAAAATACTTCCATGCTTATGTAGTGAGTCAATGATTTTAAGTTTATTTGTTACACATTTCAATGTAAAAGTCAATGTGTGAACTAACATATTCACGACTTGGAAAAGTTGGCTTTTTTTTGCTGTGTGTTTGAACTCCTCACCCGACCAAAGGTCATAGAGAGGTCTATTGTTTTTCTAAAATGGTTATAGTGTTGTTTATTTTCTGGTAATTGAATTAGGGTGTGAGTTGCAAAGCCTGTGTTTCTGTTCATTTCATTCCATCTGTTCGGGTTTCTTTCTCTCTCCTGAGTCAGACAGTAATTTCCCATTGGTTGTCCAGTTACCAAGGTTGGTGTCCATGCATCCGTGCTGGTCTCTCCATACATGTCCGGGTGTCCTGTGAAACACTAAGCTTAATTTATTTGGAAATGACCTAGCTGTTCAATACACTGTCATCACTCAGTTGAGCAGAGGGAGAGAAATTCAAGTGACAAAACTCCAGAGAAGTTAGTGTCAGAGCGCCCCGGCGTGGCATGCGTGCAGGGGGTTGGGGGGAGGGGGGCGGGGCGCGGAGCGCGGAGATCTCAGGTGTCCTCCCACCCTGGGCCTCTCCAGGCCCGCCGCTGCTCAGTGGCCTCCCCCCGCCCCCATCGCTTTGGCTGCTCAGGGCCGGGTGGTCTCTGCAGCTGCCCGGCATCCTGCCCGAGGCCCGCCCTGCCCACACGCTGTCTTCCAGTCTCTCTCTGAACCCTCGACTCTTTCTGCCTCTGTCTCACCTGGCGTGGGTGCGTGCGAGTGCCTGTCCGTGTGCCTGGCTGTCGCTCGTCCGCTCTCTCTGGAAGGTCCTGTGCTGGGCCCGTGGCGTGGGGGCAGGGCGGGCCTCGGTTTGGGGACAGGGCGGGGCTGAGGCACTCCAGGGGGTTTGCACAGCCGGCAGGATGGGCGCCTGTGGCCCCGGCTGGGCTGCCCCTAAGCCCGCAGGAGGCTCCGGGGACCGCGGCCCCGGACCGACGCCCCGCTCGTCCGAATCCACGTGACCCTGAGCAGCGAACGGGATGGTGGGGGGCCGGGGGTGGGGGGGCGCCGAGACGTCCTCCCCGCTCAAGCCACCCCCCTCCCCAAACCCCGCCAGAGCTCCCGCAGCCTCGTCAGGCCGCTCGGGGTCCGGGAAGCGCCCCGGGCCGGGCCAGGCGCGTGCTGGCCGGGGGTGGCGTCGGCTGGTCTCCCAGCTGCAGGGCCTGTCCCGGTTTTTCCCATCAGTTTCAACAGTGACGGTCACCCCACATTGTGAGTCGTCTAGATTTCTCACTGACACCCCTGTTAGGGAGTGGCTTTTTAGAGAGATATGGAAGGTCACTTGGGGGATGTTAGTCATGAGAGAAAATAAGGGCTCAGGTGGGATTGCAGATGTCATCCAGGGGGTAAATAGAGACAGTTGTTGCTGGTACCAAGACATGAAGTTTTTTTTCCCCCTTTCCCCAAAAGGCCATATTACGACCACATGGGGGCGCTGAGTAACAGCCCATAGCTCGGCTGGAAGGGTGGGCCTTTGATAGTGATACCCTGGGATGGGTTGGACATACCCCCAACCTTTGTCATTAATGCAGATGCAGCCCGGGCTGGTTAGGTTGAGTTGAGAAGCAGTGTGGTTTGCAAGTGAACATGCCTCGTTTAGGGAGAGATCAATAGCCATACAGGGAGATTTGATTAGAAAGAGGAAGAACATCATATGATGCATTTTACTTATCTGAGGCAGGATTGATGGGGTTCTGCTTGAACAAGAGCCTGAGATCTTCAACAGGTTCACAGGAATAGCTGTCCTCTGGCTTTGGAGTCTCAGTTTCTGTCTCCCCCTCCTGTAGGCCATAGGGTTTTATTCTAGAATTGTGGACCCAGGCAGATAGACCCTTCACTTTTACAGCAGTTGAAGTCACTAGAACAACCTGATATGGCCCTGTCCATTTCTCGGACAGCTGGTTTGGACTCCCTTTTTCTTGCCAGGTCTTTACTGATACTTGATCCCCTGGCTTTACCTGGGGATTTTTCAAGTCTTCCTGTGGTTTGTTCTCCATACCGTTGGAGTTCTTGCTGAAACCTTCCCAGGTCAATTATATGTTTTAAGAGTGTATTGGCATCCTCGTCAAGAAACAAATCAGAAGTTCAGAATGGTCGTTCATACATCATTTCATAAGGACTTAACAATAGTGGCCGTTTGGGGGATGTCCGTAGCCTCATGAGGGCTATGGGCAGCATATGTGTCCACTTATTATGTGTTTCTGACATAGCTTAGCCAGAGCCCTTTTAAGAGTCTGGTTGGCTCTCTCTACCTTTCCTGAAGCTTGAGGCCTCCAGGATGAGCGGAGCTGGTATTTTATGCCTAAGCATGTGGCTAGGTTCTGGGGTATCGTGGCTGTAAGTGAGGGCCCGTTGTCACTCTGAAGTGACCGAGGCAGCCCAAACCTAGGCACTATCTCCTTCAGCAGAGCTTTACAGACTTCTGTAGCTCTCTCAGTCTCAGTAGGGAACGCTTCGATCCATCCTGTGAATGTGTCAATGAAGACTCGCAAGTAAGAAAACCCTTGGGTCTTGGGCATGGCTGTAAATTCTACTTGCCAGTCCGCTCCTGGGTATGATCCCCGATGTTGGACAGGTGTAATTAGAGGAGGTCTGGTTTTTGGGTTATTTTTTAGACAGGTGTCACAATTTTGTGTGACTTGTTTAACAACCTTAGCTAACTGGGGATGGGAGAGAATAGGCTTAAGCAAGATTTCTAGATTATCTTTTCCAAAATGGGCGCTCTTATGTAAGGAGTTAGTAATGTTTTAAACCTGAGAATCAGGGAGTATTATTTGGGCCTGATCAGGCTGAAACCACCCATGTGACCCAATCTCCCAGCCCCGCTCAGCATATCGGGAATGTCCCCCTGGGGTAAAATCTGGAGTCAGGGTTTCCATGGGGAAAAGGGGCAGATAGCAGTGGCAGAGGTAGCTTCCCCGGCAGCTCGTCCTGCCTCTTGATCAGCTTTCCTATTTCCCTGAGCCTCTTTTTCTTGCCCCTTTTGGTGACTCTTGCAGTGGATGACAGCTAATTTTGCAGGAAGTTTGACTGCCTCCAGGAGCCTGAGAATGAGCTCTTTGTGTTTAATAGCAGAGCTTCGGGCACTGAGCATCCCTCTTTCTTTCCAAATTGCTGCACGGGCATGCAGAATGAGGAAAGCATACTTAGAGTCCATACACACATTAATCCTCTTTCCTTCTCCTAACTCCAAAGCTCTTGTCAGGGCAAAAAGTTCAGCTTTCTGGGCTGAGGTGTCTGGGGGAAGAGACCCACTTTCCTTAGTTTCTTCCAGGCTTGCTACAGCATATGCTGCTTTCCTCTCTCCCTTTTCTACAAAACTGCTGCCATCTGTGTGCCAGTTTTCCTCTGGGTCAGATAAAGGTGTCTCTGATAGGTCCCGGCGAGAAGAGTATAACTCGTCTGTGATTTGTATGCATTGGTGATCCAGAGGGGAGGTAGGGGGATCTGGCAGTAAGGTTGCTGGATTTAAAGTCTGGCAGACCCTCAACTTTATTTCTGGAGTGTCAAGGAGGAGGGCTTGGTATTGGGTGATCCTTCCTCCTGTCATCCACCTGTCCCCTTTCGTTTCCAAGACTGCTTGCACCCGGTGAGGCGTATACACTGTAGTGGGCTGACCCAGGGTCAGCTTAGATGCCTCCTTAACCATAAGAGCGGTGCCTGCTACTGCCCGGAGGCAAGTGGGCCACCCTCTGGCCACCTCATCTAGTTATTTTGAGAGATAAGCCACAGGTTGTTATACGGGCCCCATCATCTGCTCTAACACCCCAATAGCAGTTCCTGTCCTTCCAGAAACATAGAGTCTAAAAGGCTTCTCCAGGTTGGGGAGGCCTAAAGCTGGGGTTGTAGTGATGGACTCTTTTAGGGCATTAAAGGCCACCTTGCAGGTCTCATGCCAGTCGAGTGGCTCTTCCTCTTTCCCCCTTAAATTTTCATATAGGGGTCTGGCCAGATTGCCATAATTAGGAATCCAGATCCTGCAAAACCCGGTCCTTCCTCAAAATCCCCTAAGCTGTTGTTTTGTTTGGGGGTACGGGGCATTTAAGATGAGGGATCTCCCCTCGGGGTCAGGCATTCTTTTTCTCTCCGTAATTATAAATCCAAGGTATTTTACTTGGGTTAAGCTAATCTGAGCCTACTTGGGGGATACTCGATAACCCTTTTCATACAGGAAAGTTAGCGTTTTAAATAGTGTCCATTTGAGAGCTGGTAAAATCTGGCCTAGCTATGAGCAAGTCATCCACATACTGTATTAGACTACTGTTTGTTAAAGTTAATTCCCTTAGTTCTCTCCCCGAGGAAGTCCCGAAGATATGAGGGCTGTCCCTAAACCCTTGGGGTAGTCGAGTCCAGTCGAGAGTTGTATGGTCTCTCTTGTTTCCAAGTCCCGCCACTCAAAAGCAAAGAGTTTTTGGGATTCAGGATGGAGAGGAATGCAAAAGAAAGCACCTTGAAGGTCCAAGACTGAGAAGTACTTGGCATTTCCTGGGACTTGGGATAGGAGGGTATATGGGTTTGGGACTATGGGGTGGATGGGAACCACAGCTTCATTAACAGCTCTTAGATCCTGGACGAATCGATAAGATCCATCTGCTTTTTGAACGGGCAAGATTGGGGTGTTGCAGGGGGACTCACAGCTGATTCGAGTTCCAGTATCTCGGTATTTGTTAACTAATGGTTTAAGACCCTCAAGAGCTACTGGTTTTAAGGGATATTGTCTTTTCCAGGGCTAGGGAGCACTTGGTCTCAGAGAAATCTTTACTGGTGGAACATTTATGGCTAAACCAGGGCTGGAGACATCCCACACCTGGGGATTGACATCATCTAGACAAGGGACAGACTCCTCCTTTTCTACCTCTGACTGTAAATATTCAGACATAGGCAAAGAAAATTATCGACTTCTACCTTTGTGTCCCCAAGTCACTCTGGTTTGGAGGCGAAAGTATTATTCTCAAAATGGAAAATTTGGAAGCTGCAAACATGAAAAATTTAAAGAGTCACGCAGAGGCTAGTCACACTAAGCTAACCCCTAAGACATTTATTGACTGATTTCTAGCTTCTCTTCTTTAACCTTTTTTATCTACAGTAATCCTGTGTGTTCCTTTTAGTTAGGGATTCATTTTTAGACTATCCTGCCTCTTCCACTACGTTCCAGTTTTGGGTCTGATACACTTAGATATGTGCCAAGTGCTTCCTGAATACTATAGAACATAGTTTATATTTAAAATACTTCCATGCTTATGTAGTGAGTCAATGATTTTAAGTTTATTTGTTACACATTTCAATGTAAAAGTCAATGTGTGAACTAACATATTCACGACTTGGAAAAGTTGGCTTTTTTTTGCTGTGTGTTTGAACTCCTCACCCGACCAAAGGTCATAGAGAGGTCTATTGTTTTTCTAAAATGGTTATAGTGTTGTTTATTTTCTGGTAATTGAATTAGGGTGTGAGTTGCAAAGCCTGTGTTTCTGTTCATTTCATTCCATCTGTTCGGGTTTCTTTCTCTCTCCTGAGTCAGACAGTAATTTCCCATTGGTTGTCCAGTTACCAAGGTTGGTGTCCATGCATCCGTGCTGGTCTCTCCATACATGTCCGGGTGTCCTGTGAAACACTAAGCTTAATTTATTTGGAAATGACCTAGCTGTTCAATACACTGTCATCACTCAGTTGAGCAGAGGGAGAGAAATTCAAGTGACAAAACTCCAGAGAAGTTAGTGTCAGAGCGCCCCGGCGTGGCATGCGTGCAGGGGGTTGGGGGGAGGGGGGCGGGGCGCGGAGCGCGGAGATCTCAGGTGTCCTCCCACCCTGGGCCTCTCCAGGCCCGCCGCTGCTCAGTGGCCTCCCCCCGCCCCCATCGCTTTGGCTGCTCAGGGCCGGGTGGTCTCTGCAGCTGCCCGGCATCCTGCCCGAGGCCCGCCCTGCCCACACGCTGTCTTCCAGTCTCTCTCTGAACCCTCGACTCTTTCTGCCTCTGTCTCACCTGGCGTGGGTGCGTGCGAGTGCCTGTCCGTGTGCCTGGCTGTCGCTCGTCCGCTCTCTCTGGAAGGTCCTGTGCTGGGCACGTGGCGTGGGGGCAGGGCGGGCCTCGGTTTGGGGACAGGGCGGGGCTGAGGCACTCCAGGGGGTTTGCACAGCCGGCAGGATGGGCGCCTGTGGCCCCGGCTGGGCTGCCCCTAAGCCCGCAGGAGGCTCCGGGGACCGCGGCCCCGGACCGACGCCCCGCTCGTCCGAATCCACGTGACCCTGAGCAGCGAACGGGATGGTGGGCGGCCGGGGGTGGGGGGGCACCGAGACGTCCTCCCCGCTCAAGCCACCCCCCTCCCCAAACCCCGCCAGAGCTCCCGCAGCCTCGTCAGGCCGCTCGGGGTCCGGGAAGCGCCCCGGGCCGGGCCAGGCGCGTGCTGGCCGGGGGTGGCGTCGGCTGGTCTCCCAGCTGCAGGGCCTGTCCCGGTTTTTCCCATCAGTTTCAACAGTGACGGTCACCCCACATTGTGAGTCGTCTAGATTTCTCACTGACACCCCTGTTAGGGAGTGGCTTTTTAGAGAGATATGGAAGGTCACTTGGGGGATGTTAGTCATGAGAGAAAATAAGGGCTCAGGTGGGATTGCAGATGTAATCCAGGGGGTAAATAGAGACAGTTGTTGCTGGTACCAAGACATGAAGTTTTTTTTCCCCCTTTCCCCAAAAGGCCATATTACGACCACATGGGGGCGCTGAGTAACAGCCCATAGCTCGGCTGGAAGGGTGGGCCTTTGATAGTGATACCCTGGGATGGGTTGGACATACCCCCAACCTTTGTCATTAATGCAGATGCAGCCCGGGCTGGTTAGGTTGAGTTGAGAAGCAGTGTGGTTTGCAAGTGAACATGCCTCGTTTAGGGAGAGATCAATAGCCATACAGGGAGATTTGATTAGAAAGAGGAAGAACATCATATGATGCATTTTACTTATCTGAGGCAGGATTGATGGGGTTCTGCTTGAACAAGAGCCTGAGATCTTCAACAGGTTCACAGGAATAGCTGTCCTCTGGCTTTGGAGTCTCAGTTTCTGTCTCCCCCTCCTGTAGGCCATAGGGTTTTATTCTAGAATTGTGGACCAAGGCAGATAGACCCTTCACTTTTACAGCAGTTGAAGTCACTAGAACAACCTGATATGGCCCTGTCCATTTCTCGGACAGCTGGTTTGGACTCCCTTTTTCTTGCCAGGTCTTTACTGATACTTGATCCCCTGGCTTTACCTGGGGATTTTTCAAGTCTTCCTGTGGTTTGTTCTCCATACCGTTGGAGTTCTTGCTGAAACCTTCCCAGGTCAATTATATGTTTTAAGAGTGTATTGGCATCCTCGTCAAGAAACAAATCAGAAGTTCAGAATGGTCGTCCATACATCATTTCATAAGGACTTAACAATAGTGGCCGTTTGGGGGATGTCCGTAGCCTCATGAGGGCTATGGGCAGCATATGTGTCCACTTATTATGTGTTTCTGACATAGCTTAGCCAGAGCCCTTTTAAGAGTCTGGTTGGCTCTCTCTACCTTTCCTGAAGCTTGAGGCCTCCAGGATGAGCGGAGCTGGTATTTTATGCCTAAGCATGTGGCTAGGTTCTGGGGTATCGTGGCTGTAAGTGAGGGCCCGTTGTCACTCTGAAGTGACCGAGGCAGCCCAAACCTAGGCACTATCTCCTTCAGCAGAGCTTTACAGACTTCTGTAGCTCTCTCAGTCTCAGTAGGGAACGCTTCGATCCATCCTGTGAATGTGTCAATGAAGACTCGCAAGTAAGAAAACCCTTGGGTCTTGGGCATGGCTGTAAATTCTACTTGCCAGTCCGCTCCTGGGTATGATCCCCGATGTTGGACAGGTGTAATTAGAGGAGGTCTGGTTTTTGGGTTATTTTTTAGACAGGTGTCACAATTTTGTGTGACTTGTTTAACAACCTTAGCTAACTGGGGATGGGAGAGAATAGGCTTAAGCAAGATTTCTAGATTATCTTTTCCAAAATGGGCGCTCTTATGTAAGGAGTTAGTAATGTTTTAAACCTGAGAATCAGGGAGTATTATTTGGGCCTGATCAGGCTGAAACCACCCATGTGACCCAATCTCCCAGCCCCGCTCAGCATATCGGGAATGTCCCCCTGGGGTAAAATCTGGAGTCAGGGTTTCCATGGGGAAAAGGGGCAGATAGCAGTGGCAGAGGTAGCTTCCCCGGCAGCTCGTCCTGCCTCTTGATCAGCTTTCCTATTTCCCTGAGCCTCTTTTTCTTGCCCCTTTTGGTGACTCTTGCAGTGGATGACAGCTAATTTTGCAGGAAGTTTGACTGCCTCCAGGAGCCTGAGAATGAGCTCTTTGTGTTTAATAGCAGAGCTTCGGGCACTGAGCATCCCTCTTTCTTTCCAAATTGCTGCACGGGCATGCAGAATGAGGAAAGCATACTTAGAGTCCATACACACATTAATCCTCTTTCCTTCTCCTAACTCCAAAGCTCTTGTCAGGGCAAAAAGTTCAGCTTTCTGGGCTGAGGTGTCTGGGGGAAGAGACCCACTTTCCTTAGTTTCTTCCAGGCTTGCTACAGCATATGCTGCTTTCCTCTCTCCCTTTTCTACAAAACTGCTGCCATCTGTGTGCCAGTTTTCCTCTGGGTCAGATAAAGGTGTCTCTGATAGGTCCCGGCGAGAAGAGTATAACTCGTCTGTGATTTGTATGCATTGGTGATCCAGAGGGGAGGTAGGGGGATCTGGCAGTAAGGTTGCTGGATTTAAAGTCTGGCAGACCCTCAACTTTATTTCTGGAGTGTCAAGGAGGAGGGCTTGGTATTGGGTGATCCTTCCTCCTGTCATCCACCTGTCCCCTTTCGTTTCCAAGACTGCTTGCACCCGGTGAGGCGTATACACTGTAGTGGGCTGACCCAGGGTCAGCTTAGATGCCTCCTTAACCATAAGAGAGGTGCCTGCTACTGCCCGGAGGCAAGTGGGCCACCCTCTGGCCACCTCATCTAGTTATTTTGAGAGATAAGCCACAGGTTGTTATACGGGCCCCATCATCTGCTCTAACACCCCAAGAGCAGTTCCTGTCCTTCCAGAAACATAGAGTCTAAAAGGCTTCTCCAGGTTGGGGAGGCCTAAAGCTGGGGATGTAGTGATGGACTCTTTTAGGGCATTAAAGGCCACCTTGCAGGTCTCATGCCAGTCGAGTGGCTCTTCCTCTTTCCCCCTTAAATTTTCATATAGGGGTCTGGCCAGATTGCCATAATTAGGAATCCAGATCCTGCAAAACCCGGTCCTTCCTCAAAATCCCCTAAGCTGTTGTTTTGTTTGGGGGTACGGGGCATTTAAGATGAGGGATCTCCCCTCGGGGTCAGGCATTCTTTTTCTCTCCGTAATTATAAATCCAAGGTATTTTACTTGGGTTAAGCTAATCTGAGCCTACTTGGGGGATACTCGATAACCCTTTTCATACAGGAAATTTAGCGTTTTAAATAGTGTCCATTTGAGAGCTGGTAAAATCTGGCCTAGCTATGAGCAAGTCATCCACATACTGTATTAGACTACTGTTTGTTAAAGTTAATTCCCTTAGTTCTCTCCCCGAGGAAGTCCCGAAGATATGAGGGCTGTCCCTAAACCCTTGGGGTAGTCGAGTCCAGTCGAGAGTTGTATGGTCTCTCTTGTTTCCAAGTCCCGCCACTCAAAAGCAAAGAGTTTTTGGGATTCAGGATGGAGAGGAATGCAAAAGAAAGCACCTTGAAGGTCCAAGACTGAGAAGTACTTGGCATTTCCTGGGACTTGGGATAGGAGGGTATATGGGTTTGGGACTATGGGGTGGATGGGAACCACAGCTTCATTAACAGCTCTTAGATCCTGGACGAATCGATAAGATCCATCTGGTTTTTGAACGGGCAAGATTGGGGTGTTGCAGGGGGACTCACAGCTGATTCGAGTTCCAGTATCTCGGTATTTGTTAACTAATGGTTTAAGACCCTCAAGAGCTACTGGTTTTAAGGGATATTGTCTTTTCCAGGGCTAGGGAGCACTTGGTCTCAGAGAAATCTTTACTGGTGGAACATTTATGGCTAAACCAGGGCTGGAGACATCCCACACCTGGGGATTGACATCATCTAGACAAGGGACAGACTCCTCCTTTTCTACCTCTGACTGTAAATATTCAGACATAGGCAAAGAAAATTATCGACTTCTACCTTTGTGTCCCCAAGTCACTCTGGTTTGGAAGCGAAAGTATTATTCTCAAAATGGAAAATTTGGAAGCTGCAAACATGAAAAATTTAAAGAGTCACGCAGAGGCTAGTCACTCTAAGCTAACCCCTAAGACATTTATTGACTGATTTCTAGCTTCTCTTCTTTAACCTTTTTTATCTACAGTAATCCTGTGTGTTCCTTTTAGTTAGGGATTCATTTTTAGACTATCCTGCCTCTTCCACTACGTTCCAGTTTTGGGTCTGATACACTTAGAGATGTGCCAAGTGCTTCCTGAATACTATAGAACATAGTTTATATTTAAAATACTTCCATGCTTATGTAGTGAGTCAATGATTTTAAGTTTATTTGTTACACATTTCAATGTAAAAGTCAATGTGTGAACTAACATATTCACGACTTGGAAAAGTTGGCTTTTTTTTGCTGTGTGTTTGAACTCCTCACCCGACCAAAGGTCATAGAGAGGTCTATTGTTTTTCTAAAATGGTTATAGTGTTGTTTATTTTCTGGTAATTGAATTAGGGTGTGAGTTGCAAAGCCTGTGTTTCTGTTCATTTCATTCCATCTGTTCGGGTTTCTTTCTCTCTCCTGAGTCAGACAGTAATTTCCCATTGGTTGTCCAGTTACCAAGGTTGGTGTCCATGCATCCGTGCTGGTCTCTCCATACATGTCCGGGTGTCCTGTGAAACACTAAGCTTAATTTATTTGGAAATGACCTAGCTGTTCAATACACTGTCATCACTCAGTTGAGCAGAGGGAGAGAAATTCAAGTGACAAAACTCCAGAGAAGCTAGTGTCAGAGCGCCCCGGCGTGGCATGCGTGCAGGGGTTTGGGGGGAGGGGGGCGGGGCGCGGAGCGCGGAGATCTCAGGTGTCCTCCCACCCTGGGCCTCTCCAGGCCCGCCGCTGCTCAGTGGCCTCCCCCCGCCCCCATCGCTTTGGCTGCTCAGGGCCGGGTGGTCTCTGCAGCTGCCCGGCATCCTGCCCGAGGCCCGCCCTGCCCACACGCTGTCTTCCAGTCTCTCTCTGAACCCTCGACTCTTTCTGCCTCTGTCTCACCTGGCGTGGGTGCGTGCGAGTGCCTGTCCGTGTGCCTGGCTGTCGCTCGTCCGCTCTCTCTGGAAGGTCCTGTGCTGGGCCCGTGGCGTGGGGGCAGGGCGGGCCTCGGTTTGGGGACAGGGCGGGGCTGAGGCACTCCAGGGGGTTTGCACAGCCGGCAGGATGGGCGCCTGTGGCCCCGGCTGGGCTGCCCCTAAGCCCGCAGGAGGCTCCGGTGACCGCGGCCCCGGACCGACGCCCCGCTCGTCCGGATCCACGTGACCCTGAGCAGCGAACGGGATGGTGGGGGGCCGGGGGTGGGGGGGCACCGAGACGTCCTCCCCGCTCAAGCCACCCCCCTCACCAACCCCCGCCAGAGCTCCGGCAGCCTCGCCAGGCCGCTCGGGGTCCGGGAAGCGCCCCGGGCCGGGCCAGGCGCGTGCTGGCCGGGGGTGGCGTCGGCTGGTCTCCCAGCTGCAGGGCCTGTCCCGGTTTTTCCCATCAGTTTCAACAGTGATGGTCACCCCACATTGTGAGTCGTCTAGATTTCTCACTGACACCCCTGTTAGGGAGTGGCTTTTTAGAGAGATAGGGAAGGTCACTTGGGGGATGTTAGTCATGAGAGAAAATAAGGGCTCAGGTGGGATTGCAGATGTCATCCAAGGGGTAAATAGAGACAGTTGTTGCTGGTACCAAGACATGAAGTTTTTTTTCCCCCTTTCCCCAAAAGGCCATATTACGACCACATGGGGGCGCTGAGTACCAGCCCATAGCTCGGCTGGAAGGGTGGGCCTTTGATAGTGATACCCTGGGATGGGTTGGACATACCCCCAACCTTTGTCATTAATGCAGATGCAGCCCGGGCTGGTTAGGTTGAGTTGAGAAGCAGTGTGGTTTGCAAGTGAGCATGCCTCGTTTAGGGAGAGATCAATAGCCATACAGGGAGATTTGATTAGAAAGAGGAAGAACATCATATGATGCATTTTACTTATCTGAGGCAGGATTGATGGGGTTCTGCTTGAACAAGAGCCTGAGATCTTCAACAGGTTCACAGGAATAGCTGTCCTCTGGCTTTGGAGTCTCAGTTTCTGTCTCCCCCTCCTGTAGGCCATAGGGTTTTATTCTAGAATTGTGGACCCAGGCAGATAGACCCTTCACTTTTACAGCAGTTGAAGTCACTAGAACAACCTGATATGGCCCTGTCCATTTCTCAGACAGCTGGTTTGGACTCCCTTTTTCGTGCCAGGTCTTTACTGATACTTGATCCCCTGGCTTTACCTGGGGATTTTTCAAGTCTTCCTGTGGTTTGTTCTCCATACCGTTGGAGTTCTTGCTGAAACCTTCCCAGGTCAATTATATGTTTTAAGAGTCTATTGGCATCCTCGTCAAGAAACAAATCAGAAGTTCAGAATGGTCGTCCATACATCATTTCATAAGGACTTAACAATAGTGGCCGTTTGGGGGATGTCCGTAGCCTCATGAGGGCTATGGGCAGCATATGTGTCCACTTATTATGTGTTTCTGACATAGCTTAGCCAGAGCCCTTTTAAGAGTCTGGTTGGCTCTCTCTACCTTTCCTGAAGCTTGAGGCCTCCAGGATGAGTGGAGCTGGTATTTTATGCCTAAGCATGTGGCTAGGTTCTGGGGTATCGTGGCTGTAAGTGAGGGCCCGTTGTCACTCTGAAGTGACCGAGGCAGCCCAAACCTAGGCACTATCTCCTTCAGCAGAGCTTTACAGACTTCTGTAGCTCTCTCAGTCTCAGTAGGGAACGCTTCGATCCATCCTGTGAATGTGTCAATAAAGTCTCGCAAGTAAGAAAACCCTTGGGTCTTGGGCATGGCTGTAAATTCTACTTGCCAGTCCGCTCCTGGGTATGATCCCCGATGTTGGACAGGTGTAATTAGAGGAGGTCTGGTTTTTGGGTTATTTTTTAGACAGGTGTCACAATTTTGTGTGACTTGTTTAACAACCTTAGCTAACTGGGGATGGGAGAGAATAGGCTTAAGCAAGATTTCTAGATTATCTTTTCCAAAATGGGCGCTCTTATGTAAGGAGTTAGTAATGTTTTAAACCTGAGAATCAGGGAGTATTATTTGGGCCTGATCAGGCTGAAACCACCCATGTGACCCAATCTCCCAGCCCCGCTCAGCATATCGGGAATGTCCCCCTGGGGTAAAATCTGGAGTCAGGGTTTCCATGGGGAAAAGGGGCAGATAGCAGTGGCAGAGGTAGCTTCCCCGGCAGCTCGTCCTGCCTCTTGATCAGCTTTCCTATTTCCCTGAGCCTCTTTTTCTTGCCCCTTTTGGTGACTCTTGCAGTGGATGACAGCTAATTTTGCAGGAAGTTTGACTGCCTCCAGGAGGCTGAGAATGAGCTCTTTGTGTTTAATAGCAGAGCTTCGGGCACTGAGCATCCCTCTTTCTTTCCAAATTGCTGCACGGGCATGCAGAATGAGGAAAGCATACTTAGAGTCCATACACACATTAATCCTCTTTCCTTCTCCTAACTCCAAAGCTCTTGTCAGGGCAAAAAGTTCAGCTTTCTGGGCTGAGGTGTCTGGGGGAAGAGACCCACTTTCCTTAGTTTCTTCCAGGCTTGCTACAGCATATGCTGCTTTCCTCTCTCCCTTTTCTACAAAACTGCTGCCATCTGTGTGCCAGTTTTCCTCTGGGTCAGATAAAGGTGTCTCTGATAGGTCCCGGCGAGAAGAGTATAACTCGTCTGTGATTTGTATGCATTGGTGATCCAGAGGGGAGGTAGGGGGATCTGGCAGTAAGGTTGCTGGATTTAAAGTCTGGCAGACCCTCAACTTTATTTCTGGAGTGTCAAGGAGGAGGGCTTGGTATTGGGTGATCCTTCCTCCTGTCATCCACCTGTCCCCTTTCGTTTCCAAGACTGCTTGCACCCGGTGAGGCGTATACACTGTAGTGGGCTGACCCAGGGTCAGCTTAGATGCCTCCTTAACCATAAGAGCGGTGCCTGCTACTGCCCGGAGGCAAGTGGGCCACCCTCTGGCCACCTCATCTAGTTATTTTGAGAGATAAGCCACAGGTTGTTATACGGGCCCCATCATCTGCTCTAACACCCCAAGAGCAGTTCCTGTCCTTCCAGAAACATAGAGTCTAAAAGGCTTCTCCAGGTTGGGGAGGCCTAAAGCTGGGGCTGTAGTGATGGACTCTTTTAGGGCATTAAAGGCCACCTTGCAGGTCTCATGCCAGTCGAGTGGCTCTTCCTCTTTCCCCCTTAAATTTTCATATAGGGGTCTGGCCAGATTGCCATAATTAGGAATCCAGATCCTGCAAAACCCGGTCCTTCCTCAAAATCCCCTAAGCTGTTGTTTTGTTTGGGGGTACGGGGCATTTAAGATGAGGGATCTCCCCTCGGGGTCAGGCATTCTTTTTCTCTCCGTAATTATAAATCCAAGGTATTTTACTTGGGTTAAGCTAATCTGAGCCTACTTGGGGGATACTCGATAACCCTTTTCATACAGGAAAGTTAGCGTTTTAAATAGTGTCCATTTGAGAGCTGCTAAAATCTGGCCTAGCTATGAGCAAGTCATCCACATACTGTATTAGACTACTGTTTGTTAAAGTTAATTCCCTTAGTTCTCTCCCCGAGGAAGTCCCGAAGATATGAGGGCTGTCCCTAAACCCTTGGGGTAGTCGAGTCCAGTCGAGAGTTGTATGGTCTCTCTTGTTTCCAAGTCCCGCCACTCAAAAGCAAAGAGTTTTTGGGATTCAGGATGGAGAGGAATGCAAAAGAAAGCACCTTGAAGGTCCAAGACTGAGAAGTACTTGGCATTTCCTGGGACTTGGGATAGGAGGGTATATGGGTATGGGACTATGGGGTGGATGGGAACCACAGCTTCATTAACAGCTCTTAGATCCTGGACGAATCGATAAGATCCATCTGGTTTTTGAACGGGCAAGATTGGGGTGTTGCAGGGGGACTCACAGCTGATTCGAGTTCCAGTATCTCGGTATTTGTTAACTAATGGTTTAAGACCCTCAAGAGCTACTGGTTTTAAGGGATATTGTCTTTTCCAGGGCTAGGGAGCACTTGGTCTCAGAGAAATCTTTACTGGTGGAACATTTATGGCTAAACCAGGGCTGGAGACATCCCACACCTGGGGATTGACATCATCTAAACAAGGGACAGACTCCTCCTTTTCTACCTCTGACTGTAAATATTCAGACATAGGCAAAGAAAATTATTGACTTCTACCTTTGTGTCCCCAAGTCACTCTGGTTTGGAGGCGAAAGTATTATTCTCAAAATGGAAAATTTGGAAGCTGCAAACATGAAAAATTTAAAGAGTCACGCAGAGGCTAGTCACTCTAAGCTAACCCCTAAGACATTTATTGACTGATTTCTAGGTTCTCTTCTTTAACCTTTTTTATCTACAGTAATCCTGTGTGTTCCTTTTAGTTAGGGATTCATTTTTAGACTATCCTGACTCTTCCACTACGTTCCAGTTTTGGGTCTGATACACTTAGAGATGTGCCAAGTGCTTCCTGAATACTATAGAACATAGTTTATATTTAAAATACTTCCATGCTTATGTAGTGAGTCAATGATTTTAAGTTTATTTGTTACACATTTCAATGTAAAAGTCAATGTGTGAACTAACATATTCACGACTTGGAAAAGTTGGCTTTTTTTTGCTGTGTGTTTGAACTCCTCACCCGACCAAAGGTCATAGAGAGGTCTATAGTTTTTCTAAAATGGTTATAGTGTTGTTTATTTTCTGGTAATTGAATTAGGGTGTGAGTTGCAAAGCCTGTGCTTCTGTTCATTTCATTCCATCTGTTCGGGTTTCTTTCTCTCTCCTGAGTCAGACAGTAATTTCCCATTGGTTGTCCAGTTACCAAGGTTGGTGTCCATGCATCCGTGCTGGTCTCTCCATACATGTCCGGGTGTCCTGTGAAACACTAAGCTTAATTTATTTGGAAATGACCTAGCTGTTCAATACACTGTCTTCACTCAGTTGAGCAGAGGGAGAGAAATTCAAGTGACAAAACTCCAGAGAAGCTAGTGTCAGAGCGCCCCGGCGTGGCATGCGTGCAGGGGGTTGGGGGGAGGGGGGCGGGTCGCGGAGCGCGGAGATCTCAGGTGTCCTCCCACCCTGGGCCTCTCCAGGCCCGCCGCTGCTCAGTGGCCTCCCCCCGCCCCCATCGCTTTGGCTGCTCAGGGCCGGGTGGTCTCTGCAGCTGCCCGGCATCCTGCCCGAGGCCCGCCCTGCCCACACGCTGTCTTCCAGTCTCTCTCTGAACCCTCGACTCTTTCTGCCTCTGTCTCACCTGGCGTGGGTGCGTGCGAGTGCCTGTCCGTGTGCCTGGCTGTCGCTCGTCCGCTCTCTCTGGAAGGTCCTGTGCTGGGCACGTGGCGTGGGGGCAGGGCGGGCCTCGGTTTGGGGACAGGGCGGGGCTGAGGCACTCCAGGGGGTTTGCACAGCCGGCAGGATGGGCGCCTGTGGCCCCGGCTGGGCTGCCCCTAAGCCCGCAGGAGGCTCCGGGGACCGCGGCCCCGGACCGACGCCCCGCTTGTCCGGATCCACGTGACCCTGAGCAGCGAACGGGATTGTGGGGGCCAGGGGGTGGGGGGACACCGAGACGTCCTCCCCGCTCAAGCCACCCCCCTCCCCAAACCCCGCCAGAGCTCCCGCAGCCTCGCCAGGCCGCTCGGTGTCCGGGAAGCGCCCTGGGCCGGGCCAGGCGCGTGCTGGCCGGGGTGGCGTCGGCTGGTCTCCCAGCTGCAGGGCCTGTCCCGGTTTTTCCCATCAGTTTCAACAGTGACGGTCACCCCACATTGTGAGTCGTCTAGATTTCTCACTGACACCCCTGTTAGGGAGTGGCTTTTTAGAGAGATATGGAAGGTCACTTGGGGGATGTTAGTCATGAGAGAAAATAAGGGCTCAGGTGGGATTGCAGATGTCATCCAGGGGGTAAATAGAGACAGTTGTTGCTGGTACCAAGACATGAAGTTTTTTTTTCCCCCTTTCCCCAAAAGGCCATATTACGACCACATGGGGGCGCTGAGTAACAGCCCATAGCTCGGCTGGAAGGGTGGGCCTTTGATAGTGATACCCTGGGATGGGTTGGACATATCCCCAACCTTTGTCATTAATGCAGATGCAGCCCGGGCTGGTTAGGTTGAGTTGAGAAGCAGTGTGGTTTGCAAGTGAACATGCCTCGTTTAGGGAGAGATCAATAGCCATACAGGGAGATATGATTAGAAAGAGGAAGAACATCATATGATGCATTTTACTTATCTGAGGCAGGATTGATGGGGTTCTGCTTGAACAAGAGCCTGAGATCTTCAACAGGTTCACAGGAATAGCTGTCCTCTGGCTTTGGAGTCTCAGTTTCTGTCTCCCCCTCCTGTAGGCCATAGGGTTTTATTCTAGAATTGTGGACCCAGGCAGATAGACCCTTCACTTTTACAGCAGTTGAAGTCACTAGAACAACCTGATATGGCCCTGTCCATTTCTCAGACAGCTGGTTTGGACTCCCTTTTTCTTGCCAGGTCTTTACTGATACTTGATCCCCTGGCTTTACCTGGGGATTTTTCAAGTCTTCCTGTGGTTTGTTCTCCATACCGTTGGAGTTCTTGCTGAAACCTTCCCAGGTCAATTATATGTTTTAAGAGTCTATTGGCATCCTCGTCAAGAAACAAATCAGAAGTTCAGAATGGTCGTCCATACATCATTTCATAAGGACTTAACAATAGTGGCCGTTTGGGGGATGTCCGTAGCCTCATGAGGGCTATGGGCAGCATATGTGTCCACTTATTATGTGTTTCTGACATAGCTTAGCCAGAGCCCTTTTAAGAGTCTGGTTGGCTCTCTCTACCTTTCCTGAAGCTTGAGGCCTCCAGGATGAGCGGAGCTGGTATTTTATGCCTAAGCATGTGGCTAGGTTCTGCGGTATCGTGGCTGTAAGTGAGGGCCCGTTGTCACTCTGAAGTGACCGAGGCAGCCCAAACCTAGGCACTATCTCCTTCAGCAGAGCTTTACAGACTTCTGTAGCTCTCTCAGTCTCAGTAGGGAACGCTTCGATCCATCCTGTGAAAGTGTCAATGAAGACTCGCAAGTAAGAAAACCCTTGGGTCTTGGGCATGGCTGTAAATTCTACTTGCCAGTCCGCTCCTGGGTATGATCCCTGATGTTGGACAGGTGTAATTAGAGGAGGTCTGGTTTTTGGGTTATTTTTTAGACAGGTGTCACAATTTTGTGTGACTTGTTTAACAACCTTAGCTAACTGGGGATGGGAGAGAATAGGCTTAAGCAAGATTTCTAGATTATCTTTTCCAAAATGGGCGCTCTTATGTAAGGAGTTAGTAATGTTTTAAACGTGAGAATCAGGGAGTATTATTTGGGCCTGATCAGGCTGAAACCACCCATGTGACCCAATCTCCCAGCCCCGCTCAGCATATCGGGTATGTCCCCCTGGGGTAAAATCTGGAGTCAGGGTTTCCATGGGGAAAAGGGGCAGATAGCAGTGGCAGAGGTAGCTTCCCCGGCAGCTCGTCCTGCCTCTTGATCAGCTTTCCTATTTCCCTGAGCCTCTTTTTCTTGCCCCTTTTGGTGACTCTTGCAGTGAATGACAGCTAATTTTGCAGGAAGTTTGACTGCCTCCAGGAGCCTGAGAATGAGCTCTTTGTGTTTAATGGCAGAGCTTCGGGCACTGAGCATCCCTCTTTCTTTCCAAATTGCTGCACGGGCATGCAGAATGAGGAAAGCATACTTAGAGTCCATACACACATTAATCCTCTTTCCTTCTCCTAACTCCAAAGCTCTTGTCAGGGCAAAAAGTTCAGCTTTCTGGGCTGAGGTGTCTGGGGGAAGAGACCCACTTTCCTTAGTTTCTTCCAGGCTTGCTACAGCATTTGCTGCTTTCCTCTCTCCCTTTTCTACAAAACTAATGCCATCTGTGTGCCAGTTTTCCTCTGGGTCAGATAAAGGTGTCTCTGATAGGTCCCGGCGAGAAGAGTATAACTCGTCTGTGATTTGTATGCATTGGTGATCCAGAGGGGAGGTAGGGGGATCTGGCAGTAAGGTTGCTGGATTTAAAGTCTGGCAGACCCTCAACTTTATTTCTGGAGTGTCAAGGAGGAGGGCTTGGTATTGGGTGATCCTTCCTCCTGTCATCCACCTGTCCCCTTTCGTTTCCAAGACTGCTTGCACCCGGTGAGGCGTATACACTGTAGTGGGCTGACCCAGGGTCAGCTTAGATGCCTCCTTAACCATAAGAGCGGTGCCTGCTACTGCCCGGAGGCAAGTGGGCCACCCTCTGGCCACCTCATCTAGTTATTTTGAGAGATAAGCCACAGGTTGTTATACGGGCCCCATCATCTGCTCTAACACCCAAGAGCAGTTCCTGTCCTTCCAGAAACATAGAGTCTAAAAGGCTTCTCCAGGTTGGGGAGGCCTAAAGCTGGGGCTGTAGTGATGGACTCTTTTAGGGCATTAAAGGCCACCTTGCAGGTCTCATGCCAGTCGAGTGGCTCTTCCTCTTTCCCCCTTAAATTTTCATATAGGGGTCTGGCCAGATTGCCATAATTAGGAATCCAGATCCTGCAAAACCCGGTCCTTCCTCAAAATCCCCTAAGCTGTTGTTTTGTTTGGGGGTACGGGGCATTTAAGATGAGGGATCTCCCCTCGGGGTCAGGCATTCTTTTTCTCTCCGTAATTATAAATCCAAGGTATTTTACTTGGGTTAAGCTAATCTGAGCCTACTTGGGGGATACTCGATAACCCTTTTCATACAGGAAAGTTAGCGTTTTAAATAGTGTCCATTTGAGAGCTGGTAAAATCTGGCCTAGCTATGAGCAAGTCATCCACATACTGTATTAGACTACTGTTTGTTAAAGTTAATTCCCTTAGTTCTCTCCCCGAGGAAGTCCCGAAGATATGAGGGCTGTCCCTAAACCCTTGGGGTAGTCGAGTCCAGTCGAGAGTTGTATGGTCTCTCTTGTTTCCAAGTCCCGCCACTCAAAAGCAAAGAGTTTTTGGGATTCAGGATGGAGAGGAATGCAAAAGAAAGCACCTTGAAGGTCCAAGACTGAGAAGTACTTGGCATTTCCTGGGACTTGGGATAGGAGGGTATATGGGTTTGGGACTATGGGGTGGATGGGAACCACAGCTTCATTAACAGCTCTTAGATCCTGGACGAATCGATAAGATCCATCTGGTTTTTGAACGGGCAAGATTGGGGTGTTGCAGGGGGACTCACAGCTGATTCGAGTTCCAGTATCTCGGTATTTGTTAACTAATGGTTTAAGACCCTCAAGAGCTACTGGTTTTAAGGGATATTGTCTTTTCCAGGGCTAGGGAGCACTTGGTCTCAGAGAAATCTTTACTGGTGGAACATTTATGGCTAAACCAGGGCTGGAGACATCCCACACCTGGGGATTGACATCATCTAGACAAGGGACAGACTCCTCCTTTTCTACCTCTGACTGTAAATATTCAGACATAGGCAAAGAAAATTATCGACTTCTACCTTTGTGTCCCCAAGTCACTCTGGTTTGGAGGCGAAAGTATTATTCTCAAAATGGAAAATTTGGAAGCTGCAAACATGAAAAATTTAAAGAGTCACGCAGAGGCTAGTCACACTAAGCTAACCCCTAAGACATTTATTGACTGATTTCTAGCTTCTCTTCTTTAACCTTTTTTATCTACAGTAATCCTGTGTGTTCCTTTTAGTTAGGGATTCATTTTTAGACTATCCTGCCTCTTCCACTACGTTCCAGTTTTGGGTCTGATACACTTAGAGATGTGCCAAGTGCTTCCTGAATACTATAGAACATAGTTTATATTTAAAATACTTCCATGCTTATGTAGTGAGTCAATGATTTTAAGTTTATTTGTTACACATTTCAATGTAAAAGTCAATGTGTGAACTAACATATTCACGACTTGGAAAAGTTGGCTTGTTTTTGGTGTGTGTTTGAATTCCTCACCCGACCAAAGGTCATAGAGAGGTCTATTGTTTTTCTAAAATGGTTATAGTGTTGTTTATTTTCTGGTAATTGAATTAGGGTGTGAGTTGCAAAGCTTGTGTTTCTGTTCATTTCATTCCATCTGTTCGGGTTTCTTTCTCTCTCCTGAGTCAGACAGTAATTTCCCATTGGTTGTCCAGTTACCAAGGTTGGTGTCCATGCATCCGTGCTGGTCTCTCCATACATGCCCGGGTGTCCTGTGAAACACTAAGCTTAATTTATTTGGAAATGACCTAGCTGTTCAATACACTGTCATCACTCAGTTGAGCAGAGGGAGAGAAATTCAAGTGACAAAACTCCAGAGAAGCTAGTGTCAGAGTGCCCCGGCGTGGCATGCCTGCAGGGGGTTGGGGGGAGGGGGGCGGGGCGCAGAGCGTGGAGATCTCAGGTGTCCTCCCACCCTGGGCCTCTCCAGGCCCGCCGCTGCTGAGTGTCCTCCCCCCGCCCCCATTGCTTTGGCTGCTCAGGGCCGGGTGGTCTCTGCAGCTGCCCGGCATCCTGCCCGAGGCCCCCACTGCCCACACGCTGTCTTCCAGTCTCTCTCTGAACCCTCGACTCTTTCTGCATCTGTCTCACCTGGCGTGGGTGCGAGCGAGTGCCTGTCCGTGTGCCTGGCTGTCGCTCGTCCGCTCTCTCAGGAAGGTCCTGTGCTGGGCCCGTGGCGTGGGGGCAGGGCGGGCCTCGGTTTGGGGACAGGGCGGGGCTGAGGCACTCCAGGGGGTTTGCACAGCCGACAGGATCAGAGCCTGGGGCCCCGGTGTGCTGCCACTAAGCTCCAGGAGACTCCGGGGACTGCAGGCCCGGGCCGAAGCCCCGCTAGTCCGGAGACACCTGACCCTGAGCAGCGAACGGGATGGTGGTTGACAGGGGGTGAGGGGGCACCGAGATGTCCTCGCTGCTCTACCCACCCCCCCTCCCCCCACCCCAGGTTCCGCAGGCACGCCAGGCCCCGGCCGGCCGGGCCAGACTGGTGCTGGCCTGGGCTCGCGGTGTGCGGAGCGGGGGCGCCCTCCACTGGCCGCCGAGCTGCAGGCTCTGGCCGGCCGGAGTCCAGTCGCGGGTCGTGCGGCTCAAGTGCAGCGCGAGCCCGCTCGAGAACTGCAGCCCCAGGCCCGACCGGCAGGTCAGACCGCAAGGGAGGCGCAACGCGGGGCTCCTGCAGCGCCTGGCAGCCGCCTCGGTCTAAGGCCATACCACCCTGAACGTGCCCTCTCTCCTCTGATCTGGGAAACTGAGCAGGGTCGGGCCTGGTCAGTACTTGGATGGGGGACCGCCTAGTAGTTAGGCGATTTTTTTTGATTTTTCTTAATGCCTACTTCAGAAAGTTAGAATCGGATGACTTCACACAGTAAAACGAATCATATTTTCATACATAATCTTAAGAATCCAGCAGCTGGTCATTCTTTTTCATGTCCTAACACAGCTAACTGGAAATCAGTTGTAGTAATTTCTACTGACTTCAGACCCTCATCCCTAAGGGAAGATATATAGGAAAACCCATAATATATCTAAATAAACATGAAAGATACAATGATGAGAAAGAAAAAAATTTCTCAGTGACATCTTAGTTGGTATCGGAAACACGATGATTATGAAAGCACAGCCCATAATCAAGTCCAGGCCATGGAAGCCTGTGACTGTCACTGAGTGGTGACTTCCCTTTCAGCTGAGGTCGTAAAAAGTGCTTTGTAAAATTCTGAGGTTTGAAGCACTTGTAACCTCCCGAAGAGACTGCAATCAGAAGGGTTTCTAGAATATCCTGACGCTGTGGTGAGCTCAAGCAATACATACTCCAGAGGACGGAAGACAGACATGTTGGGAAGTGGGGATGACTTCTACTGCACTTAGGGAGGAAGGGCATGTACAAGTGGAGAATCAACACCTCAGTGATGGAATCTTTAAAGACTCCACACATGGAGAAGGAAATGGCAACCCACTCCAGTATTCTTGCCTGGAAAACTCCATGGGCAGAGGAGTCTGGCGGGCTGAAGTCCACGGGATTCCATGACTGACCGTGTGTGCACGAGGGTGGAGGGAGACGGGCTGGTAGCAAGAAACTGGTAGAAGTAAAAAATAAGAAAAAAATATAAAATAAAGACTCGATAAATATGACAACGACTGGTAGGAATAAACCTTCAGAAGTGCCTTCTCAGACCTCCCGTCAGAAGCACAAGTGTAATAAAGACATTGAGTTTTCATGGTCTCAGACAAAATTAGACTGGCTTATGACAATGGGCAGAGAGGCTCCTCTAAGACATCGGGGCTGGGCTTTTCTGGAGGAGGCACATCAATTGAGTGCATGGCTGTGTGTTATGGAAATATGCCTTACTGGCAGGTCGAAGGCATCTTCTTGAAGAACACAGCAAATAACACCACAAATTCACGGAACTTGGCTACAATGACAATAGCTGATTTCGTGATGTCTACTGCTTGGCAGAGCTGGGATTGCCTCTGCCATTAAGTACCTCAGTGGCCAGCTGTGATAATAGCCATTACTTTCTCACTTAGAAACTTGCCATGTGCACTAGCGCAAGAACAGTGAAAGCTCCCCAGAGAAGCAAGTCAGGCAGACATGCTTCTGTTTTCTCACAGAAGCTGCTTATGACCGGCCTTGCTCACAGACAGATTGCTAATTCCAAATCGATAGAAAATTATGCAGATATTCTTTAGCAACTGAGCCACCAGTGAAGCCCTACTAGCTCAGTTGCTAAAGAATCTGCCTGCAACGCAGGAGACCTCGCTTTGAGTCCTGGGTCGGGAAGATCCGCTGGAGAAAGGATAGGCTACCCACTACAGTATTCTGGCCTAGAGAATTCCATGGACTGTATAGTCCTTGGAGCTGCAAAGAGTCAGGCACGAACTGAGCCACTTTCACCTGCACATGCAGATATCACTTAAAAAAAAATGTGGTAACAGATCTAGGACCTCTGTCAAGCTCATGAGTGAGTACTATAAATATACAGAATCAGCTTTGTCCTGCATAGTTACTACCATCCTGTATTTGCTTTGAGAGGAGTTGAGCTACTCTTGGTACAGAGGAATGATTCTTTACCAACTGAGCCACAAGGGAAGCCCACTAATACTGGAGTGGGTAGCCTATCCCTTCTCCAGCAGATCTTCCTGACCCAGGAATTGAACCAGGGTCTCCTGCCTGAGTAACACATATTGGGTAAAAAACGGTGAGGGGGCAGAACTAGGGACATTGATTGGTAAAATCAGTTTTCCTTGTCTAGATGGCTAGCGGACACGAAAGAAATGTTGGTGTGGATTTAAAAAATTCTTCTGATACGAAACAAAAAATTTACTAGTTCTCTGCAGATCTTTAATGAAGCACAGATATTGTCATTAGATTGCTTTGGTCATATCCGTCTTATCCACATTTATTTTTTAAAATCACATAGAGTGGCTTCAATCACTTGAAGAAACGACAAAAGGTTTCTTTGGTCTCCATTCTATACTGGATCGAGAGAAGGCAGTTGATCAGCATGATGCAGGAGCTCAAGATGTTTTTGGCAAAAACTTGACTAGTCTGTTTAATGATACGGAAGAATGAATTAAGGATGGCAGCACGAAACAGAAGGCCATGCTAGAAGTACACAAGACCTTGTTTGGTAAGTCCAAACATGACTTTTTCTTTCAATTGAAGGATAGTTGCTTTACAGAATTTTGTTGCCAAACATCAACGTGAATGAGCCACAGGTGTACATATGTCTCCTCCCTCCTGAACCTCTCTCCCATCTCCTCCTCTCCGTTCCACCCCTCTAGCTTGTTGCAGAGCCCCTGTTTGAGTCCCCTGAGTCATACAGCAAATTGCATTGGCATCTCTTTTAACGTATGGTACTATGTTTCCATGTTCCTCTGCATTCATCTCACCCTCTTCTTCCTCACACCTGCCAGTGTCCATAAGTCTGTTCTCTACATCTGTGACTCCTTGGCTGCCCTGCAAATAATTTCATCAGTACCAACTTTAGTTCAAGCATTTCTCCCCCCCCCCCCCCACAAGCATTTCTTATTTCTTATTCCACTCTTACTGTCTTTAGTGTGAGACTGATCTGGAAACTGATATGAAAGTATTATTCTCAGCATGGAAAATTTGGAAGATGCAAACATGAAAAATTTAAAAAGTAACGCAGAGGCTAGTCACTCTAGGCTAACCCCTAAAACATTTATTGACTGATTTCTAGTTTCTCTTCTTTAACCTTTTTGATCTACGTAATCCTGTGTAATCCTTTTAGTTAGGGATTCATTTTTAGACTATCCTGCCTCTTCCACTACGTTCCAGTTTTGGGTCTGATACACTTAGAGATGTGCCAAGTGCTTCCTGAATACTATAGAACATAGTTTATATTTAAAATACTTCCATGCTTATGTAGTGAGTCAATGATTTTAAGTTTATTTGTTACACATTTCAATGTAAAAGTCAATGTGTGAACTAACATATTCTCGATTTGGAAAAGGTGGCTTTTTTTGTTGTGCGTAAGAACTCCTCGCTGCACCAAAGGTCATGGAGTGGTCTATTGTTTTCTAAAATGGTTATAGTGCTGTTGTTTTTTTCGGTAATTGAATTGGGGTGTGAGTTGCAAAGTTTGTGTTTCTGTTCATTTTTTCCATCTGTTCGGGTTTCTTTCTCTCTCCTGAGTCAGACAAAAATTTCCCATTGGTTGTCCAGTTACCAAGGTTGCTGTCCATCCATCTGTGCTGGTCTCTGCATTCATGTCCGGGTGTCCTGTGAAACACTAAGCTTAATTTATTTGGAAATGACCTAGCTGTGCAATGTACTGTCATCACTCAGTTGAGCACAAGGATAGAAATTGAGGTGATCAAACTCCGGAGAAGCTTTTGTCGGAGAGGCACGTGCGTTCAGGGGGTTGGGGTGGGCGGAGCGTGGACCGCGGATATCTCAGGTGCCCTCCGAACCTGGACCTCTCCAGCCCTGCCTCTGCTAGGCAGCCTCCCCCCACCCCCATCGCGTTTGCTGCTCAGGGCCGGGTGGTCTCACCAGCTGCCCGGCATCCTCCCCGAGGCCCCCCCTGCCCACACGCTGTCTTCCGGTGTCTCTCTGAACCCTCATCTCATTCTGCCTCTGTCTCAGCTGGCGTGGTTGCATGCGAGTGCCTGTCCGTGTGCCTGGCTGTCGCTCGTCCGCTCTCACAGGAAGGTCCTGTGCTGGGCCCGTGGCGAGGAGGCAGGGCGGGCCTCGGTTTGGGGACAGGGCGGGGCTGAGGCACTCCAGGGGGTTTGCACAGCCGGCAGGATGGGCGCCTGGGGCCCCGGCTGGGCTGCTCCTAAGCCGGCAGGAGCCTCCGGGGACCGCGGCCCCGGGCCGACGCCCCGCTCGTCCGGAGCCACGTGACCCTAAGCAGCGAACGGGATGGTGGGGGGCGGGAGGTGGGGGGGCACCGAGACGACCTCCCCGCTCAAGCCACGCCCCTCCCCAACCCCCGCCAGAGCTCCCGCAGCCTCGCCAGGCCGCTCGGCTTCCGGGAAGCGCCCCGGGCCGGGCCAGGCGCGTGCTGGCCGGGGGTGGCGTCGGCTGGTCTCCCAGCTGCATGGCCTGTCCCGATTTTTCCCATCAGTTTCAACAGTGACGGTCACCCCACATTGTGAGTCGTCTAGATTTCTCACTGACAACCCTGTTAGGGAGTGGCTTTTTAGAGAGATAGGGAAGGTCACTTGGGGGATGTTAGTCATGAGAGAAAATAAGGGCTCAGGTGGGATTGCAGATGTCATCCAGGGGGTAAATAGAGACAGTTGTTGCTGGTACCAAGAGATGAAGTTTTTTTTCCCCCTTTCCCCAAAAGGCCATATTACGACCACATGGGGGCACTGAGTAACAGCCCATAGCTCGGCTGGAAGGGTGGTCCTTTGATATTGATACCCTGGGATGGTTTGGACATACCCCCAACCTTTGTCATTAATGCAGATGCAGCCCGGGCTGCTTAGGTTGAGTTGAGAAGCAGTGTGGTTTGCAAGTGAACATGCCTCGTTTAGGGAGAGATCAATAGCCATACAGGGAGATATGATTAGAAAGAGGAAGAACATCATATGATGCATTTTACTTATCTGAGTCAGGATTGATGGGGTTCTGCTTGAACAAGAGCCTGAGATCTTCAACAGGTTCACAGGAATAGCTGTCCTCTGGCTTTGGGGTCTCAGTTTCTGTCTCCCACTCCTGTAGGCCATAGGGTTTTATTCTAGAATTGTGGACCCAGGCAGATAGACCCTTCACTTTTACAGCAGTTGAAGTCACTAGAACAACCTGATATGGCCCTGTCCATTTCTCGGACAGCTGGTTTGGACTCCCTTTTTCTTGCCAGGTTTTTACTGATACTTGATCCCTTGGCTTTACCTGGGGATTTTTCAAGTCTTCCTGTGGTTTTTTCTCCATACCGTTGGAGTTCTTGCAGAAACATTACCAGGTCAATTATATGTTTTAAGAGTGTATTGTCATCCTCGTCAAAAAACAAATCAGAAGTTAAGAATGCACGTCCATACATCATTTCTTAAGGACTTAACAATAGTGGCCGTTTGGGGGATGTCCGTAGCTTCATGAGGGCTATGGGCAGCATATGTGTCCACTTATTATGTCTTTCTTGACATCGCTTAGCCAGAGCCCTTTTAAGAGTCTGATTGGCTCTCTCTACCTTTCCTGAAGCTTGAGGCCTCCAGGATGAGCGGAGCCGGTATTTTATGCCTAAGCATGCGGCTAGGTTCTGGGGTATCGTGGCTGTAAGTGAGGGCCCGTTGTCACTCTGAAGTGACCGAGGCAGCCCAAACCTAGGCACTATCTCCTTCAGCAGAACTTTACAGACTTCTGTAGCTCTCTCAGTCTCAGTAGGGAACGCTTCAATCCATCCTGTGAATGTGTCAATAAAGACTAACAAGTAAGAAAACCCTTGGGTCTTGGGCATGGTTGTAAATTCTACTTGCCAGTCCGCTCCTGGGTATGATTCCCGATGTTGGACAGGTGTAATTAGAGGAGGTCTGGTTTTCGGGTTATTTTTTAGACAGGTGTCACAATTTTGTGTGACCTGTTTAACAACCTTAGCTAACTGCGGATGGGAGAGAATAGGCTTAAGCAAGATTTCTAGATTATCTTTTCCAAAATGGGCGCTCTTATGTAAGGAGTTAGTAATGTTTTAAACCTGAGAATCAGGGAGTATTATTTGGGCCTGATCAGGCTGAAACCACCCATGTGACCCAATCTCCCAGCCCCGCTCAGCATATCGGGAATGTCCCCCTGGGGTCAAATCTGGAGTCAGGGTTTCCTTGGGGAAAAGGGGGCAGATAGCAGTGGCACAGGTAGCTTCCCCGGCAGCTCGTCCTGCCTTTTGATCAGCTTTCCTATTTCCCTGAACCTCTTTTTCTTGCCCCTTTTGGTGACTCTTGCAGTGGATGACAGCTAATTTTGCAGGAAGTTTGACTGCCTCCAGGAGCCTGAGAATGAGCTCTTTGTGTTTAATAGCAGAGCTTCGGGCACTGAGCATCCCTCTTTCTTTCCAAATTGCTGCACGGGCATGCAGAATGAGGAAAGCATACTTAGAGTCCATACACACATTAATCCTCTTTCCTTCTCCTAACTCCAAAGCTCTTGTCAGGGCAAAAATTCACTTTCTGGGCTGAGTTGTCTGGGGGAAGAGATCCACTTTCCTTAGTTTCTTCCAGGCTCACTACAGCATATCCTGCTTTCCTCTCTCCCTTTTCTACAAAACTGCTGCCATCTGTGTGCCAGTTTTCCTCTGGGTCAGATAAAGGTGTCTCTGATAGGGCCCGGCGAGAAGAGTATAACTCGTCTGTGATTTGTATGCATTGGTGATCCAGAGGGGAGGTAGGGGGATCTGGCAGTAAGGTTGCTGGATTTAAAGTCTGGCAGACCCTCAACTTTATTTCTGGAGTGTCAAGGAGGAGGGCTTGGTATTGGGTGATCCTTCCCCGTGTCATCCACCTGTCCCCTTTCGTTTCTAAGACTGCTTGCACCCGGTGAGGCGTATACACTGTGGTGGGCTCACCCAGGGTCAGCTTAGATGCCTCCTTAACCATAAGAGCAGTGGCTGCTACTGCCCGGAGGCAAGTGGGCCACCCTCTGGCCACCTCATCTAGTTATTTTGAGAGATAAGCCACAGGTTGTTATACGGGCCCCATCATCTGCTCTAACACCCCAAGAGCAGTTCCTGTCCTTCCAGAAACATAGAGTCTAAAAGGCTTCTCCAGGTTTGGGAGGCCTAAAGCTGGGGCTGTAGTGATGGACTCTTTTAGGGCATTAAAGGCCACCTTGCAGGTCTCATGCCAGTCGAGTGTCTCTTCCTCTTTCCCCCTTAAATTTTCATATAGGGGTCTGGCCAGATTGCCATAATTAGGAATCCAGATCCTGCAAAACCCGGTCCTTCCTAAAAATCCCCTAAGCTGTTGTTTTGTTTGGGGGTACGGGGTATTTAAGATGAGGGATCTCCCCTCGGGGTCAGGCATTCTTTTTCTCTCCGTAATTATTAATCGAAGGTATTTTACGTGGGTTAAGCTAATCTTAGCCTACTTGGGGGATACTCGATAACCCTTTTCATACAGGAAAGTTAGCGTTTTAAATAGTGTCCATTTGAGAGCTGGTAAAATCTGGCCTAGCTATGAGCAAGTCATCCACATACTGTATTAGACTACTGTTTGTTAAAGTTAATTCCCTTAGTTCTCTCCCCGAGGAAGTCCCGAAGATATGAGGGCTGACCCTAAACCCTTGGTGTAGTCGAGTCCAGTCGAGAGTTGTATGGTCTCTCTTGTTTCCAAGTCCCGCCACTCAAAAGCAAAGAGTTTTTGGGATTCAGGATGGAGAGGAATGCAAAAGAAAGCACCTTGAAGGTCCAAGACTGAGAAGTACTTGGCATTTCCTGGGACTTGGGATAGGAGTGTATATGGGTTTGGGACTATGGGGTGGATGGGAACCACAGCTTCATTAACAGCTCTTAGATCCTGGACGAATCGGTAAGATCCATCTGGTTTTTGAACGGGCAAGATTGGGGTGTTGCAGGGGGACTCACAGCTGATTCGAGTTCCAGTATTTCGGTATTTGTTAACTAATGGTTTAAGACCCTCAAGAGCTACTGGTTTTAAGGGATATTGTCTTTTCCAGGGCTAGGGAGCGTTTGGTCTCAGAGAAATCTTTACTGGTGGAACATTTATGGCTAAACCAGAGCTGGAGACATCCCACACCTGGGGATTGACATCATCTAGACAAGGGACAGACTCCTCCTTTTCTACCTCTGACTGTAAATATTCAGACATAGGCAAAGAAAATTATCGACTTCTACCTTTGTGTCCCCAAGTCACTCTGGTTTGGAGGCGAAAGTATTATTCTCAAAATGGAAAATTTGGAAGCTGCAAACATGAAAAATATAAAGAGTCACACAGAGGCTTGTCACTCTAAGCTAACCACTAAGACATTTATTGACTGATTTCTAGCTTCTCTTCTTTAACCTTTTTTATCTACAGTAATCCTGTGTGTTCCTTTTAGTTAGGGATTCATTTTTAGACTATCCTGACTCTTCCACTACGTTCCAGTTTTGGGTCTGATACACTTACAGTTGTGCCAATTGCTTGCTGAATACTATAGAATATATTTTATGTTTAAAATACTTCCATGCTTATGTAGTGAGTCAATGATTTTAAGTTTATTTGTTACACATTTCAATGTAAAAATCAATGTGTGAACTAATATATTCACGACTTGGAAAAGTTGGCTTTTTTTTGCTGTGTGTTTGAACTCCTCACCCGACCAAAGTTCATGGAGAGGTCTATAGTTTTTCTAAAATGGTTATAGTGTTGTTTATTTTCTGGTAATTGAATTAGGGTGTGAGTTGCAAAGCTTGTGTTACTGTTCATTTCATTCCATCTGTTCGGGGTTCTTTCTCTCTCCTGAGTCAGACAGTAATTTCCCATTGTTTGTACAGTTACCAAGGTTGGTGTCCATGCATCCGTGCTGCTCTCTCCATACATGTCCGGGTGTCCTGTGAAACACTAAGCTTAATTTATTTGGAAATGACCTAGCTGTTCAATACACTGTCATCACTCACTTGAGCAGAGGGAGAGAAATTCAAGTGACAAACTCCAGAGAAGCTAGTGTCAGAGCGCCACGGCATGGCATGCGTGCAGGGGGTTGGGGGGAGGGGGCAGGGCGCGGAGCGCGAAGATCTCAGGTGTCCTCCCACCCTGGGCCTCTCCAGGCCCGCCGCTGCTCAGTGGCCTCCCCCCGCCCCCATCGCTTTGGCTGCTCAGGGCCGGGTGGTCTCTGCAGCTGCCCGGCATCCTGCCCGAGGCCCGCCCTGCCCACACGCTGTCTTCCAGTCTCTCTCTGAACCCTCGACTCTTTCTGCCTCTGTCTCACCTGGCGTGGGTGCGTGCGAGTGCCTGTCCGTGTGCCTGGCTGTCGCTCGTCCGCTCTCTCTGGAAGGTCCTGTGCTGGGCCCGTGGCGTGGGGGCAGGGCGGGCCTCGGTTTGGGGACAGGGCGGGGCTGAGGCACTCCAGGGGGTTTGCACAGCCGGCAGGATGGGCGCCTGTGGCCCCGGCTGGGCTGCCCCTAAGCCCGCAGGAGGCTCCGGGGACCGCGGCCCCGGACCGACGCCCCGCTCGTCCGGATCCACGTGACCCTGAGCAGCGAACGGGATGGTGGGCGGCCGGGGGTGGGGGGGCACCGAGACGTCCTCCCCGCTCAAGCCACCCCCCTCCCCAAACCCCGCCAGAGCTCCCGCAGCCTCGCCAGGCCGCTCGGTGTCCGGGAAGCGCCCCGGGCCGGGCCAGGCGCGTGCTGGCCGGGGGTGGCGTCGGCTGGTCTCCCAGCTGCAGGGCCTGTCCCGGTTTTTCCCATCAGTTTCAACAGTGATGGTCACCCCTCATTGTGAGTCGTCTAGATTTCTCACTGACACCCCTGTTAGGGAGTGGCTTTTTAGAGAGATATGGAAGGTCACTTGGGGGATGTTAGTCATGAGAGAAAATAAGGGCTCAGGTGGGATTGCAGATGTCATCCAGGGGGTAAATAGAGACAGTTGTTGCTGGTACCAAGACATGAAGTTTTTTTTCCCCCTTTCCCCAAAAGGCCATATTACGACCACATGGGGGCGCTGAGTAACAGCCCATAGCTCGGTTGGAAGGGTGGGCCTTTGATAGTGATACCCTGGAATGGGTTGGACATACCCCCAACCTTTGTCATTAATGCAGATGCAGCCCGGGCTGGTTAGGTTGAGTTGAGAAGCAGTGTGGTTTGCAAGTGAACATGCCTCGTTTAGGGAGAGATCAATAGCCATACAGGGAGATTTGATTAGAAAGAGGAAGAACATCATATGATGCATTTTACTTATCTGAGGCAGGATTGATGGGGTTCTGCTTGAACAAGAGCCTGAGATCTTCAACAGGTTCACAGGAATAGCTGTCCTCTGGCTTTGGAGTCTCAGTTTCTGTCTCCCCCTCCTGTAGGCCATAGGGTTTTATTCTAGAATTGTGGACCCAGGCAGATAGACCCTTCACTTTTACAGCAGTTGAAGTCACTAGAACAACCTGATATGGCGCTGTCTATTTCTCAGACAGCTGGTTTGGACTCCCTTTTTCTTGCCAGGTCTTTACTGATACTTGATCCCCTGGCTTTACCTGGGGATTTTTCAAGTCTTCCTGTGGTTTGTTCTCCATACCGTTGGAGTTCTTGCTGAAACCTTCCCAGGTCAATTATATGTTTTAAGAGTCTATTGGCATCCTCGTCAAGAAACAAATCAGAAGTTCAGAATGGTCGTCCATACATCATTTCATAAGGACTTAACAATATTGGCCGTTTGGGGGATGTCCGTAGCCTCATGAGGGCTATGGGCAGCATATGTGTCCACTTATTATGTGTTTCTGACATAGCTTAGCCAGAGCCCTTTTAAGAGTCTGGTTGGCTCTCTCTACCTTTCCTGAAGCTTGAGGCCTCCAGGATGAGCGGAGCTGGTATTTTATGCCTAAGCATGTGGCTAGGTTCTGGGGTATCGTGGCTGTAAGTGAGGGCCCGTTGTCACTCTGAAGTGACCGAGGCAGCCCAAACCTAGGCACTATCTCCTTCAGCAGAGCTTTACAGACTTCTGTAGCTCTCTCAGTCTCAGTAGGGAACGCTTCGATCCATCCTGTGAATGTGTCAATAAAGACTCGCAAGTAAGAAAACCCTTGGGTCTTGGGCATGGCTGTAAATTCTACTTGCCAGTCCGCTCCTGGGTATGATCCCCGATGTTGGACAGGTGTAATTAGAGGAGGTCTGGTTTTTGGGTTATTTTTTAGACAGGTGTCACAATTTTGTGTGACTTGTTTAACAACCTTAGCTAACTGGGGATGGGAGAGAATAGGCTTAAGCAAGATTTCTAGATTATCTTTTCCAAAATGGGCGCTCTTATGTAAGGAGTTAGTAATGTTTTAAACCTGAGAATCAGGGAGTATTATTTGGGCCTGATCAGGCTGAAACCACCCATGTGACCCAATCTCCCAGCCCCGCTCAGCATATCGGGAATGTCCCCCTGGGGTAAAATCTGGAGTCAGGGTTTCCATGGGGAAAAGGGGCAGATAGCAGTGGCAGAGGTAGCTTCCCCGGCAGCTCGTCCTGCCTCTTGATCAGCTTTCCTATTTCCCTGAGCCTCTTTTTCTTGCCCCTTTTGGTGACTCTTGCAGTGAATGACAGCTAATTTTGCAGGAAGTTTGACTGCCTCCAGGAGCCTGAGAATGAGCTCTTTGTGTTTAATGGCAGAGCTTCGGGCACAGAGCATCCCTCTTTCTTTCCAAATTGCTGCACGGGCATGCAGAATGAGGAAAGCATACTTAGAGTCCATACACACATTAATCCTCTTTCCTTCTCCTAACTCCAAAGCTCTTGTCAGGGCAAAAAGTTCAGCTTTCTGGGCTGAGGTGTCTGGGGGAAGAGACCCACTTTCCTTAGTTTCTTCCAGGCTTGCTACAGCATATGCTGCTTTCCTCTCTCCCTTTTCTACAAAACTGCTGCCATCTGTGTGCCAGTTTTCCTCTGGGTCAGATAAAGGTGTCTCTGATAGGTCCCGGCGAGAAGAGTATAACTCGTCTGTGATTTGTATGCATTGGTGATCCAGAGAGGAGGTAGGGGGATCTGGCAGTAAGGTTGCTGGATTTAAAGTCTGGCAGACCCTCAACTTTATTTCTGGAGTGTCAAGGAGGAGGGCTTGGTATTGGGTGATCCTTCCTCCTGTCATCCACCTGTCCCCTTTCGTTTCCAAGACTGCTTGCACCCGGTGAGGCGTATACACTGTAGTGGGCTGACCCAGGGTCAGCTTAGATGCCTCCTTAACCATAAGAGCGGTGCCTGCTACTGCCCGGAGGCAAGTGGGCCACCCTCTGGCCACCTCATCTAGTTATTTTGAGAGATAAGCCACAGGTTGTTATACGGGCCCCATCATCTGCTCTAACACCCCAAGAGCAGTTCCTGTCCTTCCAGAAACATAGAGTCTAAAAGGCTTCTCCAGGTTGGGGAGGCCTAAAGCTGGGGCTGTAGTGATGGACTCTTTTAGGGCATTAAAGGCCACCTTGCAGGTCTCATGCCAGTCGAGTGGCTCTTCCTCTTTCCCCCTTAAATTTTCATATAGGGGTCTGGCCAGATTGCCATAATTAGGAATCCAGATCCTGCAAAACCCGGTCCTTCCTAAAAATCCCCTAAGCTTTTGCTTTGTTTGGGGGTACGGGGCATTTAAGATGAGGGATCTGCCCTCGGGGTCAGGCATTCTTTTTCTCTCCGTAATTATAAATCCAAGGTATTTTACTTGGGTTAAGCTAATCTGAGCCTACTTGGGGGATACTCGATAACCCTTTTCATACAGGAAAGTTAGCGTTTTAAATAGTGTCCATTTGAGAGCTGGTAAAATCTGGCCTAGCTATGAGCAAGTCATCCACATACTGTATTAGACTACTGTTTGTTAAAGTTAATTCCCTTAGTTCTCTCCCCGAGGAAGTCCCGAAGATATGAGGGCTGTCCCTAAACCCTTGGGGTAGTCGAGTCCAGTCGAGAGTTGTATGGTCTCTCTTGTTTCCAAGTCCCGCCACTCAAAAGCAAAGAGTTTTTGGGATTCAGGATGGAGAGGAATGCAAAAGAAAGCACCTTGAAGGTCCAAGACTGAGAAGTACTTGGCATTTCCTGGGACTTGGGATAGGAGGGTATATGGGTTTGGGACTATGGGGTGGATGGGAACCACAGCTTCATTAACAGCTCTTAGATCCTGGACGAATCGATAAGATCCATCTGGTTTTTGAACGGGCAAGATTGGGGTGTTGCAGGGGGACTCACAGCTGATTCGAGTTCCAGTATCTCGGTATTTGTTAACTAATGGTTTAAGACCCTCAAGAGCTACTGGTTTTAAGGGATATTGTCTTTTCCAGGGCTAGGGAGCACTTGGTCTCAGAGAAATCTTTACTGGTGGAACATTTATGGCTAAACCAGGGCTGGAGACATCCCACACCTGGGGATTGACATCATCTAGACAAGGGACAGACTCCTCCTTTTCTACCTCTGACTGTAAATATTCAGACATAGGCAAAGAAAATTATCGACTTCTACCTTTGTGTCCCCAAGTCACTCTGGTTTGGAGGCGAAAGTATTATTCTCAAAATGGAAAATTTGGAAGCTGCAAACATGTAAAATTTAAAGAGTCACGCAGAGGCTAGTCACTCTAAGCTAACCCCTAAGACATATATTGACTGATTTCTAGCTTCTCTTCTTTAACCTTTTTTATCTACAGTAATCCTGTGTGTTCCTTTTAGTTAGGGATTCATTTTTAGACTATCCTGACTCTTCCACTACGTTCCAGTTTTGGGTCTGATACACTTAGAGATGTGCCAAGTGCTTCCTGAATACTATAGAACATAGTTTATATTTAAAATACTTCCATGCTTATGTAGTGAGTCAATGATTTTAAGTTTATTTGTTACACATTTCAATGTAAAAGTCAATGTGTGAACTAACATATTCACGACTTGGAAAAGTTGGCTTTTTTTTGCTGTGTGTTTGAACTCCTCACCCGACCAAAGGTCATAGAGAGGTCTATTGTTTTTCTAAAATGGTTATAGTGTTGTTTATTTTCTGGTAATTGAATTAGGGTGTGAGTTGCAAAGCCTGTGTTTCTGTTCATTTCATTCCATCTGTTCGGGTTTCTTTCTCTCTCCTGAGTCAGACAGTAATTTCCCATTGGTTGTCCAGTTACCAAGGTTGGTGTCCATGCATCCGTGCTGGTCTCTCCATACATGTCCGGGTGTCCTGTGAAACACTAAGCTTAATTTATTTGGAAATGACCTAGCTGTTCAATACACTGTCATCACTCAGTTGAGCAGAGGGAGAGAAATTCAAGTGACAAAACTCCAGAGAAGCTAGTGTCAGAGCGCCCCGGCGTGGCATGCGTGCAGGGGGTTGGGGGGAGGGGGGCGGGGCGCGGAGCGCGGAGATCTCAGGTGTCCTCCCACCCTGGGCCTCTCCAGGCCCGCCGCTGCTCAGTGGCCTCCCCCCGACCCCATCGCTTTGGCTGCTCAGGGCCGGGTGGTCTCTGCAGCTGCCCGGCATCCTGCCCGAGGCCCGCCCTGCCCACACGCTGTCTTCCAGTCTCTCTCTGAACCCTCGACTCTTTCTGCCTCTGTCTCACCTGGCGTGGGTGCGTGCGAGTGCCTGTCCGTGTGCCTGGCTGTCGCTCGTCCGCTCTCTCTGGAAGGTCCTGTGCTGGGCCCGTGGCGTGGGGGTAGGGCGGGCCTCGGTTTGGGGACAGGGCGGGGCTGAGGCACTCCAGGGGGTTTGCACAGCCGGCAGGATGGGCGCCTGTGGCCCCGGCTGGGCTGCCCCTAAGCCCGCAGGAGGCTCCGGGGACCGCGGCCCCGGACCGACGCCCCGCTCGTCCGGATCCACGTAACCCTGAGCAGCGAACGGGATGGTGGTGGGCCGGGGGTGGGGGGGCACCGAGACGTCCTCCCCGCTCAAGCCACCCCCCTCCCCAAACCCCGCCAGAGCTCCCGCAGCCTCGCCAGGCCGCTCGGTGTCCGGGAAGCGCCCAGGGCCGGGCCAGGCGCGTGCTGGCCGGGGGTGGCGTCGGCTGGTCTCCCAGCTGCAGGGCCTGTCCCGGTTTTTCCCATCAGTTTCAACAGTGACGGTCACCCCACATTGTGAGTCGTCTAGATTTCTCACTGACACCCCTGTTAGGGAGTGGCTTTTTAGAGAGATATGGAAGGTCACTTGGGGGATGTTAGTCATGAGAGAAAATAAGGGCTCAGGTGGGATTGCAGATGTCATCCAGGGGGTAAATAGAGACAGTTGTTGCTGGTACCAAGACATGAAGTTTTTTTTCCCCCTTTCCCCAAAAGGCCATATTACGACCACATGGGGGCGCTGAGTAACAGCCCATAGCTCGGCTGGAAGGGTGGGCCTTTGATAGTGATACCCTGGGATGGGTTGGACATACCCCCAACCTTTGTCATTAATGCAGATGCAGCCCGGGCTGGTTAGGTTGAGTTGAGAAGCAGTGTGGTTTGCAAGTGAACATGCCTCGTTTAGGGAGAGATCAATAGCCATACACGGAGATTTGATTAGAAAGAGGAAGAATATCATATGATGCATTTTACTTATCTGAGGCAGGATTGATGGGGTTCTGCTTGAACAAGAGCCTGAGATCTTCAACAGGTTCACAGGAATAGCTGTCCTCTGGCTTTGGAGTCTCAGTTTCTGTCTCCCCCTCCTGTAGGCCATAGGGTTTTATTCTAGAATTGTGGACCCAGGCAGATAGACCCTTCACTTTTACAGCAGTTGAAGTCACTAGAACAACCTGATATGGCGCTGTCTATTTCTCAGACAGCTGGTTTGGACTCCCTTTTTCTTGCCAGGTCTTTACTGATACTTGATCCCCTGGCTTTACCTGGGGATTTTTCAAGTCTTCCTGTGGTTTGTTCTCCATACCGTTGGAGTTCTTGCTGAAACCTTCCCAGGTCAATTATATGTTTTAAGAGTGTATTGGCATCCTCGTCAAGAAACAAATCAGAAGTTCAGAATGGTCGTCCATACATCATTTCATAAGGACTTAACAATAGTGGCCGTTTGGGGGATGTCCGTAGCCTCATGAGGGCTATGGGCAGCATATGTGTCCACTTATTATGTGTTTCTGACATAGCTTAGCCAGAGCCCTTTTAAGAGTCTGGTTGGCTCTCTCTACCTTTCCTGAAGCTTGAGGCCTCCAGGATGAGCGGAGCTGGTATTTTATGCCTAAGCATGTGGCTAGGTTCTGGGGTATCGTAGCTGTAAGTGAGGGCCCCTTGTCACTCTGAAGTGACCGAGGCAGCCCAAACCTAGGCACTCTCCTTCAGCAGAGCTTTACAGACTTCTGTAGCTCTCTCAGTCTCAGTAGGGAACGCTTCGATCCATCCTGTGAATGTGTCAATAAAGTCTCGCAAGTAAGAAAACCCTTGGGTCTTGGGCATGGCTGTAAATTCTACTTGCCAGTCCGCTCCTGGGTATGATCCCCGATGTTGGACAGGTGTAATTAGAGGATGTCTGGTTTTTGGGTTATTTTTTAGACAGGTGTCACAATTTTGTGTGACTTGTTTAACAACCTTAGCTAACTGGGGATGGGAGAGAATAGGCTTAAGCAAGATTTCTAGATTATCTTTTCCAAAATGGGCGCTCTTATGTAAGGAGTTAGTAATGTTTTAAACCTGAGAATCAGGGAGTATTATTTGGGCCTGATCAGGCTGAAACCACCCATGTGACCCAATCTCCCAGCCCCGCTCAGCATATCGGGAATGTCCCCCTGGGGTAAAATCTGGAGTCAGGGTTTCCATGGGGAAAAGGGGCAGATAGCAGTGGCAGAGGTAGCTTCCCCGGCAGCTCGTCCTGCCTCTTGATCAGCTTTCCTATTTCCCTGAGCCTCTTTTTCTTGCCCCTTTTGGTGACTCTTGCAGTGGATGACAGCTAATTTTGCAGGAAGTTTGACTGCCTCCAGGAGCCTGAGAATGAGCTCTTTGTGTTTAATAGCAGAGCTTCGGGCACTGAGCATCCCTCTTTCTTTCCAAATTGCTGCACGGGCATGCAGAATGAGGAAAGCATACTTAGAGTCCATACACACATTAATCCTCTTTCCTTCTCCTAACTCCAAAGCTCTTGTCAGGGCAAAAAGTTCAGCTTTCTGGGCTGAGGTGTCTGGGGGAAGAGACCCACTTTCCTTAGTTTCTTCCAGGCTTGCTACAGCATATGCTGCTTTCCTCTCTCCCTTTTCTACAAAACTAATGCCATCTGTGTGCCAGTTTTCCTCTGGGTCAGATAAAGGTGTCTCTGATAGGTCCCGGCGAGAAGAGTATAACTCGTCTGTGATTTGTATGCATTGGTGATCCAGAGGGGAGGTAGGGGGATCTGGCAGTAAGGTTGCTGGATTTAAAGTCTGGCAGACCCTCAACTTTATTTCTGGAGTGTCAAGGAGGAGGGCTTGGTATTGGGTGATCCTTCCTCCTGTCATCCACCTGTCCCCTTTCGTTTCCAAGACTGCTTGCACCCGGTGAGGCGTATACACTGTAGTGGGCTGACCCAGGGTCAGCTTAGATGCCTCCTTAACCATAAGAGCGGTGGCTGCTACTGCCCGGAGGCAAGTGGGCCACCCTCTGGCCACCTCATCTAGTTATTTTGAGAGATAAGCCACAGGTTGTTATACGGGCCCCATCATCTGCTCTAACACCCCAAGAGCAGTTCCTGTCCTTCCAGAAACATAGAGTCTAAAAGGCTTCTCCAGGTTGGGGAGGCCTAAAGCTGGGGCTGTAGTGATGGACTCTTTTAGGGCATTAAAGGCCACCTTGCAGGTCTCATGCCAGTCGAGTGGCTCTTCCTCTTTCCCCCTTAAATTTTCATATAGGGGTCTGGCCAGATTGCCATAATTAGGAATCCAGATCCTGCAAAACCCGGTCCTTCCTCAAAATCCCCTAAGCTGTTGTTTTGTTTGGGGGTACGGGGCATTTAAGATGAGGGATCTGCCCTCGGGGTCAGGCATTCTTTTTCTCTCCGTAATTATAAATCCAAGGTATTTTACTTGGGTTAAGCTAATCTGAGCCTACTTGGGGGATACTCGATAACCCTTTTCATACAGGAAAGTTAGCGTTTTAAATAGTGTCCATTTGAGAGCTGGTAAAATCTGGCCTAGCTATGAGCAAGTCATCCACATACTGTATTAGACTACTGTTTGTTAAAGTTAATTCCCTTAGTTCTCTCCCCGAGGAAGTCCCGAAGATATGAGGGCTGTCCCTAAACCCTTGGGGTAGTCGAGTCCAGTCGAGAGTTGTATGGTCTCTCTTGTTTCCAAGTCCCGCCACTCAAAAGCAAAGAGTTTTTGGGATTCAGGATGGAGAGGAATGCAAAAGAAAGCACCTTGAAGGTCCAAGACTGAGAAGTACTTGGCATTTCCTGGGACTTGGGATAGGAGGGTATATGGGTTTGGGACTATGGGGTGGATGGGAACCACAGCTTCATTAACAGCTCTTAGATCCTGGACGAATCGATAAGATCCATCTGGTTTTTGAACGGGCAAGATTGGGGTGTTGCAGGGGGACTCACAGCTGATTCGAGTTCCAGTATCTCGGTATTTGTTAACTAATGGTTTAAGACCCTCAAGAGCTACTGGTTTTAAGGGATATTGTCTTTTCCAGGGCTAGGGAGCACTTGGTCTCAGAGAAATCTTTACTGGTGGAACATTTATGGCTAAACCAGGGCTGGAGACATCCCACACCTGGGGATTGACATCATCTAGACAAGGGACAGACTCCTCCTTTTCTACCTCTGACTGTAAATATTCAGACATAGGCAAAGAAAATTATCGACTTCTACCTTTGTGTCCCCAAGTCACTCTGGTTTGGAGGCGAAAGTATTATTCTCAAAATGGAAAATTTGGAAGCTGCAAACATGAAAAATTTAAAGAGTCACGCAGAGGCTAGTCACTCTAAGCTAACCCCTAAGACATTTATTGACTGATTTCTAGCTTCTCTTCTTTAAACTTTTTTATCTACAGTAATCCTGTGTGTTCCTTTTAGTTAGGGATTCATTTTTAGACTATCCTGCCTCTTCCACTACGTTCCAGTTTTGGGTCTGATACACTTAGAGATGTGCCAAGTGCTTCCTGAATACTATAGAACATAGTTTATATTTAAAATACTTCCATGCTTATGTAGTGAGTCAATGATTTTAAGTTTATTTGTTACACATTTCAATGTAAAAGTCAATGTGTGAACTAACATATTCACGACTTGGAAAAGTTGGCTTTTTTTTGCTGTGTGTTTGAACTCCTCACCCGACCAAAGGTCATAGAGAGGTCTATTGTTTTTCTAAAATGGTTATAGTGTTGTTTATTTTCTGGTAATTGAATTAGGGTGTGAGTTGCAAAGCCTGTGTTTCTGTTCATTTCATTCCATCTGTTCGGGTTTCTTTCTCTCTCCTGAGTCAGACAGTAATTTCCCATTGGTTGTCCAGTTACCAAGGTTGGTGTCCATGCATCCGTGCTGGTCTCTCCATACATGTCCGGGTGTCCTGTGAAACACTAAGCTTAATTTATTTGGAAATGACCTAGCTGTTCAATACACTGTCATCACTCAGTTGAGCAGAGGGAGAGAAATTCACGTGACAAAACTCCAGAGAAGCTAGTGTCAGAGCGCCCCGGCGTGGCATGCGTGCAGGGGGTTGGGGGGAGGGGGGCGGGGCGCGGAGCGCGGAGATCTCAGGTGTCCTCCCACCCTGGGCCTCTCCAGGCCCGCCGCTGCTCAGTGGCCTCCCCCCGCCCCCATCGCTTTGGCTGCTCAGGGCCGGGTGGTCTCTGCAGCTGCCCGGCATCCTGCCCGAGGCCCGCCCTGCCCACACGCTGTCTTCCAGTCTCTCTCTGAACCCTCGACTCTTTCTGCCTCTGTCTCACCTGGCGTGGGTGCGTGCGAGTGCCTGTCTGTGTGCCTGGCTGTCGCTCGTCCGCTCTCTCTGGAAGGTCCTGTGCTGGGCCCGTGGCGTGGGGGCAGGGCGGGCCTCGGTTTGGGGACAGGGCGGGGCTGAGGCACTCCAGGGGGTTTGCACAACCGGCAGGATGGGCGCCTGTGGCCCCGGCTGGGCTGCCCCTAAGCCCGCAGGAGGCTCCGGGGACCGCGGCCCTGGACCGATGCCCCGCTCGTCCGGATCCACGTGACCCTGAGCAGCGAACGGGATGGTGGGGGGCGGGGGGTGGGGGGGCACGGAGACGTCCTCCCCGCTCAAGCCACCCCCTCCCAAACCCCGCCAGAGCTCCCGCAGCCTCGCCAGGCCGCTCGGTGTCCGGGAAGCGCCCCGGGCCGGGCCAGGCGCGTGCTGGCCGGGGGTGGCGTCGGCTGGTCTCCCAGCTGCAAGGCCTGTCCCGGTTTTTCCCATCAGTTTCAACAGTGACGGTCACCCCACATTGTGAATCGTCTAGATTTCTCACTGGCACCCCTGTTAGGGAGTGGCTTTTTAGAGAGATATGGAAGGTCACTTGGGGGATGTTAGTCATGAGAGAAAATAAGGGCTCAGGTGGGATTGCAGATGTCATCCAGGGGGTAAATAGAGACAGTTGTTGCTGGTACCAAGACATGAAGTTTTTTTTCCCCCTTTCCCCAAAAGGCCATATTACGACCACATGGAGGCGCTGAGTAACAGCCCATAGCTCGGCTGGAAGGGTGGGCCTTTGATAGTGATACCCTGGGATGGGTTGGACATACCCCCAACCTTTGTCATTAATGCAGATGCAGCCTGGGCTGGTTAGGTTGAGTTGAGAAGCAGTGTGGTTTGCAAGTGAACATGCCTCGTTTAGGGAGAGATCAATAGCCATACAGGGAGATTTGATTAGAAAGAGGAAGTACATCATATGATGCATTTTACTTATCTGAGGCAGGATTGATGGGGTTCTGCTTGAACAAGAGCCTGAGATCTTCAAGAAGTTCACAGGAATAGCTGTCTTCTGGCTTTGGAGTCTCAGTTTCTGTCTCCCCCTCCTGTAGGCCATAGGGTTTTATTCTAGAATTGTGGACCCAGGCAGATAGACCCTTCACTTTTAAAGCAGTTGAAGTCACTAGAACAACCTGATATGGCCCTGTCCATTTCTCAGACAGCTGGTTTGGACTCCCTTTTTCTTGCCAGGTCTTTAATGATACTTGATCCCCTGGCTTTACCTGGGGATTTTTCAAGTCTTCCTGTGGTTTGTTCTCCATACTGTTGGAGTTCTTGCTGAAACCTTCCCAGGTCAATTATATGTTTTAAGAGTGTATTGGCATCCTCGTCAAGAAACAAATCAGAAGTTCAGAATGGTCGTCCATACATCATTTCATAAGGACTTAACAATAGTGGCCGTTTGGGGGATGTCCGTAGCCTCATGAGGGCTATGGGCAGCATATGTGTCCACTTATTATGTGTTTCTGACATAGCTTAGCCAGAGCCCTTTTAAGAGTCTGGTTGGCTCTCTCTACCTTTCCTGAAGCTTGAGGCCTCCAGGATGAGCGGAGCTGGTATTTTATGCCTAAGCATGTGGCTAGGTTCTGGGGTATCGTGGCTGTAAGTGAGGGCCCCTTGTCACTCTGAAGTGACCGAGGCAGCCCAAACCTAGGCACTATCTCCTTCAGTAGAGCTTTACAGACTTCTGTAGCTCTCTCAGTCTCAGTAGGGAACGCTTCGATCCATCCTGTGAATGTGTCAATGAAAACTCGCAAGTAAGAAAACCCTTGGGTCTTGGGCATGGCTGTAAATTCTACTTGCCAGTCCGCTCCTGGGTATGATCCCCGATGTTGGACAGGTGTAATTAGAGGAGGTCTGGTTTTTGGGTTATTTTTTAGACAGGTGTCACAATTTTGTGTGACTTGTTTAACAACCTTAGCTAACTGGGGATGGGAGAGAATAGGCTTAAGCAAGATTTCTAGATTATCTTTTCCAAAATGGGCGCTCTTATGTAAGGAGTTAGTAATGTTTTAAACCTGAGAATCAGGGAGTATTATTTGGGCCTGATCAGGCTGAAACCACCCATGTGACCCAATCTCCCAGCCCCGCTCAGCATATCGGGAATGTCCCCCTGGGGTAAAATCTGGAGTCAGGGTTTCCATGGGGAAAAGGGGCAGATAGCAGTGGCAGAGGTAGCTTCCCCGGCAGCTCGTCCTGCCTCTTGATCAGCTTTCCTATTTCCCTGAGCCTCTTTTGGTGACTTGCCCCTTTTGGTGACTCTTGCAGTGGATGACAGCTAATTTTGCAGGAAGTTTGACTGCCTCCAGGAGCCTGAGAATGAGCTCTTTGTGTTTAATAGCAGAGCTTCGGGCACTGAGCATCCCTCTTTCTTTCCAAATTGCTGCACGGGCATGCAGAATGAGGAAAGCATACTTAGAGTCCATACACACATTAATCCTCTTTCCTTCTCCTAACTCCAAAGCTCTTGTCAGGGCAAAAAGTTCAGCTTTCTGGGCTGAGGTGTCTGGGGGAAGAGACCCACTTTCCTTAGTTTCTTCCAGGCTTGCTACAGCATATGCTGCTTTCCTCTCTCCCTTTTCTACAAAACTGCTGCCATCTGTGTGCCAGTTTTCCTCTGGGTCAGATAAAGGTGTCTCTGATAGGTCCCGGCGAGAAGAGTATAACTCGTCTGTGATTTGTATGCATTGGTGATCCAGAGGGGAGGTAGGGGGATCTGGCAGTAAGGTTGCTGGATTTAAAGTCTGGCAGACCCTCAACTTTATTTCTGGAGTGTCAAGGAGGAGGGCTTGGTATTGGGTGATCCTTCCTCCTGTCATCCACCTGTCCCCTTTCGTTTCCAAGACTGCTTGCACCCGGTGAGGCGTATACACTGTAGTGGGCTGACCCAGGGTCAGCTTAGATGCCTCCTTAACCATAAGAGCGGTGGCTGCTACTGCCCGGAGGCAAGTGGGCCACCCTCTGGCCACCTCATCTAGTTATTTTGAGAGATAAGCCACAGGTTGTTATACGGGCCCCATCATCTGCTCTAACACCCCAAGAGCAGTTCCTGTCCTTCCAGAAACATAGAGTCTAAAAGGCTTCTCCAGGTTGGGGAGGCCTAAAGCTGGGGCTGTAGTGATGGACTCTTTTAGGGCATTAAAGGCCACCTTGCAGGTCTCATGCCAGTCGAGTGGCTCTTCCTCTTTCCCCCTTAAATTTTCATATAGGGGTCTGGCCAGATTGCCATAATTAGGAATCCAGATCCTGCAAAACCCGGTCCTTCCTAAAAATCCCCTAAGCTGTTGTTTTGTTTGGGGGTACGGGGCATTTAAGATGAGGGATCTCCCCTCGGGGTCAGGCATTCTTTTTCTCTCCGTAATTATAAATCCAAAGTATTTTACTTGGGTTAAGCTAATCTGAGCCTACTTAGGGGATACTCGATAACCCTTTTCATACAGGAAAGTTAGCATTTTAAATAGTGTCCAATTGAGAGCTGGTAAAATCTGGCCTAGCTATGAGCAAGTCATCCACATACTGTATTAGACTACTGTTTGTTAAAGTTAATTCCCTTAGTTCTCTCCCCGAGGAAGTCCCGAAGATATGAGGGCTGTCCCTAAACCCTTGGGGTAGTCGAGTCCAGTCGAGAGTTGTATGGTCTCTCTTGTTTCCAAGTCCCGCCACTCAAAAGCAAAGAGTTTTTGGGATTCAGGATGGAGAGGAATGCAAAAGAAAGCACCTTGAAGGTCCAAGACTGAGAAGTACTTGGCATTTCCTGGGACTTGGGATAGGAGGGTATATGGGTTTGGGACTATGGGGTGGATGGGAACCACAGCTTCATTAACAGCTCTTAGATCCTGGACGAATCGATAAGATCCATCTGGTTTTTGAACGGGCAAGATTGGGGTGTTGCAGGGGGACTCACAGCTGATTCGAGTTCCAGTATCTCGGTATTTGTTAACTAATGGTTTAAGACCCTCAAGAGCTACTGGTTTTAAGGGATATTGTCTTTTCCAGGGCTAGGGAGCACTTGGTCTCAGAGAAATCTTTACTGGTGGAACATTTATGGCTAAACCAGGGCTGGAGACATCCCACACCTGGGGATTGACATCATCTAGACAAGGGACAGACTCCTCCTTTTCTACCTCTGACTGTAAATATTCAGACATAGGCAAAGAAAATTATCGACTTCTACCTTTGTGTCACCAAGTCACTCTGGTTTGGAGGCGAAAGTATTATTCTCAAAATGGAAAATTTGGAAGCTGCAAACATGAAAAATTTAAAGAGTCACGCAGAGGCTAGTCACTCTAAGCTAACCCCTAAGACATTTATTGACTGATTTCTAGCTTCTCTTCTTTAACCTTTTTTATCTACAGTAATCCTGTGTGTTCCTTTTAGTTAGGGATTCATTTTTAGACTATCCTGCCTCTTCCACTACGTTCCAGTTTTGGGTCTGATACACTTAGAGATGTGCCAAGTGCTTCCTGAATACTATAGAACATAGTTTATATTTAAAATACTTCCATGCTTATGTAGTGAGTCAATGATTTTAAGTGTATTTGTTACACATTTCAATGTAAAAGGCAATGTGTGAACTAACATATTCACGACTTGGAAAAGTTGGCTTTTTTTTGCTGTGTGTTTGAACTCCTCACCCGACCAAAGGTCATAGAGAGGTCTATTGTTTTTCTAAAATGGTTATAGTGTTGTTTATTTTCTGGTAATTGAATTAGGGTGTGAGTTGCAAAGCCTGTGTTTCTGTTCATTTCATTCCATCTGTTCGGGTTTCTTTCTCTCTCCTGAGTCAGACAGTAATTTCCCATTGGTTGTCCAGTTACCAAGGTTGGTGTCCATGCATCCGTGCTGGTCTCTCCATACATGTCCGGGTGTCCTGTGAAACACTAAGCTTAATTTATTTGGAAATGACCTAGCTGTTCAATACACTGTCATCACTCAGTTGAGCAGAGGGAGAGAAATTCAAGTGACAAAACTCCAGAGAAGCTAGTGTCAGAGCGCCCCGGCGTGGCATGCGTGCAGGGGGTTGGGGGGAGGGGGGCGGGGCACGGAGCGTGGATATCTCAGGTGTCCTCCCACCCTGGGCCTCTCCAGGCCCGCAGGTGCTGAGTGGCCTCCCCCCGCCCCCATCGCTTTGGCTGCTCAGGGCCGGGTGGTCTCTGCAGCTGCCCGGCATCCTGCCCGAGGCCCGCCCTGCCCACACGCTGTCTTCCAGTCTCTCTCTGAACCCACGACTCTTTCTGCCTCTGTCTCACCTGGCGTGGGTGCGTGAGAGTGCCTGTCCGTGTGCCTGGCTGTCGCTCGTCCGCTCTCTCTGGAAGGTCCTGTGCTGGGCCCGTGGCGTGGGGGCAGGGCGGGCCTCGGTTTGGGGACAGGGCGGGGCTGAGGCACTCCAGGGGGTTTGCACAGCCGGCAGGATGGGCGCCTGTGGCCCCGGCTGGGCTGCCCCTAAGCCCGCAGGAGGCTCCGGGGACCGCGGCCACGGACCGACGCCCCGCTCGTCCGGATCCACGTGACCCTGAGCAGCGAACGGGATGGTGGGGGGCGGGGGGTGGGGGGGCACCGAGACGTCCTCCCCGCTCAAGCCACCCCCCTCCCCAAACCCCGCCAGAGCTCCCGCAGCCTCGCCAGGCCGCTCGGTGTCCGGTAAGCGCCCCGGGCCGGGCCAGGCGCGTGCTGGCCGGGGGTGGCGTCGGCTGGTCTCCCAGCTGCAGGGCCTGTCCCGGTTTTTCCCATCAGTTTCAACAATGACGGTCACCCCACATTGTGAGTCGTCTAGATTTCTCACTGACACCCCTGTTAGGGAGTGGCTTTTTAGAGAGATATGGAAGGTCACTTGGGGGATGTTAGTCATGAGAGAAAATAAGGGCTCAGGTGGGATTGCAGATGTCATCCAGGGGGTAAATAGAGACAGTTGTTCCTGGTACCAAGACATGAAGTTTTTTTCCCCCTTTCCCCAAAAGGCCATATTACGACCACATGGGGGCGCTGAGTAACAGCCCATAGCTCGGCTGGAAGGGTGGGCCTTTGATAGTGATACCCTGGGATGGGTTGGACATACCCCCAACCTTTGTCATTAATGCAGATGCAGCCCGGGCTGGTTAGGTTGAGTTGAGAAGCAGTGTGGTTTGCAAGTGAACATGCCTCGTTTAGGGAGAGATCAATAGCCATACAGGGAGATTTGATTAGAAAGAGGAAGAACATCATATGATGCATTTTACTTATCTGAGGCAGGATTGATGGGGTTCTGCTTGAACAAGAGCCTGAGATCTTCAACAGGTTCACAGGAATAGCTGTCCTCTGGCTTTGGAGTCTCAGTTTCTGTCTGCCCCTCCTGTAGTCCATAGGGTTTTATTCTAGAATTGTGGACACAGGCAGATAGACCCTTCACTTTTACAGCAGTTGAAGTCACTAGAACAACCTGATATGGCCCTGTCCATTTTTCAGACAGCTGGTTTGGACTCCTTTTTTCTTGCCAGGTCTTTACTGATACTTGATCCCCTGGCTTTACCTGGGGATTTTTCAAGTCTTCCTGTGGTTTGTTCTCCATACCGTTGGAGTTCTTGCTGAAGCCTTCCCAGGTCAATTATATGTTTTAAGAGTGTATTGGCTTCCTCGTCAAGAAACAAATCAGAAGTTCAGAATGGTCGTCCATACATCATTTCATAAGGACTTAACAATAGTGGCCGTTTGGGGGATGTCCGTAGCCTCATGAGGGCTATGGGCAGCATATGTGTCCACTTATTATGTGTTTCTGACATAGCTTAGCCAGAGCCCTTTTAAGAGTCTGGTTGGCTCTCTCTACCTTCCTGAAGCTTGAGGCCTCCAGGATGAGCGGAGCTGGTATTTTATGCCTAAGCATGTGGCTAGGTTCTGGGGTATCGTGGCTGTAAGTGAGGGCCCGTTGTCACTCTGAAGTGACCGAGGCAGCCCAAACCTAGGCACTATCTCCTTCAGCAGAGCTTTACAGACTTCTGTAGCTCTCTCAGTCTCAGTAGGGAACGCTTCGATCCATCCTGTGAATGTGTCAATAAAGACTCGCAAGTAAGAAAACCCTTGGGTCTTGGGCATGGCTGTAAATTCTACTTGCCAGTCCGCTCCTGGGTATGATCCCTGATGTTGGACAGGTGTAATTAGAGGAGGTCTGGTTTTTGGGTTATTTTTTAGACAGGTGTCACAATTTTGTGTGACTTGTTTAACAACCTTAGCTAACTGGGGATGGGAGAGAATAGGCTTAAGCAAGATTTCTAGATTATCTTTTCCAAAATGGGCGCTCTTATGTAAGGAGTTAGTAATGTTTTAAACCTGAGAATCAGGGAGTATTATTTGGGCCTGATCAGGCTGAAACCACCCATGTGACCCAATCTCCCAGCCCCGCTCAGCATATCGGGAATGTCCCCCTGGGGTAAAATCTGGAGTCAGGGTTTACTTGGGGAAAAGGGGGCAGATAGCAGTGGCAGAGGTAGCTTCCCCGGCAGCTCGTCCTGCCTCTTGATCAGCTTTCCTATTTCCCTGAGCCTATTTATCTTGCCCCTTTTGGTGACTCTTGCAGTGGATGACAGCTAATTTTGCAGGAAGTTTGAATTCCTCCAGGAGCCTGAGAATGAGCTCTTTGTGTTTAATAGCAGAGCTTCGGGCACTGAGCATCCCTCTTTCTTTCCAAATTGCTGCACGGGCATGCAGAATGAGGAAAGCATACTTAGAGTCCATACACACATTAATCCTCTTTCCTTCTCCTAACTCCAAAGCTCTTGTCAGGGCAAAAAGTTCAGCTTTCTGGGCTGAGGTGTCTGGGGGAAGAGACCCACTTTCCTTAGTTTCTTCCAGGCTCGCTACAGCATATCCTGCTTTCCTCTCTCCCTTTTCTACAAAACTGCTGCCATCTGTGTGCCAGTTTTCCTCTGGGTCAGATAAAGGTGTCTCTGATAGGTCCCGGCGAGAAGAGTATAACTCGTCTGTGATTTGTATGCATTGGTGATCCAGAGGGGAGGTAGGGGGATCTGGCAGTAAGGTTGCTGGATTTAAAGTCTGGCAGACCCTCAACTTTATTTCTGGAGTGTCAAGGAGGAGGGCTTGGTATTGAGTGATCCTTCCCCCTGTCATCCACCTGTCCCCTTTCGTTTCCAAGACTGCTTGCACCCGGTGAGGCGTATACACTTTAGTGGGCTGACCCAGGGTCAGCTTAGATGCCTCCTTAACCATAAGAGCAGTGGCTGCTACTGCCCGGAGGCAAGTGGGCCACCCTCTGGCCACCTCATCTAGTTATTTTGAGAGATAAGCCACAGGTTGTTATACGGGCCCCATCATCTGCTCTAACACCCCAAGAGCAGTTCCTGTCCTTCCAGAAACATAGAGTCTAAAAGGCTTCTCCAGGTTGGGGAGGCCTAAAGCTGGGGCTGTAGTGATGGACTCTTTTAGGGCATTAAAGGCCACCTTGCAGGTCTCATGCCAGTCGAGTGGCTCTTCCTCTTTCCCCCTTAAATTTTCATATAGGGGTCTGGCCAGATTGCCATAATTAGGAATCCAGATCCTGCAAAACCCGGTCCTTCCTAAAAATCCCCTAAGCTGTTGTTTTGTTTGGGGGTACGGGGTATTTAAGATGAGGGATCTCCCCTCGGGGTCAGGCATTCTTTTTCTCTCCGTAATTATAAATCCAAGGTATTTTATTTGGGTTAAGCTAATCTGAGCCTACTTGGGGGATACTCGATAACCCTTTTCATACAGGAAAGTTAGCGTTTTAAATAGTGTCCATTTGAGAGCTGGTAAAATCTGGCCTAGCTATGAGCAAGTCATCCACATACTGTATTAGACTACTGTTTGTTAAAGTTAATTCCCTTAGTTCTCTCCCTGAGGAAGTCCCGAAGATATGAGGGCTGTCCCTAAACCCTTGGGGTAGTCGAGTCCAGTGGAGAGCTCTATCGTCTCTCTTGTTTCCAAGTCCTGCCACTCAAAAGCAAAGAGTTTTTGGGATTCAGGATGGAGAGGAATGCAAAAGAAAGCACCTTGAAGGTCCAAGACTGAGAAGTACTTGGCATTTCCTGGGACTTGGGATAGGAGTGTATATGGGTTTGGGACTATGGGGTGGATGGGAACCACAGCTTCATTAACAGCTCTTAGATCCTGGATGAATAGGTAAGATCCATCTGGTTTTTGAACGGGCAAGATTGGGGTGTTGCAGGGGGACTCACAGCTGATTCGAGTTCCAGTATCTCGGTATTGGTTAACTAGTGGTCTAAGACCCTCCAGAGCTACTGGTTTTAAGGGATATTGTCTTTTCCAGGGCTAGGGAGCATTTGGTCTCAGAGAAATCTTTACTGGTGGAACATTTATGGCTAAACCAGGGCTGGAGACATCCCACACCTGGGGATTGACCTCATCTAGACAAGGGACAGACTCCTCCTTTTCTACCTCTGACTGTAAATATTCAGACATAGGCAAAGAAAATTATCGACTTTTACCTTTGTGTCCCCAAGTCACTCTGGTTTGGAGGCGAAAGTCTTATTCTCATCATGGAAAATTTGGAAGCTGCAAACATGAAAAATTTAAAGAGTCACGCAGAGGCTAGTCACTCTAAGCTAACCCCATAGCATTTTTTGACTGATTTCCAGCTTCTCTTCTTTAAACTTTTTTATCTACAGTAATCCTGTGTGTTCCTTTTAGTTAGGGATTCATTTTTAGACTATCCTGACTCTTCCACTACGTTGCAGTTTTGGGTCTGATACACTTAGAGATGTGCCAAGTGCTTCCTGAATACTATAGAACATATTTTATGTTTAAAATACTTCCATGCTTATGTAGTGAGTCAATGATTTTAAGTTTATTTGTTACACATTTCAATGTAAAAGTCAATGTGTGAACTAACATATTCACGACTTGGAAAAGTTGGCTTGTTTTTGGTGTGTGTTTGAATTCCTCACCCGACCAAAGGTCATAGAGAGGTCTATTGTTTTTCTAAAATGGTTATAGTGTTGTTTATTTTATGGTAATTGAATTAGGGTGTGAGTTGCAAAGCTTGTGTTTCTGTTCATTTCATTCCATCTGTTCGGGTTTCTTTCTCTCTCCTGAGTCAGACAGTAATTTCCCATTGGTTGTCCAGTTACCAAGGTTGGTGTCCTTGCATCCGTGCTGGTCTCTCCATACATGCCCGGGTGTCCTGTGAAACACTAAGCTTAATTTATTTGGAAATTACCTAGCTGTTCTATACCCTGTCATCACTCAGTTGAGCAGAGGGAGAGAAATTCAAGTGACAAAACTCCAGAGAAGCTAGTGTCAGAGTGCCCCGGCGTGGCATGCCTGCAGGGGGTTGGGGGGAGGGGGGCGGGGAGCAGAGCGCGGAGATCTCAGGTGTCCTCCCACCCTGGGCCTCTCCAGGCCCGCCGCTGCTGAGTGTCCTCCCCCCGCCCCCATTGCTTTGGCTGCTCAGGGCCGGGTGGTCTCTGCAGCTGCCCGGCATCCTGCCCGAGGCCCCCACTGCCCACACGCTGTCTTCCAGTCTCTCTCTGAACCCTCGACTCTTTCTGCCTCTGTCTCACCTGGCGTGGGTGCGAGCGAGTGCCTGTCCGTGTGCCTGGCTGTCGCTCGTCCGCTCTCTCAGGAAGGTCCTGTGCTGGGCCCATGGCGTGGGGGCAGGGCGGGCCTTGGTTTGGGGACAAGGCGGGGCTGAGGCACTCCAGGGGGTTTGCACAGCCGACAGGATCAGAGCCTGGGGCCCCAGTGTGCTGCCCCTAAGCTCCAGGAGGCTCCGGGGACTGCAGGCCCGGGCCGAAGCCCCGCTAGTCCGGAGACACCTGACCCTGAGCAGCGAACGGGATGGTGGGTGACAGGGGGTGAGGGGGCACCGAGATTTCCTCGCTGCTCTACCCACCCCCCCTCCCCCCACCGCAGGTTCCGCAGGCACGCCAGGCCCCGGCCGGCCGGGCCAGTCTGGTGCTGGCCTGGGCTCGCGGTGTGCGGAGCGGGGGCGCCCTCCACTGGCCGCCGAGCTGCAGGCTCTGGCCGGCCGGAGTCCAGTCGCGGGTCGTGCGGCTCAAGTGCAGCGCGAGCCCGCTCGAGAACTGCAGCCCCAGGCCCGACCGGCAGGTCAGAACGCAAGGGAGGCGCAACGCGGGGCTCCTGCAGCGCCTGGCAGCCACCTCGGTCTAAGGCCATACAACCCTGAACGTGCCCTCTCTCCTCTGATCTGGGAAACTGAGCAGGGTCGGGCCTGGTCAGTACTTGGATGGGGGACCGCCTAGTAGTTAGGCGATTTTTTTTGATTTTTCTGAATGCCTACTTCAGAAAGTTAGAATCGGATGACTTCACACAGTAAAACGAATCATATTTTCATACATAATCTTAAGAATCCAGCAGCTGGTCATTCTTTTTCATGTCCTAACACAGCTAACTGGAAATCAGTTGTAGTAATTTCTACTGACTTCAGACCCTCATCCCTAAGGGAAGATATATAGGAAAACCCATAATATATCTAAATAAACATGAAAGATACAATGATGAGAAAGAAAAAAATTTCTCAGTGACATCTTAGTTGGTATCGGAAACACGATGATTATGAAAGCACAGCCCATAATCAAGTCCAGGCCATGGAAGCCTGTGACTGTCACTGAGTGTTGACTTCCCTTTCAGCTGAGGTCGTAAAAAGTGCTTTGTAAAATTCTGAGGTTTGAAGCACTTGTAACCTCCCGAAGAGACTGCAATCAGAAGGGTTTCTAGAATATCCTGACGCTGTGGTGAGCTCAAGCAATACATAATCCAGAGGACGGAAGACAGACATGTTGGGAAGTGGGGATGACTTCTACTGCACTTAGGGAGGAAGGGCATGTACAAGTGGAGAATCAACACCTCAGTGATGGAATCTTTAAAGACGCCACACATGGAGAAGGAAATGGCAACCCACTCCAGTATTCTTGCCTGGAAAACTCCATGGGCAGAGGAGTCTGGCGGGCTGAAGTCCACGGGATACCATGACTGACCGTGTGTGCACGAGGGTGGAGGGAGACGGGCTGGTAGCAAGAAACTGGTAGAAGTAAAAAATAAGAAAAAAATATAAAATAAAGACTCGATAAATATGACAACGACTGGTAGGAATAAACCTTCAGAAGTGCCTTCTCAGACCTCCCGTCAGAAGCACAAGCATAATAAAGACACTGAGTTTTCACGGTCTCACACAAAATTAGACTGGCTTATGACAATGGGCAGAGAGGCTCCTCTAAGACATCGGGGCTGGGCTTTACTGGAGGAGGCACATCAATTGAGTGCATGGCTGTGTGTTATGGAAATATGCCTTACTGGCAGGTCGAAGGCATCTTCTTGAAGAACACAGCAAATAACACCACAAATTCACGGAACTTGGCTACAATGACAATAGCTGATTTCGTGATGGCTACTGCTTGGCAGAGCTGGGATTGCCTCTGCCATTAAGTACCTCAGTGGCCAGCTGTGATAATAGCCATTACTTTCTCACTTAGAAACTTGCCATGTGCACTAGCGCAAGAACAGTGAAAGCTCCCCAGAGAAGCAAGTCAGGCAGACATGCTTCTGTTTTCTCACAGAAGCTGCTTATGACCGGCCTTGCTCACAGACAGATTGCTAATTCCAAATCGATAGAAAATTATGCAGATATTCTTTAGCAACTGAGCCACCAGTGAAGCCCTACTAGCTCAGTTGCTAAAGAATCTGCCTGCAACGCAGGAGACCTCGCTTTGAGTCCTGGGTCGGGAAGATCCGCTGGAGAAAGGATAGGCTACCCACTACAGTATTCTGGCCTAGAGAATTCCATGGACTGTATAGTCCTTGGGGCTGCAAAGAGTCAGGCACGAACTGAGCCACTTTCACCTGCACATGCAGATATCACTTAAAAAAAATGTGGTAACAGATCTAGGACCTCTGTCAAGCTCATGAGTGAGTACTATAAATATACAGAATCAGCTTTGTCCTGCATAGTTACTACCATCCTGTATTTGCTTTGAGAGGAGTTGAGCTACTCTTGGTACAGAGGAATGATTCTTTACCAACTGAGCCACAAGGGAAGCCCACTAATACTGGAGTGGGTAGCCTATCCCTTCTCCAGCAGATCTTCCTGACCCAGGAATTGAACCAGGGTCTCCTGCCTGAGTAACACATATTGGGTAAAAAACGGTGAGGGGGCAGAACTAGGGACATTGATTGGTAAAATCAGTTTTCCTTGTCTAGATGGCTAGCGGACACGAAAGAAATGTTGGTGTGGATTTAAAAAATTCTTCTGATACGAAACAAAAAATTTACTAGTTCTCTGCAGATCTTTAATGAAGCACAGATATTGTCATTAGATTGCTTTGGTCATATCCGTCTTATCCACATTTATTTTTTAAAATCACATAGAGTGGCTTCAATCACTTGAAGAAACGACAAAAGGTTTCTTTGGTCTCCATTCTATACTGGATCGAGAGAAGGCAGTTGATCAGCATGATGCAGGAGCTCAAGATGTTTTTGGCAAAAACTTGACTAGTCTGTTTAATGATATGGAAGAATGAATTAAGGATGGCAGCACGAAACAGAAGGCCATGCTAGAAGTACACAAGACCTTGTTTGGTAAGTCCAAACATGACTTTTTCTTTCAATTGAAGGATAGTTGCTTTACAGAATTTTGTTGCCAAACATCAACGTGAATGAGCCACAGGTGTACATATGTCTCCTCCCTCCTGAACCTCTCTCCCATCTCCTCCTCTCCGTTCCACCCCTCTAGCTTGTTGCAGAGCCCCTGTTTGAGTCCCCTGAGTCATACAGCAAATTGCATTGGCATCTCTTTTAACGTATGGTACTATGTTTCCATGTTCCTCTGCATTCATCTCACCCTCTTCTTCCTCACACCTGCCAGTGTCCATAAGTCTGTTCTCTACATCTGTGACTCCTTGGCTGCCCTGCAAATAATTTCATCAGTACCACCTTTAGTTAAAGCATTTCTTCCCCCCCCCCCCCAAGCATTTCTTATTTCTTATTCCACTCTTACTGTCTTTAGTGTGAGACTGATCTGGAAACTGATATGAAAGTATTATTCTCAGCATGGAAAATTTGGAAGATGCAAACATGAAAAATTTAAAAAGTAACGCAGAGGCTAGTCACTCTAGGCTAACCCCTAAGACATTTATTGACTGATTTCTAGCTTCTCTTCTTTAACCTTTTTTATCTACAGTAATCCTGTGTGTTCCTTTTAGTTAGGGATTCATTTTTAGACTATCCTGCCTCTTCCACTACGTTCCAGTTTTGGGTCTGATACACTTAGAGATGTGCCAAGTGCTTCCTGAATACTATAGAACATAGTTTATATTTAAAATACTTCCATGCTTATGTAGTGAGTCAATGATTTTAAGTTTATTTGTTACACATTTCAATGTAAAAGTCAATGTGTGAACTAACATATTCACGACTTGGAAAAGTTGGCTTGTTTTTGGTGTGTGTTTGAATTCCTCACCCGACCAAAGGTCATAGAGAGGTCTATTGTTTTTCTAAAATGGTTATAGTGTTGTTTATTTTCTGGTAATTGAATTAGGGTGTGAGTTGCAAAGCTTGTGTTTCTGTTCATTTCATTCCATCTGTTCGGGTTTCTTTCTCTCTCCTGAGTCAGACAGTAATTTCCCATTGGTTGTCCAGTTACCAAGGTTGGTGTCCATGCATCCGTGCTGGTCTCTCCATACATGCCCGGGTGTCCTGTGAAACACTAAGCTTAATTTATTTGGAAATGACCTAGCTGTTCAATACACTGTCATCACTCAGTTGAGCAGAGGGAGAGAAATTCAAGTGACAAAACTCCAGAGAAGCTAGTGTCAGAGTGCCCCGGCGTGGCATGCCTGCAGGGGGTTGGGGGGAGGGGGGCGGGGCGCAGAGCGTGGAGATCTCAGGTGTCCTCCCACCCTGGGCCTCTCCAGGCCCGCCGCTGCTGAGTGTCCTCCCCCCGCCCCCATTGCTTTGGCTGCTCAGGGCCGGGTGGTCTCTGCAGCTGCCCGGCATCCTGCCCGAGGCCCCCACTGCCCACACGCTGTCTTCCAGTCTCTCTCTGAACCCTCGACTCTTTCTGCATCTGTCTCACCTGGCGTGGGTGCGAGCGAGTGCCTGTCCGTGTGCCTGGCTGTCGCTCGTCCGCTCTCTCAGGAAGGTCCTGTGCTGGGCCCGTGGCGTGGGGGCAGGGCGGGCCTCGGTTTGGGGACAGGGCGGGGCTGAGGCACTCCAGGGGGTTTGCACAGCCGACAGGATCAGAGCCTGGGGCCCCGGTGTGCTGCCACTAAGCTCCAGGAGACTCCGGGGACTGCAGGCCCGGGCCGAAGCCCCGCTAGTCCGGAGACACCTGACCCTGAGCAGCGAACGGGATGGTGGTTGACAGGGGGTGAGGGGGCACCGAGATGTCCTCGCTGCTCTACCCACCCCCCCTCCCCCCACCCCAGGTTCCGCAGGCACGCCAGGCCCCGGCCGGCCGGGCCAGACTGGTGCTGGCCTGGGCTCGCGGTGTGCGGAGCGGGGGCGCCCTCCACTGGCCGCCGAGCTGCAGGCTCTGGCCGGCCGGAGTCCAGTCGCGGGTCGTGCGGCTCAAGTGCAGCGCGAGCCCGCTCGAGAACTGCAGCCCCAGGCCCGACCGGCAGGTCAGACCGCAAGGGAGGCGCAACGCGGGGCTCCTGCAGCGCCTGGCAGCCGCCTCGGTCTAAGGCCATACCACCCTGAACGTGCCCTCTCTCCTCTGATCTGGGAAACTGAGCAGGGTCGGGCCTGGTCAGTACTTGGATGGGGGACCGCCTAGTAGTTAGGCGATTTTTTTTGATTTTTCTTAATGCCTACTTCAGAAAGTTAGAATCGGATGACTTCACACAGTAAAACGAATCATATTTTCATACATAATCTTAAGAATCCAGCAGCTGGTCATTCTTTTTCATGTCCTAACACAGCTAACTGGAAATCAGTTGTAGTAATTTCTACTGACTTCAGACCCTCATCCCTAAGGGAAGATATATAGGAAAACCCATAATATATCTAAATAAACATGAAAGATACAATGATGAGAAAGAAAAAAATTTCTCAGTGACATCTTAGTTGGTATCGGAAACACGATGATTATGAAAGCACAGCCCATAATCAAGTCCAGGCCATGGAAGCCTGTGACTGTCACTGAGTGGTGACTTCCCTTTCAGCTGAGGTCGTAAAAAGTGCTTTGTAAAATTCTGAGGTTTGAAGCACTTGTAACCTCCCGAAGAGACTGCAATCAGAAGGGTTTCTAGAATATCCTGACGCTGTGGTGAGCTCAAGCAATACATACTCCAGAGGACGGAAGACAGACATGTTGGGAAGTGGGGATGACTTCTACTGCACTTAGGGAGGAAGGGCATGTACAAGTAGAGAAGCAACACCTCAGTGATGGAATCTTTAAAGACTCCATACATGGAGAAGGAAATGGCAACCCACTCCAGTATTCTTTCCTGGAAAAGTCAATGGGCAGAGGAGTCTGGTGGGCTGAAGTCCACGGGATTCCATGACTGACCGTGTGTGCACGAGGGTGGAGGGAGACGGGTTGGTAGCAAGAAACCTGTAGAAGTAAAAAATAAGAAAAAATATAAAATAAAGACTCGATAAATATGACAACGACTGGTAGGAATAAACCTTCAGAAGTGCCTTCTCAGACCTCCCGTCAGAAGCACAAGCGTAATAAAGACACTGAGTTTTCACGGTCTCACACAAAATTAGACTGGTTTATGACAATTGGCAGAGAGGCTCCTCTAAGACATCGGGGCTGGGCTTTACTGGAGGATGCACATCGATTGAGTGCATGGCTGTGTGTTATGGAAATATGTCTTACTGGCAGGGCGAAGGCATCTTCTTGAAGAACACAGCAAATAACACCACAAATTCACGGAACTTGGCTACAATGTCAATAGCTGATTTCGTGATGGCTACTGCTTGGCAGAGCTGGGATTGCCTCTGCCATTAAGTACCTCAGTGTCCAGCTGTGATAGTAGCCATTACTTTCTCACTTAGAAACTTGCCATGTGCACTAGCGCAAGAACAGTGAAAGCTCCCCAGAGAAGCAAGTCAGGCAGACATGCTTCTGTTTTCTCACAGAAGCTGCTTATGACCGGCCCTGCTCACAGACAGATTGCTAATTCCAAACCGATAGACAGTTATGCAGATATTCTTTAGCAACTGAGCCACCAGTGAAGCCCTACTAGCTCAGTTGCTAAAGAATCTGCCTGCAAAGCAGGAGACCCCGCTTTGAGTCCTGGGTCGGGAAGATCCCCTGGAGAAAGGATAGGCTACCCACTCCAGTATTCTGGCCTAGAGAATTCCATGGACTGTATAGTCCTTGGGGCTGGAAAGAGTCAGGCACGAACTGAGCCACTTTCACCTGCACATGCAGATATCACTTAAAAAAAAAAATGTGGTAAGAGATCTAGGACCTCTGTCAAGCTCATGAGTGAGTACTATAAATATACAGAATCAGCTTTGTCCTGCATAGTTACTACCATCCTGTATTTGCTTTGAGAGGAGTTGAGCTACTCTTGGTACAGAGGAATGATTCTTTACCAACTGAGCCAAAAGGGAAGCCCACTAATACTGGAGTGGGTAGCCTATCCCTTCTCCAGCAGATCTTCCTGACCCAGGAATTGAACCAGGGTCTCCTGCCTGAGTAACACATATTGGGTAAAAAACGGTGAGGGGGCAGAACTAGGGACATTGATTGGTAAAATCAGTTTTCCTTGTCTAGATGGCTAGCGGACGCGAAAGAAATGTTGGTGTGGATTTAAAAAATTCTTCTGATACGAAACAAAAAATTTACTAGTCCTCTGCAGATCTTTAATGAAGCACAGATATTGTCATTAGATTGCTTTGGTCATATCCGTCTTATCCACATTTATTTTTTAAAATCACATAGAGTGGCTTCAATCACTTGAAGAAACGACAAAAGGTTTCTTTGGTCTCCATTCTATACTGGATCGAGAGAAGGCAGTTGATCAGCATGATGCAGGAGCTCAAGATGTTTTTGGCAAAAACTTGACTGGTCTGTTTAATGATATGGAAGAATGAATTAAGGATGGCAGCACGAAACAGAAGGCCATGCTAGAAGTACACAAGACCTTGTTTGGTAAGTCCAAACATGACTTTTTCTTTCAATTGAAGGATAGTTGCTATACAGAATTTTGTTGCCAAACATCAACGTGAATGAGCCACAGGTGTACATATGTCTCCTCCCTCCTGAACCTCTCTCCCATCTCCTCCTCTCCGTTCCACCCCTCTAGCTTGTTGCAGAGCCCCTGTTTGAGTCCCCTGAGTCATACAGCAAATTGCATTGGCATCTCTTTTAACGTATGGTACTATGTTTCCATGTTCCTCTGCATTCATCTCACCCTCTTCTTCCTCACACCTGCCAGTGTCCATAAGTCTGTTCTCTACATCTGTGACTCCTTGGCTTCCCTGCAAATAATTTCATCAGTACCACCTTTAGTTCAAGCATTTCTTCCCCCCCCCCGCCCAAGCATTTCTTATTTCTTATTCCACTCTTACTGTCTTTAGTGTGAGACTGATCTCGAAACTGATATGAAAGTATTATTCTCAGCATGGAAAATTTGGAAGATGCAAACATGAAAAATTTAAAAAGTAACGCAGAGGCTAGTCACTCTAGGCTAACCCCTAAAACATTTATTGACTGATTTCTAGTTTCTCTTCTTTAACCTTTTTGATCTACGTAATCCTGTGTATTCCTTTTAGTTAGGGATTCATTTTTAGACTATCCTGACTCTTCCATTAAGTTCCAGTTTGGGGTCTGATACACTTACAGATGTGCCAAGTGCTTCCTGAATACTATAGAACATATTTTATGTTTAAAATACTTCCATGCGTATGTAGGGAGTCAATGATTTTAAGTTTATTTGTTACACATTTCAATGTAAAAGTCAATGTGTGAACTAACAAATTCTCGATTTGGAAAAGGTGGCTTTTTTTGTTGTGTGTAATAACTCCTCACTGGACCAATGGTCATGGAGAGGTCTATTGTTTTCTAAAATGGTTATAGTGTTGTTGTTTTTTTCGGTAATTGAATTGGGGTGTGAGTTGCAAAGTTTGTGTTTCTGTTCATTTTTTCCATCTGTTCGGGTTTCTTTCTCTCTCCTAAGTCAGACAGAAATTTCCCATTGGTTGTCCAGTTACCAAGGTTGGTGTCCATGCATCCGTGCTGGTCTCTCCATACATGTCCGGGTGTCCTGTGAAACACTAAGGTTAATTTATTTTGAAATGACCTAGCTGTTCAATACACTGTCATCACTCAGTTGAGCAGAGGGAGAGAAATTCAAGTGACAAAACTCCAGAGAAGCTAGTGTTATAGCGCCCCGGCGTGGCATGCGTGCAGGGGGTTGGTGGGAGGGGGGCGGGGAGCAGAGCGCGGAGATCTCAGGTGTCCTCCCACCCTGGGCCTCTCCAGGCCTGCCGCTGCTCAGTGGCCTCCCCCCGCCCCCATCGCTTTGGCTGCTCAGGGCCGGGTGGTCTCTGCAGCTGCCCGGCATCCTGCCCGAGGCCCCCCCTGCCTACACGCTGTCTTCCAGTCTCTCTCTGAACCCTCGACTCTTTCTGCCTCTGTCTCACCTGGCGTGGGTGCGTGCGAGTGCCTGTCCGTGTGCCTGGCTGTCGCACGTCCGGGCTCTCAGGAAGGTCCTGTGCTGGGCCCGTGGCATGGGGGCAGGGCGGGCCTCGGTTTGGGGACAGGGAGGGGCTGAGGCACTCCAGGGAGTTTGCACAGCCGGCAGGATGGGCACCTGGGGCCCCGGCTGGGCTGCCCCTAATCCCGCAGGTGGCTCCGGGGACCGCGGCCCCAGGCCGACGCCCCGCTCGTCGGGAGCCACGTGACCCTGAGCACCGAACGGGATGGTGGGGGGCGGGGGGTGGGGGGCCACCGAGACGTCCTCCCCGCTCAAGCCACCCCCCTCCCCAACCAGCGCCAGAGATCCCGCAGCCTCGCTAGACCGCTCGGGGTCCGGGAAGCGCCCCGGGCCGGGCCAGGCGCGTGCTGGCCGGGGGTGGCGTCGGCTGGTCTCCCAGCTGCAGGGCCTGTCCCTGTTTTTCCCATCAGTTTCAACAGTGACGGTCACCCTACATTGTGAGTCGTCTAGATTTCTCACTGACACCCCTGTTAGGGAGTGTCTTTTTAGAGAGATAGGAAAGGTCACTTGGGGGATGTTAGTCATGAGAGAAAATAAGGGCTCAGGTGGGATTGCAGATGTCATCCAGGGGGTAAATAGAGACAGTTGTTGCTGGTACCAAGACATGAAGTTTTTTTTCCCCCTTTCCCCAAAAGGCCATATTACGACCACATGGGGGCGCTGAGTAACAGCCCATAGCTCGGCTGGAAGGGTGGGCCTTTGATAGTGATACCCTGGGATGGGTTGGACATACCCCCAACCTTTGTCATTAATGCAGATGCAGCCCGGGCTGCTTAGGTTGAGTTGAGAAGCAGTGTGGTTTGCAAGTGAACATGGCTCGTTTAGGGAGACATCAATAGCCATACAGGGAGATATGATTAGAAAGAGGAAGAACATCATATGATGCATTTTACTTATCTGAGGCAGGATTGATGGGGTTCTGCTTGAACAAGAGCCTGAGATCTTCAACAGGTTCACAGGCATAGCTGTCCTCTGGCTTTGGAGTCTCAGTTTCTGTCTCCCCCTCCTGTAGGCCATAGGGTTTATTTTAGAATTGTGGACCCAGGCAGATAGACCCTTCACTTTTACAGCAGTTGAAGTCTCTAGAACAACCTGATATGGCCCTGTCCATTTCTCGGACAGCTGGTTTGGACTCCCTTTTTCTTGCCAGGTCTTTACTGATACTTGATCCCCTGGCTTTACCTGGGGATTTTTCAAGACTTCCTGCGGTTTGTTCTCCATACAGTTGTAGTTCTTGCTGAAACCTTCCCAGGTCAATTATATGTTTTAAGAGTGTATTGGCATCCTCGTCAAGAAACAAATCAGAAGTTAAGAATGGTCGTCCATACATCATTTCATAAGGACTTAACAATAGTGGCCGTTTGGGGGATATCCGTAGCCTCATGAGGGCTATGGGCAGCATATGTGTCCACTTATTATGTGTTTCTGACATAGCTTAGCCAGAGCCCTTTTAAGAGTCTGGTTGGCTCTCTCTACCTTTCCTGAAGCTTGAGGCCTCCAGGATGAGCGGAGCCGGTATTTTATGCCTAAGCATGCAGCTAGGTTCTGGGGTATCGTGGCTGTAAGTGAGGGCCCGTTGTTACTCTGAAGTGACCGAGGCAGCCCAAACCTAGGCACTATCTCCTTCAGCAGAGCTTTACAGACTTCTGTAGCTCTCTCAGTCTCAGTAGGGAACGCTTCGATCCATTCTGTGAATGTGTCAATAAAGACTAGCAAGTAAGAAAACCCTTGGGTCTTGGGCATGGCTGTAAATTCTAAATGCGGAGCGGCATTGCCAGTCCGCTCCTGGGTATGATCCCCGATGTTGGACAGGTGTAATTAGAGGAGGTCTGGTTTTTGGGTTATTTTTTAGACAGGTGTCACAATTTTGTGTGACCTGTTTAACAAACTTAGCTAACTGGGGATGGGAGAGAATAGTCTTAAGCAAGATTTCTAGATTACCTTTTCCAAAATGGGCGCTCTTATGTAAGGAGTTAGTAATGTTTTAAACCTGAGAATCAGGGAGTATTATTTGGGCCTGATCAGGCTGAAACCACCCATGTGACCCAATCTCCCAGCCCCGCTCAGCATATCGGGAATGTCCCCCTGGGGTAAAATCTGGAGTCAGGGTTTCCATGGGGAAAAGGGGCAGATAGCAGTGGCAGAGGTAGCTTCCCCGGCAGCTCGTCCTGCCTCTTGATCAGCTTTCCTATTTCCCTGAGCCTCTTTTTCTTGCCCCTTTTGGTGACTCTTGCAGTGGATGACAGCTAATTTTGCAGGAAGTTTGACTGCCTCCAGGAGCCTGAGAATGAGCTCTTTGTGTTTAATAGCAGAGCTTCGGGCACTGAGCATCCCTCTTTCTTTCCAAATTGCTGCACGGGCATGCAGAATGAGGAAAGCATACTTAGATTCCATACACACATTAATCCTCTTGTCAGGGCAAAAATTCACTTTCTGGGCTGAGGTGTCTGGGGGAAGAGATCCACTTTCCTTAGTTTCTTCCAGGCTCACTACAGCATATCCTGCTTTCCTCTCTCCCTTTTCTACAAAACTGCTGCCATCTGTGTGCCAGTTTTCCTCTGGGTCAGATAAAGGTGTCTCTGATAGGTCCCGGCGAGAAGAGTATAACTCGTCTGTGATTTGTATGCATTGGTGATCCAGAGGGGAGGTAGGGGGATCTGGCAGTAAGGTTGCTGGATTTAAAGTCTGGCAGACCCTCAACTTTATTTCTGGAGTGTCAAGGAGGAGGGCTTGGTATTGGGTGATCCTTCCCCCTGTCATCCACCTGTCCCCTTTCGTTTCCAAGACTGCTTGCACCCGGTGAGGCGTATACACTGTGGTGGGCTGACCCAGGGTCAGCTTAGATGCCTCCTTAACCATAAGAGCAGTGGCTGCTACTGCCCGGAGGCAAGTGGGCCACCATCTGGCCACCTCATCTAGTTATTTTGAGAGATAAGCCACAGGTTGTAATACGGGCCCCATCATCTGCTCTAACACCGCAAGAGCAGTTCCTGTCCTTCCAGAAACATAGAGTCTAAAAGGCTTCTCCAGGTTGGGGAGGCCTAAAGCTGGGGCTGTAGTGATGGACTCTTTTAGGGCATTAAAGGCCACCTTGCAGGTCTCATGCCAGTCGAGTGGCTCTTCCTCTTTCCCCCTTAAATTTTCATATAGGGGTCTGGCCAGATTGCCATAATTAGGAATCCAGATCCTGCAAAACCCGGTCCTTCCTAAAAATCCCCTAAGCTGTTGTTTTGTTTGGGGGTACGGGGTATTTAAGATGACGGATCTCCCCTCGGGGTCAGGCATTCTTTTTCTCTCCGTAATTATAAATCCAAGGTATTTTACTTGGGTTAAGCTAATCTGAGCCTACTTGGGGGATACTCGATAACCCTTTTCATACAGGAAAGTTAGCGTTTTAAATAGTGTCCATTTGAGAGCTGGTAAAATCTGGCCTAGCTATGAGCAAGTCATCCACATACTGTATTAGACTACTGTTTTTTAAAGTTAATTCCCTTAGTTCTCTCCCCGAGGAAGTCCCGAAGATATGAGGGCTGTCCCTAAATCCTTGGTGTAGTCGAGTCCAGTCGAGAGTTGTATGGTCTCTCTTGTTTCCAAGTCCCGCCACTCAAAAGCAAAGAGTTTTTGGGATTCAGGATGGAGAGGAATGCAAAAGAAAGCACCTTGAAGGTCCAAGACTGAGAAGTACTTGGCATTTCCTGGGACTTGGGATAGGAGTGTATATGGGTTTGGGACTATGGGGTGAATGGGAACCACAGCTTCATTAACAGCTCTTAGATCCAGGACGAATCGGTAAGATCCATCTGGTTTTTGAACGGGCAAGATTGGGGTGTTGCAGGGGGACTCACAGCTGATTCGAGTTCCAGTATTTCGGTATTTGTTAACTAATTGTTTAAGACCCTCAAGAGCTACTGGTTTTAAGGGATATTGTCTTTTCCAGGGCTAGGGAGCGTTTGGTCTCAGAGAAATCTTTACTGGTGGAACATTTATGGCTACCAGAGCTGGAGACATCCCACACCTGGGGATTGACATCATCTAGACAAGGGACAGACTCCTCCTTTTCTACCTCTGACTGTAAATATTCAGACATAGGCAAAGAAAATTATCGACTTCTACCTTTGTGTCCCCAAGTCACTCTGGTTTGGAGGCGAAAGTATTATTCTCAAAATGGAAAATTTGGAAGCTGCAAACATGAAAAATATAAAGAGTCACACAGAGGCTTGTCACTCTAAGCTAACCCCTAAGACATTTATTGACTGATTTCTAGCTTCTCTTCTTTAACCTTTTTTATCTACAGTAATCCTGTGTGTTCCTTTTAGTTAGGGATTCATTTTTAGACTATCCTGACTCTTCCACTACGTTCCAGTTTTGGGTCTGATACACTTACAGTTGTGCCAATTGCTTGCTGAATACTATAGAATATATTTTATGTTTAAAAAACTTCCATGCTTATGTAGTGAGTCAATGATTTTAAGTTTATTTGTTACACATTTCAATGTAAAAATCAATGTGTGAACTAATATATTCACGACTTGGAAAAGTTGGCTTTTTTTTGCTGTTTGTTTGAACTCTTCACCCGACCAAAGTTCATGGAGAGGTCTATAGTTTTTCTAAAATGGATATAGTGTTGTTTATTTTCTGGTAATTGAATTAGGGTGTGAGTTGCAAAGCTTGTGTTACTGTTCATTTCATTCCATCTGTTCGGGTTTCTTTCTCTCTCCTGACTCAGACAGTAATTTCCCATTGTTTGTACAGTTACCAAGGTTGGTGTCCATGCATCCGTGCTGCTCTCTCCATACATGTCCGGGTGTCCTGTGAAACACTAAGCTTAATTTATTTGGAAATGACCTAGCTGTTCAATACACTGTCATCACTCAGTTGAGCAGAGGGAGAGAAATTCAAGTGACAAAACCCCAGGGAAGCTAGTGTCAGAGCGCCCCGGCATGGCATGCGTGCAGGGGGTTGGGGGGAGGTGGCGGTGCGCAGAGCACGGAGGTCTCAGGTGTCCTCCCACCATGGGCCTCTCCAGGTCCGCCGATGCTCAGTGGCCTCCCCCCGCCCCCATCGCTTTGGCTGCTCAGGGCCGGGTGGTCTCTGCAGCTGCCCGGCATCCTGCCCGAGGCCCCCCCTGCCCACACGCTGTCTTCCAGTCTCTCTCTGAACCCTCGACTCTTTCTGCCTCTGTCTCACCTGGCGTGGGTGCGAGCGAGTGCCTGTCCGTGTGCCTGGCTGTCGCTCGTCCGCTCTCTCAGGAAGGTCCTGTGCTGGGCCCGTGGCGTGGGGGCAGGGCGGGCCTCGGTTTGGGGACAGGGCGGGGCTGAGGCACTCCAGGGGGTTTGCACAGCCGGCAGGATGGGCGCCTGGGGCCCCGGCTGGGCTGCCCCTAAGCCCGCAGGAGGCTCCGGGGACCGCGGCCCCGGGCCGACGCCCCGCTCGTCCGGAGCCACGTGACCCTAAGCAGCAAACGGGATGGTGGGGGGCGGGGGGTGGGGGGGCACCGAGACGTCCTCCACGCTCAAGCCACCCCCCTCCCCAACCCCCGCCAGAGCTCCCGCAGCCTCGCCAGGCCGCTCGGTGTCCGGGAAGCGCCCCGGGCCGGGCCAGGCGCGTGCTGGCTGGGGGTGGTGTCGGCTGGTCTCCCAGCTGCAGGGCCTGTCCCGGTTTTTCCCATCTGTTTCAACAGTGACGGTCACCCCACATTGTGAATCGTCTAGATTTCTCACTGACACCCCTGTTAGGGAGTGGCTTTTTAGAGAGATAGGGAAGGTCACTTGGGGGATGTTAGTCATGAAAGAAAATAAGGGCTCAGGTGGGATTGCAGATGTCATCCAGGGGGTAAATAGAGACAGTTGTTGCTGGTACCAAGACATGAAGTTTTTTTTCGCCCTTTCCCCAAAATGCCATATTACGACCACATGGGGGCGCTGAGTAACAGCCCATAGCTCGGCTGGAAGGGTGGGCCTTTGATAGTGATACCCTGGGATGGGTTGGACATACCCCCAACCTTTGTCATTAATGCAGATGCAGCCCGGGCTGGTTAGGTTGAGTTGAGAAGCAGTGTGGTTTGCAAGTGAACATGCCTCGTTTAGGGAGAAATCAATAGCCATACAGGGAGATATGATTAGAAAGAGGAAGAACATCATATGATGCATTTTACTTATCTGAGGCCGGATTGATGGGGTTCTGCTTGAACAAGAGCCTGAGATCTTCAAGAAGTTCACAGGAATAGCTGTCCTCTGGCTTTGGAGTCTCAGTTTCTGTCTCCCCTCCTGTAGGCCATAGGGTTTTATTCTAGAATTGTGGACCCAGGCAGATAGACCCTTCACTTTTACAGCAGTTGAAGTCACTAGAACAACCTGATATGGCCCTGTCCATTTCTCGGACAGCTGGTTTGGACTCCCTTTTTCTTGCCAGGTCTTTACTGATACTTGATCCCCTGGCTTTACCTGGGGATTTTTCAAGTCTTCCTGTGGTTTGTTCTCCATACCGTTGGAGTTCTTGCTGAAGCCTTCCCAGGTCAATTATATGTTTTAAGAGTGTATTGGCATCCTCCTCAAGAAACAAATCAGAAGTTAAGAATGGTCATCCATACATCATTTCATAAGGACTTAACAATAGTGGCCGTTTGGGGGATGTCCGTAGCCTCATGAGGGCTATGGGCAGCATATGTGTCCACTTATTATGTGTTTCTGACATAGCTTAGCCAGAGCCCTTTTAAGAGTCTGGTTGGCTCTCTCTACCTTTCCTGAAGCTTGAGGCCTCCAGGATGAGCGGAGCCGGTATTTTATGCCTAAGCATGCGGCTAGGTTCTGGGGTATCGTGGCTGTAAGTGAGGGCCCGTTGTCACACTGAAGTGACCGAGGCAGCCCAAACCTAGGCACTATCTCCTTCAGCAGAGCTTTACAGACTTCTGTAGCTCTCTCAGTCTCAGTAGGGAACGCTTCGATCCATCCTGGGAATGTGTCAATAAAGACTAGCAAGTAAGAAAACCCTTGGGTCTTGGGCATGGCTGTAAATTCTACTTGCCAGTCCGCTCCTGGGTATGATCCCCGATGTTGGACAGGTGTAATTAGAGGAGGTCTGGTTTTCAGGTTATTTTTTAGACAGGTGTCACAATTTTGTGTGACCTGTTTAACAACCTTAGCTAACTGCGGATGGGAGAGAATAGGCTTAAGCAAGATTTCTAGATTATCTTTTCCAAAATGGGCGCTCTTATGTAAGGAGTTAGTAATGTTTTAAACCTGAGAATCAGGGAGTATTATTTGGGCCTGATCAGGCTGAAACCACCCATGTGACCCAATCTCCCAGCCCCGCTCAGCATATCGGGAATTTCCCCCTGGGGTCAAATCTGGAGTCAGGGTTTCCTTGGGGAAAAGGGGGCAGATAGCAGTGGCAGAGGTAGCTTTCCCGGCAGCTCATCCTGCCTCTTGATCAGATTTCCTATTTCCCTGAGCCTCTTTATCTTGCCCCTTGTGGTGACTCTTGCAGTGGATGACAGCTAATTTTGCAGGAAGTTTGACTGCCTCCAGGAGCCTGAGAATGAGCTCTTTGTGTTTAATAGCAGAGCTTCGGGCACTGAGCATCACTTTTTCTTTCCAAATTGCTGCACGGGCATGCAGAATGAGGAAAGCATACTTAGAGTCCATACACACATTAATCCTCTTTCCTTCTCCTAACTCCAAAGCTCTTGTCAGGGCAAAAAATCAGCTTTCTGGGCTGAGGAGTCTGGGGGAAGAGATCCACTTTCCTTAGTTTCTTCCAGGCTCACTACAGCATATCCTGCTTTCCTCTCTCCCTTTTCTACAAAACTAATGCCATCTGTGTGCCAGTTTTCCTCTGGGTCAGATAAAGGTGTCTCTGATAGGTCCCGGTGAGAAGAGTATAAGTCGTCTGTGATTTGTATGCATTGGTGATCCAGAGGGGAGTTAGGGGGATCTGGCAGTAAGGTTGCTGGATTTAAAGTCTGGCAGACCCTCAACTTTATTTCTGGAGTGTCAAGGAGGAGGGCTTGGTATTGAGTGATCCTTCCCCCTGTCATCCACCTGTCCCCTTTCGTTTCCAAGAGTGCTTGCACCCGGTGAGGCGTATACACTGTGGTGGGCTGACCCAGGGTCAGCTTAGATGCCTCCTTAACCATAAGAGCAGTGGCTGCTACTGCCCGGAGGCAAGTGGGCCACCCTCTGGTCACCTCATCTAGTTATTTTGAGAGATAAGCCACAGGTTGTAATACGGGCCCCATCATCTGCTCTAACACCCCAAGAGCAGTTCCTGTCCTTCCAGAAACATAGAGTCTAAAAGGCTTCTCCAGGTTGGGGAGGCCTAAAGCTGGGGCTGTAGTGATGGACTCTTTTAGGGCATTAAAGGCCACCTTGCAGGTCTCATGCCAGTCGAGTGGCTCTTCCTCTTTCCCCCTTAAATTTTCATATAGGGGTCTGGCCAGATTGCCATAATTAGGAACCCAGATCCTGCAAAACCCGGTCCTTCCTAAAAATCCCCTAAGCTGTTGTTTTGTTTGGGGGTACGGGGTATTTAAGATGACGGATCTGCCCTCGGGGTCAGGCATTCTTTTTCTCTCCGTAATTATAAATCCAAGGTATTTTACTTGGGTTAAGCTAATCTGAGCCTACTTGGGGGATACTCGATAACCCTTTTCATACAGGAAAGTTAGCGTTTTAAATAGTGTCCATTTGAGAGCTGGTAAAATCTGGCCTAGCTATGAGCAAGTCATCCACATACTGTATTAGACTACTGTTTGTTAAAGTTAATTCCCTTAGTTCTCTCCCCGAGGAAGTCCCGAAGATATGAGGGCTGTCCCTAAACCCTTGGGTTAGTCGAGTCCAGTCGAGAGTTGTATGGTCTCTCTTGTTTCCAAGTCCCGCCACTCAAAAGCAAAGAGTTTTTGGGATTCAGGATGGAGAGGAATGCAAAAGAAAGCACCTTGAAAGTCCAAGACTGAGAAGTACTTGGCATTTCCTGGGACTTGGGTTAGGAGGGTATATGGGTTTGGGACTATGGGGTGGATGGGAACCACAGCTTCATTAACAGCTCTTAGATCCTGGACGAATCGGTAAGATCCATCTGGTTTTTGAACGGGCAAGATTGGGGTGTTGCTGGGGGACTCGCAGCTGATTCGAGTTCCAGTATCTCGGTATTTGTTAACTAATGGTCTAAGACCCTCAAGAGCTACTGGTTTTAAGGGATATTGTCTTTTCCAGGGCTAGGGATCATTTGGTCTGAGAGAAATCTTTACTGGTGGAACATTTATGGCTAAACCAGGGCTGGAGACATCCCACACCTGGGGATTGACATCATCTAGACAAGGGACAGACTCCTCCTTTTCTACCTCTGACTGTAAATATTCAGACATAGGCAAAGAAAATTATCGACTTCTACCTTTGTGTCCCCAAGTCACTCTGGTTTGGAGGCGAAAGTATTATTCTCACCATGGAAAATTTGGAAGCTGCAAACATGAAAAATTTAAAGAGTCACGCAGAGGCTAGTCACTCTAAGCTAAACCCTAAGACATTTATTGACTGATTTCTAGCTTCTCTTCTTTAACCTTTTTTATCTACAGTAATCCTGTGTGTTCCTTTTAGTTAGGGATTCATTTTTAGACTATCCTGCCTCTTCCACTACGTTCCAGTTTTAGGTCTGATACACTTAGAGATGTGCCAAGTGCTTCCTGAATACTATAGAACATAGTTTATATTTAAAATACTTCCATGCTTATGTAGTGAGTCAATGATTTTAAGTTTATTTGTTACACATTTCAATGTAAAAGTCAATGTGTGAACTAACATATTCACGACTTGGAAAAGTTGGCTTTTTTTTGCTGTGTGTTTGAACTCCTCACCCGACCAAAGGTCATAGAGAGGTCTATAGTTTTTCTAAAATGGTTATAGTGTTGTTTATTTTCTGGTAATTGAATTAGGGTGTGAGTTGCAAAGCCTGTGTTTCTGTTCATTTCATTCCATATGTTCGGGTTTCTTTCTCTCTCCTGAGTCAGACAGTAATTTCCCATTGGTTGTCCAGTTACCAAGGTTGGTGTCCATGCATCCGTGCTGGTCTCTCCATACATGTCCGGGTGTCCTGTGAAACACTGTCATCACTCAGTTGAGCAGAGGGAGAGAAATTCAAGTGACAAAACTCCAGAGAAGCTAGTGTCAGAGCGCCCAGGCGTGGCATGCGTGCAGGGGGTTGGGGGGAGGGGGGCGGGGAGCAGAGCGCGGAGATCTCAGGTGTCCTCCCACCCTGGGCCTCTCCAGGCCCGCAGGTGCTGAGTGGCCTCCCCCCGCCCCCATCGCTTTGGCTGCTCAGGGCCGGGTGGTCTCTGCAGCTGCCCGGCATCCTGCCCGAGGCCCCCCCTGCCCACACGCTGTCTTCCAGTCTCTCTCTGAACCCACGACTCTTTCTGCCTCTGTCTCACCTGGCGTGGGTGCGTGCGAGTGCCTGTCCGTGTGCCTGGCTGTCGCTCGTCTGCTCTCTCAGGAAGGTCCTGTGCTGGGCCCGTGGCGTGGGGGCAGGGCGGGCCTCGGTTTGGGGACAGGGCGGGGCTGAGGCACTCCAGGGGGTTTGCACAGCCGGCAGGATGAGAGCCTGGGACCACGGCTGGGCTGCCCCTAAGCTCCAGGAGGCTCCGGGGACTGCAGACCCGGGCCGAAGCTACCCTCGTCCGAAGCCACGTGACCCTGAGCAGCGAACGGGATGGTGGGTGACAGGGTGTGAGGGGGCACCGAGATGTCCTCGCTGCTCTACCCACCCCCCCTCCCCCCACCCCAGGTTCCGCAGGCACGCCAGTCCCCGGCCGGCCGGGCCAGACTGGTGCTGGCTTTCGCTCGCGGTGTGCGGAGCGGGGGCGCCCTCCGCTGGCCGCCGAGCTGCAGGCTCTGGCCGGCCGGAGTCCAGTCGCGGGTCGTGCGGCTCAAGTGTAGCGCGAGCCCGCTCGAGAACTGCAGTCCCAGGCCTGACCTGCAGGTCAGACCGCAAGGGAGGCGCAACGCGGGGCTCCTGCAGCGCCTGGCAGCCGCCTCGGTCTAAGGCCATACCACCCTGAACGTGCCCTCTCTCCTGTGATCTGGGAAACTGAGCAGGGTCGGGACTGGTCAGTACTTGGATGGGAGACCGCCTAGTAGTTAGGCGATTTTTTTTGATTTTTCTGAATGCCTACTTCAGAAAGTTAGAATCGGATGACTTCACACAGTAAAACGAATCATATTTTCATACATAATCATAAGAATCCACCAGCTGGTCATTCTTTTTCCTGTCCTAACACAGCTAACTGTAAATCAGTTGTAGTAAGTTCTACTGACTTCAGACCCTCATCCCTAAGGGAAGATATATAGGAAAACCCATAATATATCTAAATAAACATGAAAGATACAATGATGAGAAAGAAAAAAATTTCTCAGTGACATCTTAGTTGGTATCAGAAACACGATGATTATGAAAGCACAGCCCATAATCAAGTCCAGGCCATGGAAGCTTGTGACTGTCACTGAGTGTTGACTTCCCTTTCAGCTGAGGTCGTAAAAAGTGCTTTGTAAAACTCTGAGGTTTGAAGCACTTGTAACCTCCCGAAGAGACTGCAATCAGAAGGGTTTCTAGAATATCCTGACGCTGTGGTGAGCTCAAGCAATACATACTCCAGAGGACGGAAGACAGACATGTTGGGAAGTGGGGATGACTTCTACTGCACTTAGGGAGGAAGGGCATGTACAAGTGGAGAAGCAACACCTCAGTGATGGAATCTTTAAAGACTCCATACATGGAGAAGGAAATGGCAACCCACTCCAGTATTCTTGCCTGGAAAACTCCATGGGCAGAGGAGTTTGGCGGGCTGAAGTCCACGGGATTCCATGACTGACCGTGTGTGCACGAGGGTGGAGGGAGACGGGCTGGTAGCAAGAAACTGGTAGAAGTAAAAATAAGAAAAAAATATAAAATAAAGACTCGATAAATATGACAAGGACTGGTAGGAATAAACCTTCAGAACTGCCTTCTCAGACCTCCCGTCAGAAGCACAAGCGTAATAAAGACACTGAGTTTTCACGGTCTCACACAAAATTAGACTGGTTTATGACAATTGGCAGAGAGGCTCCTCTAAGACATCGGGGCTGGGCTTTACTGGAGGATGCACATCGATTGAGTGCATGGCTGTGTGTTATGGAAATATGTCTTACTGGCAGGGCGAAGGCATCTTCTTGAAGAACACAGCAAATAACACCACAAATTCACGGAACTTGGCTACAATGTCAATAGCTGATTTCGTGATGGCTACTGCTTGGCAGAGCTGGGATTGCCTCTGCCATTAAGTACCTCAGTGTCCAGCTGTGATAGTAGCCATTACTTTCTCACTTAGAAACTTGCCATGTGCACTAGCGCAAGAACAGTGAAAGCTCCCCAGAGAAGCAAGTCAGGCAGACATGCTTCTGTTTTCTCACAGAAGCTGCTTATGACCGGCCCTGCTCACAGACAGATTGCTAATTCCAAACCGATAGACAGTTATGCAGATATTCTTTAGCAACTGAGCCACCAGTGAAGCCCTACTAGCTCAGTTGCTAAAGAATCTGCCTGCAAAGCAGGAGACCCCGCTTTGAGTCCTGGGTCGGGAAGATCCCCTGGAGAAAGGATAGGCTACCCACTCCAGTATTCTGGCCTAGAGAATTCCATGGACTGTATAGTCCTTGGGGCTGGAAAGAGTCAGGCACGAACTGAGCCACTTTCACCTGCACATGCAGATATCACTTAAAAAAAAAAATGTGGTAAGAGATCTAGGACCTCTGTCAAGCTCATGAGTGAGTACTATAAATATACAGAATCAGCTTTGTCCTGCATAGTTACTACCATCCTGTATTTGCTTTGAGAGGAGTTGAGCTACTCTTGGTACAGAGGAATGATTCTTTACCAACTGAGCCAAAAGGGAAGCCCACTAATACTGGAGTGGGTAGCCTATCCCTTCTCCAGCAGATCTTCCTGACCCAGGAATTGAACCAGGGTCTCCTGCCTGAGTAACACATATTGGGTAAAAAACGGTGAGGGGGCAGAACTAGGGACATTGATTGGTAAAATCAGTTTTCCTTGTCTAGATGGCTAGCGGACGCGAAAGAAATGTTGGTGTGGATTTAAAAAATTCTTCTGATACGAAACAAAAAATTTACTAGTCCTCTGCAGATCTTTAATGAAGCACAGATATTGTCATTAGATTGCTTTGGTCATATCCGTCTTATCCACATTTATTTTTTAAAATCACATAGAGTGGCTTCAATCACTTGAAGAAACGACAAAAGGTTTCTTTGGTCTCCATTCTATACTGGATCGAGAGAAGGCAGTTGATCAGCATGATGCAGGAGCTCAAGATGTTTTTGGCAAAAACTTGACTGGTCTGTTTAATGATATGGAAGAATGAATTAAGGATGGCAGCACGAAACAGAAGGCCATGCTAGAAGTACACAAGACCTTGTTTGGTAAGTCCAAACATGACTTTTTCTTTCAATTGAAGGATAGTTGCTATACAGAATTTTGTTGCCAAACATCAACGTGAATGAGCCACAGGTGTACATATGTCTCCTCCCTCCTGAACCTCTCTCCCATCTCCTCCTCTCCGTTCCACCCCTCTAGCTTGTTGCAGAGCCCCTGTTTGAGTCCCCTGAGTCATACAGCAAATTGCATTGGCATCTCTTTTAACGTATGGTACTATGTTTCCATGTTCCTCTGCATTCATCTCACCCTCTTCTTCCTCACACCTGCCAGTGTCCATAAGTCTGTTCTCTACATCTGTGACTCCTTGGCTTCCCTGCAAATAATTTCATCAGTACCACCTTTAGTTCAAGCATTTCTTCCCCCCCCCCGCCCAAGCATTTCTTATTTCTTATTCCACTCTTACTGTCTTTAGTGTGAGACTGATCTCGAAACTGATATGAAAGTATTATTCTCAGCATGGAAAATTTGGAAGATGCAAACATGAAAAATTTAAAAAGTAACGCAGAGGCTAGTCACTCTAGGCTAACCCCTAAAACATTTATTGACTGATTTCTAGTTTCTCTTCTTTAACCTTTTTGATCTACGTAATCCTGTGTATTCCTTTTAGTTAGGGATTCATTTTTAGACTATCCTGACTCTTCCATTAAGTTCCAGTTTGGGGTCTGATACACTTACAGATGTGCCAAGTGCTTCCTGAATACTATAGAACATATTTTATGTTTAAAATACTTCCATGCGTATGTAGGGAGTCAATGATTTTAAGTTTATTTGTTACACATTTCAATGTAAAAGTCAATGTGTGAACTAACAAATTCTCGATTTGGAAAAGGTGGCTTTTTTTGTTGTGTGTAATAACTCCTCACTGGACCAATGGTCATGGAGAGGTCTATTGTTTTCTAAAATGGTTATAGTGTTGTTGTTTTTTTCGGTAATTGAATTGGGGTGTGAGTTGCAAAGTTTGTGTTTCTGTTCATTTTTTCCATCTGTTCGGGTTTCTTTCTCTCTCCTAAGTCAGACAGAAATTTCCCATTGGTTGTCCAGTTACCAAGGTTGGTGTCCATGCATCCGTGCTGGTCTCTCCATACATGTCCGGGTGTCCTGTGAAACACTAAGGTTAATTTATTTTGAAATGACCTAGCTGTTCAATACACTGTCATCACTCAGTTGAGCAGAGGGAGAGAAATTCAAGTGACAAAACTCCAGAGAAGCTAGTGTTATAGCGCCCCGGCGTGGCATGCGTGCAGGGGGTTGGTGGGAGGGGGGCGGGGAGCAGAGCGCGGAGATCTCAGGTGTCCTCCCACCCTGGGCCTCTCCAGGCCTGCCGCTGCTCAGTGGCCTCCCCCCGCCCCCATCGCTTTGGCTGCTCAGGGCCGGGTGGTCTCTGCAGCTGCCCGGCATCCTGCCCGAGGCCCCCCCTGCCTACACGCTGTCTTCCAGTCTCTCTCTGAACCCTCGACTCTTTCTGCCTCTGTCTCACCTGGCGTGGGTGCGTGCGAGTGCCTGTCCGTGTGCCTGGCTGTCGCACGTCCGGGCTCTCAGGAAGGTCCTGTGCTGGGCCCGTGGCATGGGGGCAGGGCGGGCCTCGGTTTGGGGACAGGGAGGGGCTGAGGCACTCCAGGGAGTTTGCACAGCCGGCAGGATGGGCACCTGGGGCCCCGGCTGGGCTGCCCCTAATCCCGCAGGTGGCTCCGGGGACCGCGGCCCCAGGCCGACGCCCCGCTCGTCGGGAGCCACGTGACCCTGAGCACCGAACGGGATGGTGGGGGGCGGGGGGTGGGGGGCCACCGAGACGTCCTCCCCGCTCAAGCCACCCCCCTCCCCAACCAGCGCCAGAGATCCCGCAGCCTCGCTAGACCGCTCGGGGTCCGGGAAGCGCCCCGGGCCGGGCCAGGCGCGTGCTGGCCGGGGGTGGCGTCGGCTGGTCTCCCAGCTGCAGGGCCTGTCCCTGTTTTTCCCATGAGTTTCAACAGTGACGGTCACCCTACATTGTGAGTCGTCTAGATTTCTCACTGACACCCCTGTTAGGGAGTGTCTTTTTAGAGAGATAGGAAAGGTCACTTGGGGGATGTTAGTCATGAGAGAAAATAAGGGCTCAGGTGGGATTGCAGATGTCATCCAGGGGGTAAATAGAGACAGTTGTTGCTGGTACCAAGACATGAAGTTTTTTTTCCCCCTTTCCCCAAAAGGCCATATTACGACCACATGGGGGCGCTGAGTAACAGCCCATAGCTCGGCTGGAAGGGTGGGCCTTTGATAGTGATACCCTGGGATGGGTTGGACATACCCCCAACCTTTGTCATTAATGCAGATGCAGCCCGGGCTGCTTAGGTTGAGTTGAGAAGCAGTGTGGTTTGCAAGTGAACATGCCTCGTTTAGGGAGACATCAATAGCCATACAGGGAGATATGATTAGAAAGAGGAAGAACATCATATGATGCATTTTACTTATCTGAGGCAGGATTGATGGGGTTCTGCTTGAACAAGAGCCTGAGATCTTCAACAGGTTCACAGGCATAGCTGTCCTCTGGCTTTGGAGTCTCAGTTTCTGTCTCCCCCTCCTGTAGGCCATAGGGTTTATTTTAGAATTGTGGACCCAGGCAGATAGACCCTTCACTTTTACAGCAGTTGAAGTCTCTAGAACAACCTGATATGGCCCTGTCCATTTCTCGGACAGCTGGTTTGGACTCCCTTTTTCTTGCCAGGTCTTTACTGATACTTGATCCCCTGGCTTTACCTGGGGATTTTTCAAGACTTCCTGCGGTTTGTTCTCCATACAGTTGTAGTTCTTGCTGAAACCTTCCCAGGTCAATTATATGTTTTAAGAGTGTATTGGCATCCTCGTCAAGAAACAAATCAGAAGTTAAGAATGGTCGTCCATACATCATTTCATAAGGACTTAACAATAGTGGCCGTTTGGGGGATATCCGTAGCCTCATGAGGGCTATGGGCAGCATATGTGTCCACTTATTATGTGTTTCTGACATAGCTTAGCCAGAGCCCTTTTAAGAGTCTGGTTGGCTCTCTCTACCTTTCCTGAAGCTTGAGGCCTCCAGGATGAGCGGAGCCGGTATTTTATGCCTAAGCATGCAGCTAGGTTCTGGGGTATCGTGGCTGTAAGTGAGGGCCCGTTGTTACTCTGAAGTGACCGAGGCAGCCCAAACCTAGGCACTATCTCCTTCAGCAGAGCTTTACAGACTTCTGTAGCTCTCTCAGTCTCAGTAGGGAACGCTTCGATCCATTCTGTGAATGTGTCAATAAAGACTAGCAAGTAAGAAAACCCTTGGGTCTTGGGCATGGCTGTAAATTCTAAATGCGGAGCGGCATTGCCAGTCCGCTCCTGGGTATGATCCCCGATGTTGGACAGGTGTAATTAGAGGAGGTCTGGTTTTTGGGTTATTTTTTAGACAGGTGTCACAATTTTGTGTGACCTGTTTAACAAACTTAGCTAACTGGGGATGGGAGAGAATAGTCTTAAGCAAGATTTCTAGATTACCTTTTCCAAAATGGGCGCTCTTATGTAAGGAGTTAGTAATGTTTTAAACATGAGAATCAGGGAGTATTATTTGGGCCTGATCAGCCTGAAACCACCCATGTGACCCAATCTCCCAGCCCCGCTCAGCATATCGGGAATGTCCCCCTGGGGTAAAATCTGGAGTCAGGGTTTCCTTGGGGAAAAGGGGGCAGATAGCAGTGGCAGAGGTAGCTTCCCCGGCAGCTCGTCCTGCCTCTTGATCAGCTTTCCTATTTCCCTGAGCCTCTTTTTCTTGCCCCTTTTGCTGACACTTGCAGTGGATGACAGCTAATTTTGCAGGAAGTTTGACTGCCTCCAGGAGCCTGAGAATGAGCTCTTTGTGTTTAATAGCAGAGCTTCGGGCACTGAGCATCCCTCTTTCTTTCCAAATTGCTGCACGGGCATGCAGAATGAGGAAAGCATACTTAGAGTCCATACACACATTAATCCTCTTTCCTTCTCCTAACTCCAAAGCTCTTGTCAGGGCAAAAAGTTCAGCTTTCTGGGCTGAGGTGTCTGGGGGAAGAGACCCACTTTCCTTAGTTTCTTCCAAGCTCACTACAGCATATCCTGCTTTCCTCTCTCCCTTTTCTACAAAACTGCTGCCATCTGTGTGCCAGTTTTCCTCTGAGTCAGATAAAAGTGTCTCTGATAGGTCCCGGCGAGAAGAGTATAACTCGTCTGATTTGTATGCATTGGTGATCCAGAGGGGAGGTAGGGGGATCTGGCAGTAAGGTTGCTGGATTTAAAGTCTGGCAGACCCTCAACTTTATTTCTGGAGTGTTAAGGAGGAGGGCTTGGTATTGGGTGATCCTTCCTCCTGTCATCTACCTGTCCCCTTTCGTTTCCAAGACTGCTTGCACCCGATGTGGCGTATACACTGTGGTGGGCTGACCCAGGGTCAGCTTAGATGCCTCCTTAACCATAAGAGCGGTGGCTGCTACTGCCCGGAGGCAAGTGGGCCACCCTCTGGCCACCTCATCTAGTTATTTTGAGAGATAAGCCACAGGTTGTAATACGGGCCCCATCATCTGCTCTAACACCTCAAGAGCAGTTCCTGTCCTTCCAGAAACATAGAGTCTAAAAGGCTTCTCCAGGTTGAGGAGGCCTAAACCTGGGGCTGTAGTGATGGACTCTTTTAGGGCATTAAAGGCCACCTTGCAGGTCTCATGCCAGTCGAGTGGCTCTTCCTCTTTCCCCCTTAAATTTTCATATAGGGGTCTGGCCAGATTGCCATAATTAGGAATCCAGATCCTGCAAAACCCAGTCCTTCCTAATAATCCCCTAAGCGGTTGTTTTGTTTGGGGGTACGGGATATTTAAGATGACGGATCTCCCCTCGGGGTCAGGCATTCTTTTTCTCTCCGTAATTATAAATCCAAGGTATTTTACTTGGGTTAAGCTAATCTGAGCCTACTTGGGGGATACTCGATAACCGTTTTCATACAGGAAAGTTAGCGTTTTAAATAGTGTCCATTTGAGAGTTGGTAATATCTGGCCTAGCTATGAGCAAGTCATACACATACTGTATTATACTACTGTTTGTTAAAGTTAATTCCCTTAGTTCTCTCTCCGAGGAAGTCCCGAAGATATGAGGGCTGTCCCTAAACCCTTGGGGTAGTTGAGACCAGTTGAGAGTGGTATGCTCTCTCTTGTTTCCAAGTCCCGCCACTCAAAAGCAAAGAGATTTTGGGATTCAGGATGGAGAGGAATGCAAAAGAAAGCACCTTGAAGGTCCAAGACTGAGAAGTACTTGGCATTTCCTGGGACTTGGGATAGGAGTGTATATGGGTTTGGGACTATGGGGTGGGTGGGTACCACAGCTTCATTAACAGCTCATAGATCCTGGACGAATCGGTAAGATCCATCTGGTTTTTGAACGGGCAAGATTGGGGTGTTGCAGTGGGACTCACAGCTGATTCGAGTTCCAGTATCTCGGTATTTGTTAACTAATGGTTTAAGACCCTCAAGAGCTACTGGTTTTAAGGGATATTGTCTTTTCCAGGGCTAGGGAGCGTTTGGTCTCAGAGAAATCTTTACTGGTGGAACATTTATGGCTAAACCAGGGCTTGAGACATCCCACACCTGGGGATTGACATCATCTAGACAAGGGACAGACTCCTCCTTTTTTACCTCTGACTGTAAATATTCAGACATAGGCAAAGAAAATTATCGACTTCTACCTTTGTGTCCCCAAGTCACTCTGGTTTGGAGGCGAAAGTATTATTCTCAAAATGGAAAATTTGGAAGCTGCAAACATGAAAAATTTAAAGAGTCACGCAGAGGCTAGTCACTCTAAGCTAACCCCTAAGACATATATTGACTGATTTCTAGCTTCTCTTCTTTAAACTTTTTTATCTACAGTAATCCTGTGTGTTTCTTTTAGTTAGGGATTCATTTTTAGACTATCCTGACTCTTCCACTACGTTCCAGTTTTGGGTCTGATACACTTAGAGATGTGCCAAGTGCTTCCTGAATACTATAGAACATATTTTATATTTAAAATACTTCCATGCTTATGTAGTAAGTCAATGATTTTAAGTTTATTTGTTACACATTTCAATGCCAAAGTCAATGTGTGAACTAACATATTCACGACTTGGAAAAGTTGGCTTTTTTTTGCAGTGTGTTTGAACTCCTCACCCGACCAAAGGTCATGGAGAGGTCTATTGTTTTTCTAAAATGGCTATAGTGTTGTTTATTTTCTGGTAATTGAATAAGGGTTTGAGTTGCAAAGCCTGTGTTTCTGTTCATTTCATTCCATCTGTTCGGGTTTCTTTCTCTCTCCTGAGTCAGACAGTAATTTCCCATTGGTTGTCCAGTTACCAAGGTTGGTGTCCATGCATCCGTGCTGGTCTCTCCATACGTGTCCGGGTGTCCTGTGAAACAGTAAGCTTAATTTATTTGGAAATGACCTAGCTGTTCAATACACTGTCATCACTCAGTTGAGCAGAGGGAGAGAAATTCAAGTGACAAAACTCCAGAGAAGTTAGTGTCAGAGCGCCCCGGCGTGGCATGCGTGCAGGGCGTTGGGGGGAGGGGGGCGGGGCGCGGAGCGCGGAGATCTCAGGTGTCCTCCCACCCTGGGCCTCTCCAGGCCCGCCGCTGCTCAGTGGCCTCCCCCGGCCCCCATCGCTTGGCTGCTCAGGGCCGGGTGGTCCCTGCAGCTGCCCGGCATCCTGCCCGAGGCCCCCCCTGCCCACAGGCTGTCTTCCAGTCTCTCTCTGAACCCTCGACTCTTTCTGCCTCTGTCTCACCTGGCGAGGGTGCGTGCGAGTGCCTGTCCGTGTGCCTGTCTGTCGCTCGTTCCCTCTCTCAGGAAGGTCCTGTGCTGGGCCCGTGGCGTGGGGGCAGGGCGGGCCTTGGTTTGGGGACAGGGTGGGGCTGAGGCACTCCAGGAGGTTTGCACAGCCGGCAGGATGGGCGCCTGGGGCCCCGGCTGGGCTGCCCCTAAGCCCGCAGGAGGCTCCGGGGACCGCGGCCCCGGGCCGACGCCCCGCTTGTCCGGAGCCACGTGACCCTGAGCAGCGAACGGGATGGTGGGGGGCGTGTGGTGGGGGGGCACCGAGACGTCCTCCCCGCTCAAGCCACCCCCATCCCCAACCCCCGCCAGAGCTCCCGCAGCCTCGCCAGGCCGCTCGTGGTCCGGGAAGCGCCCCGGGCCGGGCCAGACGCGTGCTGGCCGGGGGTGGCGTCGGCTGGTCTCCCAGCTGCAGGGCCAGTCCCGGTTTTTCCCATCAGTTTCAACAGTGACGTTCACCCCACATTGTGAGTCGTCTAGATTTCTCACTGACACCCCTGTTAGGGAGTGGCTTTTTAGAGAGATAGGGAAGGCCACTTGAGGGATGTTAGTCATGAGAGAAAATAAGGGCTCAGGTGGGATTGCAGATGTCATCCAGGGGGTAAATAGAGACAGTTGTTGCTGGTACCAAGACATGAAGTTTTTTTTTTCCCTTTCCCCAAAAGGCCATATTACGACCACATGGGGGCGCTGAGTAACAGCCCATAGCTCGGCTGGAAGGGTGGGCCTTTGATAGTGATACCCTGGGATGGGTTGGACATACCCCCAACCTTTGTCATTAATGCAGATGCAGCCCGGTCTGCTTATGTTCATTTGAGAAGCAGTGTGGTTTGCAAGTGAACATGCCTCGTTTAGGGAGAGATCAATAGCCATACAGGGAGATATGATTAGAAAGAGGAAGAACATCATATGATGCATTTTACTTATCTGAGGCAGGATTGATGGGCTTCTGCTTGAACAAGAGCCTGAGATCTTCAACAGGTTCACAGGAGTAGCTGTCCTCTGGCTTTGGAGTCTCAGTTTCTGTCTCCCCCTCCTGTACGCCATAGGGTTTTATTCTAGAATTGTGGACCCAGGCAGATAGACCCTTCACTTTTAGAGCAGTTGAAGTCACTAGAACAACCTGATATGGCCTTCTCCATTTCTCGGACAGCTGGTTTGGACTCCCTTTTTCTTGCCAGGTCTTTACTGATACTTGATCCCCTGGCTTTACCTGGGGATTTTTCAAGTCTTCCTGTGGTTTGTTCTCCATACCGTTGGAGTTCTTGCTGAAACCTTCCCAGGTCAATAATATGTTTTAAGAGTGTATTGGCATCTTCGTCAAGAAACAAATCAGAAGTTAAGAATGGTCGTCCATGCATCATTTCATAAGGACTTAACAATAGTGGCCGTTTGGGGGATGTCCGTAGCCTCATGAGGGCTATGGGCAGCATATGTGTCCACTTATTATGTGTTTCTGACATAGCTTAGCCAGAGCCCTTTTAAGAGTCTGGTTGGCTCTCTCTACCTTTCCTGAAGCTTTAGGCCTCCAGGATGAGCGTAGCCGGTATTTTATGCCTAAGCTTGCGGCTAGGTTCTGGGGTATCGTGGCTGTAAGTGAGGGCCCGTTGTCACTCTGAAGTGACCGAGGCAGCCCAAACCTAGGCACTATCTCCTTCAGCAGAGCTTTACAGACTTCTGTACCTCTCTCTGTTCAGTAGGGAACGCTTCGATCCATCCTGTGAATGTGTCAATAAAGACTAGCAAGTAAGAAAACCCTTGGGTCTTGGGCATGGCTGTAACTTCTAAATGCGGAGCGGCATTGCCAGTCCGCTCCTGGGTATGATCCCCGATGTTGGACAGGTGTAATTAGAGGAGGTCTGGTTTTTGGGTTATTTTTTAGACAGGTGTCACAATTTTGTGTGACTTGTTTAACAACCTTAGCTAACTGTGGATGGGAGAGAATAGGCTTAAGCAAGATTTCTAGATTATCTTTTCCAAAATGGGCGCTCTTATGTAAGGAGTTAGTAATGTTTTAAAGCTGAGAATCAGGGAGTATTATTTGGGCCTGATCAGGCTGAAACCACCCATGTGACCCAATCTCCCAGCCCCGCTCAGCATATCGGGAATGTCCCCCTGGGGTAAAATCTGGAGTCAGGATTTCCTTGGGGAAAAGGGGGCAGATAGCAGTGGCAGAGGTAGCTTCCCCGGCAGCTCGTCCTGCCTCTTGATCAGCTTTCCTATTTCCCTGAGCCTCTTTTTCTTGCCCCTTTTGGTGACTCTTGCAGTGGATGACAGCTAATTTTGCAGGAAGTTTGACTGCCTCCAGGAGCCTGAGAATGAGCTCTTTGTGTTTAATAGCAGAGCTTCGGGCACTGAGCATCCCTCTTTCTTTCCAAACTGCTGCACAGGCATGCAGAATGACGAAAGCATACTTAGAGTCCATACACACATTAATCTTCTTTCCTTCTCCTAGCTCCAAAGCTCTTGTCAGGGCAAAAAGTTCAGCTTTCTGGGCTGAGGTGTCTGGGGGAAGAGCCCCACTTTCCTTAGATTCTTCCAGGCTCTCTACAGCATATCCTGCTTTCCTCTCTCCCTTTTCTACAAAACTAATGCCATCTGTGTGCCAGTTTTCCTCTGGGTCAGATAAAGGTGTCTCTGATAGGTCCCGGCGAGAAGAGTATAACTCGTCTGTGATTTGTATGCATTGGTGATCCAGAGGGGAGGTAGGGGGATCTGGCAGTAAGGTTGCTGGATTTAAAGTCTGGCAGACTCTCAACTTTATTTCTGGAGTGTCAAGGAGGAGGGCTTGGTATTGGGTGATGCTTCCCCCTGTCATCCACCTGTCCCCTTTCGTTTCCAAGAGTGCTTGCACCCGGTGAGGCGTATACACTGTGGTGGGCTGACCCAGGGTCAGCTTAGATGCCTCCTTAACCATAAGAGCAGTGGCTGCTACTGCCCGGAGGCAAGTGGGCCACCCTCTGGCCACCTCATCTAGTTATTTTGAGAGATAAGCCACAGGTTGTAATACGGGCCCCATCATCTGCTCTAACACCCCAAGAGCAGTTCCTGTCCTTCCAGAAACATAGAGTCTAAAAGGCTTCTCCAGGTTGGGGAGGCCTAAAGCTGGGGCTGTAGTGATGGACTCTTTTAGGGCATTAAAGGCCACCTTGCAGGTCTCATGCCAGTCGAGTGGCTCTTCCTCTTTCCTCCTTAAATTTTCATATAGGGGTCTGGCCAGATTGCCATAATTAGGAATCCAGATCCTGCAAAACCCGGTCCTTCCTAAAAATCCCCTAAGCTGTTTTTTTGTTTGGGGGTACGGGGTATTTAAGATGAGGGATCTCCCCTCGGGGTCAGGCATTCTTTTTCTCTCCGTAATTATAAATCCAAGGTATTTTACTTGGGTTAAGCTAATCTGAGCCTACTTGGGGGATACTCGATAACCATTTTCATATAGGAAAGTTAGCGTTTTAAATAGTGTCCATTTGAGAACTGGTAAAATCTGGCCTAGCTATGAGCAAGTCATCCACATACTGTATTAGACTACTGTTTGTTAAAGTTAATTCCCTTAGTTCTCTCCCCGAGGAAGTCCCGAAGATATGAGGGCTGTCCCTAAACCCTTGGGGTAGTCGAGTCCAGTCGAGAGTTGTATGGTCTCTCTTGTTTCCAAGTCGCGCCACTCAAAAGCAAAGAGTTTTTGGGATTCAGGATGGAGAGGAATGCAAAAGAAAGCACCTTGAAGGTCCAAGACTGAGAAGTACTTGGCATTTCCTGGGACTTGGGATAGGAGGGTATATGGGTTTGGGACTATGGGTTGGATGGGAACCACAGCTTCATTAACAGCTCTTAGATCCTGGACGAATCGGTAAGATCCATCTGGCTTTTGAACGGGCAAGATTGGGGTGTGACAGGGGGACTCACAGCTGATTCGAATTCCAGTAACTCGGTATTTTTTAACTAATGGTTTAAGACCCTCAAGAGCTACTGGTTTTAAGGGATATTGTCTTTTCCAGGGCTAGGGAGCATTTGGTGTCAGAGAAATCTTTACTGGTGGAACATTTATGGCTAAACCAGGGCTGGAGACATCCCACACCTGGGGATTGACCTCATCTAGACAAGGGACAGACTCCTCCTTTTCTACCTCTGACTGTAAATATTCAGACATAGGCAAAGAAAATTATCGACTTCTACCTTTGTGTCCCCAAGTCACTCTGGTTTGGAGGCGAAAGTATTATTCTCACCATGGAAAATTTGGAAGCTGCAAACATGAAAAATTTAAAGAGTCACGCAGAGGCTAGTCACTCTAAGCTAAACCCTAAGACATTTATTGACTGATTTCTAGCTTCTCTTCTTTAACCTTTTTTATCTACAGTAATCCTGTGTGTTCCTTTTAGTTAGGGATTCATTTTTAAACTATCCTGACTCTTCCACTACGTTCCAGTTTTGGGTCTGATACACTTAGAGATGTGCCAAGTGCTTCCTGAATACTATAGAGCATATTTTCTGTTTAAAACACTTCCATGCTTATGTAGTGAGTGAATGATTTTAAGTTTTTTTGTTACACATTTCAATGTAAAAGTCAATGTGTGAACTAACATATTCACGACTTGGAAAAGTTGGCTTTTTTTTGTTTTGTGTTTGAACTCCTCACCCGACCAAAGGTCATGGAGAGGTCTATTGTTTTTCTAAAATGGTTATAGTGTTGTTTATTTTCTGGTAATTGAATTAGGGTGTGAGTTGCAAAGCCTGTGTTTCTGTTCATTTCATTCCATCTGTTCGGGTTTCTTTCTCTCTCCTGAGTCAGACAGTAATTTCCCATTGGTTGTCCAGTTACCAAGGTTGGTGTCCATGCATCCGTGCTGGTCTCTCCATACATGTCCGGGTGTCCTGTGAAACACTAAGCTTAAATTATTTGGAAATGACCTAGCTGTTCAATACACTGTCATCACTCAGTTGAGCAGAGGGAGAGAAATTCAAGTGACAAAACTCCAGAGAAGGTAGTGTCAAAGCGTCCCGGCGTGGCATGCATGCAGGGGATTGGGGGGAGGGGGTGGTGCGCGGAGTGCGGAGATCTCAGGTGTCCTCACACCCTGGGCCTCTCCAGGTCCGCCGCTGCTCAGTGGCCTCCCCCCGCCCCCATCGCTTTGGCTGCTCAGGGCCGGGTGGTTTCTGCAGCTGCCCGGCATCCTGACCGAGGCCCCCCATGCCCACACGCTGTCTTCCAGTCTCTCTCTGAACCCTCGACTCTTTCTGCCTCTGTCTCACCTGGTGTGGGTGCGTGCGAGTGCATGTGCGTGTCGTGGGCTGTCACTCGTCTGCTCTCCCAGGAAGGTCCTGTGCTGGGCCCGTGGCGTGGGGGCAGGGCGGGCCTCGGTAGGGCGAAAAGGCGGGGCTGAGGCGCTCCAGGGGGTTTGCACAGCCGGCAGGACGGGCGCCTGGGGCCCCGGCTGGGCTACCTCTAAGCCCGCCGGAGGCTCCGGGGACCGCGGTCCCGGGCCGAAGCCCCACCCTTCCGTAGCCACGTGACCCTGAGCAGCGATAGGGATGGTGGGGGGCAGGGGGTGAGGGGGCACCGAGACGTCCTCGCTGCTCTACCCACCCCCCTCCCCCCACCCCAGGTCCCGCAGGCATGCCAGGCCCCGGCCGGGCTAGACGGGTGCTGGCCGGGGTTGGCAGTGTGCGGGGCCGTGGCGCCCTCCGCTGGCCCCCGAGCTGCCGGCCCTGGTTGGTCGGAGTCCAGTCGCGGGTCGTGCGGCTCAAGTGCAGCATGCGCCAGGTCGAGAGCTGTGGCCCCAGGCCCGAAGGGCAGGTCAGAATGCATGGGAGGCGCCGCGCGGAGCTCTTGGGGGGCCTGACAGCCGCCTCGGTCTAAGGCCATAGCACCCTGAATGTGCCCTATGTCCTCTGATCTGGGAAAATGAGTAGGGCCAGGCCTGGTCAGTACTTGCATGGGAGACCGCCTAGTAGTTACGCGGTTTTGTGATTTTTCTGAATGCCTAATTCAGAAAGTTAGAATTGGATGACTGCACACAGGAAAACGAATAATGTTTTCGTACATAAACTTAAGAATCCAGCAGCTGGTCTTTCTTTTTCCTGTCCTAACACAGCTAACTGGAAGTCAGTTGCAGTAAGTTCTACTGACTTAAGACCCTCATCCCTAACGGAAGGTATATAGGAAAACCCAGAGTATATCTAAATAAACATGAAAAATAGAACGATGAGAAAAAAAAAATTCTCAGTGACATCTTAGTTGGTACATGAAACACGATGATTATGAAAGCACAACCCTTAATCAAGTCCAGGCCATTGAAGCCTGTGACTTTCACTGAGTGTTGACTTCCCTTTCAGCTGAGGTTGTAACAAATGCTTTGTAAAATCCTGAGGTTTGAAGCACTTGTAACCTCCTGAAGAGACTGCAATCAGAAGGCTTTCTAGAATATCCTGACGCTGTGGTGAGCTCATGCAATACATTCTGCAGAGGTCGGAAGACAGACATGTTGGGAAGTGGGGATGACTTCTACTGCACTTAGGGAGAAAGGGCATGTACAAGTGGAGAAGCAACACCACAGTGACGGAATCTTTAAAGACTCCATACATGGAGAAGGAAATGGCAACCCACTCCAGTATTCTTGGCTGGACAAATCCATGGACAGAGGAGTCTGGCGGGCTGAAGTCCACGGGATTCCATGACTGATCGTGTGTGCACGAGGGTGGAGGGAGACGGGTTGGTAGCAAGAAACTGGTAGAACTAATAAATAAAACAACAACAACAACAACAAAAACTAAAGACTCGATAAAAATGACAATGACTGGTAGGAATAAACCTTCAGAAGTGCCTTCTCAGACCTCCCGTCTGAAGCACAAGTGTAATAAAGACATTGAGTTTTCATGGTCTCAGACAAAATTAGACTGGCTTATGACAATGGGCAGAGAGGCTCCTCTAAGACATCGGGGCTGGGCTTTACTGGAGGATGCACATCGATTGAGTGCATGGCTGTGTGTTATGGAAATATGTCTTACTGGCAGGGCGAAGGCATCTTCTTGAAGAACACAGCAAATAACACTACAAATTCAAGGAACTTGGCTACAATGACAATAGCTGATTTCATGTTGGCTACTGCTTGGCAGAGCTGGGTTCGCCTCTCCCATTATGTACCTCAGTGGCCAGCTGTGAATGTAACCATTAATTTCTCACTTAGAAACCGAACCTAATACTTGCCATGTGCACTAGTGCAAGAACAGTGCAATACCCAACAGGTAAATGAATATGACAAGTGCCCACCAAGTCAAACAAAAGAGGAGGAGATAGGGAATCTATCTGAAAAACAATTTAGAATAATGATAATAAAAATGATCCAAATCTTGAAAACAAAATGGAGTTACAGATAAATAGCCTGGAGACAAAGATTGAAAAGATGCAGGAAATGCTTAACAAAGACCTAGAAGAAATAAAAGAGAGTCAATTAAAAATGAATAATGCAATGAATGAGATCAAAAACACTTTGGAGCGAACCAAGAGTAGAATAACGGAGACAGAAGATAGGATAACTGAGGTAGACAATAGAATAGTGGAAATAAATGAAGCAGAGAGGAAAAAAGAAAAAAATGATCAAAAGAAATGAGGACAACCTCAGGGACCTCTGGGACAATGTGAAACGCCCCACATTCGAATCATTAGAGTCCCCGAAGAAGAAGACAAAAAGAAAGGCCATGAGAAAATACTCGAGGAGATAATAGCTGAAAACTTCCCTAAAATGGGGAAGGAAATAGCCACCCAAGTCCAAGAAACCCAGAGAGTGCCAAACAGGATAAACCCAAGGCGAAACACTCCAAGACACATATTAATCACATTAACAAAGATCAAACACAAAGAACAAATACTAAAAGCAGCAAGGGAGAAACAACAAATAACACACAAAGGAATTCCCATAAGGATAACAGCTGATCTACCAATAGAAACCTTCCAGGCCAGAAGGGAATGGCAGGACATAATGAAAGTAATGAAAGAAAATAATCTACAACCTAGATTACTGTACCCAGCAAGGATCTCATTCAGATATGAAGGAGAAATCAAAAGCTTTACAGACAAGCAAAAGCTGAGAGAATTCAGCACCACCAAACCAGCTCTTCAACAAATGCTAAAGGACCTTCTCTAGACAGGAAATGCAGAAATGTTGTATAAACATGAACCCAAAACAACAAAGTAAATGGCAATGGGACCACACCTATCAATAATTACCTTAAATGTAAATGGGTTGAATGCCCCAACCAAAAGACAAAGATTGGCTGAATGGATACAAAAACAAGACCCTTATATATGCTGTCTACAAGAGACCCACCTCAAAACCAGAGACACATACAGACTAAAAGTGAAAGGCTGGAAAAAAATATTTCACGCAAATGGAGACCAAAAGAAAGCAGGAGTCACAATACTCATATCAGATAAAATAGACTTTCAAATAAAGGATGTGAAAAGAGACAAAGAAGGACACTACATAATGATCAAAGGATCAATCCAAGAAGAAGATATAACAATTATAAATATATATGCACCCAACATAGGAGCACCGCAATATGTACGGCAAACGCTAATGAGTATGAAAGAGGAAATGAATAGTAACACAATAATAGTGGGAGACTTTAATACCCCACTCACAACTATGGATAGATCAACTAAACAGAAAATCAAAAAGGAAACACAAACCTTAAATGATACAATGGACCAGCTAGACCTAATTGATATCTATAGGACATTTCACCCCAAAACAATCAATTTCACCTTTTTCTCAAGTCCACACGGAACATTCTCCAGAATAGATCACATCCTGGGCCATAAATCTGGTCTTGGAAAATTCAGAAAAATTGAAATCATCCCAGTCATCTTTTCTGACCACAGTGCAGTAAGATTAGATCTCAATTACAGGAAAAAAATTGTTAAAAATTCAAACATATGGAGGCTAAATAACACGCTTCTGAATAACCAAAAAATCATAGAAGAAATCAAAAAAGAAATCAAAATATGTATAGAAATGAATGAAAATGAAAACACAACAACCCAAAACCTATGGGACACTGTAAAAGCAGTGCTAAGGGGAAGGTTCATAGCATTACAGGCTTACATCAAGAAACAAGAAAAAAGCCAAATAAATAACCTAACTCTACACCTAAAGCAATTAGAGAAGGAAGAAATGAAAAACCCCAGGGTTAGCAGAAGAAAAGAAATCTTAAAAATTATGGCAGAAATAAATGCAAAAGAAACTAAAGAGACCATAGCAAAAATCAACAAAGCTAAAAGCTGGTTTTTTGAAAAAATAAACAAAATTGACAAACCATTAGCAAGACTCATTAAGAAACAAAGAGAGAAGAACCAAATTAACAAAATAAGAAATGAAAAGGGTGAGATCACAACAGACAACACTGAAATACAAAGGATCATAAGAGACTACTACCAGCAGCTCTATGCCAATAAAATTGACAACTTGGATGAAATGGACAAATTTTAGAAAAGTATAACTTTCCAAAACTGAACCAGGAAGAAATAGAAGATCTTAACAGACCCATCACAAGCAAGGAAATCGAAACTGTAATCAAAAATCTTCCAGGAAACAAAAGCCCAGTACCAGATGGCTTCACAGCTGAATTCTACCAAAAATTTAGAGAAGAGCTAACACCTATCTTACTCAAACTCTTCCAGAAAATTGCAGAAGAAGGTAAACTTCCAAACTCATTCTATGAGGCCACCATCACCCTAATTCCAAAACCACACAAAGATGCCACAAAAAAAGAAAACTACAGGCCAATATCACTGATGAACATCGATGCAAAAATCCTTAGCAAAATTCTAGCAAATAGAATCCAACAACATCTTAAAAAAATCATACACCATGACCAAGTGGGCTTTATCCCAGGAATGCAAGGATTCTTCAATATCTGCAAATCAATCAATGTAATACACCACATTAACAAATTGAAAGATAAAAACCATATGATTATCTCAATAGATGCAGAGAAAGCCTTTGACAAAATTCAACACTCATTTATGATTAAAACTCTCCAGAAAGCAGGAATAGAGGGAACATACCTCAACATAATAAAAGCTATATATGACAAACCCACAGCAAGCATCACCCTCAATGGTGAAAAATTGAAAGCATTTCCCCTGAAATCAGGAACAAGACAAGGGTGCCCACTCTCACCACTATTATTCAACATAGTCTTGGAAGTTTTGGCCACAGCAATCAGAGCAGAAAAAGAAGTAAGAGGAATCCAGATAGGAAAAGAAGAAGTGAAACTCTCGTTGTTTGCAGTTGACATGATCCTCTACATAGAAAACCCTAAATACTCTTCCAGAAAATTACTAGAGCTAACCAATGAATATAGTAAAGTTGCAGGATATAAAATTAACACACAGAAATCCCTTGCATTCCTATATACTAACAATGAAAAAACAGAAAGAGAAATTAAGGAAACAATACCATTCTCCATTGCAACAAAAAGAATAAAATACTTAGGAGTATATCTACCTAAAGAAACAAAAGACCTGTACATAGAAAACTATAAAACACTGATGAAAGAAATCAGAGTGGACACAAACAAATGGAGAAACATACCGTGTTCATGGATTGGAAGAATCAATATTGTCAAAATGGCTATTCTACCCAAAGCAATCTATAGATTCAATGCAATCCCTATCAAACTACCAACGGTATTTTTCACAGAACTAGAACAAATAATTTCACAATTTGTATGGAAATACAGAAAACCACGAATAGCCAAAGTAATCTTGAGAAAGAAGAATGGAACTGGAGGAATCAACCTGTCTGACTTCAGTCTCTACTACAAAGCCACAGTCATCAAGACAGTATGGTACTGGCACAAAGACAGAAATATAGATCAATGGAACAGAATAGAAAGCCTAGAGATAAATCCACGAACCTATGAACACCTTATCTTTGACAAAGGAGGCAAGGATATACAATGGATAAAAGACAACTGCTTTAACAAGTGGTGCTGGGAAAACTGGTCAACCACCTGTAAAAGAATGAAACTAGAACACTTTCTAACACCACACACAAAAATAAACTCAAAATGGATTAAAGATCTAAATGTAAGACCAGAAACTATAAAACTCCTAGAGGAGAACTTAGGCAAAACCCTCTCCGACATGAATCACAGCAGGGTCCTCTATGACCCACCTCCCAGAATATTGGAAATAAAAGCAAAAATAAACAAATGGGACCTAATGAAACTTAAAAGCTTCTGCACTACAAAGGAAACTATAAGTAAGGTGAAAAGACAGCCCTCAGATTGGGAGAAAATAATAGCAAATGAAGAAACAGACAAAGGATTAACCTCAAAAATATACAAGAAACTCCTGAAGCTCAATTCCAGAAAAATAAATGACCCAATCAAAAAATGGGCCAAAGAACTGAACAGACATTTCTCCAAAGAAGACATACAGATGGCTAACAAACACATGAAAAGATGCTCAACATCACTCATTATTAGAGAAATGCAAATCAAAACCACAATGAGGTACCATTACACGCCAGTCAGGATGGCTGCTATCCAAAAGTCTATAAGCAATAAATGCTGGAGTGGGTGTGGAGAAAAGGGAACCCTCTTACACTGTTGGTGGGAATGCAAACTAGTACAGCCACTATGGAAAACAGTGTGGAGATTTCTTAAAAAACTGGAAATAGAACTGCCATTTGCTGGTATTGCCCAGCAATACCACTTCTGGGCATACACACCACGGAAACCAGATCTGAAAGAGACACGTGCACCCCATTGTTCATCGCAGCACTGTTTATAATAGCCAGGACATGGAAGCAGCCTAGATGCCCATCAGCAGATGAATGGATAAGGAAGCTGTGGTACATATACACCATGGAATATTACTCAGCCATTAAAAAGAATTCATTTGAATCAGTACTAATGAGATGGATGAAACTGGAGCCCATTATTCAGAGTGAAGTAAGCCAGAAAAATAAAGAACATTACAGCATACTAACACGTATATATGGAATTTAGAAAGATGGTAATGATAACCCTATATGCAAAACAGAAAAAGAGACACAGAAGTACAGAACAGACTTTTGGACTCTGTGGGAGAAGGTGAGGGTGGGATGTTTCAAAAGAACAGCATGTATTTTATCTATGGTGAAAGAGATCACTAGCCCAGGTGAGATGCATGAGACGAGTGCTCGGGCCTGGTGCACTGGGAGGACCCAGAGGAGTCGGGTGGAGAGGGAGGTGGGAGGGGGGATCGGGATGGGGAATACGTGTAACTCTATGGCTGATTCGTGTCAATGTATGACAAAACCCACTGAAATGTTGTGAAGTAATTGGCCTCCAACTAATAAAATAAAATTAAAAAAAAAAAAAACTGAGCTATCCTAAAAATTAAAAAAAAAAGCTACCTCTTCTATGCAACATCTGTGTGTCTTCTGTCTGTCTTCTTCCTCGCTGACGCCACTCATCCCTTGGGTATTCCTGGTCCTGCTGGGGCTGGACCTCGGCAATTTTGCTCAATGCTTTGGATCCTAGTGGAAAAACATGCTGTTAATCCTACTTTTGCGAGGATTAAAACCATCGTAAAAACTGGAATTTGTTTAAATATTTTTGGTTTAAATATATCTTGTGTATATAATTACCCAGATTACTGTTGGGTATTAGATTGCTATGTTACAATATGTATGGCATACATGAGTTCCACTGTTATTGATATGATATGTGGTGGAGAGGTATTTGGTGGTGCAAGTGATTTAAATGATGTGTTCACAGTGTTTATATTCCTGTTATGTGGTTAATGGGTCTTGGATTCACGTTTGAAATATGACTCCCTTGTCTTTTGTGATGCATGAGAAGTGCTGAAATTGAAGATGATGCAGGTTAAGTCTAGGGTTGAGGGTGTGAGTAGGGTGGGGGGGAGGGTGTGGGTTAGGTTAAGGGTGTGGATTAGGGTGTGGGTTACATTGTGGCTTAGGGGTTAGAAGTTAGGGGTGTGGGTGAGGGTGAGGGCTGAGGGGTGAAGGTGTCAGGTTAGGGTTGGGATGATGCATTAGGGTTAGTGTGTCAGGTTAGGGTTAGGGGGTCGGGTTGGTGTTAGGTTCTGGGATAGGGTTACGGTGTTGGTTAGGGTTAGGGTGTCGTGTTGGGGTTAGGGTTAGGGCAAGGGCGAGGGCAATTTCGCCTGGGACCTTATGGAGGGGCCTCACAGTCAAAGGTAAAGGCAAAGTCACATCCACACTTCTGTTCCATCCCCTTTGCTCTATAGTAGAGCTCTAGTAAGCCTAGGCCTGGTAGGAAAACTCTTGGCTCCTGTGGGGACACATCCTGTGTGTGAATCTGCATACCAGACCTAGGGGCCACAGGGCGCCTGTTTTCTTCTGGGAGAGGGGACCCTGAAGCGGTGTTGCCTGGCAACAGCTTGAAAATCCATTAAATTGCACTTTACGTACCTCTGACAAAGCTAGATTTGCTCCACCTTTTCGCCATTTGGAAGCAAACCTTCCATACCCTCTCCCCAAGTAGGCAATGGGCCTACTTTGAGTAGAAAGTCCCCTTGAGGAGCTGAGCCCAGGAAGGCACCCAGTCATGTCAAACACACTCCAGCTGCTTACTTCCTCATGGGCAGTATCACTATCAGCTAGGAATGTCTTTGCAAGGATTGAAAAGGGAAGGGGAGATACATGGCCCTGCCTCTGAAATTTCAGTCCTCTGAGCAGAACTGGAATTCAATTGTATCAGCGAAACTGTGCCTTCCAAAGAGGCTTGCAAACACACCCCGAGTGGCTGCCTCTTCTTCCCTGAAGAAGGCTCCCTTTCCCTGCATCCTGCGGACTCCCTGTCCCAGCCTCCTGGAAAAGCGCTTCTTGGAGTTCCTTCTTGGAGTTCCTTTCTTAGTTGCAGTTATCCCTCAACTTGGGGCCATAGGGAGTAGCCCCACACTCACAGGGGAAGGCAGACCCACCTCCACACATCTCTTCCATCCCCTTTGCTCTGTAGGACAATTCTAGTGAGCCTAGGTCTGTCAGAAAATTCTTGGCTTTGACGGGAACACACCCTGTGTGTGAACCTGCATACCCGACCTAGGGGCCACAGGGCGCCTGTTTTGCTCGAGTGGGCCTTGAAGCAGTACAGCCTAGTGAGAGCTTGAAAATCCATCCAATTGCTCCTTTCTTACCTCTGACACCTAGCTTTGTTCCACCCTTTGGCAGTGTGGAGGGAAGAGGGCCCAACCCCGTCCTCAAGCGGACATGGGGCCTACTTTGAGAGGAAAGGCCCCCTTGAGGAGCTGAGCCCATCAAGGCACCCAGTCATGTCAAATATACTCCCACTGCTTGCTTCTTCATGGGTAGTACCACTATCAGCTTGGAATGTCTTTGCAAGGATCACAAAGGGAAGGGGAGATACACGACCCTGCCTCTGGAACTTCGGTCCTCTGAGCAGACCTGAGTGCTCTAGGGAGCCTAGGACTGTCAGGAAAATTCTTGGCTCCTACGGGGACACACCCCATATGTGAACCTGCATACCGGACCTCGGGGCCACAGTGTGCCTGCTTCTCTCGGTGTGCCTAAAGCGGTGCAGCCTAGCAACAGCTATTGAGCCTAGGTCTGTCTGGAACATTTTGGATCCTGTGGGGAAAACACCCTGTGCACACCCCTAGATACCGGGCCTAGGGGCCAAAATTCTCACATGTCTCCTGGGGAACCCTAACACAGTGTGACCTAGCAACTGCTTGAAAATCCATCCCATTGCTGTTTTCCTCCTTCTGATACAGCTAGCATTGCTCCTTGCTTTGGGATATCTCAAGCAAGGGGCGAGTCCATAACTGCTCTCCTGGGGCCCAATGGATGTGCAAGGTGCCCTCAACCAGGTGACCCCAGCATGCCACCCGGCCCCCTCAGACACACTCCCGCAGCCTTCTTCCTCTTGGGAAGCACCTCTCTGACCCAGGAATGTGCTTGCAAGGCTCGGAATGTGCAGGGAGACACATGGCCCTGACTCTGGAATTGAGGTCCTTGGGGCAGGCCTGCAGGTCTGACATCTGAGAAGCAAAACACTTGCTGCAAATAGAGGCCTGAAAACACACTCTGTGTATGACTTTCCTTCCTCCAAGGAAGATAGCTTTCCCAGTCTCCTGCATGCTGAGTGTCACACAGCTGGAATGTGCTTGCGTGGAGGTCATGATTCAGTGGCAATGGCCCCTGAGGCCCTGTGCCCAGGTAGGGCGCCCACACTCACAGGCAAATCAAAGCAACTTCCAAATGAGTCAGCTCTTCACATCTAGTGGCCAAAGTATTGGAGTTTCAGGTTCAATATTAGTCTTTCCAATGTATATTCAGACCTGATTTCCTTTAGGATGGAGTGGTTGGGTCCTCTTATAGTCTAAGCAAACTTCAAGCATCTTCTTCAGCACCACAGTGCAAAAGCATCAAATCTTTGGCTGTCAACTTTCTTTATAGTCCATCTTTCACATCCATACATGACATGGAAAAACCTTAGCCTTGACTAGACGGATCTTTGTTGGCAAAGCAATGTCTCAGCTTTTTAATATGCTGTCTAGTTTGGTTATCACTTTCCTTCCAAGTCGTAAGCATGTTTTAATTTCATGGCTGCAGTCACCATCTGCAATGATTTCCGAGCCCCGAAAAATAAAATCTGCCACTGTTTCCACTGTTTTCCCATCTATTTGCCAAGAAGTGATGAGACTGGATGCAATGATCTTAGTTGTCTGAACGCTGAGCATTAAGCTAACTATTTCACTCTCCTCTTTCTCTTTCATCAAGAGGCTCTTTAGTTCTTCACTTTCTGCCATCAGGGTGGTGTCATCTGCATATCTGAGGTTATTGATATTTCTCCCAGCAATCTTGATTCCAGTTTGTGCTTCATCCAGTGCAGCATTTCTCACGATGCCCTATATATAAGCAGATATAAGTTAAATAAGCAGGGTGCCAATATACAGCCTTGACATATTCCTTTTCCTATTTAGAACCAGTCTGTTGGTCCAGGTCCAGTTCTGTTTCTTCCTGACCTGCATATAGGTCTTTCAAGAGGCAGGTCAGGTGATCTGGTATTCCTATCTCTTTCAGAATTTTCCCCGGTTTATTGTGATACACACAGTCAAAGGCTTTGGCATAGTCAACAAAGCAGAAATAAGTGTTTTTCTGGAACTCTCTTGCTTTTTCAATTATCCAGTGGATTTTGGCAATTTGATCTCTGGTTCCTATGCCTTTTCTAAATCCATCTTGAACATTTGGAATTTCACGGTTGACATATTGCTGACGCCTGGCTTGGAGAATTTTGAGTGTTACTTTACTAGCATGTGAGATGAGTCCAGTTGTGTGACAGTTTGAACATTCTTTGTCATTGCCTTTCTTTGAGACTGGAATGAAAACTGAGCTAACAACCTAGATGTTTTCAATCGCATATGCTAAAAGAACTGCCTTTGCAGTTTCCAAGGGAAAAAAGTTTCATTTTAACCAATTTTCTCTGAAGTTCAAGGAATATCATGGACATCCTCCATCAAAAAGTCATCTTTCTTTTATGTAATCACAGTTTCATGCCTAAATTATAGACCAACTCATGCTCAAATTGACTCTGATATCAGGGGCAGATCAGCTAGCTGATAAAAAGCTTGGATTGTCCCTCTGGAGGAAAGTGAGACCTTGGTCCCAAGAGAAGAATCTGAGGGCTTAAGGGAATTTGCAGGAGTGGGGAAATCTTGGTCCATCCTACATGTACCGTACTTAAATAATGCTTATTTATTTTACGGAAGTAAAAAAAAAAAAAAAAAAAGATGATAAAAACAAATATAAATCACTGAAAGGTAAATAAATTCATCATCTGTGATTGAAAGCTGCATTCTAAGAAAGCTGTGTTCTCTTAACCTAGAGAGTAGACTAAATTCCAGTCTGGTACCAGCTTACCAGATAACAAACAAAAAGCGTTGTTTATGGGTAAGCTCAGGAAAGTCTTTTCCATGTATCTTGAGGTAGCAGTATTTTTGCAAAGGCATCAGTGTGAAACCATGGAAGGCATGTTTAAAACCTGATTAGATAAAAATTGACAAAATAAAAATTGACAAAATTGACAAAATAAAAACTGACCAAAAAAGTGACAAAATAGTCACTGCTGTGACTTGAAACACTTTAATATGATAACTAGAATTATAACTGACAGCATTTTACCAGGACATATCAGATTTTCATGGATGTCACATAGTTTCTAGGATACCTACATTAGTAACTGAAGGAGTCTTTGGGCTTAGAAAAGAAAACAACAGTCTCAAAGGCCCTTGCTTGTATCATTTAACATTGGAGAAAACAAAATCGAACTTTAGGTCCCACCCTGAGGCTCCAGGCCAGTTATATCTATCTATTTTCCCATGCAGCGTAGTGCCTGCTGGAAGTCCAAGGGATTTATCCTGCCTGGTAATTTCACCAGCTGGGACTCCACAACCCTTAGTCTGGCCGGCTGACCCAGCCCTGTTTCCAGCACTTTGCAGGCCAGCAGGCCCTTGACCACCTGCTGGGACAGGAAAGGGAAGGGTCCACGAATTGCATCCTAGAAACTTAGTAGGGTGCATGTATTTAAAAACCTGGTGGCCACCCAGGCAGGAGAGAAGGGAGGAGGGCACCTTGCTGCCCTTTCATGGGGGAATCTGTGGCTGTCCTGCTGAGAGGGGGCCTTTCCATGGGGACCCTGTGTAATAAGTTTGGTGTTTTGGAACTGAATAATTAGAACGTGTAAAATTTTTAATTTATGTGGTGCTTTAATTAAAAAAAAAAAAAACAAGCAGCTCCAAGTTTTCTGCAAATTGAGTCCTCAAACTTGAAGGCCTATTTTCCTTCCACTGTGGCATTCTATGAAGAAATGTGCGTTTTTTAAAGAAAAGGGTCAGAAAAGTGAGGGAAACAGAAAAGCCAGAGGTGCCGCAGGAGTTTGGTGAAGGTCTTAGGAGGTCACTTGTAAATGCTGCTGGCCATCGGGAGGCAGTCTCTTGTGACCAATGGGCACAGAGCTCTGCAGGCTTGTCCTTTGCATGGATGTGCTTGTTTGTGGAAATCCAGCTCAGAGCCATCTCCTGATGTGTAAGAATTTCCCAGACTAGACCCCTAGGCAAATCCCACAGGGCCAGGGACTCCTTTCTTCATTGTATTTGTCTGTTTGACTGAAAACCAGAAATGGCATATTTTTCTTTCAATCTGGTCTATCATCCAGGCCTTGGAGTAATATTTCCCCTCCCCCTCAATAGGCTTGGGTTCCGGTGATGAATTATAGTCAGTTGTCCATGATTTCGCAGATGAGGAAACTGAGAGTCGGAGAGGGTGGAGGACTGTCCAAGGGAGAATGGGATATCCTTCCAGGAACACTGGCTCCTGGGTTTTTAATGAGCTTCCTACCCAGCATGGTCATTAAGTGGCAAGGGTTGACATTGAGAATAAACTATTGGTGGAAATGAAAAAGGCTTTTTGAAAGAATGTGCCTACCAGCTGTGCATCTTATGGAGTATTTTCATTGTACTTCCCAGCCCTTGGAAAGTGCTGGGCACAGGGCAGATGCTTCATCATTTTTATTGAATAAGTTCAATGTCACACAATTGTATCTGTAGTGTCAGCAACACTATGAGGTATATTAGAACAGTGATGGTCCCAGTTGGTACCCACAAGGATATTTTTAAAAAATGAAACAAATCTCTCTGATCATCACCAAGGCTATCAGAGGTCTATTGCAGACTCCACACAAGGGAGGGTCTACCTCTTGGGACATCCCCACTTCAGCATCTCCCTAAACCAGCAATCTAGGACAGCTGAGTACACTTGAAGTTCCTTCCTTGACCTTGGGAGTTTTTTTGGAAGACAAGTTTTTGACAGACATGGGTGGGGCAAGGTTTTGGGATGTTTCAAGTGCAGTCCATTTATTGTGCACTCTATTTCTGTTTCTGTTCCCTGGAGGCTCAGTTGGTAAAGAGTCTGCCTGCAATGAGGGAGACCCAGGTTTAATCCCTGGGTCAGGGAAATCCCCTGGAGAAGGAAATGACAGCCCACTCCAGTATTCTTGCCTGAAGAATTCAATGGACTGAGGAGCCTGGTGGGCTACCAAGGGCTGGACATGGCTGAGTGATCAAACTCTTATTTCTATTATTATTTCACCAGCTCCACCTCAGATCATCAGGCATTAGATCCTAGAGGTTGGGGGCCCCTGCTTTAGTTCCCTCTTTCATCTTCTACACAGCTCCAGCATGCTTCCTCCTCCTCTTCCACCTGCAGAACTACCTGCTGGGCTTCTCTGAGTGTGATTAAGAGTTTCGTTCCCTCACTGTCTTTCCTCTGAGTCCCTTTTCCTAAATGGGTTTCCATGATCTCCTTTAGGCACTTTTTCCCCAGGTGGTGCTAGTGGTAAAGAACCTACCTGCCAATGCAGGAATCCTATCCCTGGGTTGGGAAGATCCCCTGGAGGAGGGCACCCAACCAACTCCAGTATTCTTGCCTGGAAAGTTCCCATGGACAGAGGAGCCTGGTGGGCTCTGACAGTCAGACGTGATTGAAGCGACTTAGCACAGCATACCATAGGACCTTTGAACTGCAGACTCATGTGATTGTTTGGATTCTTTGGAGTCCCTTGTTATTCCACGTGTATGTTAGGGTCAGCTTGTATATTGCTTCCTAAAGGCCTGGAGAGGGTAATAGGCAGGAAGGCCAGGGGTCTCCAGACAGAGGGAATAGGCTGCAAGTGTCAGACGTTTTTTCATCTCTCAAGCAGCTGGAGGAACGAAACGAGTGCTACATTTTTTCCCCTTCTCAATACAAATTTAAGAGGTTTCTCTTAAAATTTTGTGTTGCTATGACGACTCCTGGCTCCACCTGAACTTAACTTTTCTCAAACCTTCAGCTAAGCAATGCATTTTGTCTTAAGGAAAGGTTTGTCTTAAGCTATGTTAATATACTATGTATTTCTGCTAGACTCTGTCTTCAGGTCGGTTCCCCCTAAAGGCTCAGAACCGACTTGACAAACCAATATGTTTTACTCATACCTGTTCTCCTAATCTATGTTAATGAAATGATATATTTGCTTGGAAATCTGCCTTTCTTCAAAATTCATGTCAATCATTCTATGGCCCGGGATGACTCACCTGCTGCCAATATTATCTCAATGCATGTTGTGGGTGAGGGGCCTGGTGTCATTCTCTGAGACATTGCCTTTCTTTCATTAGCAGACTGCTAGTGGCTGTATAACATCTGCCTAAAGACTAGCAGGGGGTACTCTTACTGCCCCCGTCTGATGTCTATGTCAGCAGCTTTCTCTATCTCTTTTATACTTTAATAAAACTTTATGACACAAAAGCTCTGAGCGATCAAGCTTTGTCAACTGGCCCTGGATTGAATTCTTCTCCTCTGGAGGCCAAAAATCCTGGCGCCTTTTGTGGTTCAGCAATGACCTTTCAGTCTTTTGTAATTCATATTGAATCTTCATTTCAGATTGAAGATGCATTCCATGGTATTGCCATCTTAAGTCTTTCCATCGCTATGGAATATCTGTGCATGTATTCAGGATATTTTTCAGCAATCGTGTATAATTTCCAATGTGCCAGTCTTGTCATCCTCATTACACCCATGGCAAAATATTTTATTAATGTTGACACTATCAAAAGGAAATTGTTTTTTTTAATTCCTTTTCAGATTATTATTTGCTAGTGTATACAGATAAAACTGTGTAATCATTCATTTTTATCAGCTTGGACAGCTTGATAGTTGTCTTTACTTTCTTTACTTCCTCATACTTTAAGATTATCCTAGCTTATATATTTACTGTCTCGCCCCTAGTCTCAATCGTTTATTCAAAGAATTTCTGTCCTTTTTTTTAAACACTGAATTATTTTTGACAATGCTGGGTCTTTGTAGCTAGATGTCTAGTTGTAGTGAGCAGAGGCTACCCTCTAGTTGACTTGCCATGGCTTCTCATTGCAGCGCTTTCTCTGGTTGCAGAACTTGGGCTCTGGAGCATGCAAGTACTTCAATAGTTGTACGGGGGCTTAGTTGCCCCTGGGCATGTGGAATCCTCTAGGACCAGGGGTTGAACCAGTGTTCCCTGCATTGGTAGGCAGATCCTTTACCACTGGGCCACCAGGGACATTTCCTGTTCTTTTTCATTATAGAGTGATATTTAAAACATACATGTAGGAGCTAAATATGCTCAGCTGACAATATTTGGAAATATACATGTATTCCAGCTTATATATTCAGTTGAAGGTAATTTGTGATGATGTCTCCATGAATCTTGTAACCTTTCCTTTTGTTTATCCATAACTTACCATTCCAATGGTAAGATACCTGGCTTCCACCACTTGTCATGTATGGAATTCAGTGCTTGTCCCATGTGGTTACTGAAACAACTGTCAGCCTGTCTTCCAAAGGGGGCTGTGCATGCATCCCACCAGTATCTTGAGTATGTTTCTGTAGGAGAGTTTACTATCAGTATACCCTCCGTGGCCAGGTGTCTATTTCAATCTTTACCAGTTATGAATGGGCTTGTTTGCTCTAGTGTTCTTGGACAATTTGAGGACTCCTGTCTAGTTATGAGGGACACAGGAATCTCCTTGAGGCTTGGCAGGGCAATCAGCACACTTCTCGAGGTGAGGAGGGAGACCCAGGGTCCCTTTCCAGTTGCCACAGGGATATTGGGATTCCTACCAATTTTCAAGAGGAGTCAGGCATCATCACCTTTTGAATCATTGAATTCTGCATGCCTCTCGAGGTGTCAACGGGATGTGAGGCCTCCTGTCGATAAGAGGCGGGGACCTAGGACTTTCTCTATGCTCTCCATAGGGGATTCACACATCCCTTCATCCTGTGAGATGAAAGATGAGCCTGCATTCAAGCCACTGTAGGGAAATCGGACCTTCTTTCGAGTCAGGGCGTCTCAGGGTCAATTCCACTTGAGGCAGCAAACTCAGGGTCCCTCCCACATACTTACTGCTGAGAGACACCTCCTCTGGTTGTGCTTGTGGAATGGTGGCATACCTCTTGAGTGGAAGCCAGGGAATCAGCTCTCATTTCAAGATGATTTGGGGTACATGGAGCTTTCCTCGAGTTGCTGTGCTGAACTTGGTGTTCTTCTAGACTTGGGACAGTGTTCTCGGGGAATCTCTGCAGTTGCCTAAAGGAAGCCAACCCACTTGTCGTGTTTGATGCGGAACACGGGATGGCTCTGAAGCCAATGCAGTGGAATAGGGACTCATCTCGAGTTGATTTGGGATACACGAAGCTATTTCCCATTGCTGCAGTGACATCAGGGTCCCTCTGGACTTGAGACAGTGTTCTTGGGGACTCTCTGGAATTCCATCAAGCAAGTAATGGCTCCTTACGTATTTGATGGGGAACACGGAATTGCTCTGCATGCAATGCAGGGGAATCAAGCCTCATCTCGCGGCGAGAAGGCAGTCTCATGGTTTCTCTCGAGTTGCGGCGCGAACCTGGGGTATATTCTCCAGGTACGGCGGGGATGGCACTTCAAAACTCATGTTTGTTCAGCGACGTCAGGACTCCTGTCTAGTTACGAGGGACACCTCAGGAATCTCTTCGAGGCTTGGCAGGGCAATAGGGACGCTTCTCAATGTGAGGCGGGAGACCCAGGGTTCCTTTCCAGTTGCCACAGTGAGACTGGGATTCCTATCAATTTTCAAGAGGAGTCAGGCGTCATCACCTTTTGAAACATTGAATTCCGCCTACCTCCATGTCAAAGGGATGTGAGACCTCCTGGCGTGATGAGGCCAGGACTTAAGGCTTTCTCTAGGGTCTCCGTATTGGATTCAGACATCCCTTCATCTTGTGCAATGAAAGACGAACCTGCATTCAAGCCACTGCAGGGAAATCCGGCCTTCTTTCTTGTCAGGGCATTCGGACTCCATTCCACTTGAGGCAGCAAACTCAGGGTCCCTTCCCCATATCTATTGATGAGAGAAGCCTCCTCTTGGGGTGCTTGTGGAAAGTTGGCATACCTCTTAAGTTGAATCCTGGGAATCTGCTCTCATCTCGAGATGATTTGGGGTACATAGAGCTTTCCTCAAGTTGCTGTGCTGAACCTGGTGTTCCTCTAGACATGGGACGGTGTTTTCGGGGAGTCTCTGGAGTTGCCTAAAGAAAGTGAAGCAACTTGTCTTGCTTGATGGGGAAAGCGGAATTTCTCTGGAACTAATGTGGCAGAATCGGGCCTCATCTCCAGTTGATTTGGTGTACACGGAATTATTTCGCGTTGCTGCAGTGACCTCAGGGTCCCTCTAGGCTTGTGAGTGTGTTCTTGGGGACTCTCTGGAGTTCCATCAAGCAAGTCAAGGCTCCTACGCATTTCATGGGGAAAACGGAATTGCTTTGCATGCAATGCAGAGGAATCTGGCCTCATATAGTGGCGAGGGGATGTCTCATGCTTTTTCGCGAGTTGCGCTGGGAACCTGGAGTATATTCTCGAGTTACAGTGGGGATGGCCCTTCAAAAGTCGTGTTTGTTCAGCGACGTCAGGACTCCTGTCTAGTTATGAGGGACACCTCAGGAATCTCTTCGAGGGTTGACACATCAATAGGGACGCTGCAAGAGGTGAGGCGGGAGACCCAGGGTCCCTTTCCAGTTGCCACAGGGATACTGGGATTCCTATCACTTTTCAAGAGGAGTCAGGCATCGTCACCTCTTGAAGCAATGAACTCTTGGTGCCTCTCTAGGTGTCAAAGGCATGTGAGGCCTCCTGTCGAGAGGAGGAGGGGAACTAGGGCTTTCTCTAGGGTCTCCACAAGGGATTCAGACATCCCATTGTCTGGTGAGATGAAAGACAAGCCTCCATTCAAGCCACTGCAGGGAAATCAGGCCTTCTTTTGAGTCAGGGCATCTCGGTGTCCATTCCATTTGACGCAGCAAACTCAGGGTCCAACTCACATACCTATTGCTGAGAGAAGCCTCCTCTAGAGGTGCTTGTGGAAAGTTGGCATACCACTTGAGTCAAAGCCAGGGAATCAGCTCTAATCTCGAGATGATTTGGGGTACATGGGGCTTTCTTCGAGGTGCTGTGTTGCAACTGGTGTTCCTCCAGACTTGGGACGGTGTTCTCGGGGAATCTCTGGAGTTGCCTAAAGGAAGTAAAGCCACTACTCCTGTTTGATGGGGAACACGGGATGGCTCTGGAGCAAATGCAGGGGAATTGGGCCTCGGCTCGAGTTGATTTGCAGTATGGAGCTATTTCACATTGCTGCGGTGACACAAGGGTCCCTCTAGACTTGTGACAGTGTTCTTGGGGACTCTCTGGAATGCCATCAAGCAAGTCAAGATTCCTTATGTGTTTGATGGGGAACACGGAATTGCTCTGCAATGCAGAGCAATCAGGCCTCATCTTGCGGCCAGGGGGAAGTCTCATGGTTTATCTCAAGTTGCGGTGGGAACGTGGGGCATATTCTCGAGTTAAGGTGGGGATAGACTTTCAAAACTCCTGTTTGTTAAGCGACATCAGGACTCTTGTCTAGTTATGAGAGACACCTCAGGAATCTCTTTGAGGCTTGGCAGGGCAATAGGGACGCTTCTTGAAGTGAGGCGGGAGACCCTGGGTCCAATTCCAGTTGCCACAGTGATATTGGGATCCCTATCACATTTCAAGAGGAGTCAGGCATCGTCACCTTCTAAGCATTGAACTCCGCGTGCCTCTCGAGGTGTCAAAGGGATGTGAGGCCTCCTGTCGAGATGAGGCGGGGACATAGGGTTTCCTCTAGGTCCTCCACAGGGGATTCAGACATCCCTTCATCTTGTGAGATGAAAGACGAGCCTACATTAAAGCCACTGCAGGGAAATCTGGCCTTCTTTTGAGTCAGGTCATCTTGGTGTTCATTCCACTTCAGGAAGCAAACTCAGGGTCCAACTCACATACATATTGCTGAGAGAAGCCTCCTCTTGAGGTGCTTGCAGAAAGTTGGCATACCTCTTGAGTCAAAGCAGGGAAATCAGCTCTAAATCTCAAGACGATTTGGGGTACATGGGGCTTTCCTCGAGTTGCTGTGTTGCACCTGGTGTTCCTCTACACTTGGGACAGTGTTCTCGGGGAATCTCTGGAGTTGCTTAATGAAGTCATGCCACTTGTGTTTGATGGGGAACGCAGAATGACTCTGGAGCCAATGCAGGGGAATGGGGCAGCATCTCGAGTTGATTTGGGGTAGACGGATCTATTTCCCGTTTCTGCACTAACCTCACGGTCACTCTAGACTTGTTACAGTGTTCTTGGGTACTCTCTGGTGTCCCATCAAGCAAGTCAAGGCTCCTTACATGTTTGATGGGGAACACAGAATTTCTCTGCACGCAATGCAGAGGAACCGGGGCTCATCTCGTGGCCAGGGAGAAGTATCATGGTTTTTCTCGAGTTGCGGTGGGATCCTGGGGTATATTCTCGAGTTACGGTGGGGATGGCCCTTCAAAACTCGGATTTGTTCAGCTATGTCAGCACTCCTGTCTAGTTAAGAGGGACACCTCGGGAATCTCTTCGAGGCTTGGCAGGCAATAGGGACGCTTTTGGAGATGAGGCGGGAGACCCAAAATCCCTTTCCACTTGTGACATGGATATTGGGATTCCTATCACTTTTCAAGAGGAGTCAGGCATCGTCACCTCTTGAAGCAATGAACTCTTGGTGCCTCTCTAGGTATCAAAGTCATGTGAGGCCTCCTGTCGAGATGAGATGGGGAACTAGGGCTTTCTCTAGGGTCTCCACAGGGGATTCAGACATCCTTTCATCTGGTGAGATGTAAGACGAGCCTGCATTAAAGCCACTGCAGAGAAATCGGGCCTTCTTTTGAGTCAGGGCATCTCGGGGCCCATTCCACTTCAGGCAGCAAACTCAGGGTCCAACTTACATACCTATTGCTGAGAGAAGCCTCCTCTAGAGGTGCTTGTGGAAAGTTGGCATACCTCTTGAGTTGAAGCCAGGAAATCAACTCTAATCTCGAGACGATTTGGGGTACATGGCGCTTTCCTCGAGTTGCTGTGTTACGCTTGGTGTTCCTCTAGCCTTATGACAGTGTTCTCGGGGATTCCCTGGAGTTGCCTAAGGGAAGTCAAGCGCCTTGTCGTGTTTGATGGGGAAAGTGGGATGGCTCTGGAGCCAATGAAGGGGAATCGGGCCTCATCTCGAGTTGAAATGAGTGAATCACGTGTGAATCACGTGTGCATCAAGTGTGAATCACGTGTCCATCATGTGTGTGTCACGTGTGTGTCACGTGTGCATCACGTGTGCATCACGTGTGTGTGACATGTCCATCACGTGTGAGTCACGTGTTCATCAGGTGTGTGTCACGTGTCCATGACGGGTGAATCACGTGTTCATTACATGTGTGTCACTTGTGTGTCACGTGTGCATCACGTGTGTGCACGTGGGAATCACGTGTGCGTCACGGGTGCATCATGTGTGCATCACGTGTCCATCACGTGTGCGTTACGTGTGCGTCACGAGTTCATCATGTGTGCGACATGTGTTCGTCACGTGTTCATCACGTGTGCATCACGTGTGCATCAAGTTTGCGTCACGTGTGAATCACGTGTTCGTCACGTGTGTGTCACGTGTTCATCACGTGTCCATCATGTGTACATCACGTGTGAGTTACATGTGCGTCTCGTGTGCATCACATGTTCGTCATGTGTGCGTCACGTGTTCATCACGTGTGTGTCACGTCTGCATCACGTATTCATCACATATGTGTTACGTGTGCATCACATGTGTGACACGTGTGCGTCACGTGTTCGTCACGTGCGCATGACGTGTGCATCAAGTTTGCGTCATGTGTGAATCATGTGTTCATCACGTGTGTGTCACGTGTTGATCACGTGTCCACCATGTGTGCATCACATATGCGTCACGTGTGCATCTCGTGTGCATCACGTGTTCGTCACGTGTGCGTCACGTGTGTGTCATGTGTGCATCACGTATGCATCACATATGGGTTATGTGTGCATCACGTGTTCATCACGTGTGAGTCACATGTGTATCACGCGTGAATCACGTGTGCATCACGTGTGCATCACGTGTTCATGACGTGTTCATCACATGTGCCTCACGTGTTGTTCACTTGTTCACAACGTCTGTGTGACGTGTGCATCATGTTTTCATCACGTGTGCATCACGTGTTCATCATGTGTGAGGCACGTGTTCATCACATGTGAGTCACGTGTTCTTCACGTGTGAATCATATGTCCATCACATGTGCATCACTTGTGCAACACGTGTTCGTCACCTGTGCGCTACGTGTGCGTCACCTGTGAATCACTTGTTCATCATGTATTCATCACGTGTGTGTTATGTGTGCATCACGTGTTCATCACATGTGTATCACGTGTGAATCACGTGTGCATCACCTGTTCATTACATGTGCATCACGTGTGAATCACGTGTTCATCACGTGTGCCTCACTTGTGCACCACTTGTTCATCACATGAGCATCACCTGTGCATCACGTGTTCATCACGTGGGCATCACGTGTGCACCTCATGTGCACCTTGTGTGCATCACGTGTGAATCAGGAAAAGAACTGAATGGGATAGACTAGAGATCTCTTCAAGAAAATTAGAGATACCAAGGGAACACTTCATGCAAAACTGGGTTTGATAAAAGATAGAAATGCTATGGACCTAGCAGAAGCATAAGCTATTAAGAAGATGCGGCAAGAATACACAGAAGTACTGTAGAAAATATCTTCATGACCCAGATAATCACAACGGTGTGATCACTCACCTAGAGCGAGACATCCTGGAGTGTGAAGTCAAGTGGCAATTAGAAAGCATCGTAAGAACAAAGCTAGTGGAGCTGATGGAATTCCAGTTGAAGTATTTCAAATACTGAAAGATGATGCTGTGAAAGTGCTGCACTCATAATGCCTGCAAATTTGGAAATCTCAGCAGTGGCCACAGGACTGGAAAAGGTCAGTTTTCATTCCAAATAGAAAGAAAGGTAATCCCAAAGAATGCTCAAAATACCACACAATTATGCTCATCTCACACGCTAGTAAAGTAATGCTCAAAATTCTCCAAGCCAGGCTTCAGCAATACGTGAACTGTGAACTTCCAGATGTTCAAGCTGGCTTTAGAAAAGGCAGAGGAACCAGAGATCAAACTGCCAACATCTGCTGGATCATTGAAAAAGCAAGAGAGTCCCAGAAAAAAAAATCTATTTCTGATTTATTGACTACACCAAAGCCTTTGACTGTGTGGATCACAATTAACTGTGGAAAATTCTGAAAGAGATGGGACTACCAGACCACCTGACCTGCCTCTTGAGAAACCTGTATGCAGGTCAGGAAGCAACAGTTAGAACTGGACATGGAACAACAGACTGGTTCCAAATAGGAAAAGGAGTACGTCAAGACTGTACGTTGTCACCCTGCTTATTTAACTTATATGCCGAGTACATCATGAGAAATGCTGGGCTGGAAGAAGCACAAGCTGGAATTAAGATTGCCAAGAGAAATATCAATAATCTCAGACATGCAGATGACACCACCCTTATGGCAGAAAGTGAAGAAGAACTAAAAAGCCTCTTGATGAAAGTGAAAGAGGAGAGTGAAAAAGTTGGCTTACAGCTCAACATTCAGAAAACTAAGATCATGGCAACAGGTCCCATCACTCCATGGGAAATCGATGGGGAAACAGTGGAAGCAGTGTAAGATTTTATCTTTTTGGGCTCCAAAAGCACTGCAGATGGTGATTGCAGCCATGAAATTAAAAGAAAATTACTCCTTGGAAGGAAAGTTATGACCAACCTAGATAGCATAATAAAAAGCAGAGACACTACTTTGCCAACAAAGGTCCCTCTGTTCAAGGCTATGGTTTTTCCAGTGGTCATGTACAGATGTGAGAATTGGACTGTGAAGAAAGTTGAGCACCGAAGAGTTTATGCTTTTGAACTGTGGTGTTGGAGAGGACTCTTGAGAGTTCCTTGAACTGCAAGGGCATCCAACTAGTACATCCTAAAGGAGATCAGTCCAGGGTGTTCATTGGAACGACTGATTCTGAAGCTGAAACTCCCATAATTTGGCCACCTGGTGCGAAGAGCTGACTCATTGGAAAATACCCTGATGCTGTAAGGGATTGGGGACAGGAGGAAAAGGGGATGACAGAGGATGAGATGGCTGCATGGCATCACTGACTCGATGTACATGAGTTCGAGAAATCTCCGGGAGTTGGTGACTGACAGGGAGGCTTGGCGTGCTGTGATTCATGGGGTCCCAAAGAGTCAGACATGACTGAGCGACTGAACGGAACTGAACTGATATGAATAACTAATTAAAAGTAAAGTAAAGTTGCTCAGTCATGTCCAACTCTTTGTGGCCCCATGGACTGTAGCCTACCAGGCTCCTCTGTCCATGGGGTTTTCTAGGCAAATGTACTGGAGTGGGTGGCCATTTCCTTCTCCAGGAGATCTTCCTGACCCAGGGATCTAACCTGGGTCTCCAGCATTGCAGACAGATGCTTTACCATTTGAGCCATATAATTCCATTGCTAACATGTGCAAGGGGCTACTCTTTCTGCCCTCTTCTGATGCCTATGTCAGAAGATTTCTATCTCCTTTATACTTTAATACAACTTTATTACACAAAAGCTCTAAGCAATCAAGCCTCGTCTCTGGACCTGAATTGAATTCATCTCCTCTGGAGGCCAAGAATTCCAGTGTCTTTGCGTGGTTCAGCAATACCTTTCAAGATCATCCTGGAGATTCTGGCCATGTACCTCAGGAACATGGTCAGATAGGAGGTCACCCTTGAGACTGTGGGCTTTTGACCCAGGTGCAGGGTGTTGGAGTGGCGGGAATCCTGGATAATTTGCACATGTGACCCCAGGTAAAGGGTCTGGGAGGTAAGGTCACCTTGGAGACTGTGAATATGCTACCCAAGGTGCAGGGTGTGGGAAATAATGTCACCCTGGAGAATGTAGACTTCTAGCACAAGGGATGAGTTCTTGACATTGGGGTCTCATGGGAGACTGGATGATTCCGCTCAGACAGTGTGTGGGGATGGGATTCACCCTGGAGACTGTAGATATGTGATCTCAGGTACAGGATTTCCGAGGGGGTCACCCTGGAGCCTGTGAATATGTGATTCCAGGTGCAGAGTCTGCAAGGGAGTCACCATGGAACCTGTGTTTGTGTGACTCCAGGTGAGGTCTACAAAGTTTTGACAAACAGGAGACTGTGGACATGTGACCCCTATTACAGGGTCTTGGAGGGGGGAACCTTTGTGGCCAGGGTCATGGGATGCAAGGTTATATGTCTGGGAGGTGGGGATACCCTGAGAGTATGGAAGTGTGACCCCAGGTACAGGTTCTGGGAGTTGGTGCCATCCTGAAAATGGTGGACATTTCACCCGAGGTATGGTTTCTGAGAGGTGGGGTCACCCTGAAGACTCTGGACATGTGACCCCAAATGCAGGGTCTGGGAGGTAGACTCACCATGGAAAAAGTGGACTTGTGACCCCAGATACAGGATCTTGAGGGTGGGGTCACCTGGAGGCTGTGGACTTGTGACACCAAGTACAGGTTATACAGGGGGCCACCTTCGAGACTGTGGACATGTGATCACAGGTGTATGGTATGGGAAGTTTGGTAACCTAGGAGATTGTGGATATATGACAGTAGGTACAGGGTCTCAGGTATGTCCCCATGGAAAGTGTGGACATGTGACCCCAGGTGCAGGTTTGGGTGGGGTCACCCTGGAGACTGTGGTCGTGTGACCCAAAGTTCAGGGTAGGAAAAGGGTTTCACCCTGTAGACTGTGGATCTATGACCACAGGTACAGGATCTGGTGGTAGTCACTGTGGCGATGATGGACGTATGAAACCTAGTACAAGTTCACGGAGGGGGTCACCCTCCAAGACTGTGTACATGTGACCCTCGTTTCAGGGTCTGGGTTGAGGTCACTCTGGAAACTATTTGCCGTGTGACTTAGATGCAGGGTTAGGGGACGCGTTTACTTTGAAGATTGTGGTCATGTGACCTCAAATGCACCATTTGGGAGGCAAATCATCTTGGAGACTGGATACGTGACCGTAGATCCAGGGTCTGAATGGGATTCCCCAAGGTGAGATTGTGAATATGTGACTCCAGGTGCAGGGCCTGCGAGGGAGTCACCTTGGAACCTGTGTTTGTGTGACTCCAGGTGGAGGGTCTGGGAAGTGACGACACTCTGGAGACTGTGAACATGTGACCCCATTACAGGGTCTTGGAGGGGGTAACCCTGGCATCCAAGATCATGGGACACCATGTTAAATGTCTTGGCGTGTGGTAACCGAGACTATGGAAGTGGGACCCCAGGTACAGGTTCTGGGAATTGGGGCCAACCTGAGTGACTGTGGATGTTTCACCCTAGGTACAGTTTCTGGGAGGTGGGGTCACCCTGGAGACTCTCGACAAGTGACCCCAAGTGCAGAGTCTGGGAGGGGTCTCACCCTGGAAACAGTGGACTTGTGACCCTAGGTACAGGGTCTTAACGGTAGAGTCATCCTGGAGTCTGTCGACTTGTGACACCAGGTACAGGTTTAGGAGGGGGATCACCCTGGATACTGTGGATGTGTGATCACAGGTGCATGGTATTGGAAGTGGGGAAGTCCAGGAGACTGTATATATGACACTAGGTACAGGGTCTGGGGGATGACACCATGGAGAATATGGACTTGTGATCCCAGGTGCAGGTTCACAAGGTTCAGGGTACAAAATGGGTCTCATCAGGCAGACTGTTGAACTGTGACCACAAGTTCAGGATCTGCTGGTGGTCACTGTGGCAATGGTGATCGTGTGAAATCTGGAACAAGTTCAGGGAAGAGGTCACCCGTGAGACAGTGGACATCACTCTGGAGACTGTGGATGTGTGAGTAAGGTGCAGGGTTAGGGGATGGGGTCACTTTGAAGATTGTGGACATATGACCCCAGATGCACTGATTGGGGAGGCAAGTCATCCTGGATAGTGGGCATTCGACCCTAGATGCAAGGTCTGACCTGGGTCCCCCAAGACACTAGGATATCTGAACCCAGGTACAGGGTCTAGGATGGGGGTGATCCAGGAAACTCTGTATATGTGACCTCAGGTACAGTGTCTGGGAGGTACGGGGTCACTCTGGGGACTGCAGGCATTTAATGGCAGGGAAATGGTCTGGAAGGGGTGTCACCCTGCATGATGTGGATATGTGAGCCCAGGTGCAGTGGGCAAAGTGGGGTTCACGCTGGAAACTGTTGACATGTGACTCCAGGTGCAGGGTATGGGAGGGCGAACATCCTGGAGATTGTGGATGTGTGTAAATAAGCACAGGGTCTGGCAGGGGAGGGTTACCCTGGAATCTGTGGCCAAGTCACCAAAGGTATAGGGCATGAGAGGTCGGGTCACACCGGATACTGAGAACATGTGACCCAAGTTACAGAGACCAGGAAGGGGGTCACCACGGAGCCTGTGAATCTGTTAGTACATGTGCAGAGTCTGGGAAATGACATCACACAAAAGTCTAGGGACATGGGATGCCAGGTGAACGGTCTGGGAGGGAGTCACCCTGGAGTCAGTTGACGTGTGACCCTGGGTACAGGCACTTGTGGGTGGGGAAAGCCTCGAGACTGTGGACATGTGATCCCAGTTACTAGCCCTTGAATGTGGGTAAATCCAGGAGACTCTGGACATGTGACCCCAGGTATAGGGTGGGGAAGTTGGAGTCACCCTGGCGACTGTGCCAATGTAATCACGTGTACAGAGTCTGGGGAGGCGTGTATTCCTGGCCAACATGTACATGTAACCCCAGGTAGAGGGTTAGAGATACGGGGTCACCCTGGAGACTGGGGCAATGTGACCAGAATTACAATATTCTGTGAGGTGTAGTCACCCTGGAGACTGCGGAGGTGTGAGACCTGGTGCATGATCTGGGAGGGGTTGCCACCCAGGAGACCATGGATGTGTGACCCTAGCTAGGTTCACGGGCTTGGAATTGGTGTCACCCTAGAACCAGTGGGTGTTTGAACCGAGTACAATTGTTTGACAGGTGGTGTTACCCTGGGCGCTGCGGACATATGAACCCAGGTGCAAGTTCTGGCAAGTGGGGTCACCCTGAGACTATCTACGTGTGACCCTAGGTACAGGGTTTGGGAGTTGGTGAATGTGCCCATGTGACACCATGTACAGTGTCTAGGAGGGTGTTCACCCTAGAGACTGTGGGTATGTGTCCCAAGGTACAGTGTCTGGAGTGTGAGGCCATGCTAGAATCTGTGGACATGTGACACTGGGTGCTGGGGTCAATAGTCCAGCATCTGGAAGACTGTGGTTATGTGAGCCCTGGTACAGTGATTTGGATGAGTCACCTGTGAGACTGTGGATATGTGGCTCCAAGTGCAGGGTCTATGAGGGAGTCATCCTGGAACCTCTGTTTGTGTGCCTGCAGGTGAAGGTTCTGGGAAGTGATGACATACAGGAGACTGTGGACATGTAAACCACATTACAGGGTCTTGGAGGGTGTAACCCTGTGGACCAGGGGCATGGAACAGCCTCAATGTCTATGGAAGAGTGACTCCAGGTACCGTTTCAGGGAGTTGGGACCATCCTGAAAACAGTAGACGTTTATCCCCAGGTAAAGTTTCTGGGAGGTGAGATCACACTGGAGACAGGAGTGTGACCCCAGGTATGGGATCTTGAGGGTGGGGCCATCCTGGTGGCTGTGGACTTGTGACACAAGGTACAGGAATGGGATCGGGGTCACCTTGCAGACTGAGCATGTGATCCCAGGTGCATGATATGGGAAGTGGGGTAACCCGGGAAACTGTGGATATATGACACTACGTATAGGGTCTGCGCAGATATATGACACTAGGTACTGGAGTGGGCAACCCACTCCAGTACTCTTGCTTGGAAAATCCCATGGATGGAGGAGCCTGGTAGGCTGCAGTCTATGGGGTCCCTAAGAGTCAGACATGACTGAGTGACTTCATTTTCCCTTTTCACTCTCATGCTTTGGAGAAGGAAATGGCAACCCACTCCAGTGTTCTTGCCTGGAGAATCTCAGGGATGGGGGAGCCTGGTGGGCTGCCATCTATGGGGTCGCAGAGTTGGACACGACTGGCATGACTTAGCAGCAGCAGCAATAGCAGCAGCAGTACAGGGCCTGGGGGATGTCACCATGGAGAGTATGGACATGTGACCCCAGGTGCAGGTTTGGCAGGGATGACCCTGGAGACTGGCTAGGTGAACCAAGGTTTAAGGTACAAAATGGTCTCACCCTGCAGACTGCGGACCCTGACCACAGGTACAGGATCTGGTGGTGGTCACTGTGGAGCTGGTGCATGTGTGAAACCTGATAGAAGTTCAAGGAGGGGGTCAATATGGAGAAGGTGGAGGTGTGACCCTATGTGCAGGGTCTGGAGTGAGGTCATTCTGGAAACTGTGGCTGTGTGACTAAGGTTCAGGGTTAGGGACTGGGGTCACTTTGCAGAATGTGGACATGTGACTCCACATGCACCGTTTGGGTCATCCTGGAAACTGTGGACAAGTCACCAAAGTACAAGGTATGAGAGGTGGTGTCACACTGGAGACTGAGGACATGGGATCCAAATTACAGGGTCTGGGAAGGGGATCACCATGGAGACTGTGGATCTGTGACCACAGGTATAGGGTCTGGGAAGTGATATCACACAGGAGACTGTGGACATAGGATGCCAGGTGAAGGGTCTGGGAGGGAGTCACCCTGGAGTCTGTGGACGTATGACCCCAGGTAAAGGCTCTTGAGGGTGGGGAAAGCCTGGTGACTGCGACCTGTGACCCCAGGTACAGGGTTGGGAATATAGCATCGCCCTGGAGACTGTGCAAATGCGACCCCAGGTACAGGGTCTGGGGAGAGGTGTCATCCTGGACACCGTTGATATGTAACCTCAAGTACAGTGTCTGAGATATAGGGTCACCCTGGAGACTGAGGCCATGTGGCCAGAGGTACAATAGTCAGTGAGGTGGGTTCACCTTGGAGACTGTGGATGTGTAACCCCAGCTGCAGTGTCTGGGAGGGGTGTCAACCTGGAGACTGAGGACATGTGAGACCAGGTGCATGATCTGGGAGGGGTTGCGACCCAGAAGACTATGGATCTGTGTCCCCAATATCAGACTTTGGTGTGGATGTTACCATGGAGACTGTGGATGTTTGACACCAGGTGAAGGGACAGGGAAGGGCATCACCCTCGAGACCCTGGAGGTAGGAGCCCAGGTTCAGAGTCTGGGAAGGGAGTTCTTCAGGAGTCTGTGGAAATGTTATGTCAGAAAAAGGGCCTGCAGTGGTTACCCTGGTGACTATGTACATGTGACACATAATACAAATACTGAGATTGGGGGTCATCCTGCAGACTGGAGAAATGTAACCACAGGTGCAGATTCTGAGGACGGGGTCACCTTGGAGACTGTTGACATGTGACATCAGGTGCTTCATCTTGGAGGTAGATCATTCTGGAGATTCTGGACATGTGACCCCAGGAACAGGGTCTGAGAGGGGGTCACCCTTGAGATTGTGGGCTTTTGACCCAGGTACAGCATGTTGGAAGGGTGGTAACCCTGGAGAATGTGCACATTTGACACCATGTACAGGCTCTGGGAGGTGAGTTCACCCTGCTGACTATGGCTATGTGACCCAAGGTGTGACTCTGGAGACTGTGGATATGTGATCCAAGGTGTGAGTCTGGAGACTATGGATATTTCTCACCCAAATCAGGTCTGGGGATGGGGATCACACTGGAGGCTGTAGATATGTGACCCCAGGTGCAGGGTCTGCAAGAGGTACACCCTGGAGCCTGTGGATATGTGACCCTGGGTGCAGGATCTGGGTGCTTGGGTCACCCTGGAGACTGTGGTCATGTGAGCCCCAGTGTGGGGTTTTGAATGAGTCACCCTGGAGACTGTGGATAAGTGACTCCAGGTGCAGGGTCTGCAAAGGAGTAACCTGGAAACTGTGATTGTGACTCTAGGTGAAGGGTCTGGGAAGTGACGACACACAGCAGACTGTGGACATGTGATCCCCATTACAGGGTCATGGAGAGGGTAACCTTGGCTAACAGGGACATGGGAAACCAGGTTCAATGTGTGGGAGGTGGGGTAACCCTTAGAATTTGGAAGTGTGACCCCAGCTACAGGTTCTGGGAATTGGGTCCATCCTTAAAACTGTGGATGCTTCACACCAGTAGCTTCGGGGAGGTGGGGTCACCCTGAAGACTCTGGACATGTGACCACAAGTTCAAGTTCTTGGAGGTGGACTCGACATGGAAATAGTGGACTTGTGACCCCAGGTACAGGATCTTGAGGGTAGGGTCATCCTGGAGACTGTGGATTCGTGACACCAGGTATAGATTTTGGAGGGTTCACACTGGAGACTCTGGATGTATGTTTCCTCTGCAGGAGAGCTCCAGTGAACCTAGGTCTGTCTGAAAAATTCTTGGATCATGTGGGGAAACACCCTGTGCGTTAATCTGGACACCCAGGTTCAAATTTGCATATTTTTCTCGGGTGGCCCTAAAGTGGTGTAACCTATCCACATCTTGAAAATCCGTCCAATTGCCATTTTCTTACTTTTGACAGAGCTAACTTTGTTCCACCCCTGGGGTTTCTGAAGCACATGGGCGGCTCGCAACTCCTATCTTTGGGCCTATTTACACTGGAGTGTCACCTTACAGAGGTGACCACAGTAAGGGACCCAGCACTCTGAGACACATTCCCACAGTCTGCTTCCTCAAGGGCAGTACCAGTATCACCTAGATATGTGTTTGAAAGGTGGGAAAATGCACCAAGACACAGGGCACAGGCTCTCGAATTTAGGTCCTCTGAGCAGAACTAGAGGGTTCATGTCTTAGGAGCTAAAGAGTTCCTGCAAGGGACAGGTTTGAAAACACACTCTCTGTGGATGCCTTTCCTTCCTTGAAGAAATATAGGTTTGCCAGTATCCTGCGAACTGAGAGTCACACAGTGCTTGAAAAGTGCTCGCTTAGACATGAGTTTTCAATGGTAATTTCCACTTGGGGCTGTAGTCAAACAGAGGGGTTCCACACTCACTGGGAAAGACAAGGCAATATCTAAATGTCTGTTCCATCCCGTTTTCTCTGTAGGAGAACTCTAGTGAGCGTAAGTCTGTCTGGAAAATTCTTGGATCCTTTGGGGACACACCCTGTTTGTGAACCAGGATACCAGAATGAGGGGGCACAATTTGTGTTTCTCTCTGTGGACCTTAAAGCAATGTAGCCTAGCAACAGCTTGAAAATCCATCCACTTGCTCTTTTCTTGATTCTGAGAGAGCTAGATTTGCTCCTTCCTTTTTGATTTCTGAAGCAAGTGGGTGAATTTCAACTCCCAGCTGTGGGCCTTTTTACAGTGGAATGCCACCTCGCTGAAGTGAGTATAGTGAGGAACCTAGCCCTCTTGGACACACTCTCGCAGACTGCTTCCTCATGTGCAGTACTGGTATAACCTAGGAATGGCTTTGCAAGGCTTGGAAAGTGCAGGGAGAAACATGGCCTTGACTCTGGAATTTAGTTCCTCTGAGCACTACTGGAGGCCTCCCATCTGGGAAGCTAAACAGTTCCTGCAAGATAGAGGGTTGAGAATACACTCTCTTTTGATGCCTTTCTTTCCTTGAGGGAAGATATCTTTCCCTGCATTCTGTGAACTGAGAGTCACACACTGCTTGAAAAGTGCTTGCTTGGAGGTCATCTTTCAGGGGCACTTTCTCCTTGAGTCTGTGACAATAGGGAGGGGCAAACCAACTTCCAATGTCTGTTCCATCCCATTTTCCCAGCAGGAGAGGTCTAGTGAGCCTAGTTCTGTGGAAAATTCTTGGATCCTGCTGGGACACACCCTGTGTTTGAACCTGGATACCTGACCTACAGGGCACAATTCACATTTTTCTCTCAGGGGGCCCTAAAGTGGTTCGGCCTAGCAACAGCTTGAAAATCCGTCCAATTGCTCTTTTCTTACCTCTGACAGAGCTAGCTTTGCTCTACCTTTTGGGGTTTCTGAAGCAAGCGGGTGGCTCACACCTTGGAGCTTTGAGCCTGTCACTGGAATGTCACCTCACACAGTTGACCACAGTAAGGCACTCAGCCCTTTCAGACACACTCCTGCTGCCAGCTTTCTCATGGTCAGTACCGTTATGATCTAGGAATGTGTTTGTCAGACTCGGAAATTACAGGGAGACACACGGCCCTGACTCAGGAATATAGGTCCTCTCAGCAGACCTGCTGGTCTCATGTTTTAGAAGCTCAAAATTTCCTGCAAGATAGAGGTTTGAAAACACACTCTCTGTGGACGTCTTTCCTTCCTCAAAGGAAGATAGCTTTCTTCACATTCTGCGACCTGAGAGTCACACTCTGCTTGAAAACTGCTTGCTTGCGAGTCTATTTTCAGTGGCAATATCTCCTTGAGGCTGTGACCATAAGTAGCGGCCCCACACTCACAGGGAAAGGCAACGCAACATCCAAATGGCTGTTCCAACCAGTTTTCTCTGTAGAAGAACTCTGGGGAGCAAAGGTCTGTCTGGAAATTTCTTGAATCACGAGGGAACACATCCCGTGTGTGAACCTGAATAAAGGGCCTAGGGTGCACAATTTGTATTTATCTCTCTGGAGCCATAAAGAGGTGTGGCTAGCAATTGCTTGAAAATCCACCCAATTACTTTTTTCTTACTTCTGACAGTGCAAACTTTAGTCCACCATTCAAGATTTCTGAAGCAAGTTGATGGCTCACAACTCCTGGTCACGTGCCGATTTGCCATGGAAAGTTACCTCATCTAGGTAAGCACAGTATGGTACTCAGCACCCTCAGACACACACCTGAAGCCTGTTTTCTCATGAGCAGACCTGGCGTTACTCAGAAATGTGTTTACAAAGCTCAGAAAATGCTCAAAAACACACTGCCCTTGCTCTGAAATTTAGGTCCTCTGTACCAACCTAGAGGTCTCATATCTTAGTATCTAGACAGTTCCTCATATAGAGAGCCTGTTTCCTCATGGGCAGTCCTGGTATGACCAAGAAATGTATTTACAAAGCTCAAAAAGTGCAGGAAAACACATTGCCCTGACTTTGGAATTGAGGTCCTCTGGGCAAATATGGAGAATTCACATCTTTGAAGCTAGACAGTTCCTAATAGACAGATTCTTGAAAACACACATTTCCTTCCTCAATGGAACGTAGGTTTCCAGTATTCCATGTCCATAGAGTCACATACTGCTTGAAAACACTTGTTGGAAGTCCTTTTTCATTAGCAATTGCTCCTGATAGTGTGACCATAGGGAAGGCCACCAAACTCACAGGAAAAGGAAAAGCAACAACCAAAGGTCAGTTCCATCATGTTTTCTCTGTAGTGGAGATTCAGTGTGCCTAGGTCTGTCTGGGAAATTCTTGGATCCTGAGTGGACACATCCTAGGTGTGAACATGGCCAGTGGACCTTGGTGGCAAAATTCACCTTTCTCTCTCAGTTGGCCAAAAACAGTAGAGCATAACAACTACCTGGAAATGCATTTAGCTGCTGGTTTCTTACTTCTGGCAGTGATCACTTGGTACACCCTTTGGGATTTCTGAAGCAAGTAAGCAGCTAGCAACTCGTAGCCGCTCGCCCAATTACAGTGGAATGCTACATCATCTTGGTAAGTGCAGCATGGCACCCAGCAATCTCAGAAATCTTCCTGCAGCCTGTTTTTTCTTAAGGGCCCTTCTGGTATGACCTAGGAATGTGTTTACAATGCTCAGAAAGAGTTCAGTTCCGTTCAGACGCTCAGCTGTATTCGACTCTTTGGGACCCCATGAATCGAAGCACACCAGGCCTCCCTGTCCATCACCAACTCCCGGAGCTTACACAAACTCATGACCATCGAGTTGGTGATGACATCCAGCCATCTCATCCTCTGTCATCCTCTTCTCCTCCTGCCCCCAAGCCCTCCCAGCATCAGGGTCTTTTCCAATGAGTCAACTCTTCACATCAGGTGGCCAAAGTACTGGAGTTTCAGTTTCAGCATCAGTCTTTCCAATGAACACCCAGGACTGATCTCCTTTAGGATGGACTGGTTGGATGTCCTTGCAGTCCAAGGGACTCTCAAGAGTCTTCTCCAACACCACAGTTCAAAAGCATCAATTCTTCAGTGCTCAGCTTTCTTCACAGTCCAACTCGTACATCCATACATGACCACTGGATAAACCATAGCCTTGACCAGATGGAGCTTTGTTGTCAAAGAAATGTCTCCACTTTTTAATATGCTATCTAGGTTGGTCTTAACCCTTCCAAGAAGTAAGCATCTTCTAATTTCATGGCTGCAATCACCATCTGCAGTGATTTTGAAGCCCCAAAAAATAAAGTATGACACTGTTTCTACTGTTTCCCAATCTCTTTCTCATGAAGTGATGGGACCAGATGCCATGATCTTAGTTTTCTGAATATTGAGCTGTAAGCCAACTTTTTGACTCTCCTCTTTCACTTTCATCAAGAGGTTTTTTAGTTCCTCTTCACTTTCTGCCATAAGGGTGGTATCATATGCATATCTGAGGTTACTGATGTTTTTCCTGGCAGTCTTGATTCCAGCTTGTGCTTCTTCCAACCCAGTGTTTCTCATGATGTACTCGGCATATAAGTTAAATAAGCAGGGAGACAATATACAGCCTTGACATACTCCTTTTCCTATTTGGAACCAATCTGTTGTTCCATGTCCAGTTCTAACTGTTGCTTCCTGACTTGCACATAGGTTTCTCAAGAGACAGGTCAGGTGGTCTGGTAGTCCCATCTCTTTCAGAATTTTCCACAGTTTATTGTGATACACACAATCAAAGGCTTTGGCGTAGTCAATATAGCAGAAATATATGTTTTCTGGGACTCTCTTGCTTTTTCAATGATCCAGCAGATGTTGGCAGTTTGATCTCTGGTTCCTCTGCCTTTTCTAAAACCAGCTTGAACATCTGGAAGTTCACGGCTCATGCATTGCTGAAGCCTGTCTTGGAGAATTTTGAGCATTACTTTACTAGCGTGTGAGATGAGTGCAATTGTGCAGTAGTTTGAGCATTCTTTGTTATTGCCTTTCTTTGGAATTGGAATGAAAACTGATCTTTTCCAGTCATGTGGCCACTGCTGAGTTTTCCAAATTTGCTGACCTATTGAGTACAGCACTTTCACAGCATCATCTTTTAGGATTTGAAATAGCTTAACTGGAATTCCATCACCTCCACTAGTTTTGTTTGTAGTGATGCTTTCTAAGGCCCACTTGACCTCACATTCCAGGATGTCTGGCTCTAGGTGACTGATCATGCCATCATAATTATCTGGGTCATGAAGATCTTTTTTTGTACAGTTGTTCTGTGTATTCTTGCCACCTCTTCTTAACAGCTTCTGCTTCTGTTAGATGCATAACATTTCTGTCCTTTATTGAACCCAATCTTCGCATGGAATGTTCCTTTGGTATCTCTAATTTTCTTGAAGAGATCTCTAGTCTTTCCCATTCTGTTGTTATTCTCCATTTCTTTGCATTGATCAGAGTAAGGCTTTCTTATCTCTCCTTGCTATTCTTTGGAACTCGGCATTCAAATGGTGCAGGCTGTGACGGACCATGCAGAAGCATGGCCATGAGGAGCTATCTCTCGCCCAAGGTCAGAGGTAGTGGCTGAGGGGAGCCACCCCATGTCCGAGACCAGGGGCAGCGGCCGAGAGGAGCAATCTCCCCTGAGGTCAGGGGAGGTGGCTGAGATGAGCTACCCCATGCCCAAGGTCAGGGGCTGTGGCCAAGAGAAGCAATCCCACGTCCACAGAGCAGCAGCTGCACGGGTGCAGGAGGACCGAGAGGAGCTACTCCACATTCAAGGTCAGGAGGGGCGGCCTGAGGAGATACCCATTGTCCAAGGTAAGGAGGAGTGGCTGTGCTTTGCTGGAGCAGCTGTAAAGAGATACCCCACGTCCAAGGTAAGAGAAACTCAAATAAGATGGTAGGTGTTGTGAGAGGGCATCAAAGGGCAGACACTGAAATCATAATCACAGAAAACTAGCCAATCTGATCACATGGACCATAACCTTGTCTAACTCAATGAAACTAAGCCATGACGTGTGGAGCCACCCAAGACGGACGGGTCATGGTGGACAGGTCTGACAGAATGTAGTCCACTGGAGAAGGGAATGGCAAACCACTTCAGTATTCTTGCCTTGAGGACCCCATGAACAGTATGAAAAGGCAAAATGATAGGATACTGAAAGAGGAACTCCCCAGGTCGGTAGGTGTCCAATATCCTACTGGAGTTCAGTGGAGAAATAACTCCAGAAAGAATGAAGGGATGGAGCCAAAGCAAAAACAATACCCAGTTGTGGATGTGACTGGTGATAGAAGCAAGGTCCAATGCTGTAAAGAGCAATATCGCATAGGAACCTGGAATGTTAGGTCCTTGAATCAAGGCAAATTGGAAGTGGTCAAACAGGATGTGGCAAGAGTGAATGTCGACATTCTAGGAATCAGCAAATTATAATGGACAGGAATGGGTGAATTTAACTCAGATGACCATTATATCTACTACTGTGGGCAGGAACCGCTTAAAAGAAATGGAGTAGCCATCATGGTCAACAATCGAGTCCAAAATATGGTACTTGGATGCAATCTCAGAAAGTGTAGGGAAATACAATGCTCTGACTCTGGAATTTGGGTCCTCAGGGCAAACCTGGAAGTCTCACATCTTTGAGTCTATACAGTTTGTGATACACAGAGGCCCGATAAAACACTCTCTGTTGATGCCTTACCTTCCTGGATGGAACATAATTTTCCCAGCTTTTTGTGTGCTCAGAGTCACAAACTGCTTGAAAAGGCTTGTTAGAAGTAATTTTTCAGTAGCAACTTCCCCTGATGTTGTGACCTTAGGGAAGACCGCCACACCCACAGGAAAAGGCAAAGGATCATCCAGACGTCTGCTCAATCACGTTTTCTTGATAGGAGCAATCCATTCAACCTAACTGTCTAGAATGCTCATGGATACTGTTCCTACATACCCTATGTTTGAACCTGGATACTGGACCTTGGCAGCAAAATTTCCATTGTTTTCTCAGTTGGCCCTAAAACGGTTAAACCTAGTTACTGCCTGAAAATGCATCTAATTGCTGTTTTCTTACTTCTGACAGTGATAGTGTTGGTGCACCCTTTGGGATTTATGAATCAAGCAGGAGGCTCTCCACTCCAAGCCACTGGCCCCTTTCCAGGGAGATGTCATCTCATCTAGGTTAGCACAATATGTCACCCAGCACTCTGAGACACACTCTTGCAGCATGAATTTTATGGTCAGATCTGGTTTGACCTAGGAATGTGTTTACAAATCTCAGAAAGTGGTGGGAAACACACTGCCCTGACTCTGGTATTTAGGTCCTCTGGGAAACTTGGAGGACTCACATGTTTGAATCTAGACAGTTCATGACAGGTAGAGGCCTGATAACATATTCTCTCGAGATGCCTTTCCTTCCTCAAAGGAATATAGCTTTCTCAACATTCTGTGTGCTGAGTGTCACACACTCCTTGAAAACGCTTGTTGGAGGTCATTTTTCATTAGCAATTTCCCCTGGAGGTGTGACTGTAGGGAAGGCGCCACACTCACAGGTAAGTTCAAAAGCACTTCCAAACATCTGTTCAATCACGTTTTCTTGGTGGGGCCATTCATCAATGTAAGTCTATTTAGAAAATCCGTGGACACTGCGGGGAAACACCTATGTTTGAATCTGGATACCAGACGTTGGTGTTAAAATATGCATTTTTCTCTCACTTGGCCCTAAAAGAGTGCCGCCGAGCAACTGCTTGAAATTCCATCTGAATGTTGTTTTCTTCCTTCTGACAATGCTAGCTTTGGTTCACCCTTTGGGATTTTTGAAGCATGTGAATGACTTGCAACTCCTAGCTGCAGGCCCATTTCCAGTGGAATGACACCTCATCTATGTGACCACAGTATTTCACCCAGCACAGTCTGATACACTCCCTCAGCATCCTTCCTTAGGAGCAGACCTGGTATGCCCTAGGAATGCATTTAGAAGTCTCAGAAAGTGCAGCAAGACACACTGTCCTGACTCTGGAACTTAGGTCCTTTAATCAGGCCTGAGCTCTCACATCTTAGAAGCTGAAGAGTTCCTGCTATAAAAAACACACTCTCTGTTGATGCCTTTCCTTCATTGAAGGAACATAACTTTCCCAATGTACTGTGTGCTGAGAGTCACACACTGCTTGAAAACATTTGCTTGGAGTTCATTTTTCAGTGGCAATTTCCCCTGAGACTGTGACAGTAGGGAAGCGCCCACAATCACAAGACAAGCAAGCATCCAAATACCTGTTCCATCACGTTTTCTCTGTTAGAGAGGTCCAGTGAACCCAGGTCTATCTGGAAAAGTTTGGATCCTGTGGGGTCACATCCTGAGTGTGAACCTGAATACAGGACAAAATTCACCTTTTCCTCTCAGTTGGCACTAAAATGGTTTGGCATAGCCACTGCTTAAATATCCATCCAGTACTTGTTTTCTTATTTCTGACAGTGACAGATATGGTTCACCCATGTAATTTCTGAAGCAAGCAGTCTGCTTGCCACTTCTATCTGGTGGTCCCTTTCCTGTGAAATGTCACATAATATAGGTAGCACCACATGGCACCCAGCTCTCTCAGACACACTCTGACAGCCTGTTTCCCCCTTGGCAGTCCTGGTATAACCTAGGAATGTATTTACAAGGCTCAGAGATTGTATGGAAACATATCCCCTGACTCGGGATGTTAGGTCATCTGGGCAAGACTGGAGGTCTCACGTCTTACAATCTAGACAGTTCCTAATAGATAGAGGCCTGGAAACACACTCTCTGGTGACGCCTTTCCTTACTCAAAGGGCCATTGCTTTCCCAACATTTTAGGGCCAACCTAGAGGAAAATGCGAAATTTGCCACCAAGGTCCATTACCCAGGTTCACACGCAGGATGTGTCCCCACAGCACTGAAGAATTTTCAAGACAGACCTAGGCTAACCCTAACCCTAACCCTAACCCTAGGATCTCTCCTACAGAGAAACATGATGGAACAGACGTTTGGATGATGTTTTGCCTTTTCCTGTGAGTGTGGTGGACTTCCCTATGGTCAAACCATCAAGGGAAATTGCTACTGAAAAACAACTTCCAGGCAAGCATTTTCAAGCAGTATGTGACTCTCAGCACACAGAATGCTGGGAAAGCTACGTTCATTTGAGGAAGGAAAGGCATCAATAGAGAGTGTGTTTTCAGGCCTCTATCTATCAGGATCTGTCTATATTCTAAGATGTGAGATCTCCAGGCTTGTCCAGAGGACCCATCTTCCAGAGTCTGGGCAGTGTTTCCCTGCAAATTTTGAGCCTTGTAAGCACATTCCAAGATCACTCAGGAATGTCCATGATGAAACAGGCGATGGAAGAGTTTCCGTGTGTGCTGTGTGTCATTCTGCCCTTACCAAATGAACTGACATTCCACTGGAAATGGGCCAGGGACTAGGAGTTATGAACCGCCTGTTGCTTCAGAAATCCAGAAAGCTGGAACAAAGCTATCATTGTCAGAAGTAAGAAAACAGATATTAAATGAACTTTCAAGCAGTTGTTAGGCCACAACGTTTTAAGCCCAATGGAGAGGATAATGCAAATTTTGCCACCAAGATCTGCTATCAAGATTCACATTCATGATGTGTCCCTGCAGTATCCAAGAATTTTCCAGATAGGACTAGGCTCACTATATCTCACCTACAGAGCAAACGTGATGGAACAGACATTTGAATGTGGTTCCCTTTTACTGTGTTTGTGGGGCTTTCCCTCCAGTCACATCTTCAGGGGAAATTCTTAGTGATAAATGACCTCCAAGCAAGTGTGTGACACTCAGGAAGCAGAATGTTGGGAAAACAATGTTCCTTCAAGGAAAGACAGGCATCAGCAGAGAATGAATTTTCAGTCCTTTATCTATCAAGAATTGTCTAGATTTCTAAGATGTGAGACCTCCAGTCTTACCCTGAGGACCTAACTTGCAGAGTCAGGGCAGTGTGTTTCCCTGCACTAACCCAGGCTTTTAACCACCTTCCTACATCATCCCAGAACTGCCCATGAGGAAACAGGCTGCAGGAATGTGTTCAGACTGCAGGGTGCCATGCTGTTGTTACCCAGGTGAGGTGACATTCCATTGCAAATAGGCAATCAGCAGCACTTGCGAGCTGCCTTCTTGCTTCTGAAATCCCAAAGGTGGGTCAAAAGTGACCACTGTTAGAAATTAAAAAAAAAAAAAAAGCAATTGTATGGATTTTCTAGCAGTTGCAAATTTGACCATCAAGTTCCGGTATCCACTGTCAGACTCAGGAGGTGTCTCTGCTGTATCTACCCATATTTCACAAAGACCTAGGCTCACTGGCTGCTCTGATAGAGAAAATGTGATGGAACAGATGTTTGGATCTTGGATTGCCTTACCCTGTGAGTGTAGAGGACATCCTTATTGTCACAACATCACAAGAAATTGCTACTGAAAAATGACCTGCAAGCAAACGGTTTCAAGCAATGTGTGACTCTCAGTTCACAGAATACTGGGAAAGTACTGTTTCTTCGAGGAAGGAAGGGTATCAACAGAGAGTGTGTTTTCAGGGCTCTATCTATGAAGAACTGTCTTGATTCTAACAAGAGCCCTCCAGCCTTCCCAGAGAACGGAACTTCCAGAGTCAGGGCAGTGTCTTCCTTGCCCTTTTAATGCTTTGTAAACATATTCCTAGGTAACACTGGGACTGTCCATGAGGACACAGGCTGTGGGCGTGTGTCTGAGTATACAGAGGGGCCATTATGTGCTTACTTAGATAAGGTGACATTCCACTGGAAATAGGCCCATGACTAGGAGTGGTGATCTCCTTGCTTGCTTCAGAAATCCCAAAGGGTGAACCAAAGTTATTGCTCTTCAAAGTAAGAAAACAGCAATTAGATGGATTTTCAAGCAGGTGCCAGGCCACACAGTTTTAGGACAAACCGAAAGAGAAATGTGAATTGTGCCACCAGTTCCAGTATCCAGGTTCACACTTAGGATGTGTTCCTGCAGTATACACGGTTTTCCAGACAGACCTAGGCTCTCTGGATCACTCCTAGAGACAAAATGTGATGCAACAGAAGTTTGGATGTTGGTTTGCCTTTTCCAGTGAGTGTGGGGACCTTCCCTAATGTTACACTGTCAGAGGAAGTTTCTACTGAAAAATGACCTCCAAAGAGCGTTCTCAAGCAGTGTGTGATCCCCAGCACAGAGAATGCAGGGAAAAGTATGTTTCTTCAAGGAAGAAAAGGCATCAACAGAGAGTGTGTTATTAGGCCTATATCTATTAGGAACTGTCTAGAATCTAACATTGACCTCCAGGCTTGTCCAGGGGACCTAACTACCAGAGTCAAGGCACTATTTTTCCTACACCTTCCAAGCCTCCCAAAGACATCCTAGCTCATATAGGGATGGCCCATGAGGAAACAGACTGTAGGAGAGTGTCTGAGATTGTATGGTACCAATACTGTGCTTACCTAGATGAGATGACATTCCTCTGGGAATGGGCCAGAGGGTAGGAGTGGTGAGTCGCCTGCTTGATTCAGAAATCCCAAAGGATGGACCAAAGCTATCATTGTCAGAAGGAAGAAAACAGCAATTGGATGGATTTCCAAGCAGTTGCATGGCCATAGCATTTTCCCAAATCAAGAGAAAAAATATTATTTTTGCCCCAAAAATCCGGTATCCATGTCCAGACTCAGGATGTCTCCATGCAGTATCCACAAAGTTTCCAGACAGAACTAGTCTCAGTGGATCGATCCTACTGAGAAAATGTGATGGAACAGACGTTTGAATGCTAATTTGTCTTTCTCTAAAAATGGAGAGTGCAGCATCCCCATGGTCACACCATCAGGGGAAAGTGCTACTGAAAAATGACCTCCATGCCAGCATATTCAAGCCGTGTGGGTCTCTCTGAACACAAAATGTTTGGAAAGTTATGTTCCTTCAAGAAAAGAAATGCATCAACAGAGAGTGCTTTCAGCCCTCTATCTATCAGGAGCTGTCTACATTCTAAGTCGTGAGACCTTCAGTCTTTCCTAGGGATCCTAACACCCAGAGTCAGGGCAGTGTGTTTTCATGAACTTTTCAAGCCTTGTAAACACTTTCCAAGTATATACTGGGACTGCTCCTGAAGAAACAGGCTGCACGAGTGTATCCGAGTGTGTTGGGCAGCATACTGTGCTTACCTGCATGAGGTGCCAGTACAATGGAAATCAGTTAGTGGCTGGAGTGGTGAGCAACCTGCTTGCTTCAGAAATTCCAAAGGGTGGACAAATCTATCACTGTCAAAAGTAAGAAAACAGCAATTGGATGGATTTTCAAGGATTTGCTACACTGCACCATTTTAGAACCAATGTGGTCCCAAAATGAGTGTGGGAGATGAAAATGAGAATTTTGCCACCAAGTTCATATATACAAGTTCACACTCATGATGTGTCCCCACAATACCCACGAATTCTCCAGACAGACCTAGGCTCACTTGATCGCACCTAAAGGCAAAATGTTATGGAGTACACGTTTGGATGTTGGTTTGCCTTTCCCAGTGAGTGTGGGAGCCTTCCCTACCATTGCACCTTCAGGGGAATTTTCTACTGACCAATGGCCTACAAGCAAGTGTTTTCAAGCACCGTGTGACTCTCAGCACACAGAATGTTGGGAAAGCTATGTTCCTTCGAGGACGGAAAGGCATCCATACAGAGTGTATTTTTAGGCCTCTATCTATCAGGAACTGTCTAGAACTCAAGGCATGAGACTTCAAGGCTTTCCCAGGGTCCTAACTTCCAGAGTTAGGGTACTGTGTTTCCCTGCACCTTCCAAGGCTTTAAACACATTCCTTATTCAAACTGGGCCTGCCCATGAGGAAACAGGATGCAGGAGTATGTCTGAGAGGGCTGGGTGCCATACAGTGCTTAACTAGATGAAGTGACATTACACTGGAAATGGGCCAGCAGATAGGAGTAGTGAGCCGCCTGCTTGCTTTAGAAACCTCAAAGGTTTGACCAATGTTATCACTGTCATTATTAGGAAGAGACCAATTGGATGAATCTTCAGGCAGTTGCTAAGGCCGCACTCTTTTAGATCCAACCGACAAAATTTGCTAATTTTGCCAACAGATTCAAGGATGCAGATTCACACTCAGTATGTGTCCCTGTAGTATCCAAGAATTTTCCAGACAGGCAGAGGATCATTGGATCTCTCCTAAAGAGAAAACTTTATAGAATAGACATTTGGTTGGTTGTTTTCTTTTTCCTGTGAGTTTGGGGGTCTTCCCTACAGTAACACAGTCATGGGAAATTGTTACTGAAAAATCACCTTCAAGCAAGGATTTTCAACCAGTGTGTTACTCTCATCACACAGAAATCTGGGATAACTATGTTACTTAAATGCATGAAAGACATAAAAGTGGGTGTTTTTCAGGCATCTATCTGTCAGGAACTATCTAAAGTCTAAGATGTGAGAACTCCAGGTTTGCACATAGGGCCTAATTTCCAAAGTCATAGCCAGTATATTTCATTGCACTTTCAGAGCCTTATGAACACATTCCTGGCTCCTATTGGGTCTGATTCAGAGGAAACTGGCTGTGAAATTATCTAAGATTGCTGAGAGCCATACTGTTGTTACCTAGATTATTTGACATTTTAATGGAAATGATCCAGCTCGATGGGGTTGCAAGCCACCTGCTTGTGTCAGAAACCTGAAAGGTTTGACCAAACCTATTGATGTCAGAAGTAGGAAAATATCAATTGGAAGGATTTTCAGGCAGCTGCCAGCGCACATCCTGTTAGTGCCAAAAGAGAGACAATGCTAATTTTGCCAAGAAGGTCAAATATTCAGGTTCACAGTCAGTATGTTTCCCTTGCAGTATCCAAGAAATTTCCAGAGAGACCTGGGGCCATTGGATCCTTCTGACAGAGAAAAATTGATGGAAGAGACATTTTGATGTTTGCTTGCTTTTCCCTGTGAGTGTGGGAGCCTTCCCTAGTGTAACACACGTGAGGGGAAATTTTTACTTAAAAATGACTTTCAGGCAAGGGTTTCCACTTAGCGGGTTACTCTTAGCAAACAGAATGCTGGGACACCTGTGTTCACTCGTGGAATGAGCGGCAATGAATAGGGTGCTTTTCAGGCATCTCTCTATCCATGACTGCTGTCTGGATTCTAAGATGTGAGAAGACCACGCTTCCACAGATGCCCTAAATTCCAGAGACACAGCCAGTAAGTTTCCCTGAACTTTCCATGGTTCATGAGCACAGTACTCTATCTTACTGGGACACACCATGAGGAGAGAGTCTGGAGGAGTGTGTCTGACACAGCTGAGTGCCATACTGTTTCTAAGTAGTTTAATTGGCATTCCAATGGAAATGATCTTGCCACAAGGAGTTGCACGCTGCCTGCTTGCTTCAGCAATTCCAGTGTTTTGACCAAAGCTATTGCTGTCGTTAGTGGGAAAAGAGCAAGTGTACTGATTTTCAAGGAGTTGCTAAACCCCAGCCTACTGTGGCCAACACAGAGAAAATTCTAATTTGCCAACAAGGTCCAGAATCCAGGTTCACACTGAGCATGTGTCCAAGCACTATCCAAGAATTTTCCAGACAGACTTAGGATCACTGGATCCCTCCTACAGGGGACTTCACGGAACAGATGTTTTGACATTTGTTTACTTTTCTCTGTCAGTGTGGGGGCATTTCCCATGGTAACACAGGGGAGGGGAAATTGTTACTTCAAAATGACTTCCAGGCAAGAATTTCCAAGCAGTCTGTCACTTTCAGCAAACATAATGCTGTGACATCTGTGTTTCTTTGAGGAATGAAAGGCAAAAAATAAAAAGGAGTGTATTTCAGACATCTATCAGAAACTGTCTAGATTCTAAAATGTTAAAACTCCAGATTTGCATAGAGCACCTAATTTTCAGAGTCACAGCCAGTATGTTTGCTCACATTTCTGATACTAGCGAACCCATTCCTAGGTCATCCTGGGACTGTCTATGAAGAAACAGGCTGTAGGAGTGTGTCTGAGAGTGCTGAATGCCATCGAGTCTGGTTACCTAATGAGTTTACCTGCCATTGGAAATGATCCAGTGGCAAGGAATTGAAAGTCCCATGTTTGCTGCAGAAATCCAAGAGGTCTGACCAAAGATATTGCTGTCACAAGTAAGAAAACAGCAATTGGATGGATCTTCAGGCAGTTGCTACTCTGCACCATTTTAGGACCACCTGAAAGAAAATGCTGATTTAGCCAACAAGGTCCAGGATCCAGCTTCACACTCAGTATGTGTCCATGCACTACCCAAGCATTTTCCAGACAGACCTAGGATCACTGGATCTCTCCTACAGAGAAAACCTGATGGAACAAACGTTTGGATGTTAGTTTGCTTTTTCCCTGTGAGTGTGGGACCGTCCTGACTGTAACACAGTCAGGGGAAGTTCTTACTGAAAAATGAAGTCCAAGCAAGCATTTTAGAGCAGTGAGTTACTCTCAGCACACAGAATGCTAGGAAATCCATGTTCCTTTGATGAAAGAAAAACATAAAAGTAGAGTGTTTTTCATGCATCTGTCTATCAGGAACTGTCTAGATTGTAAGATGTCAGAACTCCAGGTTTGCACAGAGACCCTAATTTCCAGTCATAGCCAGTGTATTTTCCTGCACTTTCTGAGCCTTTTGAACACATTCCTAGCTCATATTGGGTCTGTCCCTCAAGAAAAAGGCTTAGGAAATTATATCTAAATGTGTTGAGTGTCATAATGTTGTTACCTTGATTAGTTGACAATCTATTGGAAATGATCCTGCCACAAGGTGTTGCAAGCTGCCTGTTTGCATAGAAATAGAAATAATTTGACCAAACTCATTTATGTTGTAAATAGGAAATTGTCAATTGGATGGATTCTCAGGTAGCTGTCAGCCCACACCCTTTTAATGCCAACAGAGAGAAAAGGTGAGTTTTGCCAACAAGGTTCAATATCCAGTTTCACACTCAGTATGTGTCCCTGCAGTGTCCAAGACTTTTCCAAACAGATCTAGGATCACTAGATCTCTCCTGCAGGGAAAACTTGATAGAACTTTTACTCTGAAGCAGGGTCAGTCTTGTTGAGGTGACTCCTTCCCCAAGGCCACAACTGGGAGTCCTCACACCAAGGCCATAGAAGTGGGCCCCAGAACCAAGGTCACCTGTGAATCGGACTGGGCCCCCTTTGCAACTGTTGCCAAAAGCACCTGATCATCGCTAATGAGCTTCCTGACTCCCTACCAGGCAAGGATGCCCACTCCAGTAAACACCCTATGGTACCCCACCCAATCACCTAATATCAACCTTCCAGTAGGAATTTTCTTTGCCTTGAAACTGTAAAAATTGGCTCTTAACCCAGGAAATCAGTCAACTTTCCCTAGTCTGTCAGGTGGTTGGCCCCCTGAGCCCACAGTGCCCACTTTATCTCTGCTCTTTGTTCTTAATACAAACTCACTCCCTTCTGAAATGTTCTATGTCTGAACATTCTTTTCCAACTCGTACTCAGACGGCCTCAACAAGCCTCCCATCACCAGAGCCACTTTCCTAGATCACACTCACCACTTGCTTGTCCACTCCCAACTCAGAGCAGAAAGGCCCCTTCAGCCTGGTCCTTCCCTCTCACTTCCCGTGCCTGGTCGCCAGGGGCTCACACCGTCCCTGGGCAGGCTGTCTTCTGTGTCCTGCAGAGGCCTCTGTGGTGTCAGGTGAAGAAACAAGAGGCACCCATGAAACCTCCCACCCCAGCACAGCAACCAGTACCCACCTACTGAACTCTTCACTCTGGATGGGCCTGGGGGTGTTTCAGGGAACGTCCCCCAACATGTCCTTGTTCTCATCTAATTCCAGCACTGCCCACGTGAGAGTCACTAAGCTAATCTGTGATAACTGCACAGAGAGAATACTTGTTCACTCGCCCCTCCCAGGATACATGGTTCTTATGGGCAGGTGCCTCCCAGGATATGGGGCTCACCTGGGCAGGTATCCTGCAGGGCTCAGCACCCAGGAGCTGTTCACAGAGCCCTCACTGCAAAGAGCCCCCAGCTCCTCTGTTGGACAGATCTGACCTTGAGACCCTCAGAGGAGGACCTGAGGTAACATGCAGCAGCTTCAGGATAGTTTTGTGACCTTGGGCTTCACTGGTTGCAGCCTCCTTCCAGCAGGTTTTCCAGAGGGTCCCATAGCACCTGGGCACTGAGTCTGTCTCCACCCACCACCCATCCTCTCCCTGACCCCTGGGTCCCTCTCATTAGAAGAAGGCCTTCCTGAAATCCTCTCCCACTTATAGGTCAGATAAGAAGATGAGAAAACAAGTCAGAGCAGCAGCCCCATATCCATCCTGACCCAAAGGACCCACACCTGTTCCTGGAACCCTGGCCAGGACAACGAGGCCCATTTTCTGAAACCACAAGCCCAGGTGGGCAGATTGGCTGACCTGACTGGCCTGCCCTTTGGATGTGTGCCTGGGTTGAGGTCTATATAAACCCCCTCAAGTGCCTGCAGCTGTACCTGATGCTGTCTTTCTGCTTAGATCTTGCAGGGTTGGCTTGATAAGAGAGAGTGAGGGCCCATAGTGTTTCGGGGGATTGGGTCTGTGTTGGGCTCTGCTGGACCTTCTGCAGGAGGTGCTAAGCTGTCACTTCCTAAGGATGGGCTGTGTCACCTGTTCCTGCTGTTGGAAATCTTCTCAGGCAGAAATGAGGAAGCAAGAAAACAGGCAATGGGAGCAGCACAGGAGGAGTAACTCAGGTAGGAAAGTGCAAAGCTTCCAGATCACCCATGCCAGGACCATTCTGCCTGACCTACAGGAGCCACGTCAGTAAGCATGCTGTCGCTGGAGTGGCTCCACTTTTCTCCAGCCTGTGAGGTCTTTGCACATATTCAAGTGTTTTATCTATGAAGGGTGGATGAGGTTCAGGAATGGCTAGCCTGGGGGTCAGCCAGCATTTACTTAGAGATGACTCCGTGTAGTCTCCCAGCTTCCCACTGAGGTCCCTCCTTGGGAGGGGAGGGGGTGGGGTATGTGCAAGGGCTGCTGGCTGGCTACACATGAGTAAGTCCCCATCCCTGACCATCTTCAGAATTGCTCATCCCTGAAGCAAGTGCCCTAATTGGGCTTTCACCTGTGCAACTGGTGGCTTCTTAATTAGCAATGTGGCCATTGATATTAAATGTCCTCCATCAAGACTGAGATGTTACACCACATGTACTGGTGTAAGAACCCGGGGAGGCGTGTGCACCCAGTACCCCTAGGCACAGGCTTCAGACTTGACCCCTCAACATTCTGGAGCCCAGCCACTGCTTTAGCATTTCTGAGGGTCCAGAGCTGATTTTAAGGGTTCTGTAATCCACCCTTCATCTGCTTTAATGAGACCCACATTTCTAGGATCCTACAGAGCAGGGTCTGTTTGGCTGCTCTGTGGCTTCTCTAACATGATCACATGCTGGGTGGTTTAAAACAACAGGAGTTCATCCTCTCTCAGTCCTGGAGACCAGACACCGGAAATCAAGGTGGCACAGGGCTGAGGTCCCTCCAGAGGCTCCAGGACAGGATCATTCCTGCCTTTTCCAACTTCAGGGGCTCCAGGGGTCCCTGGGCTTGTGGCCCCCTCCCTCCCATCTCTGCCTCTGCCTTTAAGAGGCTTCCCCTTTGTGTCCTCTTTCGTCTCTTTGAAGGAGTCTGTCAGTTGGATTGAAGGTCACCCTAACCCTAGATGACCTTACCTGGCTATCCTTAACTACATCTACAAAGACTCTTTTCCCAGATACGGCCCTGTTCTGGGGGGACACATCTTTGGTGGCCACCATTTACCCCATTCTCTCTCTGTCAAATAACCCTCATTTTAGGAGATCACCACATGCCCATAAAGACGGGCACAGAGAGCGGCCACACACATGGAGAGAATGAGGCCCTTGGAGCCACCTGGAACGGATGAAGACCTGGCTTCATCAGGTGAGGGGAATCACAGGGAGGAGAGGAGGATGGTCTTGTTTAGGCTTCAAAAAGACCACGTTGGGGTGGGATGTGAGATGCACAATGGGGGCGGGGAGCTTCATCAGGGCCTGAGGGGGAGGTTAGGCTTGGGCCAGGGCCATGGGTATAGAGGGGACTTAGTGTGGGGGTTGGTCATACACCCAGAAGGAAGAGCTCACAGTCACTGGGGCACAAGGACCTGGGAACCTGGGAGGGCTTCATCTTTCTGAACCTGAAGAGGAAACGTTAAAATTTTACATCACCTCCTGCTCCTTCTGCCTCTGTAACTCAGCTTGCTCCTTGCAAAGTCTGGATCATGTAGGTCACGCAATCTCAGAAAGTGGGGACTTAGAATACTCGGAGCTGGAGCTTATCTCCCTTGTCCTTGCCCTGGCCCCTGCAAACCTTCTTGATCATGCCTATTCATGATAATGAAGAGCCCGCCCCCCTGACACTCTCCTCACCCCAGGGGGAACTCCCCACTCTGCTGGAGCACCTGGCTGTTGGTGGCCACTGACAGCACTCTGGTCTCCTCAGGACCCAGCTTCAGGATACTCTGAGGTTCAGGTCAGGCAGATGGAATCTGGTCTTCTCAGAACCCACTGGGGCTTCAGTTTGGGGGCATTGTGGGGTTTAGTTCAGGTTGATGGAATCTGGTCTCCTCAGGACCTGCTGGATGTTCAGCTTTGGGACATTGTGGGGTTCAGTTCAGGCTGACAGGAGATGGGTCACCACAAGACCCATGTGGTTTCAGCTTTGGGGCATTGTGGGGTTCAATTCAGGCTGATAGAATTTGATCTCCTCAGGACCTTATGGGGGTTCAGCTTTGTGACATTGTGGGGTTCAGTTCAGGCTGACAGGAGATGGGTCACCACAGGATCCATTGTATTTTGGCTTTGGAGCATTATGGGGTTTAGTTTTGGCTAATGGAATCTAGTTTCCTCAGGACCCATGATCTCCTCAGAACCCATTGGTGCTTCAGCTTTGGGACATTGTGGGGTTCAGTTGAGTCTGACGGGAGTCTGGTTTCCTCAAGATTCCTGCAACGATGTGCTGCTGAAAGAAAAAGTGAGGAAAATTGGGAAGAAGCTTCTGTGTGTGGCTGTTGCTGAAAGTCTGTCTTAAGAGGACCCAAGACTGTTAGGGCTTGATGTGGAAAGTTGTGGGATTTTAGTCAGTTTTTGTCTGTAGTATAAGATGGTGTCCTATATTGTTCCTTGGTGTGTGGTTTCCATTTTTCCCAGCACGGTTTATTGAGGGGGGTGGGGGGGACTGTCCTTTCCCGCGTATATTTTTAGTTCCTTTCTTGTAAATTAATTACCATGCACCTGTAGGTTTACTTCTGAGCTCTCTTGACTATTTCTGTGCCAATTCCACACGTCTTCTGGTGACTTTAGGTACATACTCTAGATTGAAGTCAGGGATAGACATGCCACCAGCCTGTTCTGCTTTCTCAGGATCCCTTTGGCTCTTCTGGTTCCTTTGTGGCTCCACACAGATGTAAAGATTGCTTTTGTTTCTGTGAAAAATGTCATTGAAATGTTGGCAGTGATTGCATGAATGTGTACGTTGCTTTGTTTAGAATGGATATTTTAATGGTATTTTCACCCATAAGCATGGGATATCTTTTTACTTGTATCCATTTAGTTTCTTTGATCATTGTCTTGTAGTTTTTAGCTTTCAGGTCTTTCAAGTCCTTGGTTAGATTTCTAGTTATGTGGGGGAGGGGATGCAATTGTAAAAGGAATTATTTTCTTAATTTCTCTTTCTGATAGTTCATTATTAGTGTAGAGAATCACAAATGATCTTGCAGTTCTGCTGACTTTCTTTTTTCTTTTTTTTGGCCCCACAGCTCGACATGTTGGATCTTAGTTCTCTGACCGAGGATCAAACCTGTACCCCCTGCAGTGGAAGTGCAGTCTTAACTACTGGACTGCCAGGCAAGTCTGTGAATTCGCTTTTTAGTTCTGACAGTTGCTTTGGTGTAGTGTTATGTGGAAAACTAGAATTAAGACATCTAATAGTTTCAGTTCCATCTGGTCATCCACAGCACCCAGGGCATGGTGTCTACTAATATACTCTTCCTATGGTGCCTTTTAATACCATGTGGACTAGTACAAGGCAATTAGCATCAAACTACTTTAGCTGAATTTAGTTAGGTTAACTCTTGGCCTCTATTGCAATGTTCGATGTCATCTCTGATTTTCTGGCATGTGACTTACATGGCTGTATTGAAAAGTAACTTACTTTCTAGTAAAATTTCAAACGTGTCTACTTTAAATAGTGGTACAAAGTTTTCTACATTCACACCAAATACCGCAATGTGTTTTACCCAAAACATGGTCACTTTCCCAGGGAACCAGCCCACAACCCCAAAATGGGGGATAATTATGGTTTCCACATTACAATCCTATCCATAGGACCAGTTCAACTTTCATCAGCTGCCCAAGCTTTGTGCAACTGTCTTTCTTCATTCTAATGCAGTTTTCTTTTTCTGGAGCCATCACTGGGGCTTTCCCTCATGTTAAAAACCTTCATGGATTTAAAGTGACAAGATGACTATGATCTGGGTGGCTTTTCAGTGTGGTTTCTTTCACTGAGAATGTTTTTAGTGCTTTTCCATGTTGTGCCATGTGTCATTTTTTTCACTGTGCTTACAAACATATAACAACATTTATTATTTGAGTCATTTGAAGTATGAACTTCTATAGCATTAACTGCACTCTCATTGTAAAAATTTCCCCACCATTCATCTCCAGAATCTTTCCCTTTTCCTGAAGTGACACTGTAACCATTAAATACTCATAACCCCCAATCCCTGACCATCTTACTCTACTTGGAATTTGTCTTATATGGATATCTCATACTAGTGGAATCATAGAACATTTTTCCTTTTGTGTCAGGCTTGATTCACTTCACCTAATGACTTGAAGTTTCATCTACATTATAGCATGTATGAGTTATCTTGTTTTTAAAGGTTGAATCAGATCCCACTGTGTATATACTACATCGTGCTTATCCAGTCATCTGTTGAACACTTGTGCTGCTGCCACCTTTTGGTTACTATGAATAATGCTGCTATGAATATGGGGTTTGAATATCTGTTTCAGTATTTGGTTTTAAATATCTTGAGTGTATAACCTAGACCGGAATTGATGGATTCTATGTTAACTCTGTGTTTAAGTTTTTGTAAAGCCCCCTACTATTTTCTGAAGCTGTGGCATTATTTTACTATATTCCTTTATATGGCAGAGTAATGCATCTCATGGATGGAACTGCCCTATTTGCTCTTCCATTCACTTGTTGGTGGACATTTTCATTGCTTTTAACTTGGATTATCAAGAACACTGCTGCTGTAAATATTGGTGTACAAGTATATATTTGAGCACCTCTTTTAAATTCTTTGGATGTATATCTAGGAGTGGAGTTACCAAAACATATGATATTTCAGTTCAGTCACTCACTCATGTCCGACTCTTTGTGACCCCGTGGACTGCAGCCCACCAGGCTCCCCTATCCATCACCAACTCCCAGAGCTTGCTCAAACTCATGTCTATCGAGTTGGTGATGCCATCAACCATCTCATCCTCTGTTATCCCCTTCTGCTCCTGCCTTCAATCTTTCCCAGCATCAGGGTCTTTTCCAATGAGTCAGTTCTTCACATTAGGTGGCCAAAGTATTGCAGTTTCAGCTTCAGCATCAGTCCTTCCAATGAATAGTCAGGGTTGATTTCCCTTAGGATTGACTTGTTGGATCTCCTTGCAGTCCAAGTGATGCTCAAGAGTCTTCTCCAACACCACAGTTCCAAAGCATCACTTCTTCGGTGCTCAGTTTTCTTTGTAGTCCAGCTGTACCGTCTATACATGACTATTGGAACAACCATAGCTTTGAGTACATGGACCTTTGTTGGTAATGTCTCTGCTTTTTAATATGCTGTCTAGGTTGGTCATAACTTTTATTCCGAGGAGCAGGTGTCTTTTAATTTCATGGCTGCAGTCACCATCTTCAGTGATTTTTGAGCCCCCCCCCCCACAATAAATTCTGTCACCATTTCCATTGCTTTCCTATCTATTTGCCATGAAGTGATGGGGCCAGATGCCATGATCTTAGTTTTCTGAATACTGATTTTTAAGCCAACTTTTTCACTCTCCTCTTTCACTTTCATCAAGAGACTCTTTAGTTCTTCTTTGCTTTCTGCCATAAGAGTGGTGTCCTCTGTGTATCTGAAATTATTGATATTTCTCCTGGCAATTTTGATTCCAGCTTGTGCCTCATCCAGACCCGAGATTTCACATGATATACTCTGCATATAAGTTAAATAAGCAGGGTGCTGTACTCCTTTCCTGATTTGGAACCAGTCCATTGTTCCATGTCTAGTTCTAATTGTTGCTTCTTCACCTGCATACAGATTTCTCAGGAGGCAGGTAAGGCAGTCTGGTATTCCCATACCTTTCAGAATTTTCCACAGTTTGTGGTGATCTGCAGAGTCAAAGGCTTTGGCATTGTTAACAAAGCAGAAGTAAATATTTTTCTGGATGTTTTTCTCTCTTGCTCTTTCAGTGATGCAACGGGTGTTGGCAATTTGATCTCTGGTCCCTCTGTCTTTTCTAAATCCAGCTTGAACATCTAGAAATTCATGGTTCACTTACTGTTGAAGCCTGGCTTGGAGAAATTTGATCATTACTTTGTTAACATGTGAGATGAGTGCAACTGTGTGGCAGTTGGAACATTCTTTGGCTTTGCCTTTCTTTGGGATTGGAATGAAAACTGACCTTTTCCAGTCCTGTGGCCACTACTGAGTGATATAATTACATTTTTATGTTTTCGAGAAAATGCTTGTTTTGGAGACATTGATTGCACCATTTTACCTCTCCACAAGTAAAGTTTTGAGTTTCAATTTCGTACATTTTCGCCAACATTTGTTATTTGTCTTTATTGTTGATTTTCCTCACGTCCATCCTGAGTGCCTTATTAAGGAGGAAGTCATAATGCAGGACCCACATTTGAGGAGAGGAGAGTTAGCTTCATATACTTGATGGACAGCTGAGTCTGTATCAATTATTTAGAATCTTTCTGTGTGAGATTTTTATTCAACATTACTCATAAAAGCTAATTTTTACTTTTTACCAGTTTGGACACCTGAAAATTATTTTAAACTTTTGGGAGCTTCCCTGGTGGCTCAGCCTGTAAAAGCATATGCTTGCAATGCAGGATACCTGGGTTCAATCCCTGGGTGGGGAAGATCCCCTGGAGAAGGAAATGGCAACCCACTCCAGTACTCTTGCCTGGAAAATTTCATGAATGGAGGCGCCTCATAGCTTACAGTCCATGGGGTTGCAAAGAGTCAGACACGACTGAGCAACTTCACTTTCACTTTCTTTTGGCTATAATCCAGCCAATTAGACTGCTTAGTTCATTCTAGCTTTGGCTATTGAGAGCTTTTTCCATACTCTCCTGCTTTTATTTTACATAATTCAGCTTTTATGGGGCTTTTTGGTCCTTCTTTCTCACATTTTAAGATTATGCTGTTTTACATATTTATTGTCTCAGTCCTAGTATCAGACACATATTTAAAGAGTCCTTGTCCCTTTTTGTTAGAGCATATTAATAAAAACTTGTATGTGGGAACTTAATAATCTCAGCAGACAATGCATGGAAATACACATGCATGTATCCAGACTATGCATACAGACGGTTATGAAGATTTTCACATGGAGTTATATGTTTCTGCATTAGGCTAAAGATAGTTTATAATGATGTCTCCAACCTGATCTCTTATGACACAGGTATTATAACCTTCTCCTTTTGTCTGCCTGTAACTTCCCACTCCAATGGTAAGAAACCTGGCTTCCACTACTCATCACTTATCAAATTCAGGGCTTGCTCCTTCAATAACTGATATGGTAGTTTCAGTCCTGTTAGCTACAAACCCCCGTGGAAAGAACTTACAGAGCCCATTGTTTATGTATGGTACATTTGCCTTTGGCCTGCAGATTCCATTCATTTACACAGTGAACTTAGGTCAGATAATTTTGTCCTAAGAGTGAGAGTGGCCTTTTAAAATTTTTCTTCTTCCTTTTAAATCTTTTGGCTGTGCCGCGTCATGTGGGGTTTTAGGTCCCTGACCAGGAATTGAACCCATATTTCCTGCACTGGCAACGTGGAGTCTTAACCACTGGGCCCCTAGGGAAGTCTGAAGCTTTTCATTTATTTCTCAATCTGTTATATTCTTTGTTAAATTCTGCATTCCAGTCTTTAGCACTCCATACCATAAATAAATAAATGTGAATAGGTAATAAATTACTTGTGTTCTGAAAACAGAAATCTATGGGCTTAGACAAATGCATAGTGGCAGGTATTCCTCACTAAAGTACCATGTGAAATATTTCAACCATATATTCCATAAACTCTTTATCATGTCTGTTTTACCTTTGCTAGAATGTCTTATACGATCATACAGTGTGTAGCACTTGAGGCTGGATTCCCTCACTCAGTAATGTAAGTGTTAGATTCATGCTTTCCTTTATTTTTATTTTAAATTGGTCTGTGGTTCATTCCTCTATATCTCTGAATGCTATTTTATTGCATTAGATGAGAGGAAAGATAATTTTCCCCCTAGCCTCAATGTTCTTCACTGAGATGTTCATAATGAAAGGAAGATGGATTGGAGAAAAACAATCAGAAGTTTAATATATGACATGCATACCTCCTATATAGTTGAAAGATACCTGGGAAAACTCTCACTTTCTGAAATGGTCCAAGACTTTACCTTAAATGCTATCATCAGCTAAGAATGAAAGAAGGAGGTCAAGGAATGGAAGAAGCTATTTAAGGGAGATTATTAGGTGAAGCACAGTAAACAAAGACATGGTGGTATGCAGATTAACTTCCAGGTCCATTCCATAGACCTTCTTGATATTTAGTCAAGTCATTTAGTGATATCAAGTCAGTCTTGATACTTAGTCCATTCTTGATATTTTCTATTTCCTGGTCCAGACAGGGACACGTCCTTAAAGATGGAGATATCCTTAACAAATGTAAATCTACTTCATAAAATGGAATTTCGACTTGGTTTTCAAAGATCCTCCTGGGGCGGCTGTTTGTTTTTTTCTTTTGTTTTGTTTTGTTTTTTTTAATTAATCAGTCCAAAATAACCCTTTTGTCAAATGTGCATATTTTGGGTGTGCTTTTTGTGCTCCCCTTGAAATGTGCATTCAGGGCAGGAGTGTCAACCTGGAGACTGTTGATATGTGACCCCATGGACAGGGACTGGGTTGGTCACCCTGAAGAATGTGGATATGTGACCCCAGGGGAATGTCAGAAGGAATTCACCCTGGAGACTGTGGAATTGTGAGCCCAGTTGCAAGGCTTGGGAAGGGGTCACCGTGGAGACTGTGGATGTGTGACTCTAGATACAGTGTCTGGGAGGGATCACCCAGGGGACTGTAGATATGTGATCCTAGATATAGGGTTTGGGAGAATGTCACCCTGCAGACTGTGGACATGTGACCCCAGGTGCATGGTCCAGTGTGTTGTGATCACCCTGGAGATTGTGGAAGCGTGACCACAGGTACTGGGTCTGGGAAGTGGCGTCATCCTGGAGATGTGCACATGTGATTACAGACACAGGATATTTCAGGTGGAGTCACCTTGGAAACTGGAGGAGTGACCCCAGGTGCAGGGTCTGGGGTGAGGTTCAGTGACGTCAGGACTCTTGTCTTGTTGGGAGAGACACATCAGGATTCTCCTCGAGATGTTGCAATGCAATATGGACGCCTCTCAAGGTGAGGGGGGAGACCAAGTTTGCCTTTGCAGTTGCCAGAGCAATACTGTGACTCCTGTCAGTTTTCAAGAGGAGACAGGTTTCATCTCCTTTTGAAGCATTGAACTCCACGTGCCTCTCGTGTTGTCAAAGGGATGTGAGGCCTCCTGTCAAAATGAGGCGGGGAACTAGGGCATTCTCTAGGGTCTCCACAGGGGATTCAGACGTCCCTTCCTCTTATGAGATGAAAGACGAACCTGCATTCAAGTCACTGCAGGGAAATCCGGCCTTATTTCAAACCAGGGCATCTTGGTGTCCATTCCACGTGAGGCAGCAAACTCAGGGTCCCTCTCACATATCTATAGCTGAGAGAAGCCTCCTCTTTAGGTGTTGTTTAAACCTGGCATTCCTCTTGAGACAAAGCCAGGAAATCAGGTCTCATCTCGAGATGATTTGAGGTACACGGAGCTGTTTTCTAGTTGTTGTGCTGAACAGGGTGTTCCTCTATACTTAGGACAGTGTTTTCGGGGAATCTCTGGAGTTGCCTAAAGGAAGTCAAGCCACATGTCGTGTTTGATGGGGAACGCCAGATGGCTCTGGAGCCAATGAAGGGGAATCTGGCCTCATCTTGAGTTGATTTGGAGTACACGGAGTGCTTTCATGTTGCTCCGGGGACCTCAGGGTCCCTCTAGACTTGTATCAGTGTTCTTGGGGACTCTCTAGAGTTCCATCAAGGACGTCAAGGCTCCTTTCATGTTTGATGGGGAACACGGACTTGCTCTGCACTCAATGCAGGGGAATCTGATCTCATCTCTCATCGAGTGGGAAGTCTCATGGTTTTTCTCGAGTTGCGGAGGGAACCTGGGGTATATTCTCGAGTGACGACAGGGATGGACTCTTAAAACTCCTGTTTGTTCAATGATGTCAGGACGCCTGTCTAGTTGTGAGGGTCACCTCGGGATTCTCCTCGAAACTTGGTTGGACAATAGGGATGCCTCTCGAGATGAGTAGGGAAACCCACTGTCACTTTCAAGTTGTTACAGGAATACTGGGATTCCTGTCAATTTTCAAGAGGAGTCAGTCATCGTCTACTTTTGAAGCATTGAACTCCGTGTTCCTCTCGAGTTGTCAAAGGGATGTGAGACCTCCTGTGGAAATGAGGTGGGGAACTAGGGCTTTCTCTAGGGTCTCCACAGGGGATTCAGACATCCCTTCATCTTTTGAGATGAAAGACAAGCCTGCATTCATGTCACTGCAGGGAAATCCGGCCTTATGTCGAGTCACGGCATCTCGGTGTCCATTCCACTTGAGGCAGCAAACTCAGGGTCCCTCTCACGTACCTATAGCTGAGAGAAGCTTCCCCGTGAGGGGGTTCTGGAAAGTTGGCATTCCTCTTGATTCGAAGCCAGGGAATCAACTCTCATCTCGAGATGATTTGAGGTACATGGAGCTGTTTTCTAATTGCTGTGCTGAACGTGGTGTTCCTCTATACTTAGGACAGTGTTTTCAGGGAATCTCTGGAGTTGCCTAAAGGAAGTCAAGCCACTTGTCGTGTTTGATGGGGAACGCCGGATGGCTCTGGAGCCAATGTAGTGTAATCTGGCCTCATCTCACGTTGATTTGCAGTACACTGAGCACTTTCGTGTTGCTGCGGTGACCTCAGGGTCACTCTAGACTTGTATCAGTGTTCTTGGGGACTCTCTGGAGTTCCATCAAGGAAGTCAAGGCTCCTTTCATGTTTGATGGTGCACATGGAATTGCTCTGCACGCAATGCAGTGGAATTTGATCTCATCTCTCTTTGAGTGGAAAGTCTCATGGACTTTCTCGCGTTGCAGAAGGAACCTGGGTTATATTCTCGAGTGACGAAGGGGATGGCCCCTCATAACGCGTGTTTGTTCAGCGACATCAGGCCTCCAGTCTCGTTGCGAGGGACAACTCGTGATTCACTTCGAGACTTGGCAAGTCCATAAGGAGGACACCTCTCGAGGTGAGGTGGGAGACCCAGTGCCCTTTCAAGTTGCCACAGGGATACTGGGATTCCTGTCAATTTTCAAGAGGACTCAGTCATCGTCTACTTTTGAAGCATTGAAATCCGCTTTCCATTCGTGTTGTCAAAGGGATGTGAGGCCACATGTCAAGATGAGGTGGGGAAATAGGGCTTTCTATAGGGTCTTCAAGGGGATTCAGGAATCCCTTCATCTGATGAGATGAAAGAAGAGCCTGCACTCAAGTCACTGCAGGGAATTCCGGCCTTATTTCGAGTCAGGGCATCTCGGTGTCCAGTTCACTTGAGGCAGCAAACTGAGGGTCCCTCTCACATACCTAGAGCTGAGAAAAGCCTCCGCTTGAGCTGCTGTGGAAAGTTGGCATTCCTCTTGATTCGAAGCCAGGAAATCAGCTCTCATCTCGAAATGATTTGGGGTACACGGAGCTTTTCTCGAGTTGCTGTGCTGAACTTGGTGTTCTTCTATACTTGGGACGGTGTTCTCAGGGAATCTCTGGAGTTGCCTAAAAGAAGTCAAGCCACTTGTCCTGCTTGATGAGGAATGCTGGATTGCTCGAGAGCCAATGCAGGGAAATCAGGCCTCACCTCAAGTTGATTTGAGGTAAACGGGGATATTTCATGTTGCTGCGTTGACCTCAGGGTCCCACTAGACATGTGACAGTGTTACTGGGGACTATGTGGAGTTTCATCTAGGAAGTCAAGGCTCCTTTCGTGTTTGATGGGGAACACCGACTTGCTTTGCATGCAATGCAGGGGAATCAGGCCTCGTCTCACGGCGAGGGGGAATTCTCATGGTTTTCTCGAGTTGTGGCGGGAAACTGGGTTATATTCTCGAGTTACAGCTGGGATGGCCCTTCAAAACTTGTGTTGGTTCAGTGATATCAGGACTCCTGTCTAGTTGTGAGGGACATATCGAGATTCTCCTCGAAGCTTGGCAGGGCAATAGGGACGCCTCTCAATGTGAGAGGGGCAACCCAAGGTCCTTTCCAGTTGCCACAGGAATTTTGGGATTCCTATCAATTTTCAAGAGGAGGGAGCGATACTCCCCTTTTGAAGCATTTAAATCCACGTGCCTCTCGAGTTTCAAAAGGATGTGAGGCCTCCTGTTGAGATGAGCTGGGGAACTAGGGCTGTCTCTAGGGTCTCCACAGGGGATTCAGACATCCCTTCATCTTGTTTGATGAAAGACGAGCCTGCATTCAAGTCACTCCAGGGAATTCCGGCCTTATTATGAGTCAGGGCATCTTGGTGTTCATTCCACTTGAGGCAGCAAACTCAGGGTCCCTCTCACATACATATACCTGACAGAAGCCTCCTCGTCAGGTGCTTGTGTAAAGTTGACATCCCTCTTGAGTCAAAGCCAGGGAATCAGCTCTCATCTCGAGATGATTTGGGGTACACAGAGCTTTTCTCGAGTTTCTGTGCTGAACTTGGTGTTCCTCTAGTCTTGAGATGGTAGTCTCGGGTAATCTCTGGAGTAGCCTAACGGAAATCAAGCCACTTTGTGTGTCTGATGGGGAACGAGTGATGTCTCTGGAGACAATGCAGGGGAATCGGGTCTCATCTCGAGTTGATTTGAAGTACACGGTGCACTTTCATGTTGCTGCAGGGGACCTCAGGGTCTCTCTAGACTTGTGACAGTGTTCCTGGGGACTCTCTGGAGTTCCATCAAGGAAGTCAAGGCTCCTTTCGTGTTTGATGGGGAACACGGACTTGCTCTGAATGCAGTCCAGGGGAATCGGGCCTCATCTTGAGTTGATTTGGAGTACACGGAGCCCTTTCATGTTGCTGCGGGGACCTCAGGGTCCCTGTAGACTTCTGACAGTGTTCTTGGGGTCTCTCTGGAGGTCCTTCAAAGAAGTCAATCTCCTTTCCTTTTGATTGGGAACACGGACTTAACCTGCATACATTGCATGGGAACTGGGCCTCATCTCGCGGTGAGGAGAAAGTCTCATTGTTTTTCTGGAGTTGTGGAGGGAACCTGGTTATGTTCTAGAGTTACGGCGGGGATGGCCCTTCAAAACTCATGTTTGTTCAGCGATATGTGAACTCCTGTCTAGTTGCGAGGGACACCTTGAGATTCTCCTCAAGGCTTGGCAGGACAATAGTGACGCCTCTCGAGGTGACGGGGGAGACCCAGTGTCCTTTCAAGTTGCAACAGACATACTGGGATTCCTGTCAATTTTCAAGAGGACTCAGTCATCGTCTCCTTATGAAGCATTGAATTCCGCATTCGACTCGTGTTGTCAAAGGGATGTAAGGTCACCTGTCGAGATGAGGTGGGGAAATAGGGCTTTGTCTAGGGTCTCCACAGGGGATTCAGACATCACTTCATCTTTTGAGATGAAAGACAAGCCTGCATTCAAGTCACTGCAGGGAAATCCAGCCTTATGTCGAGTCAGGGAATCTCGGTGTCCATTCCACTTGTGGCAGCAAATTCAGGGTCCCTCTCACATACCTATAGTTGAGAAAAGCATCCGCTTGAGCTGCTTGTGGAAAGTTGGCATTCCTCTTGAGTCGAAGCCAGGGAATCAGCTCTCATCTCGAAATGTTTTGGGGTACACGGAGCTTTTCTCGAGTTGCTGTGCTGAACTTGGTGTTCCTCTAGACTGGTGGCGGTATTCTCATAGAGTCTCTGGAGTTGCCTAAAAGAAGTCAAGCGACTTGTGCTCTTTGATGAGGAATGCAGGATTGTTCTGGAGCCAATGCAGGGAAATCAGGCTTCATCTCGAGTTGATTTGTGGTACACGGGGCTCTGTCGTGTTGCTGCATTGATCTCAGGGTCCCTCTAGACTTCTGACAGAGTTCTTGGGGACTATGGAGAGTTTCATCTAGGAAGTCAAGGCTCCTTTCGTGTTTGATGGGGAACACGGACTTGCTCTGCATGCAGTGCAGGGGAATCGGGCCTCATCTCACGGTGAGGGGAAAGTCTCATTGTTTTTCTGGAGCTGTGGTGTGGAACCTGGGTTATGTTCTCGAGTTACGGCAGAGCTGGCCCTTCAAAACTCGTGTTTGTTTAGCGACGTCAGGACTCCTGTCTAGTTCCGAGGGACACCTTGGGATTCTTCTCGAGGCTTGGCAGGACAATTGGGATGCCTCTCGAAGTGAGGCGGGACACCAGGTTTCCCTTTGCAGTTGCCAGAGCCATACTGTGACTCCTGTCAGTTTTCAAGAGGAGTCAGGCTTCGTCTCCTTTTGAAGCATTGAACTCCGCTTGCCTCTCATGTTGTCAAAGGGATGTGAGGCCTCCTGTCGAGATGAGGCTGGGAACTAGCGTATTCTCTAGGGTCTCCACAGGGGATTCAAACATCCCTTCATCTGTGAGATGAAAGACAATCCTGCATTCAAATCACTGCAGGGACATCCGGCCTTATTTCAAGTCAGGGCATCTCGGTGTCCATTCCACTTGAGGCAGCAAACTCAGGGTCCCACTCACGTACCTATAGCTGACAGAAGCCTCCTCTTTAGGTGTTGTTTAAAGCTGGCATTCCTCTTGAGTCAAAGCCAGGGAATCAAGTCTCATCTCGAGATGATTTGAGGTACACGGAGCTGTTTTCTAGTTGCTGTGCTAAACGTGGTGTTCCTCTATGCTCAGGACGTTGTTCTCGGGGAATCTCTGGAGTTGCTTAAAGGAAGTCAAGTCACTTGTCATGTTTGATGGGGAACGCCGGATGGCTCTGGAGCCAATGAAGGGGAATCTGGACTCATCTCGAGTTGATTTGGAGTACACGGAGTGCTTTCATGTTGCTCCGGGGACCTCAGGGTCCCTCTAGACTTGTATCAGTGTTCTTGGGGACTCTCTAGAGTTCCATCAAGGACGTCAAGGCTCCTTTCATGTTTGATGGGGAACACGGACTTGCTCTGCACTCAATGCAGGGGAATCTGATCTCATCTCTCATCGAGTGGGAAGTCTCATGGTTTTTCTCGAGTTGCGGAGGGAACCTGGGGTATATTCTCGAGTGACGACAGGGATGGACTCTTAAAACTCCTGTTTGTTCAATGATGTCAGGACGCCTGTCTAGTTGTGAGGGTCACCTCGGGATTCTCCTCGAAACTTGGTTGGACAATAGGGATGCCTCTCGAGATGAGTAGGGAAACCCACTGTCACTTTCAAGTTGTTACAGGAATACTGGGATTCCTGTCAATTTTCAAGAGGAGTCAGTCATCGTCTACTTTTGAAGCATTGAACTCCGTGTTCCTCTCGAGTTGTCAAAGGGATGTGAGACCTCCTGTGGAAATGAGGTGGGGAACTAGGGCTTTCTCTAGGGTCTCCACAGGGGATTCAGACATCCCTTCATCTTTTGAGATGAAAGACAAGCCTGCATTCATGTCACTGCAGGGAAATCCGGCCTTATGTCGAGTCACGGCATCTCGGTGTCCATTCCACTTGAGGCAGCAAACTCAGGGTCCCTCTCACGTACCTATAGCTGAGAGAAGCTTCCCCGTGAGGGGGTTCTGGAAAGTTGGCATTCCTCTTGATTCGAAGCCAGGGAATCAACTCTCATCTCGAGATGATTTGAGGTACATGGAGCTGTTTTCTAATTGCTGTGCTGAACGTGGTGTTCCTCTATACTTAGGACAGTGTTTTCAGGGAATCTCTGGAGTTGCCTAAAGGAAGTCAAGCCACTTGTCGTGTTTGATGGGGAACGCCGGATGGCTCTGGAGCCAATGTAGTGTAATCTGGCCTCATCTCACGTTGATTTGCAGTACACTGAGCACTTTCGTGTTGCTGCGGTGACCTCAGGGTCACTCTAGACTTGTATCAGTGTTCTTGGGGACTCTCTGGAGTTCCATCAAGGAAGTCAAGGCTCCTTTCATGTTTGATGGTGCACATGGAATTGCTCTGCACGCAATGCAGTGGAATTTGATCTCATCTCTCTTTGAGTGGAAAGTCTCATGGACTTTCTCGCGTTGCAGAAGGAACCTGGGTTATATTCTCGAGTGACGAAGGGGATGGCCCCTCATAACGCGTGTTTGTTCAGCGACATCAGGCCTCCAGTCTCGTTGCGAGGGACAACTCGTGATTCACTTCGAGACTTGGCAAGTCCATAAGGAGGACACCTCTCGAGGTGAGGTGGGAGACCCAGTGCCCTTTCAAGTTGCCACAGGGATACTGGGATTCCTGTCAATTTTCAAGAGGACTCAGTCATCGTCTACTTTTGAAGCATTGAAATCCGCTTTCCATTCGTGTTGTCAAAGGGATGTGAGGCCACATGTCAAGATGAGGTGGGGAAATAGGGCTTTCTATAGGGTCTTCAAGGGGATTCAGGAATCCCTTCATCTGATGAGATGAAAGAAGAGCCTGCACTCAAGTCACTGCAGGGAATTCCGGCCTTATTTCGAGTCAGGGCATCTCGGTGTCCAGTTCACTTGAGGCAGCAAACTGAGGGTCCCTCTCACATACCTAGAGCTGAGAAAAGCCTCCGCTTGAGCTGCTGTGGAAAGTTGGCATTCCTCTTGATTCGAAGCCAGGAAATCAGCTCTCATCTCGAAATGATTTGGGGTACACGGAGCTTTTCTCGAGTTGCTGTGCTGAACTTGGTGTTCTTCTATACTTGGGACGGTGTTCTCAGGGAATCTCTGGAGTTGCCTAAAAGAAGTCAAGCCACTTGTCCTGCTTGATGAGGAATGCTGGATTGCTCGAGAGCCAATGCAGGGAAATCAGGCCTCACCTCAAGTTGATTTGAGGTAAACGGGGATATTTCATGTTGCTGCGTTGACCTCAGGGTCCCACTAGACATGTGACAGTGTTACTGGGGACTATGTGGAGTTTCATCTAGGAAGTCAAGGCTCCTTTCGTGTTTGATGGGGAACACCGACTTGCTTTGCATGCAATGCAGGGGAATCAGGCCTCGTCTCACGGCGAGGGGGAATTCTCATGGTTTTCTCGAGTTGTGGCGGGAAACTGGGTTATATTCTCGAGTTACAGCTGGGATGGCCCTTCAAAACTTGTGTTGGTTCAGTGATATCAGGACTCCTGTCTAGTTGTGAGGGACATATCGAGATTCTCCTCGAAGCTTGGCAGGGCAATAGGGACGCCTCTCAATGTGAGAGGGGCAACCCAAGGTCCTTTCCAGTTGCCACAGGAATTTTGGGATTCCTATCAATTTTCAAGAGGAGGGAGCGATACTCCCCTTTTGAAGCATTTAAATCCACGTGCCTCTCGAGTTTCAAAAGGATGTGAGGCCTCCTGTTGAGATGAGCTGGGGAACTAGGGCTGTCTCTAGGGTCTCCACAGGGGATTCAGACATCCCTTCATCTTGTTTGATGAAAGACGAGCCTGCATTCAAGTCACTCCAGGGAATTCCGGCCTTATTATGAGTCAGGGCATCTTGGTGTTCATTCCACTTGAGGCAGCAAACTCAGGGTCCCTCTCACATACATATACCTGACAGAAGCCTCCTCGTCAGGTGCTTGTGTAAAGTTGACATCCCTCTTGAGTCAAAGCCAGGGAATCAGCTCTCATCTCGAGATGATTTGGGGTACACAGAGCTTTTCTCGAGTTTCTGTGCTGAACTTGGTGTTCCTCTAGTCTTGAGATGGTAGTCTCGGGTAATCTCTGGAGTAGCCTAACGGAAATCAAGCCACTTTGTGTGTCTGATGGGGAACGAGTGATGTCTCTGGAGACAATGCAGGGGAATCGGGTCTCATCTCGAGTTGATTTGAAGTACACGGTGCACTTTCATGTTGCTGCAGGGGACCTCAGGGTCTCTCTAGACTTGTGACAGTGTTCCTGGGGACTCTCTGGAGTTCCATCAAGGAAGTCAAGGCTCCTTTCGTGTTTGATGGGGAACACGGACTTGCTCTGAATGCAGTCCAGGGGAATCGGGCCTCATCTTGAGTTGATTTGGAGTACACGGAGCCCTTTCATGTTGCTGCGGGGACCTCAGGGTCCCTGTAGACTTCTGACAGTGTTCTTGGGGTCTCTCTGGAGGTCCTTCAAAGAAGTCAATCTCCTTTCCTTTTGATTGGGAACACGGACTTAACCTGCATACATTGCATGGGAACTGGGCCTCATCTCGCGGTGAGGAGAAAGTCTCATTGTTTTTCTGGAGTTGTGGAGGGAACCTGGTTATGTTCTAGAGTTACGGCGGGGATGGCCCTTCAAAACTCATGTTTGTTCAGCGATGTGTGAACTCCTGTCTAGTTGCGAGGGACACCTTGAGATTCTCCTCAAGGCTTGGCAGGACAATAGTGACGCCTCTCGAGGTGACGGGGGAGACCCAGTGTCCTTTCAAGTTGCAACAGACATACTGGGATTCCTGTCAATTTTCAAGAGGACTCAGTCATCGTCTCCTTATGAAGCATTGAATTCCGCATTCGACTCGTGTTGTCAAAGGGATGTAAGGTCACCTGTCGAGATGAGGTGGGGAAATAGGGCTTTGTCTAGGGTCTCCACAGGGGATTCAGACATCACTTCATCTTTTGAGATGAAAGACAAGCCTGCATTCAAGTCACTGCAGGGAAATCCAGCCTTATGTCGAGTCAGGGAATCTCGGTGTCCATTCCACTTGTGGCAGCAAATTCAGGGTCCCTCTCACATACCTATAGTTGAGAAAAGCATCCGCTTGAGCTGCTTGTGGAAAGTTGGCATTCCTCTTGAGTCGAAGCCAGGGAATCAGCTCTCATCTCGAAATGTTTTGGGGTACACGGAGCTTTTCTCGAGTTGCTGTGCTGAACTTGGTGTTCCTCTAGACTGGTGGCGGTATTCTCATAGAGTCTCTGGAGTTGCCTAAAAGAAGTCAAGCGACTTGTGCTCTTTGATGAGGAATGCAGGATTGTTCTGGAGCCAATGCAGGGAAATCAGGCTTCATCTCGAGTTGATTTGTGGTACACGGGGCTCTGTCGTGTTGCTGCATTGATCTCAGGGTCCCTCTAGACTTCTGACAGAGTTCTTGGGGACTATGGAGAGTTTCATCTAGGAAGTCAAGGCTCCTTTCGTGTTTGATGGGGAACACGGACTTGCTCTGCATGCAGTGCAGGGGAATCGGGCCTCATCTCACGGTGAGGGGAAAGTCTCATTGTTTTTCTGGAGCTGTGGTGTGGAACCTGGGTTATGTTCTCGAGTTACGGCAGAGCTGGCCCTTCAAAACTCGTGTTTGTTTAGCGACGTCAGGACTCCTGTCTAGTTCCGAGGGACACCTTGGGATTCTTCTCGAGGCTTGGCAGGACAATTGGGATGCCTCTCGAAGTGAGGCGGGACACCAGGTTTCCCTTTGCAGTTGCCAGAGCCATACTGTGACTCCTGTCAGTTTTCAAGAGGAGTCAGGCTTCGTCTCCTTTTGAAGCATTGAACTCCGCTTGCCTCTCATGTTGTCAAAGGGATGTGAGGCCTCCTGTCGAGATGAGGCTGGGAACTAGCGTATTCTCTAGGGTCTCCACAGGGGATTCAAACATCCCTTCATCTGTGAGATGAAAGACAATCCTGCATTCAAATCACTGCAGGGACATCCGGCCTTATTTCAAGTCAGGGCATCTCGGTGTCCATTCCACTTGAGGCAGCAAACTCAGGGTCCCACTCACGTACCTATAGCTGACAGAAGCCTCCTCTTTAGGTGTTGTTTAAAGCTGGCATTCCTCTTGAGTCAAAGCCAGGGAATCAAGTCTCATCTCGAGATGATTTGAGGTACACGGAGCTGTTTTCTAGTTGCTGTGCTAAACGTGGTGTTCCTCTATGCTCAGGACGTTGTTCTCGGGGAATCTCTGGAGTTGCTTAAAGGAAGTCAAGTCACTTGTCATGTTTGATGGGGAACGCCGGATGGCTCTGGAGCCAATGAAGGGGAATCTGGACTCATCTCGAGTTGATTTGGGGTACACCGAACTATTTCATGTTGCTGTGGTGACCTCAGGGTTCCTCTAGACATTTATCAGTGTTCTTGGGGACTCTCTGGAGTTCCATCAAGGAAGTCAAGGCTCCTTTCATGTTTGATGGGGAACACGGAATTGCTCTTCACTCAGTGCAGGGGAATCTGATCTCATCTCTCATCGAGCGGGAAGTCTCATGGATTTTCTCGAGTTGTGGAGGGAACCTGGGTTATATTCTCAAGTGACGATGGGGATGGCCCGTCAAAACTCGTGTTTTTTCAGCTACGTCAGGACTCCTGTCTAGTTGCGATGGACAACTCGGGATTGTCCTCGAGTCTTGGCAGGGCAATAGGGATGCCTCTCGAGGTGAGGCGGGAGACCCAGTGTCCTTTCAAGTTGCCACACAGATACTGGGACTTCTGTCAATTTTCAAGAGGACTCAATCATTGTCTACTTTTGGAGCACTGAACTCCGTGTTCTACTCGTGTTGTCAAAGGGATGTGAGGCCTCCTGTCGAGATGAGGCGGGGAACTAGGGCTTTCTCTAGGGTCTTCATAGGGGATTCAGATATCCCTTCATCTTTTGAGATGAAGGATGAGCCGGCATTCAAGTCACTGCAGGGAATTCCGGCCTTATTTCGAGTCAGGGCATCTCGGTGTCCATTCCACTTGAAGCAGCAAACTCAGGGTGCCTCTCACATACCAAGAGCTGAGAAAAGCCTCCACTTGAGCTGCCTGTGGAAAGTTGGCATTGCTCTTCTTTCAAAGCCAGGGAATCTGCTCTCATCTCGAAATGATTTGGGCTACACGGAGCTTTTCTCGAGTTGCTGTGCTGAACTTGGTGTTGCTCTAGACTTGGGATGGTGTTCTCGGGGAATCTTGGAGTTGCCCAAAAGAAGTCAAGCCACTTGTGCTCTTTGATGAGGAATGCAGGATTGCTCTGGAGCCAGTGCAGGGGAATCGGGCCTCATCTCGAGTTGATTTGTGGTACACGGTGCTCTTTCCTATTGTTGCACTGACCTCAGGGTCCCTCTAGACTTCTGACAGAGTTCTTGGGGACTATGTGGAGTTTCATCTAGGAAGTCAAGGCTCCTTTCGTTTTTGATGGGGAACATGGACTTGCTCTGCATGCAATGCAGGGGAATCGGGCCTCATCTCATGGCAAGGGGGAATTCTCACGGTTTTCTTGAGCTGTGGCGGGAACCTGAGTTATGTTCTCAAGTTATGGTTGGGATGGCCCTTCAAACTCGTGTTGGTTCAGTGACATTAGGACTCCTGTCTAGCTGCAAGGGACAACTCGGGATTCTATTCGAGGCTTGGTAGGACAATAAGGATGCCTCTCGAGGTGAGGGGGGAGACCCAGGGTCCATTCCAGTTGCCACAGTAATTTGGGGATTCCTATCAATTTTCAAGAGGAGGCAGCCATGCTCTCCTTTTGAAGCATTTAAATCCATGTGCCTGTGGAGGTTTCTAAAGACTGTGAGTCCTCCTGTAGAGATGAGCCGGGGAACTAGGGTTTTCTCTAGGGTCTCCACAGGGGATTCAGACATCACTTCATCATGTGTGATGAAAGACGAGCCTGCATTAAAGTCACTGCAGGGAAATCCAACCTTATTTCGAGTCATGGCATCTGGGTAACCATTCCACTTGATGCAGTAAACTCAGGGTCCCTCTCACATACCTAGAGCTGAAAGAAGCCTCCTCTTGAGGGGCTTGTGGAAAGTTGTCATTCCTCTTGAGTCAAAGCCAGGGAATCAGCTCTCATCTCGAGATGATTTGGGGTACACGGAATTTTCTCGAGTTGCTGTGCTGAACTTGGTATTCCTCTTGTCTTGAGACGGTATTCTCAGGTAATCTCTGGAGTTGCCTAAAGGAAGTCAAGCCACTTGTTGTGTTTGATGGGGAATGAGTGATGGCTCTGGAGCTAATGCAGGGGAATCGGGCCTCATCTCGAGTTGATTTGAAGCACACAGTGCACTTTCATGTTGCTGTGGGGTTCTCAGGGTCCCTCTAGACTTTTCAAAGTGTCCCTGGGGACTCTCTGGATTTCCATCAAGGAAGTCAAGGCTCCTTTCGTGTTTTATGGGGAACACAGACTTGCTTTGCATGCAGTGCATGGGAAGCGGGCCTCATCTCGAGTTGATTTCAAGTACACAGTGCATTTTCATGTTGCTGCGGGGACCTCAGGGACCCTCGAAACTTGTGACAGTGTTCCTGGGGACTCTCTGGATTTCCATCAGGGAAGTCAAAGCTCCTTTCGTGTTTGATGGGGAACACAGACTTGCTCTGAACGCAGTGCAGGGGAATCGGGCCTCATCTCGAGTTGTTTTGGAGTACACAGAGCCTTTACATGTTGCTCTGTGTTCCTCTCGAGTTGTCAAAGGGATGTGAGGCCTCCTTTTAAGATGAGGCTGGGAACTAGGGTATTCTCTAGGGTCTCCACAGGGGATTCAGACATCCCTTCATCTTGTGAGATGAGAGATGAGCCTGCATTCAAGCCACTGCAGGGACACCTGGCCTTATTTTGAGTCAGGGCTTCTCAGTGTCCATGCCACTTGAGGCAGCAAACTCAGGGTCCCTCTCACATACCTATAGCTGAGAGAAGCCTCCTCTTTAGGTGTTGTTTAAAGCTGGCATTCCTCTTAAGTCAAAGCCAGGGAATCAGCGCTCATCTCAAGATGATTTGAGGTACACAGAGATGTTTTCTAGTTGCTGTGCTGAACGTGGTGTTCCTCTATACTTAGGACGGTGTTCTCGGGTAAACTCTGGAGTTGCCTAAAGGAAGACAAGCCACTTGTCGTGTTTGATGGGGAATGCTGGATGGCTCTGGAGACCATGCAGGGGAGTCAGGCCTCACCTCGTGTTGATTTGAAGTACACAGAGCGCTTTCGTGTTGCTGTGGGGAACTCAGTGCCCCTCTATACCAGTGACAGTGTTCCTGGGGACTCTTTGGAGTTCCATCAAGGAAGTCGAGGCTCCTTTCGTGTTCATGGGGAACAGGGAATTGCTCTGCCTGCAGTGCAGGGGATTCAGGCCTCATCTCACGGCCAGGTGAAAGCCTCATGGTTTTTCTCGAGTTGCGGCAAGAACCTGGGTTATGTTTTCTAGTTACGACGAGGATGGACTTTCAAAACTTGTGTTGGATCAGCAACGTCAAGATTCCTCTCTAGTTGCGAGGGACACCTCGGAATTCTCCTCGAGGCTTGCATGGGCAATAGGGATGCCTCTCGAAGTGAGGCGAGAGACCCAGGGTTCCTGTCCAGTTGCCATAGGGATATCGTGATTCCTATCAATTTTGAAAAGGAGTCAGGCTTCGTCTCCTTTTGAAGCATTGAACTTCGAATGCCTCTCGAGTTTTCAAAGGGAAGTCAGGCCTCATGTCGAGATAAGGCAGGGAACTAGTGCTTTCTCTAGGGTCTCCACAAGGGATTCAGACATCCCTTCTTTATGTGAGATGAAAGATGAGCCTGCATTCAAGTCAATGCAGGGAAATCCGGCCTTATTTTGAATCAGGGCATCTCGATGTCCATTCCACTTGAAGCAGCAAAATCAGGTTCCCTTTCACATACATATAGCTGAGAGAAGCCTCCTCTTGAGTTGCTTGTGGAACGCTGGCATTCCTCTTGAGTCCAATCCAGGAAATCAGCTCTCATCTTGAGATGATTTGTGGTACACGGAGCTTTTGTCGAGTTGCTGTGCTGAACTTGGTGTTCCTCTAGATATGGGACGGTGCTCTCGGTTAATCTCTGGGGTTGCTAAAAGAAGTCAAGCTACTTGATCTGTTTGATGGGGAATGCACGATGGCTCTGGAGCCAATGGAGGGGAATCCGGCCTCATGTCAAGTTGATTTGTAGTACACGAAGCTCTTATGTGTTGCTGTGGTGGCCTCAGCACCTCTAGACTTGTGAGGTGCTGAAGTCCCCAGTCTTCTTGGGGACTATGTGGAATTTCATCTAGGAAGTCAAGGCTCCTTTAGTGTTTGATGGGGAACTCAGATGTGGTCTGCATGCAATGCAGGGGAATCACACCTCATCTCGAGTTGATTTGGGGTACACGATGCTCTTTTGTGTTGCTGCGGGGACCTCAGGGTCCCGCTAGACTTGTGATAGTGTTCTTGGGGACTTTCTGGAGGTCCATCAAGGAAGTCAAGGCTCCTTTTGTGTTTAATGAGGAACACAGACTTGCTCTGCACGCAGCATTGCAATCGGGCTTCATCTCGCAGCGATGGGGAAGTCTCATGGTTTTTCTTGAGTTTCAGCGGGAATCTGGGGTATGTTCTCGTATTACGGCGGGGATGGCCCTTCAAAACTCATGTTGGTTCAGCGACTTCAGGACTCATGTCTAATTGCCAGGGATACCTCGGGATTCTCCTTGAGGCTTGGCAGGGCAATAGGGACGCCTCTCGAGGTGAGACAGGAGACCCAGACTTCCTTCGCAGTTGCCAGAGGGATATTGGGATCCCTATCAATTTTCAAGGTGAGTCAGGCGTCGTCTCCTTTTGACGCCTTGAACTCTGCACTCCTCTCGAGTTGTCAAAGGGATGTGTGGCCTCCTGTCGAGATGAGTCGGGGAACAAGGGCTTTCTTTAGGGTCTCCACGGGGGATTCAGATATCCCTTCATCTTGTGAGATGAAAGACGAGCCTGCATTCACGTCACTGCAGGGAAATCCGGCCTTTTTTCAAGTCTGGGAATCTCATTGTACATTCCACTTGAGGCAGCAAGCTCAGGGTCCCACTATGATACTTATAGCTGAGAGAAGCCTCCTCTTGAGGTGCTTGTGGAAAGTTGGAATTCCCTTTGAGTCGAGTTCAGTGAATCAGCTCTCATCTCGAGATGATTTGGGGTACATGGAGCTTTTCTCGAGTTGCTCTGCAGAACTTGGTGTTCCTCTGGACTTGGAATGATGTTCTCGTGGAATCTCTGGAGTTGCGTAAAGGAGGTCAAGCCGCATGTTCTATTTGATGGGGAACGTGTGATGGCTCTGGACCCAATTCAGGTGATTTGGGCCTCATCTCGAGTTGATTTGGGGTACACGAGCTCTTTCATGTTGCTGCGGAGTCCGCAGGGTCCCTCTAGCTTTGTAACAGTGTTCTTGGGGACTCTCTGGAGTTCCATCAAGGAAGTCAAAACTCTTTTCAAGTATGATGGGGAACACACACATGCTCTGCATGCAATGCAGGGGAATCAGACCTCATCTCACGGCGAGGGGGATGTCTCATGGTTTTTCTCGAGTTGCGGTGGGAACCTGGGGTATGTTCTTGAGTTGCGGTGGGGATGGACCTTCAAAACTTGTGTTGGGTCAGCGACGTCAGGACACCTGTCTAGTTGCGAGGGACACCTCGGGATTCTCCTCGGGGCTTGGGAGGGCAATAGGGAAGTCTCTCCAGGTAAAGTGGAGACCCAGGGTCCCTTTCCAGTTGCCACAGAGATATTGAGATTCCTATCAATTTTCAAGAGGAGGCAGGCATCATCTACTTTTGAGGCATTGAACTCCACGTGCCTCTCAAAGTTTCAAAGTGATGTGAGGCCTCCTGTCGAGATGAGGCAGGGAACTTGGGCTTTCTCTAGGGTAGCCACAGGGGATTTAGACATCCCTTCTTCTTGTGAGATGATAGACGAGACTGCATTCAAGTCACTGCAGGGAAATCCGGCCTTATTTCGAGTAAGAGCATTTCGGTGTCCATTCCACACGAGGCAGCAAACTCAGGATCCCTCTCACATACCTATAGCTCAGAGTAGCCTCCTCTTGAGGTGCTTGTGGAAAGTTTCCATTCCTCCTGTGTCATAACTCTCATCTCGAAAAGTTTTGGGGTACACGGAGCTTTTGTTGAGTTGCTGTGCTGAACTTGGTGTTCCTCTAGATATGGGACGGTGCTCTCGGTGAATCTCTGGGGTTGCCTAAAGGAAGTCAGGCTATTTGCCCTGTTTAATGGGGAATGAGGGATGTCTCTGGAGTCAATGCAGGGGAATCGGGTCTCATCTAGAGTTGATTTGAGTTAAACGAGTTCTTTCGTGCTGCTGCTGTCACTTCAGGGTCCCTGCAGAACTGTGACAGTGTTCTTGGGGACTATGTGGAGTTTCATCTAGGAAGTCAAGGCTCTTTTCGTGTTTGATGGGGAACATGGACTTGCTCTGCATGCAGTGCAGGGGAATCAGGCCTCATCTCGAGTTGATTTGGAGTACATGGAGCGCTTTCATGTTGTTTCGGGGACCTCAGGGTCCCTCTAGACTTGTGAAAGTGTTCCTGGGGACTCTCTGGAGTGCCATCAAGGAAGTCAAGGCTCCTTTCCTGTTTGATGGGGAACACGGACTTGCTCTGCATGCAGTGCAGGGGAATCGGGCCTCATCTCGTGGCGAGGGGAAAGTGTCATTGTTTTTCTCGAGTTGCGGTGGGAACCTGGATTATGTTCTCGTGTTATGACGAGGATGGCCCTTCAAAACTCGGGTTGGATCAGTGATGTCAGGACTCCTGTCTAGTTGCGAGGGACACCTCGGGATTCTCCTCGTGGCTTGGGAGGGCAATAGGGACGCCTCTCAAGGTGAGAGGGGAAACCCAGGTTCCATTTGCAGTGGCAACAGGAATTTTGGGATTCCTATCATTTTTCAAGAAGAGTCAGCCATCGTCTCCTTTTGAAGCATTGAACTCCGTGTGCCTCTCGAGTTTTCACAGGGATGTGAGGTCTCATATTGGGATGAGGCCAGGAACTAGGGCTTTCTCTAGGGTCACCACAGGGGATTCAGACATCCCTTCATCTCGTGAGATGAAAGACGAGCCTGCATTCAAGTCACTGCAGGGAAATCCAGCCTTATTTCGAGTCAGGACATCTCAGTGTCCATTTCACTTGAGGCCACAAACTCAGGGCCCATCTCACATACATATAACTGAGAGAAGCCTCCTCTTGAGGTACTTGTGGACAGTTGGCATTCCTCTTGAGTTGAATCCAGGGAAGCAGCTCTCAACTCGAGATGATTTGGGGGTACAGGGAGCTTTTCTCGAGTTGCAGTGCTGAACTTTGTGTTCCTTTAGATATTGGACGGTACTCTTGGTGAATCTCTGGAGTTGCCTAAAGGAAGTCAAGCCACTTGTCATGTTTGATGGGGAATGCGAGATGGCTCTGGAGCCAATGCAGGGCAATCGCGCCTCATCTCGAGTTGATTTCATTTACACGAATTCTTTTGTTTTGCTGCGGTGACCTCAGGGTCCCTCTCGACCTCTGGCAGTGTTCTTGGGGACTATGTGGAGTTTCATCTAGGAAGTGAAGCCTCCTTTCATGTTTGATGGGGAACACGGATTTGCTCTGCACTCAGTGCAGGGGAATCGGGCCTCACCTCGCGGCCAGGGGAAGTCTCATGGTTTATGTTGAGTTACGGCTGGGACCTAGGGTATGTTCTTGGGTTATGGCGAGGATGGCCCTTCAAAACCCGTGTTGGTTGAGCGGCGACAGGACTCCTGTCTAGTTTTGAAGGACACCTCGGGATTCTCCTCGAGGCTTGGCAGGGCAATAGGGATGCCTCTCGAGGTGAGGTGTTGACCCAGCTTCCCTTTGCAGTTGCCACAGGGATATTGCTATTCCTATCAATTTTCAAGAGGTGTTAGGCATCGTCTCCTTTTGAAGCATTGAACTCCGTGTTCCTCTTGAGTTGTCAAAGGGATGTAAGGCCTCCTGTCGAGATGAGGTGGGGAACTAGGGCTTTCTTTAGGGTCTCCACAGGGGATTCAGACATCTCTTCATCTTGTGAGATGAAAGACGAGCCTGCATTCAAGTCACTGCAGGGAAATCCAGCCTTATTTCGAGTCAGGGCATCTCGGTGTCCATTCCACTTGAGGCAGCAAACTCAGGGTCCCTCTCACATACCTAGAGCTGAGAAAAGCCTCCGCTTGAGCTGCTTGTGGAAAGTTGGCATTCCTCTTGAGTCGAAGCCAGGGAATCAGCTCTCATCTCGAATGTTTTGGGGTACACGGAGCTTTTCTCGAGTTGCTGTGCTGAACTTGGTGTTCCTCTAGACTTGGGACGGTGCTCTCGGGGAATCTCTGGAGTTGCCTAAGGGAAGTCAAGCCACTTGTCTAGTTTGATGAGGAAAGCGGGATTGCTCTGGAGCCAGTGCAGGGGAATCGGGTCTCATCTCGACTTGATCTGGGTACTCGGAGCACTTTCGTGTTGCTGCGGGGACCTCAGTGTCCCTCTACACTTGCAACAGTGTTCTTGGGGACTCTCTGGAGTTCCATCACGGAAGTCAAGGCTCATATCCTGTTTTATGGGGAACACGGAATTGCTTTACATGCGATGCAGTGGAATTGGGCCTCATCTCACGGCGAGGGTGAATTCTCCTGGGTTTTCTTGAGTTGTGGTGGGGACCTGGGTTATCTTCTCGAGTTACGGCGGGAATGACCCTTCAAAACTCATGTTGTTCAGTGACGTCAGGACTCCTGCCTAGATGTTAGGGACACTTCGGTATTCTCATCGAGGCTTGATAGGGCAATAGGGACCCCTCTCAAGGTGAGGCGAGAGACCCAGGGTTCCTGTCCAGTTGCCACAGTGATATTGGGATTCCTATCAATTTTCAAGAGGAGTCAGGAATCGTCTCCTTTTGAGGCATTGACCTCCGCGTGACTCTTGAGTTTTGAAAGGAGTGTGAGGCCTCCTGTTGAGATGATACGTGGAACTAGGGCTTTCTCTAGGGTCTCCACAGGGGATTCAGACATCCCTTCATCTCGTGAGATGAAAGACAAGCTTGCATTCAGGTCACTGCAGGGAAATCCGGCCTTATCTCGAGTCACGGCATCTCGGTGTCCATTCCACTTGAGGCAGCAAACTCAGGGTCCCTCTCACATACCTAGAGCTGAGAGAAGCCTCCTCTTGAGGTGCTTGTGGAAAGTTGGCATTCCTCTTGAGTCAAAGCCAGAGAATCAGCTCTCATCTCGAGATGACTTGCTGTACACGGAGCTTCTCTCTAGTTGCTGTGCTGAACTCGTGTTCCTCTAGACTTGGGATGGTGTTCTCGCGGAATCTCTGGAGTTGCCTAAAGGAAGGCAAGCCACTTGCTGTGTTTGCAGGGGAACGCCTGCTAGCTCTGGAGGCATTGCAGGGGAATCAGGCCTCATCTCGAGTTGATTTGTGGTACATGGAGCTCTTTTGTGTGATTGCGGTGACCTCAGGTCCCTCTAGACTTGCGACAGTGTTCTTGGGGCCTCTCTGGAGTTCCATCAAGGAAGTCAAGGCTCCTTTCTTGTTTGATGGGGAACATGGAATTGGTCTTCACGCAATGCTGGGGAATTGGGGTTCATCTCGTAGCGAGGGGGAAGCCTCATGGTTTTTCTCGAGTTGCAGCGGGCACCTGAGGTATATTCTCCAGTTGATTTTTGGCTGCACCAGACCACTGAGGAAGTTACCTTTTGACTATCCTTGATGACTGTTGTTAAATCCATCAAATTCTTTACATTTAATAGTGGAAACAAATGTGGTTAATGTAAGTTTGAAGTCAAGAATGACAAATTAATTTGCCTCTCTATCCCTGTGTTCCCCTTCACAGCTAAAATTTTCACCAGAGCACTGGAGAATTCTTTGCTAAATATATATTCCACAAAATGTTATTCTTATGAAATTTTAAAATCTTTAATCAATAACTTTGGTAAATGGTGGACTAAATTAAAAAAATAAAATATTCGCCTATGCAGCATTTCCTATGTTTATTTAATCATGCAAGTCTTCTTTCTCTTCTCTCTCTCTCTCTCTCTCTCTTTTTTTTTTTTTTTTTTTTTTTTTGCAGGTCTTCTATCTTCAAATGAGCATCTTGGGGTTTAGTGTTCCCCCAAACACCCTATAAAGAGCTACCCTAAGCCAAATTTTCAAGCACAGTTATAAGGTTCTTTTTGGTAGATTCATGTAGCATTTATTAATTAGATTGGATGAAGACTAACGATGCCTCCTTAACCTTGCCACCATGTTATAAGGAAAGCAAGTCTGGCACATAACTATGAAACATTTACTAAACAGAAATTCATTATTAATAAAACATGCATGCATGCTAAGTTGCTTCAGTTGTGTCCGACTCTTTGCGACTCTACGGACTGTAGCCCACCAGGTTCATCTGTTTATAGGATTCTCCAGGCAAGAATACTGGAGTGGGTTGCCACACCCTCCTCGATCTTCCTGACCCAGAAATCCAATCAGCACCTCTTACATCACCTGCATTGGCAGGTGGGTTCTTTACCACTAGTGCCACCTGGCAAGCCCACAATAATAAAACATAAGGTAAATCTCAATAAAATTCAGATCTCTGCTCTTTTAAATGCACTGATCACAGCCTGCATGAAAGATTCACTCAAGGCAGAACAATACAGGCAGATTTAGGTTCAACTTTTGGACTCAACATCTTTTAGAGATCAAGCCTCAAGTACCATCCCTAAGGTTACTGGCTACACAGTTTGCTAGATTTTATTTCCTGCTCAAAGAATAGAAGGGGTTGTCTTAAAATATTTCTGCCACATCAAAAGGCTTGAATAACACTTGTTTCACCAATGACAGTAAAATGAATTAGCACAATTTTATGTCACCTTTTCTATACTGAATATTCTTAAAATCATTTCAGACATTGTTATACACACATTGGGACATGTTTTATAACATCAGTTACCCTAATTTGCATCTTAGAGCAATGTGGTTGTGGTGTGAAATTATGAAAGGGGAGAAGGGAAAGAGCTACCTCATCAAATCATGTTGCCAAATGTGTTCTGTGAACCAACTGCATTAGAATCACCTGTAGTTCTTTCAAAATGAAGATTACTCCAAGTAATTACATGCACACCCTATCTGAGAGTCACTGGCACCGAGAATCAGCCTAAATCTTCTGGAAATGGCTTCAAAATTTTGTATCTCCTGTACTTTTGCAGCCATTTTGTGCCAAAACAAAGGGAATATGATGACAGTAAAGATCGATAAAAATTTTAAAGGGTTACCTACTGGTAGCTAAACTTACATGATTCAAGAAGGTCCCACAGTTTTCCTTTTCTGGATGTCACCACCAGGAATAAGAGCCACAAGATTTAATAACTGATGTGGCAATGGGTACCAACCAACCAGAATTGATGCCTTCCAGCCTGCAGGATCAGTGAACTGGCACTTTGTTGTTCCTGTATGTTATCAGCCCACAAATAACCATCGACCTCCCTGGCTGGCATACAGACAACTGCCTATAAGTAGTGGTGGGGTGATTTTTTTCCCTTTTTCTTTATAACTTTTATGTTGTGTTTTCTTTACTGGATTTGCTGTGTACTAACAATCGGTTGGTTAGATAGAGACAGTAGTGTCTTTGAGCCAACTCCTATTGACTTTGTAAAGTCAGTTGTTTGTATCTTTTCCAAACTCTACATTCAGTGATATCACACTGTTGCTTGAACTGGATCACTGTGGGAGTGTTTCTATCAAAGTGAATACTACCAATATGCTTCCCTCTCATAGCTGGTTGTTATACATTTTGCAGCACACCACTGGAGAGAGAGATTATTTTTTTTCACACCACTACTGTAATACATATAAATGTACTAGATATAACATTTATCATTTTAAACATTTTGAGTGTCCAGTTAAGTGGCATTAAGTGTGTTCACACTGTTGTACAACACCATCACCTCCATCTCCAGAATTATTTCATCCTTCCAAACTGAAACCTTGTACCCACTAGACCACAACTCCACAGCCCTGGATAACCACTGCTCTACTTTCTGTCTATGAATTTGTCTATTCCAGGCAGCTCAAAGAAGTGGAATCACACAGTAACTGTCTTCTCATGTCTGACTTCTCTCACGTAGTGTAATGATTTCAAGGAACACCCATGTTCTAGCATGTTTCAGAATTTCATTCCTTTTCAAGGCTGAATAATATTCCATTTTATGTATATACCATATTTTGCATATCTGTTCACATGTTGATAAATATTTAGACTATTTCTATGTAATTTTACTGAGGCGTAATTCACATATAACAAAATTATACATTTTAGGGCACACTGTTTGATGCACTTTGAAAGATGTATATATCCATGCAAACACAACAAAGATACAAAATAGTTCCACCACTCCCACCACGCTAGAAAGCTTCCCCCTCACCTCCTTTTAAAGACTTGGTTATTTGCCTGCACCTGGCCTTAGTCGCATTGTGGGGCTCCTCCTCACCTAGTATCCGCAGCGCGTGGCCTTAGCTGTGCTGCAGCACGCAGAACCTTGGTTCCCGGAACCCGTGTCCCATGCACTGCAAGGATAATTCTTAACCACTGGACTCTTGGGAAAATCCTTCATCTTTTACCTCTGTCAACATGCCCCAAACTCCCTGTCTCAGGCAACTGCCATTGTGATTTCTATTAATACAGATTTATTCTGCTCGATGGAGAATTTTCAGTAAATAAAATTAGACAGTATCATACTTGATTCGGGCTCAGCTTTTTCACGCAGCATAATGTTTGCAAGACTCATCTGTACTGCTGTGTGTCTCAGTGATTCTTTCCTTTTTGTTGCTGGGCAGCATTCCACTGGCAAGGACTGTGAAGAATCTGAGATTTTATCCTGTTTGCAAGCTAAAAAGTTAGGCTGCCTCGGATTCATGCTTGTACCAGATCAAATATGATTTTTTTGCATGTAAGTTATGCCTCAATAAACTTATACAGGTAAAAACAACCTAAATGTCCACACATAGTAAATCTTGAGTCATAGCTGAGGAACCCTAAGCTTAGAAAACCTCAATCTTTAATAAGAGACTTCAAGAAAATCTGCCCAACCTTTGTTCCTGGAAGGAGACATTATCTTCATCATACTGGACTCCAAAAAATTTGCCTTCTGCTCCAGATGGAGAAATTATATTTTCCAAGGGTATCTACTGTGCAAGTGTTTTTATTTTTTTTTAAAGAAGATTGTCTGGAGCAAAACTGTCAGCACCTCTATTCATAAGACATGTGGAAACACAAGGGATCCATGGGAATCATGTCCCAGTGTCTGGTGTGTGAATGAAGTGAAGTGAAACTTACTCAGTCATATCTGACCCTTTGTCACCTCATGTGTATACAGCCCGTGGAATTCTTCAGGCCAGAATGCTGGAGTGAGTAGCCTTCCCCTTCTCGAGGGAATCTTCCCAACCCAGGGATCAGATGGAACCCAGGTCTCCCACTTTGCAGGTGGATACATTTGTTTGTGAAAATAATGTTTGTCAAACATTTGTGTGAGAATACATTTGTTTATTCACTCTCCTGTTGATAAATATTTGTTTATTCATCTCCTATTGATGAATGTGATTCACTCTCCTATTGATGAACATGGAGATTGTTTGCACTTTGGGCTATTATGAATAAAGTTGATATGAACATTCTTAGACACATGTTTTGGATCTCTATGTTTTAATTTCTCTAGGGTAAATACCTAGGACTGTAATTGCTAGGCCATATGATAAGTCTATGTTTAACATTATTAAAGCATTGCCTGGTTTCAAAAATAGTCATAATTTTTTTACTTCTGCCATTAGTGTATGAGAGTTCCAGGCGCTCCCCCTCTTTGCCAGTAAATATCAACATTTTATCGAGTCTACTTTATTATTATTATTTTCTCTCTGTCTTTCTCTATATATCTCATCCCCACTCTTTCAGAGAAAGTTGCAGATATGACACCACTTTACCCCTAATGTTTTGAAGTGTGTTTCTTAAAAAAACTTTTATATGACCACAGTACTATTATTAAAGTCAGGAAATTAATATTGATACAATACTGTTATCTAACTTAGAGATTTTATTCAGAATTCACCAACTTTGCCCATAAGGGCCTATTTTGCAAAAGAAAATCTGATATTATGTGTCATTTAATTATAATAGCCTTTTGATTCTTAACAGAGTGATTTGTATTAGTTTTTACATTAGAAGCAAATGGCCCTGTGATCTTAATCTCTTTTTAGGCATTATGATCTCCATTTTTATCTTTATTTTTATTTATTTATTTAATCTTTATTTTTAATAAGTTAACTAATTAATTACATAAAGCAATACATTCACATGGCTCAAAATTTTAAAAGCATGAAGTATTCAAAGGGAAAAATCTTTTTTCTACTCTACTCTCAGGTTCCCAATTTGGAGACTCCCCAAATAGAAATTTGTAATCGACCCCTAATTGACTATGTATACTTTTTTTTTTACACAAATCTGCTGACTATTGTTTGCCAAACACTTGAGATGGAGGAATTCATTTTCTTTTAAAGCAATGAGGTAATCTGGCAATGATGAGAAAAAGGATTGCTGTAAAGCTACTTCCTCTTTCAAATTAAATTGATCTTAGTCAGATTAAGAAGCTACTTACTACTACCTGTCTCCTTACTTCTCTATCTCCCCCCGCAGGGGACTGTGTCACCAGGACCTAATGCTGAAGCTTGTCACAGGTGAGGGACTTTGTGCAGAGGAAAGAAATAAAAAACTTGATCCACCCAGATGGCTCAAGAAATCCAGATCATCTCTGCCTTTCTCCTCTTGTTCTTATGTTACTTGGGAGAAAGATTCTAGAGGACAGAACTACACAAGGACCGGGTCTAATTTCTGGAGGAAGACCTTCTTTAAGACTCTGGGCTAGGACCCTCTCGGGTCAGTGACAGTGATTCAGGCAAGATTTGCCTTACATTCTGAGAATGGTAACGTGGAAATGGTAAAATAGTCAAATGTCACAGGCACTGGCAGTGAAGACCCAGGTGTGCAGATGAGTCTTGTCACTTGCCCCTGGGTATGGCTGTTATATTTTCCAAATACAACATATAACCTGAAAGAAACTTTCCCAAATAAGTGAATTTATTTATATTAAAATTTCCAGTAGGATAACCATAATATATAGCTATTTGCAGGTTGTTAATTCATTATTGGAAATCTTACTCTCTTATGACCTACTTGCATTTAAAAAAAAAAATGGCTCTACTAGTTTTTTCTTTTTTTCTTTTTTTAAAGATTATAGTGTAGAAAATTTCACACACAAAAAATAGAACACAAATCTCCATATTCTCTTATCCTCCAGCTCCAAGTTTTCAGCTCAAGGACAAGCTTTTTCTATTTCTGCTCGACCCACCTCACCCCCCAACCCTTCATACAGATGGTTGAAGCAAATCCTAAACCAAAGCAAAGCAAATCATCTTATACCATCATTTCATCCATAAATGTTTCAGCATGTTTTCTTAAAAGGCAGTGAGTCTTTTAAAAAAATAATTTAAATTCCTTTATCATTATCCACGATTCCTTAATATTATCAAAGATCTAGTGTTCATATTTCCTTGATTGCCATAATATATAATTGAGCTTCTTTGTTTAAATCAGGGTTCTTGGCTGATGTATCACTTAAGATTCTCTGATCTTTATCTTCCTATTCAGTCTCTCTTTTGAGGAGGGTATTTATATTGAAATATAGTTGATTTACTCCCCTGGTGGTTCAGCAGTAAAGAATCTGCCTACAATGCAGGAGACACGGGAGGCTTGGGTTCAATCCCTGGGTCGGGAAGATCCCCTGGAGGAGGGCAGGGCAACCCACTCCAGTATTCTTGCCTGGAGAGTCCCATGGAAAGAAGAGCTGGTGTTCTGTAGTCCATAGGGTGGCAAAGAGTCAGACGCGATGGAAGAGACTGAGTATGCATGAGCACATAGCCGATTTATAATGTTACATTTGTTTCAGTTATACAATACAGTGAATCAGTATTTTTACAGATTATACTCCATTTTATTATGAAATAATGACTATTTTTTTCTGTGCTGTACAATACATCCTTGGGGGTTATTTACTTCATACATAGTAGTTTTTTAATTTCAATTTTTTAAATTCTGAAAGTATGATAACACATTTACAGGAGACTTGGAAAATACACTGTATATTACAATTATTTTTTAAGGAGATAAATTAAGATTTTTAGTTGGAGTTTTAGTATCAAACTCTCAAAAATTAATAGAATGAATATGTAGAGAAATAGAATGATATACTAGACCTGAAAAACACTATGAACCAATTCAATATAATTAAGATTTATACAATTTTTACACAACAGTAGGACACAAATTCTATTCAAGTTCCCATAGACTGTAAATTGGGAGACTCTGGAACTTATCCAAGGACATAAAACAACGTGCAAAAATTTCATGGTCTTAAAGGTATTGAAATCACACAGGGTCTGTTCTCTTATCACAGTGGAATTACGTTAGAAACCAACATAAAAAGATATTTGAAAATAACCCACATCTTTTCAAGTGCAATGTGACATTTACTAAGAGAGTTACTCAGTCTCTCTCTATTTTCTTGATAAAGGATATAAATCGGAAAATATTTCTTAAAGTTAACCTTTACTGTAGGTAAGCTGCAGTTGCAGGTATGGTGCAAATTCAAACTGAAATAGTATTTAAAAGCATCCATTGGCAGAGTTGTCTAATTTACCATGGCAGATTTGAACTATAATAACTGAATAAGGTAAATCTATTACTTTGCAGACAAAGTATAAATATGTATGTTACACCAGATTACATTAAAATGTCTGTTAGTTTATTTTTCATTACCATTCCTGCTGTCAGTTCCACTTTCTCATTCACCTTAGTTATAGCTTAGTACTTAAAGTATTGAGTGGTCAAAGTTCAAACTTTAGGAGGAATGAAATGGCATTTCTTGGTCTTAAATTCTAATTATGCACCACAGGCTGAATTGTAGCTCTTTTCTCTCAAAATGTGTAGGTTTTCTGTTGATAAATTGGCATCTGTATTAGGGTGCAACCTTAGGGTAACTGACTGCTTACTTTTTAAGTTTTGTTAAACGCATATAGTGTGTTTGTATTTGCTGCATAATTGAGAAGTTTCATTTTTGCCCAAGTATTTTTTATTGTAAAGCTTTTTAGGAATTTGAAATCTTTCATCTTTGGAAAGAAATCTCAAGTTAATATTAAATCTTATTTTCAGTGGTTGAGTACTCAGATCCTGACTGAGGTGGTTTATTTGTAATACACTCTTTGTATCCTTAGGATCCTTAATTTAAAGTATACTGTATTTAATATTTTTAAAACACACAGTGTTTTAAAATACAATGTAATGTTAACTTTTTAATTAACTTCAGTTTTTGGAGTCCTGTATTATTAACTTTAGGTCAGTAGTATAATTTTATACACTATAGAGATTTTGTTGTGTCCTAGCTTTGTATTTTAATGCTTGCTGCGTTCAGTGTAAATCTTTCCTTATTGTTTTGTTTTTACCATGAAGATCAGAATTTGTGAGAAAGAGTTAGATGCAAAGGTTAATTGAGCACCTATAAATTTGGCTGTTTAATTAAAATTCAGTTCCTCAGTAAACAGTAGTCACATTTTAGATGCTTAGTAGCTTCAGGTGGCAGTGGCTACTGTATTGGACAGCACAAATACAAGAACAAAATGGCTCTGTCACTGCAGAAAGGTCTTTTGAATAGTGCTGCTTTGCAGTGAGTTAGGTTCTGTCTAGACTCTGGGAATACAGAGATAAACATGACTGACAAGGCAAACACTTAGCTCCTGGTGGGGTTGAGAGATGGCAAACAAATAGCTGATGTCCATCATGTCATCATTAGGAAGAAAGATGAAAGTGGGTAAGAGAGAAGATGTAATGAAACAGTGTGCGGGGAGGTACCTGTTAACTAGGTGGTCAGGAAATGCCTTCTTAATATTTGCATGTCAGTGAATGAAGAGAAGGAGCAAGTCTTGTGAAGACCTGTAGGAAGACCCTTCTAGGCACAGGGAACAGCAAGTGCAAAACCCTGAAGTGAGAACAGATTGGACATACTTGAGGAATGGCAGCAAGGCATGTGCAAGTGAGGTCCTGGGAGAATGGTGGGTGATGAGGGGGGACATGACGGACAGTAGCCACATCATGTGGTACCTTGTGGTCTGTGGTAAAGACTTAGAATTTTAACCTGAGTGTGGTGAAAAGACATTGGAGGGTTTTGAGCAGAGGAGTGGCATGATCTAAATTATGTTTATTTAACTTTAATATGCCAGATTTACAAATAAAACAGTTAAAAACCCCCATGCCCTCATTCTCCAACTCTAGCAAAATGGGCCCAACTGAGATCATTGATCCCATGGATGACCTGTCCTTCCTTTATATATATTATCTCCTTTATCCTTCCCTGTAATATTGTGAAGTAGGATTTGTGTTTTAAAAGATCACCCTGGCTGCCGTGTAGAGAGTTAAGTTTAGGGGGGCAAGAGGAAAAGCATGAGGGCCTTTGGGAGCCTGAGACAGCAGTCTTAAGTGAGAGGTGATGGTGGCTTGGAGTCGAACGGCAGGTGGTGGTTGAAGTGATGAGAAGCAGCCAGATTCTGGTGAAACCAGCAGGAATGCTGGTGTATGTAGTTAAGGAAAGAGGAGCAGGGGTGATGCCTGTACTGTGGTCCAGATGATGATGTGACTGCCCATAGGAGAGTTCAGTTTATTCATGTTAAGTTTAAGATACCTAGTAGAAGTCCAGAGGTTGTCAAGGACACATTTTTAGGTTAAGAAAAAGAGGAAAACCCAGTGAAGGTAACTAAGGAGATATGCTGCAATAGCTAGCTGTTGATTTATGGTCTGAGTTTGGCCTCCAGGTTTGCTAGAGCTGGAGCTAGCTATTGTAGTGTCTCATGTCCCATATCCCAAGCAACCCCTCAGCCACTGGCAGACTGGAATGATTGGTCCTCTGGATAGTAGGGAATCAGTGTTTCAGGTAGGAGAACATGATACATTGAAGAATACTGCTGAAGAATTTAGACAAACACATTGATTTGTGAAGGTATTAAATGTCTTTAATGAGCAATAGAATTTCTAGAGAATATAGTTACTCTTAAATGGAACACTAAGTAGAAGATTTTCTTGTATACTTTATAAATATTGCATTAGTAGTTCAAAATCAGAATTTTATTAAATTTTACTTTCTCCCTTTTTTCTCATTTTAAGTAGATGAAATGCATGTAAAAATGAAAGCACCAAAAAGAACTGTGGGTGAAAGTTGGATGGCCTAACAGTTTATTCAGATTTTAAGATTTATTTACATATTATATCATTAGCAAAAGGTGTGTTATAAGGGTAAATTTGTAAGTGAATATTGACAAGTTGTTAAGTTTCTGCTTAAAGTCAGAAAACAGTCTCACACTGAACTTTGTACACTGCAAGTAGTTGTTATCTAGACTGTGAAGTAAAGATAAAAGCTGTAGTATCTGATCTTAAACAAGTCACTTTAAGCCCTGGACTTCCAATTTTACTTAGTTTTTATTTTTATTTTTAATCTGTGAAGTGAATGTTTTGTGCTAAATGAGTGTCAGTTATCAAATTGTATAGATAAGAATTTAATAAAAATTTGCTTAGAGTGGATAGTTTGTTTGTGAGAGGCACTGTGTAATTACTGAATCTTTGAGAGCATAACATCACTAGTTTCTGCTCTCATTTATATACACAAGGAAGCGTAATGTAACTGTTATCAGTATCCTGATGGAAGAGGGATAATTGAAGAAAAGCAGTTATCTTTTTTAAAATAAGTGAAAAGAACAAATTATGGATGAAGTTTCACTGGAAAAGTGTAAGCCTGGAAGTTATTTGAAATGTTTACCTGAAGTAAGAGCAGATAAACGTAAAAACAAATTACCAAATAAAACTTGACAAGCAGATACAGATACTCAGGTGCAATTCCCCAAATGAGCAAACGCTTGAACAGATTTTAAAGTCTTTGTCAGAAGGTTCTTAAACTTATCAAAAGGAAGAAACTACTTGGAGAATCAGTGAGGCTCTTTGGGCAGAGTTCAGAGGATATGCTCAGAAGTGATAAGTATGTTGTAGGCAGAGAAACTTCATTCACTGAAGTTTTTTGGTCTCTCACTGTAAGTAAAGTATTATGACAGATAATTAGATGCCCTAAGGTATATTCTTTGATCTCTTAAGTGATTCATAAATTGCAAAAATCAATACAAAATCTTAAAATTGATAAAAATGTGTGTCAGACTCTAGTCATGAGATGGAAATCATACCAGTGATTTTCACAGAGAATTTAATACAACCGGTTGTTAACTAGGCATTTCCACTTAATAGTGGAAAGACAAAAGGGAACAGCAAGGTCTTGTCGGAAGCCACCACTGCCTCCTGACCGGAGAGCAAAGAGAAGAGGGCAAGTGGCTGGAAAGAAAGGCTGCAGCCCAAACTCAGGCCTCGAGGAAGGGGTTTGCACTCAGCTGGGACTAATGTCTTTGGGATCAGGAGAGGGGCCCAGTGGGGTAAGGGTACAGGGCTCAGCGAAGAGGGTTCTGCTGGCTGGCGCTGGTGTTCTAGGGGCACGGTGATACTGGTTCTGTGTCAGGAAGATACAGACTGGAACCAACTCTGGCTGCTAGAATGAACTGCTGCTGGCCTGAAGAGTGGTTGGGTTGCACTGGTGGCAAAAGGAAGCAAAAAATAGGACTAGGAAGCAAACAGAAAGTGCCGCATTTTCCTCCTCCAGCTTTCTGGTCTCAAGTACCCCTTGACTTCCAGGTGGCTCAGTGGTGGAGAGCCCTCCTGCCAGTGCAGGGACAGATTTCAATCCCTGGGTTGGTAAGATCTGCTGGAGAAGGAAATGACTACCCATTCCAGTATTCTTGCCTAGAATATCCCATGGAAAGAGGAGCCTGGCGGGCTGTAGTCCACGGGGTTGCTGAAGAGTCTGACACAGCTTAGTGACTAAACAAAAACAAGCACTTTATTGGCAGAGCCTAACAAGAAGCAAACTGTAAAGGAGAAAATGTGACTCACCCCCAGGATCACAAAGTAAGAGCGTGGAAGCGTAGTTTTAAGGCTGAGAAACAAAAGCTCAATAACTTGCAGGAAGAAAAATGAATCTACATCTTTCACACAAGGCATATTTAAGTGTCATTAGAACTTTATAGTCAAGAAATGCTATAGGAATTAATAGGAGAAGACAGATCCTTGTTAGGATAAACAGACAAGGCAGTGTTGGAGAGTAGTGTTTTAATGTGAATGTGATTTTAGCAGGCAGAAGTGAAGTGAGGGATGATTGCAGTAATGGAAGGAGATATTATAGGGTATGAGAAAGCTATAAAATTGCATAATGGAGGACATGGGACAGACCTGGATCAAATTGGTTTCTACTGATGACTAACTTTAATGCTGAAAGTCATTTTTTGTCTCTGACTCTCATTTCTCTTTCATCCTTGATCCTTTAGGCATTGAAGACTATTATTGGTTGGATCAAAACCATGTTTTAGGACCATTAATTTAGATTTTCTGGAGTTGGAGGTGACAGAGAATCAAATATGGAGATACTTTCTTGAGCAAGTAAGTTGTTACTTGCTCCAAATACAGTTTTCTTATTAACACAGAAGTTTTTAATCAGGTCCATGGATAAGGTTGAGAATATCCTTCAATATGTGAATATAATTACATGTGATTTTTATGTTGTCAAGGAAGAGGTTTCAGGTGTAATTTTCATCAAAATGAGATTAAATAAAAGGATGTTTGGAATTTGGTAGACCATTAAATGTAAGTAAACTACTCAAGAGCATATGGGTGTACTGTCGTTATTCACTTTATTGGGCACTTAATATGTTGAAGGCACTTAGGAAAAAGAATGTAGGGTAATAAAAGTATATCAGTATAGTAGGGAGCTGGTCCTGCTCTTTCATGGGGGGCATAGGTCCTAGGGAGGGCTGCCTGCCTAGGTAGTGATTTGTGCTAAGATATAGAAGGTGAAAAAGGAGTTAATGATGAAGACACTGAGGTGGTGAAATTGTGGCATTTTTAACAAAAGTGGATTGACAGTATTACCATAAATTTCCCTAGTGATTTGTTTTGAGGGTCCGCAGGCTGCTCTTGAACTTCCATAAGGAAGCGTGTTGAATATTTCTCAGATAGCCTTTGGAGGCTATCTATTAAATTCACAGATTCAAGTTAGAGGAGCCAATGTGGCCTAAGCTGGTGGTCTTCAATTTTGACCTGATGTCTAGATTTTTTTTAATCTTGGGTTGAACTGTGGAGTTACAAAAGATATTATTTTCATTGTGGTAAGATGTCCATAGCATAAAAATTAGCATTTTAACCATTTTTAAAGTGTACTGATTGGTGGCATTAAGTACATTTCACATTTTTCATGTTACCAGTCTGAAACTCGGTACACATTAAATAACAGCTTCCTATGCTCTTCTCCCTCCAGGTACTGGGAACCGCTATTGCATTTTTCCCCTTTATTAATTTGACTGTTCTGGTACCATGTATCAGTAGAAACTGAAAACACTGTTTTATGTCTGGCTTACCTTCACTTAGCATGATATCTTTAAGGTTTATTCATGTTGTGGCACTACTAGCATTTCATTCTTTTTTTTTTTTTTAAATGGAGTTCATTTTTTAGAGCAATTTTAGATTCGTATTAAAATTGAACAGAAAGTACGGAGTCCTCATACACTACTCCTACCCCCATGGATGCACAGCCTCCCTCACGTCAGCGTCCCACACCAGAGTTGTGTATCTGTTGTAAAATACAAACCTCAGTGATACATCATTTACACTGGAGTCCTTGGTTTATGTGAGGGGTCACTCTTCTTGTTGTACAGTCTGAGTTTTGTGTAAAGACATAGTGTCATACGTGGTATTTTCACTGATCCAGAAGCAAGTTGCCCTCCAAATACACATTCTGCATCTATGGATTCAGAAAGCCACAATCCATACACATGATACACCATCTGCAGTTGGTTGAATATGTGGAGGCAGAACGGTATGGAGGGTTAACAGTATTCTTCACCACTATGCATTCACAGTTTAAAAGAACATGCCAGTTTCACTTAAAATTGTTCTTAATTAAGTAAAAAATTACTAATCTTATTAAGTCACAATCCTTGAAAACACGTAATTTTAATATTCTGTGTGGTGAAATGGAAAGTGTGCCTGAAGTATTTTGGCTGCATGCCAAAGAATGATGGTTGTCTCGAGGAAATGCACTTGTCATTCTGTTTGTATTTTCTGCAATGGACATGATTTTAATTTAAATGACTAACTATGCTTATTCAGACTTGGGTATTTGTAGATATTTTCTCAGAAATGAAAAAAATAAGCCTATCAGTTTCAGGAAAATAGTGTCTGTGCTAGAGATAAAATTTGAACTTTCAAGCAAAAATTAATATTTTTGGAGAACTTGTATCCACCATCTGAATTTTATCTGTATATTCTATTTTTTTGCTCTTCATTTTTTCATCTCTCTTCATTAGGCTTATTTAGAAGCTGCTAGAGGATTTACACACACACACACAAATACATACATATATATATATATATATATATAATATAAAATGAAGGAGAATATATGTATTCTCCTTTATTTCCAAGGACTGTTTTAACAGAGCACAGTGCTTGAGCTTGGCAGTTTTCTTGTTTGAGCGTACTGACCGTACTGACTGCAACGCTTCGCTCTGTTGGTTCCCACTGCTGTTAGGAAGTCCGCTATGAGTCTGAACTGTTGCTACTTTATAAAAGTTACTTCCCTCCCCACCCCCCCCCCACCTCCCCCATAAGACTTTGCTCCTTGTCTTTTATTTTCTGCTGTTTGACAATGATGTATCCAGGTGTGGTTTTCTTTTTTATTGATTTTCCTTGGAATTCAGTGAGCTTCTTAAATCTGAGATCTTGAGTGAAGTGTCTAAACACATCTGAAAAATTCTCATCTTTAAAAGATTAATGCCATTTTTCTCCTTCCCTTTAAAGACTAATTGATTGTATATAAGACCCACTTACTGAATTTTTTGTTTCTCTTTGTCTCATTCAAACATACATTTGTTGAATTTGTTTTATTTTTATTTTTCAGTTCTAGAGTTTCTGTCCAGTTATTCCAGCACTGTTTGCAGAAAAAGACTCTTGTTTCTCTTTTGGATTGCTTCGGCTCCTTTGTCTGAAATCATCAGTTGACTGTACTTGTAGGCCTGTCTTGGGGCTCTTCCACTGACCTATGTTTGTCTGTTCGTTCACCAGTTCTGTGCTGTCTTGATTACTGTAGTACAGTAAGCCTTGAAATCGAGTGGTCTGAGTCCTCCAACATTGTTCCGCTTTGGTCTTGTGTTGGGTAGTCTAGTGCTTGCCTTTGTGTGTAAACTTCAGAAATCATTTTGCTGATAACTATAAAGTAACTGGCTGGGGTTTTGATTGGAATTGTGTTGAATCTATAGATCTAGTTGGGAAAAATTGTTGCGTTAACTACTGAGATGATGTATAACTGGGATTGTTTTATGTAAGAGCTCTTTTTACTTCCAGTTCACCGTTACTCTGGCAGGGAGCCCTTACAGGTTCAGCTTGAAGTAGGGATAATATACCAGAGTCCCCATGTTTGTCTGGCTCTGGAGTTTGACTTTTCCCTGTGAGGCCTCTGAAAGGTTAGTTCCGTTTTCCAGGCTTTTCGTTGGAATTGGGTATTTGGTTCCACAGCCCTTGGAACCTGAGTACTGTGATCTTGCTTTATTTTGGGGACCCAGCAATTGTTCATCACCTTGTTACCTCTTGAATGCTTTTGAGTTGTTAAAAACTATTTCATCCAGCTTTTAAAGTTATTTTCAGGACGGGAATCAGTTCTAATTTCCTCCTCTATCATTGCTGAAAATGAGTTTCCCCAGTTTCCTGTCTCCCTCATAGAATTGGTGGTCAGTGTATTTAGACTTTAAAATTTTGTGTAAATTCTTGGAGGAGCGGGATGAATTCTCCCAACTTTTGAATGTCTGTTGACACCTTCCAGACAGTAATAGGTAAGTAGGTCTTCAAAAGCTCTACCTGTGGTGAATAAATGATGCAGTTGAGTTTTTGTGTGGTCTGGTTAGTATAAAATGTGCCTTGGTTTTGGGCACTGAACAGTTGGGCAAAGAACCTACCAGTAGTTTTGGGTTTGTAGTATAGATTGCTACTCATCTGTCCCAGTTTTCATTCATTCTCTCTCCGTGATAGAATTCCCAGTTTTTTGCTGGGCTGTGCTGTGCTTACTCACTCACTCAGCCAGGTCCCGACTCTCTGCGACACCATGACTGTAGGCCACCAGGCTCCTCTGTCTATGGGGATTCTCCAGGCAAGAATACTGGAGTGAGTTGCCATGCCCTTCTCCAGGGGATCTTCCCAACCCAGGGATGGAACCCAGGGCTCTCACAATGCGGCCATATTCTTTACCAACTGAGGCACCAGGGAAACCCAAGAATACTGAAGTGGGTGGCCTACCCCTTCTCCAGAGGATCTTTCCAACCCAGGAATCGAACTGGGGTCTCCAGCATTGCAGGCGGATTCTTTACCAGCTCAGCTAAAAGCTCACATACATGTATGCATTTAAGCAGACTTCAAATCCAGCTAATTTTTATTCTTGCTATACATCCCCCTTTCTCCTAGTCTGTACCAGCATTGTTTCTTGAGCTTGTCACGTCTTGCCTGTATTGCTCAAGTAGACATACAACTACTTCTTTGTTTAGAGTCTTGTAACTGATATTTTCTTTTTCATCAGCAGAAATGAAAGAACTTTTCAACTATGTTACTCCTGTGCTTGCAGAATTGATTTTAGTGTCCTTAGTTTTCAACTCTTTGTGATCTGGTCCCATTTGTCATTCCTAACCCTACATTTGATACCCTAATAACACCAAATATTAAAAATTTCCCTCCCCTTGTATTTGTGGTTCCTTACGACTGTGTCCTTTCTCATGCCTAATCCAGGGTTAACTTTCTTTTAAAATAAATTAGTTTCAGGTATTTTTTTAGTTTAATCAACTTTACATGTTTCTGAACATGAGAATAAATAGGCTCTGCTGTTGAATGCAGTGTAGCCTGAAATCTACACTGTGTTTATATAGTGTTTATATATCTAGTGGTTTTTATCCTAAGTTGCAAATTTTGTTTTTCTTAAGATAATCTGTTAGAAAAAGTGATTGTAATATGTGAGTCATAAAATTAAATTGTTTCAGAATTGGGCTTATCTAGACCAGTCTCCTGTTTCACATATAAGGAAATTGTGGCCAGGAGAAATTAGTGATTCTGTCAAGTCAAAATTAGTTAGAAGCAGAATCAAGGTCTGTCGTGAGTTTCATCCTAATATAAATATCTGCTTAACGAAAATCTTCAAGTGTGTTGAAGTTTTCAAGTGTTCTTATCCCTGTAGTACATCTAGGATTACCACACCATGTTTCAAGGGCCTGTAGTTCTTGTGTGAATAGCAACTTGGGTAATGAACTGAGCAGTATGCATTCTTAATTTATGCCTTAACAACTCTGATTCTGTAATGAATGGTTTGCTTACAGTCGCTTTAATATACTTACCTTCTTGACAGTTCATTCTGGGAGGAATAGTTAAGTGTTTAAGTGAAACAGGCATGGTAGATACAACACTTAACAGTTATGTGTGTCTTTGTTTTTAGCATCAAGCATTGCACGATTCTCTCGAATAATGTAGATCACCTTTTACTGAATTTAACACTGTCTGATATCATGGTCTCCCTGGCAAATGCCTCAACTTTGCAGAAGGATTCCAGTTGGATAGAAAGGATAAGGAAATTTGTAACAGAAACCCTTGAAGATGGGTCTAGGCTAAACAGTAAGCAGCTGAACAGATTGCTTGGTGTCTCCTGGAGGTTAATGCAGATGCAGTCAGACAGAGGTGGGTGTCAATGCTCTGTCCTTACTTAAGAGAGGGGCTCTTACGCATACTGTTAATGTTGAGCATCTAATTTTGAGTTCATACCTGTCAAACATTTCATAGTCATTTACGTTCGAGCCATAAAAGGTAGCCAGCATAATCATGAAGGAATGTCTGCTTGAACCCTGATGGCTGAGAACACCCCCTTTTCGGTGGGTAGGTCCACTCTGAAGCTGATGGGTAGGTTTTCTACTAGATTACATAGTTGGAGTGAAAGAAGGTAAGTTTTATTAATAGGAAATGACATTGAGCCTAAGGATAAAGAAATACTTTTCTGATCTAGTTTGACTAGAAATTGGTGGATCCTTATCTCTTTACCTTTCTTGTAACTTGAAGTTATGTTGCATTAAGTCAGTTTTTAGTGTGACTTACTAATTCTTTTCATTCAAGCAGAACTTTGCTGTTTGGTTCCTGGCTTATCCACCTTTCTAGTATTGTGGTATTTGTTGTCCTTTCCTAGGTTTGTTGTCTCTTAGGAAAATTTGTACTGTAATCTCCGATTGGTTTGACTTTTGTATTAGGCCATTGATGTAGGATTTTGATGGTAGTCATCAGTTTGTGGCTAAAATCTGCTTCCTCATAGGAACAAGGTGCTTCTGTGCTATTTAGAAGAATTATGGTGCTGGTGAAGAAACATTTTGACTCACATGCAGCTGTTTTCTCTTGTTTCTTAGAGGCTACAGAGTCTCTCATAAAGGCAGTTTATACATTGTATCAGCAGAGAGGCCTTCTCCTTCCAGTTCCGACTTTGTTACTGAAGTTTTTCAGTAAAAGCTATCAAAAAGAAGAACTGAGATCTTACAGAATCCGGTACAGTTCCTTTGTTATTTTGCTTTTCTTTTTCTTACCAGGTTACTTTGTAATCTGTATGAATAAGATGATAGGGTGATTAAATCTTTGGAGAAAATCTTCTTTTTATCCTTTTTGGTTTTATTATTTTTTTTTTAAATAAAAAGGCATACATAATAGTTTCAGTAACCTTTATACACATAACTGAGAAGGTAAAAGTCTCTTTGAGCATATATTTCCACTTGTCTGCTTAACAGCTAAAGGACAATTATTGGAACCACCTGTAGCAGCCTCAGAATTTTGTTTTGCTTCCCATAAAAATTATGGAGGTTTAACCTCCGGCCCTTAGTGACATATTGGGACACATGGTATAAGAATGAGGGCAGTAGAAGAGGAGAGGTGTACAATAGGTGAAAGAGATTAAAAGGTGCAAACTGAGTTATAAAGTAAATAAGTCATGGGGATATAATATACAGCATAAAGAATATGACCAGTAACTTTTATTAGGACAGGTGGTTACTAGACGTATGGTGACCATTTGCAATGTGTACAGATGTCAGAGTATTATGTGATACATACCTGAAACTAACATAATACTGGGTGTCAAAAATGTTTCAATAAATTTTTAAATGGCGGTATCTTAAAGAGCAAAAGTGTCCAGCTTGGTTTGGTGCTGTCTGGTGATGCAGACAACACGAAGAGTAGAACTCAGGAATCAGTCTTAGATGTGGTGAGTTTGAGGTTTACTTGGGATAGTCTGGAAGAGATGTTTGGGTGAAAGATAACGGGATTTGTGGTACCTCAGCATACATAGGTAGTTGTTAGAACATATTCAAGTCTTTACTGTGAGTCAGGTGCTTTTCTTAATTTTTCAGTAATTCTCATACTTTTATGTAGGTACTGTTGGTTTCTGCCTTATAGAAGGAAGCTTAGGTTAAATAAGTTGGTGAGTGTCATGCTGTTAAAGGGCAGCCAGACTGAGACTTAAGTTCAAGTCTGGTAGACTCCAAAGGTTGTGTGTAAATCACTGAACTCTTGGGGGACAGCAAAAGTGATTGCCGTGTCCAAGATGAGACATTAGAGAGTGAGCAAGTATGTGCAAGAATGGAAAGAACCCAAGTTTGAAGCCACTTAATGTGGGGGCACCCTATACTGAATGCATAAATGACTTAATATAGTAAAACGGTCATTACAAATTAGTGTAAATAGTTCACAAGCTAAGTAGAGCCTGTGTCCTTTAAGATAAAATTACAATGTACATAGTGCCCCAAACTACATAAACTTTTAAAATACAGTGGGTAAAACCTTAGAGAATACTATAGATGAATATAGTATGCCAGTCATCTTATAGGCTCTCAAATGTTTAAATAAATGTGGTGTATTTCCCTTTTCTTTGATGGCCTTAGATACCGTAGTAAAGTGTTATCACGTTGGTTGGCTGGTTTACCACAGCAGCTTGCACATCTCGGCTCCCGAAATCCTGAGCTTTCAACACAGTTTGTTGACATTATCCATACTGCTGCAGCCCGAGCAAATAAAGAGCTACTCAAAAGTTTACAAGTTACTGCTCTCCGAATCTATGGTAAGAGTGTTGTTTACCTGTGTATGTAATAATCGGTCTACCCCGACTTAAGAACAATGTTTCAAAGGGGAGATCTTTAGGTTTTACTTTTCCTTCAAATTATACATTAATTGTACCATGGTAAAATGAATAAAATATCAAACAGTAAATTCATTTTCAATAGTATTACTTAATACAATAGTTTAAGAAAACTAAAGGTTGTAGATGTCTCTTCAGATCTTAAATTATCTTTTAAGCCACGAAATTCACAAATTCAAAACTGATCAGGTATTTTTATAGAATTCTTTTGAAACTTTGATGGCAAATTTTACTTATTTAATCGTTATTGAGATCTTGTACGGCTTTCATATATTAACGTTTCACTCACCCCTGAAACCTTTTCATTCTTTTAGCAAAAATATCAATAAAAATATACATATATGCATATGTATAATTAGTATTTATTATTAGGACACAGTTTATATACCATAAAATTGGCCATTTTACACTGTGCAATTCATTAATTTTTATCATATTCCCAAGATTGTGCGATAGTCACTATTATCTTATTCCAGAATATTTTTATCACCTCAAAAAGAAACTCTACCATTAGTAGTCCATCCCTATTTCCTCATTTCTTCCTACCTCAGCTCCTGACAACCACTGCTCACCATTTCTGTCTCTCTGTATTTGCCTGTTTTGATCATTTCTCACAGATGACATTGTGTGATGTGGATCTTCTCAGTATGGCTTCCGTCACTTGGCATACTGTTCTTAGGATTTACGAGCATATACGAGTACTGTATTTCTTTTTAATGCTGAGTAACATTCCACTGTTGAATATACACCACTTTATATTTACCCATTTATTAAATGACAAACGTTGGTTTGTGTCTACCTTTTTTGTGTGGTATTTAAAAATCTGTATTTTTAAGTATTGCTTATATATAGGAGTGTGTGTGTATACTCAGATAAGTCTTTGGTTTTAAATTCAGTTCAGTTTAGTTGCTCAGTAATGTCCAACTCTTTGCAACCACATGAACTGCAGCATGCCAGACCTCCCTGTCCATCACCAACTCCTGGAGCCCAACTAAACCCATGTCCATGAAGTCGGTGATGCCATCCAAGCATCTCATCCTCTGTTGTCCCCTTCTGCTCCTGCCTTCAATCTTTCCCAGCATCGGGATCTTTTCCAACGAGTCAACTCTTTGCATCAGGTGGCCAAAGTATTGGAGTTTCAGCTTCAGCATCAGTCCTTCCAATGAACACCCAGGACTGATCTCCTTTAGGGTGGACAGGTTGGATCTCCTTGCAGTCCAAGGGACTCTTAAGAGTCTTCTCCAACACCACAGTTCAAAAGCATCAATTGTTCTGCGTTCAGCTTTCTTCACAGTCTAACTCTCACATCCATACATGACCACTGGAAAAACCATAGCCTTGACTAGACAGACCTTTGTTGACAAAGTAATGTCTCTGCTTTTTAATATGCTATCTGAGTTGGTCCTAACTTTCCTTCCAAGGAGTAAGCATCTTTTAATTTCATGGCTGCAGTCACCATCTGCAGTGACTTTGGAGCCCAGAAAAATAAAGTCAGCCACTGTTTCCACTGTTTCCCCATCTATTAGCCATGAAGTGATGGGGCCGGATTAGGTTGATATTATAATTGTCCCTGTTTGGCAAAAGTGCTTTTTTTTTTTTTTTTTTTTTACTGTTTTGCTTTGTTTCTAATACCTTTAACTCCATCAGTTATTATTTCAAATAACACATTTGAATATTATGAAATCGAGTGTTAAATGTTATCTTTAAATAATGATTGTATTTAGTCTTACTCTAGGCAGTACCTTAAGCCATACATATATATATTTTTTTCATGTAGTTGATATGTTAGAATTCAACATAGCACAGTGAAAATGGTCAGTCTGCTTTATTAATTCTTGTTTGTATATCTTTTAAAATTTAACTTGTCTTCCTGCCTCACTAGATCCACAAGAAGGCACAGTGGTGGTTCTGTCAGCAGAGTCTCAGCAGCTTTTGGTCCAGCTTGTGTATTTGCTACCCAGTCTGCCTGCTGACTTGCTTTCTCGGTTAAGCTGCTGCTGTGTTATGGGAAGACTCAGTGCAAATTTGGCTGCCATGCTTATCGGGATACTGCACATGAGGTAGCATGCTAAAGTGAACTGTATTTCAAGTGTATAATCTTCTCCCTCACCCTTCCCCTGTCACTGGCAGTTTATGAACTGACTTTTTAAAATGCCGCCCCTCCCTTCATTTGCTCTTAAAACAGCAGTTAAAACTGTTGATGATACTGGGTAAGAGGAAGGTCACTGGGGCAAGACTGTTCCAGGTGGTTTGCTTAGCGGTTTGCATTGTCATGGTTGCAGTCACTAAGTCCATGGGCTGTAGTCCACTAGGCGCCTCTGCCCATGGGATTTTCCAGGCAAGCATAATGGAGTGGGTTGCTGTTTCTTTTTCCAGGGGATCCTCCTGACCCAGGGATTGAACTCTTGTTCTGCTACACCACAGGTGGATTCTTTACCGCTGAACCATCAGGTAGAAACATACAGTGATTTGTGTAGGTGCATTGAAACAAGGGTTAAGATTATCAGAAGTGTGTAGCCATAGTAAGGATTCAGTGACGGATGAGAGTGCTGTGTTTTAAAACTTCTGGTGTTATGAAATTGTAATACAGGTCTTTCTTTTTGGAAGGGAGCTCAGTTCAATGTAGGTGGTGAAATAAAAGCTTGCGGACTCAGACAGGGAATCATTAAAATATCTGTGGGTGGGTGGGTGGGTGTGTGTGTGTGTGGCAAAATATACATAACCTAAAACTTCCCATTTTAACCAGTTTTAGGTATACAGTGAGAATTGTTTGGGGCATTAAGTACATTCACACTGTTGTGCGACTGCTACCACTATTCATCTCCAGCACTGTCATCGTTGCAGACTGAAACTCTGTACTGATTATTTCCCCTTCTCCCAGCCCTTGTTTACCACTATTTTGTCTTCATGATTTTGATATATTCATCTGTTAATGGATACTCGGTTGTTCTGCCTTTTGGCTGTTACAAATAATGCAGCTATAAACATTGGTGTGCAGACACCTGTTTGAATCCTTTTAATTCTTTTGGCTGTATACCCAGAAGTAGAATTGCTGAATCATATGTTAATTTTCTGTTTAATTTTTCAAGGAGCTACTTTCCAGAATGTGACTGTGGTGTTTTACTCTCAAAGGTCTTAAAACTAATAATGTTTCATGTTGCTAGTGTTCAAAGTATCCTTTAAAATGTAATGTTTGTATCAGGCATAGTACTTTCATATTCAGCCATTTGTTACTGATTGTGGCTCAAGGCCAGGGTCTGATACAGTTTTAGGCAGGAGTTGAATCTGGGCTGTAGCTGAAAAATTTAAAAACTAGCTTCTTTGTGGCTTCTTGTGCAGACCCTCTGCCCCAATTAAACAGGAGTGGCTCGCTTTATTAGTAGACTTTCTTTAGCTTTGTTTGCCAGTCTCTTCGTACCAGGATAAGACGTATGTTTGAATGTTGTCGCCCAAATTGTGCTTCATAACTGATAATTACTTTTTCCTTTTAGCAAAAGAGAGCTGTTTGCAATATGTTGTCTATATATGAAACCCCTCTTTGTCTAGTTCAGTACTAAATGCCAGGTCTTTAAGAAATACAATTTAACTTAAGTGGTTTTATGACTGTTAACTTCCAGTAGAGGGCACTCATTTCCCATGATAGAACTTGTGGAGGATCTGTTTTGGCATTCATTTAAAAGTGACTTTTGTGTGTTAATTTTATATCCTGCAACTTTACTATATTCATTAATTAGCTCTAGTAATTTTCTGGTAGAGTCTTTAGGGTTTTCTATGTAGAGGATCATGTCATCTGCAAACAGCGAGAGTTTCACTTCTTCTTTTCCTATCTGGATTCCTTTTATGTCTTTTTCTGCTCTGATTGCTGTGGCCAAAACTTCCAACACTATGTTGAATAGTAGTGGTGAGAGTGGGCATCCTTGTCTTGTTCCTGATTTCAGAGGAAATGCTTTCAATTTTTCACCATTGAGGGTGATGCTTGCTGTGGGTTTGTCATATATAGCTTTTATTATGTTGAGGTATGTTCCTTCTATTCCTGCTTTCTGGAGAGTTTTAATCATAAATGAGTGTTGAATTTTGTCAAAGGCTTTCACACACAGAAATCCCTTGCATTCCTATACACTAACAATGAAAAAACAGAAAGAGAAATTAAGGAAACAATACCATTCACCATTGCAACAAAAAGAATAAAATACTTAGGAGTATATCTACCTAAAGAAACAAAAGACCTATACATAGAAAACTATAAAACACTGATGAAAGAAATCAAAGAGGACACAAACAGTTGGAGAAACATACCGTGTTCATGGATTGGAAGAATCAATATTGTCAAAATGGCTATTCTACCCAAAGCAATCTATAGATTCAATGCAATCCCTATCAAGCTACCAACGGTATTTTTCACAGAATTAGAACAAATAATTTCACAATTTGTATGGAAATACAAAAAACCTCGAATAGCCAAAGTAATCTTGAGAAAGAAGAATGGAACTGGAGGAATCAACCTGCCTGACTTCAGACTCTACTACAAAGCCACAGTCATCAAGACAGTATGGTACTGGCACAAAGACAGAAATATAGATCAATGGAACAGAATAGAAAGCCCAGAGAAAAATCCACGAACCTATGGACAGCTTATCTTTGACAAAGGAGGCAAGGATATACAATGGAAAAAAGACAATCTCTTTAACAAGTGGTGCTGGGAAAACTGGTTAACCACTTGTAAAAGAATGAAACTAGAACACTTCCTAACACCATACACAAAAATAAACTCAAAATGGATTAAAGATCTAAATGTAAGACCAGAAACTATAAAACTCCTAGAGGAGAACATAGGCAAAACACTCTCCGACATAAATCACAGCAAGATCTTCTATGACCCACCTCCCAGAATATTGGAAATAAAAGCAAAAATAAACAAATGGGACTTAATGAAAATTAAAAGCTTTTGCACAACAAAGGAAACTATAAGTAAGGTGAAAAGACAGCCCTCAGATTGGGAGAAAATAATAACAAATGAGGAAACAGACAAAGGATTAATCTCAAAAATATACAAGCAACTCCTGAAGCTCAATTCCAGAAAAATAAACGACCCAATCAAAAAATGGGCCAAAGAACTAAACAGACATTTCTCCAAAGAAGACATACAGATGGCTAACAAACACATGAAAAGATGCTCAACATCACTCATCATCAGAGAAATGCAAATCAAAACCACAATGAGGTACCATTACACGCCAGTCAGGATGGCTGCTATCCAAAAGTCTACAAGCAATAAATGCTGGAGAGGGTGTGGAGAAAAGGGAACCCTCTTACACTGTTGGTGGGAATGCAAACTAGTACAGCCACTATGGAAAACAGTGTGGAGATTTCTTAAAAAACTGGAAATAGAACTGCCATTTGACCCAGCAATACCACTTCTGGGCATACACACTGAGGAATCCAGATCTGAAAGAGACACGTACACCCCAATGTTCATCGCAGCACTGTTTATAATAGCCAGGACATGGAAGCAACCTAGATGCCCATCAGCAGATGAATGGATAAGGAAGCTGTGGTACATATACACCATGGAATATTACTCAGCCGTTAAAAAGAATTCATTTGAATCAGTTCTAATGAGATGGATGAAACTGGAGCCCATTATACAGAGTGAAGTAAGTCAGAAAGATAAAGAACATTACAGTATACTAACACATATATACGGAATTTAGATAGATGGTGGCGATAACCCTATAGGCAAAACAGAAAAAGAGACACAGAAATACAGAACAGACTTTTGAACTCTGGGGGAGAACGTGAGGGTGGGATGTTTTGAAAGAACAGCATGTATATTATCTATGGTGAAACGGACCACCAGCCCAGGTGGGATACATGAGTCAGGTGCTCGGGCCTGGTGCACTGGGAGGACCCTGAGGAGTCGGGTGGGGAGGGAGGTGGGAGGGGGGATCGGGATGGGGAATACATGTAACTATATGGCTGATTCATGTCAATGTATGACAAAACCCACTGAAATGTTGTAAAGTGATTGGCCTCCAACTAATAAAATAATATTAAAAAAAAAAAAAAGTGACTTTTGAACACCTCTTAAAATTAATTCTCTTTAGAACTTGTATTTAGTATCTTTTTTGGCATTAATTACGATTGACTTGTGCTCAATAACTTTGGTCAAGGATTTTTTCACAAGTCTTTTTTTTACATTTTTTTGTGGGTTTGTGGTGAGTACTGAGAAAATATTAATTTACAAGTAATGGTAATAGAAGTTTATAATCATCAAAAGCAAGGTGTCATGAAGTTAAAAGTGTACCAAGTTAAACTTTGCCTTTTAGCATTTGCACAGTCTTAGTAGACTTCTCTTTCTGTAGATGTATTGTCCCTATTCAAACTAATCTCTTTAAAACAAGATGGGGCCTTTTCAACTTTCCCAGGCCAGTGGTATTATCATTGCATCACTTTTCCTAGATTTAGAATTGAAGAATAATGTTCGGTTATTCTTAAGGAATGATGTTCTTCTAAGGAATACCGTTCCTTAGACATCACATGGGTTATTTCACGTCTTTGGTTTTCCCCTCCGTCCTTGATGGTGACGGTAAACCAGCTAGCTTTCTCACTGTCTCCCACCTGCACCGTTCACCTGAGGCATCCCACTCCTCAGCTCCGTCTGTGCCAAGGACTGTTGGCAGGCTCCTTTTCCTGAAATATTCCTTCAATAATTTCTGATTCTCATCTGCTATATTAATTGGGCTCTGCGGTCTAGTTCACTCTGGGTGTTAGCGTTCTGACACTGTTGTCTCCAGCAGGGGAAGTTCATCGGAGAGCAGGTCACCACCAGACCATCTCCGTTTGTTCAGTGTGTGAAAAACCCATCACCTTAGAGTTGTTGGTGTTTAGTTTGTCTTAAAAACTGTACTTAGAATTGCTGTTCCTGCCTTTTTCACTATTCACTTAGAGGTTTTTTGAGTTTTTCCTCTCCATCTACCTGTGGTGTTCTGCTGACCGTTACTCTTCTTGCCCTCTCTGCCCCTAGTTCATTTACAGCTGGTTTGGGGAACATGAGACATGCATGTGGAAACGTAGTCTATGCTGTTAGATAAAAATACCAGAGAAGGGAGAAATTACTGAGAAATTCAGCCTGGTTTTGAAGCAGGGTGAATATGTGAGCTGGCCTGCCAGGAGCAGGTCTGGTTTGCTTCTGTTGTCCAAGCATAATTGATATAGCATCCCTTCTAGTCTCAGAACTGTTCTGGTGTGGCCAGTATATGTGGTCATTGTAGTTTTAAGGACAGAGTGATACATTGCTTGTCTTTTGTCCAAACTAGATTTTTAAATGGATTTGCTACTCTTTTTAGCCACTGGACAGCACAGTGTTCACTGGGTATAAGAGGATATTAGCTTCTTTTCTAATCACCCATTTTGTACTCATTTCCATTGAGCATCTCTGACTTTTTATAACCTCTTAGCTTGTGATATTCTCTCCCATAGCCCTTTAAGCAAAGAGAAGTCCTTTAAGTAGAAGTGATTCAGAAAAATGTTGCCATTATTTTTAACTCCCCAACTTTTAAGAATGTTAATAAATACAGTTGTTTCAGTGGTTAAAAAAAAAAAAGTGCTTCTCATTGAATTAGAAACTCCTTATTTTGTCTTGACATTTATTCAGATTTCTATTATAAAAGTTTGTCCCAAAAAAAAAATTTGTCACAAAAAGCTATCCAAAAAGATAGCTTTTTGGATCTGATTATTCTCAGCTTTTTGTTTTTTTGCTGTATTCATGGCTGACATTTGCTGTATTCCTTCTTAGTCTTACCTTGAGGAGAGTTTTTAAAGGTATCACTGGAAACTGATCTCATAGCAGGAACCAGATAATCTTCATTTAATGAGAAGCTGCTTTATGTTTAGCTATTCCCTTAAGTCCACTACCAATACTTTAGCTGCAGTATTGTGACGTAGACTAGTTATAAAGCCTCGCAAAGTATAGGAGTGCATAGTTATTGCAGAGTGGCTTTAAATTGAAGTATTCTTTACCTAGTTAAGATGCTTTGGTTTAGGTAGGAAGCAGGAGCTTGTTTAAACTTAGCTCATTCATATAAACAAGGTAAGACTTTTTTTTTTTTTTTTAATGAAGATGAGGTAGTAAATACATAGCAGCTGAACCTACTACTGAAAAGCAGAACTTCACCTTGGCTCCTTGAAACTGAGTTTTGAGTGGTGTGGAAAAATTTTCCAGTTGTACCATATAAGTGGGCTGGTTATGCTTTTCAAGGAAACTTTACATAAACATATGTTAGAAATTATGTTTTCCATATTACAATACTTGAACCCCCTTACATGTAAAGATGATACATGCTACGGATTTTTGACTGAGCTCTTAAATTATACTTGTATTCCATAAAGAATAGTCATATATTCTGTGCTTTATTCCTGAGTCTTCAATTTGGTCACTTCTAGTACTAGGTCTCCATTGTTTATTGTAGATCATCATTTTCTGGATGGAAGTCTTCAGTGAAAGAATGGAATGGCAGTGATCAGTTAAACATCAGTAATGAGGACTATTTCAGCTTCTTATTTTCAACACTTACAGGTAACTGCCCTGATCCACCAAGTTAAGGAAAGGAAAAGAACCTAGTATGAAAATTCTCCTGAGATTTACTGTCTTACCTGTTTGGGTCTAAGTTTTGGACCTCACTGCATAGCTTAATAAGATGGGGAACAGAATATCCATTTTAAGCATGTTTAACATGTTCGGTGTGTTAGGAAAAACATCACATTTTAATTAGCCATATTTTGCTTTCCATTGATGTCAGAGAAAAATTAGTAAAATGAGTCTTGATGTGTTAGATTAGTAAGTATTATTACTGTTGTTTTAAATGATCATACTGTCTTTGGTAGTTTTGTTTTGTAACTGGATGATAAAGATGACAGTGTTTGAAATTTTCTGAAGACTTAAAATTAAGAGACTTATTGAAATATGTTGTCAGAATCCAAAAATAGCTTGAAAAGTTCTGATAAGGAGCTCAATGTAGCAAGATAAATATTATATAAAAGAAACAAGTAACAAGTAGACTTGTACATGTTTGATAGTTTTGGATGTATGCGTTTGAGATGGATGTGAGGGCTTTATGTTTTAATTAGTAGTACCTGTCAAAGGCTTTAGTGGTTTTAGGAAACTCATTAGGAATCAGCCAGGAGTGTGATATGGCTTCCCAACTAGATGATGGCTCTTTAGGGCATGTTCATGGAAGTACAGTGATCTGAAAACATCAAAGCAGGTAGCTAGGGTCAGACCACATTGTGCTCGTATTCTGATCATTCTAAGAGCTGTCTTTCAGGAGGGACTTGGGCAAGTTGTTTGTATAGGTCAGACTAGGTGTAATAGAGGTGGTAAGAGAATCAGAAATCTTATTATATGGAATAGGTAGAAGGAAGTACACAGTAATTGTTGAAGAAATAGACTTAGGGGGGATGGAATAGTTTTAAGACACTTGAAAGGCTATTATGTAAGAATACAGAGTTTGGTATATGTATGAAGGAGCATATTGTTTTTCTTGTTCATTTGCTTTTTTAAACCTGACATTAATTAGAATGATTATGTCTTTCACACTTATTTAAGTATAAAGGTGGCAAAGCCCTCAGTTTAAGGGATATAATATTGTTTCTTGATGTATTACACATTTGATTCAGGTCAAATCTTTGTGTACATAATTATATGAATTTTACTACATCGCTGGCATTTCATTTTTTAAAATAATACATAAAGTACAGAAATTCAGAGAAAATAGCTTGTTAGCTTGAAGAATTTAACTTGAAGATACATGTCTATTTTTTAAAAATTACTTAAGAATGTTACTTGCTTTGTGATTTATTTTAAATTGGATTTCTTTATACTCAAATTAGGGTTTTCAAAAGAGGAACTGACTTGGCTTCAGAGCCTTTGAGGAGTGCCCCATGTCATCCAGACGCAGCTTTCTCCCGTGCTACTTTACCTCACTGACTTGGATCAGTTTTCACACCATTGGGACATAACAGAGGTAATGGTCCATTTGGAAAGGCATGGAAGATTGTTAGAATTCAGTTCATCCACCGCCAATAGTTACTGTGTGCTAGCGTTGCCTTGTGTAAGATGTTTCTAGAGGTTGAGAGCAGTATAAAGCACAGTCCCTGTTCTGAAAGTGCGTGTGACCCTTGGATAGGCGATGTGGATTCCTGAAAGAAGAGTTTTCATAAAGTTATGCCACTAGAATAGAATAAATTAGCAGTTTGAATGATAGAGACACATTTATTTTCTTTTTGCCTAGTATAGGGTAAAAGGAAAAAGAGGAAAGACTTCATGGAAAAGGAAGAATTTTACGTAGATACTGAAGGATTAATAAGAGTTAAGTAGGATTTTGTATCCTTGAAGGTGGGTTTTTCTAAACAGAAATAATTATTTGGAAGCTCCTTTGGTTTTAAAGAATTAGTATGTAGTTTATCAAAGTTACATTTTAAACCCCAAATTTCCCTTAAATTTTAAAGTTCAACTTAACAAATCTTTTTAGATACATATAGTAAGTTTAGGGAATCATTTTAAAAGGAGACTTAAACTATATTGCATCCCTTTTACATACATATTTAAAACTTTAAAAACCTGTTTAAATAACTTAATATAGTCACTATTTGGTAAGTAGTTCAGTTTTCAGACAAACCTTCACAAATGTTATGGTAAATCTTAAAACATTTAATAAACTTACAAGCATGGTACATATTAATATCTTAAGTTTCAGTACTATTTATAGTGAAATTCAAATTAAAATTACAAGTCTAGGTTAGCTGTTAATTCTGTTTTAAATTGAAATTATAGGGCTGATATTTTATGCTAATAGTCAGAATTGTTTTACGTTACAAATATATAAATATGTAAAGCATCATAAATACTGGTACTAAGGATTTGAGTCTGTAAGATATTTATATATTAGTTAATTTCTTTTATTTATTTCTTCAGTTTCTTTTCTTGCATTGAAAGGTACTTGCCCAGTAGAATTGTAGTTGTGTCATTCCAAATAATGTTGGTTGGAACCTTTCTTGCACATTCCGAGGTTGTGTTCTGTGCTAGCATTTTTTTTTTTTTTAATGATTCATAAGGTTTTGGTTGGGGCACTGAAGTCCTTGGGAACTTCTTTCCTTGTAACTCGTAATTGCTCGGCCATAGCCTTTCCAAACAAAAGATAACCTTTGTAAGTGTTCTCAACAGGGTCGTCTCTAGAACCTGAATCTGTTTTATTGCTGTACCAATTGATTTTATTCAGCTGATCTATTGACGACTTCTTTCATTCTTTTCCAGAATACTCTTTACATTCTTCCTGTATCTTAGGGCTACACCTTTTGTAGACATTTAACACATTTCTCTCATGGTTTTGTTTGACTGTGATCACAATACTTGGGTCATGCCAGGGACACTTTCTTCTCGGTATCACCTAGTGCCTAACTATGTTCATATATTGGCTTTCAAAAAATAGTGGATTAGAAACAATGAAAACTAAGGAGTTGGGTAACCAACCTGCATATTTAATATCTGGCATTTTATCTTAATCCATAGTACATGCAGAGAGTGAAGCCTTGCACACTGCTGGATTTGAAGGGTTGGGTTTAGTGTCAGTAAGTGTTCTGTAAGCTTGTTTCTGATGTTTTTAAACTACCTCATGCATGGATTGGGGAAAGCGTGGTATGGGGATTGATCAGTGGGCCCCAGATTCCAGACAGAGACTTGTTAAGTGTCTAGTTTGATAACTTGAACAACTCCAATAATCTCTCTCTGACAATTTTAATTTTTCTGAATCACGTCATCTGTGTAAAGACACAGATGTCGTGAAAATGTGATTGGTTATATTTCTGAGTGTACATTGGCAAGAACATGTATTAAACTTCAAGGATGCTGTCTTTGAAATGTTAAGACATAAATTAGGAAAAATCTGAAAGTTTCTTTCTTAGCTTTTGAAGTTAAATGAAGATTCCAGTTCTATTTTCGATAAAATTTGCCTTTAAGCTGGCCTTATCACATGAAATTATTTGAAATATATGTAGTTTTTGACAGCCTTAGTGTAAAAATTGATTTTTTATTATTATTTCATTTGAAAAAGTTACTAGTCAATGGCGTGAGTTTGCTTAGTTTGTTCTATCTGCTTAGTCTGAAGTGTTTTTTTTTTTTTTTTTTAAATCGGACCTTTTTTTTTCTGAGTAGATTTTCTTCACAAAGTATAATTTATTTACTTACCTACTTAACACATTTAAGAATTTACTTATGTATATACGGCAGTATGAGGTCTTCACCATGTACAGGCTTTCTCCAGTTGCAGCAAGTGGGGATTACTATCTGGGGCTGCTCTTCAGCTGTGGGACGCGGGCCCCTCTCTGCGGCGGCTCCTCTTGTTGCAGAGCATGGGCTCGAGGGCTTCGTTAGTTCTGGCACACAGGCTTAGCTGCCCTGTGGAACCTCCCCAGACCAGGGATTGAACCTGTATCCCCTACTGGGTGGCATATTCTGGACCACTGGACCACTAGGAAAGTCCCACAGGACAGTGTAGAAGAACAGAAGGATAACAGTAAAAGTGTCCGTCCAGTCTCTGTCTGCCAGCCATCCATGTCCCTTCCTTAGTTTCTAAATGTATTCTTTTGGATAACTTCTGTGTCTTCACAAATGATTATATATATATTCTTTTGGCTTCTCCTTTTATAGACACAACATACTCTGATTTGGACCTTGCAGTTTTCATTTAGTATCTTCATGATCATTTCTTCCAAACACTGAAGGAAGAATTGTATGACTTTGCCATTAATGATGGAAATAGTAGTTAAAAGGGAAAAGGAATCTTTGGACAGAGATATCATTCCCAAATGGAAGTGTCTTTTCCAGAGCCAGTGCAAGGTTTTAAGGTTAATTTTAATTGTCATTTATAAAATTTTGAATGGTTTGAAAAGACTACTTTTTAACTAAATTCTGAAGAATAATAATAAAACATTACTCTAGTTTAAGAAATAGAACATTTTTCTTTGTTTTTGAAACCTCTGATTTTATTAACAGTTTTATGTGTGTGACATTTCTGTATAAAATTAGGTAGAAAATACTTCAGTGTAGAAATTAAGTGTACAAAATCTTGTTAAAATTTTTTATATTTTTAAAAAACTCTCAATTTCCACACTGTAGCAAACTGCCATGCCTGTTCTGGAGTTGTGCACTTATGAAGTCAGGATTCTGATGTACGCAAATTTCAGTTAACACTAGCTGCAAAAGTGAAGACTCCCTGTATATATGTATGTTTGTGTGTCTCTGTTTGTATTTTTGTTTACTTTTGTTTTGAAACAATCTCAGACTTGGAGAAAAATTACAATTGCAGTACAAAGAACTTCTCTTTTCTTAAACTGTTTGACAAAATGCTCATTGTCGATACTTTAGCATACAAGTAGACCGTGTTTTATTGTACCTGCAAATTCAGTTTTTGGAAACTGAAGTTCTGCGGCAGCCCTGCACTGAGGGTGTCCGTCATCTTTGCAGTAGCATTTGCACACTCTGGGTCTCTGTGTCAGTTTGGTGATTCTCGCAGTATTTCACACTTTTTCATTGTTATTTCTTAGAGTGAGCTGTGATCGGTGACTTTTGATAATACTGTTGTCATTGTTTCGGAGTTTGTAATTAATTGTAACCATGAACCGTGCCCACAGGAGATAGTGCAGTGATCTTAGTAAAATATGTGTGTTCTGACTGCCCCACCAGCCAGCCATTCCCTATCTCTCTCCTTCTCCTCAAGTCTCCCTATTACCTGAGACTCAGCAGTATTGAAATTAGGGCAGTTAATAACCCTGCAGTGGCCTCTGAGTGTATGTGTGTTTGTCACTCAGTTGTATCCAACTCTTTGTGACCCCTGGATTGTAGCTCGCCAGGCTTCTCTGTCCATGGAGTTCTGCAGGTAAGAATACTGGAGTGGGTTGCCATTTCCCTCTCTGGGGGATCCTCCTGACCAAGGGATCAAACCCCAGCCTACTGCATTGGGTCAGATTCTTTACCATCTGAGGCACCAGGTGTTCAAGTGAAAGGAAGAGTTGCGTATCTCTTACTTGAAACCAAAAGCTAGAAATGATTATGAGCTTAGTGAGGAAAGTGTGTTGACAGCCAAGATAGGCTGACAACTAGAATTCTGTGCTGGTTAGTCAAGTTGTGAGTGCAAAAGAAAAGTTCTTGAAAGTAAAAGGGCTATTTCGTGAACACAGGAATAATAAGAAAGTGAAACAACCTTATTGATGATGCGGAAAAAGTTTGAATGACCCTTAAGCCAAAGCCAAATCTTGAGCAAACCCTGATGATGATTTAGTCATTAAGTGGCATCTGACTCTCTGCAACCCCATGGACAGTGGCCTGCCAGGCTCCTATGTCTGTGGGATTCTACAGACAAGAGTACTGGGAGTGGTTGGCATTTCCTTCTCCAGTGGATCTTCATGACACAGGGATTGAACCCGGGTCTCCCGCATTGAGGGCAGATTTACCGACTAAGCTACAAGGGAAGCCTTAAAACTCTCGTAAGTCTCTTCAGTTCTCTGAAGGCTGAGAGAGGTGAGGAAGCTGCAGAAGAGTTTGAAGGTAGCAGAGACTGATTCATGAGGCTTGAGGGAAGAAGCCATACCCCCAACATTTGCGATTAATGCAAATCCAGCACGGGCTGGTTAGGTTGAGTTGAGAAGCAGTGTGGTTTGCAAGTGAACATGCCTCGTTTAGGGAGAGATCAATAGCCATACAGGGAGATATGATTAGAAAGAAGAAGAACATCATATGATGAATTTTACTTATCTGAGGCAGGATTGATGGGGTTCTGCTTGAACAAGAGCCTGAGATCTTCAACAGGTTCACAGGAATAGCTGTCCTCTGGCTTTGGAGTCTCAGTTTCTGTCTCCCCCTCCTGTAGGCCATAGGGTTTTATTCTAGAATTGTGGACCCAGGCAGATAGACACTTCACTTTTACAGCAGTTGAAGTCACTAGAACAACCTGATATGGCCCTGTCCATTTCTCGGACAGCTGGTTTGGACTCCCTTTTTCTTGCCAGGTCTTTACTGATACTTGATCCCCTGGCTTTACCTGGGGATTTTTCAAGTCTTCCTGTGGTTTAGGGAGGATTTGTTCTCCATACCGTTGGAGTTCTTGTTGAAACCTTCCCAGGTCAATTATATGTTTTAAGAGTGTATTGGCATCCTCGTCAAAAAACAAATCAGAAGTTCAGAATGGACCTCCATACATCATTTCATAAGGACTTAACAATAGTGGCCGTTTGGGGGATGTCCATACCCTCATGAGGGCTATGGGTAGCCTATGTGTCCACTTATTATGTGTTTCCTGACATAGCTTAGCCAGAGCCCTTTTAAGAATCTGGTTGGCTCTCTCTACATTTCCTGAAGCTTGAGGCCTCCAGGATGAGCGGAGCCGGTATTTTATGCCTAAGCATGCGGCTATGTTCTGGGATATCGTGGCTGTAAATGAGGGCGCATTGTCACTCTGAAGTGACCGAGGCAGCACACACCTAGGCACTATCTCCTTCAGCTGAGCTTTACAGACTTCTGTAGCTCTCTCTGTTCAGTAGGGAACGCATCGATCCATCCTGTAAATGTGTCAATAAAGACTAGCAAGTAAGAAAACCCTTGGGTCTTGGGCATGGCTGTAAATTCTACTTTCCATTCCGCTCCTGGGTATGATCCCTGATGTTGGACAGGTGTAATTAGAGGAGGTCTGGTTTTGGGGTTATTTTTTAGACAGGTGTCACAATTTTGTGTGACCTGTTTAACAACCTTAGCTAACTGGGGATGGGAGAGAATAGGCTTAAGCAAGATTTCTAGATTATCTTTTCCAAAATGGGCGCTCTTATGTAAGGAGTTAGTAATGTTTTAAACCTGAGAATCAGGGAGTATTATTTGGGCCTGATCAGGCTGAAACCACCCATGTGACCCAATCTCCCAGCCCCGCTCAGCATATCGGGAATGTCCCCCTGGGGTAAAATCTGGAGTCAGGGTTTCCTTGGGGAAAAGGGGGCAGATAGCAGTGGCAGAGGTAGCTTCCCCGGCAGCTGGTCCTGCCTCTTGATCAGCTTTCCTATTTCCCTGAGCCTCTTTTTCTTGCCCCTTTTGGTGACTCTTGCAGTGGATGACAGCTAGTTTTGCAGGAAGTTTGACTGCCTCCAGGAGCCTGAGAATGAGCTCTTTGTGTTTAATAGCAGAGCTTCGGGCACTGAGCATCCCTCTTTCTTTCCAAATTGCTGCACGGACATGCAGAATGAGGAAAGCATACTTAGAGTCCATACACACATTAATCCTCTTTCCTTCTCCTAACTCCAAAGCTCTTGTCAGGGCAAAAAGGTCAGCTTTCTGGGCTGAGGTGTCTGGGGGAAGACACCCATTTTCCTTAGTTTCTTCCAGGCTCACTACAGCATATCCTGCTTTCCTCTCTCCCTTTTCTACAAAACTGCTGCCATCTGTGTGCCAGTTTTCCTCTGGGTCAGATAAAGGTGTCTCTGATAGGTCCCGGCGAGAAGAGTATAACTCGTCTGTGATTTGTATGCATTGGTGATCCAGAGGGGAGGTAGGGGGATCTGGCAGTAAGGTTGCTGGATTTAAAGTCTGGCAGACCCTCAACTTTATTTCTGGAGTGTCAAGGAGAAGGGCTTGGTATTGGGTGATCCTTCCCCCTGTCATCCACCTGTCCCCTTTCGTTTCCAAGACTGCTTGCACCCGGTGAGGCGTATACACTGTGGTGGGCTGACCCAGGGTCAGCTTAGATGCCTCCTTAACCATAAGAGCGGTAACTGCTACTGCCCTGAGGCAAGTGGGCCACCCTCTGGCCACCTCATCTAGTTATTTTGAGAGATAAGCCACAGGTTGTAATCCGGGCCCCATCATCTGCCCTAACACCCCAAGAGCAGTTCCTGTCCTTCCAGAAACATAGAGTCTAAAAGGCTTCTCCAGGTTGGGAAGGCCTAAAGCTGGGGCTGTAGTGATGGACTCTTTTAGGGCATTAAAGGCCACCTTGCAGGTCTCATGCCAGTCGAGTGGCTCTTCCTCTTTCCCCCTTAAATTTTCATATAGGGGTCTGGCCAGATTGCCATAATTAGGAATCCAGATCCTGCAAAACCCGGTCCTTCCTAAAAATCCCCTAAGCTGTTGTTTTGTTTGGGGGTACGGGGTATTTAAGATGAGGGATCTCCCCTCGGGGTCAGGCATTCTTTTTCTCTCCGTAATTATATATCCAAGGTATTTTATTTGGGTTAAGCTAATCTGAGCCTACTTGGGGGATACTCGATAACCCTTTTCATACAGGAAAGTTAGCATTTTTAATAGTGTCCATTTGAGAGCTGGTAAAATCTGGCCTATCTATGAGCAAGTCATCCACATACTGTATTAGACTACTGTTTGTTAAAGTTAATTCCCTTAGTTCTCTCCCCGAGGAAGTCCCGAAGATATGAGGGCTGTCCCTAAACCCTTGGGGTAGTCGAGTCCAGTCGAGAGTTGTATGGTCTCCTGTTTCCAAGTCCCGCCACTCAAAAGCAAAGAGTTTTTGGGATTCAGGATGGAGAGGCATGCAAAAGAAAGCACCTTGAAGGTCCAAGACTGAGAAGTACTTGGCATTTCCTGGGACTTGGGATAGGAGGGTATATGGGTTTGGGACTATGGGGTGGATGGGAACCACAGCTTCATTAAGAGCTCTTAGATCCTGGACGAATCGGTAAGATCCATCTGGTTTTTGAACGGGCAAGATTGGGGTGTTGCAGGGGGACTCATAGCTGATTCGAGTTCCAGTATCTCGGTATTTGTTAACTAATGGTTTAAGACCCTCAAGAGCTACTGTTTTTAAGGGATATTGTCATTTCCAGGGCTAGGGAGCATTTGGTCTCAGAGAAATCTTTACTGGTGGAACATTTATGGCTAAACCATGGCTGGAGACATCCCACACCTGGGGATTGACATAATCTAGACAAGGGACAGACTCCTCCTTTTCGACCTCTGACTGTAAATATTCAGACATAGGCAAAGAAAATTATCGTCTTCGACCTTTGTTTCACCAAGTCACTCTGGTTTGGAGGCGAAAGTATTATTCTCAAAATGGAAAATTTGGAAGCTGCAAACATGAAAAATTTAAAGAGTCACGCAGAGGCTAGTCACTCTAAGCTAACCCCTAAGACATTTATTGACTGATTTCTAGCTTCTCTTCTTTAACCTTTTTTATCTACAGTAATCCTGTGTGTTCCTTTTAGTTAGGGATTCATTTTTAGACTATCCTGACTCTTCCACTACGTTCCAGTTTTGGGTCTGATACACTTAGAGATGTGCCAAGTGCTTCCTGAATACTATAGAACATATTTTATATTTAAAATACTTCCATGCTTACGTAGTGAGTCAATGATTTTAAGTTTATTTGTTATACATTTCAATGTAAAAGTCAATGTGTGAACTAACATATTCACGACTTGGAAAACTTGGCATTTTTTTGCTGTGTGTTTGAACTCCTCACCCGACCAAAAGTCATGGAGAGGTCTATTGTTTTTCTAAAATGGTTATAGTGTTGTTTATTTTCTGGTAATTGAATTAGGGTGTGAGTTGCAAAGCCTGTGTTTCTGTTCATTTCATTCCATCTGTTTGGGTTTCTTTCTCTCTCCTGAGTCAGACAGTAATTTCCCATTGGTTGTCCAGTTACCAAGGTTGGTGTCCATGCATCCGTGCTGGTCTCTCCATACATGTCCGCGTGTCCTGTGAAACACTAAGCTTAATTTATTTGGAAATGACCTAGCTGTTCAATACACTGTCATCACTCAGTTGAGCAGAGGGAGAGAAATTCACGTGACAAAACTCCAGAGAAGCTAGTGTCAGAGCGCCCCGGCGTGGCATGCGTGCAGGGGGTTTGGGGGAGGGGGGCGGGGCGCGGAGTGCGGAGATCTCAGGTGTCCTCCCACCCTGGGCCTCTCCAGGCCCGCAGGTGCTGAGTGGCCTCCCCCCGCCCCCATCGCTTTGGCTGCTCAGGGCCGTGTGGTCTCTGCAGCTGCCCGGCATCCTGCCTGAGGCCCCCCCTGCCCACACGCTGTCTTCCAGTCTCTCTCTGAACCCTTGACTTTTTCTGCCTCTGTTTCACCTGGCGTGGGTGCGTGCGAGTGCCTGTCCGTGTGCCTGGCTGTCGCTCGTCCGCTCTCTCAGGAAGGTCCTGTGCTGGGCCCTTGGCGTGGGGGCAGGACGGGCCTCGGTTTGGGGACAGGGTGGGGCTGAGGCACTCCAGGGGGTTTGCACAGCCGGCAGGATGGGCGCCTGGGGCCCCGGCTGGGCTGCCCCTAAGCCCGCAGGAGGCTCTGGGGACCGCGGTCCCGGGCCGACGCCCCGCTCGTCCGGAGCCACGTGACCCTGAGCAGCGAACGGGATGGTGGGGGGCGGGGTGTGGGGGGGCACCGAGACGTCCTCCCCGCTCAAGCCACCCCCCTCCCCAACCCCCGGCAGAGCTCCCGCAGCCTCGCCAGGCCGCTCGGGGTCCAGGAAACGCCCCGGGCCGCGCCAGGTGCGTGCTGGCCGGGGGTGGCGTCGGCTGGTCTCCCAGCTGCAGGGCCTGTCCCGGTTTTTCCCATCAGTTTCAACAGTGACGGTCACCCCACATTGTGAGTCGTCTAGATTTCTCACTGACACCCCTGTTAGGGAGTGGCTTTTTAGAGAGATAGGGAAGGTCACTTGGGGGATGTTGGTCATGAGAGGAAATAAGGGCTCAGGTGGGATTGCAGATGTCATCCAGGGGGTAAATAGAGACAGTTGTTGCTGGTACCAAGACATGAAGTTTTTTTTCCCCCTTTCCCCAAAAGGCCATATTACGAACACATGGGGGCGCTGAGTAACAGCCCATAGCTCGGCTGGAAGGGTGGGCCTTTGATAGTGATACCCTGGGATGGGTTGGACATTCCCCCAACCTTTGTCATTAATGCAGATGCAGCCCCGGCTGGTTAGGTTGAGTTGAGAAGCAGTGTGGTTTGCAAGTGAACATGCCTCGTTTAGGGAGAGATCAATAGCCATACAGGGAGATATGATTAGAAAGAGGAAGAACATCATATGATGCATTTTACTTATCTGAGGCAGGATTGATGGGGTTCTGCTTGAACAAGAGCCAGAGATCTTCAACAGGTTCACAGGAATAGCTGTCCTCTGGCTTTGGAGTCTCAGTTTCTGTCTCCCCGTCCTGTAGGCCATAGGGTTTTATTCTAGAATTGTGGACCCAGGCAGATAGACCCTTCACTTTTACAGCAGTTGAAGTCACTAGAACAACCTGATATGGCCCTGTCCATTTCTCGGACAGCTGGCTTGGACTCCCTTTTTCTTTCCAGGTCTTTACAGATACTTGATCCCCTGGCTTTACCTGGGGATTTTTCAAGTCTTCCTGTGGTTTGTTCTCCATACCGTTGGAGTTCTTGCGGAAACCTTCCGGGTCAATTATATGTTTTAAGTGTGTATTGGCATCCTCGTCAAGAAACAAATCAGACGTTAAGGATGGTCGTACATACTTCATTTCATAAGGACTTAACAAGAGTGGCCGTTTGGGGGATGTCCGTAGCCTCATGAGGGCTATGGGCAGCATATGTGTCCACTTATTATGTGTTTCTGACATAGCTTAGCCAGAGCCCTTTTAAGAGTCTGGTTGGCTCTCTCTACCTTTCCTGAAGCTTGAGGCCTCCAGGATGAGCGGAGCTGGTATTTTATGCCTAAGCATGCGGCTAGGTTCTGGGGTATCGTGGCTGTAAGTGAGGGCCCGTTGTCACTCTGAAGTGACCGAGGCAGCCCAAACCTAGGCACTATCTCCTTCAGCAGAGCTTTACAGATTTCTGTAGCTCTCTCTGTTCAGTAGGGAACGCTTCGATCCATCCTGTGAATGTGTCAATAAAGACTAGCAAGTAAGAAAACCCTTGGGTCTTGGGCATGGCTGTAAATTCTACTTTCCATTCCGCTCCTGGGTATGATCCCCGATGTTGGACAGGTGTAATTAGAGGAGGTCTGGTTTTTGGGTTATTTTTTAGACAGGTGTCACAATTTTGTGTGACTTGTTTAACAACCTTGGCTAACTGTGGTTGGGAGAGAATAGGCTTAAGCATGATTTCTAGATTATCTTTTCCAAAATGGGCACTCTTATGTAGGAGTTAGTAATGTTTTAAACCTGAGAATCAGGGAGTATTATTTGGGCCTGATCAGGCTGAAACCACCCATGTGACCCAATCTCCCAGCCCCGCTCAGCATATTGGGAATGTCCCCCTGGGGTAAAATCTGGAGTCAGGATTTCCTTGGGGAAAAGGGGGCAGATAGCAGTGGCAGAGGTAGCTTCCCCGGCAGCTGGTCCTGCCTCTTGATCAGCTTTCCTATTTCCCTGAGCCTCTTTTTCTTGCCCCTTTTGGTGACTCTTGCAGTGGATGACAGCTAATTTTGCAGGAAGTTTGACTGCCTCCAGGAGCCCTAGAATGAGCTCTTTGTGTTTAATAGCAGAGCTTCGGGCACTGAGCATCCCTCTTTCTTTCCAAATTGCTGCACAGGCATGCAGAATGAGGAAAGCATACTTAGAGTCCATACACACATTAATCCTCTTTCCTTCTCCTAACTCCAAAGCTCTTGGCAGGGCAAAAAGGTCAGCTTTCTGGGCTGAGGTGTCTGGGGGAAGAGCCCCAATTTCCTTTGTTTCTTCCAGGCTCGCTACACCATATCCTGCTTTCCTCTCTCACTTTTCTACAAAACTGCTGCCATCTGTGTGATAGTTTTCCTCTGGGTCAGATTAAGGTGTCTCTGATAGTTCCCGGCGAGAAGAGTATAACTCGTCTGTGATTTGTATGCATTGGTGATCCAGAGGGGAGGTAGGGGGATCTGGCAGTAATGTTGCTGGATTTAAAGTCTGGCAGACCCTCAACTTTATTTCTGGAATGTCAAGGAGGAGGGATTGGTATTGGGTGATCCTTCCCCCTGTCATCCACCTGTCCCCTTTCGTTTCCAAGAGTGCTTGCACCCGGTGAGGCGTATACACTGTGGTGGGCTGACCCAGGGTCAGCTTAGATGCCTCCTTAACCATAAGAGCAGTGGCTGCTACTGTCCGGAGGCAAGTGGGCCACCCTCTGGCCACCTCATCTAGTTATTTTGAGAGATAAGCCACAGGTTGTAATACAGGCCCCATCATCTGCTCTAACACCCCAAGAGCAGTTCCTGTCCTTCCAGAAACATAGAGTCTAAAAGGCTTCTCCAGGTTGGGGAGGCCTAAAGCTGGGGCTGTAGTGATGGACTCTTTTAGGGCATTAAAGGCCACCTTGCAGGTCTCATGCCAGTCGAGTGGCTCTTCCTCTTTCCCCCTTAAATTTTCATATAGGGGTCTGGCCAGATTGCCATAATTAGGAATCCAGATCCTGCAAAACCCGGTCCTTCCTAAAAATCCCCTAAGCTGTTGATTTGTTTGGGGGTACGGGGTATTTAAGATGAGGGATCTCCCCTCGGGGTCAGGCATTCTTTTTCTCTCCGTAATTATAAATCCAAGGTATTTTACTTGGGTTAAGCTAATCTGAGCCTACTTGGGGTATACTCGATAACCCTTTTCATACAGGAATGCTAGCGTTTTAAATAGTGTCCATTTGAGAGCTGGTAAAATCTGGCCTAGCTATGAGCAAGTCATCCACATACTGTATTAGACTACTGTTTGTTAAAGTTAATTCCCTTAGTTCTCTCCCCGAGGAAGTCCCGAAGATATGAGGGCTGTCCCTAAACCCTTGGGTTAGTCGAGTCCAGTCGAGAGTTGTATGGTCTCTCTTGTTTCCAAGTCCCGCCACTCAAAAGCAAAGAGTTTTTGGGATTCAGGATGGAGAGGAATGCAAAAGAAAGCATCTTGAAGGTCCAAGACTGAGAAGTACTTGGCATTTCCTGGGACTTGGGATAGGAGGGTATATGGGTTTGGGACTATGGGGTGGATGGGAACCACAGCTTTATTAATAGCTCTTAGATCCTGGACGAATCGGTAAGATACATCTGGTTTTTGAACGGGCAAGATTGGGGTGTTGCAGGGGGACTCACAGCTGATTCGAGTTCCAGTATCTCGGTATTTGTTAACTAATGGTCTAAGACCCTCAAGAGCTACTGGTTTTAAGGGATATTGTCTTTTCCAGGGCTAGGGAGCATTTGGTCTCAGAGAAATCTTTACTGGTGGAACATTTATGGCTAAACCAGGGCTGGAGACATCCCCCACCTGGGGATTGACCTCATCTAGACAAGGGACAGACTCCTCCTTTTCTACCTCTGACTGTAAATATTCAGACATAGGAAAAGAAAATTATCGTCTTCTACCTTTGTGTCCCCAAGTCACTCTGGTTTGGAGGCGAATGTATTATCCTCACCATGGAAAATTTGGAAACTGTTAACATGAAAAATTTAAAGAGTCACGCAGAGGCTAGTCACTCTATGCTAACCCCTAAGACATTTATTGACTGATTTCTAGCTTTTCTTCTTTAACCTTTTTTATCTACAGTAATCCTATGTTTTCCTTTTAGTTAGGGATTCATTTTTAGACTATCCTGACTCTTCCACTACGTTCTAGTTTTGGGTCTGATTAACTTACAGATGTGCCAAGTGCTTCCTGAATACTATAGAACATATTTTATGTTTAAAATACTTCCATGCTTATGTAGTGAGTCAATGATTTTAAGTTTATTTGTTACACATTTCAATGTAAAATCAATGTGTGAACTAACATATTCACGACTTGGAAAAGTTGGCTTTTTTTTGCTGTGTGTTTGATCTCCTCACCCGCCCAAAGGTCATGGAGAGGTCTATTGTTATTCTAAAATGGTTATAGTGTTGTTTATTTTCTGGTAATTGAATTAGGGTGTGAGTTGCAAAGCTTGTGTTTCTGTTCATTTCATTCCATCTGTTTGGGTTTCTTTCTCTCTCCTGAGTCAGACAGTAATTTCCCATTGGTTGTCCAGTTACCAAGGTTGGTGTCCATGCATCCGTGCTGGTCTCTCCATACATGTCCGGGTGTCCTGTGAAACACTAAGCTTAATTTATTTGGAAATGACCTAGCTGTTCAATACACTGTCATCACTCAGTTGAGCAGAGGGAGAGAAATTCAAGTGACAAAACTCCAGAGAAGCTAGTGTCAGAGCGTCCGGGTGTGGCATGCGTGCAGGGGGTTGGGGGGAGGGGGGCGTGGAGCGGAGCGCGGAGATCTCAGGTGTCCTCCCACCCTGGGCCTCTCCAGGCTCGCCGCTGCTCAGTGGCCTTACCCCTCCCCCATCGCTTTGGCTGCTCAGGGCCGGGTGGTCTCTGCAGCTGCCGGGCATCCTGCCCGAGGGCCCCCCTGCCCACACGGTGTCTTCCAGTCTCTCTGTGAACCCTCGACTCTGTCTGCCTCTGTCTCACCTGGCGTGGGTGCGTGCGAGTGCCTGTCCGTGTGCCTGGCTGTCGCTCGTCCGCTCTCTCAGGAAGGTCCTGTGCTGGGTCCGTGGCGTGGGGGCAGGGCGTTCCTCGGTTTGGGGACAGGGTGGGGCTGAGGCACTCCAGGGGGTTTGCACAGCCGGCAGGATGTGCGCCTGGGGCCCCGGCTGGGCTGCCCCTAAGCCCGCAGGAGGCTCCGGGGACCGCGGCCCCGGGCCGATGCCCCGTTCTTCCGGAGCCACGTGACCCTGAGCAGCGAACGGGATGGTGGGGGGCGGGGGGTGGGGGGCCACCGAGACGTCCTCCCCGCTCAAGCCACCCCCCTCCCCAACCCCCGCCAGATCTCCCGCAGCCTCGCCAGGCAGCTCGGGGTCCGGGAAGCGCCCCGGGCCGGGCCAGGCGCATGCTGGGCGGGGGTGGCGTCGGCTGTTCTCCCAGTTGCAGGGCCTGTCCCGGTTTTCCCCATCAGTTTCAACAGTGACGGTCACCCCACATTGTGAGTCGTCTAGATTTCTCACTGACACCCCTGTTAGGGAGTTGCTTTTTAGAGAGATAGGGAAGGTCACTTGGGGGATGTTAGTCATGAGAGAAAATAAGGGCTCAGGTGGGATTGCAGATGTCATCCAGGGGGTAAATAGAGACAGTTGTTGCTGGTACCAAGACATGAAGTTTTTTTTCCCCCTTTCCCCAAAAGGCCATATTACGAACACATGGGGGCGCTGAGTAACAGCCCATAGCTCGGCTGGAAGGGTGGGCCTTTGATAGTGATACCCTGGGATGGGTTGGACATACGCCCAACCTTTGTCATTAATGCAGATGCAGCCTGGGCTGCTTAGGTTCAGTTGAGAAGCAGTGTGGTTTGCAAGTGAACATGCCTCGTTTAGGGAGAGATCAATAGCCATACAGGGAGATATGATTAGAAAGAGGAAGAACATCATATGATGCATTTTACTTATCTGAGGCAGGATTGATGGGGTTCTGCTTGAACAAGAGCCTGAGATCTTCAAAAGGTTCACAGGAATAGCTGTCCTCTTGCTTTGGAGTCTCAGTTTCTGTCTCCCCGTCCTGTAGGCCATAGGGTTTTATTCTAGAATTGTGGACCCAGGCAGATAGACCCTTCACTTTTACAGCAGTTGAAGTCACTAGAACAACCTGATATGGCCCTGTCCATTTCTCGGACAGCTGGCTTGGACTCCCTTTTTCCTTCCAGGTCTTTACTGATACTTGATCCCCTGGCTTTACCTGGGGATTTTTCAAGTCTTCCTGTGGTTTGTTCTCCATACCGTTGGAGTTCTTGCGGAAACCTGCCCAGGTCAATAATATGTTTTAAGAGTGTATTGGCATCTTCGTCAAGAAACAAATCAGAAGTTAAGAATGGTCGTCCATACATCATTTCATAAGGACTTAACAATAGTGGCCGTTTGGGGGATGTCCGTAGCCTCATGAGGGCTATGGGCAGCATATGTGTCCACTTATTATGTGTTTCTGACATAGCTTAGCCAGAGCCCTTTTAAGAGTCTGGTTGGCTCTCTCTACCTTTCCTGAAGCTTGAGGCCTCCAGGATGAGCGGAGCCGGTATTTTATGCCTAAGCATGCAGCTAGGTTCTGGGGTATCGTGGCTGTAAGTGAGGGCCCGTTGTCACTCTGACGTGACCGAGGCAGCCCAAACCTAGGCACTATCTCCTTCAGCAGAGCTTTACAGACTTCTGTAGCTCTCTCAGTCTCAGTAGGGAACGCTTCGATCCATCCTGTGAATGTGTCAATAAAGACTAGCAATTAAGAAAACCCTTGGGTCTTGGGCATGGCTGTAAATTCTAAATGCGGAGCGGCATTGCCAGTCCGCTCCTGGGTATGATCCCCGATTTTGGACAGATGTAATTAGAGGAGGTCTGGTTTTTGGCTTATTTTTTTAGACAGGTGTCACAATTCTGTGTGACTTGTTTAACAACCATAGCTAACAGGGGATGGGAGAGAATAGGCTTAAGCAAGATTTCTAGATTATCTTTTCCAAAATGGGCGCTCTTATGTAAGGAGTTAGTAATGTTTTAAACCTGAGAATCAGGGAGTATTATTTGGGCCTGATCAGGCTGAAACCACCCATGTGACCCAATCTCCCAGCCCCGCTCAGCATATCGGGAATGTCCCCCTGGGGTAAAATCTGGAGTCAGGGTTTCCTTGGGGAAAAGGGGGCAGATAGCAGTGGCAGAGGTAGCTTCCCCGGCAGCTGGTCCTGCCTCTTGATCAGCTTTCCTATTTCCCTGAGCCTCTTTTTCTTGCCCCTTTTGGTGACTCTTGCAGTGGATGACAGCTAATTTTGCAGGAAGTTTGACAGCCTCCAGGAGCCTGATATTGAGCTCTTTGTGTTTAATAGCAGAGCTTCGGGCACTGAGCATCCCTCTTTCTTTCCAAATTGCTGCACGGGCATGCAGAATGAGGAAAGCATACTTAGAGTCCATACACACATTAATCCTCTTTCCTTCTCCTAACTCCAAGCTCTTGTCAGGGCAAAAAGTTCAGCTTTCTGGGCTGAGGTGTCTGGGGGAAGAGACCCACGTTCCTTAGTTTCTTCCAGGCTCACTACAGCATATCCTGCTTTCCTCTCTCCCTTTTCTACAAAATTTCTGCCATCTGTGTGCCAGTTTTCCTCTGGGTCAGATAAAGTTGTCTCTGATAGGTCCCGGCGAGAAGAGTATAACTCGTCTGTGATTTGTATGCATTGGTGATCCAGAGGGGAGGTAGGGGGATCTGGCAGTAAGGTTGCTGGATTTAAAGTCTGGCAGACCCTCAACTTTATTTCTGGAGTGTCAAGGAGGAGGGCTTGGTATTGGGTGATCCTTCCCCCTGTCATCCACCTGTCCCCTTTCGATTCCAAGACTGCTTGCACCCGGTGAGGCGTATACACTGTGGTGGGCTGACCCAGGGTCAGCTTAGATGCCTCCTTAACCATAAGAGCAGTGGCTGCTCCTGCCCGGAGGCAAGTGGGACACCCTCTGGCCACCTCATCTAGTTATTTTGAGAGATAAGCCACAGGTTGTAATACGAGCCCCATCATCTGCTCTAAAACCCCAAGAGCAGTTCCTGTCCTTCCACAAACATAGAGTCTAAAAGGCTTCTCCAGGTTGGGGAGGCCTAAAGCTGGGGCTGTAGTGATGGACTCTTTTAGGGCATTAAAGGCCACCTTGCAGGTCTCATGCCAGTCGAGTGGCTCTTCGTCTTTCCCCCTTAAATTTTCATATAGGGGTCTGGCCAGATTGCCATAATTAGGAACCCAGATCCTGCAAAACCCGGTCCTTCCTAAAAATCCCCTAAGCTCTTTTTTTGTTTGGGGTTACGGGGTATTTAAGATGAGGGATCTCCCCTCGGGGTCAGGCATTCTTTTTCTCTCCGTAATTATAAATCCATGGTATTTTACTTGGGTTAAGCTAATCTGAGCCTACTTGGGGGATACTCGATAACCCTTTTCATACAGGAAAGTTAGCGTTTTAAATAGTGTCCATTTGAGAGCTGTTAAAATCTGGCCTAGCAAGTCATCCACATATTGTATTAGACTACTGTTTGTTAAAGTTAATTCCCTTAGTTCTCTCCCCGAGGAAGTCCCGAAGATATGAGGGCTGTCCCTAAACCCTTGGGGTAGTCGAGTCCAGTCGAGAGTTGTATGGTCTCTCTTGTTTCCAAGTCCCGCCACTCAAAAGCAAAGAGTTTTTGGGATTCAGGATGGAGAGGAATGCAAAAGAAAGCACCTTGAAGGTCCAAGACTGAGAAGTACTTGGCATTTCCTGGGACTTGGGATAGGAGGGTATATGGGTTTGGGACTATGGGGTGGACGGGAACCTCAGCTTCATTAACAGCTCTTAGATCCTGGACGAATCGGTAAGATCCATCTGGTTTTTGAACGGGCAAGATTGGGGTGTTGCAGGGGGACTCATAGCTGATTCGAGTTCCAGTATCTCGGTATTTGTTAACTAATGGTCTAAGACCCTCAAGAGCTTCTGGTTTTAAGGGATATTGTCTTTTCCAGGGCTAGGGAGCATTTGGTCTCAGAGAAACCTTTACTGGTGGAACATTTATGGCTAAACCAGGGCTGGAGACATCCCACACCTGGGGATTGACATCATCTAGACAAGGGACAGACTCCTCCTTTTCTACCTCTGACTGTAAATATTCAGACATAGGCAAAGAAAATTATCGACTTCTACCTTTGTGTCCGCAAGTCACTCTGGTTTGGAGGCGAAAGTGTTATTCTCACCATGGAAAATTTGGAAGCTGCAAACATGAAATATTTAAAGAGTCACGCAGAGGCTAGTCACTCTAAGCTAACCCCTAAGACATTTATTGACTGATTTCTCGCTTCTCTTCTTTAACCTTTTTTATCTACGGTAATCCTGTGTGTTCCTTTTAGTTAGGGATTCATTTTTAGACTATCCTGACTCTTCCACTACGTTCCAGTTTTGGGTCTGATACACTTAGAGATGTGCCAAGTGCTTCCTGAATACTATAGAACATATTTTATATTTAAAATACTTCCATGCTTATGTAGTGAGTCAATGAATTTAAGTTTATTTGTTACACATTTCAATGTAAAAGTCAATGTGTGAACTAACATATTCACGACTTGGAAAAGTTGGCTTGTTTTTGCTGTGTGTTTGAACTCCTCACCCGACCAAAGGTCATGGAGAGGTCTATTGTTTTTCTAAAATGGTTATAGTGTTGTTTATTTTCTGGTAATTGAATTAGGGTGTGAGTTGCAAAGCCTGTGTTTCTGTTCATTTCATTCCATCTGTTCGGGTTTCTTTCTCTCTCCTGAGTCAGACAGTAATTTCCCATTGGTTGTCCAGTTACCAAGGTTGGTGTCCATGCATCCGTGCTGGTCTCTCCATACATGTCCGGGTGTCCTGTGAAACACTAAGCTTAATTTATTTGGAAATGACCTAGCTGTTCAATACACTGTCATCACTCAGTTGAGCAGAGGGAGAGAAATTCAAGTGACAAACCTCCAGAGAAGCTAGTGTCAGAGCGCCCCGCTGTGGCATGCGTGCAGGGGGTTGGGGGGAGGGGGGCGGGGCGCGGAGCGCGGAGATCTCAGGTGTCCTCCCACCCTGGGCCTCTCCAGGCCCGCCGCTGCTCAGTGGCCTTCCCCCGCCCCCATCGCTTAGGCTGCTCAGGGCCGGATGGTCTCTGCAGCTGCCCGGCATCCTGCCCGAGGCCCCCCCTGCCCACACTCTGTCTTCCAGTCTCTCTCTGAATCCTCGACTCTTTCTGCCTCTGTCTCACCTGGCGTGGGTGTGTGAGAGTGCCTGTCCGTGTCCCTGGCTTTCGCTCGTCTGCTCTCCCAGGAAGGTCCTGTGCTGGGCCCGCGGCGTGTGGGCAGGGCGGGCCTCGGTTTGGGGACAGGGCGGGGCTGAGGCACTCCAGGAGGTTTGCAGAGCCGGCAAGACGGGCGCCTGTGGCCCGGGCTGGGCTGCCCCTAACCCCCAGGAGGCTCCGGGGACCGCGGGCCCGGGCCGAAGCCCCGCTCGTCCGGAGCCACCTGACCCTGAGCAGCGAACGGAATGGTGGGTGACAGGGGGTGAGGGGGCACCGAGATGTCCTCGCTGCTCTGCCCACCCCCCCTCCCCCCACCCCAGGTTCCGCAGGCACGCCAGGCCCCGGCCGGCCGTGCCAGACTGGTGCTGGCCTGGGCTCGCGGTGTGCGGAGCGGGGGCGCCCTCCGCTGGCCGCCGAGCTGCAGGCTCTGGCCGGCCAGAGTCCAGTCGCTGGTCGTGCGGCTCAAGTGCAGCGCGCACCCGCTGGAGAACTGCAGCCCCAGGCCCGACCGGCAGGTAAGACCGCAAGGGAGGCGCAACGTGGGGCTCCTGGGGCGCCTGGCAGCCGCCTCGGTCTAAGGCCATACCACCCTGAACGTGCCCTCTCTCCTGTGATCTGGGAAACTGAGCAGGGTCGGGCCCGGTCAGTACTTGGATGGGAGACCGCCTAGTAGTTAGGCGATTTTTTTTGATTTTTCTGAATGCCTACTTCAGAAAGTTAGAATCAGATGACTTCACACAGTAAAACGAATCATATTTTCATACATAATCTTAAGAATCCAGCAGCTGGTCATTCTTTTTCCTGTCCTAACACAGCTACCTGGAAATCAGTTGTAGTAAGTTCTACTGATTTAAGACCCTCATTCCTAAGGGAAGATATATAGGAAAACCCATAATATATCTAAATAAACATGAAAGATACAATGATGAGAAAGAAAAAAATTTCTCAGTGACATCTTAGTTGGTATCGGAAACATGATGATTATGAAAGCACAACCCATAATCAAGTCCAGGCCATGGAAGCCTGTGATTGTCACTGAGTGGTGACTTCCCTTTCAGCTGAGGTCGTAAAAAGTGCTTTGTAAAATTCTGAGGTTTGAAGCACTTGTAACCTCCCGAAGAGACTGCAATCAGAAGGGTTTCTAGAATATCCTGACGCTGTGGTGAGCTCAAGCAATACATACTCCAGAGGACAGAAGACAGACATGATGGGAAGTGGGGATGACTTCTACTGCACTTAGGGAGGAAGGGCATGTACAAGTGGTGAAGCAACACCTCAGTGATGGAATCTTTAAAGACTCCACACATGGAGAAGGAAATGGCAACCCACTCCAGTATTCTTGCCTGGAAAACTCCATGGGCAGAGGAGTCTGGCGGGCTGAAGTCCACGGGATTCCATGACTGACCGTGTGTGCACGAGGGTGGAGGGAGACGGGCTGGTAGCAAGAAACTGGTAGAAGTAAAAAATAAGAAAAAAATATAAAATAAAGACTCGATAAATATGACAACGACTGGTAGGAATAAACCTTCAGAAGTGCCTTCTCAGACCTCCCGTCAGAAGCACAAGCGTAATAAAGACACTGAGTTTTCACGGTCTCACACAAAATTAGACTGGCTTATGACAATGGGCAGAGAGGCTCCTCTAAGACATCGGGGCTGGGCTTTACTGGAGGATGCACATCGATTGAGTGCATGCCTGTGTGTTATGGAAATATGTCTTACTGGCAGGGCGAAGGCATCTTCTTGAAGAACACAGCAAATAACACCACAAATTCACGGAACTTGGCTACAATGACAATAGCTGATTTCGTGATGTCTACTGCTTGGCAGAGCTGGGATTGCCTCTGCCATTAAGTACCTCAGTGGCCAGCTGTGATAGTAGCCATTACTTTCTCACTTAGAAACTTGCCATGTGCACTAGTGCAAGAACAGTGAAAGCTCCCCAGAGAAGCAAGTCAGGCAGACATGCTTCTGTTTTCTCACAGAAGCTGCTAATGACCGGCCCTGCTCACAGACAGATTGCTAATTCCAAATCGATAGAAAATTATGCAGATATTCTTTAGCAACTGAGCCACCAGTGAAGCACTACTAGCTCAGTTGCTAAAGAATCTGCCTGCAACGCAGGAGACCCCGCTTTGAGTCCTGGGTCGGGAAGATCTGCTGGAGAAAGGATAGGCTACCCACTCCAGTATTCTGGCCAGAGAGTTCCATGGACTGTATAGTCCTTGGAGCTGCAAAGAGTCAGGCACGAACTGAGCCACTTTCACCTGCACATGCAGATATCACTTAAAAAAAAAATGTGGTAACAGATCTAGGACCTCTGTCAAGCTCATGAGTGAGTACTATAAATATACAGAATCAGCTTTGTCCTGCATAGTTACTACCATCCTGTATTTGCTTTGAGAGGAGTTGAGCTACTCTTGGTACAGAGGAATGATTCTTTACCAACTGAGCCACAAGGGAAGCCCACTAATACTGGAGTGGGTAGCCTATCCCTTCTCCAGCAGATCTTCCTGACCCAGGAATTGAACCAGGGTCTCCTGCCTGAGTAACACATATTGGGTAAAAAACGGTGAGGGGGCAGAACTAGGGACATTGATTGGTAAAATCAGTTTTCCTTGTCTAGATGGCTAGCGGACGCGAAAGAAATGTTGGTGTGGATTTAAAAAATTCTTCTGATACGAAACAAAAAATTTACTAGTTCTCTGCAGATCTTTAATGAAGCACAGATATTGTCATTAGATTGCTTTGGTCATATCCGTCTTATCCACATTTATTTTTTAAAATCACATAGAGTGGCTTCAATCACTTGAAGAAACAACAAAAGGTTTCTTTGTTCTCCATTCTATAATGGATCGAGATAAGTCAGTTGATCAGCATGATGCAGGAGCTCAAGATGTTTTTGGCAAAAACTTGACTAGTCTGTTTAGTGATATGGAAGATGAATTAAGGATGGCAGCACGAAACAGAAGGCCATGCTAGAAGTACACAAGACCTTGTTTGGTAAGTCCAAACATGACTTTTTCTTTCAATTGAAGGATAGTTGCTTTACAGAATTTTGTTGCCAAACATCAACGTGAATGAGCCACAGGTGTACATATGTCTCCTCCCTCCTGAACCTCTCTCCCATCTCCTCCTCTCCGTTCCACCCCTCTAGCTTGTTGCAGAGCCCCTGTTTGAGTCCCCTGAGTCATACAGCAAATTGCATTGGCATCTCTTTTAATGTATGGTACTATGTTTCCATGTTCCTCTGCATTCATCTCACCCTCTTCTTCCTCACACCTGCCAGTGTCCATAAGTCTGTTCTCTACATCTGTGACTCCTTGGCTGCCCTGCAAATAATTTCATCAGTACCACCTTTAGTTCAAGCATTTCTTCCCCCCCCCCCCACAAGCATTTCTTATTTCTTATTCCACTCTTACTGTCTTTAGTGTGAGACTGATCTCGAAACTGATATGAAAGTATTATTCTCAGCATGGAAAATTTGGAAGATGCAAACATGAAAAATTTAAAAAGTAACGCAGAGGCTAGTCACTCTAGGCTAACCCCTCAAACATTTATTGACTGATTTCTAGTTTCTCTTCTTTAACCTTTTTGATCTACGTAATCCTGTGTATTCCTTTTAGTTAGGGATTCATTTTTAGACTATCCTGACTCTTCCATTAAGTTCCAGTTTGGGGTCTGATACACTTACAGATGTGCCAAGTGCTTCCTGAATACTATAGAACATATTTTATGTTTAAAATACTTCCATGCGTATGTAGTGAGTCAATGATTTTAAGATTATTTGTTACACATTTCAATGTAAAAGTCAATGTGTGAACTAACATATTCTCGATTTGGAAAAGGTGGCTTTTTTTGTTGTGTGTAAGAACTCCTCACTGGACCAAAGGTCAGGGAGAGGTCTATTGTTTTCTAAAAAGGTTATAGTGTTGTTGTTTTTTTCGGTAATTGAATTGGGGTGTGAGTTGCAAAGTTTGTGTTTCTGTTCATTTTTTCCATCTGTTCGGGTTTCTTTCTCTCTCCTGAGTCAGACAATAATTTCCCATTGGTTGTCCAGTTACCAAGGTTGGTGTCCATCCATCTGTGCTGGTCTCTGCATTCATGTCCGGGTGTCCTGTGAAACACTAAGCTTAATTTATTTGGAAATGACCTAGCTGTGCAATATACTGTCATCACTCAGTTGAGCACAAGGATAGAAATTCAGGTGATCAAACTCCTGAGAAGCTTTTCTCGGAGAGGCGCGTGCGTTCAGGGGGTTGGGGTGGGCGGAGCGCGGACCGCGGATATCACAGGTGCCCTCCCAACCTGGACCTCTCTAGGCCTGCCTCTGCTCGGCAGCCTCCCCCCGCCCCCAGCGCGTTTGCTGCTCAGGGCCGGGTGGTCTCTGCAGCTGCCCGGCATCCTGCCCGAGGCCCCCCCTGCCCACACACTGTCTTCCGGTGTCTCTCTGAACCCTCGTTTCATTCTGCCTCTGTCTCAGCTGGCGTGGTTGCGTGCGAGTGCCTGTCCGTGTGCCTGGCTGTCGCTCGTCCGCTCTCTCAGGAAGGTCCTGTGCTGGGCCCGTGGCGTGGGGGCAGGGCGGGCCTCGGTTTGGGGACAGGGCGGGGCTGAGGCACTCCAGGGGATTTGCACAGCCGGCAGGATGTGCGCCTGGGGCCCCGGCTGGGCTGCCCCTAAGCCGGCAGGAGGCTCCGGGGACCGCGGCCCAGGACCGACGCCCCGCTCGTCCGGAGCCACGTGACCCTGAGCAGCGAACGGGATGGTGGGGGGCGGGGGGTGGGGGGGCACCGAGACGTCCTCCCCGCTCAAGCCACCCCCCTCCCCAACCCCCGCCAGAGCTCCCGAAGCCTCGCCAGGCCGCTCGGGGTCCGGGAAGCGCCCCGGGCCGGGCCAGGCGCGTGCTGGCCGGGGGTGGCGTCGGCTGGTCTCCCAGCTGCAGGGCCTGTCCCGGTTTTTCCCATCAGTTTCAACAGTGACGGTCACCCCACATTGTGAGTCGTCTAGATTTCTCACTGACACCCCTGTTAGGGAGTGGCTTTTTAGAGAGATAGGGAAGGTCACTTGGGGGATGTTGGTCATGAGAGAAATTAAGGGCTCAGGTGGGATTGCAGATGTCATCCAGGGGGTAAATAGAGACAGTTGTTGCTGGTACCAAGACATGAAGTTTTTTTTCCCCCTTTTCCCAAAAGGCCATATTACGACCACATGGGGGCGCTGAGTATCAGCCCATAGCTCGGCTGGAAGGGTGGGCCTTTGATATTGATACCCTGGGATGGGTTGGACATACCCCCAACCTTTGTCATTAATGCAGATGCAGCCCGGGCTGGTTAGGTTGAGTTGAGAAGCAGTGTGGTTTGCAAGTGAACATGCCTCGTTTAGGGAGAGATCAATAGCCATACAGGGAGATATGATTAGAAAGAGGAAGAACATCATATGATGCATTTTACTTATCTGAGGCAGGATTGATGGGGTTCTGCTTGAACAAGAGCCTGAGATCTTCAACAGGTTCACAGGAATAGCTGTCCTCTGGCTTTGGGGTCTCAGTTTCTCTCTCCCCCTCCTGTAGGCCATAGGGTTTTATTCTAGAATTGTGGACCCAGGCAGATAGACCCTTCATTTTACAGCAGTTGAAGTCACTAGAACAACCTGATATGGCCCTGTCCATTTCTCGGACAGCTGGTTTGGACTCCCTTTTTCTTGCCAGGTCTTTACTGATACTTGATCCCCTGGCTTTACCTGGGGATTTTTCAAGTCTTCCTGTGGTTTGTTCTCCATACCGTTGGAGTTCTTGCTGAAACCTTCCCAGGGCAATTATATGTTTTAAGAGTGTATTGGCATTCTCGTCAAGAAACAAATCAGAAGTTCAGAATGGTCGTCCATACATCATTTCATAAGGACTTAACAATAGTGGCCGTTTGGGGGATGTCCGTAGCCTCATGAGGGCTATGGGCAGCATATGTGTCCACTTATTATGTGTTTCTGACATAGCTTAGCCAGAGCCCTTTTAAGAGTCTGGTTGGCTCTCTCTACCTTTCCTGAAGCTTGAGTCCTCCAGGATGAGCGGAGCCGGTATTTTATGCCTAAGCATGCGGCTAGGTTCTGGGGTATCGTGGCTGTAAGTGAGGGCCTGTTGTCACTCTGAAGTGACCGAGGCAGCCCAAACCTAGGCACTATATCCTTCAGCAGAGCTTTACAGATTTCTGTAGCTCTCTCAGTCTCAGTAGGGAACGCTTCGATCCATCCTGTGAATGTGTCAATAAAGAGTAGCAAGTAAGAAAACACTTGGGTCTTGAGCATGGCTGTAAATTCTACTTGCCAGTCCGCTCCTGGGTATGATCCCCGATGTTTGACAGGTGTAATTAGAGGAGGTCTGGTTTTTGGGTTATTTTTTAGACAGGTGTCACAATTTTGTGTGACCTGTTTAACAACCTTAGCTAACTGAGGATGGGAGAGAATAGGCTTAAGCAAGATTTCTAGATTATCTTTTCCAAAATGGGTGCTCTTATGTAAGGAGTTAGTAATGTTTTAAACCTGAGAATCAGGGAGTATTATTTGGGCCTGATCAGGCTGAAACCACCCATGTGACCCAATCTCCCAGCCCCGCTCAGCATATCGGGAATGTCCCCCTGGGGTAAAATCTGGAGTCAGGGTTTCCTTGGGGAAAAGGGGGCAGATAGCAGTGGCAGAGGTAGCTTCCCCGGCAGCTCGTCCTGCCTCTTGATCAGCTTTCTTATTTCCCTGAGCCTCTTTTTCTTGCCCCTTTTGGTGACTCTTGCAGTGGATGACAGCTAGTTTTGCAGGAAGTTTGACTGCCTCCAGGAGCCTGAGAATGAGCTCTTTGTGTTTAATAGCAGAGCTTCGGGCACTGAGCATCCCTCTTTCTTTCCAAATTGCTGCACGGGCATGCAGAATGAGGAAAGCATACTTAGAGTCCATACACACATTAATCCTCTTTCCTTCTCCTAACTCCAAAGCTCTTGTCAGGGCAAAAAGTTCAGCTTTCTGGGCTGAGGTGTATGGGGGAAGAGACCCACTTTCCTTAGTTTCTTCCAGGCTCGCTACAGCATATCCTGCTTTCCTCTCTCCCTTTTCTACAAAACTGCTGTCATCTGTGTGCCAGTGTTCCTCTGGGTCAGATAAAGGTGTCTCTGATACGTCCCGGCGAGAAGAGTATAACTCGTCTGTGATTTGTATGCATTGGTGATCCAGAGGGGAGGTAGGGGGATCTGGCAGTAAGGTTGCTGGATTTAAAGTCTGGCAGACCCTCAACTTTATTTCTGGAGTGTCAAGGAGGAGGGCTTGGTATTGGGTGATCCTTCCCCCTGTCATCCACCTGTCCCCTTTCGTTTCCAAGACTGCTTGCACCCGGTGAGGTGTATACACTGTAGTGGGCTGACCCAGGGTCAGCTGAGATGCCTCCTTAACCATAAGAGCGGTGGCTGCTACTGCCCGGAGGCAAGTGGGCCACCCTCTGGCCACCTCATCTAGTTATTTTGAGAGATAAGCCACAGGTTGTAATACGGGCCCCATCATCTGCTCTAACAGCCCAAGAGCAGTTCCTGTCCTTCCAGATACATAGAGTCTAAAAGGCTTCTCCAGGTTGGGGAGGCCTAAAGCTGGGGTTGTAGTGATGGACTCTTTTAGGGCATTAAAGGCCACCTTGCAGGTCTCATGCCAGTCGAGTGGCTCTTCCTCTTTCCCCCTTAAATTTTCATATAGGGGTCTGGCCAGATTGCCATAATTAGGAATCCAGATCCTGCAAAACCCGGTCCTTCCTAAAAATCCCCTAAGCTGTTGTTTTGTTTGGGGGTACGGGGTATTTAAGATGAGGGATCTCCCCTCGGGGTCAGGCATTCTTTTTCTCTCCGTAATTATAAATCCAAGGTTTTTTACTTGGGTTAAGCTAATCTGAGCCTACTTGTAGGATACTCGATAACCCTTTTCATACAGGAAAGTTAGCGTTTTAAATAGTGTCCATTTGAGAGCTGGTAAAATGTGGCCTAGTTATGAGCAAGTCATCCACATACTGTATTAGACTACTGTTTGTTAAAGTTAATTCCCTTAGTTCTCTCCCCAAGTAAGTCCCGGAGATATGAGGGCTGTCCCTCAACCCTTGGGGTAGTCGAGTCCAGTGGAGAGTTGTATGGTCTCTCTTGTTTCCAAGTCCCGCCACTCAAAAGCAAAGAGATTTTGGGATTCAGGATGGAGAGGAATGCAAAAGAAAGCACCTTGAATGTCCAAGACTGAGAAGTACTTGGCATTTCCTGGGACTTGGGATAGGAGTGTATATTGGTTTGGGACTATGGGGTGGATGGGAACCACAGCTTCATTAACAGCTCTTAGATCCTGGACGAATCGGTAAGATCCATCTTGTTTTTGAACGGGCAAGATTGGGGTGTTGCAGGGGGACTCACAGCTGATTCGAGTTGCAGTATCTCGGTATTTGTTAACTAATGGTCTAAGACCCTCAAGAGCTACTGGTTTTAAGGGATATTGTCTTTTCCAGGGCTAGGCAGCATTTGGTCTCAGAGAAATCTTTACTGGTGGAACATTTATGGCTAAACCAGGGCTGGAGACATCCCCCACCTGGGGATTGACCTCATCTAGACAAGGGACAGACTCCTCCTTTTCTACCTCTGACTGTAAATATTCAGACATAGGCAAAGAAAATTATCGACTTCTACCTTTGTGTCCCCAAGTCACTCTGGTTTGGAGGCGAAAGTATTATTCTCACCATGGAAAATTTGGAAGCTGCAAACATGAAAAATTTAAAGAGTCACGCAGAGGCTAGTCACTTTAAGCTAACCCCTAAGACATTTATTGACTGATTTCAAGCTTCTCTTCTTTAAACTTTTTTATCTAGAGTAATCCTGTGTGTTTCTTTTAGTTAGGGATTCATTTTTAGACTATCCTGACTCTTCCACTACGTTCCAGTTTTGAATCTGATACACTTTCAGATGTGCCAAGTGCTTCCTGAATACTATAGAACATATTTTATGTTTAAAATACTTCCATGCTTATGTAGTGAGTCAATGATTTTAAGTTTATTTGTTACACATTTCAATGTAAAATCAATGTGTGAACTCACATATTCACGACTTGGAAAAGTTGGCTTGTTTTTGGTGTGTGTTTGAACTCCTCACCCGACCAAAGGTCATCGAGAGGTCTATTGTTTTTCTAAAACGGTTATAATGTTGTTTATTTTCTGGTAATTGAATTAGGGTGTGAGTTGCAAAGCCTGTGTTTCTGTTCATTTCATTCCATCTGTTCGGGTTTCTTTCTCTCTCCTGAGTCAGACAGTAATTTCCCATTGGTTGTCCAGTTACCAAGGTTGGTGTCCATGCATCCGTGCTGGTCTCTCCATACATGTCCGGGTGTCCTGTGAAACACTAAGCTTAATTTATTTGGAAATGACCTAGCTGTTCAATACACTGTCATCACTCAGTTGAGCAGAGGGAGAGAAATTCAAGTGACAAAACTCCAGCGAAGCTAGTGTCAGAGCGCCCCGGCGTGGCATGCGTGAAGGGGGTTGGGGGGAGGGGGGCGGGGCGCGGAGCTCGGAGATCTCAGGTGTCCTCCCACCCTGGGCCTCTCCAGGCCCGCCGCTGCTCAGTGGCCTCCCCCCGCCCCCATCGCTTTGGCTGCTCAGGGCCGGGTGGTCTCTGCAGCTGCCCGGCATCCTGCCCGAGGCCCCTCTTTGCCCACACGCTGTCTTCCAGTCTCTCTCTGAACCCTCGACTCTTTCTGCCTCTGTCTCACCTGGCGTGGGTGCATGCGAGTGCCTGTCCGTGTGGCTGGCTGTCGCTCGTCCGCTCTCTCAGGAAGGTCCTGTGCTGGGCCCGTGGCGTGGGGGCAGGGCGGGCCTCGGTTTGGGGACAGGGCGGGGCTGAGGCACTCCAGGGGGTTTGCACAGCCGGCAGGATTGGAGCCTGGGACCCCTGTGGGCTGCCCCTAAGCTCCAGGAGGCTCCGGGGACTGTAGACCCGGGCCGAAGCCCCGCTCGTCCGGAGCCACCTGACCCTGAGCAGCGAACGGAATGGTGGGTGACAGGGGGTGAGGGGGCATCGAGATGTCCTCGCTGCTCTACCCACCCCCCCTCCCGCCACCCCAGGTTCCTCAGGCACGCCAGGCCCCGGCCGGCCGGGCCAGACTGGTGCTGGCCTGGGCTCGCGGTGTGCGGAGCGGGGGCGCCCTCCGCTGGCCGCCGAGCTGCAGGCTCTGGCCGGCCGGAGTCCAGTCGCGGGTCGTGCGGCTCAAGTGCAGCGCGAGCCCGCTCGAAAACTGCAGCCCCAGGCCCGACCGGCAGGTCAGACCGCAAGGGAGCGCAACGCGGGTCTCCTGCAGCGCCTGGCAGCCGCCTCGGTCTAAGGCCATACCACCCTGAACGTGCCCTCTCTCCTCTGAAATGGGAAACTGAGCAGGTCGGGCCTGGTCAGTACTTGGATGGGAGACCGCCTAGTAGTTAGGCGATTTTTTTTGATTTTTCTGAATGCCTACTTCAGAAAGTTAGAATCGGATGACTTCACACAGTAAAACGAATCATATTTTCATACATAATCTTAAGAATTCAGCAGCTGGTCATTCTTTTTCCTGTCCTAACACAGCTAACTGGAAATCAGTTGTAGTAAGTTCTACTGACTTCAGACCCTCATCCTTAAGGGAAGATATATAGGAAAACCCATAATATATCTAAATAAACATGAAAGATACAATGATGAGAAAGAAAAAAATTTCTCAGTGACATCTTAGTTGGTATCGGAAACACGATGATTATGAAAGCACAGCCCATAATCAAGTCCAGGCCATGGAAGCCTGTGACTGTCACTGAGTGTTGACTTCCCTTTCAGCTGAGGTCGTAAAAAGTGCTTTGTAAAATTCTGAGGTTTGAAGCACTTGTAACCTCCCGAAGAGACTGCAATCAGAAGGGTTTCTAGAATATCCTGACGCTGTGGTGAGCTCAAGCAATACATTCTCCAGAGGTCGGAAGACAGACATGTTGGGAAGTGGGGATGACTTCTACTGCACTTAGGGAGGAAGGGCATGTACAAGTGGAGAATCAACACCTCAGTGATGGAATCTTTAAAGACTCCATACATGGAGAAGGAAATGGCAACCCACTCCAGTATTCTTGCCTGGAAAACTCCATGGGCAGAGGAGTCTGGCGGGCTGAAGTCCACGGGATTCCATGACTGACCGTGTGTGCACGAGGGTGGAGGGAGACGGGCTGGTAGCAAGAAACTGGTAGAAGTAAAAAATAAGAAAAAAATATAAAATAAAGACTCGATAAATATGACAACGACTGGTAGGAATAAACCTTCAGAAGTGCCTTCTCAGACCTCCCGTCAGAAGCACAAGCGTAATAAAGACACTGAGTTTTCACGGTCTCACACAAAATTAGACTGGCTTATGACAATGGGCAGAGAGGCTCCTCTAAGACATCGGGGCTGGGCTTTACTGGAGGATGCACATCGATTGAGTGCATGCCTGTGTGTTATGGAAATATGCCTTACTGGCAGGGCGAAGGCATCTTCTTGAAGAACACAGCAAATAACACCACAAATTCACGGAACTTGGCTACAATGACAATAGCTGATTTCGTGATGTCTACTGCTTGGCAGAGCTGGGATTGCCTCTGCCATTAAGTACCTCAGTGGCCAGCTGTGATAGTAGCCATTACTTTCTCACTTAGAAACTTGCCATGTGCACTAGTGCAAGAACAGTGAAAGCTCCCCAGAGAAGCAAGTCAGGCAGACATGCTTCTGTTTTCTCACAGAAGCTGCTTATGACCGGCCCTGCTCACAGACAGATTGCTAATTCCAAATTGATAGAAAATTATGCAGATATTCTTTAGCAACTGAGCCACCAGTGAAGCCCTACTAGCTCAGTTGCTAAAGAATCTGCCTGCAACGCAGGAGACCCCGCTTTGAGTCCTGGGTCGGGACGATCCGCTGGAGAAAGGATAGGCTACCCACTCCAGTATTCTGGCCTAGAGAATTCCATGGACTGTATAGTCCTTGGAGCTGCAAAGAGTCAGGCACGAACTGAGCCACTTTCACCTGCACATGCAGATATCACTTAAAAAAAAAATGTGGTAACAGATCTAGGACCTCTGTCAAGCTCATGAGTGAGTACTATAAATATACAGAATCAGCTTTGTCCTGCATAGTTACTACCATCCTGTATTTGCTTTGAGAGGAGTTGAGCTACTCTTGGTACAGAGGAATGATTCTTTACCAACTGAGCCACAAGGGAAGCCCACTAATACTGGAGTGGGTAGCCTATCCCTTCTCCAGCAGATCTTCCTGACCCAGGAATTGAACCAGGGTCTCCTGCCTGAGTAACACATATTGGGTAAAAAACGGTGAGGGGGCAGAACTAGGGACATTGATTGGTAAAATCAGTTTTCCTTGTCTAGATGGCTAGCGGACGCGAAAGAAAAGTTGGTGTGGATTTAAAAAATTCTTCTGATACGAAACAAAAAATTTACTAGTTCTCTGCAGATCTTTAATGAAGCACAGATATTGTCATTAGATTGCTTTGGTCATATCCGTCTTATCCACATTTATTTTTTAAAATCACATAGAGTGGCTTCAATCACTTGAAGAAACGACAAAAGGTTTCTATGGTCTCCATTCTATACTGGATCGAGAGAAGGCAGTTGATCAGCATGATGCAGGAGCTCAAGATGTTTTTGGCAAAAACTTGACTAGTCTGTTTAATGATATGGAAGATGAATTAAGGATGGCAGCACGAAACAGAAGGCCATGCTAGAAGTACACAAGACCTTGTTTGGTAAGTCCAAACATGACTTTTTCTTTCAATTGAAGGATAGTTGCTTTACAGAATTTTGTTGCCAAACATCAACGTGAATGAGCCACAGGTGTACATATGTCTCCTCCCTCCTGAACCTCTCTCCCATCTCCTCCTCTCCGTTCCACCCCTCTAGCTTGTTGCAGAGCCCCTGTTTGAGTCCCCTGAGTCATACAGCAAATTGCATTGGCATCTCTTTTAACGTATGGTACTATGTTTCCATGTTCCTCTGCATTCATCTCACCCTCTTCTTCCTCACACCTGCCAGTGTCCATAAGTCTGTTCTCTACATCTGTGACTCCTTGGCTGCCCTGCAAATAATTTCATCAGTACCACCTTTAGTTCAAGCATTTCTTCCCCCCCCCCCCACAAGCATTTCTTATTTCTTATTCCACTCTTACTGTCTTTAGTGTGAGACTGATATCGAAACTGATATGAAAGTATTATTCTCAGCATGGAAAATTTGGAAGATGCAAACATGAAAAATTTAAAAAGTAACGCAGAGGCTAGTCACTCTAGGCTAACCCCTCAAACATTTATTGACTGATTTCTAGTTTCTCTTCTTTAACCTTTTTGATCTACATAATCCTGTGTATTCCTTTTAGTTAGGGATTCATTTTTAGACTATCTTGACACTTCCATTAAGTTCCAGTTTGGGGTCTGATACACTTACAGATGTGCCAAGTGCTTCCTGAATACTATAGAACATATTTTATGTTTAAAATACTTCCATGCGTATGTAGTGAGTCAATGATTTTAAGTTTATTTGTTACACATTTCAATGTAAAAGTCAATGTGTGAACTAACATATTCTCGATTTGGAAAAGGTGGCTTTTTTTGTTGTGTGTAAGAACTCCTCACTGGACCAAAGGTCATGGAGAGGTCTATTGTTTTCTAAAATGGTTATAGTGTTGTTGTTTTTTTCGGTAATTGAATTGGGGTGTAAGTTGCAAAGTTTGTGTTTCTGTTCATTTTTTCCATCTGTTCGGGTTTCTTTCTCTCTCCTGAGTCAGACAATAATTTCCCATTGGTTGTCCAGTTACCAAGGTTGGTGTCCATCCATCTGTGCTGGTCTCTGCATTCATGTCCGGGTGTCCTGTGAAACACTAAGCTTAATTTATTTGGAAATGACCTAGCTGTGCAATGTACTGTCATCACTCAGTTGAGCACAAGGATAGAAATTCAGGTGATCAAACTCCGGAGAAGCTTTTGTCGGAGAGGCACGTGCGTTCAGGGGGTTGGGGTGGGCGGAGCGCGGACCGCGGATATCTCAGGTGCCCTCCCAACCTGGAACTCTCCAGGCCTGCCTCTGCTGGGCAGCCTCCCCCCGCCCCCATCGCGTTTGCTGCTCAGGGCCGGGTGGTCTCTGCAGCTGCCCGGCATCCTGCCCGAGGCCCCCCCTGCCCACACACTGTCTTCCGGTGTCTCTCTGAACCCTCGTCTCATTCTGCCTCTGTCTCAGCTGGCGTGGTTGCGTGCGAGTGCCTGTCCGTGTGCCTGGCTGTCGCTCGTCCGCTCTCTCAGGAAGGTCCTGTGCTGGGTCCGTGGCGTGGGGGCAGGGCGGGCCTCGGTTTGGGGACAGGGCGGGGCTGAGGCACTCCAGGGGGTTTGCACAGCCGGCAGGATGGGCGCCTGGGGCCCCGGCTGGGCTGCCCCTAAGCCCGCAGGAGGCTCCGGGGACCGCGGCCCAGGACCGACGCCCCGCTAGTCCGGAGCCACGTGACCCTGAGCAGCGAACGGGATGGTGGGGGGCGGGGGGTGGGGGGGCACCGAGACGACTTCCCCGCTCAAGCCACCCCCCTCCCCAACCCCGCCAGAGCTCCAGCAGCCTCGCCAGGCCGCTCGGGGTCCGGGAAGCGCCCCGGGCCGGGCCAGGCGCGTGCTGGCCGGGGGTGGCGTCGGCTGGTCTCCCAGCTGCAGGGCCTGTCCCAGTTTTTCCCATCAGTTTCAACAGTGACGGTCACCCCACATTGTGAGTCGTCTAGATTTCTCACTGACACCCCTGTTAGGGAGTGGCTTTTTAGAGAGATAGGGAAGGGCACTTGGGGGATGTTAGTCATGAGAGAAAATAAGGGCTCAGGTGGGATTGCAGATGTCATCCAGGGGGTAAATAGAGACAGTTGTTGCTGGTACCAAGACATGAAGTTTTTTTTCCCCCTTTTCCCAAAAGGCCATATTACGACCACATGGGGGCGCTGAGTAACAGCCCATAGCTCGGCTGGAAGGGTGGGCCTTTGATATTGATACCCTTGGATGGGTTGGACATACCCCCAAACTTTGTCATTAATGCAGATGCAGCCCGGGCTGCTTAGGTTGAGTTGAGAAGCAGTGTGGTTTGCAAGTGAACATGCCTCGTTTAGGGAGAGATCAATAGCCATACAGGGAGATATGATTAGAAAGAGGAAGAACATCATATGATGCATTTTACTTATCTGAGGCAGGATTGATGGGGTTCTGCTTGAACAAGAGCCTGAGATCTTCAACAGGTTCACAGGAATAGCTGTCCTCTGGCTTTGGAGTCTCAGTTTCTGTCTCCCACTCCTGTAGGCCATAGGGTTTTATTCTAGAATTGTGGACCCAGGCAGATAGACCCTTCACTTTTAAAGCAGTTGAAGTCACTAGAACAACCTGATATGGCCCTGTCCATTTCTCGGACAGCTGGTTTGGACTCCCTTTTTCTTGCCAGGTCTTTACTGATACTTGATCCCCTGGCTTTACCTGGGGATTTTTCAAGTCTTCCTGTGGTTTGTTCTCCATACCGTTGGAGTTCTTGCGGAAACCTTCCCAGGTCAATTATCTGTTTTAAGAGTGTATTGGCATCCTCGTCAAAAAACAAATCAGAAGTCAAGAATGGACGTCCATACATCATTTCATTAGGACTTAACAATAGTGGCCGTTTGGGGGATGTCCGTAGCCTCATGAGGGCTATGGGCAGCATATGTGTCCACTTATTATGTCTTTCTTGACATAGCTTAGCCAGAGCCCTTTTAAGAGTCTGATTGGCTCTCTCTACCTTTCCTGAGCTTGAGGCCTCCAGGATGAGCGGAGCCGGTATTTTATGCCTAAGCATGTGGCTAGGTTCTTGGGTATCGTGGCTGTAAGTGAGGGCCCGTTGTCACTCTGAAGTGACCGAGGCAGCCCAAACCTAGGCACTATCTCCTTCAGCAGAGGTTTACAGACTTCTATAGCTCTCTCTGTCTCAGTAGGGAACTCTTCGATCCATCCTCTGAATGTGTCAATAAAGACTAACAAGTAAGAAAACCCTTGGGTCTTGGGCATGGCTGTAAATTCTAAATGCGGAGCGGCATTGCCAGTCCGCTCCTGGGTATGATCCCCGATGTTGGACAGGTGTAATTAGAGGAGGTCTGTTTTTCGGGTTATTTTTTAAACAGGTGTCACAATTTTGTGTGACCTGTTTAACAACCTTAGCTATCTGCGGATGGGAGAGAATAGGCTTAAGCAAGATTTCTAGATTATCTTTTCCAAAATGGGCGCTCTTATGTAAGGAGTTAGTAATGTTTTAAACCTGAGAATCAGGGAGTATTATTTGGGCCTGATCAGGCTGAAACCACCCATGTGACCCAATCTCCCAGCCCCGCTCCGCATATCGGGAATGTCCCCCTGGGGTAAAATCTGGAGTCAGGGTTTCCTTGGGGAAAAGGGGGCAGATAGCAGTGGCAGAGGTAGCTTCCTCGGCAGCTCGTCCTGCCTCTTGATCAGCTTTCCTATTTCCCTGAGCCTCTTTTTCTTGCCCCTTTTGGTGGCTCTTGCAGTGGATGACAGCTAATTTTGCAGGAAGTTTGACTGCCTCCAGGAGCCTGAGAATGAGCTCTTTGTGTTTAATAGTAGAGCTTCGGGCACTGAGCATCCCTCTTTCTTTCCAAATTGCTGCACGGGCATGCAGAATGAGGAAAGCATACTTAGAGTACATACACACATTAATCCTCTTTCCTTCTCCTAACTCCAAAGCTCTTGTCAGGGCAAAAATTCAGCTTTCTGGGCTGAGGTGTCTGGGGGAAGAGATCCACTTTCCTTAGTTTCTTCCAGGCTCACTACAGCATATCCTGCTTTCCTCTCTCCCTTTTCTACAAAACTGCTGCCATCTGTGTGCCAGTTTTCCTCTGGGTCAGATAAAGGTGTTTCTGATAGGTCCCGGCGAGAAGAGTATAACTCGTCTGTGATTTGTATGCATTGGTGATCCAGAGGGGAGGTAGGGGGATCTGGCGGTAAGGTTGCTGGATTTAAAGTCTGGCAGACCCTCAACTTAATTTCTGGAGTGTCAAGGAGGAGGGCTTGGTATTGGGTGATCCTTCCCCCTGTCATCCACCTGTCCCCTTTCGATTCCAAGACTGCTTGCACCCGGTGAGGCGTATAAACTGTGGTGGGCTGACCCAGGGTCAGCTTAGATGCCTCCTTAACCATAAGAGCAGTGGCTGCTACTGCCCGGAGGCAAGTGGGCAACCCTCTGGCCACCTCATCTAGTTATTTTGAGAGATAAGCCACAGGTTGTAATACGGGCCCCATCATCTGCTCTAAAACACCAAGAGCAGTTCCTGTCCTTCCACAAACATAGAGTCTAAAAGGCTTCTCCAGGTTGGGGAGGCCTAAAGCTGGGGCTGTAGTGATGGACTCTTTTAGGGCATTAAAGGCCACCTTGCAGGTCTCATGCCAGTCGAGTGGCTCTTCCTCTTTCCCCCTTAAATTTTCATATAGGGGTCTGGCCAGATTGCCATAATTAGGAATCCAGATCCTGCAAAACCCGGTCCTTCCTAAAATTCCCCTAAGCTGTTGTTTTGTTTGGGGGTACGAGTTATTTAAGATGAGGGATCTCCCCTCGGGGTCAGGCATTCTTTTTCTCGCCGTAATTATAAATCCAAGGTATTTTACTTGGGTTAAGCTAATCTGAGCCTACTTGGGGGATACTCGATAACCCTTTTCATACAGGAAAGTTAGCGTTTTAAATAGTGTCCATTTGAGAGCTGGTAAAATCTGGCCTAGCTATGAGCAAGTCATCCACATACTGTATTAGACTACTGTTTGTTAAAGTTAATTCCCTTATTTCTCTCCCCAAGGAAGTCCCGAAGATATGAGTGCTGTCCCTAAACCCTTGGGGTAGTCAAGTCCAGTCGAGAGTTGTGTGGTCTCTCTTGTTTCCAAGTCCCGCCACTCAAAAGCAAAGAGTTTTTGGGATTCAGGATGGAGAGGAATGCAAAAGAAAGCACCTTGAAAGTCCAAGACTGAGAAGTACTTGGCATTTCCTGGGACTTGGGATAGGAGGGTATATGGGTTTGGGACTATGGGGTGGATGGGAACCACAGCTTCATTAAGAGCTCTTAGATCCTGGACGAATCGGTAAGATCCATCTGGTTTTTGAACGGGCAAGATTGGGTTGTTGCAGGGGGACTCATAGCTGATTCGAGTTCCAGTATCTCGGTATTTGTTAACTAACGGTTTAAGACACTCAAGAGCTTCTGGTGTTAAGGGATGTTGTCCTTTCCAGGGCTAGGGAGCATTTGGTCTCAGAGAAATCTTTACTGGTGGAACATTTATGGCTAAACCAGGGCTGGAGACATCCCACACCTGGGAATTGACATCATCTAGACAAGGGACAGACTACTCCTTTTCTACCTCTGACTGTAAATATTCAGACATAGGGAAAGAAAATTATCGACTTCTACCTTTGTGTCCCCAAGTCACTCTGGTTTGGAGGCGAAAGTATTATTCTCAAAATGGAAAATTTGGAAGCTGCAAACATGAAAAATTTAAAGAGTCACGCAGAGGCTAGTCACTCTAAGCTAACCCCTAAGACATTTATTGACTGATTTCTAGCTTCTCTTCTTTAACCTTTTTTATCTACAGTAATCCTGTGTGTTCCTTTTAGTTAGGGATTCATTTTTAGACTATCCTGACTCTTCCACTACGTTCCAGTTTTGGGTGTGATACACTTACAGTTGTGCCAATTGCTTCCTGAATACTATAGAATATATTTTATGTTTAAAATACTTCCATGCTTATGTAGTGAGTCAATGATTTTAAGTTTATTTGTTACACATTTCAATGTAAAAATCAATGTGTGAACTAACATATTCACGACTTGGAAAAGTTGGCTTTTTTTTGCTGTGTGTTTGAACTCCTCTCCGGACCAAAGGTCATAGAGAGTTCTATATTTTTTCTAAAATGGTTATAGTGTTGTTTATTTTCTGGTAATTGAATTAGGGTGTGAGTTGCAAAGCCTGTGTTTCTGTTCATTTCATTCCATCTGTTCGGGTTTCTTTCTCTCTCCTGAGTCAGACAGTAATTTCCCATTGGTTGTCCAGTTACCAAGGTTGGTGTCCATGCATCCGTGCTGGTCTCTCCATACATGTCCGGGTGTCCTGTGAAACACTAAGCTTAATTGATTTGGAAATGACCTAGCTGTTCAATACACTGTCATCACTCAGTTGAGCAGAGGGAGAGAAATTCAAGTGACAAAACTCCAGAGAAGCTAGTGTCAGAACGCCCCGGCGTGGCATGCGTGCAGGGGGTTGGGGGGAGGGGGCGGTGCGCGGAGCGTGGAGGTCTCAGGTGTCCTCCCACCATGGGCCTCTCCAGGTCCGCCGCTGCTCAGTGGCCTCCCCCCGCCCCCATCGCTTTGGCTGCTCATTTCCGGGTGTTCTCTGCAGCTGCCCGGCATCCTGCCCGAGGCTCCCCCTGCCCACACGCTGTCTTCCAGTCTCTCTCTGAACCCTCGACTCTTTCTGCCTCTGTCTCACCTGGGGTGGGTGCGTGCGAGTGCCTGTCCGTGTGCCTGGCTGTCGCTCGTCCGCTCTCTCAGGAAGGTCGTGTGCTGGGCCCGTGGCGTGGGGGCAGGGCGGGCCTCGGTTTGGGGACAGGGCGGGGCTGAGGCACTCCAGGGGGTTTGCACAGCCGGCAGGATATGCGCCTGGGGCCCCGGCTGGGCTGTCCCTAAGCCCGCAGGAGGCTCCGGGGACCGCGGCCCCGGGCCGACGCCCCGCTCGTCTGGAGCCACGCGACCCTGATCAGCGAACGGGATGGTGGGGGGCGGGGGGTGGGGGGGCACCAAGACGTCCTCCCCGCTCAAGCCACCCCCCTCCCCAACCCCTGCCAGAGCTCCCGCAGCCTCGCCAGGCCGCTCGGTGTCCGGGAATCGCCCCGGGCCGGGCCAGGCGCGTGCTGGCCGGGGTTGGCGTCGGCTGGTCTCCCAGCTGCAGGGCCTGTCCCGGTTTTTCCCATCAGTTTCAACAGTGATGGTCACCCCACATTGTGAGTCGTCTAGATTTCTCACTGAAACCCCTGTTAGGGAGTGACTTTTTAGAGAGATAGGGAAGGTCACTTGGGGGATGTTAGTCATGAGAGAAAATAAGGGCTCAGGTGGGATTGCAGATGTCATCCAGGGGGTAAATAGAGACAGTTGTTGCTGGTACCAAGACATGAAGTTTTTTTCCCCCCTTTCCCCAAAAGGCCATATTACGACCACATGGGGGCGCTGAGTAACAGCCCATAGCTCGGCTGGAAGGGTGGGCCTTTGATAGTGATACTCTGGGATGGGTTGGACATACCCACAACCTTTGTCATTAATGCAGATGCAGCCCGGGCTGCTTAGGTTGAGTTGAGAAGCAGTGTGGTTTGCAAGTGAACATGCCTCGTTTAGGGAGAGATCAATAGCCATACAGGGAGATATGATTAGAAAGAGGAAGAACATCATATGATGCATTTTGCTTATCTGAGGCAGGATTGATGGGGTTCTGCTTGAACAAGAGCCTGAGATCTTCAACAGGTTCACAGGAATAGCTGTCCTCTGGCTTTGGAGTCTCAGTTTCTGTCTCCCCCTCCTGTAGGCCATAGGGTTTTATTCTAGAATTGTGGACCCAGGCAGATAGACCCTTCACTTTTACAGCAGTTGAAGTCACTAGAACAACCTGATATGGCCCTGTCCATTTCTCGGACAGCTGGTTTGGACTCCCTTTTTCTTGCCAGGTCTTTACTGATACTTGATCCCCTGGCTTTACCTGGGGATTTTTCAAGTCTTCCTGTGGTTTGTTCCCCATACCGTTGGAGTTCTTGCTGAAACCTTCCCAGGTCAATTATATGTTTTAAGAGTGTATTGGCATCTTTTTCAAGAAACAAATCAGAAGTTAAGAATGGTCGTCCATACATCATTTCATAAGGACTTAACAATAGTGGCCGTTTGGGGGATGTCCGTAGCCTCATGAGGGCTATGGGAGCATATGTTTCCTCTTATTATGTGTTTCTGACATAGCTTAGCCAGATCCCTTTTAAGAGTCTGGTTGGCTCTCTCTACCTTTCCTGAAGCTTGAGGCCCCCAGGATGAGCGGAGCCGGTATTTTATGCCTAAGCATGCGGCTAGGTTCTCGGGTATCGTGGCTGTAAGTGAGGGCCCGTTGTCACTCTGAAGTGACCGAGGCAGACCAAACCTAGGCACTATCTCCTTCAGCAGAGCTTTACAGACTTTTGTAGCTCTCTCAGTCTCAGTAGGGAACGCTTCGATCCATCCTGTGAATGTGTCAATAAAGACTAGCAAGTAAGAAAACCCTTGGGTCTTGGGCATGGCTGTAAATTCTACTTGCCAGTCCGCTCCTGGGTATGATCCCCGATGTTGAACAGGTGTAATTAGAGGAGGTCTGGTTTTTGGGTTATTTTTTAGACAGGTGTCACAATTTTGTGTGACTTGTTTAACAACCTTAGCTAACTGGGGATGGGAGAGAATAGGCTTAAGCAAGATTTCTAGATTATCTTTTCCAAAATGGGCGCTCTTATGTAAGGAGTTAGTAATGTTTTAAACCTGAGAATCAGGGAGTATTATTTGGGCCTGATCAGGCTGAAACCACCCATGTGACCCAATCTCCCAGCCCCGCTCAGCATATCGGGAATGTCCCCCTGGGGTAAAATCTGGAGTCAGGGTTTCCTTGGGGAAAAGGGGGCAGATAGCAGTGGCAGAGGTAGCTTCCCCGGCAGCTCATCCTGCCTCTTGATCAGCTTTCCTATTTCCCTGAGACTCTTTTACTTGCCCATTTTGGTGACTCTTGCAGTGGATGACAGCTAATTTTGCAGGAAGTTTGACTGCCTCAAGGAGCCTGAGAATGAGCTCTTTGTGTTTAATAGCAGAGCTTCGGGCACTGAGCATCCCTCTTTCTTTGCAAATTGCTGCACGGGCATGCAGAATGAGGAAAGCATACTTAGAGTCCATACACACATTAATCCTCTTTCCTTCTCCTAACTCCAAAGCTCTTGTCATGGCAAAAAGTTCAGCTTTCTGGGCTGAGGTGTCTGGGGGAAGAGACCCACTTTCCTTAGATTCTTCCAGGCTCGCTACAGCATATCCTGCTTTCCTCTCTCCCTTTTCTACAAAACTGCTGCCATCTGTGTGCCAGTTTTCCTCTGGGTCAGATAAAGTTGTCTCTGAGAGGTCCCGGCGAGAAGAGTATAACTCGTCTGTGATTTGTATGCATTGGTGATCCAGAGGGGAGGTAGGGTGATCTGGCAGTAAGGTTGCTGGATTTAAAGTCTGGCAGACCCTCAACTTTATTTCTGGAGTGTCAAGGAGGAGGGCTTGGTATTGGGTGATCCTTCCTCCTGTCATCCACCTGTCCCCTTTCGATTCCAAGACTGCTTGCACCTGGTGAGGCGTATACACTGTGGTGGGCTGACCCAGGGTCAGCTTAGATGCCTCCTTAACCATAAGAGCGGTGGCTGCTACTGCCCGGAGGCAAGGGGGCCACCCTCTGGCCACCTCATCTAGTTATTTTGAGAGATAAGTCACAGGTTGTAATACGGGCCCCATCATCTGCTCTAACACCCCAAGAGCAGTTCCTGTCCTTCCAGAAACACAGAGTCTAAAAGGCTTCTCCAGGTTGGGGAGGCCTAAAGCTGGGGCTGTAGTGATGGACTCTTTTAGGGCATTAAAGGCCACCTTGCAGGTCTCATGCCAGTCGAGTGGCTCTTCCTCTTTCCCCCTTAAATTTTCATATAGGGGTCTGGCCAGATTGCCATAATTAGGAATCCAGATCCTGCAAAACCCGGTCCTTTCTAAAAATCCCCTAAGCTGTTGTTTTGTTTGGGGGTACGGGGTATTTAAGATGAGGGATCTCCCCTCGGGGTCAGGCATTCTTTTTCTCTCCGTAATTATAAATCCAAGGTATTTTACTTGGGTTAAGCTAATCTGAGCCTACTTGGGGGATACTCGATAACCCTTTTCATACAGGAAAGTTAGCGTTTTAAATAGTGTCCATTTGAGAGCTGGTAAAATCTGGGCTAGCTATGAGCAAGTCATCCACATACTGTATTAGACTACTGTTTGTTAAAGTTAATTCCCTTAGTTCTCTCCCCGAGGAAGTCCCGAAGATATGAGGGCTGTCCCTAAATCCTTGGCGTAGTCGAGTCCAGTCGAGAGTTGTATGGTCTCTCTTGTTTCCAAGTCCCGCCACTCAAAAGCAAAGAGTTTTTGGGATTCAGGATGGAGAGGAATGCAAAAGAAAGCACCTTGAAGGTCCAAGACTGAGAAGTACTTGGCATGTCCTGGGACTTGGGATAGGAGGGTATATGGGTTTGGGACTATGGGGTGGATGGGAACCACAGCTTCATTAACAGCTCTTAGATCCTTGACGAATCGGTAAGATCCATCTGGTTTTTGAACGGGCAAGATTGGGGTGTTGCAGGGGGACTCACAACTGATTCGAGTTCCAGTATCTCGGTATTTGTTAACTAATGGTTTAAGACCCTCAAGAGCTTCTGGTTTTAAGGGATATTGTCTTTTCCAGGGCTAGGGAGCATTTGGTCTCAGAGAAATCTTTACTGGTGGAACATTTATGGCTAAACCAGGTCTGGAGACATCCCACACCTGGGGATTGACCTCATCTAGACAAGGGACAGACTCCTCCTTTTCTACCTCTGACTGTAAATATTCAGACATAGGCAAAGAAAATTATCGACTTCTACCTTTGTGTCACCAAGTCACTCTGGTTTGAAGGCGAAAGTATTATTCTCACCATGGAAAATTTGGAAGCTGCAAACATGAAAAATTTAAAGAGTCACGCAGAGGCTAGTCACTCTAAGCTAACCCCTAAGACATTTATTGACTGATTTCTGGCTTCTCTTCTTTAACCTTTTTTATCTACAGTAATCCTGTGTGTTCCTTTTAGTTAGGGATTCATTTTTAGACTATCCTGACTCTTCCACTACGTTCCAGTTTTGGGTCTGATACACTTAGAGATGTGCCAAGTGCTTCCTGAATACTATAGAACATATTTTATATTTAAAATACTTCCATGCTTATGTAGTGATTCAATGATTTTAAATTTATTTGTTACACATTTCAATGTAAAAGTCAATGTGTGAACTAACATATTCACGACTTGGAAAAGTTGGCTTTTTTTTGCTGTGTGTTTTAACTCATCACCCGACCAAAGGTCATGGAGAGGTCCATTGTTTTTTTAAATGGTTATAGTGTTGTTTATTTTCTGGTAATTGAATTAGGGTGTGAGTTGCAAAGCCTGTGTTTCTGTTCATTTCATTCCATCTGTTCGGGTTTCTTTCTCTTTCCTGAGTCAGACAGTAATTTCCCATTGGTTGTCCAGTTACCAAGGTTGGTGTCCATGCATCCGTGCTGGTCTCTCCATACATGTCCGGGTGTCCTGTGAAACACTAAGCTTAATTTATTTGGAAATGACCTAGCTGTTCAATACACTGTCATCACTCAGTTGAGCAGAGGGAGAGAAATTCAAGTGACAAAACTCCAGAGAAACTAGTGTCAGAGCGCCCCGGCGTGGCATGCGTGCAGGGGGTTGGGGGGAGGGGGGCGGGGCGCGGAGCGCTGAGATCTCAGGTGTCCTCCCACCCTGGACCTCTCCAGGCCCGCCGCTGCTCAGTGGCCTCCCCCCACCCCCACCGTTTTGGCTGCTCAGGGCCGGGTGGTCTCTGCAGCTGCCCGGCATCCTGCCCGAGGCCCCCCCTGCCCACACGCTGTCTTCCAGTCTCTCTCTGAACCCTCGACTCTTTCTGCCTCTGTCTCACCTGGCGTGGGTGCGTGCGAGTGCCTGTCCGTGTGCCTGGCTGTCGCTCGTCCGCTCTCTCAGGAAGGTCCTGTGCTGGGCCCGTGGCGTGGGGGCAGGGCGGGCCTCGGTTTGGGGACAGGGCGGGGCTGAGGCACTCCAGGGGGTTTGCACAGCCGGCAGGATGGGCGCCTGGGGCCCCGGCAGGGCTGCCCCTAAGCCCGCAGGAGGCTCTGGGGACCGCGGCCCCGGGCCGACGCCCCGCTAGTCCGGAGCCACGTGACCCTGAGCAGCGAACGGGATGGTGGGGGGCGGGGGGTGGGGGGCCACCGAGACGTCCTCCCCGCTCAAGCCACCCGCCTCCCCAACCCCCGCCAGAGCTCCCGCAGCCTCGCCAGGCCGCTCGGTGTCCGGGAGGCGCCCCGGGCCGGGCCAGGCGCGTGCTTGCCGGGGGTGGCGTCGGCTGGTCTCCCAGCTGCAGGGCCTGTCCCGGTTTTTCCCATCAGTTTCAACAGTGACGGTCACCCCACATTGTGAGTCGTCTAGATTTCTCACTGACTCCCCTGTTAGGGAGTGGCTTTTAGAGAGATAGGGAAGGTCACTTGGGGAATGTTAGTCATGAGAGAAAATAAGGGCTCAGGTGGGATTGCAGATGTCATCCAGGGGGTAAATAGAGACAGTTGTTGCTGGTACCAAGACATGAAGTTTTTTTCCCCATTTCCCAAAAGGCCATATTACGACCACATGGGGGCGCTGAGTAACAGCCCATAGCTCGGCTGGAAGGGTGGGCCTTTGATAGTGATACCCTGGGATGGGTTGGACATACCCCCAACCTTTGTCATTAATGCAGATGCAGCCCGGGCTGCTTAGGTTGAGTTGAGAAGCAGTGTGGCTTGCAAGTGAACATGCCTCGTTTAGGGAGAGATCAATAGCCATACAGGGAGATATGATTAGAAAGAGGAAGAACATCATATGATGCATTTTACTTATCTGAGGCAGGACTGATGGGGTTCTGCTTGAACAAGAGCCTGAGATCTTCAACAGGTTCACAGGAATAGCTGTCCTCTGGCTTTGGAGTCTCAGTTTCTGTCTCCCCCTCCTGTAGGCCATAGGGTTTTATTCTAGAATTGTGGACCCAGGCAGATAGACCCTTCACTTTTACAGCAGTTGAAGTCACTAGAACAACCTGATATGGCCCTGTCCATTTCTCGGACAGCTGGTTTGGACTCCCTTTTTCTTGCCAGGTCTTTACTGATACTTGATCCCCTGGCTTTACCTGGGGATTTTTCAAGTCTTCCTGTGGTTTGTTCTCCATACCGTTGGAGTTCTTGCTGAAACCTTCCCAGGTCAATTATATGTTTTAAGAGTGTATTGGCATCCTCGTCAAGAAACAAATCAGAACTTAAGAATGGTCGTCCATACATCATTTCATAAGGACTTAACAATAGTGGCCGTTTGGGGGATATCCGTAGCCTCATGAGGGCTATGGGCAGCATATGGGTCCACTTATTATGTGTTTCTGACATAGCTTAGCCAGAGCCCTTTTAAGAGTCTGGTTGGCTCTCTGTACCTTTCCTGAAGCTTGAGGCCTCCAGGATGAGCGGAGCTGGTATTTTATGCCTAAGCATGCGGCTAGGTTCTGGGGTATCGTGGCTGTAAGTGACGGCCCGTTGTCACTCTATAGTGACTGAGGCAGCCCAAACCTAAGCACTATCTCCTTCAGCAGAGCTTTACAGACTTCTGTAGCTCTCTCTGTCTCAGTAGGGAACGCTTCGATCCATCATGTGAATGTGTCGATAAAGACTAGCAAGTAAGAAAACCCTTGGGTCTTGGGCATGGCTGTAAATTCTACTTGCCAGTCCGCTCCTGCATATGATCCCCGATGTTGGACAGGTGTAATTAGAGGAGGTCTGGTTTTTGGGTTATTTTTTAGACAGGTGTCACAATTTTGTGTGACTTGTTTAACAACCTTAGCTAACTGGGGATGGGAGAGAATAGGCTTAAGCAAGATTTCTAGATTATCTTTTCCAAAATGGGCGCTCTTATGTAAGGAGTTAGTAATGTTTTAAACCTGAGAATCAGGGAGTATTATTTGGGCCTGATCAGGCTGAAACCACCCATGTGACCCAATCTCCCAGCCCCGCTCAGCATATCGGGAATGTCCCCCTGGGGTAAAATCTGGAGTCAGGGTTTCCTTGGGGAAAAGGGGGCAGATAGCAGTGGCAGAGGTAGATTCCCCGGCAGCTCGTCCTGCCTCTTGATCAGCTTTCCTATTTCCCTGAGCCTCTTTTTCTTGCCCCTTTTGGTGACTCTTGCAGTGGATGACAGCTAGTTTTGCAGGAAGTTTGACTGCCTCCAGGAGCCTGAAAATGAGCTCTTTGTGTTTAATAGCAGAGCTTCGTGCACTGAGCATCCCTCTTTCTTTCCAAATTGCTGCACGGGCATGCAGAATGAGGAAAGCATACTTAGAGTCCATACACACATTAATCGTCTTTCCTTCTCCTAACTCCAAAGCTCTTGTCAGGGCAAAAAGTTCAGCTTTCTGGGCTGAGGTGTCTGGGGGAAGAGACCCACTTTCCTTATTTTCTTCCAGGCTCGCTACAGCATATCCTGCTTTCCTCTCTCCCTTTTCTACAAAACTGCTGCCATCTGTGTGCCAGTGTTCCTCTGGGTCAGATAAAGGTGTCTCTGATAGGTCCCGGCGAGAAGAGTATAACTCGTCTGTGATTTGTATGTATTGGTGATCCAGAGGGGAGGAAGGGGGATCTGGCAGTAAGGTTGCTGGATTTAAAGTCTGGCAGACCCTCAACTTTATTTCTGGAGTGTCAAGGAGGAGGGCTTGGTATTGGGTGATCCTTTCCCCTGTCATCCACCTGTCCCCTTTCGTTTCCAAGACTGCTTGCTCCCGGTGAGGCATATACACTGTGGTGGGCTGACCCAGGGTCAGCTTAGATGCCTCCTTAACCATAAGAGCAGTGGCTGCTACTGCCCGGAGCCAAGTGGGCCACCCTCTGGCCACCTCATCTAGTTATTTTGAGAGATAAGCCACAGGTTGTAATACGGGCCCCATCATCTGCTCTAACACCCCAAGAGCAGTTCCTGTCCTTCCAGAAACATAGAGTCTAAAAGGCTTCTCCAGGTTGGGGAGGCCTAAAGCTGGGGCTGTAGTGATGGACTCTTTTAGGGCATTAAATGCCACCTTGCATGTCTCATGCCAGTCGAGTGGCTCTTCGTCTTTCCCCCTTAAATTTTCATATAGGGGTCTGGCCAGATTGCCATAATTAGGAATCCAGATCCTGCAAAACCCGGTCCTTCCTAAAAATCCCCTAAGCTGTTGTTTTGTTTGGGGGTACGGGGTATTTAAGATGAGGGATCTCCCCTCGGGGTCAGGCATTCTTTTTCTCTCCGTAATTATAAATCCAAGGTATTTTACTTGGGTTAAGCTAATCTGAGCCTACTTGGGGGATACTCGATAACCCTTTTCATACAGGAAAGTTAGCGTTTTAAATAGTGTCAATTTGAGAGCTGGTAAAATCTGGCCTAGCTATGAGCAAGTCATCCACATACTGTATTAGACTACTGTTTGTTAAAGTTAATTCCCTTAGTTCTCTCCCCGAGGAAGCCCCGGAAATATGAGGGCTGTCCCTAAACCCTTGGGGTAGTCGAGTCCAGTCGAGAATTGTATGGTCTCTCTTGATTCCAAGTCCCGCCACTCAAAAGCAAAGAGTTTTTGGGATTCAGGATGGAGAGGAATGCAAAAGAAAGCACCTTGAAAGTCCAAGACTGAGAAGTACTTGGCATTTCCTGGGACTTGGGATAGGAGGGTATATGGGTTTGGGACTATGGGGTGGATGGGAACCACAGCTTCATTAAGAGCTCTTAGATCCTGGACGAATCGGTAAGATCCATCTGGTTTTTGCACGGGCAAGATTGAGGTGTTGCAGGGGGACTCACAGCTGATTCGAGTTCCAGTATCTCGGTATTTGTTAACTAATGGTTTAAGACCCTCCAGAGCTACTGGTTTTAAGGGATATTGTCTTTTCCAGGGCTAGGGAGCATTTGGTCTCAGAGAAATCTTTACTGGTGGAACATTTATGGCTAAACCAGGGCTGGAGACATCCCACACCTGGGGATTTACCTCATCTAGAAAAGGGACAGACTCCTCCTTTTCTACCTCTGACTGTAAATATTCAGACATAGGCAAAGAAAATTATAGACTTCTACCTTTGTGTCCCCAAGTCACTCTGGTTTGGAGGCGAAAGTATTATTCTCACCATGGAAAATTTGGAAGCTGCAAACATGAAAAATTAAAGAGTCACGCAGAGGCTAGTCACTCTAAGCTAACCCCTAAGGCATTTATTGACTGATTTCTAGCTTCTCTTCTTTAACATTTTTTATCTACAGTAATCCTGTGTGTTCCTTTTAGTTAGGGATTCATTTTTAGACTATCCTGACTCTTCCACTACGTTCCAGTTTTGGGTGTGATACACTTACAGATGTGCAAATTGCTTCCTGAATACTATAGAATATATTTTATGTTTAAAATACTTCCATGCTTATGTAGTGAGTCAATGATTTTAAGTTTATTTGTTACACATTTCAATGTAAAAGTCAATGTGTGAACTAACATATTCACGACTTGGAAAAGTTGGCTTTTTTTTGCTGTGTGTTTGAACTCCTCACCCGACCAAAGGTCATGGAGAGGTCTATTGTTTTTCTAAAATGGTTATAGTGTTGTTTATTTTCTGGTAATTGAATTAGGGTGTGAGTTGCAAAGCTTGTTTTTCTGTTCATTTCATTCCATCTGTTCGGGTTTCTTTCTCTCTCCTGAGTCAGACAGTAATTTCCCATTGATTGTCCAGTTACCAAGGTTGGTGTCCATGCATCCGTGCTGGTCTCTCCATACATGTCCGGGTGTCCTGTGAAACACTAAACTTAATTTATTTGGAAATGACCTAGCTGTTCAATACACTGTCATCACTCAGTTGAGCAGAGGAAGAGAAATTCAAGTGACAAAACTCCAGAGAAGCTAGTGTCAGAGTGTCCCGGCGTGGCATGCGTGCAGGAGGTTGTGGGGAGGGGGCGGTGCGCGGAGTGCAGAGGTCTCAGGTGTCCTCCCACCATGGGCCTCTCCAGGTCCGCCGCTGCTCAGTGGCCTCCCCCCGCCCCCATCGCTTTGGCTGCTCAGGGCCGGTTGGTCCCTGCAGCTGCCCGGCATCCTGCCCGAGGCCCCCCCTGCCCACACTCTGTCTTCCAGTCTCTCTCTGAACCCTCGACTCTTTCTGCCTCTGCCTCACCTGGCGTGGGTGCAAGCGAGTGCCTGTCCGTGTCCCTGGCTGTCGCTCGTCTGCTCACCCAGGAAGGTCCTGTGCTGGGCCCGCGGCGTGGGGGCAGGGCGGGCCTCGGTAGGGCGAAAAGACGGGGATGAGGCGCTCCAGGGGGTTTGGCAGCCGGCAGGACGGGTGCCTGTGGCCCCGGCTGGGCTGCCCCTAAGCCCCAGTAGGCTCCGGGAACCGCGGACCCGGGCCGAAGCCCCGCTCGTCCGGAGCCACCTGACCCTGAGCAGCGAACGGGATGGTGGGTGACAGGGGGTGAGGGGGCACCGAGATGTCCTCGCTGCTCTGCCCACCCCCCCTCCCCCCACCCCAGGTTCCGCAGTCACGCCAGGACCCGGCCGGCCGTGCCAGACGGGTGCTGGCCGGGGCTGGCGGTGTGCGGAGCGGGGGCGCCCTCCGCTGGCCGCCGAGCTGCAGGCTCTGGCCGGCCAGACTCCAGTCGCGGGTCGTGCGGCTCAAGTGCAGCGAACGCCCGCTGGAGAACTGCAGCCCCAGGCCCGACCGGCAGGTCAGACCGCAAGGGAAGCGCAACGTGGGGCTCCTGGGGCGCCTGGCAGCTGCCTCGGTCTAAGGCCATACCACCCTGAACGTGCCCTCTCTCCTGTGATCTGGGAAACTGAGCAGGGTCGGGCCTGGTCAGTACTTGCATGGGAGACCGCCTAGTAGTTAGGCGGTTTTGTGATTTTTCTGAATGCCTACTTCAGAAAGTTAGAATTGGATGACTGCACACAGGAAAACGAATAATGTTTTCGGTCATAATCTTAAGAATCCAGCCGCTGGTCATTCTTTTTCCTGTCCTAACACAGCTAACTGGAAGTCAGGTGCAGTAACTTCTACTGACTTAAGACCCTCATCCCTAACGGAAGGTATATAGGAAAACCCATAATATATCTAAATAAACATGAAAGATAGAAAGATGAGAAAAAAAAAATTCTCAGTGACATCATAGTTGGTATATGAAACACGATGATTATGAAAGCACAACCCATAACCAAGTCCAGGCCATGGAAGCCTGTGACTTTCACTGAGTGTTGACTTCCCTTTCACCTGAGGTTGTAAAAAGTGCTTTGTAAAATCCTGAGGTTTTGAAACACTTGTAGCCTCCTGAGGAGACTGCAATCAGAAGGCTTTCTAGAATATCCTGACGCTGTGGTGAGCTCAAGCAAAACATTCTGCAGAGGTCGGAAGACAGACATGTTTGGATGTGGGGATGACTTCTATTGCACTTAGGGAGAAAGGGCATGTACAAGTGGAGAAGAAACACCTCAGTGACGGAATCTTTAAAGACTCCATACATGGAGAAGGAAATGGCAACCCACTCCAGTATTCTTGCCTGGAAAAATGCATGGACAGAGGAGTCTGGCGGGCTGAAGTCCACGGGATTCCATGACTGATCGTGTGTGCACGAGGGTGGAGGGAGACGGGTTGGTAGCAAGAAACTGGTAGAACTAATAAATAAAACAACAACAACAAAAAAAAAAACTAAAGACTCGATAAAAATGACAATGACTGGTAGGAATAAACCTTCAGAAGTGCCTTCTCAGACCTCCCGTCTGAAGCACAAGCGTAATAAAGACATTGAGTTTTCATGTTCTCAGACAAAATTAGACTGGCTTATGACAATGGGCAGAGAGGCTCCTCTAAGACATCGGGGCTGGGCTTTCCTGGAGGATGCACATCGATTGAGTGCATGGCTATGTGTTATGGAAATATGTCTTACTGGCAGGGCGAAGGCATCTTCTTGAAGAACACAGCAAATAACACTACAAATTCAAGGAACTTGGCTACAATGACAATAGCTGATTTCATGTTGGCTACTGCTTGGCAGAGCTGGGTTCGCCTCTCCCATTAAGTACCTCAGTGGCCAGCTGTGAATGTAACCATTAGTTTCTCACTTAGAAACCGAACCTAATACTTGCCATGTGCACTAGTGCAAGAACAGTGCAATACCCAACAGGTAAAGGAACATGACAAGTGCCCACCAAGTCAAACAAATGAGGAGGAGATAGGGAATCTATCTGAAAAACAATTTAGAATAATGATAATAAAAATGATCCAAATCTTGAAAACAAAATGGAGTTACAGATAAATAGCCTGGAGACAAAGAATGAAAAGATGCAGGAAATGCTTAACAAAGACGTAGAAGAAATAAAAGAGAGTCAATTAAAAATGAATAATGCAATGAATGAGATCAAAAACACTTTGGAGCGAACCAAGAGTAGAATAACGGAGACAGAAGATAGGATAAGTGAGGTAGACAATAGAATAGTGGAAATAAATGAAGCAGAGAGGAAAAAAGAAAAAATGATCAAAAGAAATGAGGACAACCTCAGGGACCTCTGGGACAATGTGAAACGCCCCAACATTCGAATCATAGGAGTCCCTGAAGAAGAAGACAAAAAGAAAGGCCATGAGAAAATACTCGAGGAGATAATAGCTGAAAACTTCCCTAAAATGGGTAAGGAAATAGCCACCCAAGTCCAAGAAACCCAGAGAGTGCCAAACAGGATAAACCCAAGGCGAAACACTCCAAGACACATATTAATCAAATTAACAAAGATCAAACACAAAGAACAAATACTAAAAGCAGCAAGGGAAAAACAACAAATAACACACAAAGGAATTCCCATAAGGATAACAGCTGATCTACCAATAGAAACCTTCCAGGCCAGAAGGGAATGGCAGGACATAATGAAAGTAATGAAAGAAAATAATCTACAACCTAGATTACTGTACCCAGCAAGGATCTCATTCAGATATGAAGGAGAAATCAAAAGCTTTACAGACAAGCAAAAGCTGAGAGAATTCAGCACCACCAAACCAGCTCTTCAACAAATGCTAAAGGACCTTCTCTAGACAGGAAATGCAGAAATGTTGTATAAACATGAACCCAAAACAACAAAGTAAATGGCAACGGGACCACACCTATCAATAATTACCTTAAATGTAAATGGGTTGAATGCCCCAACCAAAAGACAAAGATTGGCTGAATGGATACAAAAACAAGACCCTTATATATGCTGTCTACAAGAGACCCACCTCAAAACCAGAGACACATACAGACTAAAAGTGAAGGGCTGGAAAAAAATATTTCACGCAAATGGAGACCAAAAGAAAGCAGGAGTCACAATACTCATATCAGATAAAATAGACTTTCAAATAAAGGATGTGAAAAGAGACAAAGAAGGACACTACATAATGATCAAAGGATCAATCCAAGAAGAAGATATAACAATTATAAATATATATGCACCCAACATAGGAGCACCGCAATATGTACGGCAAACGCTAATGAGTATGAAAGAGGAAATGAATAGTAACACAATAATAGTGGGAGACTTTAATACCCCACTCACAACTATGGATAGATCAACTAAACAGAAAATCAAAAAGGAAACACAAACCTTAAATGATACAATGGACCAGCTAGACCTAATTGATATCTATAGGACATTTCACCCCCAAACAATCAATTTCACCTTTTTCTCAAGTCCACACGGAACATTCTCCAGAATAGATCACATCCTGGGCCATAAATCTGGTCTTGGAAAATTCAGAAAAATTGAAATCATCCCAGTCATCTTTTCTGATCACAGTGCAGTAAGATTAGATCTCAATTACAGGAAAAAAATTGTTAAAAATTCAAACATATGGAGGCTAAATAACACGCTTCTGAATAACCAAAAAATCATAGAAGAAATCAAAAAAGAAATCAAAATATGTATAGAAATGAATGAACATGAAAACACAACAACCCAAAACCTATGGGACACTGTAAAAGCAGTGCTAAGGGGAAGGTTCATAGCATTACAGGCTTACATCAAGAAACAAGAAAAAAGCCAAATAAATAACCTAACTCTACACCTAAAGCAATTAGAGAAGGAAGAAATGAAAAACCCCAGGGTTAGCAGAAGAAAAGAAATCTTAAAAATTAGGGCAGAAATAAATGCAAAAGAAACTAAAGAGACCATAGCAAAAATCAACAAAGCTAAAAGCTGGTTTTTTGAAAAAATAAACAAAATTGACAAACCATTAGCAAGACTCATTAAGAAACAAAGAGAGAAGAACCAAATTAACAAAATAAGAAATGAAAAGGGTGAGATCACAACAGACAACACTGAAATACAAAGGATCATAAGAGACTACTACCAGCAGCTCTATGCCAATAAAATTGACAACTTGGATGAAATGGACAAATTTTAGAAAAGTATAACTTTCCAAAACTGAACCAGGAAGAAATAGAAGATCTTAACAGACCCATCACAAGCAAGGAAATCGAAACTGTAATCAAAAATCTTCCAGGAAACAAAAGCCCAGTACCAGATGGCTTCACAGCTGAATTCTACCAAAAATTTCGAGAAGAGCTAACACCTATCTTACTCAAACTCTTCCAGAAAATTGCAGAAGAAGGTAAACTTCCAAACTCATTCTATGAGGCCACCATCACCCTAATTCCAAAACCACACAAAGATGCCACAAAAAAAAGAAAACTACAGGCCAATATCACTGATGAACATAGATGCAAAAATCCTTAGCAAAATTCTAGCAAATAGAATCCAACAACATCTTAAAAAAATCATACACCATGACCAAGTGGGCTTTATCCCAGGAATGCAAGGATTCTTCAATATCTGCAAATCAATCAATGTAATACACCACATTAACAAATTGAAAGATAAAAACCATATGATTATCGCAATAGATGCAGAGAAAGCCTTTGACAAAATTCAACACTCATTTATGATTAAAACTCTCCAGAAAGCAGGAATAGAGGGAACATACCTCAACATAATAAAAGTTATATGTGACAAACCCACAGCAAGCATCACCCTCAATGGTGAAAAATTGAAAGCATTTCCCCTGAAATCAGGAACAAGACAAGGGTGCCCACTCTCACCACTATTATTCAACATAGTCTTGGAAGTTTTGGCCACAGCAATCAGAGCAGAAAAAGAAGTAAAAAGAATCCAGATAGGAAAAGAAGAAGTGAAACTCTCGTTGTTTGCAGTTGACATGATCCTCTACATAGAAAACCCTAAATACTCTTCCAGAAAATTACTAGAGCTAACCAATGAATATAGTAAAGTTGCAGGATACAAAATTAACACACAGAAATCCCTTGCATTCCTATATACTAACAATGAAAAAACAGAAAGAGAAATTAAGGAAACAATACCATTCTCCATTGCAACAAAAAGAATAAAATACTTAGGAGTATATCTACCTAAAGAAACAAAAGACCTGTACATAGAAAACTATAAAACACTGATGAAAGAAATCAAAGAGGACACAAACAGATGGAGAAACATACCGTGTTCATGGATTGGAAGAATCAATATTGTCAAAATGGCTATTCTACCCAAAGCAATCTATAGATTCAATGCAATCCCTATCAAACTACCAACGGTATTTTTCACAGAACTAGAACAAATAATTTCACAATTTGTATGGAAATACAGAAAACCACGAATAGCCAAAGTAATCTTGAGAAAGAAGAATGGAACTGGAGGAATCAACCTGTCTGACTTCAGTCTCTACTACAAAGCCACAGTCATCAAGACAGTATGGTACTGGCACAAAGACAGAAATATAGATCAATGGAACAGAATAGAAAGCCTAGAGATAAATCCACGAACCTATGAACACCTTATCTTTGACAAAGGAGGCAAGGATATACAACGGAAAAAAGACAACTGCTTTAACAAGTGGTGCTGGGAAAACTGGTCAACCACCTGTAAAAGAATGAAACTAGAACACTTTCTAACACCACACACAAAAATAAACTCAAAATGGGTTAAAGATCTAAATGTAAGACCAGAAACTATAAAACTCCTAGAGGAGAACTTAGGCAAAACACTCTCCGACATGAATCACAGCAAGGTCCTCTATGACCCACCTCCCAGAATATTGGAAATAAAAGCAAAAATAAACAAATGGGACCTAATGAAACTTAAAAGCTTCTGCACTACAAAGGAAACTATAAGTAAGGTGAAAAGACAGCCCTCAGATTGGGAGAAAATAATAGCAAATGAAGAAACAGACAAAGGATTAATCTCAAAAATATACAAGAAACTCCTGAAGCTCAATTCCAGAAAAATAAATGACCCAATCAAAAAATGGGCCAAAGAACTGAACAGACATTTCTCCAAAGAAGACATACAGATGGCTAACAAACACATGAAAAGATGCTCAACATCACTCATTATTAGAGAAATGCAAATCAAAACCACAATGAGGTACCATTACACGCCAGTCAGGATGGCTGCTATCCAAAAGTCTACAAGCAATAAATGCTGGAGTGGGTGTGGAGAAAAGGGAACCCTCTTCCACTGTTGGTGGGAATGCAAACTAGTACAGCCACTGTGGAAAACAGTGTGGAGATTTCTTAAAAAACTGGAAATAGAACTGCCATTTGACCCAGCAATACCACTTCTGGGCATACACACCACGGAAACCAGATCTGAAAGAGACACGTGCACCCCATTGTTCATCGCAGCACTGTTTATAATAGCCAGGACATGGAAGCAGCCTAGATGCCCATCAGCAGATGAATGGATAAGGAAGCTGTGGTACATATACACCATGGAATATTACTCAGCCATTAAAAAGAATTCATTTGAATCAGTTCTAATGAGATGGATGAAACTGGAGCCCATTATTCAGAGTGAAGTAAGCCAGAAAAATAAAGAACATTACAGCATACTAACACATATATATGGAATTTAGAAAGATGGTAATGATAACCCTATATGCAAAACAGAAAAAGAGACACAGAAGTACAGAACAGACTTTTGGACTCTGTGGGAGAAGGTGAGGGTGGGATGTTTCAAAAGAACAGCATGTATTTTATCTATGGTGAAAGAGATCAGTAGCCCAGGTGAGATGCATGAGACGAGTGCTCGGGCCTGGTGCACTGGGAGGACCCAGAGGAGTCGGGTGGAGAGGGAGGTGGGAGGGGGGATCGGGATGGGGAATACGTGTAATTCTATGGCTGATTCGTGTCAATGTATGACAAAACCCACTGAAATGTTGTGAAGTAATTGGCCTCCAACTAATAAAATAAAATTAAAAAAAAAAAAACTGAGCTATCCTAAAAATTAAAAAAAAAAGCTACCTCTTCTATGCAACATCTGTGTGTCTTCTGTCTGTCTTCTTCCTCGCTGACGCCACTCATCCCTTGGGTATTCCTGGTCCTGCTGGGGCTGGACCTCGGCAATTTTGCTCAATGCTTTGGATCCTAGTGGAAAAACATGCTGTTAATCCTACTTTTGCGAGGATTAAAACCATCGTAAAAACTGGAATTTGTTTAAATATTTTTGGTTTAAATATATCTTGTGTATATAATTACCCAAATAACTGTTGGGTATTAGATTGCTATGTTACAATATGTATGGCATACATGAGTTCCACTGTTATTGATATGATATGTGGTGGAGAGGTATTTGGTGGTGCAAGTGATTTAAATGATGTGTTCACAGTGTTTATATTCCTGTTATGTGGTTAATGGGTCTTGGATTCACGTTTGAAATATGACCCCCTTGTCTTTTGTGATGCATGAGAAGTGCTGAAATTGAAGATGATGCAGGTTAAGTCTAGGGTTGAGGGTGTGAGTAGGGTGGGGGGGAGGGTGTGGGTTAGGTTAAGGGTGTGGATTAGGGTGTGGGTTACATTGTGGCTTAGGGGTTAGAAGTTAGGGGTGTGGGTGAGGGTGAGGGCTGAGGGGTGAAGGTGTCAGGTTAGGGTTGGGATGATGCGTTAGGGTTAGTGTGTCAGGTTAGGGTTGGGGGTCGGGTTGGTGTTAGGTTCTGGGATAGGGTTACGGTGTTGGTTAGGGTTAGGGTGTCGTGTTGGGGTTAGGGTTAGGGCAAGGGCGAGGGCAATTTCGCCTGGGACCTTATGGAGGGGCCTCACAGTCAAAGGTAAAGGCAAAGTCACATCCACACTTCTGATCCATCCCCTTTGCTCTATAGTAGAGCTCTAGTAAGCCTAGGCCTGGTAGGAAAACTCTTGGCTCCTGTGGGGACACATCCTGTGTGTGAATCTGCATACCAGACCTAGGGGCCACAGGGCGCCTGTTTTCTTCTGGGAGAGGGGACCCTGAAGCGGTGTTGCCTGGCAACAGCTTGAAAATCCATTAAATTGCACTTTATGTACCTCTGACAAAGCTAGATTTGCTCCACCTTTTCGCCATTTGGAAGCAAATCTTCCATACCCTCTCCCCAAGTAGGCAATGGGCCTACTTTGAGTAGAAAGTCCCCTTGAGGAGCTGAGCCCAGGAAGGCACCCAGTCATGTCAAACACACTCCAGCTGCTTACTTCCTCATGGGCAGTATCACTATCAGCTAGGAATGTCTTTGCAAGGATTGAAAAGGGAAGGGGAGATACATGGCCCTGCCTCTGAAATTTCAGTCCTCTGAGCAGAACTGGAATTCAATTGTATCAGCGAAACTGTGCCTTCCAAAGAGGCTTGCAAACACAGCCCGAGTGGCTGCCTCTTCTTCCCTGAAGAAGACTCCCTTTCCCTGCATCCTGCGGACTCCCTGTCCCAGCCTCCTGGAAAAGCGCTTCTTGGAGTTCCTTCTTGGAGTTCCTTTCTTAGTTGCAGTTATCCCTCAACTTGGGGCCATAGGGAGTAGCCCCACACTCACAGGGGAAGGCAGACCCACCTCCACACATGTCTTCCATCCCCTTTGCTCTGTAGGACAATTCTAGTGAGCCTAGGTCTGTCAGAAAATTCTTGGCTTTGACGGGAACACACCCTGTGTGTGAACCTGCATACCCGACCTAGGGGCCACAGGTCGCCTGTTTTGCTCGAGTGGGTCTTGAAGCAGTACAGCCTAGTGAGAGCTTGAAAATCCATCCAATTGCTCCTTTCTTACCTCTGACACCTAGCTTTGTTCCACCCTTTGGCAGTGTGGAGGGAAGAGGGCCCAACCCCGTCCTCAAGCGGACATGGGGCCTACTTTGAGAGGAAAGGCCCCCTTGAGGAGCTGAGCCCATCAAGGCACCAAGTCATGTCAAATATACTCCCACTGCTTGCTTCTTCATGGGTAGTACCACTATCAGCTTGGAATGTCTTTGCAAGCATCACAAAGGGAAGGGGAGATACACGACCCTGCCTCTGGAACTTCGGTCCTCTGAGCAGACCTGAGTGCTCTAGGGAGCCTAGGACTGTCAGGAAAATTCTTGGCTCCTACGGGGACACACCCCATATGTGAACCTGCATACCGGACCTCGGGCCACAGTGTGCCTGCTTCTCTCGGTGTGCCTAAAGCGGTGCAGCCTAGCAACAGCTATTGAGCCTAGGTCTGTCTGGAACATTTTGGATCCTGTGGGGAAAACACCCTGTGCACACCCCTAGATACCGGGCCTAGGGGCCAAAATTCTCACATGTCTCCTGGGGAACCCTAACACAGTGTGACCTAGCAACTGCTTGAAAATCCATCCCATTGCTGTTTTCCTCCTTCTGATACAGCTAGCATTGCTCCTTGCTTTGGGATATCTCAAGCAAGGGGCGAGTCCATAACTGCTCTCCTGGGGCCCAATGGATGTGCAAGGTGCCCTCAACCAGGTGACCCCAGCATGCCACCTGGCCCCCTCAGACACACTCCCGCAGCCTTCTTCCTCATGGGAAGCACCTCTCTGACCCAGGAATGTGTTTGCAAGGCTCGGAATGTGCAGGGAGACACATGGCCCTGACTCTGGAATTGAGGTCCTTGGGGCAGGCCTGCAGGTCTGACATCTGAGAAGCAAAACACTTGCTGCAAATAGAGGCCTGAAAACACACTCTGTGTATGACTTTCCTTCCTCCAAGGAAGATAGCTTTCCCAGTCTCCTGCATGCTGAGTGTCACACAGCTGGAATGTGCTTGCGTGGAAGTCATGATTCAGTGGCAATGGCCCCTGAGGCCCTGTGCCCAGGTAGGGCGCCCACACTCACAGGCAAATCAAAGCAACTTCCAAATGAGTCAGCTCTTCACATCTAGTGGCCAAAGTATTGGAGTTTCAGGTTCAATATTAGTCTTTCCAATGTATATTCAGACCTGATTTCCTTTAGGATGGAGTGGTTGGGTCCTCTTATAGTCTAAGCAAACTTCAAGCACCTTCTTCAGCACCACAGTGCAAAAGCATCAAATCTTTGGCTGTCAACTTTCTTTATAGTCCATCTTTCACATCCATACATGATATGGAAAAACCTTAGCCTTGACTAGACGGATCTTTGTTGGCAAAGCAATGTCTCAGCTTTTTAATATGCTGTCTAGTTTGGTTATCACTTTCCTTCCAAGTCGTAAGCATCTTTTAATTTCATGGCTGCAGTCACCATCTGCAATGATTTCCGAGCCCCGAAAAATAAAATCTGCCACTGTTTCCACTGTTTTCTCATCTATTTGCCAAGAAGTGATGAGACTGGATGCAATGATATTAGTTGTCTGAACGCTGAGCATTAAGCTAACTATTTCACTCTCCTCTTTCTCTTTCATCAAGAGGCTCTTTAGTTCTTCACTTTCTGCCATCAGGGTGGTGTCATCTGCATATCTGAGGTTATTAATATTTCTCCCAGCAATCTTGATTCCAGTTTGTGCTTCATCCAGTGCAGCATTTCTCACGATGCCCTATATATAAGCAGATATAAGTTAAATAAGCAGGGTGCCAATATACAGCCTTGACATATTCCTTTTCCTATTTAGAACCAGTCTGTTGGTCCAGGTCCAGTTCTGTTTCTTCCTGACCTGCATATAGGTCTTTCAAGAGGCAGGTCAGGTGATCTGGTATTCTTATCTCTTTCAGAATTTTCCCCAGTTTATTGTGATACACACAGTCAAAGGCTTTGGCATAGTCAACAAAGCAGAAATAAGTGTTTTTCTGGAACTCTCTTGCTTTTTCAATTATCCAGTGGATTTTGGCAATTTGATCTCTGGTTCCTCTGCCTTTTCTAAATCCATCTTGAACATTTGGAATTTCACGGTTGACATATTGCTGAAGCCTGGCTTGGAGAATTTTGAGTGTTACTTTACTAGCATGTGAGATGAGTCCAGTTGTGTGACAGTTTGAACATTCTTTGTCATTGCCTTTCTTTGAGACTGGAATGAAAACTGAGCTAACAACCTAGATGTTTTCAATCGCATATGCTAAAAGAACTGCCTTTGCAGTTTCCAAGGGAAAAAAGTTTCATTTTAACCAATTTTCTCTGAAGTTCAAGGAATATCATGGACATCCTCCATCAAAAAGTCATCTTTCTTTTATGTAATCACAGTTTCATGCCTAAATTATAGACCAACTCATGCTCAAATTGACTCTGATATCAGGGGCAGATCAGCTAGCTGATAAAAAGCTTGGATTGTCCCTCTGGAGGAAAGTGAGACCTTGGTCCCAAGAGAAGAATCTGAGGGCTTAAGGGAATTTGCAGGAGTGGGGAAATCTTGGTCCATCTTACATGTACCGTACTTAAATAATGCTTATTTATTTTACGGAAGTAAAAAAAAAAAAAAAAAAAAAAAACAGATGATAAAAACAAATATAAATCACTGAAAGGTAAATAAATTCATCATCTGTGATTGAAAGCTGCATTCTAAGAAAGCTGTGTTCTCTTAACCTAGAGAGTAGACTAAATTCCAGTCTGGTACCAGCTTACCAGATAACAAACAAAAAGCGTTGTTTATGGGTAAGCTCAGGAAAGTCTTTTCCATGTATCTTGAGGTAGCAGTATTTTTGCAAAGGCATCAGTGTGAAACCATGGAAGGCATGTTTAAAACCTGATTCGATAAAAATTGACAAAATAAAAATTGACAAAATTGACAAAATAAAAATTGACAAAAAAAGTGACAAAATAGTCACTGCTGTGACTTGAAACACTTTAATATGATAACTAGAATTATAACTGACAGCATTTTACCAGGACATATCAGATTTTCATGGATGTCACATAGTTTCTAGGATACCTACATTAGTAACTGAAGGAGTCTTTGGGCTTAGAAAAGAAAACAACAGTGTCAAAGGCCCTTGCTTGTATCATTTAACATTGGAGAAAACAAAATCGAACTTTAGGTCCCACCCTGAGGCTCCAGGCCGGTTATATCTATCTATTTTCCCATGCAGCGTAGTGCCTGCTGGAAGTCCAAGGGATTTATCCTGCCTGGTAATTTCACCAGCTGGGACTCCACAACCCTTAGTCTGGCCGGCTGACCCAGCCCTGCTTCCAGCACTTTGCAGGCCAGCAGGCCCTTGACCACCTGCTGGGACAGGAAAGTGAAGGGTCCACGAATTGCATCCTAGAAACTTAGTAGGGTGCATGTATTTAAAAACCTGATGGCCACCCAGGCAGGAGAGAAGGGAGGAGGGCACCTTGCTGCCCTTTCATGGGGGAATCTGTGGCTGTCCTGCTGAGAGGGGGCCTTTCCATGGGGACCCTGTGCAATAAGTTTGGTGTTTTGGAACTGAATAATTAGAACGTGTAAAATTTTTAATTTATGTGGTGCTTTAACTAAAAAAAAAAAAAAAAACAAGCAGCTCCAAGTTTTCTGCAAATTGAGGCCTCAAACTTGAAGGCCTATTTTCCTTCCACTGTGGCATTCTATGAAGAAATGTGCGTTTTTTAAAGAAAAGGGTCAGAAAAGTGAGGGAAACAGAAAAGCCAGAGGTGCCCCAGGAGTTTGGTGAAGGTCTTAGGAGGTCACTTGTAAATGCTGCTGGCCATCGGGAGGCAGTCTCTTGTGACCAATGGGCACAGAGCTCTGCAGGCTTGTCCTTTGCATGGATGTGCTTGTTTGTGGAAATCCAGCTCAGAGCCATCTCCTGATGTGTAAGAATTTCCCAGACTAGACCCCTAGGCAAATCCCACAGGGCCAGGGACTCCTTTCTTCATTGTATTTGTCTGTTTGACTGAAAACCAGAAATGGCATATTTTTCTTTCAATCTGGTCTATCATCCAGGCCTTGGAGTAATATTTCCCCTCCCCCTCAATAGGCTTGGGTTCCGGTGATGAATTATAGTCAGTTGTCCATGATTTCGCAGATGAGGAAACTGAGAGTCGGAGAGGGTGGAGGACTGTCCAAGGGAGAATGGGATATCCTTCCAGGAACACTGGCTCCTGGGTTTTTAATGAGCTTCCTACCCAGCATGGTCATTAAGTGGCAAGGGTTGACATTGAGAATAAACTATTGGTGAAATGAAAAAGGCTTTTTGAAAGAATGTGCCTACCAGCTGTGCATCTTATGGAGTATTTTCATTGTACTTCCCAGCCCTTGGAAAGTGCTGGGCACAGGGCAGATGCTTCATCATTTTTATTGAATAAGTTCAATGTCACACAATTGTATCTGTAGTGTCAGCAACACTATGAGGTATATTAGAACAGTGATGGTCCCAGTTGGTACCCACAAGGATATTTTTAAAAAATGAAACAAATCTCTCTGATCATCACCAAGGCTATCAGAGGTCTACTGCAGACTCCACACAAGGGAGGGTCTACCTCTTGGGACATCCCCACTTCAGCATCTCCCTAAACCAGCAATCTAGGACAGCTGAGTACACTTGAAGTTCCTTCCTTGACCTTGGGAGTTTTTTTGGAAGACAATTTTTTGACAGACAGGGGTGGGGCAAGGTTTTGGGATGTTTCAAGTGCAGTCCATTTATTGTGCACTCTATTTCTGTTTCTGTTCCCTGGAGGCTCAGTTGGTAAAGAGTCTGCCTGCAATGAGGGAGACCCGGGTTTAATCCCTGGGTCAGGGAAATCCCCTGGAGAAGGAAATGACAGCCCACTCCAGTATTCTTGCCTGAAGAATTCAATGGACTGAGGAGCCTGGTGGGCTACCAAGGGCTGGACATGGCTGAGTGATCAAACTCTTATTTCTATTACTATTTCACCAGCTCCACCTCAGATCATCAGGCATTAGATCCTAGAGGTTGGGGGCCCCTGCTTTAGTTCCCTCTTTCATCTTCTACACAGCTCCAGCATGCTTCCTCCTCCTCTTCCACCTGCAGAACTACCTGCTGGGCTTCTCTGAGTGTGATTAAGAGTTTCCTTCCCTCACTGTCTTTCCTGTGAGTCCCTTTTCCTAAATGGGTTTCCATGATCTCCTTTAGGCACTTTTTCCCCAGGTGGTGCTAGTGGTAAAGAACCTACCTGCCAATGCAGGAATCCTATCCCTGGGTTGGGAAGATCCCCTGGAGGAGGGCACCCAGCCCACTCCAGTATTCTTGCCTGGAAAATTCCCATGGACAGAGGAGCCTGGTGGGCTCTGACAGTCAGACGTGATTGAAGCGACTTAGCACAGCATACCATAGGACCTTTGAACTGCAGACTCATGTGATTGTTTGGATTCTTTGGAGTCCCTTGTTATTCCACGTGTATGTTAGGGTCAGCTTGTATATTGCTTCGTAAAGGCCTGGAGAGGGTAATAGGCAGGAAGGCCAGGGGTCTCCAGACAGAGGGAATAGGCTGCAAGTGTCAGACGTTTTTTCATCTCTCAAGCAGCTGGAGGAACGAAACGAGTGCTACATTTTTTCCCCTTCTCAATACAAATTTAAGAGGTTTCTCTTAAAATTTTGTGTTGCTATGACGACTCCTGGCTCCACCTGAACTTAACTTTTCTCAAACCTTCAGCTAAGCAATGCATTTTGTCTTAAGGAAAGGTTTGTCTTAAGCTATGTTAATATACTACGTATTTCTGCTAGACTCTGTCTTCAGGTCGGTTCCCCCTAAAGGCTCAGAACCGACTTGACAAACCAATATGTTTTACTCATACCTGTTCTCCTAATCTATGTTAATGAAATGATATATTGGCTTGGAAATCTGCCTTTCTTCAAAATTCATGTCAATCATTCTATGGCCCGGGATGACTCACCTGCTGCCAATATTATCTCAATGCATGTTGTGGGTGAGGGGCCTGGTGTCATTCTCTGAGACATTGCCTTTCTTTCATTAGCAGACTGCTAGTGGCTGTATAACATCTGCCTAAAGACTAGCAGGGGGTACTCTTCCTGCCCCCGTCTGATGTCTATGTCAGCAGCTTTCTCTATCTCTTTTATACTTTAATAAAACTTTATGACACAAAAGCTCTGAGCGATCAAGCTTTGTCAACTGGCCCTGGATTGAATTCTTCTCCTCTGGAGGCCAAAAATCCTGGCGCCTTTTGTGGTTCAGCAATGACCTTTCAGTCTTTTGTAATTCATATTGAATCTTCATTTCAGATTGAAGATGCATTCCATGGTATTGCCATCTTAAGTCTTTCCATCGCTATGGAATATCTGTGCATGTATTCAGGATATTTTTCAGCAATCGTGTATAATTTCCAATGTGCCAGTCTTGTCATCCTCATTACACCCATGGCAAAATATTTTATTAATGTTGACACTATCAAAAGGAAATTGTTTTTTTAAATTCCTTTTCAGATTATTATTTGCTAGTGTATACAGATAAAACTGTGTAATCATTCATATTTATCAGCTTGGACAGCTTGATAGTTGTCTTTACTTTCTTTACTTCCTCATACTTTAAGATTATCCTAGCTTATATATTTACTGTCTCGCCCCTAGTCTCAATCGTTTATTCAAAGAATTTCTGTCCTTTTTTTTAAACACTGAATTATTTTTGACAATGCTGGGTCTTTGTAGCTAGATGCCTAGTTGTAGTGAGCAGAGGCTACCCTCTAGTTGACTTGCCATGGCTTCTCATTGCAGCGCTTTCTCTGGTTGCAGAACTTGGGCTCTGGAGCATGCAAGTACTTCAATAGTTGTACGGGGGCTTAGTTGCCCCTGGGCATGTGGAATCCTCTAGGACCAGGGGTTGAACCAGTGTTCCCTGCATTGGTAGGCAGATCCTTTACCACTGGGCCACCAGAGACATTTCCTGTTCTTTTTCATTATAGAGTGATATTTAAAACATACATGTAGGAGCTAAATATGCTCAGCTGACAATATTTGGAAATATATACATGTATTCCAGCTTATATATTCAGTTGAAGGTAATTTGTGATGATGTCTCCATGAATCTTGTAACCTTTCCTTTTGTTTATCCATAACTTACCATTCCAATGGTAAGATACCTGGCTTCCACCACTTGTCATGTATGGAATTCAGTGCTTGTCCCATGTGGTTACTGAAACAACTGTCAGACTGTCTTCCAAAGGGGGCTGTGCATGCATCCTACCAGTATCTTGAGTATGTTTCTGTAGGAGAGTTTACTATCAGTATACCCTCCGTGGCCAGGTGTCTATTTCAATCTTTACCAGTTATGAATGGGCTTGTTTGCTCTAGTGTTCTTGGACAATTTGAGGACTCCTGTCTAGTTATGAGGGACACAGGAATCTCCTTGAGGCTTGGCAGGGCAATCAGCACACTTCTCGAGGTGAGGAGGGAGACCCAGGGTCCCTTTCCAGTTGCCATAGGGATATTGGGATTCCTACCAATTTTCAAGAGGAGTCAGGCATCATCACCTTTTGAATCATTGAATTCTGCATGCCTCTCGAGGTGTCAACGGGATGTGAGGCCTCCTGTCGATAAGAGGCGGGGACCTAGGACTTTCTCTATGCTCTCCATAGGGGATTCACACATCCCTTCATCCTGTGAGATGAAAGATGAGCCTGCATTCAAGCCACTGTAGGGAAATCGGACCTTCTTTCGAGTCAGGGCGTCTCAGGGTCAATTCCACTTGAGGCAGCAAACTCAGGGTCCCTCCCACATACTTACTGCTGAGAGACACCTCCTCTGGTTGTGCTTGTGGAATGGTGGCATACCTCTTGAGTGGAAGCCAGGGAATCAGCTCTCATTTCAAGATGATTTGGGGTACATGGAGCTTTCCTCGAGTTGCTGTGCTGAACTTGGTGTTCTTCTAGACTTGGGACAGTGTTCTCGGGGAATCTCTGCAGTTGCCTAAAGGAAGCCAACCCACTTGTCGTGTTTGATGCGGAACACGGGATGGCTCTGAAGCCAATGCAGTGGAATAGGGACTCATCTCGAGTTGATTTGGGATACACGAAGCTATTTCCCATTGCTGCAGTGACATCAGGGTCCCTCTGGACTTGAGACAGTGTTCTTGTGGACTCTCTGGAATTCCATCAAGCAAGTAATGGCTCCTTACGTATTTGATGGGGAACACGGAATTGCTCTGCATGCAATGCAGGGGAATCAAGCCTCATCTCGCGGCGAGAAGGCAGTCTCATGGTTTCTCTCGAGTTGCAGCGCGAACCTGGGGTATATTCTCCAGGTACGGCGGGGATGGCCCTTCAAAACTAATGTTTGTTCAGCGACGTCAGGACTCCTGTCTAGTTACGAGGGACACCTCAGGAATCTCTTCGAGGCTTGGCAGGGCAATAGGGACGCTTCTCAAAGTGAGGCAGGAGACCCAGGGTTCCTTTCCAGTTGCCACAGTGAGACTGGGATTCCTATCAATTTTCAAGAGGAGTCAGGCGTCATCACCTTTTGAAACATTGAATTCCGCCTACCTCCATGTCAAAGGGATGTGAGACCTCCTGGCGTGATGAGGCCAGGACTTAAGGCTTTCTCTAGGGTCTCCGTATTGGATTCAGACATCCCTTCATCTTGTGCAATGAAAGACGAACCTGCATTCAAGCCACTGCAGGGAAATCCGGCCTTCTTTCTTGTCAGGGCATTCGGACTCCATTCCACTTGAGGCAGCAAACTCAGGGTCCCTTCCCCATATCTATTGATGAGAGAAGCCTCCTCTTGGGGTGCTTGTGGAAAGTTGGCATACCTCTTAAGTTGAATCCTGGGAATCTGCTCTCATCTCGAGATGATTTGGGGTACATAGAGCTTTCCTCAAGTTGCTGTGCTGACCCTGGTGTTCCTCGAGACATGGGACGGTGTTTTCGGGGAGTCTCTGGAGTTGCCTAAAGAAAGTGAAGCAACTTGTCTTGCTTGATGGGGAAAGTGGAATTTCTCTGGAGCTAATGTGGCAGAATCGGGCCTCATCTCCAGTTGATTTGGTGTACACGGAATTATTTCGCGTTGCTGCGGTGACCTCAGGGTCCCTCTAGGCTTGTGAGTGTGTTCTTGGGGACTCTCTGGAGTTCCATCAAGCAAGTCAAGGCTCCTACGCATTTCATGGGGAAAACGGAATTGCTTTGCACACAATGCAGAGGAATCTGGCCTCATATTGTGGCGAGGGGATGTCTCATGCTTTTTCGCGAGTTGCGCTGGGAACCTGGAGTATATTCTCGAGTTACAGCGGGGATGGCCCTTCAAAAGTCGTGTTTGTTCAGTGACGTCAGGACTCCTGTCTAGTTATGAGGGACACCTCAGGAATCTCTTCGAGGGTTGACACATCAATAGGGACGCTGCTAGAGGTGAGGCGGGAGACCCAGGGTCCCTTTCCAGTTGCCACAGGGATACTGGGATTCCTATCACTTTTCAAGAGGAGTCAGGCATCGTCACCTCTTGAAGCAATGAACTCTTGGTGCCTCTCTAGGTGTCAAAGGCATGTGAGGCCTCCTGTCGAGAGGAGGAGGGGAACTAGGGCTTTCTCTAGGGTCTCCACAAGGGATTCAGACATCCCATTGTCTGGTGAGATGAAAGACAAGCCTCCATTCAAGCCACTGCAGGGAAATCAGGCCTTCTTTTGAGTCAGGGCATCTCGGTGTCCATTCCATTTGACGCAGCAAACTCAGGGTCCAACTCACATACCTATTGCTGAGAGAAGCCTCCTCTAGAGGTGCTTGTGGAAAGTTGGCATACCACTTGAGTCAAAGCCAGGGAATCAGCTCTAATCTCGAGACGATTTGGGGTACATGGGGCTTTCTTCGAGGTGCTGTGTTGCAACTGGTGTTCCTCCAGACTTGGGACGGTGTTCTCGGGGAATCTCTGGAGTTGCCTAAATGAAGTAAAGCCACTACTCCTGTTTGATGGGGAACACGGGATGGCTCTGGAGCAAATGCAGGGGAATTGGGCCTCGGCTCGAGTTGATTTGCAGTATGGAGCTATTTCGCATTGCTGCGGTGACACAAGGGTCCCTCTAGACTTGTGACAGTGTTCTTGGGGACTCTCTGGAATGCCATCAAGCAAGTCAAGATTCCTTACGTGTTTGATGGGGAACACGGAATTGCTCTGCAATGCAGAGCAATCAGGCCTCATCTTGCGGCCAGGGGGAAGTCTCATGGTTTATCTCAAGTTGCGGTGGGAACGTGGGGCATATTCTCGAGTTAAGGTGGGGATAGACTTTCAAAACTCCTGTTTGTTAAGCGACATCAGGACTCTTGTCTAGTTATGAGAGACACCTCAGGAATCTCTTTGAGGCTTGGCAGGGCAATAGGGATGCTTCTTGAAGTGAGGCGGGAGACCCTGGGTCCAATTCCAGTTGCCACAGTGATATTGGGATCCCTATCACATTTCAAGAGGAGACAGGCATCGTCACCTTCTAAGCATTGAACTCCGCGTGCCTCTCGAGATGTCAAAGGGATGTGAGACCTCCTGTCGAGATGAGGCGGGGACATAGGGTTTCCTCTAGGTCCTCCACAGGGGATTCAGACATCCCTTCATCTTGTGAGATGAAAGACGAGCCTACATTAAAGCCACTGCAGGGAAATCTGGCCTTCTTTGGAGTCAGGTCATCTTGGTGTTCATTCCACTTCAGGAAGCAAACTCAGGGTGCAACTCACATACATATTGCTGAGAGAAGCCTCCTCTTGAGGTGCTTGCAGAAAGTTGGCATACCTCTTGAGTCGAAGCAGGGAAATCAGCTCTAAATCTCAAGACGATTTGGGGTACATGGGGCTTTCCTCGAGTTGCTGTGTTGCACCTGGTGTTCCTCTACACTTGGGACAGTGTTCTCGGGGAATCTCTGGAGTTGCTTAATGAAGTCATGCCACTTGTGTTTGATGGGGAACGCAGAATGACTCTGGAGCCAATGCAGGGGAATGGGGCAGCATCTCGAGTTGATTTGGGGTAGACGGATCTATTTCCCGTTTCTGCACTAACCTCACGGTCACTCTAGACTTGTTACAGTGTTCTTGGGTACTCTCTGGTGTCCCATCAAGCAAGTCAAGGCTCCTTACATGTTTGATGGGGAACACAGAATTGCTCTGCACGCAATGCAGAGGAACTGGGGCTCATCTCGTGGCCAGGGAGAAGTATCATGGTTTTTCTCGAGTTGTGGTGGGATCCTGGGGTATATTCTCGAGTTACGGTGGGGATGGCCCTTCAAAACTCGGATTTGTTCAGCTATGTCAGGACTCCTGTCTAGTTAAGAGGGACACCTCGGGAATCTCTTCGAGGCTTGGCAGGCAATAGGGATGCTTTTGGAGATGAGGCGGGAGACCCAAAATCCCTTTCCACTTGTGACATGGATATTGGGATTCCTATCACTTTTCAAGAGGAGTCAGGCATCGTCACCTCTTGAAGCAATGAACTCTTGGTGCCTCTCTAGGTATCAAAGTCATGTGAGGCCTCCTGTCGAGATGAGATGGGGAACTAGGGCTTTCTCTAGGGTCTCCACAGGGGATTCAGACATCCTTTCATCTGGTGAGATGAAAGACGAGCCTGCATTAAAGCCACTGCAGAGAAATCGGGCCTTCTTTTGAGTCAGGGCATCTCGGGGCCCATTCCACTTCAGGCAGCAAACTCAGGGTCCAACTTACATACCTATTGCTGAGAGAAGCCTCCTCTAGAGGTGCTTGTGGAAAGTTGGCATACCTCTTGAGTTGAAGCCAGGAAATCAACTCTAATCTCGAGACGATTTGGGGTACATGGCGCTTTCCTCGAGTTGCTGTGTTACGCTTGGTGTTCCTCTAGACTTATGACAGTGTTCTCGGGGATTCCCTGGAGTTGCCTAAAGGAAGTCAAGCACCTTGTCGTGTTTGATGGGGAAAGTGGGATGGCTCTGGAGCCAATGAAGGGGAATCGGGCCTCATCTCGAGTTGAAATGAGTGAATCACGTGTGAATCACGTGTGCATCAAGTGTGAATCACGTGTCCATCATGTGTGTGTCACGTGTGAGTCACGTGTTCATCAGGTGTGTGTCACGTGTCCATGACGGGTGAATCACATGTTCATCACATGTGTGTCACTTGTGTGTCACGTGTGCATCACGTGTGTGCACGTGGGAATCACGTGTGCGTCAAGGGTGCGTCATGTGTGCATCACGTGTCCATCACGTGTGCGTCACTGGTGCATCACGTGTCCATCACGTGTGCGTTATGTGTGCGTCACGAGTTCATCATGTGCGCGACGTGTTCGTCACGTGTTCATCACGTGTGCATCACGTGTGCATCAAGTTTGCATCACGTGTGAATCACGTGTTCATCACGTGTGTCACGTGTTGATCACGTGTCCATCATGTGTGCATCACATGTGCGTCACGTGTGCATCACGTGTTCGTCACGTGTGTGTCACGTGTGTGTCATGTGTGCATCACGTATTCATCACATATGGGTTATGTGTGCATCACGTGTTCATCACGTGTGAGTCACATGTGTATCACGCGTGAATCACGTGTGCATCACGTGTGCATCACGTGTTCATGACGTGTTCATCACATGTGCCTCACATGTTGTTCACTTGTTCACAACGTCTGTGTGACGTGTGCATCATGTTTTCATCACGTGTGCATCACGTGTTCATCATGTGTGAGGCACGTGTTCATCACATGTGAGTCACGTGTTCTTCACGTGTGAATCATATGTCCATCACATGTGCATCACTTGTGCAACACGTGTTCGTCACGTGTGCGCCACGTGTGCGTCACCTGTGAATCACTTGTTCATCACGTATTCATCACGTGTGTGTTATGTGTGTATCACGTGTGAATCACGTGTGCATGACCTGTTCATTACATGTGCATCACGTGTGAATCACGTGTTCATCACGTGTGCCTCACTTGTGCACCACATGTTCATCACGTGTGCATCACGTGTTCATCACGTGTTCATCACGTGGGCATCACGTGTGCACCTCATGTGCACCTTGTGTGCATCACGTGTGAATCAGGAAAAGAACTGAATGGGATAGACTAGAGATCTCTTCAAGAAAATTAGAGATACCAAGGGAACACTTCATGCAAAACTGGGTTTGATAAAAGATAGAAATGCTATGGACCTAGCAGAAGCATAAGCTATTAAGAAGATGTGGCAAGAATACACAGAAGTACTGTAGAAAATATCTTCATGACCCAGATAATCACAACGGTGTGATCACTCACCTAGAGCGAGACATCCTGGAGTGTGAAGTCAAGTGGCAATTAGAAAGCATCGTAAGAACAAAGCTAGTGGAGTTGATGGAATTCCAGTTGAAGTATTTCAAATACTGAAAGATGATGCTGTGAAAGTGCTGCACTCATAATGCCTGCAAATTTGGAAATCTCAGCAGTGGCCACAGGACTGGAAAAGGTCAGTTTTCATTCCAAATAGAAAGAAAGGTAATCCCAAAGAATGCTCAAAATACCACACAATTATGCTCATCTCACACGCTAGTAAAGTAATGCTCAAAATTCTCCAAGCCAGGCTTCAGCAATACGTGAACTGTGAAATTCCAGATGTTCAAGCTGGCTTTAGAAAAGGCAGAGGAACCAGAGATCAAACTGCCAACATCTGCTGGATCATTGAAAAAGCAAGAGAGTCCCAGAAAAAAAAATCTATTTCTGATTTATTGACTACACCAAAGCCTTTGACTGTGTGGATCACAATTAACTGTGGAAAATTCTGAAAGAGATGGGACTACCAGACCACCTGACCTGCCTCTTGAGAAACCTGTATGCAGGTCAGGAAGCAACAGTTAGAACTGGACATGGAACAACAGACTGGTTCCAAATAGGAAAAGGAGTACGTCAAGACTGTACGTTGTCACCCTGCTTATTTAACTTATATGCCGAGTACATCATGAGAAATGCTGGGCTGGAAGAAGCACAAGCTGGAATTAAGATTGCCAAGAGAAATATCAATAATCTCAGACATGCAGATGACACCACCCTTATGGCAGAAAGTGAAGAAGAACTAAAAAGCCTCTTGATGAAAGTGAAAGAGGAGAGTGAAAAAGTTGGCTTACAGCTCAACATTCAGAAAACTAAGATCATGGCAACAGGTCCCATCACTCCATGGGAAATCGATGGGGAAACAGTGGAAGCAGTGTAAGATTTTATCTTTTTGGGCTCCAAAATCACTGCAGATGGTGATTGCAGCCATGAAATTAAAAGAAAATTACTCCTTGGAAGGAAAGTTATGACCAACCTAGATAGCATAATAAAAAGCAGAGACACTACTTTGCCAACAAAGGTCCCTCTGTTCAAGGCTATGGTTTTTCCAGTGGTCATGTACAGATGTGAGAATTGGACTGTGAAGAAAGTTGAGCACCGAAGAGTTTATGCTTTTGAACTGTGGTGTTGGAGAGGACTCTTGAGAGTTCCTTGAACTGCAAGGGCATCCAACTAGTACATCCTAAAGGAGATCAGTCCAGGGTGTTCATTGGAACGACTGATTCTGAAGCTGAAACTCCCATAATTTGGCCACCTGGTGCGAAGAGCTGACTCATTGGAAAATACCCTGATGCTGTAAGGGATTGGGGACAGGAGGAAAAGGGGATGACAGAGGATGAGATGGCTGCATGGCATCACCGACTCGATGTACATGAGTTCGAGAAATCTCCGGGAGTTGGTGACTGACAGGGAGGCTTGGCGTGCTGTGATTCATGGGGTCCCAAAGAGTCAGACATGACTGAGCGACTGAACGGAACTGAACTGATATGAATAACTAATTAAAAGTAAAGTAAAGTTGCTCAGTCATGTCCAACTCTTTGTGGCCCCATGGGCTGTAGCTTACCAGGCTCCTCTGTCCATGGGGTTTTCCAGGCAAATGTACTGGAGTGGGTGGCCATTTCCTTCTCCAGGAGATCTTCCTGACCCAGGGATCTAACCTGGGTCTCCAGCATTGCAGACAGATGCTTTACCATTTGAGCCATATAATTCCATTGCTAACACGTGCAAGGGGCTACTCTTTCTGCCCTCTTCTGATGCCTATGTCAGAAGATTTCTCTATCTCCTTTATACTTTAATACAACTTTATTACACAAAAACTCTAAGCAATCAAGCCTCGTCTCTGGACCTGAATTGAATTCATCTCCTCTGGAGGCCAAGAATTCCAGTGTCTTTGTGTGGTTCAGCAATACCTTTCAAGATCATCCTGGAGATTCTGGCCATGTACCTCAGGAACATGGTCAGATAGGAGGTCACCCTTGAGACTGTGGGCTTTTGACCCAGGTGCAGGGTGTTGGAGTGGCGGGAATCCTGGATAATTTGCACATGTGACCCCAGGTAAAGGGTCTGGGAGGTAAGGTCACCTTGGAGACTGTGAATATGCTACCCAAGGTGCAGGGTGTGGGAAATAATGTCAGCCTGGAGAATGTAGACTTCTAGCACAAGGGATGAGTTCTTGACATTGGGGTCTCATGGGAGACTGGATGATTCCGCTCAGACAGTGTGTGGGGATGGGATTCACCCTGGAGACTGTAGATATGTGATCTCAGGTACAGGATTTCCGAGGGGGTCACCCTGGAGCCTGTGAATATGTGATTCCAGGTGCAGAGTCTGCAAGGGAGTCACCATGGAACCTGTGTTTGTGTGACTCCAGGTGAGGTCTACAAAGTTTTGACAAACAGGAGACTGTGGACATGTGACCCCTATTACAGGGTCTTGGAGGGGGGAACCTTTGTGGCCAGGGTCATGGGATGCAAGGTTATATGTCTGGGAGGTGGGGATACCCTGAGAGTATGGAAGTGTGACCCCAGGTACAGGTTCTGGGAGTTGGTGCCATCCTGAAAATGGTGGACATTTCACCCGAGGTATGGTTTCTGGGAGGTGGGGTCACCCTGAAGACTCTGGACATGTGACCCCAAATGCAGGGTCTGGGAGGTAGACTCACCATGGAAAAAGTGGACTTGTGACCCCAGATACAGGATCTTGAGGGTGGGGTCACCTGGAGGCTGTGGACTTGTGACACCAAGTACAGGTTATACAGGGGGCCACCTTCGAGACTGTGGACATGTGATCACAGGTGTATGGTATGGGAAGTTTGGTAACCTAGGAGATTGTGGATATATGACAGTAGGTACAGGGTCTCAGGTATGTCCCCATGGAAAGTGTGGACATGTGACCCCAGGTGCAGGTTTGGGTGGGGTCACCCTGGAGACTGTGGTCGTGTGACCCAAAGTTCAGGGTAGGAAAAGGGTTTCACCCTGTAGACTGTGGATCTATGACCACAGGTACAGGATCTGGTGGTAGTCACTGTGGCGATGATGGACGTATGAAACCTAGTACAAGTTCACGGAGGGGGTCACCCTCCAAGACTGTGTACATGTGACCCTCGTTTCAGGGTCTGGGTTGAGGTCACTCTGGAAACTATTTGCCGTGTGACTTACATGCAGGGTTAGGGGACGCGTTTACTTTGAAGATTGTGGTCATGTGACCTCAAATGCACCATTTGGGAGGCAAATCATCTTGGAGACTGGATACGTGACCGTAGATCCAGGGTCTGAATGGGATTCCCCAAGGTGAGATTGTGAATATGTGACTCCAGGTGCAGGGCCTGCGAGGGAGTCACCTTGGAACCTGTGTTTGTGTGACTCCAGGTGGAGGGTCTGGGAAGTGACGACACTCTGGAGACTGTGAACATGTGACCCCATTACAGGGTCTTGGAGGGGGTAACCCTGGCATCCAAGATCATGGGACACCATGTTAAATGTCTTGGCGTGTGGTAACCGAGACTATGGAAGTGGGACCCCAGGTACAGGTTCTGGGAATTGGGGCCAACCTGAGTGACTGTGGATGTTTCACCCTAGGTACAGTTTCTGGGAGGTGGGGTCACCCTGGAGACTCTCGACAAGTGACCCCAAGTGCAGAGTCTGGGAGGGGTCTCACCCTGGAAACAGTGGACTTGTGACCCTAGGTACAGGGTCTTAACGGTAGAGTCATCCTGGAGTCTGTCGACTTGTGACACCAGGTACAGGTTTAGGAGGGGGATCACCCTGGATACTGTGGATGTGTGATCACAGGTGCATGGTATTGGAAGTGGGGAAGTCCAGGAGACTGTATATATGACACTAGGTACAGGGTCTGGGGGATGACACCATGGAGAATATGGACTTGTGATCCCAGGTGCAGGTTCACAAGGTTCAGGGTACAAAATGGGTCTCATCAGGCAGACTGTTGAACTGTGACCACAAGTTCAGGATCTGCTGGTGGTCACTGTGGCAATGGTGATCGTGTGAAATCTGGAACAAGTTCAGGGAAGAGGTCACCCGTGAGACAGTGGACATCACTCTGGAGACTGTGGATGTGTGAGTAAGGTGCAGGGTTAGGGGATGGGGTCACTTTGAAGATTGTGGACATATGACCCCAGATGCACTGATTGGGGAGGCAAGTCATCCTGGATAGTGGGCATTCGACCCTAGATGCAAGGTCTGACCTGGGTCCCCCAAGACACTAGGCTATCTGAACCCAGGTACAGGGTCTAGGATGGGGGTGATCCAGGAAACTCTGTATATGTGACCTCAGGTACAGTGTCTGGGAGGTACGGGGTCACTCTGGGGACTGCAGGCATTTAATGGCAGGGAAATGGTCTGGAAGGGGTGTCACCCTGCATGATGTGGATATGTGAGCCCAGGTGCAGTGGGCAAAGTGGGGTTCACGCTGGAAACTGTTGACATGTGACTCCAGGTGCAGGGTATGGGAGGGCGAACATCCTGGAGATTGTGGATGTGTGTAAATAAGCACAGGGCCTGGCAGGGGAGGGTTACCCTGGAATCTCTGGCCAAGTCACCAAAGGTATAGGGCATGAGAGGTCGGGTCACACCGGATACTGAGAATATGTGACCCAAGTTACAGAGACCAGGAAGGGGGTCACCACGGAGCCTGTGAATCTGTTAGTACATGTGCAGAGTCTGGGAAATGACATCACACAAAAGTCTAGGGACATGGGATGCCAGGTGAACGGTCTGGGAGGGAGTCACCCTGGAGTCAGTTGACGTGTGACCCGGGGTACAGGCACTTGTGGGTGGGGAAAGCCTCGAGACTGTGGACACGTGATCCCAGTTACTAGCCCTTGAATGTGGGTAAATCCAGGAGACTCTGGACATGTGACCCCAGGTATAGGGTGGGGAAGTTGGAGTCACCCTGGCGACTGTGCCAATGTAATCACGTGTACAGAGTCTGGGGAGGCGTGTATTCCTGGCCAACATGTACATGTAACCCCAGGTAGAGGGTTAGAGACACGGGGTCACCCTGGAGACTGGGGCAATGTGACCAGAATTACAATATTCTGTGAGGTGTAGTCACCCTGGAGACTGCGGTGGTGTGAGACCTGGTGCATGATCTGGGAGGGGTTGCCACCCAGGAGACCATGGATGTGTGACCCTAGCTAGGTTCACGGGCTTGGAATTGGTGTCACCCTAGAACCAGTGGGTGTTTGAACCGAGTACAATTGTTTGACAGGTGGTGTTACCCTGGGCGCTGCGGACATATGAACCCAGGTGCAAGTTCTGGCAAGTGGGGTCACCCTGAGACTATCTACGTGTGACCCTAGGTACAGGGTTTGGGAGTTGGTGAATGTGCCCATGTGACACCATGTACAGTGTCTAGGAGGGTGTTCACCCTAGAGACTGTGGGTATGTGTCCCAAGGTACAGTGTCTGGAGTGTGAGGCCATGCTAGAATCTGTGGACATGTGACACTGGGTGCTGGGGTCAATAGTCCAGCATCTGGAAGACTGTGGTTATGTGAGCCCTGGTACAGTGATTTGGATGAGTCACCTGTGAGACTGTGGATATGTGGCTCCAAGTGCAGGGTCTATGAGGGAGTCATCCTGGAACCTCTGTTTGTGTGCCTGCAGGTGAAGGTTCTGGGAAGTGATGACATACAGGAGACTGTGGACATGTAAACCACATTACAGGGTCTTGGAGGGTGTAACCCTGTGGACCAGGGGCATGGAACAGCCTCAATGTCTATGGAAGAGTGACTCCAGGTACCGTTTCAGGGAGTTGGGACCATCCTGAAAACAGTAGACGTTTATCCCCAGGTAAAGTTTCTGGGAGGTGAGATCACACTGGAGACAGGAGTGTGACCCCAGGTATGGGATCTTGAGGGTGGGGCCATCCTGGTGGCTGTGGACTTGTGACACAAGGTACAGGAATGGGATCGGGGTCACCTTGCAGACTGAGCATGTGATTCCAGGTGCATGATATGGGAAGTGGGGTAACCCGGGAAACTGTGGATATATGACACTACGTATAGGGTCTGCGCAGATATATGACACTAGGTACTGGAGTGGGCAACCCACTCCAGTACTCTTGCTTGGAAAATCCCATGGATGGAGGAGCCTGGTAGGCTGCAGTCTATGGGGTCCCTAAGAGTCAGACATGACTGAGTGACTTCATTTTCCCTTTTCACTCTCATGCTTTGGAGAAGGAAATGGCAACCCACTCTAGTGTTCTTGCCTGGAGAATCTCAGGGATGGGGGAGCCTGGTGGGCTGCCATCTATGGGGTCGCAGAGTTGGACACGACTGGCATGACTTAGCAGCAGCAGCAACAGCAGCAGCAGTACAGGGCCTGGGGGATGTCACCATGGAGAGTATGGACATGTGACCCCAGGTGCAGGTTTGGCAGGGATGACCCTGGAGACTGGCTAGGTGAACCAAGGTTTAAGGTACAAAATGGTCTCACCCTGCAGACTGCGGACCCTGACCACAGGTACAGGATCTGGTGGTGGTCACTGTGGAGCTGGTGCATGTGTGAAACCTGATAGAAGTTCAAGGAGGGGGTCAATATGGAGAAGGTGGAGGTGTGACCCTATGTGCAGGGTCTGGAGTGAGGTCATTCTGGAAACTGTGGCTGTGTGACTAAGGTTCAGGGTTAGGGACTGGGGTCACTTTGCAGAATGTGGACATGTGACTCCACATGCACCGTTTGGGTCATCCTGGAAACTGTGGACAAGTCACCAAAGTACAAGGTATGAGAGGTGGTGTCACACTGGAGACTGAGGACATGGGATCCAAATTACAGGGTCTGGGAAGGGGATCACCATGGAGACTGTGGATCTGTGACCACAGGTATAGGGTCTGGGAAGTGATATCACACAGGAGACTGTGGACATAGGATGCCAGGTGAAGGGTCTGGGAGGGAGTCACCCTGGAGTCTGTGGACGTATGACCCCAGGTAAAGGCTCTTGAGGGTGGGGAAAGCCTGGTGACTGCGACCTGTGACCCCAGGTACAGGGTTGGGAATATAGCATCGCCCTGGAGACTGTGCAAATGCGACCCCAGGTACAGGGTCTGGGGAGAGGTGTCATCCTGGACACCGTTGATATGTAACCTCAAGTACAGTGTCTGAGATATAGGGTCACCCTGGAGACTGAGGCCATGTGGCCAGAGGTACAATAGTCAGTGAGGTGGGTTCACCTTGGAGACTGTGGATGTGTAACCCCAGCTGCAGTGTCTGGGAGGGGTGTCAACCTGGAGACTGAGGACATGTGAGACCAGGTGCATGATCTGGGAGGGGTTGCGACCCAGAAGACTATGGATCTGTGTCCCCAATATCAGACTTTGGTGTGGATGTTACCATGGAGACTGTGGATGTTTGACACCAGGTGAAGGGACAGGGAAGGGCATCACCCTCGAGACCCTGGAGGTAGGAGCCCAGGTTCAGAGTCTGGGAAGGGAGTTCTTCAGGAGTCTGTGGAAATGTTATGTCAGAAAAAGGGCCTGCAGTGGTTACCCTGGTGACTATGTACATGTGACACATAATACAAATACTGAGATTGGGGGTCATCCTGCAGACTGGAGAAATGTAACCACAGGTGCAGATTCTGAGGACGGGGTCACCTTGGAGACTGTTGACATGTGACATCAGGTGCTTCATCTTGGAGGTAGATCATTCTGGAGATTCTGGACATGTGACCCCAGGAACAGGGTCTGAGAGGGGGTCACCCTTGAGATTGTGGGCTTTTGACCCAGGTACAGCATGTTGGAAGGGTGGTAACCCTGGAGAATGTGCACATTTGACACCATGTACAGGCTCTGGGAGGTGAGTTCACCCTGCTGACTATGGCTATGTGACCCAAGGTGTGACTCTGGAGACTGTGGATATGTGATCCAAGGTGTGAGTCTGGAGACTATGGATATTTCTCACCCAAATCAGGTCTGGGGATGGGGATCACACTGGAGGCTGTAGATATGTGACCCCAGGTGCAGGGTCTGCAAGAGGTACACCCTGGAGCCTGTGGATATGTGACCCTGGGTGCAGGATCTGGGTGCTTGGGTCACCCTGGAGACTGTGGTCATGTGAGCCCCAGTGTGGGGTTTTGAATGAGTCACCCTGGAGACTGTGGATAAGTGACTCCAGGTGCAGGGTCTGCAAAGGAGTAACCTGGAAACTGTGATTGTGACTCTAGGTGAAGGGTCTGGGAAGTGACGACACACAGCAGACTGTGGACATGTGATCCCCATTACAGGGTCATGGAGAGGGTAACCTTGGCTAACAGGGACATGGGAAACCAGGTTCAATGTGTGGGAGGTGGGGTAACCCTTAGAATTTGGAAGTGTGACCCCAGCTACAGGTTCTGGGAATTGGGTCCATCCTTAAAACTGTGGATGCTTCACACCAGTAGCTTCGGGGAGGTGGGGTCACCCTGAAGACTCTGGACATGTGACCACAAGTTCAAGTTCTTGGAGGTGGACTCGACATGGAAATAGTGGACTTGTGACCCCAGGTACAGGATCTTGAGGGTAGGGTCATCCTGGAGACTGTGGATTCGTGACACCAGGTATAGATTTTGGAGGGTTCACACTGGAGACTCTGGATGTATGTTTCCTCTGCAGGAGAGCTCCAGTGAACCTAGGTCTGTCTGAAAAATTCTTGGATCATGTGGGGAAACACCCTGTGCGTTAATCTGGACACCCAGGTTCAAATTTGCATATTTTTCTCGGGTGGCCCTAAAGTGGTGTAACCTATCCACATCTTGAAAATCCGTCCAATTGCCATTTTCTTACTTTTGACAGAGCTAACTTTGTTCCACCCCTGGGGTTTCTGAAGCACATGGGCGGCTCGCAACTCCTATCTTTGGGCCTATTTACACTGGAGTGTCACCTTACAGAGGTGACCACAGTAAGGGACCCAGCACTCTGAGACATATTCCCACAGTCTGCTTCCTCAAGGGCAGTACCAGTATCACCTAGATATGTGTTTGAAAGGTGGGGAAATGCACCAAGACACAGGGCACAGGCTCTCGAATTTAGGTCCTCTGAGCAGAACTAGAGGGTTCATGTCTTAGGAGCTAAAGAGTTCCTGCAAGGGACAGGTTTGAAAACACACTCTCTGTGGGTGCCTTTCCTTCCTTGAAGAAATATAGGTTTGCCAGTATCCTGCGAACTGAGAGTCACACAGTGCTTGAAAAGTGCTCGCTTAGACATGAGTTTTCAATGGTAATTTCCACTTGGGGCTGTAGTCAAACAGAGGGGTTCCACACTCACTGGGAAAGACAAGGCAATATCTAAATGTCTGTTCCATCCCGTTTTCTCTGTAGGAGAACTCTAGTGAACGTAAGTCTGTCTGGAAAATTCTTGGATCCTTTGGGGACACACCCTGTTTGTGAACCAGGATACCAGAATGAGGGGGCACAATTTGTGTTTCTCTCTGTGGACCTTAAAGCAATGTAGCCTAGCAACAGCTTGAAAATCCATCCACTTGCTCTTTTCTTGATTCTGAGAGAGCTAGATTTGCTCCTTCCTTTTTGATTTTTGAAGCAAGTGGGTGAATTTCAACTCCCAGCTGTGGGCCTTTTCACAGTGGAATGCCACCTCGCTGAAGTGAGTATAGTGAGGAACCTAGTCCTCTTGGACACACTCTCGCAGACTGCTTCCTCATGTGCAGTACTGGTATAACCTAGGAATGGCTTTGCAAGGCTTGGAAAGTGCAGGGAGAAACATGGCCTTGACTCTGGAATTTAGTTCCTCTGAGCACTACTGGAGGCCTCCCATCTGGGAAGCTAAACAGTTCCTGCAAGATAGAGGGTTGAGAATACACTCTCTTTTGATGCCTTTCTTTCCTTGAGGGAAGATATCTTTCCCTTCATTCTGTGAACTGAGAGTCACACACTGCTTGAAAAGTGCTTGCTTGGAGGTCATCTTTCAGGGGCACTTTCTCCTTGAGTCTGTGACAATAGGGAGGGGCAAACCAACTTCCAATGTCTGTTCCATCCCATTTTCCCAGCAGGAGAGGTCTAGTGAGCCTAGTTCTGTGGAAAATTCTTGGATCCTGCTGGGACACACCCTGTGTTTGAACCTGGATACCTGACCTACAGGGCACAATTCACATTTTTCTCTCAGGGGGCCCTAAAGTGGTTCGGCCTAGCAACAGCTTGAAAATCCGTCCAATTGCTCTTTTCTTACCTCTGACAGAGCTAGCTTTGCTCTACCTTTTGGGGTTTCTGAAGCAAGCGGGTGGCTCACACCTTGGAGCTTTGAGCCTGTCACTGGAATGTCACCTCACACAGTTGACCACAGTAAGGCACTCAGCCCTTTCAGACACACTCCTGCTGCCAGCTTTCTCATGGTCAGTACCGTTATGATCTAGGAATGTGTTTGTCAGACTCGGAAATTACAGGGAGACACACGGCCCTGACTCAGGAATATAGGTCCTCTCAGCAGACCTGCTGGTCTCATGTTTTATAAGCCCAAAATTTCCTGCAAGATAGAGGTTTGAAAACACACTCTCTGTGGACGTCTTTCCTTCCTCAAAGGAAGATAGCTTTCTTCACATTCTGCGACCTGAGAGTCACACTCTGCTTGAAAAGTGCTTGCTTGTGAGTCTATTTTCAGTGGCAATATTTCCTTGAGGCTGTGACCATAAGTAGCGGCCCCACACTCACAGGGAAAGGCAAAGCAACATCCAAATGGCTGTTCCAACCAGTTTTCTCTGTAGAAGAACTCTGGGGAGCAAAGGTCTGTCTGGAAATTTCTTGAATCACGAGGGAACACATCCCGTGTGTGAACCTGAATAAAGGGCCTAGGGTGCACAATTTGTATTTATCTCTCTGGAGCCATAAAGAGGTGTGGCTAGCAATTGCTTGAAAATCCACCCAATTACTTTTTTCTTACTTCTGACAGTGCAAACTTTAGTCCACCATTCAAGATTTCTGAAGCAAGTTGATGGCTCACAACTCCTGGTCACGTACCGATTTGCCATGGAAAGTTACCTCATCTAGGTAAGCACAGTATGGTACTCAGCACCCTCAGACACACACCTGAAGCCTGTTTTCTCATGAGCAGACCTGGCGTTACTCAGAAATGTGTTTACAAAGCTCAGAAAATGCTCAAAAACACACTGCCCTTGCTCTGAAATTTAGGTCCTCTGTACCAACCTAGAGGTCTCATATCTTAGTATCTAGACAGTTCCTCATATAGAGAGCCTGTTTCCTCATGGGCAGTCCTGGTATGACCAAGAAATGTATTTACAAAGCTCAAAAAGTGCAGGAAAACACATTGCCCTGACTTTGGAATTGAGGTCCTCTGGGCAAATATGGAGAATTCACATCTTTGAAGCTAGACAGTTCCTAATAGAGAGATTCTTGAAAACACACTGTCTATAAATACATTTCCTTCCTCAATGGAACGTAGGTTTCCAGTATTCCATGTCCATAGAGTCACATACTGCTTGAAAACACTTGTTGGAAGTCCTTTTTCATTAGCAATTGCTCCTGATAGTGTGACCATAGGGAAGGCCACCAAACTCACAGGAAAAGGAAAAGCAACAACCAAAGGTCAGTTCCATCATGTTTTCTCTGTAGTGGAGATTCAGTGTGCCTAGGTCTGTCTGGGAAATTCTTGGATCCTGAGTGGACACATCCTAGGTGTGAACATGGACAGTGGACCTTGGTGGCAAAATTCACCTTTCTCTCTCAGTTGGCCAAAAACAGTAGAGCATAACAACTACCTGGAAATGCATTTAGCTGCTGGTTTCTTACTTCTGGCAGTGATCACTTGGTACACCCTTTGGGATTTCTGAAGCAAGTAAGCAGCTAGCAACTCGTAGCCGCTCGCCCAATTACAGTGGAATGCTACATCATCTTGGTAAGTGCAGCATGGCACCCAGCAATCTCAGAAATCTTCCTGCAGCCTGTTTTTTCTTAAGGGCACTTCTGGTATGACCTAGGAATGTGTTTACAATGCTCAGAAAGAGTTCAGTTCCGTTCAGACGCTCAGCTGTATTCGACTCTTTGGGACCCCATGAATCGAAGCACACCAGGCCTCCCTGTCCATCACCAACTCCCGGAGCTTACACAAACTCATGACCATCGAGTTGGTGATGACATCCAGCCATCTCATCCTCTGTCATCCTCTTCTCCTCCTGCCCCCAAGCCCTCCCAGCATCAGGGTCTTTTCCAATGAGTCAACTCTTCACATCAGGTGGCCAAAGTACTGGAGTTTCAGTTTCAGCATCAGTCTTTCCAATGAACACCCAGGACTGATCTCCTTTAGGATGGACTGGTTGGATGTCCTTGCAGTCCAAGGGACTCTCAAGAGTCTTCTCCAACACCACAGTTCAAAAGCATCAATTCTTCAGTGCTCAGCTTTCTTCACAGTCCAACTCGTACATCCATACATGACCACTGGATAAACCATAGCCTTGACCAGATGGAGCTTTGTTGGCAAAGAAATGTCTCCACTTTTTAATATGCTATCTAGGTTGGTCTTAACCCTTCCAAGAAGTAAGCATCTTCTAATTTCATGGCTGCAATCACCATCTGCAGTGATTTTGGAGCCCCCCAAAATAAAGTATGACACTGTTTCTACTGTTTCCCAATCTCTTTCTCATGAAGTGATGAGACCAGATGCCATGATCTTAGTTTTCTGAATATTGAGCTGTAAGCCAACTTTTTCACTCTCCTCTTTCACTTTCATCAAGAGGTTTTTTAGTTCCTCTTCACTTTCTGCCATAAGGGTGGTATCATATGCATATCTGAGGTTACTGATGTTTTTCCTGGCAGTCTTGATTCCAGCTTGTGCTTCTTCCAACCCAGTGTTTCTCATGATGTACTCGGCATATAAGTTAAATAAGCAGGGAGACAATATACAGCCTTGACATACTCCTTTTCCTATTTGGAACCAATCTGTTGTTCCATGTCCAGTTCTAACTGTTGCTTCCTGACTTGCACATAGGTTTCTCAAGAGACAGGTCAGGTGGTCTGGTAGTCCCATCTCTTTCAGAATTTTCCACAGTTTATTGTGATACACACAATCAAAGGCTTTGGCGTAGTCAATATAGCAGAAATATATGTTTTCTGGGACTCTCTTGCTTTTTCAATGATCCAGCAGATGTTGGCAGTTTGATCTCTGGTTCCTCTGCCTTTTCTAAAACCAGCTTGAACATCTGGAAGTTCACGGCTCATGTATTGCTGAAGCCTGGCTTGGAGAATTTTGAGCATTACTTTACTAGCGTGTGAGATGAGTGCAATTGTGCAGCAGTTTGAGCATTCTTTGTTATTGCCTTTCTTTGGAATTGGAATGAAAACTGATCTTTTCCAGTCATGTGGCCACTGCTGAGTTTTCCAAATTTGCTGACCTATTGAGTACAGCACTTTCACAGCATCATCTTTTAGGATTTGAAATAGCTTAACTGGAATTCCATCACCTCCACTAGTTTTGTTTGTAGTGATGCTTTCTAAGGCCCACTTGACCTCACATTCCAGGATGTCTGGCTCTAGGTGACTGATCACGCCATCATAATTATCTGGGTCATGAAGATCTTTTTTTGTACAGTTGTTCTGTGTATTCTTGCCACCTCTTCTTAACAGCTTCTGCTTCTGTTAGATGCATAGCATTTCTGTCCTTTATTGAACCCAATCTTCGCATGGAATGTTCCTTTGGTATCTCTAATTTTCTTGAAGAGATCTCTAGTCTTTCCCATTCTGTTGTTATTCTCCATTTCTTTGCATTGATCAGAGTAAGGCTTTCTTATCTCTCCTTGCTATTCTTTGGAACTCGGCATTCAAATGGTGCAGGCTGTGACGGACCATGCAGAAGCATGGCCATGAGGAGCTATCTCTCGCCCAAGGTCAGAGGTAGTGGCTGAGGGGAGCCACCCCATGTCCGAGACCAGGGGCAGCGGCCGAGAGGAGCTACCTCATGCCTGAGGTCAGGGGAGGTGGCTGAGATGAGCTACCCCATGCCCAAGGTCAGGGGCTGTGGCCAAGAGGAGCAATCCCACGTCCACAGAGCAGCAGCTGCATGGGTGCAGGAGGACCGAGAGGAGCTACTCCACATTCAAGGTCAGGAGGGGCGGCCTGAGGAGATACCCATTGTCCAAGGTAAGGAGGAGTGGCTGTGCTTTGCTGGAGCAGCTGTAAAGAGATACCCCACGTCCAAGGTAAGAGAAACTCAAATAAGATGGTAGGTGTTGTGAGAGGGCATCAAAGGGCAGACACTGAAATCATAATCACAGAAAACTAGCCAATCTGATCACATGGACCATAACCTTGTCTAACTCAATGAAACTAAGCCATGACGTGTGGAGCCACCCAAGACGGACGGGTCATGGTGGACAGGTCTGACAGAATGTAGTCCACTGGAGAAGGGAATGGCAAACCACTTCAGTATTCTTGCCTTGAGGACCCCATGAACAGTATGAAAAGGCAAAATGATAGGATACTGAAAGAGGAACTCCCCTGGTCGGTAGGTGTCCAATATCCTACTGGAGTTCAGTGGAGAAATAACTCCAGAAAGAATGAAGGGATGGAGCCAAAGCAAAAACAGTACCCAGTTGTGGATGTGACTGGTGATAGAAGCAAGGTCCAATGCTGTAAAGAGCAATATCGCATAGGAACCTGGAATGTTAGGTCCTTGAATCAAGGCAAATTGGAAGTGGTCAAACAGGATGTGGCAAGAGTGAATGTCGACATTCTAGGAATCAGCAAATTATAATGGACAGGAATGGGTGAATTTAACTCAGATGACCATTATATCTACTACTGTGGGCAGGAACCGCTTAAAAGAAATGGAGTAGCCATCATGGTCAACAATCGAGTCCAAAATATGGTACTTGGATGCAATCTCAGAAAGTGTAGGGAAATACAATGCTCTGACTCTGGAATTTGGGTCCTCAGGGCAAACCTGGAAGTCTCACATCTTTGAGTCTATACAGTTTGTGATACACAGAGGCCCGATAAAACACTCTCTGTTGATGCCTTACCTTCCTGGATGGAACATAATTTTCCCAGCTTTTTGTGTGCTCAGAGTCACAAACTGCTTGAAAAGGCTTGTTAGAAGTAATTTTTCAGTAGCAACTTCCCCTGATGTTGTGACCTTAGGGAAGACCGCCACACCCACAGGAAAAGGCAAAGGATCATCCAGACGTCTGCTCAATCACGTTTTCTTGATAGGAGCAATCCATTCAACCTAACTGTCTAGAATGCTCATGGATACTGTTCCTACACACCCTATGTTTGAACCTGGATACTGGACCTTGGCAGCAAAATTTCCATTGTTTTCTCAGTTGGCCCTAAAACGGTTAAACCTAGTTACTGCCTGAAAATGCATCTAATTGCTGTTTTCTTACTTCTGACAGTGATAGTGTTGGTGCACCCTTTGGGATTTATGAATCAAGCAGGAGGCTCTCCACTCCAAGCCACTGGCCCCTTTCCAGGGAGATGTCATCTCATCTAGGTTAGCACAATATGTCACCCAGCACGCTGAGACACACTCTTGCAGCATGAATTTTATGGTCAGATCTGGTTTGACCTAGGAATGTGTTTACAAATCTCAGAAAGTGGTGGGAAACACACTGCCCTGACTCTGGTATTTAGGTCCTCTGGGAAACTTGGAGGACTCACATGTTTGAATCTAGACAGTTCATGACACGTAGAGGCCTGATAACATATTCTCTCGAGATGCCTTTCCTTCCTCAAAGGAATATAGCTTTCTCAACATTCTGTGTGCTGAGTGTCACACACTCCTTGAAAACGCTTGTTGGAGGTCATTTTTCATTAGCAATTTCCCCTGGAGGTGTGACTGTAGGGAAGGCGCCACACTCACAGGTAAGTTCAAAAGCACTTCCAAACATCTGTTCAATCACGTTTTCTTGGTGGGGCCATTCATCAATGTAAGTCTATTTAGAAAATCCGTGGACACTGCGGGGAAACACCTATGTTTGAATCTGGATACCAGACGTTGGTGTTAAAATATGCATTTTTCTCTCACTTGGCCCTAAAAGAGTGCCGCCGAGCAACTGCTTGAAATTCCATCTGAATGTTGTTTTCTTCCTTCTGACAATGCTAGCTTTGGTTCACCCTTTGGGATTTTTGAAGCATGTGAATGACTTGCAACTCCTAGCTGCAGGCCCATTTCCAGTGGAATGACACCTCATCTATGTGACCACAGTATTTCACCCAGCACAATCTGATACACTCCCTCAGCATCCTTCCTTAGGAGCAGACCTGGTATGCCCTAGGAATGCATTTAGAAGTCTCAGAAAGTGCAGCAAGACACACTGTCCTGACTCTGGAACTTAGGTCCTTTAATCAGGCCTGAGCTCTCACATCTTAGAAGCTGAAGAGTTCCTGCTATAAAAAACACACTCTCTGTTGATGCCTTTCCTTCATTGAAGGAACATAACTTTCCCAATGTACTGTGTGCTGAGAGTCACACACTGCTTGAAAACATTTGCTTGGAGTTCATTTTTCAGTGGCAATTTCCCCTGAGACTGTGACAGTAGGGAAGCGCCCACAATCACAAGACAAGCAAGCATCCAAATACCTGTTCCATCACGTTTTCTCTGTTAGAGAGGTCCAGTGAACCCAGGTCTATCTGGAAAAGTTTGGATCCTGTGGGGTCACATCCTGAGTGTGAACCTGAATACAGGACAAAATTCACCTTTTTCTCTCAGTTGGCACTAAAATGGTTTGGCATAGCCACTGCTTAAATATCCATCCAGTACTTGTTTTCTTATTTCTGACAGTGACAGATATGGTTCACCCATGTAATTTCTGAAGCAAGCAGTCTGCTTGCCACTTCTATCTGGTGGTCCCTTTCCTGTGAAATGTCACATAATATAGGTAGCACCACATGGCACCCAGCTCTCTCAGACACACTCTGACAGCCTGTTTCCTCCTTGGCAGTCCTGGTATGACCTAGGAATGTATTTACAAGGCTCAGAGATTGTATGGAAACATATCCCCTGACTCGGGATGTTAGGTCATCTGGGCAAGACTGGAGGTCTCACGTCTTACAATCTAGACAGTTCCTAATAGATAGAGGCCTGGAAACACACTCTCTGGTGACGCCTTTCCTTACTCAAAGGGCCATTGCTTTCCCAACATTTTAGGGCCAACCTAGAGGAAAATGCGAAATTTGCCACCAAGGTCCATTACCCAGGTTCACACGCAGGATGTGTCCCCACAGCACTGAAGAATTTTCAAGACAGACCTAGGCTAACCCTAACCCTAACCCTAACCCTAGGATCTCTCCTACAGAGAAACATGATGGAACAGACGTTTGGATGATGTTTTGCCTTTTCCTGTGAGTGTGGTGGGCTTCCCTATGGTCAAACCATCAAGGGGAATTGCTACTGAAAAACAACTTCCAGGCAAGCATTTTCAAGCAGTATGTGACTCTCAGCACACAGAATGCTGGGAAAGCTACGTTCATTTGAGGAAGGAAAGGCATCAATAGAGAGTGTGTTTTCAGGCCTCTGTCTATCAGGATCTGTCTATATTCTAAGATGTGAGATCTCCAGGCTTGTCCAGAGGACCCATCTTCCAGAGTCTGGGCAGTGTTTCCCTGCAAATTTTGAGCCTTGTAAGCACATTCCAAGATCACTCAGGAATGTCCATGATGAAACAGGCGATGGAAGAGTGTCCGTGTGTGCTGTGTGTCATTCTGCCCTTACCAAATGAACTGACATTCCACTGGAAATGGGCCAGGGACTAGGAGTTATGAACCGCCTGTTGCTTCAGAAATCCAGAAAGCTGGAACAAAGCTATCATTGTCAGAAGTAAGAAAACAGATATTAAATGAACTTTCAAGCAGTTGTTAGGCCACAACGTTTTAAGCCCAATGGAGAGGATAATGCAAATTTTGCCACCAAGATCTGCTATCAAGATTCACATTCATGATGTGTCCCTGCAGTATCCAAGAATTTTCCAGATAGGACTAGGCTCACTATATCTCACCTACAGAGCAAACGTGATGGAACAGACATTTGAATGTGGTTCCCTTTTACTGTGTTTGTGGGGCTTTCCCTCCAGTCACATCTTCAGGGGAAATTCTTAGTGATAAATGACCTCCAAGCAAGTGTGTGACACTCAGGAAGCAGAATGTTGGGAAAACAATGTTCCTTCAAGGAAAGACAGGCATCAGCAGAGAATGAATTTTCAGTCCTTTATCTATCAAGAATTGTCTAGATTTCTAAGATGTGAGACCTCCAGTCTTACCCTGAGGACCTAACTTGCAGAGTCAGGGCAGTGTGTTTCCCTGCACTAACCCAGGCTTTTAACCACCTTCCTACATCATCCCAGAACTGCCCATGAGGAAACAGGCTGCAGGAATGTGTTCAGACTGCAGGGTGCCATGCTGTTGTTACCCAGGTGAGGTGACATTCCATTGCAAATAGGCCATCAGCAGCACTTGCGAGCTGCCTTCTTGCTTCTGAAATCCCAAAGGTGGGTCAAAAGTGACCACTGTTAGAAATTAAAAAAAAAAAAAAAAAAGCAATTGTATGGATTTTCTAGCAGTTGCAAATTTGACCATCAAGTTCCGGTATCCACTGTCAGACTCAGGAGGTGTCTCTGCTGTATCTACCCATATTTCACAAAGACCTAGGCTCACTGGCTGCTCTGATAGAGAAAATGTGATGGAACAGATGTTTGGATCTTGGATTGCCTTACCCTGTGAGTGTAGAGGACATCCTTACTGTCACAACATCACAAGAAATTGCTACTGAAAAATGACCTGCAAGCAAACGGTTTCAAGCAATGTGTGACTCTCAGTTCACAGAATACTGGGAAAGTACTGTTTCTTCGAGGAAGGAAGGGTATCAACAGAGAGTGTGTTTTCAGGCCTCTATCTATGAAGAACTGTCTTGATTCTAACAAGAGCCCTCCAGCCTTCCCAGAGAACGGAACTTCCAGAGTCAGGGCAGTGTCTTCCTTGCCCTTTTAATGCTTTGTAAACATATTCCTAGGTCACACTGGGACTGTCCATGAGGACACAGACTGTGGGCGTGTGTCTGAGTATACAGAGGGGCCATTATGTGCTTACTTAGATAAGGTGACATTCCACTGGAAATAGGCCCATGACTAGGAGTGGTGATCTCCTTGCTTGCTTCAGAAATCCCAAAGGGTGAACCAAAGTTATTGCTCTTCAAAGTAAGAAAACAGCAATTAGATGGATTTTCAAGCAGGTGCCAGGCCACACAGTTTTAGGACAAACCGAAAGAGAAATGTGAATTGTGCCACCAGTTCCAGTATCCAGGTTCACACTTAGGATGTGGTCCTGCAGTATACACGATTTTCCAGACAGACCTAGGCTCTCTGGATCACTCCTAGAGACAAAATGTGATGCAACAGAAGTTTGGATGTTGGTTTGCCTTTTCCAGTGAGTGTGGGGGCCTTCCCTAAGGTTACACTGTCAGAGGAAGTTTCTACTGAAAAATGACCTCCAAAGAGCGTTCTCAAGCAGTGTGTGATCCCCAGCACAGAGAATGCAGGGAAAAGTATGTTTCTTCAAGGAAGAAAAGGCATCAACAGAGAGTGTGTTATTAGGCCTATATCTATTAGGAACTGTCTAGAATCTAACATTGACCTCCAGGCTTGTCCAGGGGACCTAACTACCAGAGTCAAGGCACTATTTTTCCTACACCTTCCAAGCCTCCCAAAGACATCCTAGCTCATATAGGGATGGCCCATGAGGAAACAGACTGTAGGAGAGTGTCTGAGATTGTATGGTACCAATACTGTGCTTACCTAGATGAGATGACATTCCTCTGGGAATGGGCCAGAGGGTAGGAGTGGTGAGTCGCCTGCTTGATTCAGAAATCCCAAAGGATGGACCAAAGCTATCATTGTCAGAAGGAAGAAAACAGCAATTGGATGGATTTCCAAGCAGTTGCAAGGCCGTAGCATTTTCCCAAATCAAGAGAAAAAATATTATTTTTGCCCCAAAAATCCGGTATCCATGTCCAGACTCAGGATGTCTCCATGCAGTATCCACAAAGTTTCCAGACAGAACTAGCCTCAGTGGATCAATCCTACTGAGAAAATGTGATGGAACAGACGTTTGAATGCTAATTAGTCTTTCTCTAAAAATGGAGAGTGCGGCATCCCCATGGTCACACCATCAGGGGAAAGTGCTACTGAAAAATGACCTCCATGCCAGCATATTCAAGCCGTGTGTGTCTCTCTGCACACAAAATGTTTGGAAAGTTATGTTCCTTCAAGAAAAGAAATGCATCAACAGAGAGTGCTTTCAGCCCTCTATCTATCAGGAGCTGTCTACATTCTAAGTCGTGAGACCTTCAGTCTTTCCTAGGGATCCTAACACCCAGAGTCAGGGCAGTGTGTTTCCATGAACTTTTCAAGCCTTGTAAACACTTTCCAAGTATATACTGGGACTGCTCCTGAAGAAACAGGCTGCACGAGTGTATCCGAGTGTGTTGGGCAGCATACTGTGCTTACCTGCATGAGGTGCCAGTACAATGGAAATCAGTTAGTGGCTGGAGTGGTGAGCAACCTGCTTGCTTCAGAAATTCCAAAGGGTGGACAAATCTATCACTGTCAAAAGTAAGAAAACAGCAATTGGATGGATTTTCAAGGATTTGCTACACTGCACCATTTTAGAACCAATGTGGTCCCAAAATGAGTGTGGGAGATGAAAATGAGAATTTTGCCACCAAGTTCATATATACAAGTTCACACTCATGATGTGTCCCCACAATACCCACGAATTCTCCAGACAGACCTAGGCTCACTTGATCGCCCCTAAAGACAAAATGTTATGGAGTACACGTTTGGATGTTGGTTTGCCTTTCCCAGTGAGTGTGGGAGCCTTCCCTACCATTGCACCTTCAGGGGAATTTTCTACTGACCAATGGCCTACAAGCAAGTGTTTTCAAGCACCGTGTGTCTCTCAGCACACAGAATGTTGGGAAAGCTATGTTCCTTCGAGGACGGAAAGGCATCCATACGGAGTGTATTTTTAGGCCTCTATCTATCAGGAACTGTCTAGAACTCAAGGCATGAGACTTCAAGGCTTTCCCAGGGTCCTAACTTCCAGAGTTAGGGTACTGTGTTTCCCTGCACCTTCCAAGGCTTTAAACACATTCCTTATTCAAACTGGGCCTGCCCATGAGGAAACAGGATGCAGGAGTATGTCTGAGAGGGCTGGGTGCCATACAGTGCTTAACTAGATGAGGTGACATTACACTGGAAATGGGCCAGCAGATAGGAGTAGTGAGCCGCCTGCTTGCTTTAGAAACCTCAAAGGTTTGACCAATGTTATCACTGTCATTATTAGGAAGAGACCAATTGGATGAATCTTCAGGCAGTTGCTAAGGCCACACTCTTTTAGATCCAACCGACAAAATTTGCTAATTTTGCCAACAGATTCAAGGATGCAGATTCACACTCAGTATGTGTCCCTGTAGTATCCAAGAATTTTCCAGACAGGCAGAGGATCATTGGATCTCTCCTAAAGAGAAAACTTTATAGAATAGACATTTGGTTGGTTGTTTTCTTTTTCCTGTGAGTTTGGGGGTCTTCCCTACAGTAACACAGTCATGGGAAATTGTTACTGAAAAATCACCTTCAAGCAAGGATTTTCAACCAGTGTGTTACTCTCATCACACAGAAATCTGGGATAACTATGTTACTTAAATGCATGAAAGACATAAAAGTGGGTGTTTTTCAGGCATCTATCTGTCAGGAACTATCTAAAGTCTAAGATGTGAGAACTCCAGGTTTGCACACAGGGCCTAATTTCCAAAGTCATAGCCAGTATATTTCATTGCACTTTCAGAGCCTTATGAACACATTCCTGGCTCCTATTGGGTCTGATTCAGAGGAAACTGGCTGTGAAATTATCTAAGATTGCTGAGAGCCATACTGTTGTTACCTAGATTATTTGACATTTTAATGGAAATGATCCAGCTCGATGGGGTTGCAAGCCACCTGCTTGTGTCAGAAACCTGAAAGATTTGACCAAACCTATTGATGTCAGAAGTAGGAAAATATCAATTGGATGGATTTTCAGGCAGCTGCCAGCGCACATCCTGTTAGTGCCAAAAGAGAGACAATGCTAATTTTGCCAAGAAGGTCAAATATTCAGGTTCACAGTCAGTATGTTTCCCTTGCAGTATCCAAGAAATTTCCAGAGAGACCTGGGGCCATTGGATCCTTCTGACAGAGAAAAATTGATGGAAGAGACATTTTGATGTTTGCTTGCTTTTCCCTGTGAGTGTGGGAGCCTTCCCTAGTGTAACACACGTGAGGGGAAATTTTTACTTAAAAATGACTTCCAGGCAAGGGTTTCCACTTAGCGGGTTACTCTCAGCAAACAGAATGCTGGGACACCTGTGTTCACTCATGGAATGTGCGGCAATGAATAGGGTGCTTTTCAGGCATCTCTCTATCCATGACTGCTGTCTGGATTCTAAGATGTGAGAAGACCACGCTTCCACAGATGCCCTCAATTCCAGAGACACAGCCAGTAAGTTTCCCTGAACTTTCCATGGTTCATGAGCACAGTACTCTATCTTACTGGGACACACCATGAGGAGAGAGTCTGGAGGAGTGTGTCTGACACAGCTGAGTGCCATACTGTTTCTAAGTAGTTTAATTGGCATTCCAATGGAAATGATCTTGCCACAAGGAGTTGCACGCTGCCTGCTTGCTTCAGCAATTCCAGTGTTTTGACCAAAGCTATTGCTGTCGTTAGTGGGAAAAGAGCAAGTGTACTGATTTTCAAGGAGTTGCTAAACCCCAGCCTACTGTGGCCAACACAGAGAAAATTCTAATTTGCCAACAAGGTCCAGAATCCAGGTTCACACTGAGCATGTGTCCAAGCACTATCCAAGAATTTTCCAGACAGACTTAGGATCACTGGATCCCTCCTACAGGGGACTTCACGGAACAGATGTTTTGACATTTGTTTACTTTTCTCTGTCAGTGTGGGGGCATTTCCCATGGTAACACAGGGGAGGGGAAATTGTTACTTCAAAATGACTTCCAGGCAAGAATTTCCAAGCAGTCTGTCACTCTCAGCAAACATAATGCTGTGAAATCTGTGTTTCTTTGAGGAATGAAAGGCAAAAAATAAAAAGGAGTGTATTTCAGACATCTATCAGAAACTGTCTAGATTCTAAAATGTTAAAACTCCAGATTTGCACAGAGCACCTAATTTTCAGAGTCACAGCCAGTATGTTTGCTGACATTTCTGATACTAGCGAACCCATTCCTAGGTCATCCTGGGATTGTCTATGAAGAAACAGGCTGTAGGAGTGTGTCTGAGAGTGCTGAATGCCATGGAGTCTGGTTACCTAATGAGTTTACCTGCCATTGGAAATGATCCAGTGGCAAGGAATTGAAAGTCCCATGTTTGCTGCAGAAATCCAAGAGGTCTGACCAAAGATATTGCTGTCACAAGTAAGAAAACAGCAATTGGATGGATCTTCAGGCAGTTGCTACTCTGCACCATTTTAGGACCACCTGAAAGAAAATGCTGATTTAGCCAACAAGGTCCAGGATCCAGCTTCACACTCAGTATGTGTCCATGCACTACCCAAGCATTTTCCAGACAGACCTAGGATCACTGGATCTCTCCTACAGAGAAAACCTGATGGAACAAACGTTTGGATGCTAGTTTGCTTTTTCCCTGTGAGTGTGGGACCGTCCTGACTGTAACACAGTCAGGGGAAGTTCTTACTGAAAAATGAAGTCCAAGCAAGCATTTTAGAGCAGTGAGTTACTCTCAGCACACAGAATGCTAGGAACTCCATGTTCCTTTGATGAAAGAAAAACATAAAAGTAGAGTGTTTTTCATGCATCTGTCTATCAGGAACTGTCTAGATTGTAAGATGTCAGAACTCCAGGTTTGCACAGAGACCCTAATTTCCAGTCATAGCCAGTGTATTTTCCTGCACTTTCTGAGCCTTTTGAACACATTCCTAGCTCATATTGGGTCTGTCCCTCAAGAAAAAGGCTTAGGAAATTATATCTAAATGTGTTGAGTGTCATAATGTTGTTACCTTGATTAGTTGACAATCTATTGGAAATGATCCTGCCACAAGGTGTTGCAAGCTGCCTGTTTGCATAGAAATAGAAATAATTTGACCAAACTCATTTATGTTGTAAATAGGAAATTGTCAATTGGATGGATTCTCAGGTAGCTGTCAGCCCACACCCTTTTAATGCCAACAGAGAGAAAAGGTGAGTTTTGCCAACAAGGTTCAATATCCAGTTTCACACTCAGTATGTGTCCCTGCAGTGTCCAAGACTTTTCCAAACAGATCTAGGATCACTAGATCTCTCCTGCAGAGAAAACTTGATGGAACTTTTACTCTGAAGCAGGGTCAGTCTTGTTGAGGTGACTCCTTCCCCAGGGCCACAACTGGGAGTCCTCACACCAAGGCCATAGAAGTGGGCCCCAGAACCAAGGTCACCTGTGAATCGGACTGGGCCCCCTTTGCAACTGTTGCCAAAAGCACCTGATCATCGCTAATGAGCTTCCTGACTCCCTACCAGGCAAGGATGCCCACTCCAGTAAACACCCTATGGTACCCCACCCAATCACCTAATATCAACCTTCCAGTAGGAATTTTCTTTGCCTTGAAACTGTAAAAATTGGCTCTTAACCCAGGAAATCAGTCAACTTTCCCTAGTCTGTCAGGTGGTTGGCCCCCTGAGCCCACAGTGCCCACTTTATCTCTGCTCTTTGTTCTCAATACAAACTCACTCCCTTCTGAAATGCTCTATGTCTGAACATTCTTTTCCAACTCGTACTCAGACGGCCTCAACAAGCCTCCCATCACCAGAGCCACTTTCCTAGATCACACTCACCACTTGCTTGTCCACTCCCAACTCAGAGCAGAAAGGCCCCCTCAGCCTGGTCCTTCCCTCTCACTTCCCGTGCCTGGTCGCCAGGGGCTCACACCGTCCCTGGGCAGGCTGTCTTCTGTGTCCTGCAGAGGCCTCTGTGGTGTCAGGTGAAGAAACAAGAGGCACCCATGAAACCTCCCACCCCAGCACAGCAACCAGTACCCACCTACTGAACTCTTCACTCTGGATGGGCCTGGGGGTGTTTCAGGGAACGTCCCCCAACATGTCCTTGTTCTCATCTAATTCCAGCACTGCCCACGTGAGAGTCACTAAGCTAATCTGTGATAACTGCACAGAGAGAATACTTGTTCACTCGCCCCTCCCAGGATACATGATTCTTATGGGCAGGTGCCTCCCAGGATATGGGGCTCACCTGGGCAGGTATCCTGCAGGGCTCAGCACCCAGGAGCTGTTCACAGAGCCCTCACTGCAAAGAGCCCCCAGCTCCTCTGTTGGACAGATCTGACCTTGAGACCCTCAGAGGAGGACCTGAGGTAACATACAGCAGCTTCAGGATAGTTTTGTGACCTTGGGCTTCACTGGTTGCAGCCTCCTTCCAGCAGGTTTTCCAGAGGGTCCCATAGCACCTGGGCACTGAGTCTGTCTCCACCCACCACCCATCCTCTCCCTGACCCCTGGGTCCCTCTCATTAGAAGAAGGCCTTCCTGAAATCCTCTCCCACTTATAGGTCAGATAAGAAGATGAGAAAACAAGTCAGAGCAGCAGCCCCATATCCATCCTGACCCAAAGGACCCACACCTGTTCCTGGAACCCTGGCCAGGACAACGAGGCCCATTTTCTGAAACCACAAGCCCAGGTGGGCAGATTGGCTGACCTGACTGGCCTGCCCTTTGGATGTGTGCCTGGGTTGAGGTCTATATAAACCCCCTCAAGTGCCTGCAGCTGTACCTGATGCTGTCTTTCTGCTTAGATCTTGCAGGGTTGGCTTGATAAGAGAGAGTGAGGGCCCATAGTGTTTCGGGGGATTGGGTCTGTGTTGGGCTCTGCTGGACCTTCTGCAGGAGGTGCTAAGCTGTCACTTCCTAAGGATGGGCTGTGTCACCTGTTCCTGCTGTTGGAAATCTTCTCAGGCAGAAATGAGGAAGCAAGAAAACAGGCAATGGGAGCAGCACAGGAGGAGTAACTCAGGTAGGAAAGTGCAAAGCTTCCAGATCACCCAGGCCAGGACCATTCTGCCTGACCTACAGGAGCCACGTCAGTAAGCATGCTGTCGCTGGAGTGGCTCCACTTTTCTCCAGCCTGTGAGGTCTTTGCACATATTCAAGTGTTTTATCTATGAAGGGTGGATGAGGTTCAGGAATGGCTAGCCTGGGGGTCAGCCAGCATTTACTTAGAGATGACTCCGTGTAGTCTCCCAGCTTCCCACTGAGGTCCCTCCTTGGGAGGGGAGGGGGTGGGGTATGTGCAAGGGCTGCTGGCTGGCTACACATGAGTAAGTCCCCATCCCTGACCATCTTCAGAATTGCTCATCCCTGAAGCAAGTGCCCTAATTGGGCTTTCACCTGTGCAACTGGTGGCTTCTTAATTAGCAATGTGGCCATTGATATTAAATGTCCTCCATCAAGACTGAGATGTTACACCACATGTACTGGTGTAAGAACCCGGGGAGGCGTGTGCACCCAGTACCCCTAGGCACAGGCTTCAGACTTGACCCCTCAACATTCTGGAGCCCAGCCACTGCTTTAGCATTTCTGAGGGTCCAGAGCTGATTTTAAGGGTTCTGTAATCCACCCTTCATCTGCTTTAATGAGACCCACATTTCTAGGATCCTACAGAGCAGGGTCTGTGTGGCTGCTCTGTGGCTTCTCTAACATGATCACATGCTGGGTGGTTTAAAACAACAGGAGTTCATCCTCTCTCAGTCCTGGAGACCAGACACCGGAAATCAAGGTGGCACAGGGCTGAGGTCCCTCCAGAGGCTCCAGGACAGGATCATTCCTGCCTTTTCCAACTTCAGGGGCTCCAGGGGTCCCTGGGCTTGTGGCCCCCTCCCTCCCATCTCTGCCTCTGCCTTTAAGAGGCTTCCCCTTTGTGTCCTCTTTCGTCTCTTTGAAGGAGTCTGTCAGTTGGATTGAAGGTCACCCTAACCCTAGATGACCTTACCTGGCTATCCTTAACTACATCTACAAAGACTCTTTTCCCAGATACGGCCCTGTTCTGGGGGGACACATCTTTGGTGGCCACCATTTACCCCATTCTCTCTCTGTCAAATAACCCTCATTTTAGGAGATCACCACATGCCCATAAAGACGGGCACAGAGAGCGGCCACACACATGGAGAGAATGAGGCCCTTGGAGCCACCTGGAACGGATGAAGACCTGGCTTCATCAGGTGAGGGGAATCACAGGGAGGAGAGGAGGATGGTCTTGTTTAGGCTTCAAAAAGACTACGTTGGGGTGGGATGTGAGATGCACAATGGGGGCGGGGAGCTTCATCAGGGCCTGAGGGGGAGGTTAGGCTTGGGCCAGGGCCATGGGTATAGAGGGGACTTAGTGTGGGGGTTGGTCATACACCCAGAAGGAAGAGCTCACAGTCACTGGGGCACAAGGACCTGGGAACCTGGGAGGGCTTCATCTTTCTGAACCTGAAGAGGAAACGTTAAAATTTTACATCACCTCCTGCTCCTTCTGCCTCTGTAACTCAGCTTGCTCCTTGCAAAGTCTGGATCATGTAGGTCACGCAATCTCAGAAAGTGGGGACTTAGAATACTCGGAGCTGGAGCTTATCTCCCTTGTCCTTGCCCTGGCCCCTGCAAACCTTCTTGATCATGCCTATTCATGATAATGAAGAGCCCGCCCCCCTGACACTCTCCTCACCCCAGGGGGAACTCCCCACTCTGCTGGAGCACCTGGCTGTTGGTGGCCACTGACAGCACTCTGGTCTCCTCAGGACCCAGCTTCAGGATACTCTGAGGTTCAGGTCAGGCAGATGGAATCTGGTCTTCTCAGAACCCACTGGGGCTTCAGTTTGGGGGCATTGTGGGGTTTAGTTCAGGTTGATGGAATCTGGTCTCCTCAGGACCTGCTGGGTGTTCAGCTTTGGGACATTGTGGGGTTCAGTTCAGGCTGACAGGAGATGGGTCACCACAAGACCCATGTGGTTTCAGCTTTGGGGCATTGTGGGGTTCAATTCAGGCTGATAGAATTTGATCTCCTCAGGACCTTATGGGGGTTCAGCTTTGTGACATTGTGGGGTTCAGTTCAGGCTGACAGGAGATGGGTCACCACAGGATCCATTGTATTTTGGCTTTGGGGCATTATGGGGTTTAGTTTTGGCTGATGGAATCTAGTTTCCTCAGGACCCATGATCTCCTCAGAACCCATTGGTGCTTCAGCTTTGGGACATTGTGGGGTTCAGTTGAGTCTGACGGGAGTCTGGTTTCCTCAAGATTCCTGCAACGATGTGCTGCTGAAAGAAAAAGTGAGGAAAATTGGGAAGAAGCTTCTGTGTGTGGCTGTTGCTGAAAGTCTGTCTTAAGAGGACCCAAGACTGTTAGGGCTTGATGTGGAAAGTTGTGGGATTTTAGTCAGTTTTTGTCTGTAGTATAAGATGGTGTCCTATATTGTTCCTTGGTGTGTGGTTTCCATTTTTCCCATCACGGTTTATTGAGGGGGGTGGGGGGGACTGTCCTTTCCCGCGTATATATTTTTAGTTCCTTTCTTGTAAATTAATTACCATGCACCTGTAGGTTTACTTCTGAGCTCTCTTGACTATTTCTGTGCCAATTCCACACGTCTTCTGGTGACTTTAGGTACATACTCTAGATTGAAGTCAGGGATAGACATGCCACCAGCCTGTTCTGCTTTCTCAGGATCCCTTTGGCTCTTCTGGTTCCTTTGTGGCTCCACACAGATGTAAAGATTGCTTTTGTTTCTGTGAAAAATGTCATTGAAATGTTGGCAGTGATTGCATGAATGTGTACGTTGCTTTGTTTAGAATGGATATTTTAATGGTATTTTCACCCATAAGCATGGGATATCTTTTTACTTGTATCCATTTAGTTTCTTTGATCATTGTCTTGTAGTTTTTAGCTTTCAGGTCTTTCAAGTCCTTGGTTAGATTTCTAGTTATGTGGGGGAGGGGATGCAATTGTAAAAGGAATTATTTTCTTAATTTCTCTTTCTGATAGTTCATTATTAGTGTAGAGAATCACAAATGATCTTGCAGTTCTGCTGACTTTCTTTTTTCTTTTTTTTTGGCCCCACAGCTCGACATGTTGGATCTTAGTTCTCTGACCGAGGATCAAACCTGTACCCCCTGCAGTGGAAGTGCAGTCTTAACTACTGGACTGCCAGGCAAGTCTGTGAATTCGCTTTTTAGTTCTGACAGTTGCTTTGGTGTAGTGTTATGTGGAAAACTAGAATTAAGACATCTAATAGTTTCAGTTCCATCTGGTCATCCACAGCACCCAGGGCATGGTGTCTACTAATATACTCTTCCTATGGTGCCTTTTAATACCATGTGGACTAGTACAAGGCAATTAGCATCAAACTACTTTAGCTGAATTTAGGTAGGTTAACTCTTGGCCTCTATTGCAATGTTCGATGTCATCTCTGATTTTCTGGCATGTGACTTACATGGCTGTATTGAAAAGTAACTTACTTTCTAGTAAAATTTCAAACGTGTCTACTTTAAATAGTGGTACAAAGTTTTCTACATTCACACCAAATACTGCAATGTGTTTTACCCAAAACATGGTCACTTTCAAAGGGAACCAGCCCACAACCCCAAAATGGGGGATAATTATGGTTTCCACATTACAATCCTATCCATAGGACCAGTTCAACTTTCATCAGCTGCCCAAGCTTTGTGCAACTGTCTTTCTTCATTCTAATGCAGTTTTCTTTTTCTGGAGCCATCACTGGGGCTTTCCCTCATGTTAAAAACCTTCATGGATTTAAAGTGACAAGATGACTATGATCTGGGTGGCTTTTCAGTGTGGTTTCTTTCACTGAGAATGTTTTTAGTGCTTTTCCATGTTGTGCCATGTGTCATTTTTTTCACTGTGCTTACAAACATATAACAACATTTATTATTTGAGTCATTTGAAGTATGAACTTCTATAGCATTAACTGCACTCTCATTGTAAAAATTTCCCCACCATTCATCTCCAGAATCTTTCCCTTTTCCTGAAGTGACACTGTAACCATTAAATACTCATAACCCCCAATCCCTGGTCATCTTACTCTACTTGGAATTTGTCTTATATGGATATCTCATACTAGTGGAATCATAGAACATTTTTCCTTTTGTGTCAGGCTTGTTTCACTTCACCTAATGACTTGAAGTTTCATCTACATTATAGCATGTATGAGTTATCTTGTTTTTAAAGGTTGAATCAGATCCCACTGTGTATATACTACATCGTGCCTATCCAGTCATCTGTTGAACACTTGTGCTGCTGCCACCTTTTGGTTACTATGAATAATGCTGCTATGAATATGGGGTTTGAATATCTGTTTCAGTATTTGGTTTTAAATATCTTGAGTGTATAACCTGGACCGGAATTGATGGATTCTATGTTAACTCTGTGTTTAAGTTTTTGTAAAGCCCCCTACTATTTTCTGAAGCTGTGGCATTATTTTACTATATTCCTTTATATGGCAGAGTAATGCATCTCATGGATGGAACTGCCCTATTTGCTCTTCCATTCACTTGTTGGTGGACATTTTCATTGTTTTTAACTTGGATTATCAAGAACACTGCTGCTGTAAATATTGGTGTACAAGTATATATTTGAGCACCTCTTTTAAATTCTTTGGATGTATATCTAGGAGTGGAGTTACCAAAACATATGATATTTCAGTTCAGTCACTCACTCATGTCCGACTCTTTGTGACCCCGTGGACTGCAGCACACCAGGCTCCCCTATCCATCACCAACTCCCAGAGCTTGCTCAAACTCATGTCTATCGAGTTGGTGATGCCATCAACCATCTCATCCTCTGTTATCCCCTTCTGCTCCTGCCTTCAATCTTTCCCAGCATCAGGGTCTTTTCCAATGAGTCAGTTCTTCACATTAGGTGGCCAAAGTATTGCAGTTTCAGCTTCAGCATCAGTCCTTCCAATGAATAGTCAGGGTTGATTTCCCTTAGGATTGACTTGTTGGATCTCCTTGCAGTCCAAGTGATGCTCAAGAGTCTTCTCCAACACCACAGTTCCAAAGCATCACTTCTTCGGTGCTCAGTTTTCTTTGTAGTCCAGCTGTAACGTCTATACATGACTATTGGAACAACCATAGCTTTGAGTACATGGACCTTTGTTGGTAATGTCTCTGCTTTTTAATATGCTGTCTAGGTTGGTCATAACTTTTATTCCGAGGAGCAGGTGTCTTTTAATTTCATGGCTGCAGTCACCATCTTCAGTGATTTTTGAGCCCCCCCCCCCACAATAAATTCTGTCACCATTTCCATTGTTTTCCTATCTATTTGCCATGAAGTGATGGGGCCAGATGCCATGATCTTAGTTTTCTGAATACTGATTTTTAAGCCAACTTTTTCACTCTCCTCTTTCACTTTCATCAAGAGACTCTTTAGTTCTTCTTTGCTTTCTGCCATAAGAGTGGTGTCCTCTGTGTATCTGAAATTATTGATATTTCTCCTGGCAATTTTGATTCCAGTTTGTGCCTCATCCAGACCCGGGATTTCACATGATATACTCTGCATATAAGTTAAATAAGCAGGGTGCTGTACTCCTTTCCTGATTTGGAACCAGTCCATTGTTCCATGTCTAGTTCTAATTGTTGCTTCTTCACCTGCATACAGATTTCTCAGGAGGCAGGTAAGGCAGTCTGGTATTCCCATACCTTTCAGAATTTTCCACAGTTTGTGGTGATCTGCAGAGTCAAAGGCTTTGGCATTGTTAACAAAGCAGAAGTAAATATTTTTCTGGATGTTTTTCTCTCTTGCTCTTTCAGTGATGCTACGGGTGTTGGCAATTTGATCTCTGGTCCCTCTGTCTTTTCTAAATCCAGCTTGAACATCTAGAAATTCATGGTTCACTTACTGTTGAAGCCTGGCTTGGAGAAATTTGATCATTACTTTGTTAACATGTGAGATGAGTGCAACTGTGTGGCAGTTGGAACATTCTTTGGCTTTGCCTTTCTTTGGGATTGGAATGAAAACTGACCTTTTCCAGTCCTGTGGCCACTACTGAGTGATATAATTACATTTTTATGTTTTCGAGAAAATGCTTGTTTTGGACACATTGATTGCACCATTTTACCTCTCCACAAGTAAAGTTTTGAGTTTCAATTTCGTACATTTTCGCCAACATTTGTTATTTGTCTTTATTGTTGATTTTCCTCACGTCCATCCTGAGTGCCTTATTAAGGAGGAAGTCATAATGCAGGACCCACATTTGAGGAGAGGAGAGTTAGCTTCATATACTTGATGGACAGCTGAGTCTGTATCAATTATTTAGAATCTTTCTGTGTGAGATTTTTATTCAACATTACTCATAAAACCTAATTTTTACTTTTTACCAGTTTGGACACCTGAAAATTATTTTAAACTTTTGGGAGCTTCCCTGGTGGCTCAGCCTGTAAAAGCATATGCTTGCAATGCAGGATACCTGGGTTCAATCCCTGGGTGGGGAAGATCCCCTGGAGAAGGAAATGGCAACCCACTCCAGTACTCTTGCCTGGAAAATTTCATGAATGGAGGCGCCTCATAGCTTACAGTCCATGGGGTTGCAAAGAGTCAGACACGACTGAGCAACTTCACTTTCACTTTCTTTTGGCTATAATCCAGCCAATTAGACTGCTTAGTTCATTCTAGCTTTGGCTATTGAGAGCTTTTTCCATACTCTCCTGCTTTTATTTTACATAATTCAGCTTTTATGGGGCTTTTTGGTCCTTCTTTCTCACATTTTAAGATTATGCTGCTTTACATATTTATTGTCTCAGTCCTAGTATCAGACACATATTTAAAGAGTCCTTGTCCCTTTTTGTTAGAGCATATTAATAAAAACTTGTATGTGGGAACTTAATAATCTCAGCAGACAATGCATGGAAATACACATGCATGTATCCAGACTATGCATACAGACGGTTATGAAGATTTTCACATGGAGTTATATGTTTCTGCATTAGGCTAAAGATAGTTTATAATGATGTCTCCAACCTGATCTCTTATGACACAGGTATTATAACCTTCTCCTTTTGTCTGCCTGTAACTTCCCACTCCAATGGTAAGAAACCTGGCTTCCACTACTCATCACTTATCAAATTCAGGGCTTGCTCCTTCAATAACTGATATGGTAGTTTCAGTCCTGTTAGCTACAAACCCCCGTGGAAAGAACTTACAGAGCCCATTGTTTATGTATGGTACATTTGCCTTTGGCCTGCAGATTCCATTCATTTACACAGTGAACTTAGGTCAGATAATTTTGTCCTAAGAGTGAGAGTGGCCTTTTAAAATTTTTCTTCTTCCTTTTAAATCTTTTGGCTGTGCCGCGTCATGTGGGGTTTTAGGTCCCTGACCAGGAATTGAACCCATATTTCCTGCACTGGCAACGTGGAGTCTTAACCACTGGGCCCCTAGGGAAGTCTGAAGCTTTTCATTTATTTCTCAATCTGTTATATTCTTTGTTAAATTCTGCATTCCAGTCTTTAGCACTCCATACCATAAATAAATAAATGTGAATAGGTAATAAATTACTTGTGTTCTGAAAACAGAAATCTATGTGCTTAGACAAATGCATAGTGGCAGGTATTCCTCACTAAAGTACCATGTGAAATATTTCAACCATATATTCCATAAACTCTTTATCATGTCTGTTTTACCTTTGCTAGAATGTCTTATACGATCATACAGTGTGTAGCACTTGAGGCTGGATTCCCTCACTCAGTAATGTAAGTGTTAGATTCATGCTTTCCTTTATTTTTATTTTAAATTGGTCTGTGGTTCATTCCTCTATATCTCTGAATGCTATTTTATTGCATTAGATGAGAGGAAAGATAATTTTCCCCCTAGCCTCAATGTTCTTCACTGAGATGTTCATAATGAAAGGAAGATGGATTGGAGAAAAACAATCAGAAGTTTAATATATGACATGCATACCTCCTATATAGTTGAAAGATACCTGGGAAAACTGTCACTTTCTGAAATGGTCCAAGACTTTACCTTAAATGCTATCATCAGCTAAGAATGAAAGAAGGAGGTTAAGGAATGGAAGAAGCTATTTAAGGGAGATTATTAGGTGAAGCACAGTAAACAAAGACATGGTGGTATGCAGATTAACTTCCAGGTCCATTCCATAGACCTTCTTGATATTTAGTCAAGTCATTTAGTGATATCAAGTCAGTCTTGATACTTAGTCCATTCTTGATATTTAGCCATCCTCTATTTCCTGGTCCAGACAGGGACACGTCCTTAAAGATGGAGATATCCTTAACAAATGTAAATCTACTTCATAAAATGGAATTTCGACTTGGTTTTCAAAGATCCTCCTGGGGCGGCTGTTTGTTTTTTTCTTTTGTTTTGTTTTGTTTTTTTTTAATTAATCTGTCCAAAATAACCCTTTTGTCAAATGTGCATATTTTGGGTGTGCTTTTTGTGCTCCCCTTGAAATGTGCATTCAGGGGAGGAGTGTCACCCTGGAGACTGTTGATATGTGACCCCATGGACAGGGACTGGGTTGGTCACCCTGAAGAATGTGGATATGTGACCCCAGGGGAATGTCAGAAGGAATTCACCCTGGAGACTGTGGAATTGTGAGCCCAGTTGCAAGGCTTGGGAAGGGGTCACCATGGAGACTGTGGATGTGTGACTCCAGATACAGTGTCTGGGAGGGATCACCCAGGGGACTGTAGATATGTGATCCTAGATATAGGGTTTGGGAGAATGTCACCCTGCAGACTGTGGACATGTGACCCCAGGTGCATGGTCCAGTGTGTTGTGATCACCCTGGAGATTGTGGAAGCGTGACCACAGGTACTGGGTCTGGGAAGTGGCGTCATCCTGGAGATGTGCACATGTGATTACAGACACAGGATATTTCAGGTGGAGTCACCTTGGAAACTGGAGGAGTGACCCCAGGTGCAGGGTCTGGGGTGAGGTTCAGTGACGTCAGGACTCTTGTCTTGTTGGGAGAGACACATCAGGATTCTCCTCGAGATGTTGCAATGCAATACGGACGCCTCTCAAGGTGAGGGGGGAGACCAAGTTTGCCTTTGCAGTTGCCAGAGCAATACTGTGACTCCTGTCAGTTTTCAAGAGGAGACAGGTTTCATCTCCTTTTGAAGCATTGAACTCCACGTGCCTCTCGTGTTGTCAAAGGGATGTGAGGCCTCCTGTCAAAATGAGGCGGGGAACTAGGGCATTCTCTAGGGTCTCCACAGGGGATTCAGACGTCCCTTCCTCTTATGAGATGAAAGACGAACCTGCATTCAAGTCACTGCAGGGAAATCCGGCCTTATTTCAAACCAGGGCATCTTGGTGTCCATTCCACGTGAGGCAGCAAACTCAGGGTCCCTCTCACATATCTATAGCTGAGAGAAGCCTCCTCTTTAGGTGTTGTTTAAACCTGGCATTCCTCTTGAGACAAAGCCAGGAAATCAGGTCTCATCTCGAGATGATTTGAGGTACACGGAGCTGTTTTCTAGTTGCTGTGCTGAACAGGGTGTTCCTCTATACTTAGGACAGTGTTTTCGGGGAATCTCTGGAGTTGCCTAAAGGAAGTCAAGCCACATGTCGTGTTTGATGGGGAACGCCAGATGGCTCTGGAGCCAATGAAGGGGAATCTGGCCTCATCTTGAGTTGATTTGGAGTACAAGGAGTGCTTTCATGTTGCTGCGGGGACCTCAGGGTCCCTCTAGACTTGTATCAGTGTTCTTGGGGACTCTCTAGAGTTCCATCAAGGACGTCAAGGCTCCTTTCATGTTTGATGGGGAACACGGACTTGCTCTGCACTCAATGCAGGGGAATCTGATCTCATCTCTCATCGAGTGGGAAGTCTCATGGTTTTTCTCGAGTTGCGGAGGGAACCTGGGGTATATTCTCGAGTGACGACAGGGATGGACTCTTAAAACTCCTGTTTGTTCAATGATGTCAGGACGCCTGTCTAGTTGTGAGGGTCACCTCGGGATTCTCCTCGAAACTTGGTTGGACAATAGGGATGCCTCTCGAGATGAGTAGGGAAACCCACTGTCACTTTCAAGTTGTTACAGGAATACTGGGATTCCTGTCAATTTTCAAGAGGAGTCAGTCATCGTCTACTTTTGAAGCATTGAAGTCCGTGTTCCTCTCGAGTTGTCAAAGGGATGTGAGACCTCCTGTGGAAATGAGGTGGGGAACTAGGGCTTTCTCTAGGGTCTCCACAGGGGATTCAGACATCCCTTCATCTTTTGAGATGAAAGACAAGCCTGCATTCATGTCACTGCAGGGAAATCCGGCCTTATGTCGAGTCACGGCATCTCGGTGTCCATTCCACTTGAGGCAGCAAACTCAGGGTCCCTCTCACGTACCTATAGCTGAGAGAAGCTTCCCCGTGAGGGGGTTCTGGAAAGTTGGCATTCCTCTTGATTCGAAGCCAGGGAATCAACTCTCATCTCGAGATGATTTGAGGTACACGGAGCTGTTTTCTAATTGCTGTGCTGAACGTGGTGTTCCTCTATACTTAGGACAGTGTTTTCAGGGAATCTCTGGAGTTGCCTAAAGGAAGTCAAGCCACTTGTCGTGTTTGATGGGGAACGCCGGATGGCTCTGGAGCCAATGTAGTGTAATCTGGCCTCATCTCATGTTGATTTGCAGTACACTGAGCACTTTCGTGTTGCTGCGGTGACCTCAGGGTCACTCTAGACTTGTATCAGTGTTCTTGGGGACTCTCTGGAGTTCCATCAAGGAAGTCAAGGCTCCTTTCATGTTTGATGGTGCACATGGAATTGCTCTGCACGCAATGCAGGGGAATTTGATCTCATCTCTCTTCGAGTGGAAAGTCTCATGGACTTTCTCGTGTTGCGGAAGGAACCTGGGTTATATTCTCGAGTGATGAAGGGGATGGCCCCTCATAACGCGTGTTTGTTCAGCGACATCAGGCCTCCAGTCTAGTTGCGAGGGACAACTCGAGATTCACTTCGAGACTTGGAAGTCCATAAGGAGGACACCTCTCGAGGTGAGGTGGGAGACCCAGTGTCCTTTCAAGTTGCCACAGGGATACTGGGATTCCTGTCAATTTTCAAGAGGACTCAGTCATCGTCTACTTTTGAAGCATTGAAATCCGCTTTCCATTCGTGTTGTCAAAGGGATGTGAGGCCACATGTCAAGATGAGGTGGGGAAATAGGGCTTTCTATAGGGTCTTCAAGGGGATTCAGGAATCCCTTCATCTGATGAGATGAAAGACGAGCCTGCACTCAAGTCACTGCAGGGAATTCCGGCCTTATTTCGAGTCAGGGCATCTCGGTGTCCATTTCACTTGAGGCAGCAAACTGAGGGTCCCTCTCACATACCTAGAGCTGAGAAAAGCCTCCGCTTGAGCTGCTGTGGAAAGTGGGCATTCCTCTTGATTCGAAGCCAGGAAATCAGCTCTCATCTCGAAATGATTTGGGGTACACGGAGCTTTTCTCGAGTTGCTGTGCTGAACTTGGTGTTCTTCTATACTTGGGACGGTGTTCTCAGGGAATCTCTGGAGTTGCCTAAAAGAAGTCAAGCCACTTGTCCTGCTTGATGAGGAATGCTGGATTGCTCGAGAGCCAATGCAGGGAAATCAGGCCTCACCTCAAGTTGATTTGAGGTAAACGGGGATATTTCATGTTGCTGCGTTGACCTCAGGGTCCCACTAGACATGTGACAGTTACTGGGGACTATGTGGAGTTTCATCTAGGAAGTCAAGGCTCCTTTCGTGTTTGATGGGGAACACCGACTTGCTTTGCATGCAATGCAGGGGAATCAGGCCTCGTCTCACGGCGAGGGGGAATTCTCATGGTTTTCTCGAGTTGTGGCGGGAAACTGGGTTATATTCTCGAGTTACAGCTGGGATGGCCCTTCAAAACTTGTGTTGGTTCAGTGATATCAGGACTCCTGTCTAGTTGTGAGGGACACATCGAGATTCTCCTCGAAGCTTGGCAGGGCAATAGGGACGCCTCTCAATGTGAGAGGGGCAACCCAAGGTCCTTTCCAGTTGCCACAGGAATTTTGGGATTCCTATCAATTTTCAAGAGGAGGGAGCGATACTCCCCTTTTGAAGCATTTAAATCCACGTGCCTCTCGAGTTTCAAAAGGATGTGAGGCCTCCTGTTGAGATGAGCCGGGGAACTAGGGCTGTCTCTAGGGTCTCCACAGGGGATTCAGACATCCCTTCATCTTGTTTGATGAAAGACGAGCCTGCATTCAAGTCACTCCAGGGAATTCCGGCCTTATTATGAGTCAGGGCATCTCGGTGTTCATTCCACTTGAGGCAGCAAACTCAGGGTCCCTCTCACATACATATACCTGACAGAAGCCTCCTCGTCAGGTGCTTGTGTAAAGTTGACATCCCTCTTGAGTCAAAGCCAGGGAATCAGCTCTCATCTCGAGATGATTTGGGGTACACAGAGCTTTTCTCGAGTTTCTGTGCTGAACTTGGTGTTCCTCTAGTCTTGAGATGGTAGTCTCGGGTAATCTCTGGAGTAGCCTAACGGAAATCAAGTCACTTTCTGTGTCTGATGGGGAACGAGTGATGTCTCTGGAGACAATGCAGGGGAATCGGGTCTCATCTCGAGTTGATTTGAAGTACACGGTGCACTTTCATGTTGCTGCAGGGGACCTCAGGGTCTCTCTAGACTTGTGACAGTGTTCCTGGGGACTCTCTGGAGTTCCATCAAGGAAGTCAAGGCTCCTTTCGTGTTTGATGGGGAACACGGACTTGCTCTGAATGCAGTCCAGGGGAATCGGGCCTCATCTTGAGTTGATTTGGAGTACACGGAGCCCTTTCATGTTGCTGCGGGGACCTCAGGGTCCCTGTAGACTTCTGACAGTGTTCTTGGGGTCTCTCTGGAGGTCCTTCAAAGAAGTCAATCTCCTTTCCTTTTGATTGGGAACACGGACTTAACCTGCATACATTGCATGGGAACTGGGCCTCATCTCGCGGTGAGGAGAAAGTCTCATTGTTTTTCTGGAGTTGTGGAGGGAACCTGGTTATGTTCTAGAGTTACGGCGGGGATGGCCCTTCAAAACTCATGTTTGTTCAGCGATGTGTGAACTCCTGTCTAGTTGCGAGGGACACCTTGAGATTCTCCTCAAGGCTTGGCAGAACAATAGTGACGCCTCTCGAGGTGACGGGGGAGACCCAGTGTCCTTTCAAGTTGCAACAGACATACTGGGATTCCTGTCAATTTTCAAGAGGACTCAGTCATCGTCTCCTTATGAAGCATTGAATTCCGCATTCGACTCGTGTTGTCAAAGGGATGTAAGGTCACCTGTCGAGATGAGGTGGGGAAATAGGGCTTTGTCTAGGGTCTCCACAGGGGATTCAGACATCACTTCATCTTTTGAGATGAAAGACAAGCCTGCATTCAAGTCACTGCAGGGAAATCCAGCCTTATGTCGAGTCAGGGAATCTCAGTGTCCATTCCACTTGTGGCAGCAAATTCAGGGTCCCTCTCACATACCTATAGTTGAGAAAAGCATCCGCTTGAGCTGCTTGTGGAAAGTTGGCATTCCTCTTGAGTCGAAGCCAGGGAATCAGCTCTCATCTCGAAATGTTTTGGGGTACACGGAGCTTTTCTCGAGTTGCTGTGCTGAACTTGGTGTTCCTCTAGACTGGTGGCGGTATTCTCATAGAGTCTCTGGAGTTGCCTAAAAGAAGTCAAGCGACTTGTGCTCTTTGATGAGGAATGCAGGATTGTTCTGGAGCCAATGCAGGGAAATCAGGCTTCATCTCGAGTTGATTTGTGGTACACGGGGCTCTGTCGTGTTGCTGCATTGATCTCAGGGTCCCTCTAGACTTCTGACAGAGTTCTTGGGGACTATGGAGAGTTTCATCTAGGAAGTCAAGGCTCTTTTCGTGTTTGATGCGGAACACGGACTTGCTCTGCATGCAATGCAGGGGAATCGGGCCTCATCTCACGGTGAGGGGAAAGTCTCATTGTTTTTCTGGAGCTGTGGTGTGGAACCTGGGTTATATTCTCGAGTTACGGCAGAGTTGGCCCTTCAAAACTCGTGTTTGTTTATCGACGTCAGGACTCCTGTCTAGTTCCGAGGGACACCTTGGGATTCTTCTCGAGGCTTGGCAGGACAATTGGGATGCCTCTCGAAGTGAGGCGGGACACCAGGTTTCCCTTTGCAGTTGCCAGAGCCATACTGTGACTCCTGTCAGTTTTCAAGAGGAGTCAGGCTTCGTCTCCTTTTGAAGCATTGAACTCCGCTTGCCTCTCATGTTGTCAAAGGGATGTGAGGCCTCCTGTCGAGATGAGGCTGGGAACTAGCGTATTCTCTAGGGTCTCCACAGGGGATTCAAACATCCCTTCATCTGTGAGATGAAAGACAATCCTGCATTCAAATCACTGCAGGGACATCCGGCCTTATTTCAAGTCAGGGCATCTCGGTGTCCATTCCACTTGAGGCAGCAAACTCAGGGTCCCACTCACGTACCTATAGCTGACAGAAGCCTCCTCTTTAGGTGTTGTTTAAAGCTGGCATTCCTCTTGAGTCAAAGCCAGGGAATCAAGTCTCATCTCGAGATGATTTGAGGTACACGGAGCTGTTTTCTAGTTGCTGTGCTGAACGTGGTGTTCCTCTATGCTCAGGACGTTGTTCTCGGGGAATCTCTGGAGTTGCTTTAAGGAAGTCAAGTCACTTGTCATGTTTGATGGGGAACGCCCGATGGCTCTGGAGCCAATGAAGGGGAATCTGGACTAATCTCGAGTTGATTTGGGGTACACCGAACTATTTCATGTTGCTGTGGTGACCTTAGGGTTCCTCTAGACATTTATCAGTGTTCTTGGGGACTCTCTGGAGTTCCATCAAGGAAGTCAAGGCTCCTTTCATGTTTGATGGGGAACACGGAATTGCTCTTCACTCAGTGCAGGGGAATCTGATCTCATCTCTCATCGAGCAGGAAGTCTCATGGATTTTCTCGAGTTGTGGAGGGAACCTGGGTTATATTCTCAAGTGACGATGGGGATGGCCCGTCAAAACTCGTGTTTTTTCAGCTACGTCAGGACTCCTGTCTAGTTGCGATGGACAACTCGGGATTGTCCTCGAGTCTTGGCAGGGCAATAGGGATGCCTCTCGAGGTGAGGCGGGAGACCCAGTGTCCTTTCAAGTTGCCACACGGATACTGGTACTTCTGTCAATTTTCAAGAGGACTCAATCATTGTCTACTTTTGAAGCACTGAACTCCGTGTTCTACTCGTGTTGTCAAAGGGATGTGAGGCCTCCTGTCGAGATGAGGTGGGGAACTAGGGCTTTCTCTAGGGTCTTCATAGGGGATTCAGATATCCCTTCATCTTTTGAGATGAAGGATGAGCCGGCATTCAAGTCACTGCAGGGAATTCCGGCCTTATTTCGAGTCAGGGCATCTCGGTGTCCATTCCACTTGAAGCAGCAAACTCAGGGTGCCTCTCACATACCAAGAGCTGAGAAAAGCCTCCACTTGAGCTGCTTGTGGAAAGTTGGCATTGCTCTTGTTTCAAAGCCAGGGAATCTGCTCTCATCTCGAAATGATTTGGGCTACACGGAGCTTCTCTCGAGTTGCTGTGCTGAACTTGGTGTTGCTCTAGACTTGGGATGGTGTTCTCGGGGAATCTTGGAGTTGCCCAAAAGAAGTCAAGCCACTTGTGCTCTTTGATGAGGAATGCAGGATTGCTCTGGAGCCAGTGCAGGGGAATCGGGCCTCATCTCGAGTTGATTTGTGGTACACGGTGCTCTTTCCTATTGTTGCACTGACCTCAGGGTCCCTCTAGACTTCTGACACAGTTCTTGGGGACTATGTGGAGTTTCATCTAGGAAGTCAAGGCTCCTTTCGTTTTTGATGGGGAACATGGACTTGCTCTGCATGCAATGCAGGGGAATCGGGCCTCATCTCATGGCAAGGGGGAATTCTCACGGTTTTCTTGAGCTGTGGCGGGAACCTGAGTTATGTTCTCAAGTTATGGTTGGGATGGCCCTTCAAACTCGTGCTGATTCAGTGACATTAGGACTCCTGTCTAGCTGCAAGTGACAACTCGGGATTCTATTCGAGGCTTGGTAGGGCAATAAGGATGCCTCTCGAGGTGAGGGGGGAGACCCAGGGTCCATTCCAGTTGCCACAGTAATTTGGGGATTCCTATCAATTTTCAAGAGGAGGCAGCCATGCTCTCCTTTTGAAGCATTTAAATCCATGGGCCTCTGGAGGTTTCTAAAGACTGTGAGTCCTCCTGTAGAGATGAGCCGGGGAACTAGGGTTTTCTCTAGGGTCTCCACAGGGGATTCAGACATCACTTCATCATGTGTGGTGAAAGACGAGCCTGCATTAAAGTCACTGCAGGGAAATCCAACCTTATTTCGAGTCATGGCATCTGGGTAACCATTCCACTTGATGCAGTAAACTCAGGGTCCCTCTCACATACCTAGAGCTGAAAGAAGCCTCCTCTTGAGGGGCTTGTGGAAGTTGGCATTCCTCTTGAGTCAAAGCCAGGGAATCAGCTCTCATCTCGAGATGATTTGGGGTACACGGAATTTTCTCGAGTTGCTGTGCTGAACTTGGTATTCCTCTTGTCTTGAGACGGTATTCTCAGGTAATCTCTGGAGTTGCCTAAAGGAAGTCAAGCCACTTGTTGTGTTTGATGGGGAATGAGTGATGGCTCTGGAGCTAATGCAGGGGAATCGGGCCTCATCTCGAGTTGATTTGAAGCACACAGTGCACTTTCATGTTGCTGTGGGGTTCTCAGGGTCCCTCTAGACTTTTCAAAGTGTTCCTGGGGACTCTCTGGATTTCCATCAAGGAAGTCAAGGCTCCTTTCGTGTTTTATGGGGAACACAGACTTGCTTTGCATGCAGTGCATGGGAAGCGGGCCTCATCTCGAGTTGATTTCAAGTACACAGTGCATTTTCATGTTGCTGCGGGGACCTCAGGGACCCTCGAAACTTGTGACAGTGTTCCTGGGGACTCTCTGGATTTCCATCAGGGAAGTCAAAGCTCCTTTCGTGTTTGATGGGGAACACAGACTTGCTCTGAACGCAGTTCAGGGGAATCGGGCCTCATCTCGAGTTGTTTTGGAGTACACAGAGCCTTTACATGTTGCTCTGTGTTCCTCTCGAGTTGTCAAAGGGATGTGAGGCCTCCTTTTAAGATGAGGCTGGGAACTAGGGTATTCTCTAGGGTCTCCACAGGGGATTCAGACATCCCTTCATCTTGTGAGATGAGAGATGAGCCTGCATTCAAGCCACTGCAGGGACACCTGGCCTTATTTTGAGTCAGGGCTTCTCAGTGTCCATGCCACTTGAGGCAGCAAACTCAGGGTCCCTCTCACATAACTATAGCTGAGAGAAGCCTCCTCTTTAGGTGTTGTTTAAAGCTGGCATTCCTCTTGAGTCAAAGCCAGGGAATCAGCGCTCATCTCGAGATGATTTGAGGTACACAGAGATGTTTTCTAGTTGCTGTGCTGAACGTGGTGTTCCTCTATACTTAGGACGGTGTTCTCGGGTAAACTCTGGAGTTGCCTAAAGGAAGACAAGCCACTTGTCGTGTTTGATGGGGAATGCTGGATGGCTCTGGAGACCATGCAGGGGAGTCAAGCCTCACCTCGTGTTGATTTGAAGTACACAGAGCGCTTTCGTATTGCTGTGGGGAACTCAGTGTCCCTCTATACCAGTGACAGTGTTCCTGGGGACTCTTTGGAGTTCCATCAAGGAAGTCAAGGCTCCTTTCGTGTTCATGGGGAACAGGGAATTGCTCTGCCTGCAGTGCAGGGGATTCAGGCCTCATCTCACGGCCAGGTGAAAGCCTCATGGTTTTTCTCGAGTTGCGGCAAGAACCTGGGTTATGTTTTCTAGTTACGACGAGGATGGACCTTCAAAACTTGTGTTGGATCAGCAACGTCAAGATTCCTCTCTAGTTGCGAGGGACACCTCGGAATTCTCCTCGAGGCTTGCATGGGCAATAGGGATGCCTCTCGAAGTGAGGCGAGAGACCCAGGGTTCCTGTCCAGTTGCCATAGGGATATCGTGATTCCTATCAATTTTGAAAAGGAGTCAGGCTTCGTCTCCTTTTGAAGCATTGAACTTCGAATGCCTCTCGAGTTTTCAAAGGGAAGTCAGGCCTCATGTCGAGATAAGGCAGGGAACTAGTGCTTTCTCTAGGGTCTCCACAAGGGATTCAGACATCCCTTCTTTATGTGAGATGAAAGATGAGCCTGCATTCAAGTCAATGCAGGGAAATCCGGCCTTATTTTGAATCAGGGCTTCTCGATGTCCATTCCACTTGAAGCAGCAAAATCAGGTTCCCTTTCACATACATATAGCTGAGAGAAGCCTCCTCTTGAGTTGCTTGTGGAACGCTGGCATTCCTCTTGAGTCCAATCCAGGAAATCAGCTCTCATCTTGAGATGATTTGTGGTACACGGAGCTTTTGTCGAGTTGCTGTGCTGAACTTGGTGTTCCTCTAGATATGGGACGGTGCTCTCGGTTAATCTCTGGGGTTGCTAAAAGAAGTCAAGCTACTTGATCTGTTTGATGGGGAATGCACGATGGCTCTGGAGCCAATGGAGGGGAATCCGGCCTCATGTCAAGTTGATTTGTAGTACACGAAGCTCTTATGTGTTGCTGTGGTGGCCTCAGCACCTCTAGACTTGTGAGATGCTGAAGTCCCCAGTCTTCTTGGGGACTATGTGGAATTTCATCTAGGAAGTCAAGGCTCCTTTAGTGTTTGATGGGGAACTCAGATGTGGTCTGCATGCAATGCAGGGGAATCACACCTCATCTCGAGTCGATTTGGGGTACACGATGCTCTTTTGTGTTGCTGCGGGGACCTCAGGGTCCCGCTAGACTTGTGATAGTGTTCTTGGGGACTTTCTGGAGGTCCATCAAGGAAGTCAAGGCTCCTTTTGTGTTTAATGAGGAACACAGACTTGCTCTGCACGCAGTATTGCAATCGGGCTTCATCTCGCAGCGATGGGGAAGTCTCATGGTTTTTCTTGAGTTTCAGCGGGAATCTGGGGTATGTTCTCGTATTACGGCGGGGATGGCCCTTCAAAACTCATGTTGGTTCAGCGACTTCAGGACTCATGTCTAATTGCCAGGGATACCTCGGGATTCTCCTTGAGGCTTGGCAGGGCAATAGGGACGCCTCTCGAGGTGAGACAGGAGACCCAGACTTCCTTCGCAGTTGCCAGAGGGATATTGGGATCCCTATCAATTTTCAAGGTGAGTCAGGCGTCGTCTCCTTTTGACGCCTTGAAGTCTGCACTCCTCTCGAGTTGTCAAAGGGATGTGTGGCCTCCTGTCGAGATGAGTCGGGGAACAAGGGCTTTCTTTAGGGTCTCCACGGGGGATTCAGATATCCCTTCATCTTGTGAGATGAAAGACAAGCCTGCATTCACGTCACTGCAGGGAAATCCGGCCTTTTTTCGAGTCTGGGAATCTCATTGTACATTCCACTTGAGGCAGCAAGCTCAGGGTCCCACTATGATATTTATAGCTGAGAGAAGCCTCCTCTTGAGGTGCTTGTGGAAAGTTGGAATTCCCTTTGAGTCGAGTTCAGCGAATCAGCTCTCATCTCAAGATGATTTGGGGTACATGGAGCTTTTCTCGAGTTGCTCTGCAGAACTTGGTGTTCCTCTGGACTTGGAATGATGTTCTCGTGGAATCTCTGGAGTTGCGTAAAGGAGGTCAAGCCGCATGTTCTATTTGATGGGGAACGTGTGATGGCTCTGGACCCAATTCAGGTGAATTGGGCCTCATCTCGAGTTGATTTGGGGTACACGAGCTCTTTCATGTTGCTGCGGAGTCCGCAGGGTCCCTCTAGCTTTGTAACAGTGTTCTTGGGGACTCTCTGGAGTTCCATCAAGGAAGTCAAAACTCTTTTCAAGTATGATGGGGAACACACACATGCTCTGCATGCAATGCAGGGGAATCAGACCTCATCTCACGGCGAGGGGGATGTCTCATGGTTTTTCTCGAGTTGCGGTGGGAACCTGGGGTATGTTCTTGAGTTGCGGTGGGGATGGACCTTCAAAACTTGTGTTGGGTCAGCGACGTCAGGACACCTGTCTAGTTGCGAGGGACACCTCGGGATTCTCCTCGGGGCTTGGGAGGGCAATAGGGAAGTCTCTCGAGGTAAAGTGGAGACCCAGGGTCCCTTTCCAGTTGCCACAGAGATATTGAGATTCCTATCAATTTTCAAGAGGAGGCAGGCATCATCTACTTTTGAGGCATTGAACTCCACGTGCCTCTCAAAGTTTCAAAGTGATGTGAGGCCTCCTGTCGAGATGAGGCAGGGAACTTGGGCTTTCTCTAGGGTATCCACAGGGGATTTAGACATCCCTTCTTCTTGTGAGATGATAGACGAGACAGCATTCGAGTCACTGCAGGGAAATCCGGCCTTATTTCGAGTAAGGGCATTTCGGTGTCCATTCCACACGAGGCAGCAAACTCAGGATCCCTCTCACATACCTATAGCTCAGAGTAGCCTCCTCTTGAGGTGCTTGTGGAAAGTTTCCATTCCTCCTGTGTCATAACTCTCATCTCGAAAAGTTTTGGGGTACACGGAGCTTTTGTCAAGTTGCTGTGCTGAACTTGGTGTTCATCTAGATATGGGACGGTGCTCTCGGTGAATCTCTGGGGTTGCCTAAAGGAAATCAGGCTATTTGCCCTGTTTAATGGGGAATGAGGGATGTCTCTGGAGTCAATGCAGGGGAATCGGGTCTCATCTAGAGTTGATTTGAGTTAAACGAGTTCTTTCGTGCTGCTGCTGTCACTTCAGGGTCCCTGCAGAACTGTGACAGTGTTCTTGGGGACTATGTGGAGTTTCATCTAGGAAGTCAAGGCTCTTTTCGTGTTTGATGGGGAACATGGACTTGCTCTGCATGCAGTGCAGGGGAATCAGGCCTCATCTCGAGTTGATTTGGAGTACATGGAGCGCTTTCATGTTGTTTCGGGGACCTCAGGGTCCCTCTAGACTTGTGAAAGTGTTCCTGGGGACTCTCTGGAGTGCCATCAAGGAAGTCAAGGCTCCTTTCCTGTTTGATGGGGAACACGGACTTGCTCTGCATGCAGTGCAGGGGAATCGGGCCTCATCTCGTGGCGAGGGGAAAGTGTCATTGTTTTTCTCGAGTTGCGGTGGGAACCTGGATTATGTTCTCGTGTTATGACGAGGATGGCCCTTCAAAACTCGGGTTGGATCAGTGATGTCAGGACTCCTGTCTAGTTGCGAGGGACACCTCGGGATTCTCCTCGGGGCTTGGGAGGGCAATAGGGACGCCTCTCAAGGTGAGAGGGGAAACCCAGGTTCCATTTGCAGTGGCCACAGGAATTTTGGGATTCCTATCATTTTTCAAGAAGAGTCAGCCATCGTCTCCTTTTGAAGCATTTAACTCCGTGTGCCTCTCGAGTTTTCACAGGGATGTGAGGTCTCATGTTGGGATGAGGCCAGGAACTAGGGCTTTCTCTAGGGTCACCACAGGGGATTCAGACATCCCTTCATCTCGTGAGATGAAAGACGAGCCTGCATTCAAGTCACTGCAGGGAAATCCAGCCTTATTTCGAGTCAGGACATCTCAGTGTCCATTTCACTTGAGGCCACAAACTCAGGGCACATCTCACATACATATAACTGAGAGAAGCCTCCTCTTGAGGTACTTGTGGGCAGTTGGCATTCCTCTTGAGTTGAATCCAGGGAAGCAGCTCTCAACTCGAGATGATTTGGGGGTACAGGGAGCTTTTCTCGAGTTGCAGTGCTGAACTTTGTGTTCCTTTAGATATTGGACGGTACTCTTGGTGAATCTCTGGAGTTGCCTAAAGGAAGTCAAGCCACTTGTCATGTTTGATGGGGAATGCGAGATGGCTCTGGAGCCAATGCAGGGCAATCGCGCCTCATCTCGAGTTGATTTCATTTACACGAATTCTTTTGTTTTGCTGCGGTGACCTCAGGGTCCCTCTCGACCTCTGGCAGTGTTCTTGGGGACTATGTGGAGTTTCATCTAGGAAGTGAAGCCTCCTTTCATGTTTGATGGGGAACACGGATTTGCTCTGCACTCAGTGCAGGGGAATCGGGCCTCACCTCGCGGCCAGGGGGAAGTCTCATGGTTTATGTTGAGTTGCGGCTGGGACCTAGGGTATGTTCTTGGGTTACGGCGAGGATGGCCCTTCAAAACCCGTGTTGGTTGAGCGGCGACAGGACTCCTGTCTAGTTTTGAAGGACACCTCGGGATTCTCCTCGAGGCTTGGCAGGGCAATAGGGATGCCTCTCGAGGTGAGGTGTTGACCCAGCTTCCCTTTGCAGTTGCCACAGGGATATTGCTATTCCTATCAATTTTCAAGAGGTGTTAGGCATCGTCTCCTTTTGAAGCATTGAACTCCGTGTTCCTCTCGAGTTGTCAAAGGGATGTAAGGCCTCCTGTCGAGATGAGGTGGGGAACTAGGGCTTTCTTTAGGGTCTCCACAGGGGATTCAGACATCTCTTCATCTTGTGAGATGAAAGACGAGCCTGCATTCAAGTCACTGCAGGGAAATCCAGCCTTATTTCGAGTCAGGGCATCTCGGTGTCCATTCCACTTGAGGCAGCAAACTCAGGGTCCCTCTCACATACCTAGAGCTGAGAAAAGCCTCCGCTTGAGCTGCTTATGGAAAGTTGGCATTCCTCTTGAGTCGAAGCCAGGGAATCAGCTCTCATCTCGAATGTTTTGGGGTACACGGAGCTTTTCTCGAGTTGCTGTGCTGAACTTGGTGTTCCTCTAGACTTGGGACGGTGCTCTCGGGGAATCTCTGGAGTTGCCTAAGGGAAGTCAAGCCACTTGTCTAGTTTGATGAGGAAAGCGGGATTGCTCTGGAGCCAGTGCAGGGGAATCGGGTCTCATCTCGAGTTGATCTGGGTACTTGGAGCACTTTCGTGTTGCTGCGGGGACCTCAGTGTCCCTCTACACTTGCGACAGTGTTCTTGGGGACTCTCTGGAGTTCCATCACGGAAGTCAAGGCTCATATCCTGTTTTATGGGGAACACGGAATTGCTTTACATGCGATGCAGTGGAATTGGGCCTCATCTCACGGCGAGGGTGAATTCTCCTGGGTTTTCTTGAGTTGTGGTGGGGACCTGGGGTATCTTCTCGAGTTACGGCGGGAATGACCCTTCGAAACTCATGTTGTTCAGTGACGTCAGGACTCCTGCCTAGATGTTAGGGACACCTCGGTATTCTCATCGAGGCTTGATAGGGCAATAGGGACCCCTCTCAAGGTGAGGCGAGAGACCCAGGGTTCCTGTCCAGTTGCCACAGGGATATTGGGATTCCTATCAATTTTCAAGAGGAGTCAGGAATCGTCTCCTTTTGAGGCATTGACCTCCGCGTGACTCTCGAGTTTTGAAAGGAGTGTGAGGCCTCCCGTTGAGATGATACGTGGAACTAGGGCTTTCTCTAGGGTCTCCACAGGGGATTCAGACATCCCTTCATCTCGTGAGATGAAAGACGAGCTTGCATTCAGGTCACTGCAGGGAAATCCGGCCTTATCTCGAGTCACGGCATCTCGGTGTCCATTCCACTTGAGGCAGCAAACTCAGGGTCCCTCTCACATACCTATAGCTGAGAGAAGCCTCCTCTTGAGGTGCTTGTGGAAAGTTGGCATTCCTCTTGAGTCAAAGCCAGAGAATCAGCTCTCATCTCGAGATGATTTGCTGTACACGGAGCTTCTCTCTAGTTGCTGTGCTGAACTCGTGTTCCTCTAGACTTGGGATGGTGTTCTCGCGGAATCTCTGGAGTTGCCTAAAGGAAGGCAAGCCACTTGCTGTGTTTGCAGGGGAACGCCTGCTAGCTCTGGAGCCATTGCAGGGGAATCAGGCCTCATCTCGAGTTGATTTGTGGTACATGGAGCTCTTTTGTGTGATTGTGGTGACCTCAGGTCCCTCTAGACTTGTGACAGTGTTCTTGGGGCCTCTCTGGAGTTCCATCAAGGAAGTCAAGGCTCCTTTCTTGTTTGATGGGGAACACGGAATTGGTCTTCACGCAATGCTGGGGAATTGGGGTTCATCTCGTAGCGAGGGGGAAGCCTCATGGTTTTTCTCGAGTTGCAGCGGGCACCTGAGGTATATTCTCCAGTTGATTTTTGGCTGCACCAGACCACTGAGGAAGTTACCTTTTGACTATCCTTGATGACTGTTGTTAAATCCATCAAATTCTTTACATTTAATAGTGGAAACAAATGTGGTTAATGTAAGTTTGAAGTCAAGAATGACAAATTAATTTGCCTCTCTATCCCTGTGTTCCCCTTCACAGCTAAAATTTTCACCAGAGCACTGGAGAATTCTTTGCTAAATATATATTCCACAAAATGTTATTCTTATGAAATTTTAAAATCTTTAATCAATAACTTTGGTAAATGGTGGACTAAATTAAAAAAAATAAAATATTCGCCTATGCAGCATTTCCTATGTTTATTTAATCATGCAAGTCTTCTTTCTCTTCTCTTTCTCTCTCTCTCTCTCTTTTTTTTTTTTTTTTTTGCAGGTCTTCTATCTTCAAATGAGCATCTTGGGGTTTAGTGTTCCCCCAAACACCCTATAAAGAGCTACCCTAAGCCAACTTTTCAAGCACAGTTATAAGGTTCTTTTTGGTAGATTCATGTAGCATTTATTAATTAGAGTGGATGAAGACTAACGATGCCTTCTTAACCTTGCCACCATGTTATAAGGAAAGAAAGTCTGGCACATAACTATGAAATATTTACTAAACAGAAATTCATTATTAATAAAACATGCATGCATGCTAAGTTGCTTCAGTTGTGTCCGACTCTTTGCGACTCTACGGACTGTAGCCCACCAGGTTCATCTGTTTATAGGATTCTCCAGGCAAGAATACTGGAGTGGGTTGCCACACCCTCCTCGATCTTCCTGACCCAGAAATCCAATCAGCACCTCTTACATCACCTGCATTGGCAGGTGGGTTCTTTACCACTAGTGCCACCTGGCAAGCCCACAATAATAAAACATAAGGTAAATCTCAATAAAATTCAGATCTCTGCTCTTTTAAATGCACTGATCACAGCCTGCATGAAAGATTCACTCAAGGCAGAACAATACAGGCAGATTTAGGTTCAACTTTTGGACTCAACATCTTTTAGAGATCAAGCCTCAAGTACCATCCCTAAGGTTACTGGCTACACAGTTTGCTGGATTTTATTTCCTGATCAAAGAATAGAAGGGGTTGTCTTAAAATATTTCTGCCACATCAAAAGGCTTGAATAACACTTGTTTCACCAATGACAGTAAAATGAATTAGCACAATTTTATGTCACCTTTTCTATACTGAATATTCTTAAAATCATTTCAGACATTGTTATACACACATTGGGACATGTTTTATAACATCAGTTACCCTAATTTGCATCTTAGAGCAATGTGGTTGTGGTGTGAAATTATGAAAGGGGAGAAGGGAAAGAGCTACCTCATCGAACCATGTTGCCAAATGTGTTCTGTGAACCAACTGCATTAGAATCACCTGTAGTTCTTTCAAAATGAAGATTACTCCAAGTAATTACATGCACACCCTATCTGAGAGTCACTGGCACCGAGAATCAGCCTAAATCTTCTGGAAATGGCTTCAAAATTTTGTATCTCCTGTACTTTTGCAGGCATTTTGTGCCAAAACAAAGGGAATATGATGACAGTAAAGATCGATAAAAATTTTAAAGGGTTACCTACTGGTAGCTAAACTTACATGATTCAAGAAGGTCCCACAGTTTTCCTTTTCTGGATGTCACCACCAGGAATAAGAGCCACAAGATTTAATAACTGATGTGGCAATGGGTACCAACCAACCAGAATTGATGCCTTCCAGCCTGCAGGATCAGTGAACTGGCACTTTGTTGTTCCTGTATGTTATCAGCCCACAAATAACCATCGACCTCCCTGGCTGGCATACAGACAACTGCCTATAAGTAGTGGTGGGGTGATTTTTTTCCCTTTTTCTTTATAACTTTTATGTTGTGTTTTCTTTACTGGATTTGCTGTGTACTAACAATCGGTTGGTTGGATAGAGACAGTAGTGTCTTTGAGCCAACTCCTATTGACTTTGTAAAGTCAGTTGTTTGTATCTTTTCCAAACTCTACATTCAGTGATATCACACTGTTGCTTGAACTGGATCACTGTGGGAGTGTTTCTATCAAAGTGAATACTACCAATATGCTTCCCTCTCATAGCTGGTTGTTATACATTTTGCAGCACACCACTGGAGAGAGAGATTATTTTTTTTCACACCACTACTGTAATACATATAAATGTACTAGATATAACATTTATCATTTTAAACATTTTGAGTGTCCAGTTAAGTGGCATTAAGTGTGTTCACACTGTTGTACAACACCATCACCTCCATCTCCAGAATTATTTCATCCTTCCAAACTGAAACCTTGTACCCACTAGACCACAACTCCACAGCCCTGGATAACCACTGCTCTACTTTCTGTCTATGAATTTGTCTATTCCAGGCAGCTCAAAGAAGTGGAATCACACAGTAACTGTCTTCTCATGTCTGACTTCTCTCACGTAGTGTAATGATTTCAAGGAACACCCATGTTCTAGCATGTTTCAGAATTTCATTCCTTTTCAAGGCTGAATAATATTCCATTTTATGTATATACCATATTTTGCATATCTGTTCACATGTTGATAAATATTTAGACTATTTCTATGTAATTTTACTGAGGCGTAATTCACATATAACAAAATTATACATTTTAGGGCACACTGTTTGATGCACTTTGAAAGATGTATATATCCATGCAAACACAACAAAGATACAAAATAGTTCCACCACTCCCACCACGCTAGAAAGCTTCCCCCTCACCTCCTTTTAAAGACTTGGTTATTTGCCTGCACCGGGCCTTAGTCGCATTGTGGGGCTCCTCCTCACCTAGTATCCGCAGCGCGTGGCCTTAGCTGTGCTGCAGCACGCAGAACCTTGGTTCCCGGAACCCGTGTCCCATGCACTGCAAGGATAATTCTTAACCACTGGACTCTTGGGAAAATCCTTCATCCTTTACCTCTGTCAACATGCCCCAAACTCCCTGTCTCAGGCAACTGCCATTGTGATTTCTATTAATACAGATTTATTCTGCTCGATGGAGAATTTTCAGTAAATAAAATTAGACAGTGTCATACTTGATTCGGGCTCAGCTTTTTCACGCAGCATAATGTTTGCAAGACTCATCTGTACTGCTGTGTGTCTCAGTGATTCTTTCCTTTTTGTTGCTGGGCAGCATTCCACTGGCAAGGACTGTGAAGAATCTGAGATTTTATCCTGTTTGCAAGCTAAAAAGTTAGGCTGCCTCGGATTCATGCTTGTACCAGATCAAATATGATTTTTTTGCATGTAAGTTATGCCTCAATAAACTTATACAGGTAAAAACAACCTAAATGTCCACACATAGTAAATCTTGAGTCATAGCTGAGGAACCCTAAGCTTAGAAAACCTCAATCTTTAATAAGAGACTTCAAGAAAATCTGCCCAACCTTTGTTCCTGGAAGGAGACATTATCTTCATCATACTGGACTCCAAAAAATTTGCCTTCTGCTCCAGATGGAGAAATTATATTTTCCAAGGGTATCTACTGTGCAAGTGTTTTTTTTTTTTAAAGAAGATTGTCTGGAGCAAAACTGTCAGCACCTCTATTCATAAGACATGTGGAAACACAAGGGACCCATGGGAATCATGTCCCAGTGTCTGGCGTGTGAATGAAGTGAAGTGAAACTTACTCAGTCATATCTGACCCTTTGTCACCTCATGTGTATACAGCCCGTGGAATTCTTCAGGCCAGAATGCTGGAGTGAGTAGCCTTCCCCTTCTCGAGGGAATCTTCCCAACCCAGGGATCAGATGGAACCCAGGTCTCCCACTTTGCAGGTGGATACATTTGTTTGTGAAAATAATGTTTGTCAAACATTTGTGTGAGAATACATTTGTTTATTCACTCTCCTGTTGATAAATATTTGTTTATTCATCTCCTATTGATGAATGTGATTCACTCTCCTATTGATGAACATGGAGATTGTTTGCACTTTGGGCTATTATGAATAAAGTTGGTATGAACATTCTTAGACACATGTTTTGGATCTCTATGTTTTAATTTCTCTAGGGTAAATACCTAGGACTGTAATTGCTAGGCCATATGATAAGTCTATGTTTAACATTATTAAAGCATTGCCTGGTTTCAAAAATAGTCATAATTTTTTTACTTCTGCCATTAGTGTATGAGAGTTCCAGGCGCTCCCCCTCTTTGCCAGTAAATATCAACATTTTATCGAGTCTACTTTATTATTATTATTTTCTCTCTGTCTTTCTCTATATATCTCATCCCCACTCTTTCAGAGAAAGTTGCAGATATGACACCACTTTACCCCTAATGTTTTGAAGTGTGTTTCTTTAAAAAACTTTTATATGACCACAGTACTATTATTAAAGTCAGAAAATTAATATTGATACAATACTGTTATCTAACTTAGAGATTTTATTCAGAATTCACCAACTTTGCCCATAAGGGCCTATTTTGCAAAAGAAAATCTGATATTATGTGTCATTTAATTATAATAGCCTTTTGATTCTTAACAGAGTGATTTGTATTAGTTTTTACATTAGAAGCAAATGGCCCTGTGATCTTAATCTCTTTTTAGGCATTATGATCTCCATTTTTATCTTTATTTTTATTTATTTATTTAATCTTTATTTTTAATAAGTTAACTAATTAATTACATAAAGCAATACATTCACATGGCTCAAAATTTTAAAAGCATGAAGTATTCAAAGGGAAAAATCTTTTTTCTACTCTACTCTCAGGTTCCCAATTTGGAGACTCCCCAAATAGAAATTTGTAATCGACCCCTAATTGACTATGTATACTTTTTTTTTTACACAAATCTGCTGACTATTGTTTGCCAAACACTTGAGATGGAGGAATTCATTTTCTTTTAAAGCAATGAGGTAATCTGGCAATGATGAGAAAAAGGATTGCTGTAAAGCTACTTCCTCTTTCAAATTAAATTGATCTTAGTCAGATTAAGAAGCTACTTACTACTACCTGTCTCCTTACTTCTCTATCTCCCCCCGCAGGGGACTGTGTCACCAGGACCTAATGCTGAAGCTTGTCACAGGTGAGGGACTTTGTGCAGAGGAAAGAAATAAAAAACTTGATCCACCCAGATGGCTCAAGAAATCCAGATCATCTCTGCCTTTCTCCTCTTGTTCTTATGTTACTTGGGAGAAAGATTCTAGAGGACAGAACTACACAAGGACCGTGTCTAATTTCTGGAGGAAGACCTTCTTTAAGACTCTGGGCTAGGACCCTCTCGGGTCAGTGACAGTGATTCAGGCAAGATTTGCCTTATATTCTGAGAATGGTAACGTGGAAATGGTAAAATAGTCAAGTGTCACAGGCACTGGCAGTGAAGACCCAGGTGTGCAGATGAGTCTTGTCACTTGCCCCTGGGTATGGCTGTTATATTTTCCAAATACAACATATAACCTGAAAGAAACTTTCCCAAATAAGTGAATTTATTTATATTAAAATTTCCAGTAGGATAACCATAATATATAGCTATTTGCAGGTTGTTAATTCATTATTGGAAATCTTCTTACTCTCTTATGACCTACTTGCATTTAAAAAAAAATGGCTCTACTAGTTTTTTCTTTTTTTCTTTTTTTAAAGATTATAGTGTAGAAAATTTCACACGCAAAAAATAGAACACAAATCTCCATATTCTCTTATCCTCCAGCTCCAAGTTTTCAGCTCAAGGACAAGCTTTTTCTATTTCTGCTCGACCCACCTCACCCCCCAACCCTTCATACAGATGGTTGAAGCAAATCCTAAACCAAAGCAAAGCAAATCATCTTATACCATCATTTCATCCATAAATGTTTCAGCATGTTTTCTTAAAAGGCAGTGAGTCTTTTAAAAAAATAATTTAAATTCCTTTATCATTATCCACGATTCCTTAATATTATCAAAGATCTAGTGTTCATATTTCCTTGATTGCCATAATATATAATTGAGCTTCTTTGTTTAAATCAGGGTTCTTGGCTGATGTATCACTTAAGATTCTCTGATCTTTATCTTCCTACTCAGTCTCTCTTTTGAGGAGGGTATCTATATTGAAATATAGTTGATTTACTCCCCTGGTGGTTCAGCAGTAAAGAATCTGCCTACAATGCAGGAGACACGGGAGGCTTGGGTTCAATCCCTGGGTCGGGAAGATCCCCTGGAGGAGGGCAGGGCAACCCACTCCAGTATTCTTGCCTGGAGAGTCCCATGGAAAGAAGAGCTGGTGTTCTGTAGTCCATAGGGTGGCAAAGAGTCAGACGCGATGGAAGAGACTGAGTATGCATGAGCACATAGCCGATTTATAATGTTACATTTGTTTCAGTTATACAATACAGTGAATCAGTATTTTTACAGATTATACTCCATTTTATTATGAAATAATGACTATTTTTTCTGTGCTGTACAATACATCCTTGGGGTTTATTTACTTCATACATAGTAGTTTTTTAATTTCAATTTTTTAAATTCTGAAAGTATGATAACACATTTACAGGAGACTTGGAAAATACACTGTATATTACAATTATTTTTTAAGGAGATAAATTAAGATTTTTAGTTGGAGTTTTAGTATCAAACTCTCAAAAATTAATAGAATGAATATGTAGAGAAATAGAATGATATACTAGACCTGAAAAACACTATGAACCAATTCAATATAATTAAGATTTATACAATTTTTACACAACAGTAGGACACAAATTCTATTCAAGTTCCCATAGACTGTAAATTGGGAGACTCTGGAACTTATCCAAGGACATAAAACAACGTGCAAAAATTTCATGGTCTTAAAGGTATTGAAATCACACAGGGTCTGTTCTCTTATCACAGTGGAATTACGTTAGAAACCAACATAAAAAGATATTTGAAAATAACCCACATCTTTTCAAGTGCAATGTGACATTTACTAAGAGAGTTACTCAGTCTCTCTCTATTTTCTTGATAAAGGATATAAATCGGAAAATATTTCTTAAAGTTAACCTTTACTGTAGGTAAGCTGCAGTTGCAGGTATGGTGCAAATTCAAACTGAAATAGTATTTAAAAGCATCCATTGGCAGAGTTCTCTAATTGACCACGGCAGATTTGAACTATAATAACTGAATAAGGTAAATCTATTACTTTGCAGACAAAGTATAAATATGTATGTTACACCAGATTACATTAAAATGTCTGTTAGTTTATTTTTCATTACCATTCCTGCTGTCAGTTCCACTTTCTCATTCACCTTAGTTATAGCTTAGTACTTAAAGTATTGAGTGGTCAAAGTTCAAACTTTAGGAGGAATGAAATGGCATTTCTTGGTCTTAAATTCTAATTATGCACCACAGGCTGAATTGTAGCTCTTTTCTCTCAAAATGAGTAGGTTTTCTGTTGATAAATTGGCATCTGTATTAGGGTGCAACCTTAGGGTAACTGACTGCTTACTTTTTAAGTTTTGTTAAACGCATATAGTGTGTTTGTATTTGCTGCATAATTGAGAAGTTTCATTTTTGCCCAAGTATTTTTTATTGTAAAGCTTTTTAGGAATTTGAAATCTTTCATCTTTGGAAAGAAATCTCAAGTTAATATTAAATCTTATTTTCAGTGGTTGAGTACTCAGATCCTGACTGAGGTGGTTTATTTGTAATACACTCTTTGTATCCTTAGGATCCTTAATTTAAAGTATACTGTATTTAATATTTTTAAAACACACAGTGTTTTAAAATACAATGTAATGTTAACTTTTTAATTAACTTCAGTTTTTGGAGTCCTGTATTATTAACTTTAGGTCAGTAGTATAATTTTATACACTATAGAGATTTTGTTGTGTCCTAGCTTTGTATTTTAATGCTTGCTGCGTTCAGTGTAAATGTTTCCTTATTGTTTTGTTTTTACCATGAAGATCAGAATTTGTGAGAAAGAGTTAGATGCAAAGGTTAATTGAGCACCTATAAATTTGGCTGTTTAATTAAAATTCAGTTCCTCAGTAAACAGTAGTCACATTTTAGATGCTTAGTAGCTTCAGGTGGCAGTGGCTACTGTATTGGACAGCACAAATACAAGAAGAAAATGGCTCTGTCACTGCAGAAAGGTCTTTTGAATAGTGCTGCTTTGCAGTGAGTTAGGTTCTGTCTAGACTCTGGGAATACAGAGATAAACATGACTGACAAGGCAAACACTTAGCTCCTGGTGGGGTTGAGAGATGGCAAACAAATAGCTGATGTCCATCATGTCATCATTAGGAAGAAAGATGAAAGTGGGTAAGAGAGAAGATGTAATGAAACAGTGTGCGGGGAGGTACCTGTTAACTAGGTGGTCAGGAAATGCCTTCTTAATATTTGCATGTCAGTGAATGAAGAGAAGGAGCAAGTCTTGTGAAGACCTGTAGGAAGACCCTTCTAGGCACAGGGAACAGCAAGTGCAAAACCCTGAAGTGAGAACAGATTGGACATACTTGAGGAATGGCAGCAAGGCATGTGCAAGTGAGGTCCTGGGAGAATGGTGGGTGATGAGGGGGGACATGACGGACAGTAGCCACATCATGTGGTACCTTGTGGTCTGTGGTAAAGACTTAGAATTTTAACCTGAGTGTGGTGAAAAGACATTGGAGGGTTTTGAGCAGAGGAGTGGCATGATCTAAATTATGTTTATTTAACTTTAATATGCCAGATTTACAAATAAAACAGTTAAAAACCCCCATGCCCTCATTCTCCAACTCTAGCAAAATGGGCCCAACTGAGATCATTGATCCCATGGATGACCTGTCCTTCCTTTATATATATTATCTCCTTTATCCTTCCCTGTAATATTGTGAAGTAGGATTTGTGTTTTAAAAGATCACCCTGGCTGCCGTGTAGAGAGTTAAGTTTAGGGGGGCAAGAGGAAAAGCATGAGGGCCTTTGGGAGCCTGAGACAGCAGTCTTAAGTGAGAGGTGATGGTGGCTTGGAGTCGAACGGCAGGTGGTGGTTGAAGTGATGAGAAGCAGCCAGATTCTGGTGAAACCAGCAGGAATGCTGGTGTATGTAGTTAAGGAAAGAGGAGCAGGGGTGATGCCTGTACTGTGGTCCAGATGATGATGTGACTGCCCATAGGAGAGTTCAGTTTATTCATGTTAAGTTTAAGATACCTAGTAGAAGTCCAGAGGTTGTCAAGGACACATTTTTAGGTTAAGAAAAAGAGGAAAACCCAGTGAAGGTAACTAAGGAGATATGCTGCAATAGCTAGCTGTTGATTTATGGTCTGAGTTTGGCCTCCAGGTTTACTAGAGCTGGAGCTAGCTATTGTAGTGTCTCATGTCCCATATCCCAAGCAACCCCTCAGCCACTGGCAGACTGGAATGATTGGTCCTCTGGATAGTAGGGAATCAGTGTTTCAGGTAGGAGAACATGATACATTGAAGAATACTGCTGAAGAATTTAGACAAACACATTGATTTGTGAAGGTATTAAATGTCTTTAATGAGCAATAGAATTTCTAGAGAATATAGTTACTCTTAAATGGAACACTAAGTAGAAGATTTTCTTGTATACTTTATAAATATTGCATTAGTAGTTCAAAATCAGAATTTTATTAAATTTTACTTTCTCCCTTTTTTTCTCATTTTCAGTAGATGAAATGCATGTAAAAATGAAAGCACCAAAAAGAACTGTGGGTGAAAGTTGGATGGCCTAACAGTTTATTCAGATTTTAAGATTTATTTACATATTATATCATTAGCAAAAGGTGTGTTATAAGGGTAAATTTGTAAGTGAATATTGACAAGTTGTTAAGTTTCTGCTTAAAGTCTTATTTGCTATTTTAAGTTATTGTTTCTTACAGATTTTCTAATCTGTGCTTATTTTACTAGGAGTCATGGCTTTGAAAGAATTACCTTACTGATTTCAAACACCATTTTAGGAGTAATTTTCCATATGCCTTAAAAGAAATAACCAAGCAAAAAAAGGAAAGGGACAAATAAAAGATATTGCCATTCTCATCCACTGTTTAACCTGACATTTTCAGAAAACAGTCTCACACTGAACTTTGTACACTGCAAGTAGTTGTTATCTAGACTGTGACGTAAAGATAAAAGCTGTAGTATCTGATCTTAAACAAGTCACTTTAAGCCCTGGACTTCCAATTTTACTTAGTTTTTATTTTTATTTTTAATCTGTGAAGTGAATGTTTTGTGCTAAATGAGTGTCAGTTATCAAATTGTATAGATAAGAATTTAATAAAAATTTGCTTAGAGTGGATAGTTTGTTTGTGAGAGGCACTGTGTAATTACTGAATCTTTGAGAGCATAACATCACTAGTTTCTGCTCTCATTTATATACACAAGGAAGCGTAATGTAACTGTTATCAGTATCCTGATGGAAGAGGGATAATTGAAGAAAAGCAGTTCTCTTTTTTAAAATAAGTGAAAAGAACAAATTATGGATGAAGTTTCACCGGAAAAGTGTAAGCCTGGAAGTTATTTGAAATGTTTACCTGAAGTAAGAGCAGATAAACGTAAAAACAAATTACCAAATAAAACTTGACAAGCAGATACAGATACTCAAGGTGCAATTCCCCAAATGAGCAAACGCTTGAACAGATTTTAAAGTCTTTGTCAGAAGGTTCTTAAACTTATCAAAAGGAAGAAACTACTTGGAGAATCAGTGAGGCTCTTTGGGCAGAGTTCAGAGGATATGCTCAGAAGTGATAAGTATGTTGTAGGCAGAGAAACTTCATTCACTGAAGTTTTTTGGTCTCTCACTGTAAGTAAAGTATTATGACAGATAATTAGATGCCCTAAGGTATATTCTTTGATCTCTTAAGTGATTCATAAATTGCAAAAATCAATACAAAATCTTAAAATTGATAAAAATGTGTGTCAGACTCTAGTCATGAGATGGAAATCATACCAGTGATTTTCACAGAGAATTTAATACAACCGGTTGTTAACTAGGCATTTCCACTTAATAGTGGAAAGACAAAAGGGAACAGCAAGGTCTTGTCGGAAGCCACCACTGCCTCCTGACCGGAGAGCAAAGAGAAGAGGGCAAGTGGCTGGAAAGAAAGGCTGCAGCCCAAACTCAGGCCTCGAGGAAGGGGTTTGCACTCAGCTGGGACTAATGTCTTTGGGATCAGGAGAGGGGCCCAGTGGGGTAAGGGTACAGGGCTCAGCAAAGAGGGTTCTGCTGGCTGGCGCTGGTGTTCTAGGGGCACGGTGATACTGGTTCTGTGTCAGGAAGATACAGACTGGAACCAACTCTGGCTGCTAGAATGAACTGCTGCTGGCCTGAAGAGTGGTTGGGTTGCACTGGTGGCAAAAGGAAGCAAAAAATAGGACTAGGAAGCAAACAGAAAGTGCCGCATTTTCCTCCTCCAGCTTTCTGGTCTCAAGTACCCCTTGACTTCCAGGTGGCTCAGTGGTGGAGAGCCCTCCTGCCAGTGCAGGGACAGATTTCAATCCCTGGGTTGGTAAGATCTGCTGGAGAAGGAAATGACTACCCATTCCAGTATTCTTGCCTAGAATATCCCATGGAAAGAGGAGCCTGGCGGGCTGTAGTCCACGGGGTTGCTGAAGAGTCTGACACAGCTTAGTGACTAAACAATAACAAGCACTTTATTGGCAGAGCCTAACAAGAAGCAAACTGTAAAGGAGAAAATGTGACTCACCCCCAGGATCACAAAGTAAGAGCGTGGAAGCGTAGTTTTAAGGCTGAGAAACAAAAGCTCAATAACTTGCAGGAAGAAAAATGAATCTACATCTTTCACACAAGGCATATTTAAGTGTCATTAGAACTTTATAGTCAAGAAATGCTATAGGAATTAATAGGAGAAGACAGATCCTTGTTAGGATAAACAGACAAGGCAGTGTTGGAGAGTAGTGTTTTAATGTGAATGTGATTTTAGCAGGCAGAAGTGAAGTGAGGGATGATTGCAGTAATGGAAGGAGATATTATAGGGTATGAGAAAGCTATAAAATTGCATAATGGAGGACATGGGACAGACCTGGATCAAATTGGTTTCTACTGATGACTAACTTTAATGCTGAAAGTCATTTTTTTGTCTCTGACTCTCATTTCTCTTTCATCCTTGATCCTTTAGGCATTGAAGACTATTATTGGTTGGATCAAAACCATGTTTTAGGACCATTAATTTAAAGTTTCTGGAGTTGGAGGTGACAGAGAATCAAATATGGAGATACTTTCTTGAGCAAGTAAGTTGTTACTTGCTCCAGATACAGTTTTCTTATTAACACAGAAGTTTTTAATCAGGTCCATGGATAAGGTTGAGAATATCCTTCAATGCGTGAATATAATGACATGTGATTTTTATGTTGTCAAGGAAGAGGTTTCAGGTGTAATTTTCATCAAAATGAGATTAAATAAAAGGATGTTTGGAATTTGGTAGACCATTAAATGTAAGTAAACTACTCAAGAGCATATGGGTGTACTGTCATTATTCACTTTATTGGGCACTTAATATGTTGAAGGCACTTAGGAAAAAGAATGTAGGGTAATAAAAGTATATCAGTATAGTAGGGAGCTGGTCCTGCTCTTTCATGGGGGGCATAGGTCCTAGGGAGGGCTGCCTGCCTAGGTAGTGATTTGTGCTAAGATATAGAAGGTGAAAAAGGAGTTAACGATGAAGACACTGAAGTGGTGAAATTGTGGCATTTTTAACAAAAGTGGATTGACAGTATTACCATAAATTTCCCTAGTGATTTGTTTTGAGGGTCCGCAGGCTGCTCTTGAACTTCCATAAGGAAGCTTGTTGAATATTTCTCAGATAGCCTTTGGAGGCTATCTATTAAATTCACAGATTCAAGTTAGAGGAGCCAATGTGGCCTAAGCTGGTGGTCTTCAATTTTGACCTGATGTCTAGATTTTTTTTAATCTTGGGTTGAACTGTGGAGTTACAAAAGATATTATTTTCATTGTGGTAAGATGTCCATAGCATAAAAATTAGCATTTTAACCATTTTTAAAGTGTACTGATTGGTGGCATTAAGTACATTTCACATTTTTCATGTTACCAGTCTGAAACTCGGTACACATTAAATAACAGCTTCCTATGCTCTTCTCCCTCCAGGTACTGGGAACCGCTATTGCATTTTTCCCCTTTATTAATTTGACTGTTCTGGTACCATGTATCAGTAGAAACTGAAAACACTGTTTAATGTCTGGCTTAACTTCACTTAGCATGATATCTTTAAGGTTTATTCATGTTGTGGCACTACTAGCATTTCATTCCTTTTTTTTTTTTTTTTTTAAATGGAGTTCATTTTTTAGAGCAATTTTAGATTCGTATTAAAATTGAACAGAAAGTACGGAGTCCTCATACACTACTCCTACCCCCATGGATGCACAGCCTCCCTCACGTCAGCGTCCCACACCAGAGTTGTGTATCTGTTGTAAAATACAAACCTCAGTGATACATCATTTACACTGGAGTCCTTGGTTTATGTGAGGGGTCACTCTTCTTGTTGTACAGTCTGAGTTTTGTGTAAAGACATAGTGTCATACGTGGTATTTTCACTGATCCAGAAGCAAGTTGCCCTCCAAATACACATTCTGCATCTATGGATTCAGAAAGCCACAATCCATACACATGATACACCATCTGCAGTTGGTTGAATATGTGGAGGCAGAACGGTATGGAGGGTTAACAGTATTCTTCACCACTATGCATTCACAGTTTAAAAGAACATGCCAGTTTCACTTAAAATTGTTCTTAATTAAGTAAAAAATTACTAATCTTATTAAGTCACAATCCTTGAAAACATGTAATTTTAATATTCTGTGTGGTGAAATGGAAAGTGTGCCTGAAGTATTTTGGCTGCATGCCAAAGAATGATGGTTGTCTCGAGGAAATGCACTTGTCATTCTCTTTGTATTTTCTGCAATGGACATGATTTTAATTTAAATGACTAACTATGCTTATTCAGACTTGGGTATTTGTAGATATTTTCTCAGAAATGAAAAAAATAAGCCTATCAGTTTCAGGAAAATAGTGTCTGTGCTAGAGATAAAATTTGAACTTTCAAGCAAAAATTAATATTTTTGGAGAACTTGTATCCACCATCTGAGTTTTATCTGTATATTCTATTTTTTTGCTCTTCATTTTTTTCATCTCTCTTCATTAGGCTTATTTAGAAGCTGCTAGAGGATTTACACACACACACACAAATACATACATTATATATATATATATATATATATATATATATATATATATATATATAATATAAAATGAAGGAGAATATATGTATTCTCCTTTATTTCCAAGGACTGTTTTAACAGAGCACAGTGCTTGAGCTTGGCAGTTTTCTTGTTTGAGCGTACTGACCATACTGACTGCAACGCTTCGCTCTGTTGGTTCCCACTGCTGTTAGGAAGTCAGCTATGAGTCTGAACTGTTGCTACTTTATAAAAGTTACTTCCCTCCCCACCCCCCCCACCTCCCCCATAAGACTTTGCTCCTTGTCTTTTATTTTCTGCTGTTTGACAATGATGTATCCAGGTGTGGTTTTCTTTTTTATTGATTTTCCTTGGAATTCAGTGAGCTTCTTAAATCTGAGATCTTGAGTGAAGTGTCTAAACACATCTGAAAAATTCTCATCTTTAAAATATTAATGCCATTTTTCTCCTTCCCTTTAAAGACTAATTGATTGTATATAAGACCCACTTACTGAATTTTTTGTTTCTCTTTGTCTCATTCAAACATACACATGTTGAATTTGTTTTACTTTTATTTTTCAGTTCTAGAGTTTCTGTCCAGTTATTCCAGCACTGTTTGCAGAAAAAGACTCTTGTTTCTCTTTTGGATTGCTTCGGCTCCTTTGTCTGAAATCATCAGTTGACTGTACTTGTAGGCCTGTCTTGGGGCTCTTCCACTGACCTATGTTTGTCTGTTCGTTCACCAGTTCTGTGCTGTCTTGATTACTGTAGTACAGTAAGCCTTGAAATCGAGTGGTCTGAGTCCTCCAACATTGTTCCGCTTTGGTCTTGTGTTGGGTAGTCTAGTGCTTGCCTTTGTGTGTAAACTTCAGAAATCATTTTGTTGATAACTATAAAGTAACTGGCTGGGGTTTTGATTGGAATTGTGTTGAATCTATAGATCTAGTTGGGAAAAATTGTTGCGTTAACTACTGAGATGATGTATAACTGGGATTGTTTTATGTAAGAGCTCTTTTTACTTCCAGTTCACCGTTACTCTGGCAGGGAGCCCTTACAGGTTCAGCTTGAAGTAGGGATAATATACCAGAGTCCCCATGTTTGTCTGGCTCTGGAGTTTGACTTTTCCCTGTGAGGCCTCTGAAAGGTTAGTTCCGTTTTCCAGGCTTTTCGTTGGAATTGGGTATTTGGTTCCACAGCCCTTGGAACCTGAGTACTGTGATCTTGCTTTATTTTGGGGACCCAGCAATTGTTCATCACCTTGTTACCTCTTGAATGCTTTTGAGTTGTTAAAAACTATTTCATCCAGCTTTTAAAGTTATTTTCAGGACGGGAATCAGTTCTAATTTCCTCCTCTATCATTGCTGAAAATGAGTTTCCCCAGTTTCCTGTCTCCCTCATAGAATTGGTGGTCAGTGTATTTAGACTTTAAAATTTTGTGTAAATTCTTGGAGGAGCGGGATGAATTCTCCCAACTTTTGAATGTCTGTTGACACCTTCCAGACAGTAATAGGTAAGTAGATCTTCAAAAGCTCTACCTGTGGTGAATAAATGATGCAGTTGAGTTTTTGTGTGGTCTGGTTAGTATAAAATGTGCCTTGGTTTTGGGCACTGAACAGTTGGGCAAAGAACCTACCAGTAGTTTTGGGTTTGTAGTATAGATTGCTACTCATCTGTCCCAGTTTTCATTCATTCTCTCTCCGTGATAGAATTCCCAGTTTTTTGCTGGGCTGTGCTGTGCTTACTCACTCACTCAGCCAGGTCCCGACTCTCTGCGACACCATGACTGTAGGCCACCAGGCTCCTCTGTCTATGGGGATTCTCCAGGCAAGAATACTGGAGTGAGTTGCCATGCCCTTCTCCAGGGGATCTTCCCAACCCAGGGATGGAACCCAGGGCTCTCACAATGCGGCCATATTCTTTACCAACTGAGGCACCAGGGAAACCCAAGAATACTGAAGTGGGTGGCCTACCCCTTCTCCAGAGGATCTTTCCAACCCAGGAATCGAACTGGGGTCTCCAGCATTGCAGGCGGATTCTTTACCAGCTCAGCTAAAAGCTCACATACATGTATGCATTTAAGCAGACTTCAAATCCAGCTAACTTTTATTCTTGCTATACATCCCCCTTCCTCCTAGTCTGTACCAGCATTGTTTCTTGAGCTTGTCACGTCTTGCCTGTATTGCTCAAGTAGACATACAACTACTTCTTTGTTTAGAGTCTTGTAACTGATATTTTCTTTTTCATCAGCAGAAATGAAAGAACTTTTCAACTATGTTACTCCTGTGCTTGCAGAATTGATTTTAGTGTCCTTAGTTTTCAACTCTTTGTGATCTGGTCCCATTTGTCATTCCTAACCCTACATTTGATACCCTAATAACACCAAATATTAAAAATTTCCCTCCCCTTGTATTTGTGGTTCCTTACGACTGTGTCCTTTCTCATGCCTAATCCAGGGTTAACTTTCTTTTAAAATAAATTAGTTTCAGGTATTTTTTTAGTTTAATCAACTTTACATGTTTCTGAACATGAGAATAAATAGGCTCTGCTGTTGAATGCAGTGTAGCCTGAAATCTACACTGTGTTTATATAGTGTTTATATATCTAGTGGTTTTTATCCTAAGTTGCAAATTTTGTTTTTCTTAAGATAATCTGTTAGAAAAAGTGATTGTAATATGTGAGTCATAAAATTAAATTGTTTCAGAATTGGGCTTATCTAGACCAGTCTCCTGTTTCACATATAAGGAAATTGTGGCCAGGAGAAATTAGTGATTCTGTCAAGTCAAAATTAGTTAGAAGCAGAATCAAGGTCTGTCGTGAGTTTCATCCTAATATAAATATCTGCTTAATGAAAATCTTCAAGTGTGTTGAAGTTTTCAAGTGTTCTTATCCCTGTAGTACATCTAGGATTACCACACCATGTTTCAAGGGCCTGTAGTTCTTGTGTGAATAGCAACTTGGGTAATGAACTGAGCAGTATGCATTCTTAATTTATGCCTTAACAACTCTGATTCTGTAATGAATGGTTTGCTTACAGTCGCTTTAATATACTTACCTTCTTGACAGTTCATTCTGGGAGGAATAGTTAAGTGTTTAAGTGAAACAGGCATGGTAGATACAACACTTAACAGCTATGTGTGTCTTTGTTTTTAGCATCAAGCATTGCACGATTCTCTCGAATAATGTAGATCATCTTTTACTGAATTTAACACTGTCTGATATCATGGTCTCCCTGGCAAATGCCTCAACTTTGCAGAAGGATTCCAGTTGGATAGAAAGGATAAGGAAATTTGTAACAGAAACCCTTGAAGATGGGTCTAGGCTAAACAGTAAGCAGCTGAACAGATTGCTTGGTGTCTCCTGGAGGTTAATGCAGATGCAGTCAGACAGAGGTGGGTGTCAATGCTCTGTCCTTACTTAAGAGAGGGGCTCTTATGCATACTGTTAATGTTGAGCATCTAATTTTGAGTTCATACCTGTCAAACATTTCATAGTCATTTACGTTCGAGTCATAAAAGGTAGCCAGCATAATCATGAAGGAATGTCTGCTTGAACCCTGATGGCTGAGAACACCCCCTTTTCGGTGGGTAGGTCCACTCTGAAGCTGATGGGTAGGTTTTCTACTAGATTACATAGTTGGAGTGAAAGAAGGTAAGTTTTATTAATAGGAAATGACATTGAGCCTAAGGATAAAGAAATACTTTTCTGATCTAGTTTGACTAGAAATTGGTGGATCCTTATCTCTTTACCTTTCTTGTAACTTGAAGTTATGTTGCATTAGGTCAGTTTTTAGTGTGACTTACTAATTCTTTTCATTCAAGCAGAACTTTGCTGTTTGGTTCCTGGCTTATCCACCTTTCTAGTATTGTGGTATTTGTTGTCCTTTCCTAGGTTTGTTGTCTCTTAGGAAAATTTGTACTGTAATCTCCGATTGGTTTGACTTTTTTATTAGGCCATTGATGTAGGATTTTGATGGTAGTCATCAGTTTGTGGCTAAAGTCTGCTTCCTCATAGGAACAAGGTGCTTCTGTGCTTTTTAGAAGAATTATGGTGCTGGTGAAGAAACATTTTGACTCACATGCAGCTGTTTTCTCTTGTTTCTTAGAGGCTACAGAGTCTCTCATAAAGGCAGTTTATACATTGTATCAGCAGAGAGGCCTTCTCCTTCCAGTTCCGACTTTGTTACTGAAGTTTTTCAGTAAAAGCTATCAAAAAGAAGAACTGAGATCTTACAGAATCCGGTACAGTTCCTTTGTTATTTTGCTTTTCTTTTTCTTACCAGGTTACTTTGTAATCTGTATGAATAAGATGATAGGGTGATTAAATCTTTGGAGAAAATCTTCTTTTTATCCTTTTTGGTTTTATTATTATTATTTTTTTAAATAAAAAGGCATACATAATAGTTTCAGTAACCTTTATACACATAACTGAGAAGGTAAAAGTCTCTTTGAGCATATATTTCCACTTGTCTGCTTAACAGCTAAAGGACAATTATTGGAACCACCTGTAGCAGCCTCAGAATTTTGTTTTGCTTCCCATAAAAATTATGGAGGTTTAACCTCCGGCCCTTAGTGACATATTGGGACACATGGTATAAGAATGAGGGCAGTAGAAGAGGAGAGGTGTACAATAGGTGAAAGAGATTAAAAGGTGCAAACTGAGTTATAAAGTAAATAAGTCATGGGGATATAATATACAGCATAAAGAATATGACCAGTAACTTTTATTAGGACAGGTGGTTACTAGACGTATGGTGACCATTTGCAATGTGTACAGATGTCAGAGTATTATGTGATACATACCTGAAACTAACATAATACTGGGTGTCAAAAATGTTTCAATAAATTTTTAAATGGCGGTATCTTAAAGAGCAAAAGTGTCCAGCTTGGTTTGGTGCTGTCTGGTGATGCAGACAACACGAAGAGTAGAACTCAGGAATCAGTCTTAGATGTGGTGAGTTTGAGGTTTACTTGGGATAGTCTGGAAGAGATGTTTGGGTGAAAGATAACGGGATTTGTGGTACCTCAGCATACATAGGTAGTTGTTAGAACATATTCAAGTCTTTACTGTGAGTCAGGTGCTTTTCTTAATTTTTCAGTAATTCTCATACTTTTATGTAGGTACTGTTGGTTTCTGCCTTATAGAAGGAAGCTTAGGTTAAATAAGTTGGTGAGTGTCATGCTGTTAAAGGGCAGCCAGACTGAGACTTAAGTTCAAGTCTGGTAGACTCCAAAGGTTGTGTGTAAATCACTGAACTCTTGGGGGACAGCAAAAGTGATTGCCGTGTCCAAGATGAGACATTAGAGAGTGAGCAAGTATGTGCAAGAATGGAAAGAACCCAAGTTTGAAGCCACTTAATGTGGGGGCACCCTATACTGAATGCATAAATGACTTAATATAGTAAAACGGTCATTACAAATTAGTGTAAATAGTTCACAAGCTAAGTAGAGCCTGTGTCCTTTAAGATAAAATTACAATGTACATAGTGCCCCAAACTACATAAACTTTTAAAATACAGTGGGTAAAACCTTAGAGAATGCTATAGATGAATATAGTATGCCAGTCATCTTATAGGCTCTCAAATGTTTAAATAAATGTGGTGTATTTCCCTTTTCTTTGATGGCCTTAGATACCGTAGTAAAGTGTTATCACGTTGGTTGGCTGGTTTACCACTGCAGCTTGCACATCTCGGCTCCCGAAATCCTGAGCTTTCAACACAGTTTGTTGACATTATCCATACTGCTGCAGCCCGAGCAAATAAAGAGCTACTCAAAAGTTTACAAGTTACTGCTCTCCGAATCTATGGTAAGAGTGTTGTTTACCTGTGTATGTAATAATCGGTCTACCCCGACTTAAGAACAATGTTTCAAAGGGGAGATCTTTAGGTTTTACTTTTCCTTCAAATTATACATTAATTGTACCATGGTAAAATGAATAAAATATCAAACAGTAAATTCATTTTCAATAGTATTACTTAATACAATAGTTTAAGAAAACTAAAGGTTGTAGATGTCTCTTCAGATCTTAAATTATCTTTTAAGCCACGAAATTCACAAATTCAAAACTGATCAGGTATTTTTATAGAATTCTTTTGAAACTTTGATGGCAAATTTTACTTATTTAATCGTTATTGAGATCTTGTACGGCTTTCATATATTAACGTTTCACTCACCCCTGAAACCTTTTCATTCTTTTAGCAAAAATATCAATAAAAATATACATATATGCATATGTATAATTAGTATTTATTATTAGGACACAGTTTATATACCATAAAATTGGCCATTTTACACTGTGCAATTCATTAATTTTTATCATATTCCCAAGATTGTGCGATAGTCACTATTATCTTATTCCAGAATATTTTTATCACCTCAAAAAGAAACTCTACCATTAGTAGTCCATCCCTATTTCCTCATTTCTTCCTACCTCAGCTCCTGACAACCACTGCTCACCATTTCTGTCTCTCTGTATTTGCCTGTTTTCATCATTTCTCACAGATGACATTGTGTGATGTGGATCTTCTCAGTATGGCTTCCGTCACTTGGCATACTGTTCTTAGGATTTACGAGCATATACGAGTACTGTATTTCTTTTTAATGCTGAGTAACATTCCACTGTTGAATATACACCACTTTATATTTACCCATTTATTAAATGACAAACGTTGGTTTGTGTCTACCTTTTGTGTGTGGTATTTAAAAATCTGTATTTTTCAGTATTGCTTATATATAGGAGTGTGTGTGTATACTCAGATAAGTCTTTGGTTTTAAATTCAGTTCAGTTTAGTTGCTCAGTCGTGTCCAACTCTTTGCAACCACATGAACTGCAGCATGCCAGACCTCCCTGTCCATCACCAACTCCTGGAGCCCAACTAAACCCATGTCCATGAAGTCGGTGATGCCATCCAAGCATCTCATCCTCTGTTGTCCCCTTCTGCTCCTGCCTTCAATCTTTCCCAGCATCGGGATCTTTTCCAACGAGTCAACTCTTTGCATCAGGTGGCCAAAGTATTGGAGTTTCAGCTTCAGCATTAGTCCTTCCAATGAACACCCAGGACTGATCTCCTTTAGGGTGGACAGGTTGGATCTCCTTGCAGTCCAAGGGACTCTTAAGAGTCTTCTCCAACACCACAGTTCAAAAGCATCAATTGTTCTGTGTTCAGCTTTCTTCACAGTCTAACTCTCACATCCATACATGACCACTGGAAAAACCATAGCCTTGACTAGACAGACCTTTGTTGACAAAGTAATGTCTCTGCTTTTTAATATGCTATCTGAGTTGGTCCTAACTTTCCTTCCAAGGAGTAAGCATCTTTTAATTTCATGGCTGCAGTCACCATCTGCAGTGACTTTGGAGCCCAGAAAAATAAAGTCAGCCACTTTTTCCACTGTTTCCCCATCTATTAGCCATGAAGTGATGGGGCCGGATTAGGTTGATATTATAATTGTCCCTGTTTGGCAAAAGTGCTTGTTTTTTTTTGTTTTTTTGTTTTTTGTTTTTACTGTTTTGCTTTGTTTCTAATACCTTTAACTCCATCAGTTATTATTTCAAATAACACATTTGAATATTATGAAATCGAGTGTTAAATGTTATCTTTAAATAATGATTGTATTTAGTCTTACTCTAGGCAGTACCTTAAGCCATACATATATATTTTTTTTTCATGTAGTTGATATGTTAGAATTCAACATAGCACAGTGAAAATGGTCAGTCTGCTTTATTAATTCTTGTTTGTATATCTTTTAAAATTTAACTTGTCTTCCTGCCTCACTAGATCCACAAGAAGGCACAGTGGTGGTTCTGTCAGCAGAGTCTCAGCAGCTTTTGGTCCAGCTTGTGTATTTTCTACCCAGTCTGCCTGCTGACTTGCTTTCTCGGTTAAGCTGCTGCTGTATTATGGGAAGACTCAGTGCAAATTTGGCTGCCATGCTTATCGGGATACTGCACATGAGGTAGCATGCTAAAGTGAGCTGTATTTCAAGTGTATAATCTTCTCCCTCACCCTTCCCCTGTCACTGGCAGTTTATGAACTGACTTTTTAAAATGCCACCCCTCCCTTCATTTGCTCTTAAAACAGCAGTTAAAACTGTTGATGATACTGGGTAAGAGGAAGGTCACTGGGGCAAGACTGTTCCAGGTGGTTTGCTTGGCGGTTTGCATTGTCATGGTTGCAGTCACTAAGTCCATGGGCTGTAGTCCACCAGGCGCCTCTGCCCATGGGATTTTCCAGGCAAGGATACTGGAGTGGGTTGCTGATTCTTCTTCCAGGGGATCCTCCTGACCCAGGGATTGAACTCTTGTTCTGCTACACCACAGGTGGATTCTTTACCGCTGAACCATCAGGTAGAAACATACAGTGATTTGTGTAGGTGCATTGAAACAAGGGTTAAGATTATCAGAAGTGTGTAGCCATAGTAAGGATTCAGTGACGGATGAGAGTGCTGTGTTTTAAAACTTCTGGTGTTATGAAATTGTAATACAGGTCTTTCTTTTTGGAAGGGAGCTCAGTTCAATGTAGGTGGTGAAATAAAAGCTTGTGGACTCAGACAGGGAATCATTAAAATATCTGTGGGTGGGTGGGTGGGTGTGTGTGTGTGTGGCAAAATATACATAACCTAAAACTTCCCATTTTAACCAGTTTTAGGTATACAGTGAGAATTGTTTGGGGCATTAAGTACATTCACACTGTTGTGCGACTGCTACCACTATTCATCTCCAGCACTGTCATCGTTGCAGACTGAAACTCTGTACTGATTATTTCCCCTTCTCCCAGCCCTTGTTTACCACTATTTTGTCTTCATGATTTTGATATATTCATCTGTTAATGGATACTCGGTTGTTCTGCCTTTTGGCTGTTACAAATAATGCAGCTATAAACATTGGTGTGCAGACACCTGTTTGAATCCTTTTAATTCTTTTGGCTGTATACCCAGAAGTAGAATTGCTGAATCATATGTTAATTTTCTGTTTAATTTTTCAAGGAGCTACTTTCCAGAATGTGACTGTGGTGTTTTACTCTCAAAGGTCTTAAAACTAATAATGTTTCATGTTGCTAGTGTTCAAAGTATCCTTTAAAATGTAATGTTTGTATCAGGCATAGTACTTTCATATTCAGCCATTTGTTACTGATTGTGGCTCAAGGCCAGGGTCTGATACAGTTTTAGGCAGGAGTTGAATCTGGGCTGTAGCTGAAAAATTTAAAAACTAGCTTCTTTGTGGCTTCTTGTGCAGACCCTCTGCCCCAATTAAACAGGAGTGGCTCGCTTTGTTAGTAGACTTTCTTTAGCTTTGTTTGCCAGTCTCTTCGTACCAGGATAAGACGTATGTTTGAATGTTGTCGCCCAAATTGTGCTTCATAACTGATAATTACTTTTTCCTTTTAGCAAAAGAGAGCTGTTTGCAATATGTTGTCTATATATGAAACCCCTCTTTGTCTAGTTCAGTACTAAATGCCAGGTCTTTAAGAAATACAATTTAACTTAAGTGGTTTTATGACTGTTAACTTCCAGTAGAGGGCACTCATTTCCCATGATAGAACTTGTGGAGGATCTGTTTTGGCATTCATTTAAAAGTGACTTTTGAACACCTCTTAAAATTAATTCTCTTTAGAACTTGTATTTAGTATCTTTTTTGGCATTAATTACGATTGACTTGTGCTCAATAACTTTGGTCAAGGATTTTTTCACAAGTCTTTTTTTACATTTTTTTGTGGGTTTGTGGTGAGTACTGAGAAAATATTAATTTACAAGTAATGGTAATAGAAGTTTATAATCATCAAAAGCAAGTTGTCATGTAGTTAAAAGTGTACCAAGTTAAACTTTGCCTTTTAGCATTTGCACAGAGTCTTAGTAGACTTCTCTTTCTGTAGATGTATTGTCCCTATTCAAACTAATCTCTTTAAAAATTAAAACAAGATGGGGCCTTTTCAACTTTCCCAGGCCAGTGGTATTATCATTGCATCACTTTTCCTAGATTTAGAATTGAAGAATAATGTTCGGTTATTCTTAAGGAATGATGTTCTTCTAAGGAATACCATTCCTTAGACATCACCTGGGTTATTTAACGTCTTTGGTTTTCCCCTCCGTCCTTGATGGTGACGGTAAACCAGCTAGCTTTCTCACTGTCTCCCACCTGCACCGTTCACCTGAGGCATCCCACTCCTCAGCTCCGTCTGTGCCAAGGACTGTTGGCAGGCTCCTTTTCCTGAAATATTCCTTCAATAATTTCTGATTCTCATCTGCTATATTAATTGGGCTCTGCGGTCTAGTTCACTCTGGGTGTTAGCGTTCTGACACTGTTGTCTCCAGCAGGGGAAGTTCATCGGAGAGCAGGTCACCACCAGACCATCTCCGTTTGTTCAGTGTGTGAAAAACCCATCACCTTAGAGTTGTTGGTGTTTAGTTTGTCTTAAAAACTGTACTTAGAATTGCTGTTCCTGCCTTTTTCACTATTCACTTAGAGGTTTTTTGAGTTTTTCCTCTCCATCTACCTGTGGTGTTCTGCTGACCGTTACTCTTCTTGCCCTCTCTGCCCCTAGTTCATTTACAGCTGGTTTGGGGAACATGAGACATGCATGTGGAAACGTAGTCTATGCTGTTAGATAAAAATACCAGAGAAGGGAGAAATTACTGAGAAATTCAGCCTGGTTTTGAAGCAGGGTGAATATGTGAGCTGGCCTGCCAGGAGCAGGTCTGGTTTGCTTCTGGTGTCCAAGCATAATTGATATAGCATCCCTTCTAGTCTCAGAACTGTTCTGGTGTGGCCAGTATGTGTGGTCATTGTAGTTTTAAGGACAGAGTGATACATTGCTTGTCTTTTGTCCAAACTAGATTTTTAAATGGATTTGCTACTCTTTTTAGCCACTGGACAGCACAGTGTTCACTGGGTATAAGAGGATATTAGCTTCTTTTCTAATCACCCATTTTGTACTCATTTCCATTGAGCATCTCTGACTTTTTATAACCTCTTAGCTTGTGATATTCTCTCCCATAGCCCTTTAAGCAAAGAGAAGTCCTTTAAGTAGAAGTGATTCAGAAAAATTTGCCATTATTTTTAACTCCCCAACTTTTAAGAATGTTAATAAATACAGTTGTTTCAGTGGTTAAAAAAAAAAGTGCTTCTCATTGAATTAGAAACTCCTTATTTTGTCTTGACATTTATTCAGATTTCTATTATAAAAGTTTGTCCCAAAAAAAAAATTTGTCACAAAAAGCTATCCAAAAAGATAGCTTTTTGGATCTGATTATTCTCAGCTTTTTGTTTTTTTGCTGTATTCATGGCTGACATTTGCTGTATTCCTTCTTAGTCTTACCTTGAGGAGAGTTTTTAAAGGTATCACTGGAAACTGATCTCATAGCAGGAACCAGATAATCTTCATTTAATGAGAAGCTGCTTTATGTTTAGCTATTCCCTTAAGTCCACTACCAATACTTTAGCTGCAGTATTGTGACGTAGACTAGTTATAAAGCCTCGCAAAGTATAGGAGTGCATAGTTATTGCAGAGTGGCTTTAAATTGAAGTATTCTTTACCTAGTTAAGATGCTTTGGTTTAGGTAGGAAGCAGGAGCTTGTTTAAACTTAGCTCATTCATATAAACAAGGTAAGACTTTTTTTTTTTTTTTTAATGAAGATGAGGTAGTAAATACATAGCAGCTGAACCTACTACTGAAAAGCAGAACTTCACCTTGGCTCCTTGAAACTGAGTTTTGAGTGGTGTGGAAAAATTTTCCAGTTGTACCATATAAGTGGGCTGGTTATGCTTTCCAAGGAAACTTTACAAAAACATATGTTAGAAATTATATTTTCCATATTACGATACTTGAACCCCCTTACATGTAAAGATGATACATGCTACGGATTTTTGACTGAGCTCTTAAATTATACTTGTATTCCATAAAGAATAGTCATATGTTCTGTGCTTTATTCCTGAGTCTTCAATTTGGTCACTTCTAGTACTAGGTCTCCATTGTTTATTGTAGATCATCATTTTCTGGATGGAAGTCTTCAGTGAAAGAATGGAATGGAAGTGATCAGTTAAACATCAGTAATGAGGACTATTTCAGCTTCTTATTTTCAACACTTACAGGTAACTGCCCTGATCCACCAAGTTAAGGAAAGGAAAAGAACCTAGTATGAAAATTCTCCTGAGATTTACTGTCTTACCTGTTTGGGTCTAAGTTTTGGACCTCACTGCATAGCTTAATAAGATGGGAAACAGAATATCCATTTTAAGCATGTTTAACATGTTCGGTGTGTTAGGAAAAACATCACATTTTAATTAGCCATATTTTGCTTTCCATTGATGTCAGAGAAAAATTAGTAAAATGAGTCTTGATGTGTTAGATTAGTAAGTATTATTACTGTTGTTTTAAATGATCATACTGTCTTTGGTAGTTTTGTTTTGTAACTGGATGATAAAGATGACAGTGTTTGAAATTTTCTGAAGACTTAAAATTAAGAGACTTATTGAAATATGTTGTCAGAATCCAAAAATAGCTTGAAAAGTTCTGATAAGGAGCTGAATGTAGCAAGATAAATATTATATAAAAGAAACAAGTAACAAGTAGACTTGTACATGTTTGTTTGATAGTTTTGGATGTATGCGTTTGAGATGGATGTGAGGGCTTTATGTTTTAATTAGTAGTACCTGTCAAAGGGTTTAGTGGTTTTAGGAAACTCATTAGGAATCAGCCAGGAGTGTGATATGGCTTCCCAACTAGATGATGGCTCTTTAGGGCATGTTCATGGAAGTACAGTGATCTGAAAACATCAAAGCAGGTAGCTAGGGTCAGACCACATTGTGCTCGTATTCTGATCATTCTAAGAGCTGTCTTTCAGGAGGGACTTGGGCAAGTTGTTTGTATAGGTCAGACTAGGTGTAATAGAGGTGGTAAGAGAATCAGAAATCTTATTATATGGAATAGGTAGAAGGAAGTACACAGTAATTGTTGAAGAAATAGACTTAGGGGGGATGGAATAGTTTTAAGACACTTGAAAGGCTATTATGTAAGAATACAGAGTTTGGTATATGTATGAAGGAGCATATTGTTTTTCTTGTTCATTTGCTTTTTTAAACCTGACATTAATTAGAATGATTATGTCTTTCACACTTATTTAAGTATAAAGGTGGCAAAGCCCTCAGTTTAAGGGATATAATATTGTTTCTTGATGTATTACACATTTGATTCAGGTCAAATCTTTGTGTACATAATTATATGAATTTTACTACATCGCTGGCATTTCATTTTTTAAAATAATACATAAAGTACAGAAATTCAGAGAAAATAGCTTGTTAGCTTGAAGAATTTAACTTGAAGATACATGTCTATTTTTTAAAAATTACTTAAGAATGTTACTTGCTTTGTGATTTATTTTAAATTGGATTTCTTTATACTCAAATTAGGGTTTTCAAAAGAGGAACTGACTTGGCTTCAGAGCCTTTGAGGAGTGCCCCATGTCATCCAGACGCAGCTTTCTCCCGTGCTACTTTACCTCACTGACTTGGATCAGTTTTCACACCATTGGGACATAACAGAGGTAATGGTCCATTTGGAAAGGCATGGAAGATTGTTAGAATTCAGTTCATCCACCGCCAATAGTTACTGTGTGCTAGCGTTGCCTTGTGTAAGATGTTTCTAGAGGTTGAGAGCAGTATAAAGCACAGACCCTGTTCTGAAAGTGCGTGTGACCCTTGGATAGGCGATGTGGATTCCTGAAAGAAGAGTTTTCATAAAGTTATGCCACTAGAATAGAATAAATTAGCAGTTTGAATGATAGAGACACATTTATTTTCTTTTTGCTTAGTATAGGGTAAAAGGAAAAAGAGGAAAGACTTCATGGAAAAGGAAGAATTTTACGTAGATACTGAAGGATTAATAAGAGTTAAGTAGGATTTTGTATCCTTGAAGGTGGGTTTTTCTAAACAGAAATAATTATTTGGAAGCTCCTTTGGTTTTAAAGAATTGGTATGTAGTTTATCAAAGTTACATTTTAAACCCCAAATTTCCCTTAAATTTTAAAGTTCAACTTAACAAATCTTTTTAGATACATATAGTAAGTTTAGGGAATCATTTTAAAAGGAGACTTAAACTATATTGCATCCCTTTTACATACATATTTAAAACTTTAAAAAACTGTTTAAATAACTTAATAAATTCACTATTTGGTAAGTAGTTCAGTTTTCAGACAAACCTTCACAAATGTTATGGTAAATCTTAAAACATTTAATAAACTTACAAGCATGGTACATATTAATATCTTAAGTTTCAGTACTATTTATAGTGAAATTCAAATTAAAATTACAAGTCTAGGTTAGCTGTTAATTTTGTTTTAAATTGAAATTATAGGGCTGATATTTTACGCTAATAGTCAGAATTGTTTTACGTTACAAATATATAAATATGTAAAGCATCATAAATACTGGTACTAAGGATTTGAGTCTGTAAGATATTTATATATTAGTTAATTTCTTTTATTTATTTCTTCAGTTTCTTTCCTTGCATTGAAAGGTACTTGCCCAGTAGAATTGTAGTTGTGTCATTCCAAATAATGTTGGTTGGAACCTTTCTTGCACATTCCGAGGTTGTGTTCTGTGCTAGCATTTTTTTTTTTTTTTTAATGATTCATAAGGTTTTGGTTGGGGCACTGAAGTCCTTGGGAACTTCTTTCCTTGTAACTCGTAATTGCTCGGCCATAGCCTTTCCAAACAAAAGATAACCTTTGTAAGTGTTCTCAACAGGGTCGTCTCTAGAACCTGAATCTGTTTTATTGCTGTACCAATTGATTTTATTCAGCTGATCTATTGACGACTTCTTTCATTCTTTTCCAGAATACTCTTTACATTCTTCCTGTATCTTAGGGCTACACCTTTTGTAGACATTTAACACATTTCTCTCATGGTTTTGTTTGACTGTGATCACAATACTTGGGTCATGCCAGGGACACTTTCTTCTCTGTATCACCTAGTGCCTAACTATGTTCATATATTGGCTTTCAAAAAATAGTGGATTAGAAACAATGAAAACTAAGGAGTTGGGTAACCAACCTGCATATTTAATATCTGGCATTTTATCTTAATCCATAGTACATGCAGAGAGTGAAGCCTTGCACACTGCTGGATTTGAAGGGTTGGGTTTAGTGTCAGTAAGTGTTCTGTAAGCTTGTTTCTGATGTTTTTAAACTACCTCATGCATGGATTGGGGAAAGCGTGGTATGGGGATTGATCAGTGGGCCCCAGATTCCAGACAGAGACTTGTTAAGTGTCTAGTTTGATAACTTGAACAACTCCAATAATCTCTCTCTGACAATTTTAATTTTTCTGAATCACGTCATCTGTGTAAAGACACAGATGTCGTGAAAATGTGATTGGTTATATTTCTGAGTGTACATTGGCAAGAACATGTATTAAACTTCAAGGATGCTGTCTTTGAAATGTTAAGACATAAATTAGGAAAAATCTGAAAGTTTCTTTCTTAGCTTTTGAAGTTAAATGAAGATTCCAGTTCTATTTTCGATAAAATTTGCCTTTAAGTTGGCCTTATCACATGAAATTATTTGAAATATATGTAGTTTTTGACAGCCTTAGTGTAAAAATTGATTTTTTATTATTATTTCATTTGGAAAAGTTACTAGTCAATGGCGTGAGTTTGCTTAGTTTGTTCTATCTGCTTAGTCTGAAGTGTTGTTTTTTTTTTTTTTTTTTAAATCGGACCTTTTTTTTCTGAGCAGATTTTCTTCACAAAGTATAATTTATTTACTTACCTACTTAACACATTTAAGAATTTACTTATGTATATACGGCAGTATGAGGTCTTCACCATGTACAGGCTTTCTCCAGTTGCAGCAAGTGGAGATTACTATCTGGGGCTGCTCTTCAGCTGTGGGACGCGGGCCCCTCTCTGTGGCGGCTCCTCTTGTTGCAGAGCATGGGCTCGAGGGCTTCGTTAGTTCTGGCACATAGGCTTAGCTGCCCTGTGGAACCTCCCCAGACCAGGGATTGAACCTGTATCCCCTACTGGGTGGCATATTCTGGACCACTGGACCACTAGGAAAGTCCCACAGGACAGTGTAGAAGAACAGAAGGATAACAGTAAAAGTGTCCGTCCAGTCTCTGTCTGCCAGCCATCCATGTCCCTTCCTTAGTTTCTAAATATATTCTTTTGGATAACTTCTGTGTCTTCACAAATGATTATATATATATTCTTTTGGCTTCTCCTTTTATAGACACAACATACTCTGATTTGGACCTTGCAGTTTTCATTTAGTATCTTCATGATCATTTCTTCCAAACACTGAAGGAAGAATTGTATGATCTTGCCATTAATGATGGAAATAGTAGTTAAAAGGGAAAAGGAATCTTTGGACAGAGATATCATTCCCAAATGGAAGTGTCTTTTCCAGAGCCAGTGCAAGGTTTTAAGGTTAATTTTAATTGTCATTTATAAAATTTTGAATGGTTTGAAAAGACTACTTTTTAACTAAATTCTGAAGAATAATAATAAAACATTACTCTAGTTTAAGAAATAGAACATTTTTCTTCGTTTTTGAAACCTCTGATTTTATTAACAGTTTTATGTGTGTGACATTTCTGTATAAAATTAGGTAGAAAATACTTCAGTGTAGAAATTAAGTGTACAAAATCTTGTTAAAATTTTTTATATTTTTAAAAAACTCTCAATTTCCACACTGTAGCAAACTGCCATGCCTGTTCTGGAGTTGTGCACTTATGAAGTCAGGATTCTGATGTACGCAAATTTCAGTTAACACTAGTTGCAAAAGTGAAGACTCCCTGTATATATGTATGTTTGTGTGTCTCTGTTTGTATTTTTGTTTACTTTTGTTTTGAAACAATCTCAGACTTGGAGAAAAATTACAATTGCAGTACAAAGAACTTCTCTTTTCTTAAACTGTTTGACAAAATGCCCATTGTCGATACTTTAGCATACAAGTAGACCGTGTTTTATTGTACCTGCAAATTCAGTTTTTGGAAACTGAAGTTCTGCGGCAGCCCTGCACTGAGGGTGTCCGTCATCTTTCCAGTAGCATTTGCACACTCTGGGTCTCTGTGTCAGTTTGGTGATTCTCGCAGTATTTCACACTTTTTCATTGTTATTTCTTAGAGTGAGCTGTGATCGGTGACTTTTGATAATACTGTTGTCATTGTTTCGGAGTTTGTAATTAATTGTAACCATGAACCGTGCCCACAGGAGATAGTGCAGTGATCTTAGTAAAATATGTGTGTTCTGACTGCCCCACCAGCCAGCCATTCCCTATCTCTCTCCTTCTCCTCAGGTCTCCCTATTCCCTGAGACTCAGCAGTATTGAAATTAGGGCAGTTAATAACCCTGCAGTGGCCTCTGAGTGTATGTGTGTTTGTCACTCAGTTCTATCCAACTCTTTGTGACCCCTGGATTGTAGCTCGCCAGGTTTCTCTGTCCATGGAGTTCAGCAGGTAAGAATACTGGAGTGGGTTGCCATTTCCCTCTCTGGGGGATCCTCCTGACCAAGGGATCAAACCCCAGCCTACTGCATTGGGTCAGATTCTTTACCATCTGAGGCACCAGGTGTTCAAGTGAAAGGCAGAGTTGCGTATCTCTTACTTGAAACCAAAAGCTAGAAATGATTATGAGCTTAGGGAGGAAAGTGTGTTGACAGCAAAGATAGGCTGACAACTAGAACTCTGTGCTGGTTAGTCAAGTTCTGAGTGCAAAAGAAAAGTTCTTGAAAGTAAAAGGGCTATTTCGTGAACACAGGAATAATAAGAAAGTGAAACAACCTTATTGATGATGCGGAAAAAGTTTGAATGACCCTTAAGCCAAAGCCAAATCTTGAGCAAACCCTGATGATGATTTAGTCATTAAGTCGCAGCTGACTCTCTGCAACCCCATGGACAGTGGCCTGCCAGGCTCCTATGTCTGTGGGATTCTCCGGACAAGAGTACTGGGAGTGGTTGGCATTTCCTTCTCCAGTGGATCTGCATGACACAGGGATTGAAACCGGGTCTCCCGCATTGAGGGCAGATTTACCGACTGAGCTACAAGGGAAGCCTTAAAACTCTCGTAAGTCTCTTCAGTTCTCTGAAGGCTGAGAGAGGTGAGGAAGCTGCAGAAGAGTTTGAAGGTAGCAGAGACTGATTCATGAGGCTTGAGGGAAGAAGCCATACCCCCAACCTTTGCTATTAATGCAAATCCAGCACGGGCTGGTTAGGTTGAGTTGAGAAGCAGTGTGGTTTGCAAGTGAACATGCCTCGTTTAGGGAGAGATCAATAGCCATACAGGGAGATATGATTAGAAAGAAGAAGAACATCATATGATGCATTTTACTTATCTGAGGCAGGATTGATGGGGTTCTGCTTGAACAAGAGCCTGAGATCTTCAACAGGTTCACAGGAATAGCTGTCCTCTGGCTTTGAAGTCTCAGTTTCTGTCTCCACCTCCTGTAGGCCATAGGGTTTTATTCTAGAATTGTGGACCCAGGCAGATAGACCCTTCACTTTTACAGCAGTTGAAGTCACTAGAACAACCTGATATGGCCCTGTCCATTTCTCGGACAGCTGGTTTGGACTCCCTTTTTCTTGCCAGGTCTTTACTGATACTTGATCCCCTGGCTTTACCTGGGGATTTTTCAAGTCTTCCTGTGGTTTAGGGAGGACCTGTTCTCCATACCGTTGGAGTTCTTGTTGAAACCTTCCCAGGTCAATTATATGTTTTAAGAGTGTATTGGCATCCTCGTCAAAAAACAAATCAGAAGTTAAGAATGGACCTCCATACATCATTTCATAAGGAATTAACAATAGTGGCCGTTTGGGGGATATCCGTACCCTCATGAGGGCTATGGGTAGTCTATGTGTCCACTTACTATGTGTTTCTTGACATAGCTTAGCCAGAGCCCTTTTAAGAGTCTGGTTGGCTCTCGCTACATTTCCTGAAGCTTGAGGCCTCCAGGATGAGCGGAGCCGGTACTGTATGCCTAAGCATGCGGCTAGGTTCTGGGATATCGTGGCTGTAAATGAGGGCGCATTGTCACTCTGAAGTGACCGAGGCAGTACACACCTAGGCACTATCTCCTTCAGCAGAGCTTTACAGACTTTTGTAGCTCTCTCTGTCTCAGTAGGGAATGCTTCGATCCATCCTGTGAATGTGTCAATAAAGACTAGCAAATAAGAAAACCCTTGGGTCTTTGGCATGGCTGTAAATTCTACTTGCCAGTCCGCTCCTGGGTATGATCCCCGATGTTGGACAGGTGTAATTAGAGGAGGTCTGGTTTTTGGGTTATTTTTTAGACAGGTGTCACAATTTTGTGTGACCTGTTTAACAACCTTAGCTAACTGGGGATGGTAGAGAATAGACTTAAGCAAGATTTCTAGATTATCTCTTTCAAAATGGGTGCTCTTATGTAAGGTGTTATTAATTTTTTAAACCTGAGAATCAGGGAGTATTATTTGGGCCTGATCAGGCTGAAACCACCCATGTGACCCAATCTCCCAGCTCTGCTCAGCATATCGGGAATATCCCCCTGGGGTAAAATCTGGAGTCAGGGTTTCCTTTGGGAAAAGGGGGCAGATAGCAGTGGCAGAGGTAGCTTCCCCGGCAGCTCGTCCTGCCTCTTGATCAGCTTTCCTATTTCCTTGAGCTTCTTTTTCTTGCCCCTTTTTGTGACTCTTGCAGTGGATGACAGATAATTTTGCAGAAGTTTCACTGCCTCCAGGAGCCTGAGAATGAGCTCTTTGTGTTCAATAGGAGACCTTCGGGCACTGAGCATCTCTCTTTCTTTCCAAATTGCTGCATGGGCATGCAGAATGAGGAAAGCATACTTAGAGTCCATATACACATTAATCTTCTTTCCTTCGCCTAACTGCAAAGCTCTTGTCAGGGAAAAAGTTCAGCTTTCTGGGCTGAGGTGTCTGGGGGAAGAGACCCACTTTCCTTAGTTTCTTCCAGGCTCGCTACACCATATCCTGCTTTCCTCTCTCCCTTTTCTACAAAACTGCTGCCATATGTGTACCAGTTTTGCTCTGGGTCAGATAAAGGTGTCTCTGATATGTCCCGGTGAGAAGAGTATAACTCCTCTGTGATTTGTATGCATTGGTGTTCCAGAGGGAAAGTGGGGGATCTGGCAGTAAGGTTGCTGGATTGAAAGTCTGGCAGACCGTCAACTTTATTTCTGGAGTGTCAAGGAGGAGGGCTTGGTATTGGGTGATCCTTCCCCCTGTCATCCACCTGTCCCCTTTCGTTTCCAAGACTGCTTGCACCCGGTGAGGCATATACACTGTGGTGGGCTGACCCAGGGTCGGCTTAGATGCCTCCTTTACCATAAGAGCGGTGGCTGCTACTGCCCGGAGGCAAATGGGCCACCCTCTGGCCACCTCATCTAGTTATTTTGAGAGATAAGCCACAGGTTGTAATACGGGCCCCATCATCTGCTCTAACACCCCAAGAGCAGTTCCTGTCCTTCCAGAAACATAGAGTCTAAAAGGCTTCTCCAGGTTGGGGAGGCCTAAAGCTGGGGCTGTAGTGATGGACTCTTTTAGGGCATTAAATGCTACCTTGCAGGTCTCATGCCAGTCGAGTGGCTCTTCCTCTTTCCCCCTTAAATTCTCATATAGGGGTCTGTCCAGATTGCCATAATTAGGAATCCAGATCCTGCAAAACCCGGTCCTTCCTAAAAATCCCCTAAGCTGTTGTTTTGTTTGGGTGTACGGGGTATTTAAGATGAGGGATCTCCCCTCGGGGTCAGGCATTCTTTTTCTCTCCGTAATTATAAATCCAAGGTATTTTACTTGGGTTAAGCTAATCTGAGCCTACTTGGGGGATTCTTGATAACCCTTTTCCTACAGGAAAGTTAACGTTTTAAATAGTGTCCATTTGAGAGCTGGTAAAATCTGGCCTAGCTATGAGCAAGTCATCCACATACTGTATTAGACTACTGTTTGTTAAAGTTAATTCCCTTAGTTCTCTCGCCGAGGAAGTCCCGAAGATATGAGGGCTGTCCCTAAACCCTTGGGGTAGTCGAGTCCAGTCGAGAGTTGTATGGTCTCTCTTGTTTCCAAGTCCCGCCACTCAAAAGCAAAGAGTTTTTGGGATTCAGGATGGAGAGGAATGCAAAAGAAAGCACCTTGAAGGTCCAAGACTGAGAAGTACTTGGCATTTCCTGGGACTTGGGATAGGAGGGTATATGGGTTTGGGACTATGGGGTGGATGGGAACCACAGCTTCATTAACAGCTCTTAGATCCTTGACGAATCGGTAAGATTCATCTGGTTTTTGAACGGGCAAGATTGGGGTGTTGCAGGGGGACTCACAGCTGATTCGAGTTCCAGTATCTCGGTATTTGTTAACTAATGGTCTAAGACCCTCAAGAGCTTCTGGTTTTAAGGGATATTGTCTTTTCCAGGGCTAGGGAGCATTTGGTCTCAGAGAAATCTTTACTGGTGGAACATTTATGGCTAAACCAGGGCTGGAGACATCCCACACCTGGGGATTGACCTCATCTAGACAAGGGACAGACTCTTCCTTTTCTACCTCTGACTGTAAATATTCAGACATAGGCAAAGAAAATTATCGACTTCTACCTTTGTGTCCCCAAGTCACTCTCGTTTGGAGGCGAAAGTATTATTCTCACCATGGAAAATTTGGAAGCTGCAAACATGAAAAATTTAAAGAGTCACGCAGAGCCTAGTCACTCTAAGCTAAACCCTAAGACATTTATTGACTGATTTCTAGCTTCTCTTCTTTAACCTTTTTTATCTACAGTAATCCTGTGTGTTCCTTTTAGTTAGGGATTCATTTTTAGACTATCCTGACTCTTCCACTACGTTCCAGTTTTGGGTCTGATATACTTAGAGATGTGCCAAGTGCTTCCTGAACACTATAGAACATATTTTATGTTTAAAATACTTCAATGCTTATGTAGTGAGTCAATGATTTTAAGTTTATTTGTTACACATTTCAATGTAAAAGTCAATGTGTGAACTAACATATTCACGACTTGGAAAAGTTGGCTTTTTTTTGCTGTGTGTTTGAACTCCTCACCCGACCAAAGGTCATGGAGAGGTCTATAGTTTTTCTAAAATGGTTATAGAGTTGTTTATTTTTTGGTAATTGAATTAGGGTGTGAGTTGCAAAGCTTGTTTTTCTGTTCATTTCATTCCATCCCTTCGGGTTTCTTTCTCTCTCCTGAGTCAGACAGTAATTTCCCATTGGTTGTCCAATTACCAAGGTTGGTGTCCATGCATCCGTGCTGGTCTCTCCATACATGTCCGGGTGTCCTGTGAAACACTAAGCTTAATTTATTTGGAAATGACCTAGCTGTTCAATACACTGTCATCACACATTTGAGCAGAGGGAGAGAAATTCAAGTGACAAAACTCCAGAGAAGCTAGTGTCAGAGCGCCCCGGCGTGGCATGCATGCAGGGGGTTGGGGGGAGGGGGCAGTGCGCGGAGCGCGGAGGTCTCAGGTGTCCTCCCACCCTGGGCCTCTCCAGGTCAGCCGCTGCTCAGTGGTCTCCCCCCGCCCCCATCGCTTTGGCTGCTCAGGGCCGGGTGGTCTCTGCAGCTGCCCGGCATCCTGCCCGAGGCCCCCCCTGCCCACACGCTGTCTTCCAGTCTCTCTCTGAACCCTCGACTCTTTCTGCCTCTGTCTCACCTGGCGTGGGTGCGTGCGAGTGCCTGTCCGTGTGCCTGGCTGTGGCTCGCCTGCTCTCCCAGGAAGGTCCTGTGCTGGGCCCGCAGCGTGGGGGCAGGGCGGGCCTCGGTAGGGCGAAAAGACGGGGCTGAGGCGCTCCAGGGGGTTTGCAGAGCCGGCAGGATGGGCGCCTGGGGACCCTGCTGGGCTGCCCCTAAGCCCCAGGAGGCTCCGGGGACCGCGGACCCGGGCCGTAGCCCCGCTCGTCCGGAGCCACCTGACCCTGAGCAGCGAACGGGATGGTGGGTGACAGGGTGTGAGGGGGCACCGAGATGTCCTCGCTGCTCTGCCCACCCCCCCTCCACCCACCCCTGGTTACGCAGGCACGCCAGGCCCCGGCCGGCCGTGTCAGACGGGTGCTGGCCTGGGCTCGCGGTGTGTGGAGCGGGGGCGCCCTCCGCTGGCCGCCGAGCTGCAGGCTCTGGTCGGCCGGAGTCCAGTCGCGGGTCGTGCGGCTCAAGTGCAGCGCGCGCGCGCTGGACAACTGCAGCCCCAGGCCCGACCGGCAGGTCAGACCGCAAGGGAGGCGCAACGCGGGGCTCCTGGGGCGCCTGGCAGCCGCCTCGGTCTAAGGCCATACCACCCTGAACGTGCCCTCTCTCCTGTGATCTGGGAAACTGAGCAGGGTCGGGCCTGGTCAGTACTTGAATGGGAGACCGCCTAGTAGTTAGGCTATTTTTTTTGATTTTTCTGAGTTCCTACTTCAGAAAGTTAGAATTGGATGACTTCACACAGTAAAACGAATCATATTTTCATACATAATCTTAAGAATTCAGCAGCTGGTCATTCTTTTTCCTGTCCTAACACAGCTAACTGGAAATCAGTTGTAGTAAGTTCTACTGACTTAAGACCCTCATCCCTAAGGGAAGATATGTAGTAATACCCATAATATATCTAAATAAACATGAAAGATACAATGATGAGAAAGAAAAAAATTTCTCAGTAACATCTTAGTTGGTATCGGAAACACGATGATTATGAAAGCACAGCCCATAATCAAGTCCAGGCCATGGAAGCCTGTGACTGTCACTGAGTGTTGACTTCCCTTTCAGCTGAGGTCTAAAAAGTGCTTTGTAAAATTCTGAGGTTTGAAGCACTTGTAACCTCCCGAAGAGACTGCAATCAGAAGGGTTTCTAGAATATCCTGACGCTGTGGTGAGCTCAAGCAATATATAGGCCAGAGGACGGAAGACAGACATGTTGGGAAGTGGGGATGACTTCTACTGCACTTAGGGAGGAAGGGCATGTACAAGTAGAGAAGCAACACCTCAGTGATGGAATCTTTAAAGACTCCATACATGGAGAAGGAAATGGCAACCCACTCCAGTATTCTTTCCTGGAAAAGTCAATGGGCAGAGGAGTCTGGTGGGCTGAAGTCCACGGGATTCCATGACTGACCGTGTGTGCACGAGGGTGGAGGGAGACGGGTTGGTAGCAAGAAACCTGTAGAAGTAAAAAATAAGAAAAAATATAAAATAAAGACTCGATAAATATGACAAGGACTGGTAGGAATAAACCTTCAGAAATGCCTTCTCAGACCTCCCGTCAGAAGCACAAGCGTAATAAAGACACTGAGTTTTCACGGTCTCACACAAAATTAGACTGGCTTATGACAATGGGCAGAGAGGCTCCTCTAGGACATCGGGGCTGGGATTTACTGGAGGATGCACATCGATTGAGTGCATGGCTGTGTGTTATGGAATTATGTCTTACTGGCAGGGCGAAGGCATCTTCTTGAAGAACACAGCAAATAACACCACAAATTCACGGAACTTGGCTACAATGACAATAGCTGATTTCGTGATGGCTACTGATTGGCAGAGCTGGGATTGCCTCTGCCATTAAGTACCTCATTGTCCAGCTGTGATAATAGCCATTACTATCTCACTTAGAAACTTGCCATGTGCACTAGCGCAAGAACAGTGAAAGCTCCCCAGAGAAGCAAGTCAGGCAGACATGCTTCTGTTTTCTCACAGAAGCTGCTTATGACCGGCCCTGCTCACAGACAGATTGCTAATGTCAAGTGGATAGACAGTTATGCAGATATTCTTTAGCAACTGAGCCACCAGGGAAGCCCTACTAGCTCAGTTGCTAAAGAATCTGCCTGCAACGCAGGAGACCCCGCTTTGAGTCCTGGGTCGGGAAGATCCCCTGGAGAAGGGATAGGCTACCCACTCCAGTATTCTGGCCTAGAGAATTCCATGGACTGTGTAGTCCTTGGTGCCGCAAAGAGTCAGGCACGAACTGAGCCACTTTCACCTGCACATGCGGATATCACTTAAAAAAAAAAAATGTGGTAACATATCTAGAACCTCTGTCAAGCTCATGAGCGAGTAGTATAAATGTACAGAATCAGCTTTGTCCTGCATAGTTACTACCGTCCTGTATTTGCTTTGAGAGGAGTTGAGCTACTCTTGGTACAGAGGAATGATTCTTTACCAACTGAGCCACAAGGGATGCCCACTAATACTGGAGTGGGTAGCCTATCCATTCTCCAGCGGATCTTCCTGACCCAGGAATTGAACCACGGTCTCCTGCCTGAGTAACACATATTGGGTAAAAATCGGTGAGGGAGCAGAACTAGGGACATTGATTGGTAAAATCAGTTTTCCTTGTCTAGATGGCTAGCGGAGGCGAAAGAAATGTTGGTGTGGATTTAAAAAATTCTTCTGATACTATACAAAAATTTACTAGTTCTCTGCAGAAGTCTTTAATGAAGCACAGATATTGTCATTAGATTGCTTTGGTCATATCCGTCTTATCCACATTTATTTTTTAAAATCACATAGAGTGGCTTCAATCACTTGAAGAAACGACAAAAGGTTTCTTTGGTCTCCATTCTATACTGGATCGAGAGAAGGCAGTTGATCAGCATGATGCAGGAGCTCAAGATGTTTTTGGGACAAACTTGACTAGCCTGTTTAATGATATGGAGGAATGAATTAAGGATGGCAGCACGAAATAGAAGGCCATGCTTAAAGTACAAAAGACCTTGTTTGGTAAGTCCAAACATGACTTTTTCTTTCAATTGAAGGATAGTTGCTTTACAGAATTTTGTTGCCAAACATCAACGTGAATGAGCCACATGTGTACATATGTCTCCTCCCTCCTGAACCTCTCTCCCATCTCCTCCTCCCAGTTCCACCCCTCTAGCTTGTTGCAGAGCCCCTGTTTGAGTTCCCTGAGTCATACAGCAAATTGCATTGGCATCTCTTTTAACGTATGGTACTATGTTTCCATGTTCCTCTGCATTCATCTCACCCTTTCCTTCCTCCCCCCTGCCCGTGTCCATAAGTCTGTTCTCTACATCTGTGACTCCTTGGCTGCCCTGCAAATAATTTCATCAGTACCACCTTTAGTTCAAGCATTTCTTCCCCCCCCCCAAGCATTTCTTATTTCTTATTCCACTCTTACTGTCTTTAGTGTGAGACTGATCTCGAAACTGATATGAAAGTATTATTCTCAGCATGGAAAATTTGGAAGATGCAAACATGAAAAATTTAAAATGTAACGCAGAGGCTAGTCACTCTAGGCTAACCCCTAAAACATTTATTGACTGATTTCTAGTTTCTCTTCTTTAACCTTTATGATCTACGTAATCCTGTGTATTCCTTTTAGTTAGAGATTCATTTTTAGACTATCCTGACTCTTCCATTAAGTTCCAGTTTGGGGTCTGATACACTTACAGGTGTGCCAAGTGCTTCCTGAATACTATAGAACATATTTTATGTTTAAAATACTTCCATGCGTATGTAGTGAGTCAATGATTTTAAGTTTATATGTTACACATTTCATTGTAAAATCAATGTGTGAATTAAGATACTCTCGATTTGGAAAAGGTGGCTTTTTTTGTTGTGTGTAAGAATTCCTCACCGGACCAAAGGTCATGGAGAGGTCTATTGTTTTTCTAAAATGGTTATAGTGTTGTTGTTTTTTTCGGTAATTGAATTGGGGTGTGAGTTGCAAAGTTTGTGTTTCTGTTCATTTTTTCCATCTGTTGGGCTTTCTTTCTCTCTCCTGAGTCAGACAGTAATATCCCATTGGTTGTCCAGTTACCAAGGTTGGTGTCCATGCATCCGTGCTGGTCTCTGCATTCATGTCCGGGTGTCCTGTGAAACACTAAGCTTAATTTATTTGGAAATGACCTAGCTGTGCAATATACTGTCATCACTCAGTTGAGCACAAGGATAGAAATTCAGGTGATCAAACTCCGGAGAAACTTTTGTCGGAGTGGGACGTGCGTTCATGGGGTTGGGGTGGGAGGGGCGCGGACCGCGGATATCTCAGGTGCCCTCCCATCCTGGGCCTCTCCAGGCCTGCCTCTGCTCGGCAGCCTCCCCCCGCCCCCATCGCTTTGGCTGCTCAGGGCCGGGTGGTCTCTGCAGCTGCCCGGCATCCTGCCCGAGCCCCCCCCGCCCACACGCTGTCTTCCGGTGTCTCTCTGAACACTCGTCTCTTTCTGCCTCTGTCTCACCTGGCGTGGGTGCCTGCGAGTGCCTGTCCGTGTGCCTGGCTGTCGCTCGTCCGCTCTCTCAGGAAGGTCCTGTGCTGGGTCCGTGGCGTGGGGGCAGGGCGGGTCTCAGTTTGGGGACAGGGTGGGGCTGAGGCAGTCCAGGGGGTTTGACAGCTGGCAGGATGGGCGCCTGGGGCCCCGGCTGGGCTGCCCCTAAGCCCGCAGGAGGCTCCGGGGACCGCGGCCCCGGGCCGATGCCCCGCTCGTCCGGAGTCACGTGACCCTGAGCAGCGAACGGGATGGTGGGGGGCGGGGGGTTGGGGGCACCGAGACATCCTCCCCGCTCAAGCCACCCCCTCCCCAACCCCTGCCAGAGTTCCCGCAGCCTCGCCAGGCCCTCGGGTTCCGGGAAGCGCCCCGGGCCGGGCCAGGTGGGTGCTGACCGGGGGTGGCGTCGGCTGGTTTCCCAGCTGCAGGGCCTGTCCCGGTTTTTCCCATCAGTTTCAACAGTGACGGTCACCCCACATTGTGAGTCCTCTAGATTTCTCACTAACACCCCTGTTAGGGAGTGGCTTTTTAGAGAGATAGGGAAGGTCACTTGGGGGATGTTAGTCATGAGAGAAAATAAGGGCTCAGGTGGGATTGCAGATGTCATCCAGGGGGTAAATAGAGACAGTTGTTGCTGGTACCAAGACATGAAGTTTTTTTTCCCCCTTTTCCCAAAGGCCATGTTACGACCACATGGGGGCGCTGAGTAACAGCCCATAGCTCGGCTGGAAGGGTGGGCCTTTGATAGTGATACCCTGGGATGGGTTGGACATACTCCCAACCTTTGTCATTAATGGAGATGCAGCCCGGGCTGCTTAGGTTGAGTTGAGAAGCAGTGTGGTTTGCAAGTGAATATGCCTCGTTTAGGGAGACATCAATAGCCATACAGGGAGATATGATTAGAAAGAGGAAGAACATCATATGATGCATTTTACTTATCTGAGGCAGGATTGATGGGGTTCTGCTTGAACAAGAGCCTGAGATCTTCAACAGGTTCACAGGAATAGCTGTCCTCTGGCTTTGGAGTCTCAGTTTCTGTCTCCCCCTCCTGTAGGCCATAGGGTTTTATTCTAGAATTGTGGACCCAGGCAGATAGACCCTTCACTTTTACAGCAGTTGAAGTCACTAGAACAACCTGATATGGCCCTGTCCATTTCTCGGACAGCTGGTTTGGAGTCTCTATTTCTTGCCAGGTCTTTACTGATACTTGATCCCCTGGCTTTACCTGGGGATTTTTCAAGTCTTCCTGTGGTTTGTTCTCCATACCGTTGGAGTTCTTGCTGAAACCTTCCCAGGTCAATTATATGTTTTAAGAGTGTATTGGCATCCTCGTCAAAAAACAAATCAGAAGTTAAGAATGGACGTCCATACATCATTTCATAAGGACTTAACAATAGTGGCCGTTTGGGGGATGTCCGTAGCCTCATGAGGGTATGGGCAGCATATGTTTCCACTTATTATGTCTTTCTTGACATAGCCTAGCCAGAGGCCTTTTAAGAGTCTGGTTGGCTCTCTCTACCTTTCCTGAAGCTTGAGGCCTCCAGGATGAGCGGAGCTGGTATTTTATGCCTAAGCATGCGGCTAGGTTCTGGGGTATCGTGGCTGTAAGTGAGGGCCCGTTGTCACTCTGAAGTGACCGAGGCAGCCCAAACCTAGGCATTATCTCCTTCAGCAGAGTTTTACAGACTTCTGTAGCTCTCTCTGTCTCAGTAGGGAACGCTTCGATCCATCCTGTGAATGTGTCAATAAAGACTAGCAAGTAAGAAAACCCTTGGGTCTTGGGCATGGCTGTAAATTCTACTTGCCAGTCCGCTCCTGGGTATGATCCCCGATGTTGGAAAGGTGTAATTAGAGGAGGTCTGGTTTTTGTGTTATTTTTTAGACAGGTGTCACAATTTTGTGTGACCTGTTTAACAACCTTAGCTAACTGGGGATGGGAGAGAATAGGCTTAAGCAAGATTTCTAGATTATCTTCTCCAAAATGGGTGCTCTTATGTAAGGAGTTAGTAATGTTTTAAACCTGAGAATCAGGGAGTATTATTTGGGCCTGATCAGGCTGAAACCACCCATGTGACCCAATCTCCCAGCCCCGCTCAGCATATCGGGAATGTCCCCCTGGGATAAAATCTGGAGTCAGGGTTTCCTTGGGGAAAAGGGGGCAGATAGCAGTGGCAGAGGTAGCTTCCCCGTCAGCTCGTCCTGCCTCTTGATCAGCTTTCCTATTTCCCTGAGCCTCTTTTTCTTACCCCTTTTGGTGACTCTTGCAGTGGATGACAGCTAATTTTGCAGGAAGTTTGACTGCCTCCAGGAGCCTGAGAATGAGCTCTTTGTGTTTAATAGCAGAGCTTCGGGCACTGAGCATCCCTCTTTCTTTCCAAATTGCTGCACGGGCATGCAAAATGAGGAAAGCATACTTAGAGTCCATACACACATTAATCCTCTTTCCTTCTCCTAACTCCAAAGCTCTTGTCAGGGCAAAAAGTTCAGCTTTCTGGGCTGAGGTGTCTGGGGGAAGAGACCCACTTTCCTTAGTTTCTTCCAGGCTCACTACAGCATATCCTGCTTTCCTCTCTCCCTTTTCTACAAAACTGCTGCCATCTGTGTGCCAGTTTTCCTCTGGGTCAGATAAAGGTGTCTCTGATAGGTCCCGGCGAGAAGAGTATACTCGTCTGTGATTTGAATGCATTGGTGATCCAGAGGGGAGGTAGGGGTATCTGGCAGTAAGGTTGCTGGATTTAAAGTCTGGCAGACCCTCAACTTTATTTCTGGAGTGTCAAGGAGGAGGGCTTGGTATTGGGTGATCCTTCCCCCTGTCATCCACCTTTCCCCTTTCGTTTCCAAGACTGCTTGCACCCGGTGAGGCGTATACACTGTGGTGGGCTGACCCAGGGTCAGCTTAGATGCCTCCTTATCCATAAGAGCGATGGCTGCTACTGCCCGGAGGCACGTGGGCCACCCTCTGGCCACCTCATCTAGTTATTTTGAGAGATAAGCCACAGGTTGTAATACGGGACCCATCATCTGCTCTAACACCCCAAGAGCAGTTCCTGTCCTTCCAGAAACATAGAGTCTAAAAGGCTTCTCCAGGTTGGGGAGGCCTAAAGCTGGGGCTGTAGTGATGGACTCTTTTAGGGCATTAAAGGCCACCTTGCAGGTCTCATGCCAGTCGAGTGGCTCTTCCTCTTTCCCCCTTAAATTTTCATATAGGGGTCTGGCCAGATTGCCATAATTAGGAATCCAGATCCTGCAAAACCCGGTCCTTCCTAAAAATCCCCTAAGCTGTTGTTTTGTTTGGGGGTACGGGCTATTTAAGATGAGGGATCTCTCCTCGGGTTCAGGCATTCTTTTCCTCTCCATAATGATTAATCCAAGGTATTTTACTTGGGTTAAGCTAATCTGAGCCTACTTGGGGGACACTCGATAACCCTTTTCATACAGGAAAGTTAGCGTTTTAAATAGTGTCCATTTGAGAGCTGGTAAAACCTGGCCTGTCTATGAGCAAGTCATCCACATACTGTATTAGACTACTGTTTGTTAAAGTTAATTCCCTTAGTTCTCTCCCCGAGGAAGTCCCGAAGATATGAGGGCTGTCCCTAAACCCTTGGGGTAGTCGAGTCCAGTCGAGAGTTGTAAGGTCTCCCTTGTTTCCAAGTCCCGCCACTCAAAAGCAAAGAGATTTTGGGATTCAGGATGGAGAGGAATGCAAAAGAAAGCACCTTGAAGGTCCAAGACTGAGAAGTACTTGGTATTTCCTGGGACTTGGGATAGGGGGGTATATGGGTTTGGGACTATGGGGTGGATGGGAACCACAGCTTCATTAACAGCTCTTAGATCCTTGACGAATCGGTAAGATCCATCTGGTTTTTGAACGGGCAAGATTGGGGTGTTGCAGGGGGACTCACAGCTGATTCGAGTTCCAGTATCTCGGTATTTGTTAACTAATGGTCTAAGACCCTCAAGAGCTTCTGGTTTTAAGGGATATTGTCTTTTCCAGGGCTAGGGAGCATTTGGTCTCAGAGAAATCTTTACTGGTGGAATATTTATGGCTAAACCAGGGCTGGAGACATCCCACACCTGGGGATTGACATCATCTAGACAAGGGACAGACTCCTCCTTTTCTACCTCTGACTGTAAATATTCAGACATAGGCAAAGAAAATTATCGACTTCTACCTTTGTGTCCCCAAGTCACTCTGGTTTGGAGTCGAAAGTATTATTCTCAAAATGGAAAATTTGGAAGCTGCAAACATGAAAAATTTAAAGAGTCACGCAGAGGCTAGTCACTCTAAGCTAACCCCAAGACATTTATTGACTGATTTCTAGCTTCTCTTCTTTAATCTTTTTTATCTACAGTAATCCTGTGTGTTCCTTTTAGTTAGGGATTCATTTTTAGACTATCCTGACTCTTCCACTACGTTCCAGTTTTGGGTCTGATACACTTACAGATGTGCCAAGTGCTTCCTGAATACTATAGAACATATTTTATGTTTTAAATACTTCCATGCTTATGTAGTGAGTCAATGATTTTAAGTTTATTTGTTACACATTTCAATGTAAAAATCAATGTGTGAACTAACATATTCACGACTTGGAAAAGTTGGCTTTTTTTTGCTGTGTGTTTGAACTCCTCACCCGACCAAAGGTCATGGAGAGGTCTATTGTTTTTCTAAAATGGTTATAGTGTTGTTTATTTTCTGGTAATTGAATTAGGGTGTGAGTTGCAAAGCTTGTGTTTCTGTTCATTTCATTCCATCTGTTCGGGTTTCTTTCTCTCTCCTGAGTCAGACAGTAATTTCCCATTGGTTGTCCAGTTACCAAGGTTGGTGTCCATGCATCCGTGCTGGTCTCTCCGTACATGCCCGGGTGTCCTGTGAAACACTAAGCTTAATTTATTTGGAAATGACCTAGCTGTTCAATACACTGTCATCACTCAGTTGAGCAGAGGGAGAGAAATTCAAGTGACAAAACTCCAGAGAAGCTAGTGTCAGAGCGCCCCGGCGTGGCATGTGTGCAGGGGGTTGGGGGGAGGGGGGCGGGGCGCGGAGCTCGGAGATCTCAGGTGTCCTCCCACCCTGGGCCTCTCCAGGCCCGCCGATGCTCAGTGGCCTCCCGCCGCCCCCATCGCTTTGGCTGCTCAGGGCCGGGTGGTCTCTGCAGCTGCCCAGCATCCTGCCCGAGGTCCCCACTGCCCACACGCTGTCTTCCAGTCTCTCTCTGAACCCTCGAATCTTTCTGCCTCTGTCTCACCTGGCGTGGGTGCGTGCGAGTGCCTGTCCGTGTGCCTGGCTGTCGCTCGTCCGCTCTCTCAGGAAGGTCCTGTGCTGGGCCCGTGGCGTGGGGGCAGGGCGGGCCTCGGTTTGGGGACAGGGCGGGGCTGAGGCACTCCAGGGGGTTTGCACAGCCGGCAGGATGGGAGCCTGGGGCCCCGGTGGGCTGCCCCTAAGCTCCAGGAAGCTCCGGGGACTGCAGACCCGGGCCAAAGCCCCGCTCGTCCGGAGCCACCTGACCCTGAGCAGCGAACGGGATGGTGGGTGACAGGGGGTGAGGGTGCACCGAGATGTCCTCGCTGCTCTGCCCATCCCCCCTCCCCCCACCCCAGGTTCCGCAGGCACGCCAGGCCCCGGCCGGCCGTGCCAGACCGGTGCTGGCCTGGGCTCGCGGTGTGCGGAGCAGGGGCGCCCTCCGCTGGCCGCCGAGCTGTAGGCTCTGGCCGGCCGGAGTCCAGTCGCGGGTCGTGAGGCTCAAGTGCAGCGCGCGCGCGCTGGAGAACTGCAGCCCCAGGCCCGACCAGCAGGTCAGACCGCAAGGGAGGCGCAACGCGGGGCTCCTGGGGCGCCTGGCAGCCGCCTCGGTCTAAGGCCATACCACCCTGAACGTGCCCTCTCTCCTGTGATCTGGGAAACTGAGCAGGGTCGGGCCTTGTCAGTACTTGGATGGGAGACCGCCTAGTAGTTAGGCGATTTTTTTTGATTTTTCTGAATGCCTACTTCAGAAAGTTAGAATCGGATGACTTCACACAGTAAAGCGAATCATATTTTCATACATAATCTTAAGAATCCAGCAGCTGGTCATTCTTTTTCCTGTCCTAACACAGCTAACTGGAAATCAGTTGTAGTAAGTTCTACTGACTTCAGACCCTCATCCCTAAGGGAAGATATATAGGAAAACCCATAATATATCTAAATAAACATGAAAGATACAATGATGAGAAAGAAAAAAATTTCTCAGTAACATCTTAGTTGGTATCGGAAACACGATGATTATGAAAGCACAGCCCATAATCAAGTCCAGGCCATGGAAGCCTGTGACTGTCACTGAGTGTTGACTTCCCTTTCAGCTGAGGTCTAAAAAGTGCTTTGTAAAATTCTGAGGTTTGAAGCACTTGTAACCTCCCGAAGAGACTGCAATCAGAAGGGTTTCTAGAATATCCTGACGCTGTGGTGAGCTCAAGCAATATATAGGCCAGAGGACGGAAGACAGACATGTTGGGAAGTGGGGATGACTTCTACTGCACTTAGGGAGGAAGGGCATGTACAAGTAGAGAAGCAACACCTCAGTGATGGAATCTTTAAAGACTCCATACATGGAGAAGGAAATGGCAACCCACTCCAGTATTCTTGCCTGGAAAAATCCATGGGCAGAGGAGTCTGGTGGGCTGAAGTCCACGGGATTCCATGACTGACCGTGTGTGCACGAGGGTGGAGGGAGACGGGTTGGTAGCAAGAAACCTGTAGAAGTAAAAAATAAGAAAAAATATAAAATAAAGACTCGATAAATATGACAAGGACTGGTAGGAATAAACCTTCAGAAATGCCTTCTCAGACCTCCCGTCAGAAGCACAAGCGTAATAAAGACACTGAGTTTTCACGGTCTCACACAAAATTAGACTGGCTTATGACAATGGGCAGAGAGGCTCCTCTAGGACATCGGGGCTGGGATTTACTGGAGGATGCACATCGATTGAGTGCATGGCTGTGTGTTATGGAATTATGTCTTACTGGCAGGGCGAAGGCATCTTCTTGAAGAACACAGCAAATAACACCACAAATTCACGGAACTTGGCTACAATGACAATAGCTGATTTCGTGATGGCTACTGATTGGCAGAGCTGGGATTGCCTCTGCCATTAAGTACCTCAGTGGCCAGCTGTGATAATAGCCATTACTATCTCACTTAGAAACTTGCCATGTGCACTAGCGCAAGAACAGTGAAAGCTCCCCAGAGAAGCAAGTCAGGCAGACATGCTTCTGTTTTCTCACAGAAGCTGCTTATGACCGGCCCTGCTCACAGACAGATTGCTAATTCCAAACCGATAGACAGTTATGCAGGTATTCTTTAGCAACTGAGCCACCAGGGAAGCCCTACTAGCTCAGTTGCTAAAGAATCTGCCTGCAACGCAGGAGACCCCGCTTTGAGTCCTGGGTCGGGAAGATCCCCTGGAGAAGGGATAGGCTACCCACTCCAGTATTCTGGCCTAGAGAATTCCATGGACTGTGTAGTCCTTGGGGCCGCAAAGAGTCAGGCACGAACTGAGCCACTTTCACCTGCACATGCGGATATCACTTAAAAAAAAAAATGTGGTAACAGATCTAGAACCTCTGTCAAGCTCATGAGCGAGTAGTATAAATGTACAGAATCATCTTTGTCCTGCATAGTGACTACCGTCCTGTATTTGCTTTGAGAGGAGTTGAGCTACTCTTGGTACAGAGGAATGATTCTTTACCAACTGAGCCACAAGGGAAGCCCACTAATCCTGGAGTGGGTAGCCTATCCCTTCTCCAGCGGATCTTCCTGACCCAGGAATTGAACCACGGTCTCCTGCCTGAGTAACACATATTGCGTAAAAATCGGTGAGGGAGCAGAACTAGGGACATTGATTGGTAAAATCAGTTTTCCTTGTCTAGATGGCTAGCGGAGGCGAAAGAAATGTTGGTGTGGATTTAAAAAATTCTTCTGATACTATACAAAAAATTTACTAGTTCTCTGCAGAAGTCTTTAATGAAGCACAGATATTGTCATTAGATTGCTTTGGTCATATCCGCCTTATCCACATTTATTTTTTAAAATAACATAGAGTGGCTTCAATCACTTGAAGAAACGACAAAAGGTTTCTTTGGTGTGTTTAATGATATGGAAGAATGAATTAAGGATGGCAGCACGAAACAGAAGGCCATGCTAGAAGTACACAAGACCTTGTTTGGTAAGTCCATACATGACTTTTTCTTTCAATTGAAGGATAGTTGCTTTACAGAATTTTGTTGCCAAACATCAACGTGAATGAGCCACAGGTTTACATAGGTCTCCTCCCTCCTGAACCACTCTCCCGTCTCCTCCTCCCCATTCCACCCCTCTAGCTTGTTGCAGAGCCCCTGTTTGAGTCCCCTGAGTCATACAGCAAATTGCATTGGCATCTCTTTTAACGTATGGTACTATGTTTCCATGTTCCTCTGCATTCATCTCACCCTCTCCTTCCTCCCCCCTGCCCGTGTCCATAAGTCTGTTCTCTACATCTGTGACTCCTTGGCTGCCCTGCAAATAATTTCATCAGTACCACCTTTAGTTCAAGCATTTCTTCCCCCCCCCCCCAAGCATTTCTTATTTCTTATTCCACTCTTACTGTCTTTAGTGTGAGACTGATCTCGAAACTGATATGAAAGTATTATTCTCAGCTTGGAAAATTGGGAAGATGCAAATATGAAAAATTTAAAAAGGAACGCAGAGGCTAGTCACTCTAGGCTAAACCCTAAAACATTTATTGACTGATTTCTAGTTTCTCTTCTTTAACCTTTTTGATGTACGTAATCCTGTGTATTACTTTTAGTTAGGGATTCATTTATAGACTATCCTGACTCTTCCATTAAGTTCCAGTTTGGGGTCTGATACACTTACATATGTGCCAAGTGCTTCCTGAATACTATAGAACATATTTTATGTTTAAAATACTTCCATGCGTATGTAGTGAGTCAATGATTTTAAGTTTATTTGTTACACATTTCAATGTAAAATCAATGTGTGAACTAACATATTCTCGATTTGGAAAAGGTGGCTTTTTTTGTTGTGTGTAAGAATTCCTCACCGGACCAAAGGTCATGGAGAGGTCTATTGTTTTTCTAAAATGGTTATAGTGTTGTTGTTTTTTACGGTAATTGAATTGGGGTGTGAGTTGCAAAGTTTGTGTTTCTGTTCAATTTTTCCATCTGTTCGGCTTTCTTTCTCTCTCCTGAGTCAGACAGTAATTTTCAATTGGTTGTCCAGTTACCAAGGTTGGTGTCCATGCATCCGTGCTGGTCTCTCCATACATGTCCGGGTGTCCTGTGAAACAATAAGCTTAATTTATTTGGAAATGACCTAGCTGTGCAATATACTGTCATCACTCAGTTGAGCACAAGGATAGAAATTCAGGTGATCAAACTCTGGAGAAGCATTCGTCGGAGAGTGACGTGCGTTCAGGGGGTTGGGTTGGGAGGGGCGCGGACCGCGGATATCTGAGGTGCCCTCCCAACCTGGGCCTCTGCAGGCCTGCCTCTGCTCGGCAGCCTACCCCTGCCCCCATCGCGTTTGCTGCTCAGGGCCGGGTGGTCTCTGAAGCTGCCCGGCATCCTGCACGAAGCCCCCCCCTGCCCACAAGCTGTCTTCCGGTGTCTCTCTGAACCCTCATCTCTTTCTGCCTCTGTCTCACCTGACGTGGGTGCGTGCGAGTGCCTGTCCGTGTGCCTGGCTGTCACTCGTCCGCTCTCTCAGGAAGGTCCTGTGCTGGGCCTGTGGCGTGGGGCAGGGCCGGCCTCGGTTTGGGGACAGGGCAGGGCTGAGGCACTCCAGGAGGTTTTCACAGCCGGCAGGATGGGCACCTGGGGCCCCGGCTGGGCTGCCCCTAAGCCCGCAGGAGGCTCCGGGGACCGCGGCCCCGGGCCGACGCCCTGCTCGTCCGGAGCCACGTGACCCTGAGCAGTGAACGGGATGGTGGGGGGCGGGGGTGGGGGGGCACCGAGACGTCCTCCCCGCTCAAGCCACCCCCTCCCCAACCCCCGCCAGAGCTCCCGCAGCCTCGCCAGGCCGCTCGGGGTCCGGGAAGCGCCCCGGGCCGGGCCAGGCGCATTCTGGCCGGGGGTGGCGTCGGCTGGTCTCCCAGCTGCAGGGCCTGTCCCGGTTTTTCCCATCCGTTTCAACAGTGACGTTCACCCCACATTGTGAGTCGTCTAGATTTCTCAATGACACCCCTGTTAGGGAGTGGCTTTTTAGAGAGATAGGGAAGGTCACTTGGGGGATGTTAGTCATGAGAGAAAATAAGGGCTCAGGTGGGATTGCAGATGTCATCCGGGGGTAAATAGAGACAGTTGTTGCTGGTACCAAGACATGAAGTTTTTTTTCCCCCTTTTCCCAAAAGGCCATATTACGACCACATGGGGGCGCTGAGTAACAGCCCATAGCTCGGCTGGAAGGGAGGGCCTTTGATATTGATACCCTGGGATGGGTTGGACATACCCCCAACCTTTGTCATTAATGCAGATGCAGCCCGGGCTGCTTAGGTTGAGTTGAGAAGCAGTGTGGTTTGCAAGTGAACATGCCTCGTTTAGGGAGAGATCAATAGCCATACAGGGAGATATGATTAGAAAGAGGAAGAACATCATATGATGCATTTTACTTATCTGAGGCAGGATTGATGGGTTTCTGCTTGAACAAGAGCCTGAGATCTTCAACAGGTTCACAGGAATAGCTGTCCTCTGGCTTTGGAGTCTCAGTTTCTGTCTCCCCCTCCTGTAGGCCATAGGGTTTTATTCTAGAATTGTGGACCCAGGCAGATAGACCCTTCACTTTTACAGCAGTTGAAGTCACTAGAACAACCTGATATGGCCCTGTCCATTTCTCGGACAGCTGGTTTGGACTCCCTTTTTCTTGCCAGGACTTTACTGATACTTGATCCCCTGGCTTTACCTGGGGATTTTTCAAGTCTTCCTGTGGTTTGTTATCCATACCATTGGAGTTCTTGCTGAAACCTTCCCAGGTCAATTATATGTTTTAAGAGTGTATTGGCATCCTCGTCAAGAAACAAATCAGAAGTTAAGAATGGTCGTCCATACATCATTTCATAAGGACTTAACAATAGTGGCCGTTTGGGGGATGTCCGTAGCCTCATGAGGGCTATGGGCAGCATATGTGTCCACTTATTATGTGTTTCTGACATCGCTTAGCCAGAGGCCTTTTAAGAGTCTGGTTGGCTCTCTCTACCTTTCCTGAAGCTTGAGGCCTCCAGGATGAGCGGAGCTGGTATTTTATGCCTAAGCATGCGGCTAGGTTCTGGGGCATCGTGGCTGTAAGTGAGGGCCCGTTGTCACTCTGAAGTGACCGAGGCAGCCCAAACCTAGGCACCATCTCCTTCAGCAGAGATTTACAGACTTCTGTAGCTCTCTCAGTCTCAGTAGGGAACGCTTCGATCCATCCTGTGGATGTGTCAATAAAGACTAGCAAGTAAGAAAACCCTTGGGTCTTGGGCATGGCTGTAAATTCTAAATGCGGAGCGGCATTGCCAGTCCGCTCCTGGGTATGATCCCCGATGTTGGACAAGAGTAATTCGAGGAAGTCTGATTTTTGGGTTATTTTTTTAGGCAGGTGTCACAATTATGTGTGACTTGTTTAACAACCTTTGCTAACTGGGGATGGGATAGAATAGGCTTAAGCAAGATTTCTAGATTTTCTTTTCCAAAATGGGCGCTCTTATGTAAGGAGTTAGTAATGTTTTAAACCTGAGAATTAGGGAGTATTATTTGGGCCTGATCAGGCTGAAACCACCCATGTGACCCAATCTCCCAGCCCCGCTCAGCATATCGGGAATGTCCCCCTGAGGTAAAATCTGGAGTCAGGGTTTCCTTGGGGAAAAGGGGGCAGATAGCAGTGGCAGAGGTAGCTTCCCCGGCAGCTCGTCCTGCCTCTTGATCAGCTTTCCTATTTCCATGAGCCTTTTTTTCTTGCCCCTTTTGGTGACTCTTGCAGTGGATGACAGCTAATTTTGCAGGAAATTTGACTGCCTCCAGGAGCCTGAGAATGAGCTCTTTGTGTTTAATAGCAGAGCTTCGGGCACTGAGCATCCCTCTTTCTTTCCAAATTGCTGCACGGGCATGCAGAAGGAGGAAAGCATACTTAGAGTCCATACACACATTAATCATCTTTCCTTCTCCTAACTCCAAAGCTCTTGTCAGGGCAAAAATTTCAGCTTTCTGGGCTGAGGTGTCTGGGGGAAGAGACCCACTTTCCTTAGTTTCTTCCAGGCTCGCTACAGCATATCCTGCTTTCCTCTCTGCCTTTTCTACAAAACTGCTGCCATCTGTGTGCCAGTTTTCCTCTGGGTCAGATAAAGGTGTCTCTGATAGGTCCCGGCGAGAAGAGTATAACTCGTCTGTGATTTGTATGCATTGGTGATCCAGAGGGGAGGTAGGGGGATCTGGCAGTAAGGTTGCTGGATTTAAAGTCTGGCAGACCCTCAACTTTATTTCTGGAGTGTCAAGGAGGAGGGCTTGGTATTGGGTGATCCTTCCTCCTGTCATCCACCTGTCCCCTTTCGTTTCCAAGACTGCTTGCCCCCGGTGAGGTGTATACATTGTGGTTGGCTGACCCAGGGCCAGCTTAGATGCCTCCTTAACCATAAGAGCGGTGGCTGCTACTGCCCGGAGGCAAGTGGGCCACCCTCTGGCCACCTCATCTAGTTATTTTGAGAGATAAGACAAAGGTTGTAATACGGGCCCCATCATCTGCCCTAACACGCCAAGAACAGTTCCTGTCCTTCCAGAAACATAGAGTCTAAAAGGCTTCTCCATGTTGGGGAGGCCTAAAGCTGGGGCTGTAGTGATGGACTGTTTTAGGGCATTAAAGGCCACCTTGCAGGTCTCATGCCAGTCGAGTGGCTCTTCCTCTTTCCCCCTTAAATTTTCTTATAGGGGTCTGGCCAGATTGCCATAATTAGGAATCCAGATCCTGCAAAACCCGGTCCTTCCTAAAAATCCCCTAAGCTGTTGTTTTGTTTGGGGGTACGGGGTATTTAAGATGAGGGATCTCCCCTCGGGGTCAGGCATTCTTTTTCTCTCCGTAATTATAAATCCAAGGTATTTTACTTGGGTTAAGCTAATCTGAGCCTACTTGGGGGATACTCGATAACCCTTTTCATACAGGAAAGTTAGCGTTTTAAATAGTGTCCATTTGAGAGCTGGTAAAATCTGGCCTAGTTATGAGCAAGTCATCCACATACTGTATTAGACTACTGTTTGTAAAGTTAATTCCCTTAGTTCTCTCGCCGAGGAAGTCCCGAAGATATGAGGGCTGCCCCTAAACCCTTGGGGTAGTCGAGTCCAGTCGAGAGTTGTATGGTCTCTCTTGTTTCCAAGTGCCGCCACTCAAAAGCAAAGAGTTTTTGGGATTCAGGATGGAGAGGCATGCAAAAGAAAGCACCTTTAAGGTCCAAGACTGAGAAGTTCTTGGCATTTCCTGGGACTTGGGATAGGAGGGTATATGGGTTTGGGACTATGGGGTGGATGGGAACCACAGCTTCATTAACAGCTCTTAGATCCTGGACGAATCGGTAAGATCCATCTGGTTTTTGAACGGGCAAGATTGGGGTGTTGCAGGGGGACTCACAGCTGATTCGAGTTCCAGTATCTCGGTATTTGTTAACTAATGGTTTCAGACCCTCAAGAGCTACTGATTTTAAGGGATATTGTCTTTTCCATGGCTAGGGAGCATTTGGTCTCAGAGAAATCTTTACTGGTGGAACATTTATGGCTAAACCAGGGCTGGAGACATCCCACACCTGGGGATTGACATCATCTAGACAAGGGACAGACTCCTCCTTTTCTACCTCTGACTGTAAATATTCAGACATAGGCAAAGAAAATTATCGACTTCTACCTTTGTGTCCCCAAGTCACTCTGGTTTGGAGGCGAAAGTATTATTCTCAAAATGGAAAATTTGGAAGCTGCAAACATGAAAAATTTAAAGAGTCACGCAGAGGCTAGTCACTCTAAGCTAACCCCTAAGACATTTATTGACTGATTTCTAGCTTCTCTTCTTTAACCTTTTTTATCTACAGTAATCCTGTGTGTTCCTTTTAGTTAGGGATTCATTTTTAGACTATCCTGACTCTTCCACTACGTTCCAGTTTTGGGTCTGATACACTTAGAGATGTGCCAAGTGCTTCCTGAATACTATAGAACATATTTTATATTTAAAATACTTCCATGCTTATGTAGTGAGTCAATGATTTTAAGTTTATTTGTTACACATTTCAATGTAAAAGTCAATGTGTGAACTAACATATTCAAGACTTGGAGAAGTTGGCTTTTTTTTGCTGTGTGTTTTAACTCCTCACCCGACCAAAGGTCATGGAGAGGTCTATTGTTTTTCTAAAATGGTTATAATGTTGTTTATTTTCTGGTAATTGAATTAGGGTGTGAGTTGCAAAGCCTGTGTTTCTGTTCATTTCATTCCATCTGTTCGGGACTCTTTCTCTCTCCTGAGTCAGACAGTAATTTCCCATTGGTTGTCCAGTTACCAAGGTTGGTGTCCATGCATCCGTGCTGGTCTCTCCATACATGTCCGGGTGTCCTGTGAAACACTAAGCTTAATTTATTTGGAAATGACCTAGCTGTTCAATACACTGTCATCACTCAGTTGAGCAGAGGGTGAGAAATTCAAGTGACAAAACTCCAGAGAAGCTAGTGTCAGAGCGCCCCGGCGTGGCATGCGTGCAGGGGGTGGGGGGAGGGGGGCGGGGCGCGGAGCGCGGAGATCTCAGGTGTCCTCCCACCCTGACCTCTCCAGGCCCGCGGGTGCTCAGTGGCCTCCCCCCGCCCCCATCGCTTTGGCTGCTCAGGGCCGGGTGGTCTCTGCAGCTGCCCGGCATCCTGCCCGAGGCCCCCCCTGCCCACACGCTGTCTTCCAGTCTCTCTCTGAACCCTCGACTCTTTCTGCCTCTGTCTCACCTGGCGTGGGTGCGTGCGAGTGCCTGTCCGTGTGCCTGGCTGTCGCTCGTCCGCTCTCTCAGGAAGGTCCTGTGCTGGGCCCGTGGCGTGGGGGCAGGGCGGGCCTCGGTTTGGGGACAGGGCGGGGCTGAGGCACTCCAGGGGGTTTGCACAGCCGGCAGGATGGGCGCCTGGGGCCCCTGCTGGGCTGCCCCTAAGCCTGCAGGAGGCTCCAGGGACCGCGGCCCCGGGCCGACGTCCCGCTCGTCCTGAGCCACCTGACCCTGAGCAGCGAACGGGATGGTGGGTGACAGGGGGTGAGGGTGCACCGAGATGTCCTCGCTGCTCTGCCCATCCCCCCTCCCCCCACCCCAGGTTCCGCAGGCACGCCAGGCCCCGGCCGGCCGTGCCAGACGGGTGCTGGCCTGGGCTCGCGGTGTGCGGAGAGGGGGCGCCCTCCGCTGGCCGCCGAGCTGCAGGCTCTGGCCGGCCGGAGTCCAGTCGCGGGTCGTGAGGCTCAAGTGCATCGCGCGCCCGCTGGAGAACTGCAGCCCCAGGCCCGACCAGCAGGTCAGACCGCAAGGGAGGCGCAACGCGGGGCTCCTGGGGCGCCTGGCAGCCGCCTCGGTCTAAGGCCATACCACCCTGAACGTGCCCTCTCTCCTGTGATCTGGGAAACTGAGCAGGGTCGGGCCTGGTCAGTACTTGGATGGGAGACCGCCTAGTAGTTAGGCGATTTTTTTTGATTTTTCTGAATGCCTACTTCAGAAAGTTAGAATCGGATGACTTCACACAGTAAAGCGAATCATATTTTCATACATAATCTTAAGAATCCAGCAGCTGGTCATTCTTTTTCCTGTCCTAACACAGCTAACTGGAAATCAGTTGTAGTAACTTCTACTGACTTAAGACCCTCATCCCTAAAGGAAGATATATAGGAAAACCCATAATATATCTCAATAAACATGAAAGATACAATGACGAGAAAGAAAAAAATTTCTCAGTAACATCTTAGTTGGTATCGGAAACACGATGATTATGAAAGCACAGCCCATAATCAAGTCCAGGCCATGGAAGCCTGTGACTGTCACTGAGTGTTGACTTCCCTTTCAGCTGAGGTCTAAAAAGTGCTTTGTAAAATTCTGAGGTTTGAAGCACTTGTAACCTCCCGAAGAGACTGCAATCAGAAGGGTTTCTAGAATATCCTGACGCTGTGGTGAGCTCAAGCAATATATACGCCAGAGGACGGAAGACAGACATGTTGGGAAGTGGGGATGACTTCTCCTGCACTTAGGGAGGAAGGGCATGTACAAGTAGAGAAGCAACACCTCAGTGATGGAATCTTTAAAGACTCCATACATGGAGAATGAAATGGCAACCAACTCCAGTATTCTTGCCTGGAAAAATCCATGGGCAGAGGAGTCTGGTGGGCTGAAGTCCACGGGATTCCATGACTGACCGTGTGTGCACGAGGGTGGAGGGAGACGGGTTGGTAGCAAGAAACCTGTAGAAGTAAAAAATAAGAAAAAATATAAAATAAAGACTCGATAAATATGACAAGGACTGGTAGGAATAAACCTTCAGAAATGCCTTCTCAGACCTCCCGTCAGAAGCACAAGCGTAATAAAGACACTGAGTTTTCACGGTCTCACACAAAATTAGACTGGCTTATGACAATGGGCAAAGAGGCTCCTCTAAGACATCGGGGCTGGGCTTTACTGGAGGATGCACATCGATTGAGTGCATGGCTGTGTGTTATGGAAATATGTCTTACTGGCAGGGCGAAGGCATCTTCTTGAAGAACACAACAAATAACACCACAAATTCACGGAACTTGGCTACAATGACAATAGCTGATTTCGTGATGGCTACTGCTTGGCAGAGCTGGGATTGCCTATGCCATTAAGTACCTCAGTGGCCAGCTGTGATAATAGTCATTACTTTCTCACTTAGAAACTTGCCATGTGCACTAGCGCAAGAACAGTGAATGCTCCCCAGAGAAGCAAGTCAGGCAGACATGCTTCTGTTTTCTCACAGAAGCTGCTTATGACCGGCCCTGCTCACAGACAGATTGCTAATTCCAAACCGATAGACAGTTATGCAGATATTCTTTAGCAACTGAGCCACCAGTGAAGCCCTACTAGCTCAGTTGCTAAAGAATCTTCCTGCAACGCAGGAGACCCCACTTTGAGTCCTGGGTCGGGAAGATCCCCTGGAGAAGGGATAGGCTACCCACTCCAGTATTCTGGCCTAGAGAATTCCATGGACTGTGTAGTCCTTGGGGCCGCAAAGAGTCAGGCACGAACTGAGCCACTTTCACCTGCACATGCGGATATCACTTAAAAAAAAAAATGTGGTAACAGATCTAGAACCTCTGTCAAGCTCATGAGCGAGTAGTATATATGTACAGAATCATCTTTGTCCTGCATAGTGACTACCGTCCTGTATTTGCTTTGAGAGGAGTTGAGCTACTCTTGGTACAGAGGAATGATTCTTTACCAACTGAGCCACAAGGGAAGCCCACAAATCCTGGAGTGGGTAGCCTATCCCTTCTCCAGCGGATCTTCCTGATTCAGGAATTGAACCAGGGTCTCCTGCCTGAGTAACACATATTGCGTAAAAATCGGTGAGGGAGCAGAACTAGGGACATTGATTGGTAAAATCAGTTTTCCTTGTCTAGATGGCTAGCGGAGGCGACAGAAATGTTGGTGTGGATTTAAAAAATTCTTCTGATACTATACAAAAAATTTACTAGTTCTCTGCAGAAGTCTTTAATGAAGCACAGATATTGTCATTAGATTGCTTTGGTTATATCCATCTTATCCACATTTATTTTTTAAAATCACATAGAGTGGCTTCAATCACTTGAAGAAACGACAAAAGGTTTCTTTGGTCTCCATTCTATACTGGATCGAGAGAAGGCAGTTGATCAGCATGATGCAGGAGCTCAAGATGTTTTTGGCAAAAACTTGACTAGTCTGTTTAATGATATGGAAGAATGAATTAAGGATGGCAGCACGAAACAGAAGGCCATGCTAGAAGTACACAAGACCTTGTTTGGTAAGTCCAAACATGACTTTTTCTTTCAATTGAAGGATAGTTGCTTTACAGAATTTTGTTGCCAAACATCAACGTGAATGAGCCACAGGTTTACATAGGTCTCCTCCCTCCTGAACCTCTCTCCCGTCTCCTCCTCCCCATTCCACCACTCTAGCTTGTTGCAGAACCCCTGTTTGAGTCCCCGGAGTCATACAGCAAATTTCATTGGCATCTCTTTTAACGTATGGTACTATGTTTCCATGTTCCTCTGCATTCATCTCACCCTCTCCTTCCTCCGCCCTGCCCGTGTCCATAAGTCTGTTCTCTACATCTGTGACTCCTTGGCTGCCCTGCAAATAATTTCATCAGTACCACCTTCAGTTAAGCATTTCTTCCCCCCCCCCCAAGCATTTCTTATTTCTCATTCCACTCTTACTGTCTTTAGTGTGAGACTGATCTCGAAACTGATATGAAAGTATTATTCTCAGCATGGAAAATTGAAAAGATGCAAACATGAAAAATTTAAAAAGTAACGCAGAGGCTAGTCACTCTAGGCTAACCCCTAAAACATTTATTGACTGATTTCTAGTTTCTCTTCTTTAACATTTTTGATCTACGTAATCCTGTGTATTCCTTTTAGTTAGGGATTCATTTTTAGACTATCCTGACTCTTCCATTAAGTTCCAGTTTGGGGTCTGATACACTTAGAGATGTGCCAAGTGCTTCCTGCATACTATAGAACATATTTTATGTTTAAAATACTTCCATGCGTATGTAGTGAGTCAATGATTTTAAGTTTATTTGTTACACACTTCAATGTAAAATCAATGTGTGAACTAACATATTCTCGATTTGGAAAAGGTGGCTTTATTTGTTGTGTGTAAGAATTCCTCACCAGACCAAAGGTCATGGAGAGGTCTATTGTTTTTCTAAAATGGTTATAGTGTTGTTGTTTTTTTCGGTAATTGAATTGGGGTGTGAGTTGCAAAGTTTGTGTTTCTGTTCAATTTTTCCATCTGTTCGGGTTTCTTTCTCTCTCCTGAGTCAGACAGTAATTTCCCATTGGTTGTCCAGTTACCAAGGCTGGTGTCCATGCATCCGTGCTGGTCTCTGCATTCATGTCTGGGTGTCCTGTGAAACACTAAGCTTAATTTATTTGGAAATGACCTAGCTGTGCAATATACTGTCATCACTCAGTTGAGCACAAGGATAGAGACACGTGACCCTGAGCAGCGAAAGGGATGGTTGGGGGCGGGGGGTGGAGGGGCACCGAGACGTCCTCCCCGCTCAAGCCAACCCCTCCCCAACCCCCGCCAGAGCTCCCGCAGCCTCGCCAGGCCGCTCGGGGTCCGGAAAGCGCCCCGGGCCGGGCCAGGCGCGTGCTGGCCGGGGGTGGCGTCGGCTGGTTTCCCAGCTGCAGGGCCTGTCCCGGTTTTTCCCATCAGTTTCAACAGTGACGGTTACCCCACATTGTGTGTCGTCTAGATTTCTCACTGACACCCCTGTTAGGGAGTGGCTTTTTAGAGAGATAGGGAAGTTCACTTGGGGGATATTAGTCATGAGAGAAAATAAGGGCTCAGTTGGGATTGCAGATGTCATCCATGGGGTAAATAGAGACAGTTGTTGCTGGTACCAAGACATGAAGTTTTTTTCCCCCTTTTCCCAAAAGGCCATATTTCGACCACATGGGGGCGCTGAGTAACAGCCCATAGCTCGGCTGGAAGGGTGGGCCTTTGATATTGATACCCTGGGATGGGTTGGACATACCTCCAACCTTTGTCATTAATGCAGATGCAGTCCGGGCTGCTTAGGTTGAGTTGAGAAGCAGTGTGGTTTGCAAGTGAACATGCCTCGTTTAGGGAGAGATCAATAGCCATACAGGGAGATATGATTAGAAAGAGGAAGAACATCATATGATGCATTTTACTTATCTGAGGCAGGATTGATGGGGTTCTGCTTGAACAAGAGCCTGAGATCTTCAACAGGTTCACAGGAATAGCTGTCCTCTGGCTTTGGAGTCTCAGTTTCTGTCTCCCCCTCCTGTAGGCCATAGGGTTTTATTCTAGAATTGTGGACCCAGGCAGATAGACCCTTCACTTTTACAGCAGTTGAAGTCACTAGAACAACCTGATATGGCCCTGTCCATTTCTCGGACAGCTGGTTTGGACTCCCTTTTTATTGCCAGGTCTTTACTGATACTTGATCCCCTGGCTTTACCTGGGGATTTTTCAAGTCTTCCTGTGGTTTGTTCTCCATACCGTTGGAGTTCTTGCTGAAACCTTCCCAGGTCAATTATATGTTTTAAGAGTGTATTGGCATCCTCGTCAAGAAACAAATCAGAAGTTAAGAATGGTCGTCCATACATCATTTCATAAGGACTTAACAATAGTGGCCGTTTGGGGATGTCCGTAGCCTCATGAGGGCTATGGGCAGCATATGTGTCCACTTATTATGTGTTTCTGACATAGCTTAGCCAGAGCCCCTTTAAGAGTCTGGTTGGCTCTCTCTACCTTTCCTGAAGCTTGAGGCCTCCAGGATGAGCGGAGCTGGTATTTTATGCCTAAGCATGCGGCTAGGTTCTGGGGTATCGTGGCTGTAAGTGAGGGCCCGTTGTCACTCTGAAGGGACCGAGGCAGCCCAAACCTAGGCACTATCTCCTTCAGCAGAGCTTTACAGACTTCTGTAGCTCTCTCAGTCTCAGTAGGGAACGCTTCGATCCATCCTGTGAATGTGTCAATAAAGACTAGCAAGTAAGAAAACCCTTGGGTCTTGGGCATGGCTGTAAATTCTAAATGCGGAGCGGCACTGCCAGTCCGCTCCTGGGTATGATCCCCGATGTTGGACAGGTGTAATTAGAGGAGGTCTGGTTTTTGGGTTATTTTCTTAGACAGGTGTCACAATTTTGTGTGACTTGTTTAACAACCTTAGCTAACTGCGGATGGGAGAGAATAGGCTTAAGCAAGTTTTCTAGATTATCTTTTCCAAAATGGGCGCTCTTATGTAACGAGTTAGTAATGTTTTAAACCTGAGAATCAGGGAGTATTATTGGGCCTGATCAGGCTGAAACCACCCAAGTGACCTAATCTCCCAATCCCGCTCAGCATATCGGGAATGTCCCCCTGGGGTAAATTCTGGAGTCAGGGTTTCCTTGGGGAAAAGGGGGCAGATAGCAGTGGCAGAGGTAGCTTCCCCGGCAGCTCGTCCTGCCTCTTGATCAGCTTTCCTATTTCCCTGAGCCTCTTTTTCTTGCCCCTTTTGGTGACTCTTGCAGTGGATGACAGCTAATTTTGCAGGAAGTTTGACTGCCTCCAGGAGCCTGAGAATGAGCTCTTTGTGTTTAATAGCAGAGCTTCGGGCACTGAGCATCCCTCTTTCTTTCCAAATTGCTGCACGGGCATGCAGAATGAGGAAGCATACTTAGAGTCCATACACACATTAATCCTCTTTCCTTCTCCTAACTCCAAAGCTCTTGTCAGGGCAAAAAGTTCAGCTTTCTGGGCTGAGGTGTCTGGGGGAAGAGACCCACTTTCCTTAGTTTCTTCCAGGCCGCTACAGCATATCCTGCTTTCCTCTCTCCCTTTTCTACAAAACTGCTGCCATCTGTGTGCCAGTTTTCCTCTGGGTCAGATAAAGGTGTCTCTGATAGGTCCCGGCGAGAAGAGTATAACTCTTCTGTGATTTGTATGCATTGGTGATCCAGAGGGGAGGTAGGGGTATCTGGCAGTAAGGTTGCTGGATTTAAAGTCTGGCATACCCTCAACTTTATTTCTGGAATGTCAAGGAGGAGGGCTTGGTATTGGGTGATCCTTCCCCCTGTCATCCACCTGTCCCCTTTCGTTTCCAAGACTGCTTGCACCCGGTGAGCCGTATACACTGTTGTGGGCTGACCCAGGGTCAGCTTAGATGCCTCCTTAACCATAAGAGCAGTGGCTGCTACTGCCCGGAGGCAAGTGGGCCACCCTGTGGCCACCTCATCTAGTTATTTTGAGAGATAAGCCACAGGTTGTAATACGGGCCCCATCATCTGCTCTAACACCCCAAGAGCAGTTCCTGTCCTTCCAGAAACATAGAGTCTAAAAGGCTTCTCCAGGTTGGGGAGGCCTAAAGCTGGGGCTGTAGTGATGGACTCTTTTAGGGCATTAAAGGCCACCTTGCAGGTCTCATGCCAGTCGAGTGGCTCTTCCTCTTTCCCCCTTAAATTTTCATATAGGGGTCTGGCCAGATTGCCATAATTAAGAACCCAGATCCTGCAAAACCCGGTCCTTCCTAAAAATCCCCTAAGCAGTTGTTTTGTTTGTGGGTACGGGGTATTTAAGATGAGGGATCTCCCCTCAGGGTCAGGCATTATTTTTCTCTCCATAATTATAAATCCAAGGTATTTTACTTGGGTTAAGCTAATCTGAGCCTACTTGGGGGATACTCGATAACCCTTTTCATACAGGAAAGTTAGCGTTTTAAATAGTGTCCATTTGAGAGCTGGTAAAATCTGGCCTAGCTATGAGCAAGTCATCCACATACTGTATTAGACTACTGTTTGTTAAAGTTAATTCCCTTAGTTCTCTCCCCGAGGAAGTCCCGAAGATATGAGGGCTGTCCCTAAACCCTTGGGGTAGTCGAGTCCAGTCAAGAGTTGTATGGTCTCTCTTGTTTCCAAGTCCCGCCACTCAAAAGCAAAGAGTTTTTGGGATTCAGGATGGAGAGGAATGCAAAAGAAAGCACCTTGAAGGTCCAAGACTGAGAAGTACTTGGCATTTCCTGGGACTTGGGATAGGAGGGTATATGGGTTTGGGACTATGGGGTGGATGGGAACCACAGCTTCATTAACAGCTCTTAGATCCTGGACGAATCGGTAAGATCCATCTGGTTTTTGAACGGGCAAGATTGGGGTGTTGCAGGGGGACTCATAGCTGATTCGAGTTCCAGTATCTCGGTATTTTTTAGCTAATGGTTTAAGACCCTCAAGAGCTACTGGTTTTAAGGGATATTGTATTTTCCAGGGCTAGGGACCATTTGGTCTCAGAGAAATCTTTACTGGTGGAAGATTTATGGCTAAACCAGGGCTGGAGACAACCCACACCTGGGGATTGACATCATCTAGACAAGGGACAGACTCCTCCTTTTCTACCTCTGACTGTAAATATTCAGACATAGGCAAAGAAAATTATCGACTTCTACCTTTGTGTCCCCAAGTCACTCTGGTTTGGAGGCGAAAGTATTATTCTCAGAATGGAAAATTTGGAAGCTGCAAACATGAAAAATTTAAAGAGTCACGCAGAGGCTAGTTACTCTAAGCTAACCCCTAAGATATTTATTGACTGATTTCTAGCTTCTCTTCTTTAACCTTTTTTATCTACAGTAATCCTGTGTGTTCATTTTAGTTAGGGATTCATTTTTAGACTATCCTGACTCTTCCACTATGTTCCAGTTTTGGGTCTGATACACTTAGAGATGTGCCAAGTGCTTCCTGAATACTATAGAACATATTTTATATTTAAAATACTTCCATGCTTATGTAGTGAGTCAATGATTTTAAGTTTATTTGTTACACATTTCAATGTAAAAGTCAATGTGTGAACTAACATATTCACGACTTGGAGAAGTTGGCTCTTTTTTGCTGTGTTTTTGAACTCACCCGACCAAAGGTCATGGAGAGGTCTATTGTTTTCTAAAACGGTTATAGTGTTGTTTATTTTCTGGTAATTGAATTAGGGTGTGAGTTGCAAAGCCTGTGTTTCTGTTCATTTCATTCCATCTGTTCGGGTTTCTTTCTCTCTCCTGAGTCAGACAGTAATTTCCCATTGGTTGTCCAGTTACCAAGGTTGGTGTCCATGCATCCATGCTGGTCTCTCCATACATGTCCGGGTGTCCTGTGAAACACTAAGCTTAATTTATTTGGAAATGACCTAGCTGTTCAATACACTGTCATCACTCAGTTGAGCAGAGGGAGAGAAATTCAAGTGACAAAACTCCAGAGAAGCTAGTGTCAGAGCGCCCCGAAGTGGCATGCGTGCAGGGGGTTGGGGGAGGGGGGCGGGGCGCTGAGCGTGGAGATCTCAGGTGTCCTCCCTCCCTGGGCCTCTCCAGGCCCGCCGCTGCTCAGTGGCCTCCCCCCGCCCCCATCGCTTTGGCTGCTCAGGGCCGGGTGGTCTCTGCAGCTGCCCGGCATCCTGCCCGAGGTCCCCCCTGCCCACACGCTGTCTTCCAGTCTCTCTCTGAACCCTCGACTCTTTCTGCCTCTGTCTCACCTGGCGTGGGTGCGTGCGAGTGCCTGTCCATGTGCCTGGCTGTCGCTCGTCCGCTCTCTCAGGAAGGTCCTGTGCTGGGCCCGTGGCGTGGGGGCAGGGCGGGCCTCGGTTTGGGGACAGGGCGGGGCTGAGGCACTCCAGGGGGTTTGCACAGCCGGCAGGATGGGCGCCTGGGGCCCCGGCTGGGCTGCCCCTAAGCCCGCAGGAGGCTCCGGGGACCGCGGCCCCGGGCCGACGCCCCGCTCGTCCGGAACCACGTGACCCTGAGCAGCGAACGCGATGGTGGGGGGCGGGGGGTGGGGGGGCACCGAGACGTCCTCCCCGCTCAAGCCACCCCCTTCCCCAACCCCCGCCAGAGCTCCCGCAGCCTCGCCAGGCCGCTCGGTGTCCGGGAAGCGCCCCAGGCCGGGCCAGGCGCGTGCTGGCCGGGGGTGGCGTCGGCTGGTCTCCCAGCTGCAGGGCCTGTCCGGGTTTTTCCCATCAGTTTCAAAAGTGACGGTCACCCCACATTGTGAGTCGTCTAGATTTCTCACTGACACCCCTGTTAGGGAGTGGCTTTTTAGAGAGATAGGGAAGGTCACTTGGGGGATTTTAGTCATGAGAGAAAATAAGGGCTCAGGTGGGATTGCAGTTTTCATCCAGGGGGTAAATAGAGACAGTTGTTGCTGGTACCAAGACATGAAGTTTTTTTTCCCCCTTTCCCCAAAAGGCCATATTACGACCACATGGGGGCGCTGAGTAACAGCCCATAGCTCGGCTGGAAGGGTGGGCCTTTGATAGTGATACCCTGGGATGGGTTGGACATACCCACAACCTTTGTCATTAATGCAGATGCAGCCCGGGCTGCTTAGGTTGAGTTGAGAAGCAGTGTGGTTTGCAAGTGAATATGCCTCGTTTAGGGAGAGATCAATAGCCATACAGGGAGATATGATTAGAAAGAGGAAGAACATCATATGATGCATTTTACTTATCTGAGGCAGGATTGATGGGGTTCTGCTTGAACAAGAGCCTGAGATCTTCAACAGGTTCACAGGAATAGCTGTCCTCTGGCTTTGGAGTCTCAGTTTCTGTCTCCCCCTCCTGTAGGCCATAGGGTTTTATTCTAGAATTGTGGACCCAGGCAGATAGACCCTTCACTTTTAGAGCAGTTGAAGTCACTAGAACAACCTGATATGGCCCTGTCCATTTCTCGGACAGCTGGTTTGGACTCCCTTTTTCTTGCCAGGTCTTTACTGATACTTGATCCCCTGGCTTTACCTGGGGATTTTTCAAGTCTTCCTGTGGTTTGTTCTCCATACCGTTGGAGTTCTTGCGGAAACCTTCCCAGGTCAATTATATGTTTTAAGAGTGTATTGGCATCCTCGTCAAGAAACAAATCAGAAGTTCAGAATGGTTGTCCATACATCATTTCATAAGGACTTAACAATAGTGGCCGTTTGGGGGATGTCCGCAGCCTCATGAGGGCTATGGGCAGCATATGTGTCCACTTATTATGTGTTTCTGACATAGCTTAGCCAGAGCCCTTTTAAGAGTCTGGTTGGCTCTCTTTACATTTCCTGAAGCTTGAGGCCTCCAGGATGAGCGGAGCTGGTATTTTATGCCTAAGCATGCGGCTAGGTTCTGGGGTATCGTGGCTGTAAGTGAGGGCCCGTTGTCACTCTAAAGTGACCGAGGCAGCCCAAACCTAGGCACTATCTCCTTCAGCAGAGCTTTACAGACTTCTGTAGCTCTCTCAGTCTCAGTAGGGAACGCTTCGATCCATCCTGTGAATGTGTCAATAAAGACTAGCAAGTAAGAAAACCCTTGGGTCTTGGGCATGGCTGTAAATTCTACTTGCCAGTCCGCTCCTGGGTATGATCCCCGATGATGGACAGGTGTAATTAGAGGAGGTCTGGTTTTTGGGTTATTTTTTAGACAGGTGTCACAATTTTGTGTGACCTGTTTATCAACCTTAGCTAACTGGGGATGGGAGAGAATAGGCTTAAGCAAGATTTCTAGATTATCTTTTCCATAATGGGCGCTCTTATGTAAGGAGTTAGTAATGTTTTAAACCTGAGAATCAGGGAGTATTATTCGGGCCTGATCAGGCTGAAACCACCCATGTGACCCAATCTCCCAGCCCCGCTCAGCATATCGGGAATGTCCCCCTGGGGTAAAATCTGGAGTCAGGGTTTCCTTGGGGAAAAGGGGTCAGATAGCAGTGGAAGAGGTAGCTTCCCCGGCAGCTCGTCCTGCCTCTTGATCAGCTTTCCTATTTCCCTGAGCTTCTTTTTCTTGCCCCTTTTGGTGGCTCTTGCAGTGGATGACAGCTAATTTTGCAGGAAGTTTGACTGCCTCCAGGAGCCTGAGAATGAGCTCTTTGTGTTTAATAGCAGAGCTTTGGGCACTGAGCATCCCTCTTTCTTTCCAAATTGCTGCACGGGCATGCAGAATGAGGAAAGCATACTTAGAGTCCATACACACATTAATCCTCTTTCCTTCTCCTAACTCCAAAGCTCTTGTCAGGGCAAAAAGTTCAGCTTTCTGGGCTGAGGTGTCTGGGGGAAGAGACCCACTTTCCTTAGTTTCTTCCAGGCTCACTACAGCATATCCTGCTTTCCTCTCTCCCTTTTCTACAAAACTGCTGCCATCTGTGTGCCAGTTTTCCTCTGGGTCAGATAAAGGTGTCTCTGATAGGTCCCGGCGAGAAGAGTATAACTCGTCTGTGATTTGTATGCATTGGTGATCCAGAGGGGAGGTAGGGGGATCAGGCAGTAAGGTTGCTGGATTTAAAGTCTGGCAGACCCTCAACTTTATTTCTGGAGTGTCAAGGAGGAGGGCTTGGTATTGGGTGATCCTTCCCCCTGTCATCCACCTGTCCCCTTTCGTTTCCAAGACTGCTTGCACCCGGTGAGGCGTATACACTGTGGTGGGCTGACCCAGGGTCAGCTTAGATGCCTCCTTAACCATAAGAGCGGTGGCTGCTACTGCCCGGAGGCAAGTGGGCCACCCTCTGGCCACCTCATCTAGTTATTTTGAGAGATAAGCCACAGGTTGTAATACGGGCCCCATTATCTGCTCTAACACCCCAAGAGCAGTTCCTGTCCTTCCAGAAACATAGAGTCTAAAAGACTTCTCCAGGTTGGGGAGGCCTAAAGCTGGGGCTGTAGTGATGGACTCTTTTAGGGCATTAAAGGCCACCTTGCAGGTCTCATGCCAGTCGAGTGGCTCTTCCTCTTTCCCCCTTAAATTTTCATATAGGGGTCTGGCCAGATTGCCATAATTAGGAATCCAGATCCTGCAAAACCCGGTCCTTCCTAAAAATCCCCTAAGCTGTTGTTTTGTTTGGGGGTACGGGGTATTTAAGATGAGGGATCTCCCCTTGGGGTCAGGCATTCTTTTTCTCTCCGTAATTATAAATCCAAGGTATTTTACTTGGGTTAAGCTAATCTGAGCCTACTTGGGGGATACTCGATAACCCTTTTCATACAGGAAAGTTAGCGTTTTAAATAGTGTCCATTTGAGAGCTTGTAAAATCTGGCCTAGCTATGAGCAAGTCATCCACATACTGTATTAGACTACTGTTTGTTAAAGTTAATTCCCTTAGTTCTCTCCCCGAGGAAGTCCCGAAGATATGAGGGCTGTCCCTAAACCCTTGGGGTAGTCGAGTCCAGTCGAGAGTTGTATGGTCTCTCTTGCTTCCAAGTCCCGCCACTCAAAAGCAAAGAGTTTTTGGGATTCAGGATGGAGAGGAATGCAAAAGAAAGCACCTTGATGGTCCAAGACTGAGAAGTACTTGGCATTTCCTGGGACTTGGGATAGGAGGGTATATGGGTTTGGGACTATGGGGTGGATGGGAACCACAGCTTCATTAACAGCTCTTAGATCCTGGACGAATCGGTAAGATCCATCTGGTTTTTGAACGGGCAAGATTGGGGTGTTGCAGGGGGACTCACAGCTGATTCGAGTTCCAGTATCTCGGTATTTGTTAACTAATGGTCTAAGACCCTCAAGAGCTTCTGGTTTTAAGGGATATTGTCTTTTCCAGGGCTAGGGAGCATTTGGTCTCAGAGAAATCTTTACTGGTGGAACATTTATGGCTAAACCAGGGCTGGAGACATCCCACACCTGGGGATTGACATCATCTAGACAAGGGACAGACTCCTCCTTTTCTACCTCTGACTGTAAATATTCAGACATAGGCAAAGAAAATTATCGACTTCCACCTTTGTGTCCCCAAGTCTCTCTGGTTTGGAGGCGAAAGTATTATTCTCACCATGGAAAATTTGGAAGCTGCAAACATGAAAAATTTAAAGAGTCACGCAGAGGCTAGTCACTCTAAGCTAACCCCAAAGACATTTATTGACTGATTTCTAGCTTCTCTTCTTTAACCTTTTTTATCTACAGTAATCCTGTGTGTTCATTTTAGTTAGGGATTCATTTTTAGACTATCCTGACTCTTCCACTATGTTCCAGTTTTGGGTCTGATACACTTACAGATGTGCAAATTTCTTCCAGAATACTACAGAATATATTTTATGTTTAAAATACTTCCATGCTTATGTAGTGAGTCAATGATTTTAAGTTTCTTTGTTACACATTTCAATGTAAAAGTCAATGTGTTAACTAACATATTCACGACTTGGAAAAGTTGGCTTTTTTTTGCTGTGTGTTTGAACTCCTCACCCGACCAAAGGTCATGGAGAGGTCTATAGTTTTTCTAAAATGGTTATAGTGTTGTTTATGTTCTGGTAATTGAATTAGGGTGTGAGTTGCAAAGCTTGTTTTTCTGTTCATTTCATTCCATCTGTACGGGTTTCTTTCTCTCTCCTGAGTCAGACAGTAATTTCCCATTGGTTGTCCAGTTACCAAGGTTGGTGTCCATGCATCCGTGCTGGTCTCTCCATACATGTCCGGGTGTCCTGTGAAACACTAAGCTTAATTTATTTGGAAATGACCTAGCTGTTCAATACACTGTCATCACTCAGTTGAGCAGAGGGAGAGAAATTCAAGTGACAAAACTCCAGAGAAGCTAGTGTCAGAGCGCCCCGGCGTGGCATGCGTGCAGGGGGTTGGGGGGAGGGGGCGGTGCGCGGAGCGCGGAGGTCTCAGGTGTCCTCCCACCATGGGCCTCTCCAGGTCCGCCGCTGCTCAGTGGCCTCCCCCCGCCCCCATCGCTTTGGCTGCTCAGGGCCGGGTGGTCTCTGCAGCTGCCCGGCATCCTGCCCGAGGCCCCCCCTGCCCACACGCTGTCTTCCAGTCTCTCTCTGAACCCTCGACTCTTTCTGCCTCTGTCTCACCTGGCGTGGGTGCGTGCGAGTGCCTGTCCGTGTCCCTGGCTGTCGCTCGTCTGCTCTCCCAGGAAGGTCCTGTGCTGGGCCCGCGGCGTGGGGGCAGGGCGGGCCTCGGTAGGGCAAAAAGACGGGGCTGAGGCGCTCCAGGGGGTTTGCGCAGCCGGCAGGACGGGCGCCTGTGGCCCCGGCTGGGCTGCCCCTAAGGCCCAGGAGGCTCCGGGGACCGCAGACCAGGGTCGAAGCCCCGCTCGTCCGGAGCCACCTGACCCTGAGCAACGAACGGGATGGTGGGTGACAGGGGGTGAGGGGGCACCGAGATGTCCTCGCTGCTCTGCCCACCCCCCTCCCCCCACCCCAGGTTCCGCAGGCACGCCAGGCCCCGGCCGGCCGTGCCAGACGGGTTCTGGCCTGGGCTCGCGGTGTGCGGAGAGGGGGCGCCCTCCGCTGGCCACCGAGCTGCAAGCTCTGGCCAGTCGGAGTCCAGTCGCGGGTCGTGCGGCTCAAGTGCAGCGCGCGCCCGCTGGAGAACTGCAGCCCCAGGCCCCACCGGCAGGTCAGACCGCAAGGGAGGCGCAACACGGGGCTCCTGGGGCGCCTGGCAGCCGCCTCGGTCTAAGGCCATACCACCCTGAACGTGCCCTCTCTCCTCTGATCTGGGAAACTGAGCAGGGTCGGGCCTGGTCAGTACTTGGATGGGAGACCGCCTAGAAGTTAGGCGATTTTTTTTGATTTTTCTGAATTCCTACTTCAGAAATTTAGAATCGGATGACTTCACACAGTAAAACGAATCATATTTTCATACATAATCTTAAGAATCCAGCAGCTGGTCATTCTTTTTCCTGTCCTAACACAGCTAACTGGAAATCAGTTGTAGTAAGTTCTACTGACTTCAGACCCTCATCCCTAAGGGAAGATATATAGGAAAACCCATAATATATCTAAATAAACATGAAAGATACAATGATGAGAAAGAAAAAAATTTCTCAGTGACATCTTAGTTGGTATCGGAAACACGATGATTATGAAAGCACAGCCCATAATCAAGTCCAGGCCATGGAAGCCTGTGACTGTCACTGAGTGTTGACTTCCCTTTCAGCTGAGGTCTAAAAAGTGCTTTGTAAAATTCTGAGGTTTGAAGCACTTGTAACCTCCCGAAGAGACTGCAATCAGAAGGGTTTCTAGAATATCCTGACGCTGTGGTGAGCTCAAGCAATACATACTCCAGAGGACGGAAGACAGACATGTTGGGAAGTGGGGATGACTTCTACTGCACTTAGGGAGGAAGGGCATGTACAAGTGGAGAAGCAACACCTCAGTGATGGAATCTTTAAAGACTCCAAACATGGAGAAGGAAATGGCAACACACTCCAGTATTCTTGCCTGGAAAACTCCATGGGCAGAGGAGTCTGGCGGGCTGAAGTCCACGGGATTCCATGACTGACCGTGTGTGCACTAGGGTGGAGGGAGACGGGCTGGTAGCAAGAAACTGGTAGAAGTAAAAAATAAGAAAAAAATATAAAATAAAGACTCGATAAATATGACAACGACTGGTAGGAATAAAACTTCAGAAGTGCCTTCTCAGACCTCCCGTCAGAAGCACAAGCGTAAAGAAGACACTGAGTTTTCACGGTCTCACACAAAATTAGACTGGTTTATGACAATGGGCAGAGAGGCTCCTCTAAGACATCGGGGCTGGGCTTTACTGGAGGATGCACATCGATTGAGTGCATGGCTGTGTGTTATGGAAATATGTCTTACTGGCAGGGCGAAGGCATCTTCTTGAAGAACACAGCAAATAACACCACAAATTCACGGAACTTGGCTACAATGACAATAGCTGATTTCGTGATGTCTACTGCTTGGCAGAGCTGGGATTGCCTCTGCCATTAAGTACCTCAGTGGCCAGCTGTGATAGTAGCCATTACTTTCTCACTTAGAAACTTGCCATGTGCACTAGCGCAAGAACAGTGAAAGCTCCCCAGAGAAGCAAGTCAGGCAGACATGCTTCTGTTTTCTCACAGAAGCTGCTTATGACCGGCCCTGCTCACAGACAGATTGCTAATTCCAAATCGATAGAAAATTATGCAGATATTCTTTAGCAACTGAGCCACCAGTGAAGCCCTACTAGCTCAGTTGCTAAAGAATCTGCCTGCAACGCAGGAGACCCCGCTTTGAGTCCTTGGTCGGGAAGATCCGCTGGAGGAAAGGATAGGCTACCCACTCCAGTATTCTGGCCTAGAGAATTCCATGGACTGTGTAGTCCTTGGGGCCGCAAAGAGTCAGGCACGAACTGAGCCACTTTCACCTGCACATGCGGATATCACTTAAAAAAAAAAAATGTGGTATCAGATCTAGGACCTCTGTCAAGCTCACGAGTGAGTACTATAAATATACCGAATCAGCTTTGTCCTGCATAGTTACTACCATCCTGTATTTGTTTTGAGAGGAGTTGAGCTACTCTTGGTACAGAGGAATGATTCTTTACCAACTGAGCCACAAGGGAAGCCCACTAATACTGGAGTGGGTAGCCTATCCCTTCTCCAGCAGATCTTCCTGACCCAGGAATTGAACCAGGGTCTCCTGCCTGAGTAACACATATTGGGTAAAAAACGGTGAGGGGGCAGAACTAGGGACATTGATTGGTAAAATCAGTTTTCCTTGTCTAGATGGCTAGCGGACGCGGAAGAAATGTTGGTGTGGATTTAAAAAATTCTTCTGATACGAAACAAAAAATTTACTAGTTCTCTGCAGAAGTCTTTAAAGAAGCACAGATATTGTCATTAGATTGCTTTGGTCATATCCGTCTTATCCACATTTATTTTTTAAAATCACATAGAGTGGCTTCAATCACTTGAAGAAACGACAAAAGGTTTCTTTGGTCTCCATTCTATACTGGATCGAGAGAAGGCAGTTGATCAGCATGATGCAGGAGCTCAAGATGTTTTTGGCAAAAACTTGACTAGTCTGTTTAATGATATGGAAGAATGAATTAAGGATGGCAGCACGAAACAGAAGGCCATGCTAGAAGTACACAAGACCTTGTTTGGTAAGTCCAAACATGACTTTTTCTTTCAATTGAAGGATAGTTGCTTTACAGAATTTTGTTGCCAAACATCAACGTGAATGAGCCACAGGTGTACATATGTCTCCTCCCTCCTGAACCTCTCTCCCATCTCCTCCTCTCCGTTCCACCCCTCTAGCTTGTTGCAGAGCCCCTGTTTGAGTCCCCTGAGTCATACAGCAAATTGCATTGGCATCTCTTTTAACGTATGGTACTATGTTTCCATGTTCCTCTGCATTCATCTCACCCTCTTCTTCCTCACACCTGCCAGTGTCCATAAGTCTGTTCTCTACATCTGTGACTCCTTGGCTGCCCTGCAAATAATTTCATCAGTACCACCTTTAGTTAAAGCATTTCTTCCCCCCCCCCCAAGCATTTCTTATTTCTTATTCCACTCTTACTGTCTTTAGTGTGAGACTGATCTCGAAACTGATATGAAAGTATTATTCTCAGCATGGAAAATTTGGAAGATGCAAACATGAAAAATTTAAAAAGTAACGCAGAGGCTAGTCACTCTAGGCTAACCCCTAAAACATTTATTGACTGATTTCTAGTTTCTCTTCTTTAACCTTTTTGATCTACGTAATCCTGTGTATTCCTTTTAGTTAGGGATTCATTTTTAGACTATCCTGACTCTTCCATTAAGTTCCAGTTTGGGGTCTGATACACTTACAGATGTGCCAAGTGCTTCCTGAATACTATAGAACATATTTTATGTTTAAAATACTTCCATGCGTATGTAGTGAGTCAATGATTTTAAGTTTATTTGTTACACATTTCAATGTAAAAGGCAATGTGTGAACTAACATATTCTCGATTTGGAAAAGGTGGCTTTTTTTGTTGTGTGTAAGAACTCCTCACTGGACCAAAGGTCATGGAGAGGTCTATTGTTTTCTAAAATGGTTATAGTGTTGTTGTTTTTTTCGGTAATTGAATTGGGGTGTGAGTTGCAAAGTTTGTGTTTCTGTTCATTTCATTCCATCTGTTCGGGTTTCTTTCTCTCTCCTGAGTCAGACAGTAATTTCCCATTGGTTGTCCAGTTACCAAGGTTGGTGTCCATGCATCCGTGCTGGTCTCTGCATTCATGTCCGGGTGTCCTGTGAAACACTAAGCTTAAATTATTTGGAAATGACCTAGCTGTTCAATACACTGTCATCACTCAGTTGAGCACAAGGATAGAAATTCAAGTGACCAAACTCCGGAGAAGCTAGTGTCAGAGCGCCCGGGCGTGGCGTGCGTGCAGGGGGTTGGGAGGATGGGGGCGGGAAGCGGAGCGAGGAGATCTCAGGTGCCCTCGCACCCTGGGCCATTCCAGGCCCGCCCCTACTCAGCGGCTTCCCTCTGCCCCCATCGCATTCGCTGCTCAGGGCCGGGTGGCCTCTTCAGCTGCCCGGCATCCTGCCCGAGTCCCCCCCTGCCCACAAACTGTCTTCGAGTCTCTCTCTGAAACCTCATCCCTTGGGTATTCCTGGTCCTGCTGGGGCTGGACCTCGGCAATTTTGCTCAATGCTTTGGATCCTAGTGGAAAAACATTATGTTAATCCTACTTTTGCGAGGATTAAAACCATCGTAAAAACTGGAATTTGTTTAAATATTTTTGGTTTAAATATATCTTGTGTATATAATTACCCAGATTACTGTTGGGTATTAGATTGCTATGTTACAGTATGTATGGCATACATGAGTTCCACTGTTATTGATATGATATGTGGTGGAGAGGTATTTGGTGGTGCAAGTGATTTAAATGATGTGTTCACAGTGTTTATATTCCTGTTATGTGGTTAATGGGTCTTGGATTCACGTTTGAAATATGACTCCCTTGTCTTTTGTGATGCATGAGAAGTGCTGAAATTGAAGATGATGCAGGTTAAGTCTAGGGTTGAGGGTGTGAGTAGGGTGGGGGGGAGGGTGTGGGTTAGGTTAAGGGTGTGGATTAGGGTGTGGGTTACATTGTGGCTTAGGGGTTAGAAGTTAGGGGTGTGGGTGAGGGTGAGTGCTGAGGGGTGAAGGTGTCAGGTTAGGGTTGGGATGATGCGTTAGGGTTAGTGTGTCAGGTTAGGGTTAGGGGGTCGGGTTGGTGTTAGGTTCTGGGATAGGGTTACGGTGTTGGTTAGGGTTAGGGTGTCGTGTTGGGGTTAGGGTTAGGGCAAGGGCGAGGGCAATTTCGCCTGGGACCTTATGGAGGGGCCTCACAGTCAAAGGTAAAGGCAAAGTCACATCCACACTTCTGTTCCATCCCCTTTGCTCTATAGTAGAGCTCTAGTAAGCCTAGGCCTGGTAGGAAAACTCTTGGCTCCTGTGGGGACACATCCTGTGTGTGAATCTGCATACCAGACCTAGGGGCCACAGGGCGCCTGTTTTCTTCTGGGAGAGGGGACCCTGAAGCGGTGTTGCCTGGCAACAGCTTGAAAATCCATTAAATTGCACTTTACGTACCTCTGACAAAGCTAGATTTGCTCCACCTTTTCGCCATTTGGAAGCAAACCTTCCATACCCTCTCCCCAAGTAGGCAATGGGCCTACTTTGAGTAGAAAGTCCCCTTGAGGAGCTGAGCCCAGGAAGGCACCCAGTCATGTCAAACACACTCCAGCTGCTTACTTCCTCATGGGCAGTATCACTATCAGCTAGGAATGTCTTTGCAAGGATTGAAAAGGGAAGGGGAGATACATGGCCCTGCCTCTGAAATTTCAGTCCTCTGAGCAGAACTGGAATTCAATTGTATCAGCGAAACTGTGCCTTCCAAAGAGGCTTGCAAACACAGCCCGAGTGGCTGCCTCTTCTTCCCTGAAGAAGGCTCCCTTTCCCTGCATCCTGCGGACTCCCTGTCCCAGCCTCCTGGAAAAACGCTTCTTGGAGTTCCTTCTTGGAGTTCCTTTCTTAGTTGCAGTTATCCCTCAACTTGGGGCCATAGGGAGTAGCCCCACACTCACAGGGGAAGGCAGACCCACCTCCACACATCTCTTCCATCCCCTTTGCTCTGTAGGACAATTCCAGTGAGCCTAGGTCTGTCAGAAAATTCTTGGCTTTGACGGGAACACACCCTGTGTGTGAACCTGCATACCCGACCTAGGGGCCACAGGGCGCCTGTTTTGCTCGAGTGGGCCTTGAAGCAGTACAGCCTAGTGAGAGCTTGAAAATCCATCCAATTGCTCCTTTCTTACCTCTGACACCTAGCTTTGTTCCACCCTTTGGCAGTGTGGAGGGAAGAGGGCCCAACCCCGTCCTCAAGCGGACATGGGGCCTACTTTGAGAGGAAAGGCCCCCTTGAGGAGCTGAGCCCATCAAGGCACCCAGTCATGTCAAATATACTCCCACTGCTTGCTTCTTCATGGGTAGTACCACTATCAGCTTGGAATGTCTTTGCAAGGATCACAAAGGGAAGGGGAGATACACGACCCTGCCTCTGGAACTTCGGTCCTCTGAGCAGACCTGAGTGCTCTAGGGAGCCTAGGGCTGTCAGGAAAATTCTTGGCTCCTACGGGGACACACCCCATATGTGAACCTGCATACCGGACCTCGGGGCCACAGTGTGCCTGCTTCTCTCGGTGTGCCTAAAGCGGTGCAGCCTAGCAACAGCTATTGAGCCTAGGTCTGTCTGGAACATTTTGGATCCTGTGGGGAAAACACCCTGTGCACACCCCTAGATACCGGGCCTAGGGGCCAAAATTCTCACATGTCTCCTGGGGAACCCTAACACAGTGTGACCTAGCAACTGCTTGAAAATCCATCCCATTGCTGTTTTCCTCCTTCTGATACAGCTAGCATTGCTCCTTGCTTTGGGATATCTCAAGCAAGGGGCGAGTCCATAACTGCTCTCCTGGGGCCCAATGGATGTGCAAGGTGCCCTCAACCAGGTGACCCCAGCATGCCACCTGGCCCCCTCAGACACACTCCCGCAGCCTTCTTCCTCATGGGAAGCACCTCTCTGACCCAGGAATGTGTTTGCAAGGCTCGGAATGTGCAGGGAGACACATGGCCCTGACTCTGGAATTGAGGTCCTTGGGGCAGGCCTGCAGGTCTGACATCTGAGAAGCAAAACACTTGCTGCAAATAGAGGCCTGAAAACACACTCTGTGTATGACTTTCCTTCCTCCAAGGAAGATAGCTTTCCCAGTCTCCTGCATGCTGAGTGTCACACAGCTGGAATGTGCTTGCGTGGAGGTCATGATTCAGTGGCAATGGCCCCTGAGGCCCTGTGCCCAGGTAGGGCGCCCACACTCACAGTCAAATCAAAGCAACTTCCAAATGAGTCAGCTCTTCACATCTAGTGGCCAAGGTATTGGAGTTTCAGGTTCAATATTAGTCTTTCCAATGTATATTCAGACCTGATTTCCTTTAGGATGGAGTGGTTGGGTCCTCTTATAGTCTAAGCAAACTTCAAGCATCTTCTTCAGCACCACAGTGCAAAAGCATCAAATCTTTGGCTGTCAACTTTCTTTATAGTCCATCTTTCACATCCATACATGACATGGAAAAACCTTAGCCTTGACTAGACGGATCTTTGTTGGCAAAGCAATGTCTCAGCTTTTTAATATGCTGTCTAGTTTGGTTATCACTTTCCTTCCAAGTCGTAAGCATCTTTTAATTTCACGGCTGCAGTCACCATCTGCAATGATTTCCGAGCCCCGAAAAATAAAATCTGCCACTGTTTCCACTGTTTTCCCATCTATTTGCCAAGAAGTGATGAGACTGGATGCAATGATCTTAGTTGTCTGAACGCTGAGCATTAAGCTAAGCCTCTTTCTCTTTCATCAAGAGGCTCTTTAGTTCTTCACTTTCTGCCATCAGGGTGGTGTCATCTGCATATCTGAGGTTATTGATATTTCTCCCAGCAATCTTGATTCCAGTTTGTGCTTCATCCAGTGCAGCATTTCTCACAATGCCCTATATATAAGCAGATATAAGTTAAATAAGCAGGGTGCCAATATACAGCCTTGACATATTCCTTTTCCTATTTAGATCCAGTCTGTTGGTCCAGGTCCAGTTCTGTTTCTTCCTGACCTGCATATAGGTCTTTCAAGAGGCAGGTCAGGTGATCTGGTATTCCTATCTCTTTCAGAATTTTCCCCAGTTTATTGTGATACACACAGTCAAAGGCTTTGGCATAGTCAACAAAGCAGAAATAAGTGTTTTTCTGGAACTCTCTTGCTTTTTCAATTATCCAGTGGATTTTGGCAATTTGATCTCTGGTTCCTCTGCCTTTTCTAAATCCATCTTGAACATTTGGAATTTCACGGTTGACATATTGCTGAAGCCTGGCTTGGAGAATTTTGAGTGTTACTTTACTAGCATGTGAGATGAGTCCAGTTGTGTGACAGTTTGAGCATTCTTTGTCATTGCCTTTCTTTGAGACTGGAATGAAAACTGAGCTAACAACCTAGATGTTTTCAATCGCATATGCTAAAAGAACTGCCTTTGCAGTTTCCAAGGGAAAAAAGTTTCATTTTAACCAATTTTCTCTGAAGTTCAAGGAATATCATGGACATCCTCCATCAAAAAGTCATCTTTCTTTTATGTAATCACAGTTTCATGCCTAAATTATAGACCAACTCATGCTCAAATTGACTCTGATATCAGGGGCAGATCAGCTAGCTGATAAAAAGCTTGGATTGTCCCTCTGGAGGAACGTGAGACCTTGGTCCCAAGAGAAGAATCTGAGGGCTTAAGGGAATTTGCAGGAGTGGGGAAATCTTGGTCCATCCTACATGTACCGTACTTAAATAATGCTTATTTATTTTACGGAAGTAAAAAAAAAAAAAAAAAAAAAAAAAAAAAACAGATGATAAAAACAAATATAAATCACTGAAAGGTAAATAAATTCATCATCTGTGATTGAAAGCTGCATTCTAAGAAAGCTGTGTTCTCTTAACCTAGAGAGTAGACTAAATTCCAGTCTGGTACCAGCTTACCAGATAACAAACAAAAAGCGTTGTTTATGGGTAAGCTCAGGAAAGTCTTTTCCATGTATCTTGAGGTAGCAGTATTTTTGCAAAGGCATCAGTGTGAAACCATGGAAGGCATGTTTAAAACCTGATTAGATAAAAATTGACAAAATAAAAATTGACAAAATTGACAAAATAAAAATTGACAAAAAAAGTGACAAAATAGTCACTGCTGTGACTTGAAACACTTTAATATGATAACTAGAATTATAACTGACAGCATTTTACCAGGACATATCAGATTTTCATGGATGTCACATAGTTTCTAGGATACCTACATTAGTAACTGAAGGAGTCTTTGGGCTTAGAAAAGAAAACAACAGTCTCAAAGGCCCTTGCTTGTATCATTTAACATTGGAGAAAACAAAATCGAACTTTATGTCCCACCCTGAGGCTCCAGGCCGGTTATATCTATCTATTTTCCCATGCAGCGTAGTGCCTGCTGGAAGTCCAAGGGATTTATCCTGCCTGGTAATTTCACCAGCTGGGACTCCACAACCCTTAGTCTGGCCGGCTGACCCAGCCCTGCTTCCAGCACTTTGCAGGCCAGCAGGCCCTTGACCACCTGCTGGGACAGGAAAGGGGAGGGTCCACGAATTGCATCCTAGAAACTTAGTAGGGTGCATGTATTTAAAAACCTGGTGGCCACCCAGGCAGGAGAGAAGGGAGGAGGGCACCTTGCTGCCCTTTCATGGGGGAATCTGTGGCTGTCCTGCTGAGAGGGGGCCTTTCCATGGGGACCCTGTGTAATAAGTTTGGTGTTTTGGAACTGAATAATTAGAACGTGTAAAATTTTTAATTTATGTGGTGCTTTAATTAAAAAAAAAAAAAAACAAGCAGCTCCAAGTTTTCTGCAAATTGAGGCCTCAAACTTGAAGGCCTATTTTCCTTCCACTGTGGCATTCTATGAAGAAATGTGCGTTTTTTAAAGAAAAGGGTCAGAAAAGTGAGGGAAACAGAAAAGCCAGAGGTGCCCCAGGAGTTTGGTGAAGGTCTTAGGAGGTCACTTGTAAATGCTGCTGGCCATCGGGAGGCAGTCTCTTGTGACCAATGGGCACAGAGCTCTGCAGGCTTGTCCTTTGCATGGATGTGCTTGTTTGTGGAAATCCAGCTCAGAGCCATCTCCTGATGTGTAAGAATTTCCCAGACTAGACCCCTAGGCAAATCCCACAGGGCCAGGGACTCCTTTCTTCGTTGTATTTGTCTGTTTGACTGAAAACCAGAAATGGCATATTTTTCTTTCAATCTGGTCTATCATCCAGGCCTTGGAGTAATATTTCCCCTCCCCCTCAATAGGCTTGGGTTCCGGTGATGAATTATAGTCAGTTGTCCATGATTTCGCAGATGAGGAAACTGAGAGTCGGAGAGGGTGGAGGACTGTCCAAGGGAGAATGGGATATCCTTCCAGGAACACTGGCTCCTGGGTTTTTAATGAGCTTCCTACCCAGCATGGTCATTAAGTGGCAAGGGTTGACATTGAGAATAAACTATTGGTGGAAATGAAAAAGGCTTTTTGAAAGAATGTGCCTACCAGCTGTGCATCTTATGGAGTATTTTCATTGTACTTCCCAGCCCTTGGAAAGTGCTGGGCACAGGGCAGACGCTTCATCATTTTTATTGAATAAGTTCAATGTCACACAATTGTATCTGTAGTGTCAGCAACACTATGAGGTATATTAGAACAGTGATGGTCCCAGTTGGTACCCACAAGGATATTTTTAAAAAATGAAACAAATCTCTCTGATCATCACCAAGGCTATCAGAGGTCTATTGCAGACTCCACACAAGGGAGGGTCTACCTCTTGGGACATCCCCACTTCAGCATCTCCCTAAACCAGCAATCTAGGACAGCTGAGTACACTTGAAGTTCCTTCCTTGACCTTGGGAGTTTTTTTGGAAGACAATTTTTTGACAGACAGGGGTGGGGCAAGGTTTTGGGATGTTTCAAGTGCAGTCCATTTATTGTGCACTCTATTTCTGTTTCTGTTCCCTGGAGGCTCAGTTGGTAAAGAGTCTGCCTGCAATGAGGGAGACCCGGGTTTAATCCCTGGGTCAGGGAAATCCCCTGGAGAAGGAAATGACAGCCCACTCCAGTATTCTTGCCTGAAGAATTCAATGGACTGAGGAGCCTGGTGGGCTACCAAGGGCTGGACATGGCTGAGTGATCAAACTCTTATTTCTATTATTATTTCACCAGCTCCACCTCAGATCATCAGGCATTAGATCCTAGAGGTTGGGGGCCCCTGCTTTAGTTCCCTCCTTCATCTTCTACACAGCTCCAGCATGCTTCCTCCTCTTCCACCTGCAGAACTATCTGCTGGGCTTCTCTGAGTGTGATTAAGAGTTTCCTTCCCTCACTGTCTTTCCTCTGAGTCCCTTTTCCTAAATGGGTTTCCATGATCTCCTTTAGGCACTTTTTCCCCAGGTGGTGCTAGTGGTAAAGAACCTACCTGCCAATGCAGGAATCCTATCCCTGGGTTGGGAAGATCCCCTGGAGGAGGGCACCCAACCCACTCCAGTATTCTTGCCTGGAAAATTCCCATGGACAGAGGAGCCTGGTGGGCTCTGACAGTCAGACGTGATTGAAGCGACTTAGCACAGCATACCATAGGACCTTTGAACTGCAGACTCATGTGATTGTTTGGATTCTTTGGAGTCCCTTGTTATTCCACGTGTATGTTAGGGTCAGCTTGTATATTGCTTCCTAAAGGCCTGGAGAGGGTAATAGGCAGGAAGGCCAGGGGTCTCCAGACAGAGGGAATAGGCTGCAAGTGTCAGACGTTTTTTCATCTCTCAAGCAGCTGGAGGAATGAAACGAGTGCTACATTTTTTCCCCTTCTCAATACAAATTTAAGAGGTTTCTCTTAAAATTTTGTGTTGCTATGACGACTCCTGGCTCCACCTGAACTTAACTTTTCTCAAACCTTCAGCTAAGCAATGCATTTTGTCTTAAGGAAAGGTTTGTCTTAAGCTATGTTAATATACTACGTATTTCTGCTAGACTCTGTCTTCAGGTCGGTTCCCCCTAAAGGCTCAGAACCGACTTGACAAACCAATATGTTTACTCATACCTGTTCTCCTAATCTATGTTAATGAAATGATATATTGGCTTGGAAATCTGCCTTTCTTCAAAATTCATGTCAATCATTCTATGACCCGGGATGACTCACCTGCTGCCAATATTATCTCAATGCATGTTGTGGGTGAGGGGCCTGGTGTCATTCTCTGAGACATTGCCTTTCTTTCATTAGCAGACTGCTAGTGGCTGTATAACATCTGCCTAAAGACTAGCAGGGGGTACTCTTACTGCCCCCGTCTGATGTCTATGTCAGCAGCTTTCTCTATCTCTTTTATACTTTAATAAAACTTTATGACACAAAAGCTCTGAGCGATCAAGCTTTGTCAACTGGCCCTGGATTGAATTCTTCTCCTCTGGAGGCCAAAAATCCTGGTGCCTTTTGTGGTTCAGCAATGACCTTTCAGTCTTTTGTAATTCATATTGAATCTTCATTTCAGATTGAAGATGCAATCCATGGTATTGCCATCTTAAGCCTTTCCATCGCTATGGAATATCTGTGCATGTATTCAGGATATTTTTCAGCAATCGTGTATAATTTCCAATGTGCCAGTCTTGTCATCCTCATTACACCCATGGCAAAATATTTTATTAATGTTGACACTATCAAAAGGAAATTGTTTTTTTAAATTCCTTTTCAGATTATTATTTGCTAGTGTATACAGATAAAACTGTGTAATCATTCATTTTTATCAGCTTGGACAGCTTGATAGTTGTCTTTACTTTCTTTACTTCCTCATACTTTAAGATTATCCTAGCTTATATATTTACTGTCTCGCCCCTAGTCTCAATCGTTTATTCAAAGAATTTCTGTCCTTTTTTTTAAACACTGAATTATTTTTGACAATGCTGGGTCTTTGTAGCTAGATGCCTAGTTGTAGTGAGCAGAGGCTACCCTCTAGTTGACTTGCCATGGCTTCTCATTGCAGCGCTTTCTCTGGTTGCAGAACTTGGGCTCTGGAGCATGCAAGTACTTCAATAGTTGTACGGGGGCTTAGTTGCCCCTGGGCATGTGGAATCCTCTAGGACCAGGGGTTGAACCAGTGTTCCCTGCATTGGTAGGCAGATCCTTTACCACTGGGCCACCAGGGACATTTCCTGTTCTTTTTCATTATAGAGTGATATTTAAAACATACATGTAGGAGCTAAATATGCTCAGCTGACAATATTTGGAAATATACATATATTCCAGCTTATATATTCAGTTGAAGGTAATTTGTGATGATGTCTCCATGAATCTTGTAACCTTTCCTTTTGTTTATCCATAACTTACCATTCCAATGGTAAGATACCTGGCTTCCACCACTTGTCATGTATGGAATTCAGTGCTTGTCCCATGTGGTTACTGAAACAACTGTCAGACTGTCTTCCAAAGGGGGCTGTGCATGCATCCCACCAGTATCTTGAGTATGTTTCTGTAGGAGAGTTTACTATCAGTATACCCTCCGTGGCCAGGTGTCTATTTCAATCTTTACCAGTTATGAATGGGCTTGTTTGCTCTAGTGTTCTTGGACAATTTGAGGACTCCTGTCTAGTTATGAGGGACACAGGAATCTCCTTGAGGCTTGGCAGGGCAATCAGCACACTTCTCGAGGTGAGGAGGGAGACCCAGGGTCCCTTTCCAGTTGCCACAGGGATATTGGGATTCCTACCAATTTTCAAGAGGAGTCAGGCATCATCACCTTTTGAATCATTGAATTCTGCATGCCTCTCGAGGTGTCAACGGGATGTGAGGCCTCCTGTCGATAAGAGGCGGGGACCTAGGACTTTCTCTATGCTCTCCATAGGGGATTCACACATCCCTTCATCCTGTGAGATGAAAGATGAGCCTGCATTCAAGCCACTGTAGGGAAATCGGACCTTCTTTCGAGTCAGGGCGTCTCAGGGTCAATTCCACTTGAGGCAGCAAACTCAGGGTCCCTCCCACATACTTACTGCTGAGAGACACCTCCTCTGGTTGTGCTTGTGGAATGGTGGCATACCTCTTGAGTGGAAGCCAGGGAATCAGCTCTCATTTCAAGATGATTTGGGGTACATGGAGCTTTCCTCGAGTTGCTGTGCTGAACTTGGTGTTCTTCTAGACTTGGGACAGTGTTCTCGGGGAATCTCTGCAGTTGCCTAAAGGAAGCCAACCCACTTGTCGTGTTTGATGCGGAACACGGGATGGCTCTGAAGCCAATGCAGTGGAATAGGGACTCATCTCGAGTTGATTTGGGATACACGAAGCTATTTCCCATTGCTGCAGTGACATCAGGGTCCCTCTGGACTTGAGACAGTGTTCTTGGGGACTCTCTGGAATTCCATCAAGCAAGTAATGGCTCCTTACGTATTTGATGGGGAACACGGAATTGCTCTGCATGCAATGCAGGGGAATCAAGCCTCATCTCGCGGCGAGAAGGCAGTCTCATGGTTTCTCTCGAGTTGCGGCGCGAACCTGGGGTATATTCTCCAGGTACGGCGGGGATGGCCCTTCAAAACTCATGTTTGTTCAGCGACGTCAGGACTCCTGTCTAGTTACGAGGGACACCTCAGGAATCTCTTCGAGGCTTGGCAGGGCAATAGGGACGCTTCTCAATGTGAGGCGGGAGACCCAGGGTTCCTTTCCAGTTGCCACAGTGAGACTGGGATTCCTATCAATTTTCAAGAGGAGTCAGGCGTCATCACCTTTTGAAACATTGAATTCCGCCTACCTCCATGTCAAAGGGATGTGAGACCTCCTGGCGTGATGAGGCCAGGACTTAAGACTTTCTCTAGGGTCTCCGTATTGGATTCAGACATCCCTTCATCTTGTGCAATGAAAGACGAACCTGCATTCAAGCCACTGCAGGGAAATCCGGCCTTCTTTCTTGTCAGGGCATTCGGACTCCATTCCACTTGAGGCAGCAAACTCAGGGTCCCTCCCCCATATCTATTGATGAGAGAAGCCTCCTCTTGGGGTGCTTGTGGAAAGTTGGCATACCTCTTAAGTTGAATCCTGGGAATCTGCTCTCATCTCGAGATGATTTGGGGTACATAGAGCTTTCCTCAAGTTGCTGTGCTGAACCTGGTGTTCCTCTAGACATGGGACGGTGTTTTCGGGGAGTCTCTGGAGTTGCCTAAAGAAAGTGAAGCAACTTGTCTTGCTTGATGGGGAAAGCGGAATTTCTCTGGAGCTAATGTGGCAGAATCGGGCCTCATCTCCAGTTGATTTGGTGTACACGGAATTATTTCGCGTTGCTGCAGTGACCTCAGGGTCCCTCTAGGCTTGTGAGTGTGTTCTTGGGGACTCTCTGGAGTTCCATCAAGCAAGTCAAGGCTCCTACGCATTTCATGGGGAAAACGGAATTGCTTTGCATGCAATGCAGAGGAATCTGGCCTCATATTGTGGCGAGGGGATGTCTCATGCTTTTTCGCGAGTTGCGCTGGGAACCTGGAGTATATTCTCGAGTTACAGCGGGGATGGCCCTTCAAAAGTCGTGTTTGTTCAGCGATGTCAGGACTCCTGTCTAGTTATGAGGGACACTTCAGGAATCTCTTCGAGGGTTGACACATCAATAGGGACGCTGCTAGAGGTGAGGCGGGAGACCCAGGGTCCCTTTCCAGTTGCCACAGGGATACTGGGATTCCTATCACTTTTCAAGAGGAGTCAGGCATCGTCACCTCTTGAAGCAATGAACTCTTGGTGCCTCTCTAGGAGTCAAAGGCATGTGAGGCCTCCTGTCGAGAGGAGGAGGGGAACTAGGGCTTTCTCTAGGGTCTCCACAAGGGATTCAGACATCCCATTGTCTGGTGAGATGAAAGACAAGCCTCCATTCAAGCCACTGCAGGGAAATCAGGCCTTCTTTTGAGTCAGGGCATCTCGGTGTCCATTCCATTTGACGCAGCAAACTCAGGGTCCAACTCACATACCTATTGCTGAGAGAAGCCTCCTCTAGAGGTGCTTGTGGAAAGTTGGCATACCACTTGAGTCAAAGCCAGGGAATCAGCTCTAATCTCGAGACGATTTGGGGTACATGGGGCTTTCTTCGAGGTGCTGTGTTGCAACTGGTGTTCCTCCAGACTTGGGACGGTGTTCTCGGGGAATCTCTGGAGTTGCCTAAAGGAAGTAAAGCCACTACTCCTGTTTGATGGGGAACACGGGATGGCTCTGGAGCAAATGCAGGGGAATTGGGCCTCGGCTCGAGTTGATTTGCAGTATGGAGCTATTTTGCATTGTTGCGGTGACACAAGGGTCCCTCTAGACTTGTGACAGTGTTCTTGGGGACTCTCTGGAATGCCATCAAGCAAGTCAAGATTCCTTACGTGTTTGATGGGAAACACGGAATTGCTCTGCAATGCAGAGCAATCAGGCCTCATCTTGCGGCCAGGGGGAAGTCTCATGGTTTATCTCAAGTTGCGGTGGGAACGTGGGGCATATTCTCGAGTTAAGGTGGGGATAGAATTTCAAAACTCCTGTTTGTTAAGCGACATCAGGACTCTTGTCTAGTTATGAGAGACACCTCAGGAATCTCTTTGAGGCTTGGCAGGGCAATAGAGACGCTTCTTGAAGTGAGGCGGGAGACCCTGGGTCCAATTCCAGTTGCCACAGTGATATTGGGATCCCTATCACATTTCAAGAGGAGTCAGGTATCGTTACCTTCTAAGCATTGAACTCCGCGTGCCTCTCGAGGTGTCAAAGGGATGTGAGGCCTCCTGTCGAGATGAGGCGGGGACATAGGGTTTCCTCTAGGTCCTCCACAGGGGATTCAGACATCCCTTCATCTTGTGAGATGAAAGACGAGCCTACATTAAAGCCACTGCAGGGAAATCTGGCCTTCTTTTGAGTCAGGTCATCTTGGTGTTCATTCCACTTCAGGAAGCAAACTCAGGGTCCAACTCACATACATATTGCTGAGAGAAGCCTCCTCTTGAGGTGCTTGCAGAAAGTTGGCATACCTCTTGAGTCGAAGCAGGGAAATCAGCTCTAACGACAGTGTTCTCGGGGAATCTCTGGAGTTGCTTAATGAAGTCATGCCACTTGTGTTTGATGGGGAACGCAGAATGACTCTGGAGCCAATGCAGGGGAATGGGGCAGCATCTCGAGTTGATTTGGGGTAGACGGATCTATTTCCCGTTTCTGCACTAACCTCACGGTCACTCTAGACTTGTTACAGTGTTCTTGGGTACTCTCTGGTGTCCCATCAAGCAAGTCAAGGCTCCTTACATATTTGATGGGGAACACAGAATTGCTCTGCATGCAATGCAGAGGAACCGGGGCTCATCTCGTGGCCAGGGAGAAGTATCATGGTTTTTCTCGAGTTGCGGTGGGATCCTGGGGTATATTCTCGAGTTACGGTGGGGATGGCCCTTCAAAACTCGGATTTGTTCAGCTATGTCAGGACTCCTATCTAGTTAAGAGGGACACCTCGGGAATCTCTTCGAGGCTTGGCAGGCAATAGGGACGCTTTTGGAGATGAGGCGGGAGACCCAAAATCCCTTTCCACTTGTGACATGGATATTGGGATTCCTATCACTTTTCAAGAGGAGTCAGGCATCGTCACCTCTTGAAGCAATGAACTCTTGGTGCCTCTCTAGGTATCAAAGTCATGTGAGGCCTCCTGTCGAGATGAGATGGGGAACTAGGGCTTTCTCTAGGGTCTCCACAGGGGATTCAGACATCCTTTCATCTGGTGAGATGAAAGACGAGCCTGCATTAAAGCCACTGCAGAGAAATCGGGCCTTCTTTTGAGTCAGGGCATCTCGGGGCCCATTCCACTTCAGGCAGCAAACTCAGGGTCCAACTTACATACCTATTGCTGAGAGAAGCCTCCTCTAGAGGTGCTTGTGGAAAGTTGGCCTACCTCTTGAGTTGAAGCCAGGAAATCAACTCTAATCTCGAGACGATTTGGGGTACATGGCGCTTTCCGTGAGTTGCTGTGTTACGCTTGGTGTTCCTCTAGACTTATGACAGTGTTCTCGGGGATTCCCTGGAGTTGCCTAAAGGAAGTCAAGCGCCTTGTCGTGTTTGATGGGGAAAGTGGGATGGCTCTGGAGCCAATGAAGGGGAATCGGGCCTCATCTCGAGTTGAAATGAGTGAATCACGTGTGAATCACGTGTGCATCAAGTGTGAATCACGTGTCCATCATGTGTGTGTCACGTGTGTGTCACGTGTGCATCACGTGTGCATCATGTGTGTGTGACATGTCCATCACGTGTGAGTCACGTGTTCATCAGGTGTGTGTCACGTGTCCATGACGGGTGAATCACGTGTTCATCACATGTGTGTCACTTGTGTGTCACGTGTGCATCACGTGTGTGCACGTGGGAATCACGTGTGCGTCACGGGTGCATCATGTGTGCATCACGTGTCCATCACGTGTGCGTCACTGGTGCATCACGTGTCCATCACATGTGTGTTACGTGTGCGTCACGAGTTCATCATGTGTGCGACATGTGTTCGTCACGTGTTCATCACGTGTGCATCACGTGTGCATCAAGTTTGCGTCACGTGTGAATCACGTGTTCGTCACGTGTGTGTCACGTGTTCATGTGTCCATCATGTGTACATCACGTGTGAGTTACATGTGCGTCTCATGTGCATCACATGTTCGGCATGTGTGCGTCACGTGTTCGTCACGTGTGTGTCACGTCTGCATCACGTATTCATCACATATGTGTTATGTGTGCATCACATGTGCATCACATGTGCGACACGTGTTCGTCACGTGCGCATCACGTGTGCATCAAGTTTGCGTCATGTGTGAATCATGTGTTCATCACGTGTGTGTCACGTGTTGATCACGTGTCCATCATGTGTGCATCACATGTGCGTCACGTGTGCATCTCGTGTGCATCACGTGTTCGTCACGTGTGCGTCACGTGTGTGTCATGTGTGCATCACGTATTCATCACATATGGGTTATGTGTGCATCACGTGTTCATCACGTGTGAGTCACATGTGTATCACGCGTGAATCACGTGTGCATCACGTGTGCATCACGTGTTCATGACTTGTTCATCACATGTGCCTCACGTGTTGTTCACTTGTTCACAACGTCTGTGTGACGTGTGCATCATGTTTTCATCACGTGTGCATCACGTGTTCATCATGTGTGAGGCACGTGTTCATCACATGTGAGTCACGTGTTCTTCACGTGTGAATCATATGTCCATCACATGTGCATCACTTGTGCAACACGTGTTCATCACGTGTGCGCCACGTGTGCGTCACCTGTGAATCACTTGTTCATCACGTATTCATCACGTGTGTGTTATGTGTGCATCACGTGTTCATCACATGTGTATCACGTGTGAATCACATGTGCATCACCTGTTCATTACATGTGCATCACGTGTGCATCACGTGTTCATCACGTGTGCCTCACTTGTGCACCACATGTTCATCACATGTGCATCACGTGTGCATCACGTGTTCATCACGTGGGCATCACGTGTGCACCTCATGTGCACCTTGTGTGCATCACGTGTGAATCAGGAAAAGAACTGAATGGGATAGACTAGAGATCTCTTCAAGAAAATTAGAGATACCAAGGGAACACTTCATGCAAAACTGGGTTTGATAAAAGATAGAAATGCTATGGACCTAGCAGAAGCATAAGCTATTAAGAAGATGTGGCAAGAATACACAGAAGTACTGTAGAAAATATCTTCATGACCCAGATAATCACAACGGTGTGATCACTCACCTAGAGCGAGACATCCTGGAGTGTGAAGTCAAGTGGCAATTAGAAAGCATCGTAAGAACAAAGCTAGTGGAGTTGATGGAATTCCAGTTGAAGTATTTCAAATACTGAAAGATGATGCTGTGAAAGCGCTGCACTCATAATGCCTGCAAATTTGGAAATCTCAGCAGTGGCCACAGGACTGGAAAAGGTCAGTTTTCATTCCAAATAGAAAGAAAGGTAATCCCAAAGAATGCTCAAAATACCACACAATTATGCTCATCTCACACGCTAGTAAAGTAATGCTCAAAATTCTCCAAGCCAGGCTTCAGCAATACGTGAACTGTGAACTTCCAGATGTTCAAGCTGGCTTTAGAAAAGGCAGAGGAACCAGAGATCAAACTGCCAACATCTGCTGGATCATTGAAAAAGCAAGAGAGTCCCAGAAAAAAAAATCTATTTCTGATTTATTGACTACACCAAAGCCTTTGACTGTGTGGATCACAATTAACTGTGGAAAATTCTGAAAGAGATGGGACTACCAGACCACCTGACCTGCCTCTTGAGAAACCTGTATGCAGGTCAGGAAGCAACAGTTAGAACTGGACATGGAACAACAGACTGGTTCCAAATAGGAAAAGGAGTACGTCAAGACTGTACGTTGTCACCCTGCTTATTTAACTTATATGCCGAGTACATCATGAGAAATGCTGGGCTGGAAGAAGCACAAGCTGGAATTAAGATTGCCAAGAGAAATATCAATAATCTCAGACATGCAGATGACACCACCCTTATGGCAGAAAGTGAAGAAGAACTAAAAAGCCTCTTGATGAAAGTGAAAGAGGAGAGTGAAAAAGTTGGCTTACAGCTCAACATTCAGAAAACTAAGATCATGGCAACAGGTCCCATCACTCCATGGGAAATCGATGGGGAAACAGTGGAAGCAGTGTAAGATTTTATCTTTTTGGGCTCCAAAATCACTGCAGATGGTGATTGCAGCCATGAAATTAAAAGAAAATTACTCCTTGGAAGGAAAGTTATGACCAACCTAGATAGCATAATAAAAAGCAGAGACACTACTTTGCCAACAAAGTTCCCTCTGTTCAAGGCTATGGTTTTTCCAGTGGTCATGTACAGATGTGAGAATTGGACTGTGAAGAAAGTTGAGCACCGAAGTGTTTATGCTTTTGAACTGTGGTGTTGGAGAGGACTCTTGAGAGTTCCTTGAACTGCAAGGGCATCCAACTAGTACATCCTAAAGGAGATCAGTCCAGGGTGTTCATTGGAACGACTGATTCTGAAGCTGAAACTCCCATAATTTGGCCACCTGGTGCGAAGAGCTGACTCATTGGAAAATACCCTGATGCTGTAAGGGATTGGGGACAGGAGGAAAAGGGGATGACAGAGGATGAGATGGCTGCATGGCATCACCGACTCGATGTACATGAGTTCGAGAAATCTCCGGGAGTTGGTGACTGACAGGGAGGCTTGGCGTGCTGTGATTCATGGGGTCCCAAAGAGTCAGACATGACTGAGCGACTGAACGGAACTGAACTGATATGAATAACTAATTAAAAGTAAAGTAAAGTTGCTCAGTCATGTCCAACTCTTTGTGGCCCCATGGACTGTAGCCTACCAGGCTCCTCTGTCCATGGGGTTTTCCAGGCAAATGTACTGGAGTGGGTGGCCATTTCCTTCTCCAGGAGATCTTCCTGACCCAGGGATCTAACCTGGGTCTCCAGCATTGCAGACAGATGCTTTACCATTTGAGCCATATAATTCCATTGCTAACACGTGCAAGGGGCTACTCTTTCTGCCCTCTTCTGATGCCTATGTCAGAAGATTTCTCTATCTCCTTTATACTTTAATACAACTTTATTACACAAAAGCTCTAAGCAATCAAGCCTCGTCTCTGGACCTGAATTGAATTCATCTCCTCTGGAGGCCAAGAATTCCAGTGTCTTTGCGTGGTTCAGCAATACCTTTCAAGATCATCCTGGAGATTCTGGCCATGTACCTCAGGAACATGGTCAGATAGGAGGTCACCCTTGAGACTGTGGGCTTTTGACCCAGGTGCAGGGTGTTGGAGTGGCGGGAATCCTGGATAATTTGCACATGTGACCCCAGGTAAAGGGTCTGGGAGGTAAGGTCACCTTGGAGACTGTGAATATGCTACCCAAGGTGCAGGGTGTGGGAAATAATGTCAGCCTGGAGAATGTAGACTTCTAGCACAAGGGATGAGTTCTTGACATTGGGGTCTCATGGGAGACTGGATGATTCCGCTCAGACAGTGTGTGGGGATGGGATTCACCCTGGAGACTGTAGATATGTGATCTCAGGTACAGGATTTCCGAGGGGGTCACCCTGGAGCCTGTGAATATGTGATTCCAGGTGCAGAGTCTGCAAGGGAGTCACCATGGAACCTGTGTTTGTGTGACTCCAGGTGAGGTCTACAAAGTTTTGACAAACAGGAGACTGTGGACATGTGACCCCTATTACAGGGTCTTGGAGGGGGGAACCTTTGTGGCCAGGGTCATGGGATGCAAGGTTATATGTCTGGGAGGTGGGGATACCCTGAGAGTATGGAAGTGTGACCCCAGGTACAGGTTCTGGGAGTTGGTGCCATCCTGAAAATGGTGGACATTTCACCCGAGGTATGGTTTCTGGGAGGTGGGGTCACCCTGAAGACTCTGGACATGTGACCCCAAATGCAGGGTCTGGGAGGTAGACTCACCATGGAAAAAGTGGACTTGTGACCCCAGATACAGGATCTTGAGGGTGGGGTCACCTGGAGGCTGTGGACTTGTGACACCAAGTACAGGTTATACAGGGGGCCACCTTCGAGACTGTGGACATGTGATCACAGGTGTATGGTATGGGAAGTTTGGTAACCTAGGAGATTGTGGATATATGACAGTAGGTACAGGGTCTCAGGTATGTCCCCATGGAAAGTGTGGACATGTGACCCCAGGTGCAGGTTTGGGTGGGGTCACCCTGGAGACTGTGGTCGTGTGACCCAAAGTTCAGGGTAGGAAAAGGGTTTCACCCTGTAGACTGTGGATCTATGACCACAGGTACAGGATCTGGTGGTAGTCACTGTGGCGATGATGGACGTATGAAACCTAGTACAAGTTCACGGAGGGGGTCACCCTCCAAGACTGTGTACATGTGACCCTCGTTTCAGGGTCTGGGTTGAGGTCACTCTGGAAACTATTTGCCATGTGACTTAGATGCAGGGTTAGGGGACGCGTTTACTTTGAAGATTGTGGTCATGTGACCTCAAATGCACCATTTGGGAGGCAAATCATCTTGGAGACTGGATACGTGACCGTAGATCCAGGGTCTGAATGGGATTCCCCAAGGTGAGATTGTGAATATGTGACTCCAGGTGCAGGGCCTGCGAGGGAGTCACCTTGGAACCTGTGTTTGTGTGACTCCAGGTGGAGGGTCTGGGAAGTGACGACACTCTGGAGACTGTGAACATGTGACCCCATTACAGGGTCTTGGAGGGGGTAACCCTGGCATCCAAGATCATGGGACACCATGTTAAATGTCTTGGCGTGTGGTAACCGAGACTATGGAAGTGGGACCCCAGGTACAGGTTCTGGGAATTGGGGCCAACCTGAGTGACTGTGGATGTTTCACCCTAGGTACAGTTTCTGGGAGGTGGGGTCACCCTGGAGACTCTCGACAAGTGACCCCAAGTGCAGAGTCTGGGAGGGGTCTCACCCTGGAAACAGTGGACTTGTGACCCTAGGTACAGGGTCTTAACGGTAGAGTCATCCTGGAGTCTGTCGACTTGTGACACCAGGTACAGGTTTAGGAGGGGGATCACCCTGGATACTGTGGATGTGTGATCACAGGTGCATGGTATTGGAAGTGGGGAAGTCCAGGAGACTGTATATATGACACTAGGTACAGGGTCTGGGGGATGACACCATGGAGAATATGGACTTGTGATCCCAGGTGCAGGTTCACAAGGTTCAGGGTACAAAATGGGTCTCATCAGGCAGACTGTTGAACTGTGACCACAAGTTCAGGATCTGCTGGTGGTCACTGTGGCATTGGTGATCGTGTGAAATCTGGAACAAGTTCAGGGAAGAGGTCACCCGTGAGACAGTGGACATCACTCTGGAGACTGTGGATGTGTGAGTAAGGTGCAGGGTTAGGGGATGGGGTCACTTTGAAGATTGTGGACATATGACCCCAGATGCACTGATTGGGGAGGCAAGTCATCCTGGATAGTGGGCATTCGACCCTAGATGCAAGGTCTGACCTGGGTCCCCCAAGACACTAGGATATCTGAACCCAGGTACAGGGTCTAGGATGGGGGTGATCCAGGAAACTCTGTATATGTGACCTCAGGTACAGTGTCTGGGAGGTACGGGGTCACTCTGGGGACTGCAGGCATTTAATGGCAGGGAAATGGTCTGGAAGGGGTGTCACCCTGCATGATGTGGATATGTGAGCCCAGGTGCAGTGGGCAAAGTGGGGTTCACGCTGGAAACTGTTGACATGTGACTCCAGGTGCAGGGTATGGGAGGGCGAACATCCTGGAGATTGTGGATGTGTGTAAATAAGCACAGGGCCTGGCAGGGGAGGGTTACCCTGGAATCTGTGGCCAAGTCACCAAAGGTATAGGGCATGAGAGGTCGGGTCACACTGGATACTGAGAACATGTGACCCAAGTTACAGAGACCAGGAAGGGGGTCACCACGGAGCCTGTGAATCTGTTAGTACATGTGCAGAGTCTGGGAAATGACATCACACAAAAGTCTAGGGACATGGGATGCCAGGTGAACGGTCTGGGAGGGAGTCACCCTGGAGTCAGTTGACGTGTGACCCTGGGTACAGGCACTTGTGGGTGGGGAAAGCCTCGAGACTGTGGACATGTGATCCCAGTTACTAGCCCTTGAATGTGGGTAAATCCAGGAGACTCTGGACATGTGACCCCAGGTATAGGGTGGGGAAGTTGGAGTCACCCTGGCGACTGTGCCAATGTAATCACATGTACAGAGTCTGGGGAGGCGTGTATTCCTGGCCAACATGTACATGTAACCCCAGGTAGAGGGTTAGAGATACGGGGTCACCCTGGAGACTGGGGCAATGTGACCAGAATTACAATATTCTGTGAGGTGTAGTCACCCTGGAGACTGCGGAGGTGTGAGACCTGGTGCATGATCTGGGAGGGGTTGCCACCCAGGAGACCATGGATGTGTGACCCTAGCTAGGTTCACGGGCTTGGAATTGGTGTCACCCTAGAACCAGTGGGTGTTTGAACCGAGTACAATTGTTTGACAGGTGGTGTTACCCTGGGCGCTGCGGACATATGAACCCAGGTGCAAGTTCTGGCAAGTGGGGTCACCCTGAGACTATCTACGTGTGACCCTAGGTACAGGGTTTGGGAGTTGGTGAATGTGCCCATGTGACACCATGTACAGTGTCTAGGAGGGTGTTCACCCTAGAGACTGTGGGTATGTGTCCCAAGGTACAGTGTCTGGAGTGTGAGGCCATGCTAGAATCTGTGGACATGTGACACTGGGTGCTGGGGTCAATAGTCCAGCATCTGGAAGACTGTGGTTATGTGAGCCCTGGTACAGTGATTTGGATGAGTCACCTGTGAGACTGTGGATATGTGGCTCCAAGTGCAGGGTCTATGAGGGAGTCATCCTGGAACCTCTGTTTGTGTGCCTGCAGGTGAAGGTTCTGGGAAGTGATGACATACAGGAGACTGTGGACATGTAAACCACATTACAGGGTCTTGGAGGGTGTAACCCTGTGGACCAGGGGCATGGAACAGCCTCAATGTCTATGGAAGAGTGACTCCAGGTACCGTTTCAGGGAGTTGGGACCATCCTGAAAACAGTAGACGTTTATCCCCAGGTAAAGTTTCTGGGAGGTGAGATCACACTGGAGACAGGAGTGTGACCCCAGGTATGGGATCTTGAGGGTGGGGCCATCCTGGTGGCTGTGGACTTGTGACACAAGGTACAGGAATGGGATCGGGGTCACCTTGCAGACTGAGCATGTGATCCCAGGTGCATGATATGGGAAGTGGGGTAACCCGGGAAACTGTGGATATATGACACTACGTATAGGGTCTGCGCAGATATATGACACTAGGTACTGGAGTGGGCAACCCACTCCAGTACTCTTGCTTGGAAAATCCCATGGATGGAGGAGCCTGGTAGGCTGCAGTCTATGGGGTCCCTAAGAGTCAGACATGACTGAGTGACTTCATTTTCCCTTTTCACTCTCATGCTTTGGAGAAGGAAATGGCAACCCACTCCAGTGTTCTTGCCTGGAGAATCTCAGGGATGGGGGAGCCTGGTGGGCTGTCGTCTATGGGGTCGCAGAGTTGGACACGACTGGCATGACTTAGCAGCAGCAGCAACAGCAGCAGCAGTACAGGGCCTGGGGGATGTCACCATGGAGAGTATGGACATGTGACCCCAGGTGCAGGTTTGGCAGGGATGACCCTGGAGACTGGCTAGGTGAACCAAGGTTTAAGGTACAAAATGGTCTCACCCTGCAGACTGCGGACCCTGACCACAGGTACAGGATCTGGTGGTGGTCACTGTGGAGCTGGTGCATGTGTGAAACCTGATAGAAGTTCAAGGAGGGGGTCAATATGGAGAAGGTGGAGGTGTGACCCTATGTGCAGGGTCTGGAGTGAGGTCATTCTGGAAACTGTGGCTGTGTGACTAAGGTTCAGGGTTAGGGACTGGGGTCACTTTGCAGAATGTGGACATGTGACTCTACATGCACCGTTTGGGTCATCCTGGAAACTGTGGACAAGTCACCAAAGTACAAGGTATGAGAGGTGGTGTCACACTGGAGACTGAGGACATGGGATCCAAATTACAGGGTCTGGGAAGGGGATCACCATGGAGACTGTGGATCTGTGACCACAGGTATAGGGTCAGGGAAGTGATATCACACAGGAGACTGTGGACATAGGATGCCAGGTGAAGGGTCTGGGAGGGAGTCACCCTGGAGTCTGTGGACGTATGACCCCAGGTAAAGGCTCTTGAGGGTGGGGAAAGCCTGGTGACTGCGACCTGTGACCCCAGGTACAGGGTTGGGAATATAGCATCGCCCTGGAGACTGTGCAAATGCGACCCCAGGTACAGGGTCTGGGGAGAGGTGTCATCCTGGACACTGTTGATATGTAACCTCAAGTACAGTGTCTGAGATATAGGGTCACCCTGGAGACTGAGGCCATGTGGCCAGAGGTACAATAGTCAGTGAGGTGGGTTCACCTTGGAGACTGTGGATGTGTAACCCCAGCTGCAGTGTCTGGGAGGGGTGTCAACCTGGAGACTGAGGACATGTGAGACCAGGTGCATGATCTGGGAGGGGTTGCGACCCAGAAGACTATGGATCTGTGTCCCCAATATCAGACTTTGGTGTGGATGTTACCATGGAGACTGTGGATGTTTGACACCAGGTGAAGGGACAGGGAAGGGCATCACCCTCGAGACCCTGGAGGTAGGAGCCCAGGTTCAGAGTCTGGGAAGGGAGTTCTTCAGGAGTCTGTGGAAATGTTATGTCAGAAAAAGGGCCTGCAGTGGTTACCCTGGTGACTATGTACATGTGACACATAATACAAATACTGAGATTGGGGGTCATCCTGCAGACTGGAGAAATGTAACCACAGGTGCAGATTCTGAGGACGGGGTCACCTTGGAGACTGTTGACATGTGACATCAGGTGCTTCATCTTGGAGGTAGATCATTCTGGAGATTCTGGACATGTGACCCCAGGAACAGGGTCTGAGAGGGGGTCACCCTTGAGATTGTGGGCTTTTGACCCAGGTACAGCATGTTGGAAGGGTGGTAACCCTGGAGAATGTGCACATTTGACACCATGTACAGGCTCTGGGAGGTGAGTTCACCCTGCTGACTATGGCTATGTGACCCAAGGTGTGACTCTGGAGACTGTGGATATGTGATCCAAGGTGTGAGTCTGGAGACTATGGATATTTCTCACCCAAATCAGGTCTGGGGATGGGGATCACACTGGAGGCTGTAGATATGTGACCCCAGGTGCAGGGTCTGCAAGAGGTACACCCTGGAGCCTGTGGATATGTGACCCTAGGTGCAGGATCTGGGTGCTTGGGTCACCCTGGAGACTGTGGATAAGTGACTCCAGGTGCAGGGTCTGCAAAGGAGTAACCTGGAAACTGTGATTGTGACTCTAGGTGAAGGGTCTGGGAAGTGACGACACACAGCAGACTGTGGACATGTGATCCCCATTACAGGGTCATGGAGAGGGTAACCTTGGCTAACAGGGACATGGGAAACCAGGTTCAATGTGTGGGAGGTGGGGTAACCCTTAGAATTTGGAAGTGTGACCCCAGCTACAGGTTCTGGGAATTGGGTCCATCCTTAAAACTGTGGATGCTTCACACCAGTAGCTTCGGGGAGGTGGGGTCACCCTGAAGACTCTGGACATGTGACCACAAGTTCAAGTTCTTGGAGGTGGACTCGACATGGAAATAGTGGACTTGTGACCCCAGGTACAGGATCTTGAGGGTAGGGTCATCCTGGAGACTGTGGATTCGTGACACCAAGTATAGATTTTGGAGGGTTCACACTGGAGACTCTGGATGTATGTTTCCTCTGCAGGAGAGCTCCAGTGAACCTAGGTCTGTCTGAAAAATTCTTGGATCATGTGGGGAAACACCCTGTGCGTTAATCTGGACACCCAGGTTCAAATTTGCATATTTTTCTCGGGTGGCCCTAAAGTGGTGTAACCTATCCACATCTTGAAAATCCGTCCAATTGCCATTTTCTTACTTTTGACAGAGCTAACTTTGTTCCACCCCTGGGGTTTCTGAAGCACATGGGCGGCTCGCAACTCCTATCTTTGGGCCTATTTACACTGGAGTGTCACCTTATAGAGGTGACCACAGTAAGGGACCCAGCACTCTGAGACATATTCCCACAGTCTGCTTCCTCAAAGGCAGTACCAGTATCACCTAGATATGTGTTTGAAAGGTGGGAAAATGCACCAAGACACAGGGCACAGGCTCTCGAATTTAGGTCCTCTGAGCAGAACTAGAGGGTTCATGTCTTAGGAGCTAAAGAGTTCCTGCAAGGGACAGGTTTGAAAACACACTCTCTGTGGATGCCTTTCCTTCCTTGAAGAAATATAGGTTTGCCAGTATCCTGCGAACTGAGAGTCACACAGTGCTTGAAAAGTGCTCGCTTAGACATGAGTTTTCAATGGTAATTTCCACTTGGGGCTGTAGTCAAACAGAGGGGTTCCACACTCACTGGGAAAGACAAGGCAATATCTAAATGTCTGTTCCATCCCGTTTTCTCTGTAGGAGAACTCTAGTGAGCGTAAGTCTGTCTGGAAAATTCTTGGATCCTTTGGGGACACACCCTGTTTGTGAACCAGGATACCAGAATGAGGGGGCACAATTTGTGTTTCTCTCTGTGGACCTTAAAGCAATGTAGCCTAGCAACAGCTTGAAAATCCATCCACTTGCTCTTTTCTTGATTCTGAGAGAGCTAGATTTGCTCCTTCCTTTTTGATTTCTGAAGCAAGTGGGTGAATTTCAACTCCCAGCTGTGGGCCTTTTTACAGTGGAATGCCACCTCACTGAAGTGAGTATAGTGAGGAACCTAGCCCTCTTGGACACACTCTCGCAGACTGCTTCCTCATGTGCAGTACTGGTATAACCTAGGAATGGCTTTGCAAGGCTTGGAAAGTGCAGGGAGAAACATGGCCTTGACTCTGGAATTTAGTTCCTCTGAGCACTACTGGAGGCCTCCCATCTGGGAAGCTAAACAGTTCCTGCAAGATAGAGGGTTGAGAATACACTCTCTTTTGATGCCTTTCTTTCCTTGAGGGAAGATATCTTTCCCTGCATTCTGTGAACTGAGAGTCACACACTGCTTGAAAAGTGCTTGCTTGGAGGTCATCTTTCAGGGGCACTTTCTCCTTGAGTCTGTGACAATAGGGAGGGGCAAACCAACTTCCAATGTCTGTTCCATCCCATTTTCCCAGCAGGAGAGGTCTAGTGAGCCTAGTTCTGTGGAAAATTCTTGGATCCTGCTGGGACACACCCTGTGTTTGAACCTGGATACCTGACCTACAGGGCACAATTCACATTTTTCTCTCAGGGGGCCCTAAAGTGGTTCGGCCTAGCAACAGCTTGAAAATCCGTCCAATTGCTCTTTTCTTACCTCTGACAGAGCTAGCTTTGCTCTACCTTTTGGGGTTTCTGAAGCAAGCGGGTGGCTCACACCTTGGAGCTTTGAGCCTGTCACTGGAATGTCACCTCACACAGTTGACCACAGTAAGGCACTCAGCCCTTTCAGACACACTCCTGCTGCCAGCTTTCTCATGGTCAGTACCGTTATGATCTAGGAATGTGTTTGTCAGACTCGGAAATTACAGGGAGACACACGGCCCTGACTCAGGAATATAGGTCCTCTCAGCAGACCTGCTGGTCTCATGTTTTAGAAGCTCAAAATTTCCTGCAAGATAGAGGTTTGAAAACACACTCTCTGTGGACGTCTTTCCTTCCTCAAAGGAAGATAGCTTTCTTCACATTCTGCGACCTGAGAGTCACACTCTGCTTGAAAAGTGCTTGCTTGCGAGTCTATTTTCAGTGGCAATATCTCCTTGAGGCTGTGACCATAAGTAGCGGCCCCACACTCACAGGGAAAGGCAAAGCAACATCCAAATGGCTGTTCCAACCAGTTTTCTCTGTAGAAGAACTCTGGGGAGCAAAGGTCTGTCTGGAAATTTCTTGAATCACGAGGGAACACATCCCGTGTGTGAACCTGAATAAAGGGCCTAGGGTGCACAATTTGTATTTATCTCTCTGGAGCCATAAAGAGGTGTGGCTAGCAATTGCTTGAAAATCCACCCAATTACTTTTTTCTTACTTCTGACAGTGCAAACTTTAGTCCACCATTCAAGATTTCTGAAGCAAGTTGATGGCTCACAACTCCTGGTCACGTACCGATTTGCCATGGAAAGTTACCTCATCTAGGTAAGCACAGTATGGTACTCAGCACCCTCAGACACACACCTGAAGCCTGTTTTCTCATGAGCAGACCTGGCGTTACTCAGAAATGTGTTTACAAAGCTCAGAAAATGCTCAAAAACACACTGCCCTTGCTCTGAAATTTAGGTCCTCTGTACCAACCTAGAGGTCTCATATCTTAGTATCTAGACAGTTCCTCATATAGAGAGCCTGTTTCCTCATGGGCAGTCCTGGTATGACCAAGAAATGTATTTACAAAGCTCAAAAAGTGCAGGAAAACACATTGCCCTGACTTTGGAATTGAGGTCCTCTGGGCAAATATGGAGAATTCACATCTTTGAAGCTAGACAGTTCCTAATAGACAGATTCTTGAAAACACACTGTCTATAAATACATTTCCTTCCTCAATGGAACGTAGGTTTCCAGTATTCCATGTCCATAGAGTCACATACTGCTTGAAAACACTTGTTGGAAGTCCTTTTTCATTAGCAATTGCTCCTGATAGTGTGACCATAGGGAAGGCCACCAAACTCACAGGAAAAGGAAAAGCAACAACCAAAGGTCAGTTCCATCATGTTTTCTCTGTAGTGGAGATTCAGTGTGCCTAGGTCTGTCTGGGAAATTCTTGGATCCTGAGTGGACACATCCTAGGTGTGAACATGGACAGTGGACCTTGGTGGCAAAATTCACCTTTCTCTCTCAGTTGGCCAAAAACAGTAGAGCATAACAACTACCTGGAAATGCATTTAGCTGCTGGTTTCTTACTTCTGGCAGTGATCACTTGGTACACCCTTTGGGATTTCTGAAGCAAGTAAGCAGCTAGCAACTCGTAGCCGCTCGCCCAATTACAGTGGAATGCTACATCATCTTGGTAAGTGAAGCATGGCACCCAGCAATCTCAGAAATCTTCCTGCAGCCTGTTTTTTCTTAAGGGCACTTCTGGTATGACCTAGGAATGTGTTTACAATGCTCAGAAAGAGTTCAGTTCCGTTCAGACGCTCAGCTGTATTCGACTCTTTGGGACCCCATGAATCGAAGCACACCAGGCCTCCCTGTCCATCACCAACTCCCGGAGCTTACACAAACTCATGACCATCGAGTTGGTGATGACATCCAGCCATCTCATCCTCTGTCATCCTCTTCTCCTCCTGCCCCCAAGCCCTCCCAGCATCAGGGTCTTTTCCAATGAGTCAACTCTTCACATCAGGTGGCCAAAGTACTGGAGTTTCAGTTTCAGCATCAGTCTTTCCAATGAACACCCAGGACTGATCTCCTTTAGGATGGACTGGTTGGATGTCCTTGCAGTCCAAGGGACTCTCAAGAGTCTTCTCCAACACCACAGTTCAAAAGCATCAATTCTTCAGTGCTCAGCTTTCTTCACAGTCCAACTCGTACATCCATACATGACCACTGGATAAACCATAGCCTTGACCAGATGGAGCTTTGTTGGCAAAGAAATGTCTCCACTTTTTAATATGCTATCTAGGTTGGTCTTAACCCTTCCAAGAAGTAAGCATCTTCTAATTTCATGGCTGCAGTCACCATCTGCAGTGATTTTGGAGCCCCCCAAAATAAAGTATGACACTGTTTCTACTGTTTCCCAATCTCTTTCTCATGAAGTGATGGGACCAGATGCCATGATCTTAGTTTTCTGAATATTGAGCTGTAAGCCAACTTTTTCACTCTCCTCTTTCACTTTCATCAAGAGGTTTTTTAGTTCCTCTTCACTTTCTGCCATAAGGGTGGTATCATATGCATATCTGAGGTTACTGATGTTTTTCCTGGCAGTCTTGATTCCAGCTTGTGCTTCTTCCAACCCAGTGTTTCTCATGATGTACTCGGCATATAAGTTAAATAAGCAGGGAGACAATATACAGCCTTGACATACTCCTTTTCCTATTTGGAACCAATCTGTTGTTCCATGTCCAGTTCTAACTGTTGCTTCCTGACTTGCACATAGGTTTCTCAAGAGACAGGTCAGGTGGTCTGGTAGTCCCATCTCTTTCAGAATTTTCCACAGTTTATTGTGATACACACAATCAAAGGCTTTGGCGTAGTCAATATAGCAGAAATATATGTTTTCTGGGACTCTCTTGCTTTTTCAATGATCCAGCAGATGTTGGCAGTTTGATCTCTGGTTCCTCTGCCTTTTCTAAAACCAGCTTGAACATCTGGAAGTTCACGGCTCATGTATTGCTGAAGCCTGGCTTGGAGAATTTTGAGCATTACTTTACTAGCGTGTGAGATGAGTGCAATTGTGCAGTAGTTTGAGCATTCTTTGTTATTGCCTTTCTTTGGAATTGGAATGAAAACTGATCTTTTCCAGTCATGTGGCCACTGCTGAGTTTTCCAAATTTGCTGACCTATTGAGTACAGCACTTTCACAGCATCATCTTTTAGGATTTGAAATAGCTTAACTGGAATTCCATCACCTCCACTAGTTTTGTTTGTAGTGATGCTTTCTAAGGCCCACTTGACCTCACATTCCAGGATGTCTGGCTCTAGGTGACTGATCACGCCATCATAATTATCTGGGTCATGGAGATCTTTTTTTGTACAGTTGTTCTGTGTATTCTTGCCACCTCTTCTTAACAGCTTCTGCTTCTGTTAGATGCATAGCATTTCTGTCCTTTATTGAACCCAATCTTCGCATGGAATGTTCCTTTGGTATCTCTAATTTTCTTGAAGAGATCTCTAGTCTTTCCCATTCTGTTGTTATTCTCCATTTCTTTGCATTGATCAGAGTAAGGCTTTCTTATCTCTCCTTGCTATTCTTTGGAACTCGGCATTCAAATGGTGCAGGCTGTGACGGACCATGCAGAAGCATGGCCATGAGGAGCTATCTCTCGCCCAAGGTCAGAGGTAGTGGCTGAGGGGAGCCACCCCATGTCCGAGACCAGGGGCAGCGGCCGAGAGGAGCTACCTCATGCCTGAGGTCAGGGGAGGTGGCTGAGATGAGCTACCCCATGCCCAAGGTCAGGGGCTGTGGCCAAGAGGAGCAATCCCAAGACCACAGAGCAGCAGCTGCACGGGTGCAGGAGGACCGAGAGGAGCTACTCCACATTCAAGGTCAGGAGGGGCGGCCTGAGGAGATACCCATTGTCCAAGGTAAGGAGGAGTGGCTGTGCTTTGCTGGAGCAGCTGTAAAGAGATACCCCACGTCCAAGGTAAGAGAAACTCAAATAAGATGGTAGGTGTTGTGAGAGGGCATTAAAGGGCAGACACTGAAATCATAATCACAGAAAACTAGCCAATCTGATCACATGGACCATAACCTTGTCTAACTCAATGAAACTAAGCCATGACGTGTGGAGCCACCCAAGACGGACGGGTCATGGTGGACAGGTCTGACAGAATGTAGTCCACTGGAGAAGGGAATGGCAAACCACTTCAGTATTCTTGCCTTGAGGACCCCATGAACAGTATGAAAAGGTAAAATGATAGGATACTGAAAGAGGAACTCCCCAGGTCGGTAGGTGTCCAATATCCTACTGGAGCTCAGTGGAGAAATAACTCCAGAAAGAATGAAGGGATGGAGCCAAAGCAAAAACAGTACCCAGTTGTGGATGTGACTGGTGAGAGAAGCAAGGTCCAATGCTGTAAAGAGCAATATCGCATAGGAACCTGGAATGTTAGGTCCTTGAATCAAGGCAAATTGGAAGTGGTCAAACAGGATGTGGCAAGAGTGAATGTCGACATTCTAGGAATCAGCAAATTATAATGGACAGGAATGGGTGAATTTAACTCAGATGACCATTATATCTACTACTGTGGGCAGGAACCGCTTAAAAGAAATGGAGTAGCCATCATGGTCAACAATCGAGTCCAAAATATGGTACTTGGATGCAATCTCAGAAAGTGTAGGGAAATACAATGCTCTGACTCTGGAATTTGGGTCCTCAGGGCAAACCTGGAAGTCTCACATCTTTGAGTCTATACAGTTTGTGATACACAGAGGCCCGATAAAACACTCTCTGTTGATGCCTTACCTTCCTGGATGGAACATAATTTTCCCAGCTTTTTGTGTGCTCAGAGTCACAAACTGCTTGAAAAGGCTTGTTAGAAGTAATTTTTCAGTAGCAACTTCCCCTGATGTTGTGACCTTAGGGAAGACCGCCACACCCACAGGAAAAGGCAAAGGATCATCCAGACGTCTGCTCAATCACGTTTTCTTGATAGGAGCAATCCATTCAACCTAACTGTCTAGAATGCTCATGGATACTGTTCCTACACACCCTATGTTTGAACCTGGATACTGGACCTTGGCAGCAAAATTTCCATTGTTTTCTCAGTTGGCCCTAAAACGGTTAAACCTAGTTACTGCCTGAAAATGCATCTAATTGCTGTTTTCTTACTTCTGACAGTGATAGTGTTGGTGCACCCTTTGGGATTTATGAATCAAGCAGGAGGCTCTCCACTCCAAGCCACTGGCCCCTTTCCAGGGAGATGTCATCTCATCTAGGTTAGCACAATATGTCACCCAGCACTCTGAGACACACTCTTGCAGCATGAATTTTATGGTCAGATCTGGTTTGACCTAGGAATGTGTTTACAAATCTCAGAAAGTGGTGGGAAACACACTGCCCTGACTCTGGTATTTAGGTCCTCTGGGAAACTTGGAGGACTCACATGTTTGAATCTAGACAGTTCATGACAGGTAGAGGCCTGATAACATATTCTCTCGAGATGCCTTTCCTTCCTCAAAGGAATATAGCTTTCTCAACATTCTGTGTGCTGAGTGTCACACACTCCTTGAAAACGCTTGTTGGAGGTCATTTTTCATTAGCAATTTCCCCTGGAGGTGTGACTGTAGGGAAGGCGCCACACTCACAGGTAAGTTCAAAAGCACGTCCAAACATCTGTTCAATCACGTTTTCTTGGTGGGGCCATTCATCAATGTAAGTCTATTTAGAAAATCCGTGGACACTGCGGGGAAACACCTATGTTTGAATCTGGATACCAGACGTTGGTGTTAAAATATGCATTTTTCTCTCACTTGGCCCTAAAAGAGTGCCGCCGAGCAACTGCTTGAAATTCCATCTGAATGTTGTTTTCTTCCTTCTGACAATGCTAGCTTTGGTTCACCCTTTGGGATTTTTGAAGCATGTGAATGACTTGCAACTCCTAGCTGCAGGCCCATTTCCAGTGGAATGACACCTCATCTATGTGACCACAGTATTTCACCCAGCACAGTCTGATACACTCCCTCAGCATCCTTCCTTAGGAGCAGACCTGGTATGCCCTAGGAATGCATTTAGAAGTCTCAGAAAGTGCAGCAAGACACACTGTCCTGACTCTGGAACTTAGGTCCTTTAATCAGGCCTGAGCTCTCACATCTTAGAAGCTGAACAGTTCCTGCTATAAAAAACACACTCTCTGTTGATGCCTTTCCTTCATTGAAGGAACATAACTTTCCCAATGTACTGTGTGCTGAGAGTCACACACTGCTTGAAAACATTTGCTTGGAGTTCATTTTTCAGTGGCAATTTCCCTTGAGACTGTGACAGTAGGGAAGCGCCCACAATCACAAGACAAGCAAGCATCCAAATACCTGTTCCATCACGTTTTCTCTGTTAGAGAGGTCCAGTGAACCCAGGTCTATCTGGAAAAGTTTGGATCCTGTGGGGTCACATCCTGAGTGTGAACCTGAATACAGGACAAAATTCACCTTTTCCTCTCAGTTGGCACTAAAATGGTTTGGCATAGCCACTGCTTAAATATCCATCCAGTACTTGTTTTCTTATTTCTGACAGTGACAGATATGGTTCACCCATGTAATTTCTGAAGCAAGCAGTCTGCTTGCCACTTCTATCTGGTGGTCCCTTTCCTGTGAAATGTCACATAATATAGGTAGCACCACATGGCACCCAGCTCTCTCAGACACACTCTGACAGCCTGTTTCCTCCTTGGCAGTCCTGGTATGACCTAGGAATGTATTTACAAGGCTCAGAGATTGTATGGAAACATATCCCCTGACTCGGGATGTTAGGTCATCTGGGCAAGACTGGAGGTCTCACGTCTTACAATCTAGACAGTTCCTAATAGATAGAGGCCTGGAAACACACTCTCTGGTGACGCCTTTCCTTACTCAAAGGGCCATTGCTTTCCCAACATTTTAGGGCCAACCTAGAGGAAAATGCGAAATTTGCCACCAAGGTCCATTACCCAGGTTCACACGCAGGATGTGTCCCCACAGCACTGAAGAATTTTCAAGACAGACCTAGGCTAACCCTAACCCTAACCCTAACCCTAGGATCTCTCCTACAGAGAAACATGATGGAACAGACGTTTGGATGATGTTTTGCCTTTTCCTGTGAGTGTGGTGGACTTCCCTATGGTCAAACCATCAAGGGAAATTGCTACTGAAAAACAACTTCCAGGCAAGCATTTTCAAGCAGTATGTGACTCTCAGCACACAGAATGCTGGGAAAGCTACGTTCATTTGAGGAAGGAAAGGCATCAATAGAGAGTGTGTTTTCAGGCCTCTATCTATCAGGATCTGTCTATATTCTAAGATGTGAGATCTCCAGGCTTGTCTAGAGGACCCATCTTCCAGAGTCTGGGCAGTGTTTCCCTGCAAATTTTGAGCCTTGTAAGCACATTCCAAGATCACTCAGGAATGTCCATGATGAAACAGGCGATGGAAGAGTGTCCGTGTGTGCTGTGTGTCATTCTGCCCTTACCAAATGAACTGACATTCCACTGGAAATGGGCCAGGGACTAGGAGTTATGAACCGCCTGTTGCTTCAGAAATCCAGAAAGCTGGAACAAAGCTATCATTGTCAGAAGTAAGAAAACAGATATTAAATGAACTTTCAAGCAGTTGTTAGGCCACAACGTTTTAAGCCCAATGGAGAGGATAATGTAAATTTTGCCACCAAGATCTGCTATCAAGATTCACATTCATGATGTGTCCCTGCAGTATCCAAGAATTTTCCAGATAGGACTAGGCTCACTATATCTCACCTACAGAGCAAACGTGATGGAACAGACATTTGAATGTGGTTCCCTTTTACTGTGTTTGTGGGGCTTTCCCTCCAGTCACATCTTCAGGGGAAATTCTTAGTGATAAATGACCTCCAAGCAAGTGTGTGACACTCAGGAAGCAGAATGTTGGGAAAACAATGTTCCTTCAAGGAAAGACAGGCATCAGCAGAGAATGAATTTTCAGTCCTTTATCTATCAAGAATTGTCTAGATTTCTAAGATGTGAGACCTCCAGTCTTACCCTGAGGACCTAACTTGCAGAGTCAGGGCAGTGTGTTTCCCTGCACTAACCCACGCTTTTAACCACCTTCCTACATCATCCCAGAACTGCCCATGAGGAAACAGGCTGCAGGAATGTGTTCAGACTGCAGGGTGCCATGCTGTTGTTACCCAGGTGAGGTGACATTCCATTGCAAATAGGCCATCAGCAGCACTTGCGAGCTGCCTTCTTGCTTCTGAAATCCCAAAGGTGGGTCAAAAGTGACCACTGTTAGAAATTAAGAAAAAAAAAAAGCAATTGTATGGATTTTCTAGCAGTTGCAAATTTGACCGTCAAGTTCCGGTATCCACTGTCAGACTCAGGAGGTGTCTCTGCTGTATCTACCCATATTTCACAAAGACCTAGGCTCACTGGCTGCTCTGATAGAGAAAATGTGATGGAACAGATGTTTGGATCTTGGATTGCCTTACCCTGTGAGTGTAGAGGACATCCTTACTGTCACAACATCACAAGAAATTGCTACTGAAAAATGACCTGCAAGCAAACGGTTTCAAGCAATGTGTGACTCTCAGTTCACAGAATACTGGGAAAGTACTGTTTCTTCGAGGAAGGAAGGGTATCAACAGAGAGTGTGTTTTCAGGGCTCTATCTATGAAGAACTGTCTTGATTCTAACAAGAGCCCTCCAGCCTTCCCAGAGAACGGAACTTCCAGAGTCAGGGCAGTGTCTTCCTTGCCCTTTTAATGCTTTGTAAACATATTCCTAGGTCACACTGGGACTGTCCATGAGGACACAGACTGTGGGCGTGTGTCTGAGTATACAGAGGGGCCATTATGTGCTTACTTAGATAAGGTGACATTCCACTGGAAATAGGCCCATGACTAGGAGTGGTGATCTCCTTGCTTGCTTCAGAAATCCCAAAGGGTGAACCAAAGTTATTGCTCTTCAGAGTAAGAAAACAGCAATTAGATGGATTTTCAAGCAGGTGCCAGGCCACACAGTTTTAGGACAAACCGAAAGAGAAATGTGAATTGTGCCACCAGTTCCAGTATCCAGGTTCACACTTAGGATGTGGTCCTGCAGTATACACGATTTTCCAGACAGACCTAGGCTCTCTGGATCACTCCTAGAGACAAAATGTGATGCAACAGAAGTTTGGATGTTGGTTTGCCTTTTCCAGTGAGTGTGGGGGCCTTCCCTAAGGTTACACTGTCAGAGGAAGTTTCTACTGAAAAATGACCTCCAAAGAGCGTTCTCAAGCAGTGTGTGATCCCCAGCACAGAGAATGCAGGGAAAAGTATGTTTCTTCAAGGAAGAAAAGGCATCAACAGAGAGTGTGTTATTAGGCCTATATCTATTAGGAACTGTCTAGAATCTAACATTGACCTCCAGGCTTGTCCAGGGGACCTAACTACCAGAGTCAAGGCACTATTTTTCCTACACCTTCCAAGCCTCCCAAAGACATCCTAGCTCATATAGGGATGGCCCATGAGGAAACAGACTGTAGGAGAGTGTCTGAGATTGTATGGTACCAATACTGTGCTTACCTAGATGAGATGACATTCCTCTGGGAATGGGCCAGAGGGTAGGAGTGGTGAGTCGCCTGCTTGATTCAGAAATCCCAAAGGATGGACCAAAGCTATCATTGTCAGAAGGAAGAAAACAGCAATTGGATGGATTTCCAAGCAGTTGCAAGGCCGTAGCATTTTCCCAAATCAAGAGAAAAAATATTATTTTGCCCCAAAAATCCGGTATCCATGTCCAGACTCAGGATGTCTCCATGCAGTATCCACAAAGTTTCCAGACAGAACTAGTCTCAGTGGATCGATCCTACTGAGAAAATGTGATGGAACAGACGTTTGAATGCTAATTTGTCTTTCTCTAAAAATGGAGAGTGCGGCATCCCCATGGTCACACCATCAGGGGAAAGTGCTACTGAAAAATGACCTCCATGCCAGCATATTCAAGCCGTGTGTGTTTCTCTGCACACAAAATGTTTGGAAAGTTATGTTCCTTCAAGAAAAGAAATGCATCAACAGAGAGTGCTTTCAGCCTATCAGGAGCTGTCTACATTCTAAGTCGTGAGACCTTCAGTCTTTCCTAGGGATCCGAACACCCAGAGTCAGGGCAGTGTGTTTCCATGAACTTTTCAAGCCTTGTAAACACTTTCCAAGTATATACTGGGACTGCTCCTGAAGAAACAGGCTGCACGAGTGTATCCGAGTGTGTTGGGCAGCATACTGTGCTTACCTGCATGAGGTGCCAGTACAATGGAAATCAGTTAGTGGCTGGAGTGGTGAGCAACCTGCTTGCTTCAGAAATTCCAAAGGGTGGACAAATCTATCACTGTCAAAAGTAAGAAAACAGCAATTGGATGGATTTTCAAGGATTTGCTACACTGCACCATTTTAGAACCAATGTGGTCCCAAAATGAGTGTGGGAGATGAAAATGAGAATTTTGCCACCAAGTTCATATATACAAGTTCACACTCATGATGTGTCCCCACAATACCCACGAATTCTCCAGACAGACCTAGGCTCACTTGATCGCACCTAAAGACAAAATGTTATGGAGTACACGTTTGGATGTTGGTTTGCCTTTCCCAGTGAGTGTGGGAGCCTTCCCTACCATTGCACCTTCAGGGGAATTTTCTACTGACCAATGGCCTACAAGCAAGTGTTTTCAAGCACCGTGTGTCTCTCAGCACACAGAATGTTGGGAAAGCTATGTTCCTTCGAGGACGGAAAGGCATCCATACGGAGTGTATTTTTAGGCCTCTATCTATCAGGAACTGTCTAGAACTCAAGGCATGAGACTTCAAGACTTTCCCAGGGTCCTAACTTCCAGAGTTAGGGTACTGTGTTTCCCTGCACCTTCCAAGGCTTTAAACACATTCCTTATTCAAACTGGGCCTGCCCATGAGGAAACAGGATGCAGGAGTATGTCTGAGAGGGCTGGGTTCCATACAGTGCTTAACTAGATGAGGTGACATTACACTGGAAATGGGCCAGCAGATAGGAGTAGTGAGCCGCCTGCTTGCTTTAGAAACCTCAAAGGTTTGACCAATGTTATCACTGTCATTATTAGGAAGAGACCAATTGGATGAATCTTCAGGCAGTTGCTGAGGCCGCACTCTTTTAGATCCAACCGACAAAATTTGCTAATTTTGCCAACAGATTCAAGGTTGCAGATTCACACTCAGTATGTGTCCCTGTAGTATCCAAGAATTTTCCAGACAGGCAGAGGATCATTGGATCTCTCCTAAAGAGAAAACTTTATAGAATAGACATTTGGTTGGTTGTTTTCTTTTTCCTGTGAGTTTGGGGGTCTTCCCTACAGTAACACAGTCATGGGAAATTGTTACTGAAAAATCACCTTCAAGCAAGGATTTTCAACCAGTGTGTTACTCTCATCACACAGAAATCTGGGATAACTATGTTACTTAAATGCATGAAAGACATAAAAGTGGGTGTTTTTCAGGCATCTATCTGTCAGGAACTATCTAAAGTCTAAGATGTGAGAACTCCAGGTTTGCACACAGGGCCTAATTTCCAAAGTCATAGCCAGTATATTTCATTGCACTTTCAGAGCCTTATGAACACATTCCTGGCTCCTATTGGGTCTGATTCAGAGGAAACTGGCTGTGAAATTATCTAAGATTGCTGAGAGCCATACTGTTGTTACCTAGATTATTTGACATTTTAATGGAAATGTCGATGGGGTTGCAAGCCACCTGCTTGTGTCAGAAACCTGAAAGATTTGACCAAACCTATTGATGTCAGAAGTAGGAAAATATCAATTGGATGGATTTTCAGGCAGCTGCCAGCGCACATCCTGTTAGTGCCAAAAGAGAGACAATGCTAATTTTGCCAAGAAGGTCAAATATTCAGGTTCACAGTCAGTATGTTTCCCTTGCAGTATCCAAGAAATTTCCAGAGAGACCTGGGGCCATTGGATCCTTCTGACAGAGAAAAATTGATGGAAGAGACATTTTGATATTTGCTTGCTTTTCCCTGTGAGTGTGGGAGCCTTCCCTAGTGTAACACACGTGAGGGGAAATTTTTACTTAAAAATGACTTCCAAGCAAGGGTTTCCACTTAGCGGGTTACTCTCAGCAAACAGAATGCTGGGACACCTGTGTTCACTCGTGGAATGAGCGGCAATGAATAGGGTGCTTTTCAGGCATCTCTCTATCCATGACTGCTGTCTGGATTCTAAGATGTGAGAAGACCACGCTTCCACAGATGCCCTAAATTCCAGAGACACAGCCAGTAAGTTTCCCTGAACTTTCCATGGTTCATGAGCACAGTACTCTATCTTACTGGGACACACCATGAGGAGAGAGTCTGGAGGAGTGTGTCTGACACAGCTGAGTGCCATACTGTTTCTAAGTAGTTTAATTGGCATTCCAATGGAAATGATCTTGCCACAAGGAGTTGCACGCTGCCTGCTTGCTTCAGCAATTCCAGTGTTTTGACCAAAGCTATTGCTGTCGTTAGTGGGAAAAGAGCAAGTGTACTGATTTTCAAGGAGTTGCTAAACCCCAGCCTACTGTGGCCAACACAGAGAAAATTCTAATTTGCCAACAAGGTCCAGAATCCAGGTTCACACTGAACATGTGTCCAAGCACTGTCCAAGAATTTTCCAGACAGACTTAGGATCACTGGATCCCTCCTACAGGGGACTTCACGGAACAGATGTTTTGACATTTGTTTACTTTTCTCTGTCAGTGTGGGGGCATTTCCCATGGTAACACAGGGGAGGGGAAATTGTTACTTCAAAATGACTTCCAGGCAAGAATTTCCAAGCAGTCTGTCACTCTCAGCAAACATAATGCTGTGAAATCTGTGTTTCTTTGAGGAATGAAAGGCAAAAAATAAAAAGGAGTGTATTTCAGACATCTATCAGAAACTGTCTAGATTCTAAAATGTTAAAACTCCAGATTTGCACAGAGCACCTAATTTTCAGAGTCACAGCCAGTATGTTTGCTGACATTTCTGATACTAGCGAACCCATTCCTAGGTCATCCTGGGACTGTCTATGAAGAAACAGGCTGTAGGAGTGTGTCTGAGAGTGCTGAATGCCATCGAGTCTGGTTACCTAATGAGTTTACCTGCCATTGGAAATGATCCAGTGGCAAGGAATTGAAAGTCCCATGTTTGCTGCAGAAATCCAAGAGGTCTGACCAAAGATATTGCTGTCACAAGTAAGAAAACAGCAATTGGATGGATCTTCAGGCAGTTGCTACTCTGCACCATTTTAGGACCACCTGAAAGAAAATGCTGATTTAGCCAACAAGGTCCAGGATCCAGCTTCACACTCAGTATGTGTCCATGCACTACCCAAGCATTTTCCAGACAGACCTAGGATCACTGGATCTCTCCTACAGAGAAAACCTGATGGAACAAACGTTTGGATGCTAGTTTGCTTTTTCCCTGTGAGTGTGGGACCGTCCTGACTGTAACACAGTCAGGGGAAGTTCTTACTGAAAAATGAAGTCCAAGCAAGCATTTTAGAGCAGTGAGTTACTCTCAGCACACAGAATGCTAGGAAATCCATGTTCCTTTGATGAAAGAAAAACATAAAAGTAGAGTGTTTTTCATGCATCTGTCTATCAGGAACTGTCTAGATTGTAAGATGTCAGAACTCCAGGTTTGCACAGAGACCCTAATTTCCAGTCATAGCCAGTGTATTTTTCTGCACTTTCTGAGCCTTTTGAACACATTCCTAGCTCATATTGGGTCTGTCCCTCAAGAAAAAGGCTTAGGAAATTATATCTAAATGTGTTGAGTGTCATAATGTTGTTACCTTGATTAGTTGACAATCTATTGGAAATGATCCTGCCACAAGGTGTTGCAAGCTGCCTGTTTGCATAGAAATAGAAATAATTTGACCAAACTCATTTATGTTGTAAATAGGAAATTGTCAATTGGATGGATTCTCAGGTAGCTGTCAGCCCACACCCTTTTAATGCCAACAGAGAGAAAAGGTGAGTTTTGCCAACAAGGTTCAATATCCAGTTTCACACTCAGTATGTGTCCCTGCAGTGTCCAAGACTTTTCCAAACAGATCTAGGATCACTAGATCTCTCCTGCAGAGAAAACTTGATGGAACTTTTACTCTGAAGCAGGGTCAGTCTTGTTGAGGTGACTCCTTCCCCAAGGCCACAACTGGGAGTCCTCACACCAAGGCCATAGAAGTGGGCCCCAGAACCAAGGTCACCTGTGAATCGGACTGGGCCCCCTTTGCAACTGTTGCCAAAAGCACCTGATCATCGCTAATGAGCTTCCTGACTCCCTACCAGGCAAGGATGCCCACTCCAGTAAACACCCTATGGTACCCCACCCAATCACCTAATATCAACCTTCCAGTAGGAATTTTCTTTGCCTTGAAACTGTAAAAATTGGCTCTTAACCCAGGAAATCAGTCAACTTTCCCTAGTCTGTCAGGTGGTTGGCCCCCTGAGCCCACAGTGCCCACTTTATCTCTGCTCTTTGTTCTCAATACAAACTCACTCCCTTCTGAAATGCTCTATGTCTGAACATTCTTTTCCAACTCGTACTCAGACGGCCTCAACAAGCCTCCCATCACCAGAGCCACTTTCCTAGATCACACTCACCACTTGCTTGTCCACTCCCAACTCAGAGCAGAAAGGGCCCCTCAGCCTGGTCCTTCCCTCTCACTTCCCGTGCCTGGTCGCCAGGGGCTCACACCGTCCCTGGGCAGGCTGTCTTCTGTGTCCTGCAGAGGCCTCTGTGGTGTCAGGTGAAGAAACAAGAGGCACCCATGAAACCTCCCACCCCAGCACAGCAACCAGTACCCACCTACTGAACTCTTCACTCTGGATGGGCCTGGGGGTGTTTCAGGGAACGTCCCCCAACATGTCCTTGTTCTCATCTAATTCCAGCACTGCCCACGTGAGAGTCACTAAGCTAATCTGTGATAACTGCACAGAGAGAATACTTGTTCACTCGCCCCTCCCAGGATACATGGTTCTTATGGGCAGGTGCCTCCCAGGATATGGGGCTCACCTGGGCAGGTATCCTGCAGGGCTCAGCACCCAGGAGCTGTTCACAGAGCCCTCACTGCAAAGAGCCCCCAGCTCCTCTGTTGGACAGATCTGACCTTGAGACCCTCAGAGGAGGACCTGAGGTAACATACAGCAGCTTCAGGATAGTTTTGTGACCTTGGGCTTCACTGGTTGCAGCCTCCTTCCAGCAGGTTTTCCAGAGGGTCCCATAGCACCTGGGCACTGAGTCTGTCTCCACCCACCACCCATCCTCTCCCTGACCCCTGGGTCCCTCTCATTAGAAGAAGGCCTTCCTGAAATCCTCTCCCACTTATAGGTCAGATAAGAAGATGAGAAAACAAGTCAGAGCAGCAGCCCCATATCCATCCTGACCCAAAGGACCCACACCTGTTCCTGGAACCCTGGCCAGGACAACGAGGCCCATTTTCTGAAACCACAAGCCCAGGTGGGCAGATTGGCTGACCTGACTGGCCTGCCCTTTGGATGTGTGCCTGGGTTGAGGTCTATATAAACCCCCTCAAGCGCCTGCAGCTGTACCTGATGCTGTCTTTCTGCTTAGATCTTGCAGGGTTGGCTTGATAAGAGAGAGTGAGGGCCCATAGTGTTTCGGGGGATTGGGTCTGTGTTGGGCTCTGCTGGACCTTCTGCAGGAGGTGCTAAGCTGTCACTTCCTAAGGATGGGCTGTGTCACCTGTTCCTGCTGTTGGAAATCTTCTCAGGCAGAAATGAGGAAGCAAGAAAACAGGCAATGGGAGCAGCACAGGAGGAGTAACTCAGGTAGGAAAGTGCAAAGCTTCCAGATCACCCAGGCCAGGACCATTCTGCCTGACCTACAGGAGCCACGTCAGTAAGCATGCTGTCGCTGGAGTGGCTCCACTTTTCTCCAGCCTGTGAGGTCTTTGCACATATTCAAGTGTTTTATCTATGAAGGGTGGATGAGGTTCAGGAATGGCTAGCCTGGGGGTCAGCCAGCATTTACTTAGAGATGACTCCGTGTAGTCTCCCAGCTTCCCAGTGAGGTCCCTCCTTGGGAGGGGAGGGGGTGGGGTATGTGCAAGGGCTGCTGGCTGGCTACACATGAGTAAGTCCCCATCCCTGACCATCTTCAGAATTGCTCATCCCTGAAGCAAGTGCCCTAATTGGGCTTTCACCTGTGCAACTGGTGGCTTCTTAATTAGCAATGTGGCCATTGATATTAAATGTCCTCCATCAAGACTGAGATGTTACACCACATGTACTGGTGTAAGAACCCGGGGAGGCGTGTGCACCCAGTACCCCTAGGCACAGGCTTCAGACTTGACCCCTCAACATTCTGGAGCCCAGCCACTGCTTTAGCATTTCTGAGGGTCCAGAGCTGATTTTAAAGGTTCTGTAATCCACCCTTCATCTGCTTTAATGAGACCCACATTTCTAGGATCCTACAGAGCAGGGTCTGTGTGGCTGCTCTGTGGCTTCTCTAACATGATCACATGCTGGGTGGTTTAAAACAACAGGAGTTCATCCTCTCTCAGTCCTGGAGACCAGACACCGGAAATCAAGGTGGCACAGGGCTGAGGTCCCTCCAGAGGCTCCAGGACAGGATCATTCCTGCCTTTTCCAACTTCAGGGGCTCCAGGGGTCCCTGGGCTTGTGGCCCCCTCCCTCCCATCTCTGCCTCTGCCTTTAAGAGGCTTCCCCTTTGTGTCCTCTTTCGTCTCTTTGAAGGAGTCTGTCAGTTGGATTGAAGGTCACCCTAACCCTAGATGACCTTACCTTGCTATCCTTAACTACATCTACAAAGACTCTTTTCCCAGATACGGCCCTGTTCTGGGGGGACACATCTTTGGTGGCCACCATTTACCCCATTCTCTCTCTGTCAAATAACCCTCATTTTAGGAGATCACCACATGCCCATAAAGACGGGCACAGAGAGCGGCCACACACATGGAGAGAATGAGGCCCTTGGAGTCACCTGGAAGGGATGAAGACCTGGCTTCATCAGGTGAGGGGAATCACAGGGAGGAGAGGAGGATGGTCTTGTTTAGGCTTCAAAAAGACCACGTTGGGGTGGGATGTGAGATGCACAATGGGGGCGGGGAGCTTCATCAGGGCCTGAGGGGGAGGTTAGGCTTGGGCCAGGGCCATGGGTATAGAGGGGACTTAGTGTGGGGGTTGGTCATACACCCAGAAGGAAGAGCTCACAGTCACTGGGGCACAAGGACCTGGGAACCTGGGAGGGCTTCATCTTTCTGAACCTGAAGAGGAAACGTTAAAATTTTACATCACCTCCTGCTCCTTCTGCCTCTGTAACTCAGCTTGCTCCTTGCAAAGTCTGGATCATGTAGGTCACGCAATCTCAGAAAGTGGGGACTTAGAATACTCGGAGCTGGAGCTTATCTCCCTTGTCCTTGCCCTGGCCCCTGCAAACCTTCTTGATCATGCCTATTCATGATAATGAGGAGCCCGCCCCCCTGACACTCTCCTCACCCCAGGGGGAACTCCCCACTCTGCTGGAGCACCTGGCTGTTGGTGGCCACTGACAGCACTCTGGTCTCCTCAGGACCCAGCTTCAGGATACTCTGAGGTTCAGGTCAGGCAGATGGAATCTGGTCTTCTCAGAACCCACTGGGGCTTCAGTTTGGGGGCATTGTGGGGTTTAGTTCAGGTTGATGGAATCTGGTCTCCTCAGGACCTGCTGGGTGTTCAGCTTTGGGACATTGTGGGGTTCAGTTCAGGCTGACAGGAAATGGGTCACCACAAGACCCATGTGGTTTCAGCTTTGGGGCATTGTGGGGTTCAATTCAGGCTGATAGAATTTGATCTCCTCAGGACCTTATGGGGGTTCAGCTTTGTGACATTGTGGGGTTCAGTTCAGGCTGACAGGAGATGGGTCACCACAGGATCCATTGTATTTTGGCTTTGGGGCATTATGGGGTTTAGTTTTGGCTGATGGAATCTAGTTTCCTCAGGACCCATGATCTCCTCAGAACCCATTGGTGCTTCAGCTTTGGGACATTGTGGGGTTCAGTTGAGTCTGACGGGAGTCTGGTTTCCTCAAGATTCCTGCAACGATGTGCTGCTGAAAGAAAAAGTGAGGAAAATTGGGAAGAAGCTTCTGTGTGTGGCTGTTGCTGAAAGTCTGTCTTAAGAGGACCCAAGACTGTTAGGGCTTGATGTGGAAAGTTGTGGGATTTTAGTCAGTTTTTGTCTGTAGTATAAGATGGTGTCCTATATTGTTCCTTGGTGTGTGGTTTCCATTTTTCCCAGCACGGTTTATTGAGGGGGGTGGGGGGGGGACTGTCCTTTCCCGCGTATATATTTTTAGTTCCTTTCTTGTAAATTAATTACCATGCACCTGTAGGTTTACTTCTGAGCTCTCTTGACTATTTCTGTGCCAATTCCACACGTCTTCTGGTGACTTTAGGTACATACTCTAGATTGAAGTCAGGGATAGACATGCCACCAGCCTGTTCTGCTTTCTCAGGATCCCTTTGGCTCTTCTGGTTCCTTTGTGGCTCCACACAGATGTAAAGATTGCTTTTGTTTCTGTGAAAAATGTCATTGAAATGTTGGCAGTGATTGCATGAATGTGTACGTTGCTTTGTTTAGAATGGATATTTTAATGGTATTTTCACCCATAAGCATGGGATATCTTTTTACTTGTATCCATTTAGTTTCTTTGATCATTGTCTTGTAGTTTTTAGCTTTCAGGTCTTTCAAGTCCTTGGTTAGATTTCTAGTTATGTGGGGGAGGGGATGCAATTGTAAAAGGAATTATTTTCTTAATTTCTCTTTCTGATAGTTCATTATTAGTGTAGAGAATCACAAATGATCTTGCAGTTCTGCTGACTTTCTTTTTTCTTTTTTTTGGCCCCACAGCTCGACATGTTGGATCTTAGTTCTCTGACCGAGGATCAAACCTGTACCCCCTGCAGTGGAAGTGCAGTCTTAACTACTGGACTGCCAGGCAAGTCTGTGAATTCGCTTTTTAGTTCTGACAGTTGCTTTGGTGTAGTGTTATGTGGAAAACTAGAATTAAGACATCTAATAGTTTCAGTTCCATCTGGTCATCCACAGCACCCAGGGCATGGTGTCTACTAATATACTCTTCCTATGGTGCCTTTTAATACCATGTGGACTAGTACAAGGCAATTAGCATCAAACTACTTTAGCTGAATTTAGGTAGGTTAACTCTTGGCCTCTATTGCAATGTTCGATGTCATCTCTGATTTTCTGGCATGTGACTTACATGGCTGTATTGAAAAGTAACTTACTTTCTAGTAAAATTTCAAACGTGTCTACTTTAAATAGTGGTACAAAGTTTTCTACATTCACACCAAATACCGCAATGTGTTTTACCCAAAACATGGTCACTTTCCCAGGAACCAGCCCACAACCCCAAAATGGGGGATAATTATGGTTTCCACATTACAATCCTATCCATAGGACCAGTTCAACTTTCATCAGCTGCCCAAGCTTTGTGCAACTGTCTTTCTTCATTCTAATGCAGTTTTCTTTTTCTGGAGCCATCACTGGGGCTTTCCCTCATGTTAAAAACCTTCATGGATTTAAAGTGACAAGATGACTATGATCTGGGTGGCTTTTCAGTGTGGTTTCTTTCACTGAGAATGTTTTTAGTGCTTTTCCATGTTGTGCCATGTGTCATTTTTTTCACTGTGCTTACAAACATATAACAACATTTATTATTTGAGTCATTTGAAGTATGAACTTCTATAGCATTAACTGCACTCTCATTGTAAAAATTTCCCCACCATTCATCTCCAGAATCTTTCCCTTTTCCTGAAGTGACACTGTAACCATTAAATACTCATAACCCCCAATCCCTGGTCATCTTACTCTACTTGGAATTTGTCTTATATGGATATCTCATACTAGTGGAATCATAGAACATTTTTCCTTTTGTGTCAGGCTTGTTTCACTTCACCTAATGACTTGAAGTTTCATCTACATTATAGCATGTATGAGTTATCTTGTTTTTAAAGGTTGAATCAGATCCCACTGTGTATATACTACATCGTGCCTATCCAGTCATCTGTTGAACACTTGTGCTGCTGCCACCTTTTGGTTACTATGAATAATGCTGCTATGAATATGGGGTTTGAATATCTGTTTCAGTATTTGGTTTTAAATATCTTGAGTGTATAACCTGGACCGGAATTGATGGATTCTATGTTAACTCTGTGTTTAAGTTTTTGTAAAGCCCCCTACTATTTTCTGAAGCTGTGGCATTATTTTACTATATTCCTTTATATGGCAGAGTAATGCATCTCATGGATGGAACTGCCCTATTTGCTCTTCCATTCACTTGTTGGTGGACATTTTCATTGTTTTTAACTTGGATTATCAAGAACACTGCTGCTGTAAATATTGGTGTACAAGTATATATTTGAGCACCTCTTTTAAATTCTTTGGATGTATATCTAGGAGTGGAGTTACCAAAACATATGATATTTCAGTTCAGTCACTCACTCATGTCCGACTCTTTGTGACCCCGTGGACTGCAGCACACCAGGCTCCCCTATCCATCACCAACTCCCAGAGCTTGCTCAAACTCATGTCTATCGAGTTGGTGATGCCATCAACCATCTCATCCTCTGTTATCCCCTTCTGCTCCTGCCTTCAATCTTTCCCAGCATCAGGGTCTTTTCCAATGAGTCAGTTCTTCACATTAGGTGGCCAAAGTATTGCAGTTTCAGCTTCAGCATCAGTCCTTCCAATGAATAGTCAGGGTTGATTTCCCTTAGGATTGACTTGTTGGATCTCCTTGCAGTCCAAGTGATGCTCAAGAGTCTTCTCCAACACCACAGTTCCAAAGCATCACTTCTTCGGTGCTCAGTTTTCTTTGTAGTCCAGCTGTAACGTCTATACATGACTATTGGAACAACCATAGCTTTGAGTACATGGACCTTTGTTGGTAATGTCTCTGCTTTTTAATATGCTGTCTAGGTTGGTCATAACTTTTATTCCGAGGAGCAGGTGTCTTTTAATTTCATGGCTGCAGTCACCATCTTCAGTGATTTTTGAGCCCCCCCCCCCCACAATAAATTCTGTCACCATTTCCATTGTTTTCCTATCTATTTGCCATGAAGTGATGGGGCCAGATGCCATGATCTTAGTTTTCTGAATACTGATTTTTAAGCCAACTTTTTCACTCTCCTCTTTCACTTTCATCAAGAGACTCTTTAGTTCTTCTTTGCTTTCTGCCATAAGAGTGGTGTCCTCTGTGTATCTGAAATTATTGATATTTCTCCTGGCAATTTTGATTCCAGCTTGTGCCTCATCCAGACCCGAGATTTCACATGATATACTCTGCATATAAGTTAAATAAGCAGGGTGCTGTACTCCTTTCCTGATTTGGAACCAGTCCATTGTGCCATGTCTAGTTCTAATTGTTGCTTCTTCACCTGCATACAGATTTCTCAGGAGGCAGGTAAGGCAGTCTGGTATTCCCATACCTTTCAGAATTTTCCACAGTTTGTGGTGATCTGCAGAGTCAAAGGCTTTGGCATTGTTAACAAAGCAGAAGTAAATATTTTTCTGGATGTTTTTCTCTCTTGCTCTTTCAGTGATGCAACGGGTGTTGGCAATTTGATCTCTGGTCCCTCTGTCTTTTCTAAATCCAGCTTGAACATCTAGAAATTCATGGTTCACTTACTGTTGAAGCCTGGCTTGGAGAAATTTGATCATTACTTTGTTAACATGTGAGATGAGTGCAACTGTGTGGCAGTTGGAACATTCTTCGGCTTTGCCTTTCTTTGGGATTGGAATGAAAACTGACCTTTTCCAGTCCTGTGGCCACTACTGAGTGATATAATTACATTTTTATGTTTTCGAGAAAATGCTTGTTTTGGAGACATTGATTGCACCATTTTATCTCTCCACAAGTAAAGTTTTGAGTTTCAATTTCGTACATTTTCGCCAGCATTTGTTATTTGTCTTTATTGTTGATTTTCCTCACGTCCATCCTGAGTGCCTTATTAAGGAGGAAGTCATAATGCAGGACCCACATTTGAGGAGAGGAGAGTTAGCTTCATATACTTGATGGACAGCTGAGTCTGTATCAATTATTTAGAATCTTTCTGTGTGAGATTTTTATTCAACATTACTCATAAAACCTAATTTTTACTTTTTACCAGTTTGGACACCTTAAAATTATTTTAAACTTTTGGGAGCTTCCCTGGTGGCTTAGCCTGTAAAAGCATATGCTTGCAATGCAGGATACCTGGGTTCAATCCCTGGGTGGGGAAGATCCCCTGGAGAAGGAAATGGCAACCCACTCCAGTACTCTTGCCTGGAAAATTTCATGAATGGAGGCGCCTCATAGCTTACAGTCCATGGGGTTGCAAAGAGTCAGACACGACTGAGCAACTTCACTTTCACTTTCTTTTGGCTATAATCCAGCCAATTAGACTGCTTAGTTCATTCTAGCTTTGGCTATTGAGAGCTTTTTCCATACTCTCCTGCTTTTATTTTACATAATTCAGCTTTTATGGGGCTTTTTGGTCCTTCTTTCTCACATTTTAAGATTATGCTGCTTTACATATTTATTGTCTCAGTCCTAGTATCAGACACATATTTAAAGAGTCCTTGTCCCTTTTTGTTAGAGCATATTAATAAAAACTTGTATGTGGGAACTTAATAATCTCAGCAGACAATGCATGGAAATACACATGCATGTATCCAGACTATGCATACAGACAGTTATGAAGATTTTCACATGGAGTTATATGTTTCTGCATTAGGCTAAAGATAGTTTATAATGATGTCTCCAACCTGATCTCTTATGACACAGGTATTATAACCTTCTCCTTTTGTCTGCCTGTAACTTCCCACTCCAATGGTAAGAAACCTGGCTTCCACTACTCATCACTTATCAAATTCAGGGCTTGCTCCTTCAATAACTGATATGGTAGTTTCAGTCCTGTTAGCTACAAACCCCCGTGGAAAGAACTTACAGAGCCCATTGTTTATGTATGGTACATTTGCCTTTGGCCTGCAGATTCCATTCATTTACACAGTGAACTTAGGTCAGATAATTTTGTCCTAAGAGTGAGAGTGGCCTTTTAAAATTTTTCTTCTTCCTTTTAAATCTTTTGGCTGTGCCGCGTCATGTGGGGTTTTAGGTCCCTGACCAGGAATTGAACCCATATTTCCTGCACTGGCAACGTGGAGTCTTAACCACTGGGCCCCTAGGGAAGTCTGAAGCTTTTCATTTATTTCTCAATCTGTTATATTCTTTGTTAAATTCTGCATTCCAGTCTTTAGCACTCCATACCATAAATAAATAAATGTGAATAGGTAATAAATTTCTTGTGTTCTGAAAACAGAAATCTATGTGCTTAGACAAATGCATAGTGGCAGGTATTCCTCACTAAAGTACCATGTGAAATATTTCAACCATATATTCCATAAACTCTTTATCATGTCTGTTTTACCTTTGCTAGAATGTCTTATACGATCATACAGTGTGTAGCACTTGAGGCTGGATTCCCTCACTCAGTAATGTAAGTGTTAGATTCATGCTTTCCTTTATTTTTATTTTAAATTGGTCTGTGGTTCATTCCTCTATATCTCTGAATGCTATTTTATTGCATTAGATGAGAGGAAAGATAATTTTCCCCCTAGTCTCAATGTTCTTCACTGAGATGTTCATAATGAAAGGAAGATGGATTGGAGAAAAACAATCAGAAGTTTAATATATGACATGCATACCTCCTATATAGTTGAAAGATACCTGGGAAAACTGTCACTTTCTGAAATGGTCCAAGACTTTACCTAAATGCTATCATCAGCTAAGAATGAAAGAAGGAGGTTAAGGAATGGAAGAAGCTATTTAAGGGAGATTATTAGGTGAAGCACAGTAAACAAAGACATGGTGGTATGCAGATTAACTTCCAGGTCCATTCCATAGACCTTCTTGATATTTAGTCAAGTCATTTAGTGATATCAAGTCAGTCTTGATACTTAGTCCATTCTTGATATTTAGCCATCCTCTATTTCCTGGTCCAGACAGGGACACGTCCTTAAAGATGGAGATATCCTTAACAAATGTAAATCTACTTCATAAAATGGAATTTCGACTTGGTTTTCAAAGATCCTCCTGGGGCGGCTGTTTGTTTTTTTCTTTTGTTTTGTTTTGTTTTTTTTTAATTAATCTGTCCAAAATAACCCTTTTGTCAAATGTGCATATTTTGGGTGTGCTTTTTGTGCTCCCCTTGAAATGTGCATTTAGGGGAGGAGTGTCACCCTGGAGACTGTTGATATGTGACCCCATGGACAGGGACTGGGTTGGTCACCCTGAAGAATGTGGATATGTGACCCCAGGGGAATGGTCAGAAGGAATTCACCCTGGAGACTGTGGAATTGTGAGCCCAGTTGCAAGGCTTGGGAAGGGGTCACCGTGGAGACTGTGGATGTGTGACTCCAGATACAGTGTCTGGGAGAGATCACCCAGGGGACTGTAGATATGTGATCCTAGATATAGGGTTTGGGAGAATGTCACCCTGCAGACTGTGGACATGTGACCCCAGGTGCATGGTCCAGTGTGTTGTGATCACCCTGGAGATTGTGGAAGCGTGACCACAGGTACTGGGTCTGGGAAGTGGCGTCATCCTGGAGATGTGCACATGTGATTACAGACACAGGATATTTCAGGTGGAGTCACCTTGGAAACTGGAGGAGTGACCCCAGGTGCAGGGTCTGGGGTGAGGTTCAGTGACGTCAGGACTCTTGTCTTGTTGGGAGAGACACATCAGGATTCTCCTCGAGATGTTGCAATGCAATACGGACGCCTCTCAAGGTGAGGGGGGAGACCAAGTTTGCCTTTGCAGTTGCCAGAGCAATACTGTGACTCCTGTCAGTTTTCAAGAGGAGACAGGTTTCATCTCCTTTTGAAGCATTGAACTCCACGTGCCTCTCGTGTTGTCAAAGGGATGTGAGGCCTCCTGTCAAAATGAGGTGGGGAACTAGGGCATTCTCTAGGGTCTCCACAGGGGATTCAGACGTCCCTTCCTCTTATGAGATGAAAGACGAACCTGCATTCAAGTCACTGCAGGGAAATCCGGCCTTAATTCAAACCAGGGCATCTTGGTGTCCATTCCACGTGAGGCAGCAAACTCAGGGTCCCTCTCACATATCTATAGCTGAGAGAAGCCTCCTCTTTAGGTGTTGTTTAAACCTGGCATTCCTCTTGAGTCAAAGCCAGGAAATCAGGTCTCATCTCGAGATGATTTGAGGTACACGGAGCTGTTTTCTAGTTGCTGTGCTGAACAGGGTGTTCCTCTATACTTAGGACAGTGTTTTCGGGGAATCTCTGGAGTTGCCTAAAGGAAGTCAAGCCACATGTCGTGTTTGATGGGGAACGCCAGATGGCTCTGGAGCCAATGAAGGGGAATCTGGCCTCATCTTGAGTTGATTTGGAGTACACGGAGTGCTTTCATGTTGCTGCGGGGACCTCAGGGTCCCTCTAGACTTGTATCAGTGTTCTTGGGGACTCTCTAGAGTTCCATCAAGGAAGTCAAGGCTCCTTTCATGTTTGATGGGGAACACGGACTTGCTCTGCACTCAATGCAGGGGAATCTGATCTCATCTCTCATCGAGTGGGAAGTCTCATGGTTTTTCTCGAGTTGCGGAGGGAACCTGGGGTATATTCTCGAGTGACGACAGGGATGAACTCTTAAAACTCCTGTTTGTTCAATGATGTCAGGACGCCTGTCTAGTTGTGAGGGTCACCTCGGGATTCTCCTCGAAACTTGGTTGGACAATAGGGATGCCTTCGAGATGAGAAGGGAAACCCACTGTCACTTTCAAGTTGTTACAGGAATACTGGGATTCCTGTCAATTTTCAAGAGGAGTCAGTCATCGTCTACTTTTGAAGCATTGAACTCCGTGTTCCTCTCGAGTTGTCAAAGGGATGTGAGACCTCCTGTGGAAATGAGGTGGGGAACTAGGGCTTTCTCTAGGGTCTCCACAGGGGATTCAGATATCCCTTCATCTTTTGAGATGAAAGACAAGCCTGCATTCATGTCACTGCAGGGAAATCCGGCCTTATGTCGAGTCACGGCATCTCGGTGTCCATTCCACTTGAGGCAGCAAACTCAGGGTCCCTCTCACGTACCTATAGCTGAGAGAAGCTTCCCCGTGAGGGGGTTCTGGAAAGTTGGCATTCCTCTTGATTCGAAGCCAGGGAATCAACTCTCATCTCGAAATGATTTGAGGTACACGGAGCTGTTTTCTAATTGCTGTGCTGAACGTGCTGTTCCTCTATACTTAGGACAGTGTTTTCAGGGAATCTCTGGAGTTGCCTAAAGGAAGTCAAGCCACTTGTCGTGTTTGATGGGGAATGCCGGATGGTTCTGGAGCCAATGTAGTGTAATCTGGCCTCATCTCACGTTGATTTGCAGTACACTGAGCACTTTCGTGTTGCTGCGGTGACCTCAGGGTCACTCTAGACTTGTATCAGTGTTCTTGGGGACTCTCTGGAGTTCCATCAAGGAAGTCAAGGCTCCTTTCATGTTTGATGGTGCACATGGAATTGCTCTGCACGCAATGCAGGGGAATTTGATCTCATCTCTCTTCGAGTGGAAAGTCTCATGGACTTTCTCGCGTTGCGGAAGGAACCTGGGTTATATTCTCGAGTGACGAAGGGGATGGCCCCTCATAACGCGTGTTTGTTCAGCGACATCAGGCCTCCAGTCTCGTTGCGAGGGACAACTCGAGATTCACTTCGAGACTTGGCAAGTCAATAAGGAGGACACCTCTCGAGGTGAGGCGGGAGACCCAGTGTCCTTTCAAGTTGCCACAGGGATACTGGGATTCCTGTCAATTTTCAAGAGGACTCAGTCATCGTCTACTTTTGAAGCATTGAATTCCACTTTCCATTCGTGTTGTCAAAGGGATGTGAGGCCACATGTCAAGATGAGGTGGGGAAATAGGGCTTTCTATAGGGTCTTCAAGGGGATTCAGGAATCCCTTCATCTGATGAGATGAAAGACGAGCCTGCACTCAAGTCACTGCAGGGAATTCCGGCCTTATTTCGAGTCAGGGCATCTCGGTGTCCATTTCACTTGAGGCAGCAAACTGAGGGTCTCTCTCACATACGTAGAGCTGAGAAAAGCCTCCGCTTGAGCTGCTGTGGAAAGTGGGCATTCCTCTTGATTCGAAGCCAGGAAATCAGCTCTCATCTCGAAATGATTTGGGGTACACGGAGCTTTTCTCGAGTTGCTGTGCTGAACTTGGTGTTCTTCTATACTTGGGACGGTGTTCTCAGGGAATCTCTGGAGTTGCCTAAAAGAAGTCAAGCCACTTGTCCTGCTTGATGAGGAATGCTGGATTGCTCTAGAGCCAATGCAGGGAAATCAGGCCTCACCTCAAGTTGATTTGAGGTAAACGGGGATATTTCGTGTTGCTGCGTTGACCTCAGGGTCCCACTAGACATGTGACAGAGTTATTGGGGACTATGTGGAGTTTCATCTAGGAAGTCAAGGCTCCTTTCGTGTTTGATGGGGAACACCGACTTGCTTTGCATGCAATGCAGGGGAATCAGGCCTCGTCTCACGGCGAGGGGGAATTCTCATGGTTTTCTCGAGTTGTGGTGGGAAACTGGGTTATATTCTCGAGTTACAGCTGGGATGGCCCTTCAAAACTTGTGTTGGTTCAGTGATATCAGGACTCCTGTCTAGTTGTGAGGGACACATCGAGATTCTCCTCGAAGCTTGGCAGGGCAATAGGGACGCCTCTCAATGTGAGAGGGGCAACCCAAGGTCCTTTCCAGTTGCCACAGGATTCCTATCAATTTTCAAGAGGAGGGAGCGATACTCCCCTTTTGAAGCATTTAAATCCACGTGCCTCTCGAGTTTCAAAAGGATGTGAGGCCTCCTGTTGAGATGAGCTGGGGAACTAGGGCTGTCTCTAGGGTCTCCACAGGGGATTCAGACATCCCTTCATCTTGTTTGATGAAAGACGAGCCTGCATTCAAGTCACTCCAGGGAATTCCGGCCTTATTATGAGTCAGGGCATCTCGGTGTTCATTCCACTTGAGGCAGCAAACTCAGGGTCCCTCTCACATACATATACCTGACAGAAGCCTCCTCGTCAGGTGCTTGTGTAAAGTTGACATCCCTCTTGAGTCAAAGCCAGGGAATCAGCTCTCATCTCGAGATGATTTGGGGTACACAGAGCTTTTCTCGAGTTTCTGTGCTGAACTTGGTGTTCCTCTAGTCTTGAGATGGTAGTCTCGGGTAATCTCTGGAGTAGCCTAACGGAAATCAAGCCACTTTGTGTGTCTGATGGGGAGCGAGTGATGTCTCTGGAGACAATGCAGGGGAATCGGGTCTCATCTCGAGTTGATTTGAAGTACACGGTGCACTTTCATGTTGCTGCAGGGGACCTCAGGGTCTCTCTAGACTTGTGACAGTGTTCCTGGGGACTCTCTGGAGTTCCATCAAGGAAGTCAAGGCTCCTTTCGTGTTTGATGGGGAACACGGACTTGCTCTGAATGCAGTCCAGGGGAATCGGGCCTCATCTTGAGTTGATTTGGAGTACACGGAGCCCTTTCATGTTGCTGCGGGGACCTCAGGGTCCCTGTAGACTTCTGACAGTGTTCTTGGGGTCTCTCTGGAGGTCCTTCAAAGAAGTCAAGTCTCCTTTCCTTTTGATTGGGAACACGGACTTAACCTGCATACATTGCATGGGAACTGGGCCTCATCTCGCGGTGAGGAGAAAGTCTCATTGTTTTTCTGGAGTTGTGGAGGGAACCTGGTTATGTTCTAGAGTTACGGCGGGGATGGCCCTTCAAAACTCATGTTTGTTCAGCCATGTGTGAACTCCTGTCTAGTTGCGAGGGACACCTTGAGATTCTCCTCAAGGCTTGGCAGGACAATAGTGACGCCTCTCGAGGTGACGGGGGAGACCCAGTGTCCTTTCAAGTTGCAACAGACATACTGGGATTCCTGTCAATTTTCAAGAGGACTCAGTCATCGTCTCCTTATGAAGCATTGAATTCCGCATTCGACTCGTGTTGTCAAAGGGATGTAAGGTCACCTGTCGAGATGAGGTGGGGAAATAGGGCTTTGTCTAGGGTCTCCACAGGGGATTCAGACATCACTTCATCTTTTGAGATGAAAGACAAGCCTGCATTCAAGTCACTGCAGGGAAATCCAGCCTTATGTCGAGTCAGGGAATCTCGGTGTCCATTCCACTTGTGGCAGCAAATTCAGGGTCCCTCTCACATACCTATAGTTGAGAAAAGCATCCGCTTGAGCTGCTTGTGGAAAGTTGGCATTCCTCTTGAGTCGAAGCCAGGGAATCAGCTCTCATCTCGAAATGTTTTGGGGTACACGGAGCTTTTCTCGAGTTGCTGTGCTGAACTTGGTGTTCCTCTAGACTGGTGGCGGTATTCTCATAGAGTCTCTGGAGTTGCCTAAAAGAAGTCAAGCGACTTGTGCTCTTTGATGAGGAATGCAGGATTGTTCTGGAGCCAATGCAGGGAAATCAGGCTTCATCTCGAGTTGATTTGTGGTACACGGGGCTCTGTCGTGTTGCTGCATTGATCTCAGGGTCCCTCTAGACTTCTGACAGAGTTCTTGGGGACTATGGAGAGTTTCATCTAGGAAGTCAAGGCTCCTTTCGTGTTTGATGGGGAACACGGACTTGCTCTGCATGCAATGCAGGGGAATCGGGCCTCATCTCACGGTGAGGGGAAAGTCTCATTGTTTTTCTGGAGCTGTGGTGTGGAACCTGGGTTATATTCTCGAGTTACGGCAGAGTTGGCCCTTCAAAACTCGTGTTTGTTCAGCGACGTCAGGACTCCTGTCTAGTTCCGAGGGACACCTTAGGATTCTTCTCGAGGCTTGGCAGGACAATTGGGATGCCTCTCGAAGTGAGGCGGGACACCAGGTTTCCCTTTGCAGTTGCCAGAGCTATACTGTGACTCCTGTCAGTTTTCAAGAGGAGTCAGGCTTCGTCTCCTTTTGAAGCATTGAACTCCGCTTGCCTCTCATGTTGTCAAAGGGATGTGAGGCCTCCTGTCGAGATGAGGCTGGGAACTAGCGTATTCTCTAGGGTCTCCACAGGGGATTCAAACATCCCTTCATCTGTGAGATGAAAGACAATCCTGCATTCAAATCACTGCAGGGACATCCGGCCTTATTTCAAGTCAGGGCATCTCGGTGTCCATTCCACTTGAGGCAGCAAACTCAGGGTCCCACTCACGTACCTATAGCTGAGAGAAGCCTCCTCTTTAGGTGTTGTTTAAAGCTGGCATTCCTCTTGAGTCAAAGCCAGGGAATCAAGTCTCATCTCGAGATGATTTGAGGTACATGGAGCTGTTTTCTAGTTGCTGTGCTGAACGTGGTGTTCCTCTATGCTCAGGACGTTGTTCTCGGGGAATCTCTGGAGTTGCTTTAAGGAAGTCAAGTCACTTGTCATGTTTGATGGGGAACGCCCGATGGCTCTGGAGCCAATGAAGGGGAATCTGGACTAATCTCGAGTTGATTTGGGGTACACCGAACTATTTCATGTTGCTGCGGTGACCTCAGGGTTCCTCTAGACATTTATCAGTGTTCTTGGGGACTCTCTGGAGTTCCATCAAGGAAGTCAAGGCTCCTTTCATGTTTGATGGGGAACACGGAATTGCTCTTCACTCAGTGCAGGGGAATCTGATCTCATCTCTCATCGAGCGGGAAGTCTCATGGATTTTCTCGAGTTGTGGAGGGAACCTGGGTTATATTCTCAAGTGACGATGGGGATGGCCCGTCAAAACTCGTGTTTTTTCAGCTACGTCAGGACTCCTGTCTAGTTGCGATGGACAACTCGGGATTGTCCTCGAGTCTTGGCAGGGCAATAGGGATGCCTCTCGAGGTGAGGCGGGAGACCCAGTGTCCTTTCAAGTTGCCACACGGATACTGGGACTTCTGTCAATTTTCAAGAGGACTCAATCATTGTCTACTTTTGAAGCACTGAACTCCGTGTTCTACTCGTGTTGTCAAAGGGATGTGAGACCTCATGTCGAGATGAGGCGGGGAACTAGGGCTTTCTCTAGGGTCTTCATAGGGGATTCAGATATCCCTTCATCTTTTGAGATGAAGGATGAGCCGGCATTCAAGTCACTGCAGGGAAATCCGGCCTTATCTCGAGTCACGGCATCTCGGTGTCCATTCCACTTGAGGCAGCAAACTCAGGGTCCCTCTCACATACCTATAGCTGAGAGAAGCCTCCTCTTGAGGTGCTTGTGGAAAGTTGGCATTCCACTTGAGTCAAAGCCAGAGAATCAGCTCTCATCTCGAGATGATTTGCTGTACACGGAGCTTCTCTCTAGTTGCTGTGCTGAACTCGTGTTCCTCTAGACTTGGGATGGTGTTCTCGCGGAATCTCTCGAGTTGCCTAAAGGAAGGCAAGCCACTTGCTGTGTTTGCAGGGGAACGCCTGCTAGCTCTGGAGCCATTGCAGGGGAATCAGGCCTCATCTCGAGTTGATTTGTGGTACATGGAGCTCTTTTGTGTGATTGTGGTGACCTCAGGTCCCTCTAGACTTGCGACAGTGTTCTTGGGGCCTCTCTGGAGTTCCATCAAGGAAGTCAAGGCTCCTTTCTTGTTTGATGGGGAACACGGAATTGGTCTTCACGCAATGCTGGGGAATTGGGGTTCATCTCGTAGCGAGGGGGAAGCCTCATGGTTTTTCTCGATTTGCAGCGGGCACCTGAGGTATATTCTCCAGTTGATTTTTGGCTGCACCAGACCACTGAGGAAGTTACCTTTTGACTATCCTTGATGACTGCTGTTAAATCCATCAAATTCTTTACATTTAATAGTGGAAACAAATGTGGTTAATGTAAGTTTGAAGTCAAGAATGACAAATTAATTTGCCTCTCTATCCCTGTGTTCCCCTTCACAGCTAAAATTTTCACCAGAGCACTGGAGAATTCTTTGCTAAATATATATTCCACAAAATGTTATTCTTATGAAATTTTAAAATCTTTAATCAATAACTTTGGTAAATGGTGGACTAAATTAAAAAAAATAAAATATTCGCCTATGCAGCATTTCCTATGTTTATTTAATCATGCAAGTCTTCTTTCTCTTCTCTTTCTCTCTCTCTCTTTTTTTTTTTTTTTTTTTTTTTGCAGGTCTTCTATCTTCAAATGAGCATCTTGGGGTTTAGTGTTCCCCCAAACACCCTATAAAGAGCTACCCTAAGCCAACTTTTCAAACACAGTTATAAGGTTCTTTTTGGTAGATTCATGTAGCATTTATTAATTAGAGTGGATGAAGACTAACGATGCCTTCTTAACCTTGCCACCATGTTATAAGGAAAGCAAGTCTGGCACATAACTATGAAACATTTACTAAACAGAAATTCATTATTAATAAAACATGCATGCATGCTAAGTTGCTTCAGTTGTGTCCGACTCTTTGCGACTCTACGGACTGTAGCCCACCAGGTTCATCTGTTTATAGGATTCTCCAGGCAAGAATACTGGAGTGGGTTGCCACACCCTCCTCGATCTTCCTGACCCAGAAATCCAATCAGCACCTCTTACATCACCTGCATTGGCAGGTGGGTTCTTTACCACTAGTGCCACCTGGCAAGCCCACAATAATAAAACATAAGGTAAATCTCAATAAAATTCAGATCTCTGCTCTTTTAAATGCACTGATCACAGCCTGCATGAAAGATTCACTCAAGGCAGAACAATACAGGCAGATTTAGGTTCAACTTTTGGACTCAACATCTTTTAGAGATCAAGCCTCAAGTACCATCCCTAAGGTTACTGGCTACACAGTTTGCTAGATTTTATTTCCTGCTCAAAGAATAGAAGGGGTTGTCTTAAAATATTTCTGCCACATCAAAAGGCTTGAATAACACTTGTTTCACCAATGACAGTAAAATGAATTAGCACAATTTTATGTCACCTTTTCTATACTGAATATTCTTAAAATCATTTCAGACATTGTTATACACACATTGGGACATGTTTTATAACATCAGTTACCCTAATTTGCATCTTAGAGCAATGTGGTTGTGGTGTGAAATTATGAAAGGGGAGAAGGGAAAGAGCTACCTCATCGAACCATGTTGCCAAATGTGTTCTGTGAACCAACTGCATTAGAATCACCTGTAGTTCTTTCAAAATGAAGATTACTCCAAGTAATTACATGCACACCCTACCTGAGAGTCACTGGCACCGAGAATCAGCCTAAATCTTCTGGAAATGGCTTCAAAATTTTGTATCTCCTGTACTTTTGCAGGCATTTTGTGCCAAAACAAAGGGAATATGATGACAGTAAAGATCGATAAAAATTTTAAAGGGTTACCTACTGGTAGCTAAACTTACATGATTCAAGAAGGTCCCACAGTTTTCCTTTTCTGGATGTCACCACCAGGAATAAGAGCCACAAGATTTAATAACTGATGTGGCAATGGGTACCAACCAACCAGAATTGATGCCTTCCAGCCTGCAGGATCAGTGAACTGGCACTTTGTTGTTCCTGTATGTTATCAGCCCACAAATAACCATCGACCTCCCTGGCTGGCATACAGACAACTGCCTATAAGTAGTGGTGGGGTGATTTTTTTCCCTTTTTCTTTATAACTTTTATGTTGTGTTTTCTTTACTGGAATTGCTGTGTACTAACAATTGGTTGGTTGGATAGAGACAGTAGTGTCTTTGAGCCAACTCCTATTGACTTTGTAAAGCCAGTTGTTTGTATCTTTTCCAAACTCTACATTCAGTGATATCACACTGTTGCTTGAACTGGATCACTGTGGGAGTGTTTCTATCAAAGTGAATACTACCAATATGCTTCCCTCTCATAGCTGGTTGTTATACATTTTGCAGCACACCACTGGAGAGAGAGATTATTTTTTTTCACACCACTACTGTAATACATATAAATGTACTAGATATAACATTTATCATTTTAAACATTTTGAGTGTCCAGTTAAGTGGCATTAAGTGTGTTCACACTGTTGTACAACACCATCACCTCCATCTCCAGAATTATTTCATCCTTCCAAACTGAAACCTTGTACCCACTAGACCACAACTCCACAGCCCTGGATAACCACTGCTCTACTTTCTGTCTATGAATTTGTCTATTCCAGGCAGCTCAAAGAAGTGGAATCACACAGTAACTGTCTTCTCATGTCTGACTTCTCTCACGTAGTGTAATGATTTCAAGGAACACCCATGTTCTAGCATGTTTCAGAATTTCATTCCTTTTCAAGGCTGAATAATATTCCATTTTATGTATATACCATATTTTGCATATCTGTTCACATGTTGATAAATATTTAGACTATTTCTATGTAATTTTACTGAGGCGTAATTCACATATAACAAAATTATACATTTTAGGGCACACTGTTTGATGCACTTTGAAAGATGTATATATCCATGCAAACACAACAAAGATACAAAATAGTTCCACCACTCCCACCACGCTAGAAAGCTTCCCCCTCACCTCCTTTTAAAGACTTGGTTATTTGCCTGCACCGGGCCTTAGTCGCATTGTGGGGCTCCTCCTCACCTAGTATCCGCAGCGCGTGGCCTTAGCTGTGCTGCAGCACGCAGAACCTTGGTTCCCGGAACCCGTGTCCCATGCACTGCAAGGATAATTCTTAACCACTGGACTCTTGGGAAAATCCTTCATCCTTTACCTCTGTCAACATGCCCCAAACTCCCTGTCTCAGGCAACTGCCATTGTGATTTCTATTAATACAGATTTATTCTGCTCGATGGAGAATTTTCAGTAAATAAAATTAGACAGTGTCATACTTGATTCGGGCTCAGCTTTTTCACGCAGCATAATGTTTGCAAGACTCATCTGTACTGCTGTGTGTCTCAGTGATTCTTTCCTTTTTGTTGCTGGGCAGCATTCCACTGGCAAGGACTGTGAAGAATCTGAGATTTTATCCTGTTTGCAAGCTAAAAAGTTAGGCTGCCTCGGATTCATGCTTGTACCAGATCAAATATGATTTTTTTGCATGTAAGTTATGCCTCAATAAACTTATACAGGTAAAAACAACCTAAATGTCCACACATAGTAAATCTTGAGTCATAGCTGAGGAACCCTAAGCTTAGAAAACCTCAATCTTTAATAAGAGACTTCAAGAAAATCTGCCCAACCTTTGTTCCTGGAAGGAGACATTATCTTCATCATACTGGACTCCAAAAAATTTGCCTTCTGCTCCAGATGGAGAAATTATATTTTCCAAGGGTATCTACTGTGCAAGTGTTTTTTTTTTTTAAAGAAGATTGTCTGGAGCAAAACTGTCAGCACCTCTATTCATAAGACATGTGGAAACACAAGGGACCCATGGGAATCATGTCCCAGTGTCTGGCGTGTGAATGAAGTGAAGTGAAACTTACTCAGTCATATCTGACCCTTTGTCACCTCATGTGTATACAGCCCGTGGAATTCTTCAGGCCAGAATGCTGGAGTGAGTAGCCTTCCCCTTCTCGAGGGAATCTTCCCAACCCAGGGATCAGATGGAACCCAGGTCTCCCACTTTGCAGGTGGATACATTTGTTTGTGAAAATAATGTTTGTCAAACATTTGTGTGAGAATACATTTGTTTATTCACTCTCCTGTTGATAAATATTTGTTTATTCATCTCCTATTGATGAATGTGATTCACTCTCCTATTGATGAACATGGAGATTGTTTGCACTTTGGGCTATTATGAATAAAGTTGGTATGAACATTCTTAGACACATGTTTTGGATCTCTATGTTTTAATTTCTCTAGGGTAAATACCTAGGACTGTAATTGCTAGGCCATATGATAAGTCTATGTTTAACATTATTAAAGCATTGCCTGGTTTCAAAAATAGTCATAATTTTTTTACTTCTGCCATTAGTGTATGAGAGTTCCAGGCGCTCCCCCTCTTTGCCAGTAAATATCAACATTTTATCGAGTCTACTTTATTATTATTATTTTCTCTCTGTCTTTCTCTATATATCTCATCCCCACTCTTTCAGAGAAAGTTGCAGATATGACACCACTTTACCCCTAATGTTTTGAAGTGTGTTTCTTTAAAAAACTTTTATATGACCACAGTACTATTATTAAAGTCAGAAAATTAATATTGATACAATACTGTTATCTAACTTAGAGATTTTATTCAGAATTCACCAACTTTGCCCATAAGGGCCTATTTTGCAAAAGAAAATCTGATATAATGTGTCATTTAATTATAATAGCCTTTTGATTCTTAACAGAGTGATTTGTATTAGTTTTTACATTAGAAGCAAATGGCCCTGTGATCTTAATCTCTTTTTAGGCATTATGATCTCCATTTTTATCTTTATTTTTATTTATTTATTTAATCTTTATTTTTAATAAGTTAACTAATTAATTACATAAAGCAATACATTCACATGGCTCAAAATTTTAAAAGCATGAAGTATTCAAAGGGAAAAATCTTTTTTCTACTCTACTCTCAGGTTCCCAATTTGGAGACTCCCCAAATAGAAATTTGTAATCGACCCCTAATTGACTATGTATACTTTTTTTTTTACACAAATCTGCTGACTATTGTTTGCCAAACACTTGAGATGGAGGAATTCATTTTCTTTTAAAGCAATGAGGTAATCTGGCAATGATGAGAAAAAGGATTGCTGTAAAGCTACTTCCTCTTTCAAATTAAATTGATCTTAGTCAGATTAAGAAGCTACTTACTACTACCTGTCTCCTTACTTCTCTATCTCCCCCCGCAGGGGACTGTGTCACCAGGACCTAATGCTGAAGCTTGTCACAGGTGAGGGACTTTGTGCAGAGGAAAGAAATAAAAAACTTGATCCACCCAGATGGCTCAAGAAATCCAGATCATCTCTGCCTTTCTCCTCTTGTTCTTATGTTACTTGGGAGAAAGATTCTAGAGGACAGAACTACACAAGGACCGTGTCTAATTTCTGGAGGAAGACCTTCTTTAAGACTCTGGGCTAGGACCCTCTCGGGTCAGTGACAGTGATTCAGGCAAGATTTGCCTTATATTCTGAGAATGGTAACGTGGAAATGGTAAAATAGTCAAGTGTCACAGGCACTGGCAGTGAAGACCCAGGTGTGCAGATGAGTCTTGTCACTTGCCCCTGGGTATGGCTGTTATATTTTCCAAATACAACATATAACCTGAAAGAAACTTTCCCAAATAAGTGAATTTATTTATATTAAAATTTCCAGTAGGATAACCATAATATATAGCTATTTGCAGGTTGTTAATTCATTATTGGAAATCTTCTTACTCTCTTATGACCTACTTGCATTTAAAAAAAAATGGCTCTACTAGTTTTTTCTTTTTTTCTTTTTTTAAAGATTATAGTGTAGAAAATTTCACACGCAAAAAATAGAACACAAATCTCCATATTCTCTTATCCTCCAGCTCCAAGTTTTCAGCTCAAGGACAAGCTTTTTCTATTTCTGCTCGACCCACCTCACCCCCCAACCCTTCATACAGATGGTTGAAGCAAATCCTAAACCAAAGCAAAGCAAATCATCTTATACCATCATTTCATCCATAAATGTTTCAGCATGTTTTCTTAAAAGGCAGTGAGTCTTTTAAAAAAATAATTTAAATTCCTTTATCATTATCCACGATTCCTTAATATTATCAAAGATCTAGTGTTCATATTTCCTTGATTGCCATAATATATAATTGAGCTTCTTTGTTTAAATCAGGGTTCTTGGCTGATGTATCACTTAAGATTCTCTGATCTTTATCTTCCTACTCAGTCTCTCTTTTGAGGAGGGTATCTATATTGAAATATAGTTGATTTACTCCCCTGGTGGTTCAGCAGTAAAGAATCTGCCTACAATGCAGGAGACACGGGAGGCTTGGGTTCAATCCCTGGGTCGGGAAGATCCCCTGGAGGAGGGCAGGGCAACCCACTCCAGTATTCTTGCCTGGAGAGTCCCATGGAAAGAAGAGCTGGTGTTCTGTAGTCCATAGGGTGGCAAAGAGTCAGACGCGATGGAAGAGACTGAGTATGCATGAGCACATAGCCGATTTATAATGTTACATTTGTTTCAGTTATACAATACAGTGAATCAGTATTTTTACAGATTATACTCCATTTTATTATGAAATAATGACTATTTTTTCTGTGCTGTACAATACATCCTTGGGGTTTATTTACTTCATACATAGTAGTTTTTTAATTTCAATTTTTTAAATTCTGAAAGTATGATAACACATTTACAGGAGACTTGGAAAATACACTGTATATTACAATTATTTTTTAAGGAGATAAATTAAGATTTTTAGTTGGAGTTTTAGTATCAAACTCTCAAAAATTAATAGAATGAATATGTAGAGAAATAGAATGATATACTAGACCTGAAAAACACTATGAACCAATTCAATATAATTAAGATTTATACAATTTTTACACAACAGTAGGACACAAATTCTATTCAAGTTCCCATAGACTGTAAATTGGGAGACTCTGGAACTTATCCAAGGACATAAAACAACGTGCAAAAATTTCATGGTCTTAAAGGTATTGAAATCACACAGGGTCTGTTCTCTTATCACAGTGGAATTACGTTAGAAACCAACATAAAAAGATATTTGAAAATAACCCACATCTTTTCAAGTGCAATGTGACATTTACTAAGAGAGTTACTCAGTCTCTCTCTATTTTCTTGATAAAGGATATAAATCGGAAAATATTTCTTAAAGTTAACCTTTACTGTAGGTAAGCTGCAGTTGCAGGTATGGTGCAAATTCAAACTGAAATAGTATTTAAAAGCATCCATTGGCAGAGTTCTCTAATTGACCACGGCAGATTTGAACTATAATAACTGAATAAGGTAAATCTATTACTTTGCAGACAAAGTATAAATATGTATGTTACACCAGATTACATTAAAATGTCTGTTAGTTTATTTTTCATTACCATTCCTGCTGTCAGTTCCACTTTCTCATTCACCTTAGTTATAGCTTAGTACTTAAAGTATTGAGTGGTCAAAGTTCAAACTTTAGGAGGAATGAAATGGCATTTCTTGGTCTTAAATTCTAATTATGCACCACAGGCTGAATTGTAGCTCTTTTCTCTCAAAATGAGTAGGTTTTCTGTTGATAAATTGGCATCTGTATTAGGGTGCAACCTTAGGGTAACTGACTGCTTACTTTTTAAGTTTTGTTAAACGCATATAGTGTGTTTGTATTTGCTGCATAATTGAGAAGTTTCATTTTTGCCCAAGTATTTTTTATTGTAAAGCTTTTTAGGAATTTGAAATCTTTCATCTTTGGAAAGAAATCTCAAGTTAATATTAAATCTTATTTTCAGTGGTTGAGTACTCAGATCCTGACTGAGGTGGTTTATTTGTAATACACTCTTTGTATCCTTAGGATCCTTAATTTAAAGTATACTGTATTTAATATTTTTAAAACACACAGTGTTTTAAAATACAATGTAATGTTAACTTTTTAATTAACTTCAGTTTTTGGAGTCCTGTATTATTAACTTTAGGTCAGTAGTATAATTTTATACACTATGGAGATTTTGTTGTGTCCTAGCTTTGTATTTTAATGCTTGCTGCGTTCAGTGTAAATGTTTCCTTATTGTTTTGTTTTTACCATGAAGATCAGAATTTGTGAGAAAGAGTTAGATGCAAAGGTTAATTGAGCACCTATAAATTTGGCTGTTTAATTAAAATTCAGTTCCTCAGTAAACAGTAGTCACATTTTAGATGCTTAGTAGCTTCAGGTGGCAGTGGCTACTGTATTGGACAGCACAAATACAAGAACAAAATGGCTCTGTCACTGCAGAAAGGTCTTTTGAATAGTGCTGCTTTGCAGTGAGTTAGGTTCTGTCTAGACTCTGGGAATACAGAGATAAACATGACTGACAAGGCAAACACTTAGCTCCTGGTGGGGTTGAGAGATGGCAAACAAATAGCTGATGTCCATCATGTCATCATTAGGAAGAAAGATGAAAGTGGGTAAGAGAGAAGATGTAATGAAACAGTGTGCGGGGAGGTACCTGTTAACTAGGTGGTCAGGAAATGCCTTCTTAATATTTGCATGTCAGTGAATGAAGAGAAGGAGCAAGTCTTGTGAAGACCTGTAGGAAGACCCTTCTAGGCACAGGGAACAGCAAGTGCAAAACCCTGAAGTGAGAACAGATTGGACATACTTGAGGAATGGCAGCAAGGCATGTGCAAGTGAGGTCCTGGGAGAATGGTGGGTGATGAGGGGGGACATGACGGACAGTAGCCACATCATGTGGTACCTTGTGGTCTGTGGTAAAGACTTAGAATTTTAACCTGAGTGTGGTGAAAAGACATTGGAGGGTTTTGAGCAGAGGAGTGGCATGATCTAAATTATGTTTATTTAACTTTAATATGCCAGATTTACAAATAAAACAGTTAAAAACCCCCATGCCCTCCTTCTCCAACTCTAGCAAAATGGGCCCAACTGAGATCATTGATCCCATGGATGACCTGTCCTTCCTTTATATATATTATCTCCTTTATCCTTCCCTGTAATATTGTGAAGTAGGATTTGTGTTTTAAAAGATCACCCTGGCTGCCGTGTAGAGAGTTAAGTTTAGGGGGGCAAGAGGAAAAGCATGAGGGCCTTTGGGAGCCTGAGACAGCAGTCTTAAGTGAGAGGTGATGGTGGCTTGGAGTCGAATGGCAGGTGGTGGTTGAAGTGATGAGAAGCAGCCAGATTCTGGTGAAACCAGCAGGAATGCTGGTGTATGTAGTTAAGGAAAGAGGAGCAGGGGTGATGCCTGTACTGTGGTCCAGATGATGATGTGACTGCCCATAGGAGAGTTCAGTTTATTCATGTTAAGTTTAAGATACCTAGTAGAAGTCCAGAGGTTGTCAAGGACACATTTTTAGGTTAAGAAAAAGAGGAAAACCCAGTGAAGGTAACTAAGGAGATATGCTGCAATAGCTAGCTGTTGATTTATGGTCTGAGTTTGGCCTCCAGGTTTGCTAGAGCTGGAGCAAGCTATTGTAGTGTCTCATGTCCCATATCCCAAGCAACCCCTCAGCCACTGGCAGACTGGAATGATTGGTCCTCTGGATAGTAGGGAATCAGTGTTTCAGGTAGGAGAACATGATACATTGAAGAATACTGCTGAAGAATTTAGACAAACACATTGATTTGTGAAGGTATTAAATGTCTTTAATGAGCAATAGAATTTCTAGAGAATATAGTTACTCTTAAATGGAACACTAAGTAGAAGATTTTCTTGTATACTTTATAAATATTGCATTAGTAGTTCAAAATCAGAATTTTATTAAATTTTACTTTCTCCCTTTTTTTCTCATTTTAAGTAGATGAAATGCATGTAAAAATGAAAGCACCAAAAAGAACTGTGGGTGAAAGTTGGATGGCCTAACAGTTTATTCAGATTTTAAGATTTATTTACCTATTATATCATTAGCAAAAGGTGTGTTATAAGGGTAAATTTGTAAGTGAATATTGACAAGTTGTTAAGTTTCTGCTTAAAGTCTTATTTGCTATTTTAAGTTATTGTTTCTTACAGATTTTCTAATCTGTGCTTATTTTACTAGGAGTCATGGCTTTGAAAGAATTACCTTACTGATTTCAAACACCATTTTAGGAGTAATTTTCCATATGCCTTAAAAGAAATAACCAAGCAAAAAAAGGAAAGGGACAAATAAAAGATATTGCCATTCTCATCCACTGTTTAACCTGACATTTTCAGAAAACAGTCTCACACTGAACTTTGTACACTGCAAGTAGTTGTTATCTAGACTGTGAAGTAAAGATAAAAGCTGTAGTATCTGATCTTAAACAAGTCACTTTAAGCCCTGGACTTCCAATTTTACTTAGTTTTTATTTTTATTTTTAATCTGTGAAGTGAATGTTTTGTGCTAAATGAGTGTCAGTTATCAAATTGTATAGATAAGAATTTAATAAAAATTTGCTTAGAGTGGATAGTTTGTTTGTGAGAGGCACTGTGTAATTACTGAATCTTTGAGAGCATAACATCACTAGTTTCTGCTCTCATTTATATACACAAGGAAGCGTAATGTAACTGTTATCAGTATCCTGATGGAAGAGGGATAATTGAAGAAAAGCAGTTATCTTTTTTAAAATAAGTGAAAAGAACAAATTATGGATGAAGTTTCACCGGAAAAGTGTAAGCCTGGAAGTTATTTGAAATGTTTACCTGAAGTAAGAGCAGATAAACGTAAAAACAAATTACCAAATAAAACTTGACAAGCAGATACAGATACTCAAGGTGCAATTCCCCAAATGAGCAAACGCTTGAACAGATTTTAAAGTCTTTGTCAGAAGGTTCTTAAACTTATCAAAAGGAAGAAACTACTTGGAGAATCAGTGAGGCTCTTTGGGCAGAGTTCAGAGGATATGCTCAGAAGTGATAAGTATGTTGTAGGCAGAGAAACTTCATTCACTGAAGTTTTTTGGTCTCTCACTGTAAGTAAAGTATTATGACAGATAATTAGATGCCCTAAGGTATATTCTTTGATCTCTTAAGTGATTCATAAATTGCAAAAATCAATACCAAATCTTAAAATTGATAAAAATGTGTGTCAGACTCTAGTCATGAGATGGAAATCATACCAGTGATTTTCACAGAGAATTTAATACAACCGGTTGTTAACTAGGCATTTCCACTTAATAGTGGAAAGACAAAAGGGAACAGCAAGGTCTTGTCGGAAGCCACCACTGCCTCCTGACCGGAGAGCAAAGAGAAGAGGGCAAGTGGCTGGAAAGAAAGGCTGCAGCCCAAACTCAGGCCTCGAGGAAGGGGTTTGCACTCAGCTGGGACTAATGTCTTTGGGATCAGGAGAGGGGCCCAGTGGGGTAAGGGTACAGGGCTCAGCGAAGAGGGTTCTGCTGGCTGGCGCTGGTGTTCTAGGGGCACGGTGATACTGGTTCTGTGTCAGGAAGATACAGACTGGAACCAACTCTGGCTGCTAGAATGAACTGCTGCTGGCCTGAAGAGTGGTTGGGTTGCACTGGTGGCAAAAGGAAGCAAAAAATAGGACTAGGAAGCAAACAGAAAGTGCCGCATTTTCCTCCTCCAGCTTTCTGGTCTCAAGTACCCCTTGACTTCCAGGTGGCTCAGTGGTGGAGAGCCCTCCTGCCAGTGCAGGGACAGATTTCAATCCCTGGGTTGGTAAGATCTGCTGGAGAAGGAAATGACTACCCATTCCAGTATTCTTGCCTAGAATATCCCATGGAAAGAGGAGCCTGGCGGGCTGTAGTCCACGGGGTTGCTGAAGAGTCTGACACAGCTTAGTGACTAAACAAAAACAAGCACTTTATTGGCAGAGCCTAACAAGAAGCAAACTGTAAAGGAGAAAATGTGACTCACCCCCAGGATCACAAAGTAAGAGCGTGGAAGCGTAGTTTTAAGGCTGAGAAACAAAAGCTCAATAACTTGCAGGAAGAAAAATGAATCTACATCTTTCACACAAGGCATATTTAAGTGTCATTAGAACTTTATAGTCAAGAAATGCTATAGGAATTAATAGGAGAAGACAGATCCTTGTTAGGATAAACAGACAAGGCAGTGTTGGAGAGTAGTGTTTTAATGTGAATGTGATTTTAGCAGGCAGAAGTGAAGTGAGGGATGATTGCAGTAATGGAAGGAGATATTATAGGGTATGAGAAAGCTATAAAATTGCATAATGGAGGACATGGGACAGACCTGGATCAAATTGGTTTCTACTGATGACTAACTTTAATGCTGAAAGTCATTTTTTTGTCTCTGACTCTCATTTCTCTTTCATCCTTGATCCTTTAGGCATTGAAGACTATTATTGGTTGGATCAAAACCATGTTTTAGGACCATTAATTTAGAGTTTCTGGAGTTGGAGGTGACAGAGAATCAAATATGGAGATACTTTCTTGAGCAAGTAAGTTGTTACTTGCTCCAGATACAGTTTTCTTATTAACACAGAAGTTTTTAATCAGGTCCATGGATAAGGTTGAGAATATCCTTCAATGCGTGAATATAATGACATGTGATTTTTATGTTGTCAAGGAAGAGGTTTCAGGTGTAATTTTCATCAAAATGAGATTAAATAAAAGGATGTTTGGAATTTGGTAGACCATTAAATGTAAGTAAACTACTCAAGAGCATATGGGTGTACTGTCATTATTCACTTTATTGGGCACTTAATATGTTGAAGGCACTTAGGAAAAAGAATGTAGGGTAATAAAAGTATATCAGTATAGTAGGGAGCTGGTCCTGCTCTTTCATGGGGGGCATAGGTCCTAGGGAGGGCTGCCTGCCTAGGTAGTGATTTGTGCTAAGATATAGAAGGTGAAAAAGGAGTTAACGATGAAGACACTGAGGTGGTGAAATTGTGGCATTTTTAACAAAAGTGGATTGACAGTATTACCATAAATTTCCCTAGTGATTTGTTTTGAGGTTCCGCAGGCTGCTCTTGAACTTCCATAAGGAAGCGTGTTGAATATTTCTCAGATAGCCTTTGGAGGCTATCTATTAAATTCACAGATTCAAGTTAGAGGAGCCAATGTGGCCTAAGCTGGTGGTCTTCAATTTTGACCTGATGTCTAGATTTTTTTTAATCTTGGGTTGAACTGTGGAGTTACAAAAGATATTATTTTCATTGTGGTAAGATGTCCATAGCATAAAAATTAGCATTTTAACCATTTTTAAAGTGTACTGATTGGTGGCATTAAGTACATTTCACATTTTTCATGTTACCAGTCTGAAACTCGGTACACATTAAATAACAGCTTCCTATGCTCTTCTCCCTCCAGGTACTGGGAACCGCTATTGCATTTTTCCCCTTTATTAATTGGACTGTTCTGGTACCATGTATCAGTAGAAACTGAAAACACTGTTTAATGTCTGGCTTAACTTCACTTAGCATGATATCTTTAAGGTTTATTCATGTTGTGGCACTACTAGCATTTCATTCCTTTTTTTTTTTTTTTTTAAATGGAGTTCATTTTTTAGAGCAATTTTAGATTCGTATTAAAATTGAACAGAAAGTACGGAGTCCTCATACACTACTCCTACCCCCATGGATGCACAGCCTCCCTCACGTCAGCGTCCCACACCAGAGTTGTGTATCTGTTGTAAAATACAAACCTCAGTGATACATCATTTACACTGGAGTCCTTGGTTTATGTGAGGGGTCACTCTTCTTGTTGTACAGTCTGAGTTTTGTGTAAAGACATAGTGTCATACGTGGTATTTTCACTGATCCAGAAGCAAGTTGCCCTCCAAATACACATTCTGCATCTATGGATTCAGAAAGCCACAATCCATACACATGATACACCATCTGCAGTTGGTTGAATATGTGGAGGCAGAACGGTATGGAGGGTTAACAGTATTCTTCACCACTATGCATTCACAGTTTAAAAGAACATGCCAGTTTCACTTAAAATTGTTCTTAATTAAGTAAAAAATTACTAATCTTATTAAGTCACAATCCTTGAAAACACGTAATTTTAATATTCTGTGTGGTGAAATGGAAAGTGTGCCTGAAGTATTTTGGCTGCATGCCAAAGAATGATGGTTGTCTCGAGGAAATGCACTTGTCATTCTCTTTGTATTTTCTGCAATGGACATGATTTTAATTTAAATGACTAACTATGCTTATTCAGACTTGGGTATTTGTAGATATTTTCTCAGAAATGAAAAAAATAAGCCTATCAGTTTCAGGAAAATAGTGTCTGTGCTAGAGATAAAATTTGAACTTTCAAGCAAAAATTAATATTTTTGGAGAACTTGTATCCACCATCTGAGTTTTATCTGTATATTCTATTTTTTTGCTCTTCATTTTTTTCATCTCTCTTCATTAGGCTTATTTAGAAGCTGCTAGAGGATTTACACACACACACACAAATACATACATTATATATATATATATATATATATATATATACATAATATAAAATGAAGGAGAATATATGTATTCTCCTTTATTTCCAAGGACTGTTTTAACAGAGCACAGTGCTTGAGCTTGGCAGTTTTCTTGTTTGAGCGTACTGACCGTACTGACTGCAACGCTTCGCTCTGTTGGTTCCCACTGCTGTTAGGAAGTCAGCTATGAGTCTGAACTGTTGCTACTTTATAAAAGTTACTTCCCTCCCCACCCCCCCCCACCTCCCCCATAAGACTTTGCTCCTTGTCTTTTATTTTCTGCTGTTTGACAATGATGTATCCAGGTGTGGTTTTCTTTTTTATTGATTTTCCTTGGAATTCAGTGAGCTTCTTAAATCTGAGATCTTGAGTGAAGTGTCTAAACACATCTGAAAAATTCTCATCTTTAAAATATTAATGCCATTTTTCTCCTTCCCTTTAAAGACTAATTGATTGTATATAAGACCCACTTACTGAATTTTTTGTTTCTCTTTGTCTCATTCAAACATACATTTGTTGAATTTGTTTTATTTTTATTTTTCAGTTCTAGAGGTTCTGTCCAGTTATTCCAGCACTGTTTGCAGAAAAAGACTCTTGTTTCTCTTTTGGATTGCTTCGGCTCCTTTGTCTGAAATCATCAGTTGACTGTACTTGTAGGCCTGTCTTGGGGCTCTTCCACTGACCTATGTTTGTCTGTTCATTCACCAGTTCTGTGCTGTCTTGATTACTGTAGTACAGTAAGCCTTGAAATCGAGTGGTGTGAGTCCTCCAACATTGTTCCGCTTTGGTCTTGTGTTGGGTAGTCTAGTGCTTGCCTTTGTGTGTAAACTTCAGAAATCATTTTGTTGATAACTATAAAGTAACTGGCTGGGGTTTTGATTGGAATTGTGTTGAATCTATAGATCTAGTTGGGAAAAATTGTTGCGTTAACTACTGAGATGATGTATAACTGGGATTGTTTTATGTAAGAGCTCTTTTTACTTCCAGTTCACCGTTACTCTGGCAGGGAGCCCTTACAGGTTCAGCTTGAAGTAGGGATAATATACCAGAGTCCCCATGTTTGTCTGGCTCTGGAGTTTGACTTTTCCCTGTGAGGCCTCTGAAAGGTTAGTTCCGTTTTCCAGGCTTTTCGTTGGAATTGGGTATTTGGTTCCACAGCCCTTGGAACCTGAGTACTGTGATCTTGCTTTATTTTGGGGACCCAGCAATTGTTCATCACCTTGTTACCTCTTGAATGCTTTTGAGTTGTTAAAAACTATTTCATCCAGCTTTTAAAGTTATTTTCAGGACGGGAATCAGTTCTAATTTCCTCCTCTATCATTGCTGAAAATGAGTTTCCCCAGTTTCCTGTCTCCCTCATAGAATTGGTGGTCAGTGTATTTAGACTTTAAAATTTTGTGTAAATTCTTGGAGGAGCGGGATGAATTCTCCCAACTTTTGAATGTCTGTTGACACCTTCCAGACAGTAATAGGTAAGTAGATCTTCAAAAGCTCTACCTGTGGTGAATAAATGATGCAGTTGAGTTTTTGTGTGGTCTGGTTAGTATAAAATGTGCCTTGGTTTTGGGCACTGAACAGTTGGGCAAAGAACCTACCAGTAGTTTTGGGTTTGTAGTATAGATTGCTACTCATCTGTCCCAGTTTTCATTCATTCTCTCTCCGTGATAGAATTCCCAGTTTTTTGCTGGGCTGTGCTGTGCTTACTCACTCACTCAGCCAGGTCCCGACTCTCTGCGACACCATGACTGTAGGCCACCAGGCTCCTCTGTCTATGGGGATTCTCCAGGCAAGAATACTGGAGTGAGTTGCCATGCCCTTCTCCAGGGGATCTTCCCAACCCAGGGATGGAACCCAGGGCTCTCACAATGCGGCCATATTCTTTACCAACTGAGGCACCAGGGAAACCCAAGAATACTGAAGTGGGTGGCCTACCCCTTCTCCAGAGGATCTTTCCAACCCAGGAATCGAACTGGGGTCTCCAGCATTGCAGGCGGATTCTTTACCAGCTCAGCTAAAAGCTCACATACATGTATGCATTTAAGCAGACTTCAAATCCAGCTAACTTTTATTCTTGCTATACATCCCCCTTTCTCCTAGTCTGTACCAGCATTGTTTCTTGAGCTTGTCACGTCTTGCCTGTATTGCTCAAGTAGACATACAACTACTTCTTTGTTTAGAGTCTTGTAACTGATATTTTCTTTTTCATCAGCAGAAATGAAAGAACTTTTCAACTATGTTACTCCTGTGCTTGCAGAATTGATTTTAGTGTCCTTAGTTTTCAACTCTTTGTGATCTGGTCCCATTTGTCATTCCTAACCCTACATTTGATACCCTAATAACACCAAATATTAAAAATTTCCCTCCCCTTGTATTTGTGGTTCCTTACGACTGTGTCCTTTCTCATGCCTAATCCAGGGTTAACTTTCTTTTAAAATAAATTAGTTTCAGGTATTTTTTTAGTTTAATCAACTTTACATGTTTCTGAACATGAGAATAAATAGGCTCTGCTGTTGAATGCAGTGTAGCCTGAAATCTACACTGTGTTTATATAGTGTTTATATATCTAGTGGTTTTTATCCTAAGTTGCAAATTTTGTTTTTCTTAAGATAATCTGTTAGAAAAAGTGATTGTAATATGTGAGTCATAAAATTAAATTGTTTCAGAATTGGGCTTATCTAGACCAGTCTCCTGTTTCACATATAAGGAAATTGTGGCCAGGAGAAATTAGTGATTCTGTCAAGTCAAAATTAGTTAGAAGCAGAATCAAGGTCTGTCGTGAGTTTCATCCTAATATAAATATCTGCTTAATGAAAATCTTCAAGTGTGTTGAAGTTTTCAAGTGTTCTTATCCCTGTAGTACATCTAGGATTACCACACCATGTTTCAAGGGCCTGTAGTTCTTGTGTGAATAGCAACTTGGGTAATGAACTGAGCAGTATGCATTCTTAATTTATGCCTTAACAACTCTGATTCTGTAATGAATGGTTTGCTTACAGTCGCTTTAATATACTTACCTTCTTGACAGTTCATTCTGGGAGGAATAGTTAAGTGTTTAAGTGAAACAGGCATGGTAGATACAACACTTAACAGTGTCTTTGTTTTTAGCATCAAGCATTGCACGATTCTCTCGAATAATGTAGATCACCTTTTACTGAATTTAACACTGTCTGATATCATGGTCTCCCTGGCAAATGCCTCAACTTTGCAGAAGGATTCCAGTTGGATAGAAAGGATAAGGAAATTTGTAACAGAAACCCTTGAAGATGGGTCTAGGCTAAACAGTAAGCAGCTGAACAGATTGCTTGGTGTCTCCTGGAGGTTAATGCAGATGCAGTCAGACAGAGGTGGGTGTCAATGCTCTGTCCTTACTTAAGAGAGGGGCTCTTACGCATACTGTTAATGTTGAGCATCTAATTTCGAGTTCATACCTGTCAAACATTTCATAGTCATTTACGTTCGAGCCATAAAAGGTAGCCAGCATAATCATGAAGGAATGTCTGCTTGAACCCTGATGGCTGAGAACACCCCCTTTTCGGTGGGTAGGTCCACTCTGAAGCTGATGGGTAGGTTTTCTACTAGATTACATAGTTGGAGTGAAAGAAGGTAAGTTTTATTAATAGGAAATGACATTGAGCCTAAGGATAAAGAAATACTTTTCTGATCTAGTTTGACTAGAAATTGGTGGATCCTTATCTCTTTACCTTTCTTGTAACTTGAAGTTATGTTGCATTAAGTCAGTTTTTAGTGTGACTTACTAATTCTTTTCATTCAAGCAGAACTTTGCTGTTTGGTTCCTGGCTTATCCACCTTTCTAGTATTGTGGTATTTGTTGTCCTTTCCTAGGTTTGTTGTCTCTTAGGAAAATTTGTACTGTAATCTCCGATTGGTTTGACTTTTTTATTAGGCCATTGATGTAGGATTTTGATGGTAGTCATCAGTTTGTGGCTAAAATCTGCTTCCTCATAGGAACAAGGTGCTTCTGTGCTTTTTAGAAGAATTATGGTGCTGGTGAAGAAACATTTTGACTCACATGCAGCTGTTTTCTCTTGTTTCTTAGAGGCTACAGAGTCTCTCATAAAGGCAGTTTATACATTGTATCAGCAGAGAGGCCTTCTCCTTCCAGTTCCGACTTTGTTACTGAAGTTTTTCAGTAAAAGCTATCAAAAAGAAGAACTGAGATCTTACAGAATCCGGTACAGTTCCTTTGTTATTTTGCTTTTCTTTTTCTTACCAGGTTACTTTGTAATCTGTATGAATAAGATGATAGGGTGATTAAATCTTTGGAGAAAATCTTCTTTTTATCCTTTTTGGTTTTATTATTATTATTTTTTTAAATAAAAAGGCATACATAATAGTTTCAGTAACCTTTATACACATAACTGAGAAGGTAAAAGTCTCTTTGAGCATATATTTCCACTTGTCTGCTTAACAGCTAAAGGACAATTATTGGAACCACCTGTAGCAGCCTCAGAATTTTGTTTTGCTTCCCATAAAAATTATGGAGGTTTAACCTCCGGCCCTTAGTGACATATTGGGACACATGGTATAAGAATGAGGGCAGTAGAAGAGGAGAGGTGTACAATAGGTGAAAGAGATTAAAAGGTGCAAACTGAGTTATAAAGTAAATAAGTCATGGGGATATAATATACAGCATAAAGAATATGACCAGTAACTTTTATTAGGACAGGTGGTTACTAGACGTATGGTGACCATTTGCAATGTGTACAGATGTCAGAGTATTATGTGATACATACCTGAAACTAACATAATACTGGGTGTCAAAAATGTTTCAATAAATTTTTAAATGGCGGTATCTTAAAGAGCAAAAGTGTCCAGCTTGGTTTGGTGCTGTCTGGTGATGCAGACAACACGAAGAGTAGAACTCAGGAATCAGTCTTAGATGTGGTGAGTTTGAGGTTTACTTGGGATAGTCTGGAAGAGATGTTTGGGTGAAAGATAACGGGATTTGTGGTACCTCAGCATACATAGGTAGTTGTTAGAACATATTCAAGTCTTTACTGTGAGTCAGGTGCTTTTCTTAATTTTTCAGTAATTCTCATACTTTTATGTAGGTACTGTTGGTTTCTGCCTTATAGAAGGAAGCTTAGGTTAAATAAGTTGGTGAGTGTCATGCTGTTAAAGGGCAGCCAGACTGAGACTTAAGTTCAAGTCTGGTAGACTCCAAAGGTTGTGTGTAAATCACTGAACTCTTGGGGGACAGCAAAAGTGATTGCCGTGTCCAAGATGAGACATTAGAGAGTGAGCAAGTATGTGCAAGAATGGAAATAACCCAAGTTTGAAGCCACTTAATGTGGGGGCACCCTATACTGAATGCATAAATGACTTAATATAGTAAAACGGTCATTACAAATTAGTGTAAATAGTTCACAAGCTAAGTAGAGCCTGTGTCCTTTAAGATAAAATTACAATGTACATAGTGCCCCAAACTACATAAACTTTTAAAATACAGTGGGTAAAACCTTAGAGAATACTATAGATGAATATAGTATGCCAGTCATCTTATAGGCTCTCAAATGTTTAAATAAATGTGGTGTATTTCCCTTTTCTTTGATGGCCTTAGATACCGTAGTAAAGTGTTATCACGTTGGTTGCCTGGTTTACCACTGCAGCTTGCACATCTCGGCTCCCGAAATCCTGAGCTTTCAACACAGTTTGTTGACATTATCCATACTGCTGCAGCCCGAGCAAATAAAGAGCTACTCAAAAGTTTACAAGTTACTGCTCTCCGAATCTATGGTAAGAGTGTTGTTTACCTGTGTATGTAATAATCGGTCTACCCCGACTTAAGAACAATGTTTCAAAGGGGAGATCTTTAGGTTTTACTTTTCCTTCAAATTATACATTAATTGTACCATGGTAAAATGAATAAAATATCAAACAGTAAATTCATTTTCAATAGTATTACTTAATACAATAGTTTAAGAAAACTAAAGGTTGTAGATGTCTCTTCAGATCTTAAATTATCTTTTAAACCACGAAATTCACAAATTCAAAACTGATCAGGTATTTTTATAGAATTCTTTTGAAACTTTGATGGCAAATTTTACTTATTTAATCGTTATTGAGATCTTGTACGGCTTTCATATATTAACGTTTCACTCACCCCTGAAACCTTTTCATTCTTTTAGCAAAAATATCAATAAAAATATACATATATGCATATGTATAATTAGTATTTATTATTAGGACACAGTTTATATACCATAAAATTGGCCATTTTACACTGTGCAATTCATTAATTTTTATCATATTCCCAAGATTGTGCGATAGTCACTATTATCTTATTCCAGAATATTTTTATCACCTCAAAAAGAAACTCTACCATTAGTAGTCCATCCCTATTTCCTCATTTCTTCCTACCTCAGCTCCTGACAACCACTGCTCACCATTTCTGTCTCTCTGTATTTGCCTGTTTTCATCATTTCTCACAGATGACATTGTGTGATGTGGATCTTCTCAGTATGGCTTCCGTCACTTGGCATACTGTTCTTAGGATTTACGAGCATATACGAGTACTGTATTTCTTTTTAATGCTGAGTAACATTCCACTGTTGAATATACACCACTTTATATTTACCCATTTATTAAATGACAAACGTTGGTTTGTGTCTACCTTTTGTGTGTGGTATTTAAAAATCTGTATTTTTCAGTATTGCTTATATATAGGAGTGTGTGTGTATACTCAGATAAGTCTTTGGTTTTAAATTCAGTTCAGTTTAGTTGCTCAGTCGTGTCCAACTCTTTGCAACCACATGAACTGCAGCATGCCAGACCTCCCTGTCCATCACCAACTCCTGGAGCCCAACTAAACCCATGTCCATGAAGTCGGTGATGCCATCCAAGCATCTCATCCTCTGTTGTCCCCTTCTGCTCCTGCCTTCAATCTTTCCCAGCATCGGGATCTTTTCCAACGAGTCAACTCTTTGCATCAGGTGGCCAAAGTATTGGAGTTTCAGCTTCAGCATCAGTCCTTCCAATGAACACCCAGGACTGATCTCCTTTAGGGTGGACAGGTTGGATCTCCTTGCAGTCCAAGGGACTCTTAAGAGTCTTCTCCAACACCACAGTTCAAAAGCATCAATTGTTCTGTGTTCAGCTTTCTTCACAGTCTAACTCTCACATCCATACATGACCACTGGAAAAACCATAGCCTTGACTAGACAGACCTTTGTTGACAAAGTAATGTCTCTGCTTTTTAATATGCTATCTGAGTTGGTCCTAACTTTCCTTCCAAGGAGTAAGCATCTTTTAATTTCATGGCTGCAGTCACCATCTGCAGTGACTTTGGAGCCCAGAAAAATAAAGTCAGCCACTTTTTCCACTGTTTCCCCATCTATTAGCCATGAAGTGATGGGGCCGGATTAGGTTGATATTATAATTGTCCCTGTTTGGCAAAAGTGCTTGTTTTTTTTTGTTTTTTTGTTTTTTGTTTTTACTGTTTTGCTTTGTTTCTAATACCTTTAACTCCATCAGTTATTATTTCAAATAACACATTTGAATATTATGAAATCGAGTGTTAAATGTTATCTTTAAATAATGATTGTATTTAGTCTTACTCTAGGCAGTACCTTAAGCCATACATATATATTTTTTTTTCATGTAGTTGATATGTTAGAATTCAACATAGCACAGTGAAAATGGTCAGTCTGCTTTATTAATTCTTGTTTGTATATCTTTTAAAATTTAACTTGTCTTCCTGCCTCACTAGATCCACAAGAAGGCACAGTGGTGGTTCTGTCAGCAGAGTCTCAGCAGCTTTTGGTCCAGCTTGTGTATTTTCTACCCAGTCTGCCTGCTGACTTGCTTTCTCGGTTAAGCTGCTGCTGTATTATGGGAAGACTCAGTGCAAATTTGGCTGCCATGCTTATCGGGATACTGCACATGAGGTAGCATGCTAAAGTGAGCTGTATTTCAAGTGTATAATCTTCTCCCTCACCCTTCCCCTGTCACTGGCAGTTTATGAACTGACTTTTTAAAATGCCACCCCTCCCTTCATTTGCTCTTAAAACAGCAGTTAAAACTGTTGATGATACTGGGTAAGAGGAAGGTCACTGGGGCAAGACTGTTCCAGGTGGTTTGCTTGGCGGTTTGCATTGTCATGGTTGCAGTCACTAAGTCCATGGGCTGTAGTCCACCAGGCACCTCTGCCCATGGGATTTTCCAGGCAAGGATACTGGAGTGGGTTGCTGATTCTTTTTCCAGGGGATCCTCCTGACCCAGGGATTGAACTCTTGTTCTGCTACACCACAGGTGGATTCTTTACCGCTGAACCATCAGGTAGAAACATACAGTGATTTGTGTAGGTGCATTGAAACAAGGGTTAAGATTATCAGAAGTGTGTAGCCATAGTAAGGATTCAGTGACGGATGAGAGTGCTGTGTTTTAAAACTTCTGGTGTTATGAAATTGTAATACAGGTCTTTCTTTTTGGAAGGGAGCTCAGTTCAATGTAGGTGGTGAAATAAAAGCTTGTGGACTCAGACAGGGAATCATTAAAATATCTGTGGGTGGGTGGGTGGGTGTGTGTGTGTGTGGCAAAATATACATAACCTAAAACTTCCCATTTTAACCAGTTTTAGGTATACAGTGAGAATTGTTTGGGGCATTAAGTACATTCACACTGTTGTGCGACTGCTACCACTATTCATCTCCAGCACTGTCATCGTTGCAGACTGAAACTCTGTACTGATTATTTCCCCTTCTCCCAGCCCTTGTTTACCACTATTTTGTCTTCATGATTTTGATATATTCATCTGTTAATGGATACTCGGTTGTTCTGCCTTTTGGCTGTTACAAATAATGCAGCTATAAACATTGGTGTGCAGACACCTGTTTGAATCCTTTTAATTCTTTTGGCTGTATACCCAGAAGTAGAATTGCTGAATCATATGTTAATTTTCTGTTTAATTTTTCAAGGAGCTACTTTCCAGAATGTGACTGTGGTGTTTTACTCTCAAAGGTCTTAAAACTAATAATGTTTCATGTTGCTAGTGTTCAAAGTATCCTTTAAAATGTAATGTTTGTATCAGGCATAGTACTTTCATATTCAGCCATTTGTTACTGATTGTGGCTCAAGGCCAGGGTCTGATACAGTTTTAGGCAGGAGTTGAATCTGGGCTGTAGCTGAAAAATTTAAAAACTAGCTTCTTTGTGGCTTCTTGTGCAGACCCTCTGCCCCAATTAAACAGGAGTGGCTCGCTTTATTAGTAGACTTTCTTTAGCTTTGTTTGCCAGTCTCTTCCTACCAGGATAAGACGTATGTTTGAATGTTGTCGCCCAAATTGTGCTTCATAACTGATAATTACTTTTTCCTTTTAGCAAAAGAGAGCTGTTTGCAATATGTTGTCTATATATGAAACCCCTCTTTGTCTAGTTCAGTACTAAATGCCAGGTCTTTAAGAAATACAATTTAACTTAAGTGGTTTTATGACTGTTAACTTCCAGTAGAGGGCACTCATTTCCCATGATAGAACTTGTGGAGGATCTGTTTTGGCATTCATTTAAAAGTGACTTTTGAACACCTCTTAAAATTAATTCTCTTTAGAACTTGTATTTAGTATCTTTTTTGGCATTAATTACGATTGACTTGTGCTCAATAACTTTGGTCAAGGATTTTTTCACAAGTCTTTTTTTACATTTTTTTGTGGGTTTGTGGTGAGTACTGAGAAAATATTAATTTACAAGTAATGGTAATAGAAGTTTATAATCATCAAAAGCAAGTTGTCATGTAGTTAAAAGTGTACCAAGTTAAACTTTGCCTTTTAGCATTTGCACAGAGTCTTAGTAGACTTCTCTTTCTGTAGATGTATTGTCCCTATTCAAACTAATCTCTTTAAAAATTAAAACAAGATGGGGCCTTTTCAACTTTCCCAGGCCAGTGGTATTATCATTGCATCACTTTTCCTAGATTTAGAATTGAAGAATAATGTTCGGTTATTCTTAAGGAATGATGTTCTTCTAAGGAATACCGTTCCTTAGACATCACCTGGGTTATTTCACGTCTTTGGTTTTCCCCTCCGTCCTTGATGGTGACGGTAAACCAGCTAGCTTTCTCACTGTCTCCCACCTGCACCGTTCACCTGAGGCATCCCACTCCTCAGCTCCGTCTGTGCCAAGGACTGTTGGCAGGCTCCTTTTCCTGAAATATTCCTTCAATAATTTCTGATTCTCATCTGCTATATTAATTGGGCTCTGCGGTCTAGTTCACTCTGGGTGTTAGCGTTCTGACACTGTTGTCTCCAGCAGGGGAAGTTCATCGGAGAGCAGGTCACCACCAGACCATCTCCGTTTGTTCAGTGTGTGAAAAACCCATCACCTTAGAGTTGTTGGTGTTTAGTTTGTCTTAAAAACTGTACTTAGAATTGCTGTTCCTGCCTTTTTCACTATTCACTTAGAGGTTTTTTGAGTTTTTCCTCTCCATCTACCTGTGGTGTTCTGCTGACCGTTACTCTTCTTGCCCTCTCTGCCCCTAGTTCATTTACAGCTGGTTTGGGGAACATGAGACATGCATGTGGAAACGTAGTCTATGCTGTTAGATAAAAATACCAGAGAAGGGAGAAATTACTGAGAAATTCAGCCTGGTTTTGAAGCAGGGTGAATATGTGAGCTGGCCTGCCAGGAGCAGGTCTGGTTTGCTTCTGTTGTCCAAGCATAATTGATAGAGCATCCCTTCTAGTCTCAGAACTGTTCTGGTGTGGCCAGTATGTGTGGTCATTGTAGTTTTAAGGACAGAGTGATACATTGCTTGTCTTTTGTCCAAACTAGATTTTTAAATGGATTTGCTACTCTTTTTAGCCACTGGACAGCACAGTGTTCACTGGGTATAAGAGGATATTAGCTTCTTTTCTAATCACCCATTTTGTACTCATTTCCATTGAGCATCTCTGACTTTTTATAACCTCTTAGCTTGTGATATTCTCTCTCATAGCCCTTTAAGCAAAGAGAAGTCCTTTAAGTAGAAGTGATTCAGAAAAATGTTGCCATTATTTTTAACTCCCCAACTTTTAAGAATGTTAATAAATACAGTTGTTTCAGTGGTTAAAAAAAAAAGTGCTTCTCATTGAATTAGAAACTCCTTATTTTGTCTTGACATTTATTCAGATTTCTATTATAAAAGTTTGTCCCAAAAAAAAAATTTGTCACAAAAAGCTATCCAAAAAGATAGCTTTTTGGATCTGATTATTCTCAGCTTTTTGTTTTTTTGCTGTATTCATGGCTGACATTTGCTGTATTCCTTCTTAGTCTTACCTTGAGGAGAGTTTTTAAAGGTATCACTGGAAACTGATCTCATAGCAGGAACCAGATAATCTTCATTTAATGAGAAGCTGCTTTATGTTTAGCTATTCCCTTAAGTCCACTACCAATACTTTAGCTGCAGTATTGTGACGTAGACTAGTTATAAAGCCTCGCAAAGTATAGGAGTGCATAGTTATTGCAGAGTGGCTTTAAATTGAAGTATTCTTTACCTAGTTAAGATGCTTTGGTTTAGGTAGGAAGCAGGAGCTTGTTTAAACTTAGCTCATTCATATAAACAAGGTAAGACTTTTTTTTTTTTTTTTAATGAAGATGAGGTAGTAAATACATAGCAGCTGAACCTACTACTGAAAAGCAGAACTTCACCTTGGCTCCTTGAAACTGAGTTTTGAGTGGTGTGGAAAAATTTTCCAGTTGTACCATATAAGTGGGCTGGTTATGCTTTCCAAGGAAACTTTACAAAAACATATGTTAGAAATTATATTTTCCATATTACGATACTTGAACCCCCTTACATGTAAAGATGATACATGCTACGGATTTTTGACTGAGCTCTTAAATTATACTTGTATTCCATAAAGAATAGTCATATGTTCTGTGCTTTATTCCTGAGTCTTCAATTTGGTCACTTCTAGTACTAGGTCTCCATTGTTTATTGTAGATCATCATTTTCTGGATGGAAGTCTTCAGTGAAAGAATGGAATGGAAGTGATCAGTTAAACATCAGTAATGAGGACTATTTCAGCTTCTTATTTTCAACACTTACAGGTAACTGCCCTGATCCACCAAGTTAAGGAAAGGAAAAGAACCTAGTATGAAAATTCTCCTGAGATTTACTGTCTTACCTGTTTGGGTCTAAGTTTTGGACCTCACTGCATAGCTTAATAAGATGGGAAACAGAATATCCATTTTAAGCATGTTTAACATGTTCGGTGTGTTAGGAAAAACATCACATTTTAATTAGCCATATTTTGCTTTCCATTGATGTCAGAGAAAAATTAGTAAAATGAGTCTTGATGTGTTAGATTAGTAAGTATTATTACTGTTGTTTTAAATGATCATACTGTCTTTGGTAGTTTTGTTTTGTAACTGGATGATAAAGATGACAGTGTTTGAAATTTTCTGAAGACTTAAAATTAAGAGACTTATTGAAATATGTTGTCAGAATCCAAAAATAGCTTGAAAAGTTCTGATAAGGAGCTGAATGTAGCAAGATAAATATTATATAAAAGAAACAAGTAACAAGTAGACTTGTCCATGTTTGTTTGATAGTTTTGGATGTATGCGTTTGAGATGGATGTGAGGGCTTTATGTTTTAATTAGTAGTACCTGTCAAAGGGTTTAGTGGTTTTAGGAAACTCATTAGGAATCAGCCAGGAGTGTGATATGGCTTCCCAACTAGATGATGGCTCTTTAGGGCATGTTCATGGAAGTACAGTGATCTGAAAACATCAAAGCAGGTAGCTAGGGTCAGACCACATTGTGCTCGTATTCTGATCATTCTAAGAGCTGTCTTTCAGGAGGGACTTGGGCAAGTTGTTTGTATAGGTCAGACTAGGTGTAATAGAGGTGGTAAGAGAATCAGAAATCTTATTATATGGAATAGGTAGAAGGAAGTACACAGTAATAGTTGAAGAAATAGACTTAGGGGGGATGGAATAGTTTTAAGACACTTGAAAGGCTATTATGTAAGAATACAGAGTTTGGTATATGTATGAAGGAGCATATTGTTTTTCTTGTTCATTTGCTTTTTTAAACCTGACATTAATTAGAATGATTATGTCTTTCACACTTATTTAAGTATAAAGGTGGCAAAGCCCTAAGTTTAAGGGATATAATATTGTTTCTTGATGTATTACACATTTGATTCAGGTCAAATCTTTGTGTACATAATTATACGAATTTTACTACATCGCTGGCATTTCATTTTTTAAAATAATACATAAAGTACAGAAATTCAGAGAAAATAGCTTGTTAGCTTGAAGAATTTAACTTGAAGATACATGTCTATTTTTTAAAAATTACTTAAGAATGTTACTTGCTTTGTGAGTTATTTTAAATTGGATTTCTTTATACTCAAATTAGGGTTTTCAAAAGAGGAACTGACTTGGCTTCAGAGCCTTTGAGGAGTGCCCCATGTCATCCAGACGCAGCTTTCTCCCGTGCTACTTTACCTCACTGACTTGGATCAGTTTTCACACCATTGGGACATAACAGAGGTAATGGTCCATTTGGAAAGGCATGGAAGATTGTTAGAATTCAGTTCATCCACCGCCAATAGTTACTGTGTGCTAGCGTTGCCTTGTGTAAGATGTTTCTAGAGGTTGAGAGCAGTATAAAACACAGACCCTGTTCTGAAAGTGCGTGTGACCCTTGGATAGGCGATGTGGATTCCTGAAAGAAGAGTTTTCATAAAGTTATGCCACTAGAATAGAATAAATTAGCAGTTTGAATGATAGAGACACATTTATTTTCTTTTTGCCTAGTATAGGGTAAAAGGAAAAAGAGGAAAGACTTCATGGAAAAGGAAGAATTTTACGTAGATACTGAAGGATTAATAAGAGTTAAGTAGGATTTTGTATCCTTGAAGGTGGGTTTTTCTAAACAGAAATAATTATTTGGAAGCTCCTTTGGTTTTAAAGAATTAGTATGTAGTTTATCAAAGTTACATTTTAAACCCCAAATTTCCCTTAAATTTTAAAGTTCAACTTAACAAATCTTTTTAGATACATATAGTAAGTTTAGGGAATCATTTTAAAAGGAGACTTAAACTATATTGCATCCCTTTTACATACATATTTAAAACTTTAAAAAACTGTTTAAATAACTTAATATATTCACTATTTGGTAAGTAGTTCAGTTTTCAGACAAACCTTCACAAATGTTATGGTAAATCTTAAAACATTTAATAAACTTACAAGCATGGTACATATTAATATCTTAAGTTTCAGTACTATTTATAGTGAAATTCAAATTAAAATTACAAGTCTAGGTTAGCTGTTAATTCTGTTTTAAATTGAAATTATAGGGCTGATATTTTATGCTAATAGTCAGAATTGTTTTACGTTACAAATATATAAATATGTAAAGCATCATAAATACTGGTACTAAGGATTTGAGTCTGTAAGATATTTATATATTAGTTAATTTCTTTTATTTATTTCTTCAGTTTCTTTCCTTGCATTGAAAGGTACTTGCCCAGTAGAATTGTAGTTGTGTCATTCCAAATAATGTTGGTTGGAACCTTTCTTGCACATTCCGAGGTTGTGTTCTGTGCTAGCATTTTTTTTTGTTTTTAATGATTCATAAGGTTTTGGTTGGGGCACTGAAGTCCTTGGGAACTTCTTTCCTTGTAACTCGTAATTGCTCAGCCATAGCCTTTCCAAACAAAAGATAACCTTTGTAAGTGTTCTCAACAGGGTCGTCTCTAGAACCTGAATCTGTTTTATTGCTGTACCAATTGATTTTATTCAGCTGATCTATTGACGACTTCTTTCATTCTTTTCCAGAATACTCTTTACATTCTTCCTGTATCTTAGGGCTACACCTTTTGTAGACATTTAACACATTTCTCTCATGGTTTTGTTTGACTGTGATCACAATACTTGGGTCATGCCAGGGACACTTTCTTCTCTGTATCACCTAGTGCCTAACTATGTTCATATATTGGCTTTCAAAAAATAGTGGATTAGAAACAATGAAAACTAAGAGTTGGGTAACCAACCTGCATATTTAATATCTGGCATTTTATCTTAATCCATAGTACATGCAGAGAGTGAAGCCTTGCACACTGCTGGATTTGAAGGGTTGGGTTTAGTGTCAGTAAGTGTTCTGTAAGCTTGTTTCTGATGTTTTTAAACTACCTCATGCATGGATTGGGGAAAGCGTGGTATGGGGATTGATCAGTGGGCCCCAGATTCCAGACAGAGACTTGTTAAGTGTCTAGTTTGATAACTTGAACAACTCCAATAATCTCTCTCTGACAATTTTAATTTTTCTGAATCACGTCATCTGTGTAAAGACACAGATGTCGTGAAAATGTGATTGGTTATATTTCTGAGTGTACATTGGCAAGAACATGTATTAAACTTCAAGGATGCTGTCTTTGAAATGTTAAGACATAAATTAGGAAAAATCTGAAAGTTTCTTTCTTAGCTTTTGAAGTTAAATGAAGATTCCAGTTCTATTTTCGATAAAATTTGTCTTTAAGTTGGCCTTATCACATGAAATTATTTGAAATATATGTAGTTTTTGACAGCCTTAGTGTAAAAATTGATTTTTTATTATTATTTCATTTGGAAAAGTTACTAGTCAATGGCGTGAGTTTGCTTAGTTTGTTCTATCTGCTTAGTCTGAAGTGTTGTTTTTTTTTTTTTTTTTAAATCGGACCTTTTTTTTTCTGAGCAGATTTTCTTCACAAAGTATAATTTATTTACTTACCTACTTAACACATTTAAGAATTTACTTATGTATATACGGCAGTATGAGGTCTTCACCATGTACAGGCTTTCTCCAGTTGCAGCAAGTGGGGATTACTATCTGGGGCTGCTCTTCAGCTGTGGGACGCGGGCCCCTCTCTGCGGCGGCTCCTCTTGTTGCAGAGCATGGGCTCGAGGGCTTCGTTAGTTCTGGCACACAGGCTTAGCTGCCCTGTGGAACCTCCCCAGACCAGGGATTGAACCTGTATCCCCTACTGGGTGGCATATTCTGGACCACTGGACCACTAGGAAAGTCCCACAGGACAGTGTAGAAGAACAGAAGGATAACAGTAAAAGTGTCCGTCCAGTCTCTGTCTGCCAGCCATCCATGTCCCTTCCTTAGTTTCTAAATGTATTCTTTTGGATAACTTCTGTGTCTTCACAAATGATTATATATATATTCTTTTGGCTTCTCCTTTTATAGACACAACATACTCTGATTTGGACCTTGCAGTTTTCATTTAGTATCTTCATGATCATTTCTTCCAAACACTGAAGGAAGAATTGTATGATCTTGCCATTAATGATGGAAATAGTAGTTAAAAGGGAAAAGGAATCTTTGGACAGAGATATCATTCCCAAATGGAAGTGTCTTTTCCAGAGCCAGTGCAAGGTTTTAAGGTTAATTTTAATTGTCATTTATAAAATTTTGAATGGTTTGAAAAGACTACTTTTTAACTAAATTCTGAAGAATAATAATAAAACATTACTCTAGTTTAAGAAATAGAACATTTTTCTTCGTTTTTGAAACCTCTGATTTTATTAACAGTTTTATGTGTGTGACATTTCTGTATAAAATTAGGTAGAAAATACTTCAGTGTAGAAATTAAGTGTACAAAATCTTGTTAAAATTTTTTATATTTTTAAGAAACTCTCAATTTCCACACTGTAGCAAACTGCCATGCCTGTTCTGGAGTTGTGCACTTATGAAGTCAGGATTCTGATGTACGCAAATTTCAGTTAACACTAGTTGCAAAAGTGAAGACTCCCTGTATATATGTATGTTTGTGTGTCTCTGTTTGTATTTTTGTTTACTTTTGTTTTGAAACAATCTCAGACTTGGAGAAAAATTACAATTGCAGTACAAAGAACTTCTCTTTTCTTAAACTGTTTGACAAAATGCCCATTGTCGATACTTTAGCATACAAGTAGACCGTGTTTTATTGTACCTGCAAATTCAGTTTTTGGAAACTGAAGTTCTGCGGCAGCCCTGCACTGAGGGTGTCCGTCATCTTTCCAGTAGCATTTGCACACTCTGGGTCTCTGTGTCAGTTTGGTGATTCTCGCAGTATTTCACACTTTTTCATTGTTATTTCTTAGAGTGAGCTGTGATCGGTGACTTTTGATAATACTGTTGTCATTGTTTCGGAGTTTGTAATTAATTGTAACCATGAACCGTGCCCACAGGAGATAGTGCAGTGATCTTAGTAAAATATGTGTGTTCTGACTGCCCCACCAGCCAGCCATTCCCTATCTCTCTCCTTCTCCTCAGGTCTCCCTATTCCCTGAGACTCAGCAGTATTGAAATTAGGGCAGTTAATAACCCTGCAGTGGCCTCTGAGTGTATGTGTGTTTGTCACTCAGTTCTATCCAACTCTTTGTGACCCCTGGATTGTAGCTCGCCAGGTTTCTCTGTCCATGGAGTTCAGCAGGTAAGAATACTGGAGTGGGTTGCCATTTCCCTCTCTGGGGGATCCTCCTGACCAAGGGATCAAACCCCAGCCTACTGCATTGGGTCAGATTCTTTACCATCTGAGGCACCAGGTGTTCAAGTGAAAGGAAGAGTTGCGTATCTCTTACTTGAAACCAAAAGCTAGAAATGATTATGAGCTTAGGGAGGAAAGTGTGTTGACAGCAAAGATAGGCTGACAACTAGAACTCTGTGCTGGTTAGTCAAGTTCTGAGTGCAAAAGAAAAGTTCTTGAAAGTAAAAGGGCTATTTCGTGAACACAGGAATAATAAGAAAGTGAAACAACCTTATTGATGATGCGGAAAAAGTTTGAATGACCCTTAAGCCAAAGCCAAATCTTGAGCAAACCCTGATGATGATTTAGTCATTAAGTCGCAGCTGACTCTCTGCAACCCCATGGACAGTGGCCTGCCAGGCTCCTATGTCTGTGGGATTCTCCGGACAAGAGTACTGGGAGTGGTTGGCATTTCCTTCTCCAGTGGATCTGCATGACACAGGGATTGAAACCGGGTCTCCCGCATTGAGGGCAGATTTACCGACTGAGCTACAAGGGAAGTCTTAAAACTCTCGTAAGTCTCTTCAGTTCTCTGAAGGCTGAGAGAGGTGAGGAAGCTGCAGAAGAGTTTGAAGGTAGCAGAGACTGATTCATGAGGCTTGAGGGAAGAAGCCATACCCCCAACCTTTGCTATTAATGCAAATCCAGCACGGGCTGGTTAGGTTGAGTTGAGAAGCAGTGTGGTTTGCAAGTGAACATGCCTCGTTTAGGGAGAGATCAATAGCCATACAGGGAGATATGATTAGAAAGAAGAAGAACATCATATGATGCATTTTACTTATCTGAGGCAGGATTGATGGGGTTCTGCTTGAACAAGAGCCTGAGATCTTCAACAGGTTCACAGGAATAGCTGTCCTCTGGCTTTGAAGTCTCAGTTTCTGTCTCCACCTCCTGTAGGCCATAGGGTTTTATTCTAGAATTGTGGACCCAGGCAGATAGACCCTTCACTTTTACAGCAGTTGAAGTCACTAGAACAACCTGATATGGCCCTGTCCATTTCTCGGACAGCTGGTTTGGACTCCCTTTTTCTTGCCAGGTCTTTACTGATACTTGATCCCCTGGCTTTACCTGGGGATTTTTCAAGTCTTCCTGTGGTTTAGGGAGGACCTGTTCTCCATACCGTTGGAGTTCTTGTTGAAACCTTCCCAGGTCAATTATATGTTTTAAGAGTGTATTGGCATCCTCGTCAAAAAACAAATCAGAAGTTAAGAATGGACCTCCATACATCATTTCATAAGGAATTAACAATAGTGGCCGTTTGGGGGATATCCGTACCCTCATGAGGGCTATGGGTAGTCTATGTGTCCACTTACTATGTGTTTCTTGACATAGCTTAGCCAGAGCCCTTTTAAGAGTCTGGTTGGCTCTCGCTACATTTCCTGAAGCTTGAGGCCTCCAGGATGAGCGGAGCCGGTACTGTATGCCTAAGCATGCGGCTAGGTTCTGGGATATCGTGGCTGTAAATGAGGGCGCATTGTCACTCTGAAGTGACCGAGGCAGTACACACCTAGGCACTATCTCCTTCAGCAGAGCTTTACAGACTTCTGTAGCTCTCTCTGTCTCAGTAGGGAATGCTTCGATCCATCCTGTGAATGTGTCAATAAAGACTAGCAAATAAGAAAACCCTTGGGTCTTTGGCATGGCTGTAAATTCTACTTGCCAGTCCGCTCCTGGGTATGATCCCCGATGTTGGACAGGTGTAATTAGAGGAGGTCTGGTTTTTGGGTTATTTTTTAGACAGGTGTCACAATTTTGTGTGACCTGTTTAACAACCTTAGCTAACTGGGGATGGTAGAGAATAGACTTAAGCAAGATTTCTAGATTATCTCTTCCAAAATGGGTGCTCTTATGTAAGGTGTTAGTAATTTTTTAAACCTGAGAATCAGGGAGTATTATTTGGGCCTGATCAGGCTGAAACCACCCATGTGACCCAATCTCCCAGCTCTGCTCAGCATATCGGGAATGTCCCCCTGGGGTAAAATCTGGAGTCAGGGTTTCCTTTGGGAAAAGGGGGCAGATAGCAGTGGCAGAGGTAGCTTCCCCGGCAGCTCGTCCTGCCTCTTGATCAGCTTTCCTATTTCCTTGAGCTTCTTTTTCTTGCCCCTTTTTGTGACTCTTGCAGTGGATGACAGATAATTTTGCAGAAGTTTGACTGCCTCCAGGAGCCTGAGAATGAGCTCTTTGTGTTCAATAGGAGACCTTCGGGCACTGAGCATCTCTCTTTCTTTCCAAATTGCTGCATGGGCATGCAGAATGAGGAAAGCATACTTAGAGTCCATATACACATTAATCTTCTTTCCTTCGCCTAACTGCAAAGCTCTTGTCAGGGAAAAAGTTCAGCTTTCTGGGCTGAGGTGTCTGGGGGAAGAGACCCACTTTCCTTAGTTTCTTCCAGGCTCGCTACACCATATCCTGCTTTCCTCTCTCCCTTTTCTACAAAACTGCTGCCATATGTGTACCAGTTTTGCTCTGGGTCAGATAAAGGTGTCTCTGATATGTCCCGGTGAGAAGAGTATAACTCCTCTGTGATTTGTATGCATTGGTGTTCCAGAGGGAAAGTGGGGGATCTGGCAGTAAGGTTGCTGGATTGAAAGTCTGGCAGACCGTCAACTTTATTTCTGGAGTGTCAAGGAGGAGGGCTTGGTATTGGGTGATCCTTCCCCCTGTCATCCACCTGTCCCCTTTCGTTTCCAAGACTGCTTGCACCCGGTGAGGCATATACACTGTCTTGGGCTGACCCAGGGTCGGCTTAGATGCCTCCTTTACCATAAGAGCGGTGGCTGCTACTGCCCGGAGGCAAATGGGCCACCCTCTGGCCACCTCATCTAGTTATTTTGAGAGATAAGCCACAGGTTGTAATACGGGCCCCATCATCTGCCCTAACACCCCAAGAGCAGTTCCTGTCCTTCCAGAAACATAGAGTCTAAAAGGCTTCTCCAGGTTGGGGAGGCCTAAAGCTGGGGCTGTAGTGATGGATTCTTTTAGGGCATTAAATGCTACCTTGCAGGTCTCATGCCAGTCGAGTGGCTCTTCCTCTTTCCCCCTTAAATTCTCATATAGGGGTCTGGCCAGATTGCCATAATTAGGAATCCAGATCCTGCAAAACCCGGTCCTTCCTAAAAATCCCCTAAGCTGTTGTTTTGTTTGGGGGTACGGGGTATTTAAGATGAGGGATCTCCCCTCGGGGTCAGGCATTCTTTTTCTCTCCGTAATTATAAATCCAAGGTATTTTACTTGGGTTAAGCTAATCTGAGCCTACTTGGGGGATTCTCGATAACCCTTTTCCTACAGGAAAGTTAACATTTTAAATAGTGTCCATTTGAGAGCTGGTAAAATCTGGCCTAGCTATGAGCAAGTCATCCACATACTGTATTAGACTACTGTTTGTTAAAGTTAATTTCCTTAGTTCTCTCCCCGAGGAAGTCCCGAAGATATGAGGGCTGTCCCTAAACCCTTGGGGTAGTCAAGTCCAGTCGAGAGTTGTATGGTCTCTCTTGTTTCCAAGTCCTGCCACTCAAAAGCAAAGAGTTTTTGGGATTCAGGATGGAGAGGAATGCAAAAGAAAGCACCTTGAAGGTCCAAGACTGAGAAGTACTTGGCATTTCCTGGGACTTGGGATAGGAGGGTATATGGGTTTGGGACTATGGGGTGGATGGGAACCACAGCTTCATTAACAGCTCTTAGATCCTGGACGAATCGGTAAGATCCATCTGGTTTTTGAACGGGCAAGATTGGGGTGTTGCAGGGGGACTCACAGCTGATTCGAGTTCCAGTATCTCGGTATTTGTTAACTAATGGTTTAAGACCCTCAAGAGCTACTGGTTTTAAGGGATATTGTCTTTTCCAGGGCTAGGGAGCATTTGGTCTCAGAGAAATCTTTACTGGTGGAACATTTATGGCTAAACCACTGCTGGAGACATCCCACACCTGGGGATTGACATCATCTAGACAAGGGACAGACTCTTCCTTTTCTACCTCTGACTGTAAATATTCAGACATAGGCAAAGAAAATTATCGACTTCTACCTTTGTGTCCCCAAGTCACTCTGGTTTGGAGGCGAATGTATTATTCTCACCATGGAAAATTTGGAAGCTGCAAACATGAAAAATTTAAAGAGTCACGCAGAGGCTAGTCACTCTAAGCTAACCCCAAAGACATTTATTGACTGATTTCTAGCTTCTCTTCTTTAACCTTTTTTATCTACAGTAATCCTGTGTGTTCCTTTTAGTTAGCGATTCATTTTTAGACTATCCTGACTCTTCCACTACGTTCCAGTTTTGGGTCTGATACACTTAGAGATGTGCCAAGTGCTTCCTGAACACTATAGAACATATTTTATGTTTAAAATACTTCAATGCTTATGTAGTGAGTCAATGATTTTAAGTTTATTTGTTACACAATTCAATGTAAAAGTCAATGTGTGAACTAACATATTCACGACTTGGAAAATTTGGCTTTTTTTTGCTGTGTGTTTGAACTCCTCACCCGACCAAAGGTCATGGAGAGGTCTATAGTTTTACTAAAATGGTTATAGAGTTGTTTATTTTCTGGTAATTGAATTAGGGTGTGAGTTGCAAAGCTTGTGTTTCTGTTCATTTCATTCCATCTGTTCGGGTTTCTTTCTCTCTCCTGAGTCAGACAGTAATTTCCCATTGGTTGTCCAGTTACCAAGGTTGGTGTCCATGCATCCGTGCTGGTCTCTCCATACATGTCCGCGTGTCCTGTGAAACACTAAGCTTAATTTATTTGGAAATGACCTAGCTGTTCAATACACTGTCATCACTCAGTTAGGCAGAGGGAGAGAAATTCAAGTGACAAAACTCCAGAGAAGCTAGTGTCAGAGCGCCCCGGCGTGGCATGCGTGCAGGGGGTTGGGGGGAGGGGGCGGTGCGCGGAGCGCGGAGGTCTCAGGTGTCCTCCCACCATGGGCCTCTCCAGGTCCGCCGCTGCTGAGTGGCCTCCCCCCGCCCCCATCGTTTTGGCTGCTCAGGGCCGGGTGGTCTCTGCAGCTGCCCGGCATCCTGCCCGAGGCCCCCCCTGCCCACACGCAGTCTTCCAGTCTCTCTCTGAACCCTCGACTCTTCCTGCCTCTGTCTCACCTGGCGTGGGTGCGTGCGAGTGCCTGTCCGTGTCCCTGGCTGTCGCTCGTCTGCTCTCCCAGGAAGGTCCTGTGCTGGGCCCGCGGCGTGGGGGCAGGGCGGGCCTCGGTAGGCTGAAAAGACGGGGCTGAGGCGCTCCAGGGGGTTTGCGCAGCCGGCAGGACGGGCGCCTGGGGCCCCGGCTTGGCTGCCCCTAAGCCCCAGGAGGCTCCGGGGACCGCGGACCCGGGCCGAAGCCCCGCTCGTCCTGAGCCACCTGACCCTGAGCAGCGAACGGGATGGTGGGTGACAGGGGGTGAGGGGGCACCGAGATGTCCTCGCTGCTCTGCCCAACCCCCCTCCCCCCACCCCAGGTTCCGCAGGCACGCCAGGCCCCGGCCGGCCGGGCCAGACGGGTGCTGGCCTGGGCTCGCGGTGTGCGGAGCAGGGACGCCCTCCGCTGGCCACCGAGCTGCAGGCTCAGGCCGACCGGAATCCAGTCGCGGGTCGTGCGGCTCAAGTGCAGCGCGCGCGCGCTGGAGAACTGCAGCCCCAGGCCCGACCGGCAAGTCAGACCACAAGGGAGGCGCAACACGGGGCTCCTGGGGCGCCTGGCAGCCGCCTCGGTCTAAGGCCATACCACCCTGAACGTGCCCTCTCTCCTGTGATCTGGGAAACTGAACAGGGTCGGGCCTGGTCAGTACTTGGATGGGAGACCGCCTAGTAGCTGGCGATTTTTTTTTATTTTTCTGAATGCCTACTTCAGAAAGTTAGAATCGGATGACTTCATACAGTAAAACGAATCATATTTTCATACATAATCTTAAGAATCCAGCAGCTGGTCATTCTTTTTCCTGTCCTAACACAGCTAACTGGAAATCAGTTGTAGTAAGTTCTACTGACTTCAGACCCTCATCCCTAAGGGAAGATATATAGGAAAACCCATAATATATCTAAATAAACATGAAAGATACAATGATGAGAAAGAAAAAAATTTCTCAGTGACATCTTAGTTGGTATCGGAAACACGTTGATTATAAAAGCACAGCCCATAATCAAGTCCCGGCCATGGAAGCCTGTGACTGTCACTGAATGTTGACTTCCCTTTCAGCTGAGGTCGTAAAAAGTGCTTTGTAAAATTCTGAGGTTTGAAGCACTTGTAACCTCCCAAAGAGACTGCAATCAGAAGGGTTTCTAGTATATCGTGACGCTGTGGTGAGCTCAAGCAATATATACTCCAGAGGACGGAAGACAGACATGTTGGGAAGTGGGGATGACTTCTACTGCACTTAGGGAGGAAGGGCATGTACAAGTGGAGAAGCAACACCTCAGTGATGGAATTTTTAAAGACTCCATACATGGAGAAGGAAATGGCAACCCACTCCAGTATTCTTGCCTGGAAAAATCCATGGGCAGAGGAGTCTGGTGGGCTGAAGTCCATGGGATTCCATGACTGACCGTGTGTGCACGAGGGTGGAGGGAGACGGGCTGGTAGCAAGAAACTGGTAGAAGTAAAAAATAAGAAAAAAATATAAAATAAAGACTCGATAAATATGACAACGACTGGTAGGAATAAACCTTCAGAAGTGCCTTCTCAGACCTCCCGTCAGAAGCACAAGCGTAAAAAAGACACTGAGTTTTCACGGTCTCACACAAAATTAGACTGGCTTATGACAATGGGCAGAGAGGCTCCTCTAAGACATCGTGGCTGGGCTTTACTGGAGGATGCACATCGATTGAGTGCATGGCTGTGTGTTATGGAAATATGTCTTACTGGCAGGGCGAAGGCATCTTCTTGAAGAACACAATAAGTAACACCACAAATTCACGGAACTTGGCTACAATGACAATAGCTGATTTCGTGGTGGCTACTGCTTGGCAGAGCTGGGATTGCCTCTGCCATTAAATACCTCAGTGGCCAGCTGTGATAATAGCCATTATTTTCTCACTTAGAAACTTGCCATGTGCACTAGCGCAAGAACAGTGAAAGCTCCCCAGAGAAGCAAGTCAGGCAGACATGCTTCTGTTTTCTCACAGAAGCTGCTTATGACCGGCCCTGCTCACAGACAGATTGCTAATTCCAAATCGATAGACAGTTATGCAGATATTCTTTAGCAACTGAGCCACCAGGGAAGCCCTACTAGCTCAGTTGCTAAAGAATCTGCCTGCAACGCAGGAGACCCCGCTTTGAGTCCTGGGTCGGGACGATCCCCTGGAGAAGGGATAGGCTACCCACTCCAGTATTCTGGCCTAGAGAATTCCATGGACTGTGTAGTCCTTGGTGCCGCAAAGAGTCAGGCACGAACTGAGCCACTTTCACCTGCACATGCGGATATCACTTAAAAAAAAAAAAAATGTGTTAACAGATCTAGAACCTCTGTCAAGCTCATGAGCGAGTAGTATAAATGTACAGAATCATCTTTGTCCTGCATAGTGACTACCGTCCTGTATTTGCTTTGAGAGGAGTTGAGCTACTCTTGGTACAGAGGAATGATTCTTTACCAACTGAGCCACAAGGGAAGCCCACTAATCCTGGAGTGGGTAGCCTATCCCTTCTCCAGCGGATCTTCCTGACCCAGGAATTGAACCAGGGTCTCCTGCCTGAGTAACACATATTGCATAAAAATCGGTGAGAAAGCAGAACTAGGGACATTGATTGGTAAAATCAGTTTTCCTTGTCTAGATGGCTAGCGGAGGTGAAAGAAATGTTGGTGTGGATTTAAAAAATTCTTCTGATACTATACAAAAAATGTACTAGTTCTCTGCAGAAGTCTTTAATGAAGCACAGATATTGTCATTAGATTGCTTTGGTCATATCCGTCTTATCCACATTTATTTTTTAAAATCACATAGAGTGGCTTCAATCACTTGAAGAAATGACAAAAGGTTTCTTTGGTCTCCATTCTATACTGGATCTAGAGAAGGCAGTTGATCAGCATGATGCAGGAGCTCAAGATATTTTTGGGAAAAACTTGACTAGTCTGTTTAATGATATGGAAGAATGAATTAAGGATGGCAGCACGAAACAGAAGGCCATGCTAGAAGTACACAAGACCTTGTTTGGTAAGTCCAAACATGACTTTTTCTTTCAATTGAAGGATAGTTGCTTTACAGAATTTTGTTGCCAAACATCAACGTGAATGAGCCACAGGTTTACATAGGTCTCCTCCCTCCTGAACCTCTCTCCTGTCTCCTCCTCCCCATTCCACCCCTCTAGCTCATTGCAGAGCCCCTGTTTGAGTCCCCTGAGTCATACAGCAAATTGCATTGGCATCTCTTTTAACGTATGGTACTATGTTTCCATGTTCCTCTGCATTCATCTCACCCTCTCCTTCCTCCCCCCTGCCCTTGTCCATAAGTCTGTTCTCTACATCTGTGACTCCTTGGCTGCCCTGCAAATAATTTCATCAGTACCACCTTTAGTTCAAGCATTTCTTCCCCCCCCCCAAAGCATTTCTTATTTCTTATTCCACTCTTATTGTCTTTAGTGTGAGACTGATCTCGAAACTGATATGAAAGTATTATTCTCAGCATGGAAAATTGGGAAGATGCAAACATGAAAAATTTAAAAAGTAACGCAGAGGCTAGTCACTCTAGGCTAAACCCTAAAACATTTATTGACTGATTTCTAGTTTCTCTTCTTTAACCTTTTTGATCTACGTAATCCTGTGTATTCCTTTTAGTTAGGGATTCATTTTTAGACTATCCTGACTCTTCCATTAAGTTCCAGCTTGGGGTCTGATACACTTACAGATGTGCCAACTGCTTCCTGAATACTATAGAACATATTTTATGTTTAAAATACTTCCATGCGTATGTAGTGAGTCAATGATTTTAAGTTTATTTGTTACACATTTCAATGTAAAATCAATGTGTGAACTAACATATTCTCGATTTGGAAAAGTTGGCTTTTTTTGTTGTGTGTAAGAATTCCTCACCGGACCAAAGGTCATGGAGAGGTCTATTGTTTTTCTAAAATGGTTATAGTGTTGTTGTTTTTTTCGGTAATTGAATTGGTGTGTGAGTTGCAAAGTTTGTGTTTCTGTTCAATTTTTCCATCTGTTCGGGTTTCTTTCTCTCTCCTGAGTCAGTCACTACTTTCCCATTCGTTGTCCAGTTACCAAGGCTGGTGTCCATGCATCCGTGCTGGTCTCTGCATTCATGTCCGGGTGTCCTGTGAAACACTAAGCTTAATTTATTTGGAAATGACCTAGCTGTGCAATATACTGTCATCACTCAGTTGAGCACAAGGATAGAGCCACGTGACCCTGAGCAGCGAAAGGGATGGTTGGGGGCAGGGGGGTGGAGGGGCACCGAGACGTCCTCCCCGCTCAAGCCAACCCCTCCCCAACCCCCGCCAGAGCTCCCGCAGCCTCGCCAGGCCGCTCGGGGTCCGGAAAGCGCCCCGGGCCGGGCCAGGCGCGTGCTGGCCGGGGGTGGCGTCGGCTGGTCTCCCAGCTGCAGGGCCTGTCCCGCTTTTTCCCATCAGTTTCAACAGTGACGGTCACCCCACATTGTGTGTCGTCTAGATTTCTCACTGACACCCCTGTTAGGGAGTGGCTTTTTAGAGAGATAGGGAAGTTCACTTGGGGGATGTTAGTCATGAGAGAAAATAAGGGCTCAGGTGGGATTGCAGATGTCATCCATGGGGTAAATAGAGACAGTTGTTGCTGGTACCAAGACATGAAGTTTTTTTCCCCCCTTTCCCAAAAGGCCATATTTCGACCACATGGGGGCGCTGAGTAACAGCCCATAGCTCGGCTGGAAGGGTGGGCCTTTGATATTGATACCCTGGGATGGGTTGGACATACCCCCAACCTTTGTCATTAATGCAGATGCAGTCCGGGCTGCTTAGGTTGAGTTGAGAAGCAGTGTGGTTTGCAAGTGAACATGCCTCGTTAGGGAGAGATCAATAGCCATACAGGGAGATATGATTAGAAAGAGGAAGAACATCTTATGATGCATTTTACTTATCTGAGGCAGGATTGATGGGGTTCTGCTTGAACAAGAGCCTGAGATCTTCAACAGGTTCACAGGAATAGCTGTCCTCTGGCTTTGGAGTCTCAGTTTCTGTCTCCCCCTCCTGTAGGCCATAGGGTTTTATTCTAGAATTGTGGACCCAGGCAGATAGACCCTTCACTTTTACAGCAGTTGAAGTCACTAGAACAACCTGATATGGCACTGTCCATTTCACGGACAGCTGGTTTGGACTCCCTTTTTCTTGCCAGGTCTTTACTGATACTTGATCCCCTGGCTTTACCTGGGGATTTTTCAAGTCTTCCTGGGGTTTGTTCTCCATACCGTTGGAGTTCTTGCGGAAACCTTCCCAGGTCAATTATATGTTTTAAGAGTGTATTGGCATCCTCGTCAAGAAACAAATCAGAAGTTAAGAATGGTCGTCCATACATCATTTCATAAGGACTTAACAATAGTGGCCGTTTGGGGATGTCCGTAGCCTCATGAGGGCTATGGGCAGCATATGTGTCCACTTATTATGTGTTTCTGACATAGCTTAGCCAGAGCCCTTTTAAGAGTCTGGTTGGCTCTCTCTACCTTTCCTGAAGCTTGAGGCCTCCAGGATGAGCGGAGCTGGTATTTTATGCCTAAGCATGCGGCTAGGTTCTGGGGTATCGTGACTGTAAATGAGGGCCCGTTGTCACTCTGAAGGGACCGAGGCAGCCCAAACCTAGGCACTATCTCCTTCAGCAGAGCTTTACAGACTTCTGTAGCTCTCTCAGTCTCAGTAGGGAACGCTTCGATCCATCCTGTGAATGTGTCAATAAAGACTAGCAAGTAAGAAAACCCTTGGGTCTTGGGCATGGCTGTAAATTCTAAATGCGGAGCGGCATTGCCAGTCCGCTCCTGGGTATGATCCCCGATGTTGGACAGGTGTAATTAGAGGAGGTCTGGTTTTTGGGTTATTTTCTTAGACAGGTGTCACAATTTTTTGTGACTTGTTTAACCACCTTAGCTAACTGCCGATGGGAGAGAATAGGCTTAAGTCAGTTTTCTAGATTATCTTTTCCAAAATGGGCGCTCTTATGTAATGAGTTAGTAATGTTTTAAACCTGAGAATCAGGGAGTATTATTGGGCCTGATCAGGCTGAAACCACCCAAGTGACCCAATCTCCCAATCCCGCTCAGCATATCGGGAATGTCCCCCTATGGTAAAATCTGGAGTCAGGGTTTCCTTGGGGAAAAGGGGGCAGATAGCAGTGGCAGAGGTATCTTCCCCGGCAGCTCGTCCTGCCTCTTGATCAGCTTTCCTATTTCCCTGAGCCTCTTTTTCTTGCCCCTTTTGGTGACTCTTGCAGTGGATGACAGCTAATTTTGCAGGAAGTTTGACTGCCTCCAGGAGCCTGAGAATGAGCTCTTTGTGTTTAATAGCAGAGCTTCGGGCACTGAGCATCCCTCTTTCTTTCCAAATTGCTGCACGGGCATGCAGAATGAGGAAGCATACTTAGAGTCCATACACACATTAATCCTCTTTCCTTCTCTTAACTCCAAAGCTCTTGTCAGGGCAAAAAGTTCAGCTTTCTGGGCTGAGGTGTCTGGGGGAAGAGACCCACTTTCCTTAGTTTCTTCCAGGCCGCTACAGCATATCCTGCTTTCCTCTCTCCCTTTTCTACAAAACTGCTGCCATCTGTGTGCCAGTTTTCCTTTGGGTCAGATAAAGGTGTCTCTGATAGGTCCCGGCGATAAGAGTATAACTCTTCTGTGATTTGTATGCATTGGTGATCCAGAGGGGAGGTAGGGGGATCTGGCAGTAAGGTTGCTGGATTTAAAGTCTGGCAGACCGTCAACTTTATTTCTGGAGTGTCAAGGAGGAGGGCTTGGTATTGGGTGATCCTTCCCCCTGTCATCCACCTGTCCCCTTTCGTTTCCAAGACTGCTTGCACCCGGTGAGCTGTATACACTGTTGTGGGCTGACCCAGGGTCAGCTTAGATGCCTCCTTAACCATAAGAGCAGTGGCTGCTACTGCCCGGAGGCAAGTGGGCCACCCTCTGGCCACCTCATCTAATTATTTTGAGAGATAAGCCACAGGTTGTAATACGGGCCCCATCATATGCTCTAACACCCCAAGAGCAGTTCCTGTCCTTCCAGAAACATAGAGTCTAAAAGGCTTCTCCAGGTTGGGGAGACCTAAAGCTGGGGCTGTAGTGATGGATTCTTTTAGGGCATTAAAGGCCACCTTGCAGGTCTCATGCCAGTCGAGTGGCTCTTCCTCTTTCCCCCTTAAATTTTCATATAGGGGTCTGGCCAGATTGCCATAATTAGGAACCCAGATCCTGCAAAACCCGGTCCTTCCTAAAAATCCCCTAAGCAGTTGTTTTGTTTGTGGGTTCGGGGTATTTAAGATGAGGGATCTCCCCTCAGGGTCAGGCATTATTTTTCTCTCCATAATTATAAATCCAAGGTATTTTACTTGGGTTAAACTAATCTGAGCCTACTTGGGGGATACTCGATAACCCTTTTCATACAGGAAAGTTAGCGTTTTAAATAGTGTCCATTTGAGAGATGGTAAAATCTGGCCTAGCTATGAGCAAGTCATCCACATACTGTATTAGACTACTGTTTGTTAAAGTTAATTCCCTTAGTTCTCTCCCCGAGGAAGTCCCGAATATATGAGGGCTGTCCCTAAACCCTTGGGGTAGTCGAGTCCAGTCGAGAGTTGTATGGTCTCTCTTGTTTCCAAGTCCCGCCACTCAAAAGCAAAGAGTTTTTGGGATTCAGGAGGGAGAGGAATGCAAAAGAAAGCACCTTGAAGGTCCAAGACTGAGAAGTACTTGGCATTTCCTGGGACTTGGGATAGGAGGGTATATGGGTTTGTGACTATGGGGTGGATGGGAACCACAGCTTCATTAACAGCTCTTAGATCCTGGACATATCGGTAAGATCCATCTGGTTTTTGAACGGGCAAGATTGGGGTGTTGCAGGGGGACTCATAGCTGATTCGAGTTACAGTATCTCGGTATTTGTTAGCTAATGGTTTAAGACCCTCAAGAGCTTCTGGTTTTAAGGGATATTGTATTTTCCAGGGCTAGGGAGCATTTGGTCTCAGAGAAATCTTTACTGGTGGAAGATTTATGGCTAAACCAGAGCTGGAGACATCCCACACCTGGGGATTGACATCATCTAGACAAGGGACTGGCTCCTCCTTTTCTACCTCTGACTGTAAATATTCAGACATAGGCAAAGAAAATTATCGACTTCTACCTTTGTGTCCCCAAGTCACTCTGGTTTGGAGGCGAAAGTATTATTCTCAAAATGGAAAATTTGGAAGCTGCAAACATGAAAAATTTAAAGAGTCACGCAGAGGCTAGTCACTCTAAGCTAACCCCTAAGACATTTATTGACTGATTTCTAGCTTCTCTTCTTTAACCTTTTTTATCTACAGTAATCCTGTGTGTTCATTTTAGTTAGGGATTCATTTTTAGACTATCCTGACTCTTCCACTATGTTCCAGTTTTGGGTCTGATACAATTAGAGATGTGCCAAGTGCTTCCTGAATACTATAGAACATATTTTATATTTAAAATACTTCCATGCTTATGTAGTGAGTCAATGATTTTAAGTTTATTTGTTACACATTTCAATGTAAAAGTCAATGTGTGAACTAACATATTCACGACTTGGAAAAGTTGGCTTTTTTTTGCTTTGTGTTTGAACTCCTCACCCGACCAAAGGTCATGGAGAGGTCTATAGTTTTTCTAAAATGGTGATAGTGTTGTTTATTTTCTGGTAATTGAATTAGGGTGTGAGTTGCAAAGCCTGTGTTTCTGTTCATTTCATTCCATCTGTTCGGGTTTCTTTCTCTCTCCTGAGTCAGACAGTAATTTCCCATTGGTTGTCCAGTTACCAAGGTTGGTGTCCATGCATCCGTGCTGGTCTCTCCATATATGTCCGGGTGTCCTGTGAAACACTAAGCTTAATTTATTTGGAAATGACCTAGCTGTTCAATACACTGTCATCACTCAGTTGAGCAGAGGGAGAGAAATTCAAGTGACAAAACTCCAGAGAAGCTAGTGTCAGAGCGCCCCGGCGTGGCATGCGTGCAGGGGGTTGGGGGGAGGGGGGCGGGGCGCAGAGCGTGGAGATCTCAGGTGTCCTCCCTCCCTGGGCCTCTCCAGGCCCGCCGCTGCTCAGTGGCCTCCCCCCGCCCCCATCGCTTTGGCTGCTCAGGGCCGGGTGGTCTCTGCAGCTGCCCGGCATCCTGCCCGAGGTCCCCCCTGCCCACACGCTGTCTTCCAGTCTCTCTCTGAACCCTCGACTCTTTCTGCCTCTGTCTCACCTGGCGTGGGTGCGTGCGAGTGCCTGTCCGTGTGCCTGGCTGTCGCTCGTCCGCTCTCTCAGGAAGGTCCTGTGCTGGGCCCGTGGCGTGGGGGCAGGGCGGGCCTCGGTTTGGGGACAGGGCGGGGCTGAGGCACTCCAGGGGGTTTGCACAGCCGGCAGGATGGGCGCCTATGGCCCCGGCTGGGCTGCCTCTAAGCCCGCAGGAGGCTCCGGGGACCGCGGCCCCGGGCCGACGCCCTACTCTTCCGGAGCCACGTGACCCTGAGCAGCGAACGGGATGGTGGGGGGCGGGGGGTGGGGGGGCACCAAGACGTCCTCCCCGCTCAAGCCACCCCCCTCCCCAACCCCCGCCAGAGCTCCCGCAGCCTCGCCAGGCCGCTCGGGGTCCCGGAAGCGCCCCAGGCCGGGCCAGGCGCGTGCTGGCCGGGGGTGGCGTCGGCTGGTCTCCCAGCTGCAGGGCCTGTCCCGGTTTTTCCCATCAGTTTCAACAGTGACAGTCACCCCACATTGTGAGTCGTCTAGATTTCTCACTGACACCCCTGTTAGGGAGTGGCTTTTTAGAGAGATAGGGAAGGTCACTTGGGGGATGTTAGTCATGAGAGAAAATAAGGGCTCAGGTGGGATTGCAGTTTTCATCCAGGGGGTAAATAGAGACAGTTGTTGCTGGTACCAAGACATGAAGTTTTTTATCCCCCTTTCCCCAAAAGGCCATATTACGACCACATGGGGGCGCTGAGTAACAGCCCATAGCTCGGCTGGAAGGGTGGGCCTTTGATAGTGATACCCTGGGATGGGTTGGACATACCCCCAACCTTTGTCATTAATGCAGATGCAGCCCGGGCTGCTTAGGTTGAGTTGAGAAGCAGTGTGGTTTGCAAGTGAACATGCCTCGTTTAGGGAGAGATCAATAGCCATACAGGGAGATATGATTAGAAAGAGGAAGAACATCATATGATGCATTTTACTTATCTGAGGCAGGATTGATGGGGTTCTGCTTGAACAAGAGCCTGAGATCTTCAACAGGTTCACAGGAATAGCTGTCCTCTGGCTTTGGAGTCTCAGTTTCTGTCTCCCCCTCCTGTAGGCCATAGGGTTTTATTCTAGAATTGTGGACCCAGGCAGATAGACCCTTCACTTTCACAGCAGTTGAAGTCGCTAGAACAACCTGATATGGCCCTGTCCATTTCTCGGACAGCTGGTTTGGACTCCCTTTTTCTTGCCAGGTCTTTACTGATACTTGATCCCCTGGCTTTACCTGGGGATTTTTCAAGATTTCCTGTGGTTTGTTCTCCATACCGTTGGAGTTCTTGCGGAAACCTTCCCAGGTCAATTACATGTTTTAAGAGTGTATTGGCATCCTCGTCAAGAAACAAATCAGAAGTTAAGAATGGTCGTCCATACATCATTTCATAAGGACTTAACAATTGTGGCCGTTTGGGGGATGTCCGTAGCCTCATGAGGGCTATGGGCAGCATATGTGTCCACTTATTATGTGTTTCTGACATAGCTTAGCCAGAGCCCTTTTAAGAGTCTGGTTGGCTCTCTCTACCTTTCCTGAAGCTTGAGGCCTCCAGGATGAGCGGAGCTGGTATTTTATGCCTAAGCATGCGGCTAGGTTCTGGGGTATCGTGGCTGTAAGTGAGGGCCCGTTGTCACTCTGAAGTGACCGAGGCAGCCCAAACCTAAGCACTATCTCCTTCAGCAGAGCTTTACATGCTTCTGTAGCTCTCTCAGTCTCAGTAGGGAATGCTTCGATCCATCCTGTGAATGTGTCAATAAAGACTAGCAAGTAAGAAAACACTTGGGTCTTGGGCATGGCTGTAAATTCTACTTGCCAGTCCACTCCTGGGTATGATCCCCGATGATGGACAGGTGTAATTAGAGGAGGTCTGGTTTTTGGGTTATTTTTTAGACAGGTGTCACAATTTTGTGTGACCTGTTTAACAACCTTAGCTAACTGGGGATGGGAGAGAATAGGCTTAAGCAAGATTTCTAGATTATCTTTTCCAAAATGGGCGCTCTTATGTAAGGAGTTAGTAATGTTTTAAACCTGAGAATCAGGGAGTATTATTTGGGCCTGATCAGGCTGAAACCACCCATGTGACCCAATCTCCCAGCCCCGCTCAGCATATTGGGAAAGTACCCCTGGGGTAAAATCTGGAGTCAGGGTTTCCTTGGGGAAAAGGGTGCAGATAGCAGTGGCAGAGGTAGCTTCCCCGGCAGCTCGTCCTGCCTCTTGATCAGCTTTCCTATTTCCCTGAGCCTCTTTTTTTTGCCCCTTTTGGTGACTCTTGCAGTGGATGACAGCTAATTTTGCAGGAAGTTTGACTGCCTCCAGGAGCCTGAGAATGAGCTCTTTGTGTTTAATAGCAGAGCTTCGGGCACTGAGCATCCCTCTTTCTTTCCAAATTGCTGCAAGGGCATGCAGAATGAGGAAAGCATACTTAGAGTCCATACACACATTAATCCTCTTTCCTTCTCCTAACTCCAAAGCTCTTGTCAGGGCAAAAAGTTCAGCTTTCTGGGCTGAGGTGTCTGGGGGAAGAGACCCACTTTCCTTAGTTTCTTCCAGGCTCACTACAGCATATCCTGCTTTCCTCTCTCCCTTTTCTACAAAACTGCTGCCATCTGTGTGCCAGTTTTCCTCTGGGTCAGATAAATGTGTCTCTGATAGGTCCCGGCGAGAAGAGCATAACTCGTCTGTGATTTGTATGCATTGGTGATCCAGAGGGGAGGTAGGGGGATCTGGCAGTAAGGTTGCTGGATTTACAGCCTGGCAGACCGTCAACTTTATTTCTGGAGTGTCAAGGAGGAGGGCTTGGTATTGGGTGATCTTTCCACCTGTCATCCACCTGCCCCCTTTCGTTTCCAAGACTGCTTGCACCCGGTGAGGCGTATACACTGTGGTGGGCTGACCCAGGGTCAGCTTAGATGCCTCCTTAACCATAAGAGCGGTGGCTGCTACTGCCCGGAGGCACGTGGGCCACCCTCTGGCCACCTCATCTAGTTATTTTGAGAGATAAGCCACAGGTTGTAATACGGGCCCCATCATCTGCTCTAACACCCCAAGAGCAGTTCCTGTCCTTCCAGAAACATAGAGTCTAAAAGGCTTCTCCAGGTTGGGGAGGCCTAAAGCTGGGGCTGTAGTGATGGATTCTTTTAGGGCATTAAAGGCCACCTTGCAGGTCTCATGCCAGTCGAGTGGCTCTTCCTCTTTCCCCCTTAAATTTTCATATAGGGGTCTGGCCAGATTGCCATAATTAGGAATCCAGATCCTGCAAAACCCGGTCCTTCCTAAAAATCCCCTAAGCTGTTGTTTTGTTTGGGGGTACGGGGTATTTAAGATGAGGGATCTCCCCTCGGGGTCAGGCATTCTTTTTCTCTCCGTAATTATAAATCCAAGGTATTTTACTTGGGTTAAGCTAATCTGAGCCTACTTGGGGGATACTCGATAACCCTTTTCATACAGGAAAGTTAGCGTTTTAAATAGTGTCCATTTGAGAGATGGTAAAATCTGGCCTAGCTATGAGCAAGTCATCCACATACTGTATTAGACTACTGTTTGTTAAAGTTAATTCCCTTAGTTCTCTCCCCAAGGAAGTCCCGAAGATATGAGGGCTGTCCCTAAACCCTTGGGGTAGTCGAGTCCAGTCGAGAGTTGTATGGTCTCTCTTGTTTCCAAGTGCCGCCACTCAAAAGCAAAGAGTTTTTGGGATTCAGGATGGAGAGGAATGCAAAAGAAAGCACCTTGAAGGTCCAAGACTGAGAATTACTTGGCATTTCCTGGGACTTGGGATAGGAGGTTATATGGGTTTGGGACTATCGGGTGGATGGGAACCACAGCTTCATTAACAGCTCTTAGATCCTGGACGAATCGGTAAGATCCATCTGGTTTTTGAACGGGCAAGATTGGGGTGTTGCAGGGGGACTCACAGCTGATTCGAGTTCCAGTATCTCGCTATTTGTTAACTAATGGTTTAAGACCCTCAAGAGCTACTGGTTTTAAGGGATATTGTCTTTTTCAGGGCTAGGGAGCATTTGGTCTCAGAGAAATCTTTACTGGTGGAAGATTTATGGCTAAACCAGGGCTGGAGACATCCCACACCTGGGGATTGACATCATCTAGACAAGGGACAGACTCCTCCTTTTCTACCTCTGACTGTAAATATTCAGACATAGGCAAAGAAAATTATCGACTTCTACCTTTGTGTCCCCAAGTCACTCTGGTTTGGAGGCGAAAGTATTATTCTCAAAATGGAAAATTTGGAAGCTGCAAACATGAAAAATTTAAAGAGTCACGCAGAGGCTAGTCACTCTAAGCTAACCCCTAAGACATTTATTGACTGATTTCTAGCTTCTCTTCTTTAACCTTTTTTATCTACAGTAATCCTGTGTGTTCCTTTTAGTTAGGGTTTCATTTTTAGACTATCCTGACTCTTCCACGACGTTCCGTTTTGGGTCTGATACACTTAGAGATGTGCCAAGTGCTTCCTGAATACTATAGAACATATTTTATGTTTAAAATACTTCCATGCTTATGTAGTGAGTCAATGATTTTAAGTTTATTTGTTACACATTTCAATGTAAAATCAATGTGTGAACTAACATATTCACGACTTGGAAAAGTTGGCATTTTTTTGCTGTGTGTTTGAACTCACCCGACCAAAGGTCATGGAGAGGTCTATTGTTTTTCTAAAATGGTTATAGTGTTGTTTATTTTCTGGTAATTGAATTAGGGTGTGAGTTGCAAAGCCTGTGTTTCTGTTCATTGCATTCCATCTGTTCGGGTTTCTTTCTCTCTCCTGAGTCAGACAGTAATTTCCCATTTGTGGTCCAGTTACCAAGGTTGGTGTCCATGCATCCGTCCTGGTCTCTCCATACATGTCCGGGTGTCCTGTGAAACACTAAGCTTAATTTATTTGGAAATGACCTAGCTGTTCAATACACTGTCATCACTCAGTTGAGCAGAGGGAGAGAAATTCAAGTGACAAAACTCCAGAGAAGCTAGTGTCAGAGCGCCCCGGCGTGGCATGCGTGCAGGGGGTTGGGGGGAGGGGGGCGGGGCGCGGAGCGCGGAGATCTCAGGTGTCCTCCCACCCTGGGCCTCTCCAGGCCCGCCGCTGCTCAGTGGCCTCCCTCCGGCCCCATCGCTTTGGCTGCAGAAGGCCGGGTGTTCTCTGCAGCTGCCCGGGATCCTGCCCGAGGCCCCCCCTGCCCACACGCTGTCTTCCAGTCTCTCTCTGAACCCTCGACTCTTTCTGCCTCTGTCTCACCTGGCGTGGGTGCCTGCGAGTGCCTGTCCGTGTGCCTGGCTGTCGCTCGTCCGCTCTCTCAGGAAGGTCCTGTGCTGGGCCCGTTGCGTGGGGGCAGGGCGGGCCTCGGTTTGGGGACAGGGCGGGGCTGAGGCACTCCAGGGGGTTTGCACAGCCGGCAGGATGGGCGCCTGGGGCCCCGGCTGGGCTGCCCCTAAGCCCGCAGGAGGCTCCGGGGACCGCGGCCCCGGGCCGACGCCCCGCTCCTCCGGAGCCACGTGACCCTGAGCAGCGAACGGGATGTTGGGGCCGGGGGGTGAGGGGGCACCGAGACGTCCTCCCCGCTCAAGCCACCCCCCTCCCCAACCCCCGCCAGAGTTCCCACAGCCTCGCCAGGCCGCTCGGGGTCCGGGAAGCGCCCCGGGCCGGGCCAGGCGAGTGCTGGCCGGGGGTCGCGTCGGCTGGTCTCCCAGCTGCAGGGCCTGTCCCGCTTTTTCCCATCAGTTTCAACAGTGAAGGTCACCCCACATTGTGAGTCGTCTAGATTTCTCACTGACACCCCTGTTAGGGAGTGGCTTTTTAGAGAGATAGGGAAGGTCACTTGGGGTATGTTAGTCATGAGAGAAAATAAGCGCTCAGGTTGGATTGCAGTTGTCATCCAGGGGGTAAATAGAGACAGTTGTTGCTGGTACCAAGACATGAAGTTTTTTATCCCCCTTTCCCCAAAAGGCCATATTACGACCACATGGGGGCGCTGAGTAACAGCCCATAGCTCGGCTGGAAGGGTGGGCCTTTGATAGTGATACCCTGGGATGGGTTGGACATACCCCCAACCTTTGTCATTAATGCAGATGCAGCCCGGGCTGCTTAGGTTGAGTTGAGAAGCAGTGTGGTTTGCAAGTGAACATGCCTCGTTTAGGGAGAGATCAATAGCCATACAGGGAGATATGATTAGAAAGAGGAAGAACATCATATGATGCATTTTACTTATCTGAGGCAGGATTGATGGGGTTCTGCTTGAACAAGAGCCTGAGATCTTCAACAGGTTCACAGGAATAGCTGTCCTCTGGCTTTGGAGTCTCAGTTTCTGTCTCCCCCTCCTGTAGGCCATAGGGTTTTATTCTAGAATTGTGGACCCAGGCAGATAGACCCTTCACTTTTACAGCAGTTGAAGTCACTAGAACAACCTGATATGGCCCTGTCCATTTCTCGGACAGCTGGTTTGGACTCCCTTTTTCTTGCCAGGTCTTTACTGATACTTGATCCCCTGGCTTTACCTGGGGTTTTTCAAGTCTTCCTGTGGTTTGTTCTCCATACCGTTGGAGTTCTTGCTGAAACCTTCCCAGATCAATTATATGTTTTAAGAGTGTATTGGCATCCTCGTCAAGAAACAAATCAGAAGTTCAGAATGGTCGTCCATACATCATTTCATAAGGACTTAACAATAGTGGCCGTTTGGGGGATGTCCGTAGCCTCATGAGGGCTATGGGCAGCATATGTGTCCACTTATTATGTGTTTCTGACATAGCTTAGCCAGAGCCCTTTTAAGAGTCTGGTTGGCTCTCTCTACCTTTCCTGAAGCTTGAGGCCTCCAGGATGAGCGGAGCCGGTATTTTATGCCTAAGCATGCGGCTAGGTTCTGGGGTATCGTGGCTGTAAGTGAGGGCCCGCTGTCACTCTGAAGTGACCGAGGCAGCCCAAACCTAGGCACTATCTCCTTCAGCAGAGCTTTACAGACTTCTGTAGCTCTCTCAGTCTCAGTAGGGAACGCTTCGATCCATCCTGTGAATGTGTCATTAAAGACTAGCAAGTAAGAAAACCCTTGGGTCTTGGGCATGGCTGTAAATTCTACTTGCCAGTCCGCTCCTGGGTATGATCCCCGATGTTGGACAGGTGTAATTAGAGGAGGTCTGGTTTTTGGGTTATTTTTTAGACAGGTGTCACAATTTTGTGTGACCTGTTATCAACCTTAGCTAACTGGGGATGGGAGAGAATAGGCTTAAGCAAGATTTCTAGATTATCTTTTCCAAAATGGGCGCTCTTATGTAAGGAGTTAGTAATGTTTTAAACCTGAGAATCAGGGAGTATTATTTGGGCCTGATCAGGCTGAAACCACCCATGTGACCCAATCTCCCAGCCCCGCTCAGCATATCGGGAATGTCCCCCTGGGGTAAAATCTGGTGTCAGGGTTTCTTTGGGGAAAAGGGGGCAGATAGCAGTGGCAGAGGTAGCTTCCCCGGCAGCTCGTCCTGTGGCCCCGGCTGGGCTGCCCCTAAGGCCCAGGAGGCTCCGGGGACCGCAGACCAGGGTCCAAGCCCCGCTCGTCCGGAGCCACCTGACCCTGAGCAATGAACGGGATGGTGGGTGACAGGGGGTGAGGGGGCACCGAGATGTCCTCGCTGCTCTGCCCACCCCCCTCCCCCCACCCCAGGTTCCGCAGGCACGCCAGGCCCCAGCCAGCCGTGCCAGACGGGTTCTGGCCTGGGCTCGCGGTGTGCGGAGAGGGGGCGCCCTCCGCTGGCCACCGAGCTGCAAGCTCTGGCCAGCCGGAGTCCAGTCGCGGGTCGTGCGGCTCAAGTGCAGTGCGCGCCCGCTGGAGAACTGCAGCCCCAGGCCCGACCGGCAGGTCAGACCGCAAGGGAGGCGCAACACGGGGCTCCTGGGGCGCCTGGCAGCCGCCTCGGTCTAAGGCCATACCACCCTGAACGTGCCCTCTCTCCTCTGATCTGGGAAACTGAGCAGGGTCGGGCCTGGTCAGTACTTGGATGGGAGACCGCCTAGAAGTTAGGCGATTTTTTTTGATTTTTCTGAATTCCTACTTCAGAAATTTAGAATCGGATGACTTCACACAGTAAAACGAATCATATTTTCATACATAATCTTAAGAATCCAGCAGCTGGTCATTCTTTTTCCTGTCCTAACACAGCTAACTGGAAATCAGTTGTAGTAAGTTCTACTGACTTCAGACCCTCATCCCTAAGGGAAGATATATAGGAAAACCCATAATATATCTAAATAAACATGAAAGATACAATGATGAGAAAGAAAAAAATTTCTCAGTGACATCTTAGTTGGTATCGGAAACACGATGATTATGAAAGCACAGCCCATAATCAAGTCCAGGCCATGGAAGCCTGTGACTGTCACTGAGTGTTGACTTCCCTTTCAGCTGAGGTCTAAAAAGTGCTTTGTAAAATTCTGAGGTTTGAAGCACTTGTAACCTCCCGAAGAGACTGCAATCAGAAGGGTTTCTAGAATATCCTGACGCTGTGGTGAGCTCAAGCAATACATACTCCAGAGGACGGAAGACAGACATGTTGGGAAGTGGGGATGACTTCTACTGCACTTAGGGAGGAAGGGCATGTACAAGTGGAGAAGCAACACCTCAGTGATGGAATCTTTAAAGACTCCAAACATGGAGAAGGAAATGGCAACACACTCCAGTATTCTTGCCTGGAAAACTCCATGGGCAGAGGAGTCTGGCGGGCTGAAGTCCACGGGATTCCATGACTGATCGTGTGTGCACGAGGGTGGAGGGAGACGGGTTGGTAGCAAGAAACTGGTAGAAGTAAAAAATAAGAAAAAATATAAAATAAAGACTCGATAAATATGACAACGACTGGTAGGAATAAACTTTCAGAAGTGCCTTCTCAGACCTCCCGTCAGAAGCACAAGCGTAATAAAGACACTGAGTTTTCACGGTCTCACACAAAATTAGACTGGCTTATTACAATGGGCAGAGAGGCTCCTCTAAGACATCGGGGCTGGGCTTTACTGGAGGATGCACATCGATTGAGTGCATGGCTATGTGTTATGGAAATATGTTTTACTGGCAGGGCGAAGGCATCTTCTTGAAGAACACAGCAAATAACACCACAAATTCAAGGAACTTGGCTACAATGACAATAGCTGATTTCATGTTGGCTACTGCTTGGCAGAGCTGGGTTCGCCTCTCCCATTAAGTACCTCAGTGGCCAGCTGTGACAGTAGCCATTACTTTCTCACTTAGAAACTTGCCATGTGCACTAGCGCAAGAACAGTGAAAGCTCCGCGGAGAAGCAAGTCAGACAGACATGCTTCTGTTTTCTCACAGAAGCTGCTTATGACCGGCCCTGCTCACAGACAGATTGCTAATGCCAAATCGATAGACATTTCTGCAGATATTCTTCAGCAACTGAGCCACCAGGGAAGCCCTACTAGCTCAGTTGGTAAAGAATCTGCCTGCAACGCAGGAGACCCCGCTTTGAGTCCTGGGTCGGGAAGATCCCCTGGAGAAGGGATAGGCTACCCACTCCAGTATTCTGGCCTTGAGAATTCCACAGACACTATAGTTCATGGGGCCGCAAAGAATCAGGCACGAACTGAGCCACTTTCACCTGCACATGTAGCTATTACTTAGAAAAAGAAATGTGGTAACAGATCTAGTACCTCTGTCAAGCTCATGAGTGAGTACTATAAATATACAGAATCAGCTTTGTCCTGCATAGTTATTACCATCCTCTATTTGCTTTGAGAGGAGTTGAGCTAGTCTTGTGAAAGAGGAATGATTCTTTACCAACTGAGCCACAAGGAAAGCCCACTAATACTGGAGTGGGTAGCCTATCCCTTCTCCAGCGGATCTTCCTGACCCAGGAACTGAACCAGGGTCTCCTGCCTGAGTAACACATATTTGGTAAAAATCGGTGAGGGAGCATAACTATGGACATTGATTGGTAAACTCAGTTCTCTTTGTCCAGATGGCTAGCGGAGGAGAAATAAACGTTGGCATGCATTTAAAAAATTCTTCTGATACTAGATATAAAATTTACTAGTTCTCTGCAGAAGTCTTTAATGAAGCACAGATATTGTCATTAGATTGCTTTGGTCATATCCGTCTTATCCACATTTATTTTTAAAAGTCGCATAGTGTGGCCTCAAATACTTGAAGACACGACAAAAGGTTTCTTTGGTCTCCATTCTAAACAGGATCGTGAGAATGCAGTGGATCAGCATAATGCAGGAGCTCAAGATATTTTTGGCAAAAACTTGACTAGTCTGTTTAATGATATGGAAGAATGAGTTAAGGGTGGCAGCACGAAACAGAAGGCCATGCTAGAAGTACACAAGACCTTGTTTGGTAAGACCAAACATGACTTATTCTTTCAATTGAAGGATAGTTGCTTTACAGAATTTTGTTGCCAAACATCAGCATGAATGAGCCATAGGTATACATATGTATCCTCCCTCCTGAACCTCTCTCCCATTTCCCTCCCCATTCCACGCCTAGCTTGTTGCAGAGCCCCTCTTTGAGTCCCCTGAGTCATACAGCAAATTTCAATGGCATCTGTTTTTACGTATGGTAATATATTTTCATGTTACTCTGCATTCATCTCACCCTCTCCTTCCTCCCCCTTGCCCATGTCCATAAGTCTGTTCTCTACATCTGTGACTCCTTGGCTGCCCTGCAAATAATTTCATCAGTACCACCTTTAGTTCAAGCATTTTATTTCCCTAAGCATTTCTTATTTCTTATTCCAGTCTTTCTGTCTTTAGTGTGAGACTGATTTCAAAAATGATATGAAAGTATTATTCTCAGCATGGAAAATTTGGAAGATGCAAACATGAAAAATTGAAAAAGTCATGCAGAGGCTAGTCAGTCTAAGCTAACCACTAAAACATTTATTGACTGATTTCTATTTTCTCTTCTTTAAACTTTTTTATCTACAATAATCCTGTGTATTCCTTTTAGTTAGTGATTCATTTTAGAATATCCTGACTCTTCAACTAAGTCCCAGTTTTGGGTCTCATACAGTGAGACATGTGCCAAATGCTTCCTGAATACTATAGAACATATTTTATGTTTAAAATTCTTCCATGCTTATGTAGTGAGTCAATGATTTTAAGATTATTTGTTCCACATTTCAATGTAAAAGTCAATGTGTCAACTAACATATTCACGATTTGGAAAAGGTGGCTTTTTTTGTCGTGTGCTAGAACTCCTCACCCGACCAAAGGTCATGGAGAGGTCTATTGTTTTTCTAAAATGGTTATAGTGTTGTTGGTTTTTTGTTTTTTTTTTTTGTTTGTTTTTGTAATTGTACTAGGGTGTGAGTTGCAAAGTTTGTGTTTCTGTTCATTTCATTCCATCTGTTCGGGTTTCTTTCTCTCTCCTGAGTCAGACAGTAATTTCCCATTGGTTGTCCAGTTAACAAGGCTGGTGTCCATGCATCCGTGCTGGTCTCTGCATTCATTTCCGGCTGTCCTGTGAAACACTAAGCTTAATTTATTTGGAAATGACCTAGCTGTTCAATACACTGTCATCACTCAGTTGAGCACAAGGATAGAAATTCACGTGACCAAACTCCGGAGAAGCTAGTGTCAGAGCGCCCTGGTGTGGCGTGCGTGCAGGGGGTTGGGAGGACGGCGGTGGGGTGCGGAACAAGGAGATCTCAGGTGCCCTCGCACCCTGGGCCTCTCCAGGCCCGCCCCTACTCAGCGGCTTCCCCCTGCCCCCATCGCATTCGCTGCTCAGGGCCGGGTGGCCTCTGCAGCTGCCTGGCATCCTGCCCGAGTCCCCCCCTGCCCACACACTGTCTTCGAGTCTCTCTCTGAACCCTCGTCTCTTTCTGCCTCTGTCTCACCTGGCGTGGGTGTGTGCGAGTGCCTGTCCGTGTGCCTGGCTTTCGCTCCTCTGCTCTCTCAGGAAAGACTTGTGCTGGGCCCGCAGAGTGGGGGCAGGGCGGGTCTCGGTAGGGCGAAAAGGCGGAGCTGATGTGCTCCAGGGGGTTTGCGCAGCGGGCAGGATGTGCGCCTGGGGCCCCGGCTGGGCTGCATCTAAGCCCACAGGAGGCTCCGGGCACCGTGGCCCCGGGCCGAAGCCCCGCCGTCCGGAGCCACGTCACCACGAGCAGCGAACGGGATGGTGGGGGGCAGGGGGTGAGCGGGCACCTAGACGTCCTCGCTGCTCTACCCACCCGCTCTCCCCCCACCCCAGGTCCCGCAGGCACGCCAGGCCCCGGCCTAGCCAGACGGGTGCTGGCCGGGTCTGGCGGTGTGCGGGGCCGTGGCACACTCCGCTGGCCCCCGAGTTGCTGGCCCTGGTTGGTCGGAGTCCAGTCGCGGGTCGTGCGGCTCAAGTGCAGCGCGCGCCAGCTCGAGAGCTGTGGCCCCAGGCCCGAAGGGCAGGTCAGAACGCAAGGGAGGCACAACGCGGAGCTCTTGGGGCGCCTGACAGCCGCCTCGGTCTAAGGCCATAGCACCCTGAACGTGCCCTATCTCCTCTGATCTGGGAAATTGAGTAGGCCCGGGCCTGGTCAGTACTTGCATGGGAGACCGCCTAGTATTTAGGCGGTTTTGTGATTTTTCTGAATGCCTACTTCAGAAAGTTAGAATCGGATGACTGCACACAGGAAAACGAATAATGTTTTCGTACATAATCTTAAGAATCCAACAGCTGGTCATTATTTTTCCTGTCCTAACACAGCTAACTGGAAGTCAGTTGCAGTAAGTTCTACTGACTTAAATCCCTAATCCCTAACGGAAGATATATAGGAAAACCCATAGTATATCTAAATAAACATGAAAGATAGAACGATGAGAAAAAAAAAAAATTCTCAGTGACATCTTAGTTGGTATATGAAACACGATGATTATGAAAGCACAACCCATAATCAAGTCCAGGCCATGGAATCCTGTGACTGTCACTGAGTGTTGACTTCCCTTTCAGCTGAGGTCATAAAAAGTGCTTTGTAAAATACCTGAGGTTTGAAGCACTTGTAACCTCCTGAAGAGACTGCAATCAGAAGGCTTTCTAGAATATCCTGACGCTGTGGTGAGCTCAAGCAATACATTCTGCAGAGGACGGAAGACAGACATGTTGGGAAGTGGGGATTACTTCTACTGCACGTAGGGAGAAAGGGCATGTACAAGTGGAGAAGCAACACCTCAGTGACGGAATCTTTAAAGACTCCATACATGGAGAAGGAAATGGCAACCCACTCCAGTATTCTTGCCTGGAAAAATCCATGGACAGAGGAGTCTGGCGGGCTGAAGTCCACGGGATTCCATGACTCATCGTGTGTGCACGAGGGTGGAGGGAGACGGGTTGGTAGCAAGAAACTGGTAGAAGTAAAAAATAAGAAAAAATATAAAATAAAGACTCGATAAATATGACAACGACTGGTAGGAATAAACCTTCAGAAGTGCCTTCTCAGACCTCCCGTCAGAAGCACAAGCATAATAAAGACACTGAGTTTTCACGGTCTCACACAAAATTAGACTGGCTTATGACAATGGGCAGAGAGGTTCGTCTAAGACATCGGGACTGGGCTTTACTGGAGGATGCACATCGATTCAGGGCATGGCTATGTGTTATGGAAATATGTCTTACTGGCAGGGCGAAGGCATCTTCTTGAAGAACACAGCAAATAACACTAGAAATTCAAGGAACTAGGCTACAATGACAATAGCTGATTTCATTTTGGCTACTGCTTGGCAGAGCTGCGTTCGCCTCTCCCATTAGTACCTCAGTGGCCAGCTGTGATGTAACCATTAGTTTCTCACTTAGAAATCGAACCTAATACTTGACATGTGCACCAGTGCAAGAACAGTGAAAGCTCTGCGGAGAAGCAAGTCAGACAGACATGCTTCTGTTTTCTCACAGAAGGTGCTTATGACCGGCCCTGCTCACAGACAGATTGCTAATGCCAAATCGATAGACAGTTATGCAGATATTCTTTAGCAACTGAGCCACCAGGGAAGCCCTACTAGCTCAGTTGGTAAAGAATCTGCCTGCAATGCAGGAGACCCCGCTTTCAGTCCTGGGTCGGGAAGATCCCCTGGAGAAGGGATAGGCTACCCACTCCAGTATTCTGGCCTAGAGAATTCCACGGACGCTATAGTCCATGGGGCCGCAAAGAGTCAAGCACGAACTGAGCCACTTTCACCTGCACATGCGGATATTACTTAGAAAAAGAAATGTGGTAACAGATCTAGTACCTCTGTCAAGCTCATGAGTGAGTACTATAAATATACAGAATCAGCTTTGTCCTGCATAGTTATTACCATCCTGTATTTGCTTTGAGAGGAGTTGAGCTACTCTTGTGAAAGAGGAATGATTCTTTACCAACTGAGCCACAAGGAAAGCCCACTACTAATGGAGTGGGTAGCCTATCCCTTCTCCAGCGGATCTTCCTGACCCAGGAACTGAACCAGGGTCTCCTGCCTGAGAAAAACATATTGGGTAAAAATCGGTGAGGGAGCATAACTATGGACATTGATTGGTAAACTCAGTGTTCCTTGTCCAGATGGCTAGCGGAGGAGAAATAATCGTTGGCATGCATTTAAAAAATTCTTCTGATACTATATACAAAATTTAATAGTTCTCTGCAGAAGTCTTTAATGAAGCACAGATATTGTCATTAGATTGCTTTGGTCATATCCGTCTTATCCACATTTATTTTTAAAAGTCACATAGTGTGGCCTCAAATACTTGAAGACACGACAAAAGGTTTCTTTGGTCTCCATTCTAAACTGGATCGTGAGAAGGCAGTGGATCAGAATAATGCAGGAGCTCAAGATACTTTTGGCACAAACTGGACTAGTCTGCTTAATGATATGGAAGAATGAGTTAAGGGTGGCAGCACGAAACAGAAGGCCATGCTAGAAGTACACAAGACCTTGTTTGGTAAGTCCAAACATGACTTTTTCTTTCAATTGAAGGATAGTTGCTTTACCGAATTTTGTTGCCAAACATCAGCATGAATGAGCCACAGGTATACATATGTTTCCTCCCTCCTGAATCTCTCTCCCATTTCCCTCCCCATTCCAACCTTATTTTGTTTCAGAGCCCCTGTTTGAGTCCCCTGAGTCATATAGCAAATTTCATTCGCATCTGTTTTTACGTATGGTAATATATTTTCATGTTACTCTGCATTCATCTCACCCGCTCCTTCTTCCCCCTGCCCATGTCCATAAGTCTGTTCTCTACATCTGTGACTCCTTGGCTGCCCTGCAAATAATTTCATCAGTACCACCTTTAGTTCAAGCATTTTTTTTTCCCCAAGCATTTCTTATCTCTTATTCCAGTCTTACTGTCTTTAGTGTGAGACTGATTTCGAAACTGATATGAAAGTATTATTCTCAGCATGGAAAATTTGGAAGATGCAAACATGAAAAATTTAAAAAGTCACGCAGAAGCTAGTCACTCTAAGCTAACCCCTAAAACATTTATTGACTGATTTCTAGTTTCTCTTCTTTTACCTTTTTTATCTACAATAATCCTGTGGATTCCTTTTAGTTAGGGATTCATGTTTAGACTATCCTGACTCTTCAACTAAGTTCCAGTTTTGGGTCACATACAGTGAGACATGTGCCAAATGCTTCCTGAATACTATAGATCATATTTTATGTTTAAAATACTTCCATGCTTATGTAGTGAGTCAATGATTTTAAGTTTATTTGTTACACATTTCAATGTAAAAGTCAATGTGTGAACTACCATATTCACGATTTGGAAAAGGTGGCTTTTTTGTCGTGTGCTAGAACTCCTAACCCGACCAAAGGTCATGGAGAGGTCTATTGTTTTTCTAAACTGGTTATAGTGTATTTTTTTTTTTTTTTTGTAATTGAATTAGGGTGTGAGTTGCAAAGTTTGTGTTTCTGTTCATTTCATTCCATCTGTTCGGGTTTCTTTCTCTCTCCTGATTCAGACAGTAATTTCCCATTGGTTGTCCAGTTACCAAGGTTGGTGTCCATGTATCCGTGCTGGTCTCTGCATTCATGCCCAGGTGTCCTGTGAAACACTAAGCTTAATTTATTTGGAAATGACCTAGCTGTTCAATACACTGTCATCACTCAGTTGAGCACAAGGATAGAAATTCAGGTGACCAAACTCCGGAGAAGCTAGTGTCAGAGCGCCCTGGCGTGTCGTGCGTGCATGGGGTTGGGAGGACGGAGGCGGGGCGCGGAGCGAGGAGATCTCAGGTGCCCTTGCACCCTGGGCCTCTCCAGGCCCGCCCCTACTCAGCAGCTTCCCCCTGCCCCCATCGCATTTGCTGCTCAGGGCCGGGTGGCCTCTGCAGCTGTCCGGCATCCTGCCCGAGTCCCCCCCTGCCCACAAGCTGTCTTCGAGTCTCTCTCTGAACCCTCGTCTCTTTCTGCCCCTGTCTCACCTGGCGTGGGTGCGTGCGAGTGCCTGTCCGTGTGCCTGGCTTTCGCTTGCCTGCTCGCTCAGGAAAGACTTGTGGTGGGCCGGCAGTGTGGGGGCAGGGCGGGTCTTGGTAGGGCGAAAAGGCGGGGCTGATGTGCTCCAGGGGGTTTGCGCAGCGGGCAGGATGTGCGCCTGGGGCCCCGGCTGGGCTGCCTCTAAGCCAGCAGGAGGCTCTGGGGACCACGGCCCCGGGCCGAAGCCCTGCTTGTCCGGAGCCACGTCACGCTGAGCAGCGAACGGGATGGTGGGGGGCAGGGGGTGAGGGGGCACCGAGACGTCCTCGCTGCTCTACCCACACCCCCCCCACCCTAGGTCACGCAGGCACGCCAGGCCCCGGCCGGGCCAGTCGGGTGCTGGCCTGGGCTGGCGGTGTGCGGGTCCGTGGCGCCCTCCGCTGGCCCCCGAACTGCCGGCACTGGTTGGTCGGAGTCCACTCGCGGGTCGTGCGGCTCAAGTGCAGCGCGCCCCAGCTCGAGAGCTGTGGCCCCAGGCCCGAAGGGCAGGTCAGAACGCAAGGGAGGCCCAACGCGGAGCTCTTGGGGCGCCTGACAGCCGCCTCGGTCTAAGGCCATAGCACCCTGAACGTGCCCTATCTCCTCTGATCTGGGAAATTGAGTAGGGCCGGGCCTGGTCAGTACTTGCCTGGGAGACCGCCTTGTAGTTAGGCGGTTTTGTGTTTTTTCTGAATGCCTACTTCAGAAAGTTAGAATTGGATGACTGCACACAGGAAAACGAATAATGTTTTCACACATAATCTTAAGAATCCAGCAGCTGGTCATTCTTTTTCCTGTCCTAACACAGCTAACTGGAAGTCAGTTGCAGTAAGTTCTACTGACTTAAGTCCCTCATCCCTAATGGAGGATATATAGGAAAACCGATAATATATCTAAATAAACATGAAAGATAGAACGATGAGAAAAAAAAAATGCTCAGTGACATCTTAGTTGGTATATGAAACACGACGATTATGAAAGCACAACCCATAATCAAGTCCAGGCCATGAAAGCCTGTGACTTTCACTGAGTGTTGACTTCCCTTTCAGCTGAGATTGTAAAAAGTGCTTTGTAAAATACCTGAGGTTTGAAGCACTTGTAACCTCCTGAAGAGACTGCAATCAGAAGGCTTTCTAGAATATCCTGACGCTGTGGTGAGCTCAAGCAATACATTCTGCAGAGGACGGAAGACAGACATGTTGGGAAGTGGGGATGACTTCTACTGCACTTAGGGAGAAAAGGCATGTACAAGTGGAGAAGCAACACCTCAGTGACGGAATCTTTAAAGACTCCATACATGGAGAAGGAAATGGCAACCCACTCCAGTATTCTTGCCTGGAAAAATCCATGGACAGAGGAGTCTGGCGGGCTGAAGTCCACGGGATTCCATGACTCATCGTGTGTGCACGAGGGTGGAGGGAGACGGGTTGGTAGCAAGAAACTGGTAGAAGTAAAAAATAAGAAAAAATATAAAATAAAGACTCGATAAATATGACAACGACTGGTAAGAATAAACCTTCAGAAGTGCCTTCTCAGACCTCCCGTCAGAAGCACAAGCGTAAAAATGACACTGAGTTTTCACGGTCTCACACAAAATTAGACTGGCTTATGACAATGGGTAGAGAAGCTCCTCTAAGACATCGGGGCTGGGCTTTACTGGAGGATGCACATCGATTGAGTGCATGGCTATGTGTTATGGAAATATGTCTTACTGGCAGGGCGAAGGCATCTTCATGAAGAACACAGCAAATAACACTACAAATTCAAGGAACTTGGCTACAATGACAATAGCTGATTTCATGTTGGCTACTGCTTGGCAGAGCTGGGTTCGCCTCTCCCATTTAGTACCTCAGTGGCCAACTGTGAATGTAGCCATTATTTTCTCACTTAGAAACCGAACCTAATACTTGCCATGTGCACTACCACAAGAACAGTGAAAGCTCAACGGAGAAGCAAGTCAGACAGACATGCTTCTGTTTTCTCACAGAAGCTGCTTATGACCGGCCCTGCTCACAGACAGATTGCTAATGCCAAATCGATAGACAGTTATGCAGATATTCTTTAGCAACTGAGCCACCAGGGAAGCCCTACTAGCTCAGTTGGTAAAGAAACTGCCTGCAACGCAGGAGACCCCGCTTTCAGTCCTGGTTCGGGAAGATCCCCTGGAGAAGGGATAGGCTACCCACTCCAGTATTCTGGCCTAGAGAATTCCACGGACTCTATAGTCTTTGGGGCCGCAAAGAGTCAGGCACCAACTGAGCCACTTTCACCTGCACATGCGGATATTACTTAGAGAAAGAAATGTGGTAACAGATCTAGTACCTCTGTCAAGCTCATGAGTGAATACTATAAATATACAGAATCAGCTTTGTCCTGCATAGTTATTACAATCCTGTATTTGCTTTGAGAGGAGTTGAACTAGTCTTGTGAAAGAGGAATGATTCTTTCCCAACTGAGCCACAAGGAAAGCCCACTAATACTGGAGTGGGTAGCCTATCCCTTCTCCAGCGGATCTTCCTGACCCAGGAACTGAACCAGGGTCTCCTGCCTGAGTAACACATATTGGGTAAAAATCGGTGAGGGAGCATAACGATGGACATTGATTGGTAAACTCAGTTTTCCTTGTCCAGATGGCTAGCGGAGGAGAAATAAACGTTGGCATGCATTTAAAAAATTCTTCTGATTCTATATATAAAATTTACTAGTTCTCTGCAGAAGTCTTTAATGAAGCACAGATATTCTCATTAGATTGCTTTGGTCATATCCGTCTTATCCACATTTATTTTTAAAAGTCGCATAGTGTGGCCTCAAATACTTGAAGACACGACAAAAGGTTTCTTTGGTCTCCATTCTAAACTGGATCGTGAGAAGGCAGTGGATCAGCATAATGCAGGAGCTCAAGATATTTTTGGCAAAAACTTGACTAGTCTGTTTAATGATATGGAAGAATGAGTTAAGGGTGGCAGCACGAAACAGAAGGCCATGCTAGAAGTACACAAGACCTTGTTTGGTAAGTCCAAACATGACTTTTTCTTTCAATTGAAGGATAGTTGCTTTACAGAATTTTGTTGCCAAACATCAGCATGAATGAGCAACAGGTATACATATATCTCCTCCCTCCTGAACCTCTCTCCCATTTCCCTCCCCATTCCACCCCTATCTTGTTGCAGAGCCCCTGTTTGAGTCCCCTGAGTCATACAGTGAATTTCATTGGCATCTGTTTTTACGTATGGTAATATATTTTCATGTTAATCTGCATTCATCTCACCCTCTCCTTCCTCCCCCTTGCCCATGTCCATAAGTCTGTTCTCTACATCTGTGACTCCTTGGCTGCCCTGCAAATAATTTCATCAGTACCACCTTTAGTTCAAGCATTTTTTTTTTCCACCAAGCATTTCTTATCTCTTATTCCAGTCTTACTGTCTTTAGTTTGAGACTGATTTCGAAACTGATATGAAAGTATTATTTTCAGCATGGAAAATTTGGAAGATGCAAACATGAAAAATTTAAAAAGTCACGCAGAGGCTAGTCACCCTAAGCTAACCCCTAAAACATTTATTGACTGATTTCTAGTTTCTCTTCTTTAACGTTTTTTATCGACAATAATCCTGTGTATTCCTTTTAGTTAGGGATTCATTTTTAGACTGTCCTGACTCTTCAACTAAGTTCCAGTTTTGGGTCTCATACAGTGAGACATGTGCCAAATGCTTAGTGAATCCTATAGAACATATTTTATGTTTAAAATACTTCCATGCTTATGTAGTGTGTCAATGATTTTAAGTTTATTTGTTACACATTTCAATGTAAAATCAATGTGTGAACTAACATATTCACGATTTGGAAAAGGTGGCTTTCTTTGTCGTGTGCTAGAACTCCTCACCCGACCAAAGGTCATGGAGAGGTCTATTGTTTTTCTAAAATGGATAGAGTGTGTTTTTGTTTTTTTTTTTTTTTTTGTAATTGAATTAGGGTGTGAGTTGCAATGTTTGTGTTTCTGTTCGTTTCATTCCATCTGTTCGTGTTTGTTCTCTCTCCTGAGTCAGACAGTAATTTCCCATTGGTTGTCCAGTTACCAAGGTTGGTGTCCATGCATCCGTGCTGGTCTCTGCATTCATGTCCAAGTGTCCTGTGAAACACTAAGCTTAATTTATTTGGAAATGACCTAGCTGTTCAATACACTGTCATCACTCAGTTGAGCACAAAGATAGAAATTCAGGTGACCAAACTCCGGAGAAGCTAGTGTCAGAGCGCCCCGGCGTGGTGTGCGTGCAGGGGGTTGGGAGGACGGGGGCGGGGCGCGGAACGAGTAGATCTCAGGTGCCCTCGCACCCTAGGCCTCTCCAGGCCCGCCCCTACTCAGCGGCTTCCCCCTGCCCCCATTGCATTCGCTGCTCAGGGCCGGGTGGCCTCTGCAGCTGCCCGGCATCCTGCCCGAGTCCCCCCCTGCCCACAAGCTGTCTTCGAGACTCACTCTGAACCCTCGTCTCTTTCTGCCTCTGTCTCACCTGGCGTGGGTGCGTGCGAGTGCCTGTCCTTGTGCCTGGCTTTCACTCCTCTGCTCTCTCAGGAAAGACTTGTGCTGGGCCCGCAGAGTGGGGGCAGGGCGGGTCTTGGTAGGGCGAAAAGGCGGGGCTGATGTGCTCCAGGGGGTTTGCGCAGCGGGTAGGATGTGCGCCTGGGGCACCCACCGGCTGGGATGCCTCTAAGCCCGCAGGAGGATCCAGGGACAGCGGACCTGGCCGAAGTCCCACCCGTCCGGAACCATGTCACCCTCAACAGCGAACGGGATGGTGGGGGGCAGGGGGTGAGGGGGCACCGAGACGTCCTCGCTGCTCTACCCACCCCCCTCCCCCACCCCAGGTCCCCCATGCACGCCAGGCCCTGGCCGGGCCAGACGGGTGCTGGCCGGGGCTGGCGGTGTGCGGGGCCGTGGCGCCCTCCGCTGGCCCCCGAGCTGCCGGCCCTGGTTGGTCGGAGTCCAGTCGCGGGTCGTGCGGCTCAAGTGCAGCGTGCGCCATATCGAGAGCTGTGGCCCCAGGCACGAAGGGCAGGACAGAACGCAAGGGAGGTGCAACGCGGAGCTCTTGAGGCGCCTGACAGCAGCCTCGGTTTAAGGCCATAGCACCCTGAACGTGCCCTATCTCCTCTGATCTGGGAAATTGAGAAGGGCAGGGCCTGGTCAGTACTTGCATGGGAGACCGCCTAGTAGTTAGGCGGTTTTGTGATTTTTCTGAATGCCTACTTCAGAAAGTTAGAATCGGATAACTGCACACAGGAAAACGAATAATGCTTTCGTACATAATCTTAAGAATCCAGCAGCTGGTCATTCTTTTTCCTGTCCAAACACAGCTAACTGGAATTCAGATGCAGTAGTTCTACTGACTTAAGACCCTCATCCGTAACGGAAGGTATATAGGAAAACCCATAATATATCTAAATAAACATGAAAGATAGAATGATGAGAAAAAAAAAAAATTCTCAGTGACATCTTAGTTGGTATATGAAACACGATGATTATGAAAGCACAACCCATAATCAAGTCCAGGCCATGGAAGCCTGTGACTTTCACTGAGTGTGGACTTCCCTTTCAGCTGAGGTTGTAAAAAGTGCTTTGTAAAATCCTGAGGTTTAACACTTGTAACTCCTGAAGAGACTGCAATCAGAAGGCTTTCTAGAATATCCTGACGCTGTGGTGAGCTCAAGCAATACATTCTGCAGAGGTCGGAAGACAGACATGTTGGGAAGTGGGGATGACATCTACTGCACTTAGGGAGAAAGGGCATGTACAAGTGGAGAAGCAACACCTCAGTGACGGAATGTTTAAAGACTCCATACATGGAGAAGGAAATGGCAACCCACTCCAGTATTCTTGCCTGGAAAAATCAATGGACAGAAGAGTCTGGCGGGCTGAAGTCCACGGGATTCCATGACTGATCGTGTGTGCACGAGGGTGGAGGGAGACGGGTTGGTAGCAAGAAACTGGTAGAACTAATAAATAAAACTAACAAAAAAAAAATACAGACTCGATAAAAATGACAATGACTGGTAGGAATAAACCTTCAGAAGTGCTTTCTCAGACCTCCCGTCATAAGCACAAGCGTAATAAAGACACTGAGTTTTCATGGTCTCACATATAATTAGACTGGCATATGACAATGGGCAGAGAGGCTCCTCTAAGACATCGGGGCTGGGCTTTACTGGAGGATTAACATCGATTGAGTGCATGGCAATGTGTTATGGAAATATGTCTTACTGGCAGGGCGAAGGCATCTTCTAGAAGAACACAGCAAATAACACTACAAATTCAAGGAACTTGGCTACAATGACAATAGCTGATTTCATGTTGGCTACTGCTTGGCAGAGCTGGGTTCGCCTTTCCCATTAAGTACCTCAGTGGTGAGGTGTAAATGGAGCCACTAGTTTCTCACTTAGAAACCGAACCTAATACTTGCCCTTTGCACTAGCACAACAACAGTGAAAGCTCTGCGGAGAAGCAAATCAGACAGACATGCTTCTGTTTTCTCACAGAAGCTGCTAATTACCGGCCCTTCTCACAGACAGATTGCTAATGCCAACTCGATAGACAGTTATGCAGATATTCTTTAGCAACTGAGCCACCATGGAAGCCCTACTAGCTCAGTTGGTAAAGAATCTGCCTGCAACGCAGGAGACCCTGCTTTCAGTCCTGGGTCGGGAAGATCCCCTGGAGAAGGGATAGGCTACCCACTCCAGTATTCTGGCCTAGAGAATTCCACGGACTCTATAGTCCATGGGGCCGCAAAGAGTCAGGTACGAACTGAGCCACTTTCACCTGCACATGCGGTTATTACTTAGAAAAAGAAATGTGGTAACAGATCTAGTACCTCTGTCAAGCTCATGAGTGAGTACTATAAATATACAGAATCAGCTTTGTCCTGCATAGTTATTACCATCCTGTATTTGCTTTGAGAGGAGTTGAGCTAGTCTTGTGAAAGAGGAATAATTCTTTCCCAACTGAGCCACAAGGAAAGCCCACTAATACTGGAGTGGGTAGCCTATCCCTTCTCCAGCGGATCTTCCTGACCCAGGAACTGAACCAGGGTCTCCTGCCTGAGTAACACATATTGGGTAAAAATCGGTGAGGGAGCATAACGATGGACATTGATTGGTAAACTCAGTTTTCCTTGTCCAGATGGCTAGTGGAGGAGAAATAAACATTGGCATGCATTTAAAAAGTTCTTCTGATACTATATATAAAATTTACTAGTTCTCTGCAGAAGTCTTTAATGAAGCACAGATATTGTCATTAGATTGCTTTGGTCATATCCGTCTTATCCACATTTATTTTAAAAGTCACATAGTGTGGCCACAAATACTTGAAGACACGACAAAAGTTTTCTTTGGTCTCCATTCTAAACTGGATCGTGAGAAGGCAGTGGATCAGCATAATGCAGGAGCTCAAGATATTTTTGGCAAAAACTTGACTAGTCTGTTTAATGATATGGAAGAATGAGTTAAGGGTGGCAGCACGAAACAGAAGGCCATGCTAGAAGTACACAAGACCTTGTTTGGTAAGTCCAAACATGACTTTTTCTTTCAATTGAAGGATAGTTGCTTTACAGAATTTTGTTGCCAAACATCAGCATGAATGAGCCACAGGTATACATATGTCTCCTCCCTCCTGAACCTCTCTCCCATTTCCCTCCCCATTCCACCCCTAGCTTGTTGCAGAGCCCCTGTTTGAGTCCCCTGAGTCATACAGCAAATTTCATTGGCCTCTGTTTTTACGTATGGTAGTATATTTTCATGTTACTCTGCATTCATCTCACCCTCTCCTTCCTCCCCCTTGCCCATGTCCGTAAGTCTGTTCTCTACATCTGTGACTCCTTGGCTGCCCTGCAAATAATTTCATCAGTACCACCTTTAGTTCTAGCATTTTTTTTTCCCCCAAGCATTTCTTATTTCTTATTCCAGTCTTACTGTCTTTAGTTTGAGACTGATTTCGAAAATGATATGAAAGTATTATTCTCACCATGGAAAATTTGGAAGATGCAAACATGAAAAATTTAAAAAGTCACGCAGAGGCTAGTCACCCTAAGCTAACCCCTAAAACATTTATTGACTGATTTCTAGTTTCTCTTCTTTAACGTTTTTTATCGACAATAATCCTGTGTATTCCTTTTAGTTAGGGATTCATTTTCAGACTATCCTGACTCTTCAACTAAGTTCCAGTTTAGGTTCTCATACAGTGAGACATGTGCCAAATGCTTAGTGAATACTATAGAACATATTTTATGTTTAAAATCCTTCCATGCTTATGTAGTGAGTCAATGATTTTAAGTTTATTTGTTACACATTTCAATGTAAAAGTCAATGTGTGAACTAACATATTCACGTTTTGGAAAAGGTGGCTTTTTTTGTCGTGTGCTAGAACTCATCACCCGACCAAAGGTCATGGAGAGGTCTATTGTTTTTCTAAACTGGTTATAGGGTTGTTGGTTTTTTTTTTTTTTTTTTTTTTTTTTTTTTTGTAATTGAATAAGGGTGTGAGTTGCAAAGTTTGTGTTTCTGTTCATTTCATTCCATCTGTTCGGGTTTCTTTCTCTCTCCTGAGTCAGACAGTAATTTCCCATTGGTTTTCCAGTTACCAAGGTTGGTGTCCATGCATCCGTGCTGGTCTCTGCATTCATGTCCGGGTGTCCTGTGAAACACTAAACTTAATTTATTTGGAAATGACCTAGCTGTTCAATACACTGTCATCACTCAGTTGAGCACAAGGATAGAAATTCAGGTGACCAAACTCCGGAGAAGCTAGTGTCAGAGCGCCCTGGCGTGGTGTGCGTGCAGTAGGTTGGGAGGACGGGTGCGGGGCGCGGAGCGAGGAGATCTCAGGTGCCCTCGCACCCTGGTCCACTCCAGGCCCGCCCCTACTCAGCGGCTTCCCCCTGCCCCCATCGCATTTGCTGCTCAGGGCCGGGTGGCCTCTGCAGCTGCCCGGCATCCTGCCCGAGTCCCCCCCTGCCCACAAGCTGTCTTCGAGTCTCTCTCTGAACCCTCGTCTCTTTCTGCCTCTGTTTCACCTGGCGTGGGTGCGTGCGAGTGCCTGTCCTTGTGCCTGGCTTTCGCCCCTCTGCTCTCTCAGGAAAGACTTGTGCTGGGCCGGCAGAGTGGGGGCAGGGCGGGTCGCGGTAGGGCGAAAAGGCGGGCTGCTGTGCTCGAGGAGGTTTGCAAGATGGGCAGGATGTGCGCCTGGGGCCCCGGCTGGGCTGCCTCTAAGCCCGCAGGAGGCTCCGGTGACCGCGGACCCGGGCCGAAGCCCCGCCCGTCTGGAGCCACGTCACCTTTAGCAGCAAAGGGGATGGTGGGGGGCAGGGGGCGAGGGGGCACCGAGACGTCTTCGCTGCTCTACCCATACCCCCTCCCCCCACTCCAGGTCCTGCAGGCACGCCAGGCCCCGTCCGGGCCAGACGGGTGCTGGCCGGGGCTGGCGGTGTGCGGGGCCGAGGCCACCTCCGCTGTCCCCCGAGCTGCCGGCCCTGGTTGTTCGGAGTCCAGTCGCGGGTCTTGCGGCTCAAGTGCAGCGCGCGCCAGCTCGAGAGCTGTGGCCCCAGGCCCGAAGAGCAGGTCAGAACGCAAGGGAGGCACAACGCGGAGCTCTTGGGGCGCCTGACAGCCGCCTCGGTCTAAGGCCATAGCACCCTGAACGTGCCCTATCTCCTCTGATCTGGGAAATTGAGTAGGCCCGGGCCTGGTCAGTACTTGCATGGGAGACCGCCTAGTACTTAGGCGGTTTTGTAATTTTTCTGAATGCCTACTTCAGAAAGTTAGAATTGGATGACTGCACACAGGAAAACGAATAATGTTTTCGTACTTAATCTTAAGAATCCAGCAGCTGGTCGTTCTTTTTCCTGTCCTAACACAGCTAACTGGAAGTCAGTTGCAGTAAGTTCTACTGACTTAAGACCCTCATCCCTAACGGAAGGTATATAGGAAAACCCATAGTATATCTAAATAAACATGAAAGATAGAATGATGAGAAAATAAAAAATTCTCAGTGACATCTTAGTTGGTATATGAAACACGATGATTATGAAAGCAAAACCCATAATCAAGTCCAGGCCATGGAAGCCTGTGACATTCACTGAGTGTTGACTTCCCTTTCAGCTGAGGTTGTAAAAAGTGCTTTGTAAAATCCTGAGGCTTGAAGCACTTGTAACCTCCTGAAGAGACTGCAATCAGAAGGCTTTCTAGAATATCCTGACGCTGTGGTGAGCTCAAGCAATACATTCTGCAGAGGTCGGAAGACAGACATGTTGGGAAGTGGGGATGACTTCTACTGCACGTAGGGAGAAAGGGCATGTACAAGTGGAGAAGCAACACCTCAGTGACGGAATCTTTTAAGACTCCATACATGGAGAAGTAAATGGCAACCCACTCCAGTATTCTTGCCTGGAAAAATCCATGGACAGAGGTGTCTGGCAGGCTGAAGTCCACGGGATTCCATGACTGATCGTGTGTGCATGAGGGTGGAGGGAGACGGGTTGGTAGCAAGAAACTGGTAGAAGTAAAAAATAAGAAAAAATATAAAATAAAGACTCGATAAATATGACAACGCCTTGTAGGAATAAACCTTCAGAAGTGCTTTCTCAGACCTTCCGTCAGAAGCACAAGCGTAATAAAGACACTGAGTTTTCACGGTCTCACACAAAATTAGACTGGCTTATGACAATGGGCAGAGAGGCTCCTCTAAGATATCGGGGCTGGGCTTTACTGGAGGATGCACATCGATTGAGTGCATGGCTATCTGTTATGGAAATATGTCTTACTGGCAGGGCGAAGGCATCTTTTTGAAGAACACAGCAAATAACACTACAAATTCAAGGAACTTGGCTACAATGACAATAGCTGATTTCATGTTGGCTACTGCTTGGCAGAGCTGGGTTCGCCTCTCCCATTAAGTACCTCAGTGGCCACCTGTGAATGTAGCGATTAGTTTCTCACTTAGAAACCGAGCCTAATACTTGCCATGTGCACTAGCGCAAGAACAGTGAAAGCTCCGCAGAAAAGCAAGTCAGACAGACATGCTTCTGTTTTCTCACAGAAGCTGCTTATGACCGGCCCTGCTCACAGACAGATTGCTAATGCCAAATCAATAGACAGTTATGCAGATATTCTTTAGCAACTGAGCGACCAGGGAAGCCATACTAGCTCAGTTGGTAAAGAATCTGCCTGCAACGCAGGAAACCCCGCTTTCAGTCCTGGGTCGGGAAGATCCCCTGGAGAAGGGATAGGCTACCCACTCCAGTATTCTGGCCTAGAGAATTCCACGGACTCTATAGTCCATGGGTCCGCAAAGAGTCAGGCACCAACTGAGCCACTTTCACCTGCACATGTGGTTATTATTTAGAAAAAGAAATGTGGTAACAGATCTAGTACCTCTGTCAAGCTCATGAGTGAATACTATAAATATACAGAATCAGCTTTGTCCTGCATAGTTATTACAATCCTGTATTTGCTTTGAGAGGAGTTGAGCTAGTCTTGTGAAAGAGGAATGATTCTTTACCAACTGAGCCACAAGGAAAGCCCACTAATACTGGAGTGGGTAGCCTATCCCTTCTCCAGCGGATCTTCCTGACCCAGGAACTGAACCAGGGTCTCCTGCCTGAGTAACACATATTGGGTAAAAATCGGTGAGGGAGCATAACGATGGACATTGATTGGTAAACTCAGTTTTCCTTGTCCAGATGGCTAGCGGAGGAGAAATAAACGTTGGCATGCATTTAAAAAATTCTTCTGATTCTATATATAAAATTTACTAGTTCTCTGCAGAAGTCTTTAATGAAGCACAGATATTCTCATTAGATTGCTTTGGTCATATCCGTCTTATCCACATTTATTTTTAAAAGTCACATAGTGTGGCCTCAAATACTTGAAGACACGACAAAAGGTTTCTTTGGTCTCCATTCTAAACTGGATCGTGAGAAGGCAGTGGATCAGCATAATGCAGGAGCTCAAGATATTTTTGGCAAAAACTTGACTAGTCTGTTTAATGATATGGAAGAATGAGTTAAGGGTGGCAGCACGAAACAGAAGGCCATGCTAGAAGTACACAAGACCTTGTTTGGTAAGTCCAAACATGACTTTTTCTTTCAATTGAAGGATAGTTGCTTTACAGAATTTTGTTGCCTAACATCAGCATGAATGAGCCACAGGTATACATATGTCTCCTCCCTCCTGAACCTCTCTCCCATTTCCCTCCCCATTCCACCCCTAGCTTGTTGCAGAGCCCCTGTTTGAGTCCCCTGAGTCATACAGCAAATTTCATTGGCATGTGTTTTTACGTATGGTAATATATTTTCATGTTACTCTGCATTCATCTCACCCTCTCCTTCCTCCCCCTTGCCCATGTCCGTAAGTCTGTTCTCTACATCTGTGACTCCTTGGCTGCCCTGCAAATAATTTCATCAGTACCACCTTTAGTTCAAGCATTTTTTTTCCCCCCAACATTTCTTATTTCTTATTCCAGTCTTACTGTCTTTAGTTTGAGACTGATTTCGAAACTTATATGAAAGTATTATTCTCAGCATGGAAAATTTGGAAGATGCAAACATGAAAAACTTAAAAAGTCACGCAGAGTCTAGTCACTCTAAGCTAACCCCTAAAACATTTATTGACTGATTTCTAGTTTCTCTTCTTTAACCCTTTTTATCTACAGTAATCCTGTGTATTCCTTTTAGTTAGAGATTCATTTTTAGACTACCCTGACACTTCAACTAAGTTCCGGTTTTGGGTCTCATACAGTGAGACATGTGCCAAATGCTTCCTGAATACTATAGAACATATTTTATGTTTAAAATACTTCCATGCTTATGTAGTGGGTCAATGATTTTAATTTGATTTGTTACACATTTCAATGTAAAAGTCAATGTGTGAACTAACATATTCACGATTTGGAAAAGGTGGCTTTTTTTGTCGTGTGCTAGAACTCATCACCCAACCAAAGGTCATGGGGAGGTCTATTGTTTTTCTAAAATGGATATAGTGTTGTTGGTTTTTTTTTTGTTGTTTGTTTGTTTTTTTGTAATTGAATTAGTGTGTGAATTGCAAAGTTTGTGTTTCTGTTCATTTCATTCCATCTGTTCGGGTTTCTTTCTCTCTCCTGAGTCAGACAGTAATTTCCCATTGGTTGTCCAGTTACCAAGGTTGGTGTCCATGCATCCGTGCTGGTCTCTGCATTCATGTCCGGGTGTCCTGTGAAACACTAAGCTTAATTTATTTGGAAATGACCTAGCTGTTCAATACACTATCATCACTCAGTTGAGCACAAGGATAGAAATTCAGGTGACCAAACTCCGGAGAAGCTAGTGTCAGAACGCCCCGGCGTGGCGTGCATGCAGGTGGTTGGGAGGACGGGGGCGGGCGCGGAGCGAGGAGATCTCAGGTGCCCTCGCACCCTGGGCCTCTCCAGGCCCGCCCCTACTCAGCGGCTTCCCCCTTCCCCCATCTCATTCGCTGCTCTGGGCCGGGTGGCCTCTGCAGCTGCCCGGCATGCTGCCCGAGTCTCCCCCTGCCCACAAGCTGTCTTCGAGTCTCTCTCTGAACCCTCGTCTCTTTCCGCCTCTATCTCACCTGGCGTGGGTGTGTGCGAGTGCCTGTCCGTGTGCCTGGCTTTCTCTCGTCTGCTCTCTCAGGTAAGACTTGTGTTGCTCCGGCAGAGTGGGTGCAGGTCGGTTCTCGGTAGGGCGAAAAGGCGGGGCTGAGGCGCTCCAGGGGGTTTGCGCAGCGGGCAGGATGTGCGCCTGGAGCCCCCACTGGGCTGCCTCTAATCCTGCAGGAGGGTCCGGGGACCGCGGCCCCGGGCTGAAGCCCCGCTCGTCCGGAGCCACGTCACCCTGAGCTGTGAACGGGATGGTGGGGGGCAGGGAGTGAGGGGGCACTGAGACGTCCTCGCTGCTCTACCCACCCCCCTCCCCCCACACCAGGTCCCGCAGGCACGTCAGGCCCCGGCCGGGCCAGACGGGTGCTGGCCGGGGCTTGAGGTGTGCGGGGCTGTGGCGCCCTCCGCTGGCCCCCGAGCTGCCGGCCCTGGTTGTTCGGAGTCCAGTCGGGGCTCGTGCGGCTCAAGTGCAGCGCGCGCCAGCTCGAGAGCTGTGGCCCCAGGCCCGAAGGGCAGGTCAGAACGCAAGGGAGGCGAAACGCGGAGCTCTTGGGGCACCTGACAGCCGCCTCGGTCTAAGGCCATAGCACCCTGAACGTGCCCTATCTCCTCTGATCTGGGAAATTGAGTAGGGCCGGGCCTGGTCAGTACTTGCATGGGAGACCGCCTAGTAGTTAGGCGATTTTGTGATTTTTCTGAATGCCTACTTCACAAAGTTAGTATTGGATGACTGCACACAGGAAAACGAATAATGTTTTCGAACATAATCTTAAGAATCCAGCAGCTCGTCATTCTTTTTCCTGTCCTAACACAGCTAACTGGAAGTCAGTTGCAGTAAGTTCTACTGACTTAAGACCCTCATCCCTAACGGAAGGTATATAGGAAAACCCATAATATATCTAAATAAACATGAAAGAGAGAACGATGAGAAAAAAAAAATTCTCAGTGACATCTTAGTTGGTATATGAAACACGATGATTATGAAAGCACAACCCATAATCAAGTCCAGGCCATGGAAGCCTGTGACTTTCACTGAGTGTTGACTTCCCCTTCAACTGAGGTTGTAAAAAGTGCTTTGTAAAATCCTGAGGTTTGAAGCACTTGTAACCTCCTGAAGAGACTGCAATCAGAAGGCTTTCTAGAATATCCTGACGCTGTGGTGAGCTCAAGCAAAACATTCTGCAGAGGTCGGAAGACAGACATGTTGGGAAGTGGGGATGACTTCTACTGCACTTAGGGAGAAAGGGCATGTACTAGTGGAGAAGCAACACCTCAGTGACGGAATCTTTAAAGACTCCATACATGGAGAAGGAAATGGCAACCCACTCCAGTATTCTTGCCTGGAAAAATCCATGGACAGAGGAGTCTGGCGGGCTGAAGTCCACGGGATTCCATGACTGATCGTGTGTGCACGAGGGTGGAGGGAGACGGGTTGGTAGCAAGAAACTGGTAGAACTAATAAATAAAACAACAACAAAAAAAAAAAACTAAAGACTCGATAAAAATGACAATGACTGGTAGGAATAAACCTTCAGAAGTGCCTTCTCAGACCTCCCGTCTGAAGCACAAGCGTAATAAAGACATTGAGTTTTCATGGTCTCACACAAAATTAGACTGGCTTATGACAATCGCCAGAGAGGCTCCTCTAAGGCATCGGGGCTGGGCTTTACTGGAGGATGCACATCGATTGAGTGTCTGGCTATGTGTTATGGAAATATGTCTTACTGGCAGGGCGAAGGCATCTTCTTGAAGAACACAGCAAATAACACTACAAATTCAAGGAACTTGGCTACAATGACAATAGCTGATTTCATGTTGGCTACTGCTTGGCAGAGCTGGGTTCGCCTCTCCCATTAAGTACCTCAGTGGCCAGCTGTGAATGTAGCCATTAGTTTCTCACTTAGAAACCGAACCTAATACTTGCCATGTGCACTAGCGCAAGAACAGTGCAATACCCAACAGGTAAAGGAATATGACAAGTGCCCACCAAGTCAAACAAAAGAGGAGGTGATAGGGAATCTATCTGAAAAAGAATTTAGAATAATGATAATAAAAATGATCCAAATCTTGAAAACAAAATGGAGTTTCAGATAAATAGCCTGGAGACAAAGATTGAAAAGATGCAAGAAATGCTTAACAAAGACCTAGAAGAAATAAAAGAGAGTCAATTAAAAATGAATAATGCAATGAATGAGATCAAAAACACTTTGGATGGAACCAAGAGTAGAATAACGGAGACAGAAGATAGGATAAGTGAGGTAGACAATAGAATGGTGGAAATAAATGAAGCAGAGAGGAAAAAAGAAAAAATGATCAAAAGAAATGAGGACAACCTCATGGACCTCTGGGACAATGTGAAACGCCCCAACTTTCGAATCATAGTAGTCCCAGAAGAAGAAGACAAAAAGAAAGGCCATGAGAAAATACTCGAGGAGATAATAGCTGAAAACTTCCCTAAAATGGGGAAGGAAATAGCCACCCAAGTCCAAGAAACCCAGAGAGTGCCAAACAGGATAAACCCAAGGCGAAACACTCCAAGACACATATTAATCACATTAACAAAGATCAAACACAAAGAACAAATACTAAAAGCAGCAAGGGAGAAACAACAAATAACACACAAAGGAATTCCCATAAGGATAACAGCTGATCTACCAATAGAAACCTTCCAGGCCAGAAGGGAATGGCAGGACATAATGAAAGTAATGAAAGAAAATAATCTACAACCTAGATTACTGTACCCAGCAAGGATCTCATTCAGATATGAAGGAGAAATCAAAAGCTTTACAGACAAGCAAAAGCTGAGAGAATTCAGCACCACCAAACCAGCTCTTCAACAAATGTTAAAGGACCTTCTCTAGACAGGAAATGCAGAAATGTTGTATAAACATGAACCCAAAACAACAAAGTAAATGGCAACGGGACCACACCTATCAATAATTACCTTAAATGTAAATGGGTTGAATGCCCCAACCAAAAGACAAAGATTGGCTGAATGGATACAAAAACAAGACCCTTATATATGCTCTCTACAAGAGACCCACCTCAAAACCAGAGACACATACAGACTAAAAGTGAAGGGCTGGAAAAAAATATTTCACGCAAATGGAGACCAAAAGAAAGCAGGAGTCACAATACTCATATCAGATAAAATAGACTTTCAAATAAAGGATGTGAAAAGAGACAAAGAAGGACACTACATAATGATCAAAGGATCAATCCAAGAAGAAGATATCACAATTATAAATATATATGCACCCAACATAGGAGCACCGCAATATGTACGGCACACGCTAATGAGTATGAAAGAGGAAATGAATAGTAACACAATAATAGAGGGAGACTTTAATACCCCACTCACAACTATGGATAGATCAACTAAACAGAAAATCAAAAAGGAAACACAAACCTTAAATGATACAATGGACCAGCTAGACCTAATTGATATCTATAGGACATTTCACCCCAAAACAATCAATTTCACCTTTTTCTCAAGTCCACACGGAACATTCTCCAGAATAGATCACATCCTGGGCCATAAATCTGGTCTTGGAAAATTCAGAAAAATTGAAATCATCCCAGTCATCTTTTCTGACCACAGTGCAGTAAGATTAGATCTCAATTACAGGAAAAAAATTGTTAAAAATTCAAACATATGGAGGCTAAATAACACGCTTCTGAATAACCAAAAAATCATAGAAGAAATCAAAAAAGAAATCAAAATATGTATAGAAATGAATGAAAATGAAAACACAACAACCCAAAACCTATGGGACACTGTAAAAGCAGTGCTAAGGGGAAGGTTCATAGCATTACAGGCTTACATCAAGAAACAAGAAAAAAGCCAAATAAATAGCCTAACTCTACACCTAAAGCAATTAGAGAAGGAAGAAATGAAAAACCCCAGGGTTAGCAGAAGAAAAGAAATCTTAAAAATTAGGGCAGAAATAAATGCAAAATAAACTAAAGAGACCATAGCAAAAATCAACAAAGCTAAAAGCTGGTTTTTTGAAAAAATAAACAAAATTGACAAACCATTAGCAAGACTCATTAAGAAACAAAGAGAGAAGAACCAAATTAACAAAATAAGAAATGAAAAGGGTGAGATCACAACAGACAACACTGAAATACAAAGGATCATAAGAGACTACTACCAGCAGCTCTATGCCAATAAAATTGACAACTTGGATGAAATGGACAAATTTTAGAAAAGTATAACTTTCCAAAACTGAACCAGGAAGAAATAGAAGATCTTAACAGACCCATCACAAGCAAGGAAATCGAAACTGTAATCAAAAATCTTCCAGGAAACAAAAGCCCAGTACCAGATGGCTTCACAGCTGAATTCTACCAAAAATTTAGAGAAGAGCTAACACCTATCTTACTCAAACTCTTCCAGAAAATTGCAGAAGAAGGTAAACTTCCAAACTCATTCTATGAGGCCACCATCACCCTAATTCCAAAACCACACAAAGATGCCACAAAAAAAGAAAACTACAGGCCAATATCACTGATGAACATAGATGCAAAAATCCTTAGCAAAATTCTAGCAAATAGAATCCAACAACATCTTAAAAAAATCATACACCATGACCAAGTGGGCTTTATCCCAGGAATGCAAGGATTCTTCAATATCTGCAAATCAATCAATGTAATACACCACATTAACAAATTGAAAGATAAAAACCATATGATTATCTCAATAGATGCAGAGAAAGCCTTTGACAAAATTCAACACTCATTTATGATTAAAACTCTCCAGAAAGCAGGAATAGAGGGAACATACCTCAACATAATAAAAGCTATATATGACAAACCCACAGCAAGCATCACCCTCAATGGTGAAAAATTGAAAGCATTTCCCCTGAAATCAGGAACAAGACAAGGGTGCCCACTCTCACCACTATTATTCAACATAGTCTTGGAAGTTTTGGCCACAGCAATCAGAGCAGAAAAAGAAGTAAAAGGAATCCAGATAGGAAAAGAAGAAGTGAAACTCTCGTTGTTTGCAGTTGACATGATCCTCTACATAGAAAACCCTAAATACTCTTCCAGAAAATTACTAGAGCTAACCAATAAATATAGTAAAGTTGCAGGATATAAAATTAACACACAGAAATCCCTTGCATTCCTATATACTAACAATGAAAAAACAGAAAGAGAAATTAAGGAAGCAATACCATTCTCCATTGCAACAAAAAGAATAAAATACTTAGGAGTATATCTACCTAAAGAAACAAAAGACCTGTACATAGAAAACTATAAAACACTGATGAAAGAAATCAAAGAGGACACAAACAGATGGAGGAACATACCGTGTTCATGGATTGGAAGAATCAATATTGTCAAAATGGCTATTCTACCCAAAGCAATCTATAGATTCAATGCAATCCCTATCAAACTACCAACGGTATTTTTCACAGAACTAGAACAAATAATTTCACAATTTGTATGGAAATACAGAAAACCACGAATAGCCAAAGTAATCTTGAGAAAGAAGAATGGAACTGGAGGAATCAACCTGTCTGACTTCAGTCTCTACTACAAAGCCACAGTCATCAAGACAGTATGGTACTGGCACAAAGACAGAAATATAGATCAATGGAACAGAATAGAAAGCCTAGAGATAAATCCACGAACCTACGAACACCTTATCTTTGACAAAGGAGGCAAGGATATACAATGGAAAAAAGACAACTGCTTTAACAAGTGGTGCTGGGAAAACTGGTCAACCACCTGTAAAAGAATGAAACTAGAACACTTTCTAACACCACACACAAAAATAAACTCAAAATGGATTAAAGATCTAAATGTAAGACCAGAAACTATAAAACTCCTAGAGGAGAACTTAGGCAAAACACTCTCCGACATGAATCACAGCAGGGTCCTCTATGACCCACCTCCCAGAATATTGGAAATAAAAGCAAAAATAAACAAATGGGACCTAATGAAACTTAAAAGCTTCTGCACTACAAAGGAAACTATAAGTAAGGTGAAAAGACAGCCCTCAGATTGGGGGAAAATAATAGCAAATGAAGAAACAGACAAAGGATTAATCTCAAAAATATACAAGAAACTCCTGAAGCTCAATTCCAGAAAAATAAATGACCCAATCAAAAAATGGGCCAAAGAACTAAACAGACATTTCTCCAAAGAAGACATACAGATGGCTAACAAACACATGAAAAGATGCTCAACATCACTCATTATTAGAGAAATGCAAATCAAAACCACAATGAGGTACCATTACACGCCAGTCAGGATGGCTGCTATCCAAAAGTCTACAAGCAGTAAATGCTGGAGTGGGTGTGGAGAAAAGGGAACCCTCTTACACTGTTGGTGGGAATGCAAACTAGTACAGCCACTATGGAAAACAGTGTGGAGATTTCTTAAAAAACTGGAAATAGAACTGCCATTTGACCCAGCAATACCATTTCTGGGCATGCACACCACGGAAACCAGATCTGAAAGAGACACATGCACCCCATTGTTCATCGCAGCACTGTTTATAATAGTCAGGACATGGAAGCAGCCTAGATGCCCATCAGCAGATGAATGGATAAGGAAGCTGTGGTACATATACACCATGGAATATTACTCAGCCATTAAAAAGAATTCATTTGAATCAGTTCTAATGAGATGGATGAAACTGGAGCCCATTATTCAGAGTGAAGTAAGCCAGAAAAATAAAGAACATTACAGCATACTAACACATATATATGGAATTTAGAAAGATGGTAATGATAACCCTATATGCAAAACAGAAAAAGAGACACAGAAGTACAGAACAGACTTTTGGACTCTGTGGGAGAAGGTGAGGGTGGGATGTTTCAAAAGAACAGCATGTATTTTATCTATGGTGAAAGAGATCACTAGCCCAGGTGAGATGCATGAGACGAGTGCTCGGGCCTGGTGCACTGGGAGGACCCAGAGGAGTCGGGTGGAGAGGGAGGTGGGAGGGGGGATCGGGATGGGGAATACGTGTAACTCTATGGCTGATTCGTGTCAATGTATGACAAAACCCACTGAAATGTTGTGAAGTAATTGGCCTCCAACTAATAAAATAAAATTAAAAAAAAAAAAAAACTGAGCTATCCTAAAAATTAAAAAAAAAGCAACCTCTTCTATGCAACATCTGTGTGTCTTCTGTCTGTCTTCTTCCTCGCTGACGCCACTCATCCCTTGGGTATTCCTGGTCCTGCTGGGGCTGGACCTCGGCAATTTTGCTCAATGCTTTGGATCCTAGTGGAAAAACATGCTGTTAATCCTACTTTTGCGAGGATTAAAACCATCGTAAAAACTGGAATTTGTTTAAATATTTTTGGTTTAAATATATCTTGTGTATATAATTACCCAGATTACTGTTGGGTATTAGATTGCTATGTTACAATATGTATGGCATACATGAGTTCCACTGTTATTGATATGATATGTGGTGGAGAGGTATTTGGTGGTGCAAGTGATTTAAATGATGTGTTCACAGTGTTTATATTCCTGTTATGTGGTTAATGGGTCTTGGATTCACGTTTGAAATATGACTCCCTTGTCTTTTGTGATGCATGAGAAGTGTTGAAATTGAAGATGATGCAGGTTAAGTCTAGGGTTGAGGGTGTGAGTAGGGTGGGGGGGAGGGTGTGGGTTAGGTTAAGGGTGTGGATTAGGGTGTGGGTTACATTGTGGCTTAGGGGTTAGAAGTTAGGGGTGTGGGTGAGGGTGAGGGCTGAGGGGTGAAGGTGTCAGGTTAGGGTTGGGATGATGCATTAGGGTTAGTGTGTCAGGTTAAGGTTAGGGGGTCGGGTTGGTGTTAGGTTCTGGGATAGGGTTACGGTGTTGGTTAGGGTTAGGGTGTCGTGTTGGGGTTAGGGTTAGGGCAAGGGCGAGGGCAATTTCGCCTGGGACCTTATGGAGGGGCCTCACAGTCAAAGGTAAAGGCAAAGTCACATCCACACTTCTGTTCCATCCCCTTTGCTCTATAGTAGAGCTCTAGTAAGCCTAGGCCTGGTAGGAAAACTCTTGGCTCCTGTGGGGACACATCCTGTGTGTGAATCTGCATACCAGACCTAGGGGCCACAGGGCGCCTGTTTTCTTCTGGGAGAGGGGACCCTGAAGCGGTGTTGCCTGGCAACAGCTTGAAAATCCATTAAATTGCACTTTACGTACCTCTGACAAAGCTAGATTTGCTCCACCTTTTCGCCATTTGGAAGCAAACCTTCCATACCCTCTCCCCAAGTAGGCAATGGGCCTACTTTGAGTAGAAAGTCCCCTTGAGGAGCTGAGCCCAGGAAGGCACCCAGTCATGTCAAACACACTCCAGCTGCTTACTTCCTCATGGGCAGTATCACTATCAGCTAGGAATGTCTTTGGAAGGATTGAAAAGGGAAGGGGAGATACATGGCCCTGCCTCTGAAATTTCAGTCCTCTGAGCAGAACTGGAATTCAATTGTATCAGCGAAACTGTGCCTTCCAAAGAGGCTTGCAAACACACCCCGAGTGGCTGCCTCTTCTTCCCTGAAGAAGGCTCCCTTTCCCTGCATCCTGCGGACTCCCTGTCCCAGCCTCCTGGAAAAGCGCTTCTTGGAGTTCCTTCTTGGAGTTCCTTTCTTAGTTGCAGTTATCCCTCAACTTGGGGCCATAGGGAGTAGCCCCACACTCACAGGGGAAGGCAGACCCACCTCCACACATCTCTTCCATCCCCTTTGCTCTGTAGGACAATTCCAGTGAGGCTAGGTCTGTCAGAAAATTCTTGGCTTTGACGGGAACACACCCTGTGTGTGAACCTGCATACCCGACCTAGGGGCCACAGGGCGCCTGTTTTGCTCGAGTGGGCCTTGAAGCAGTACAGCCTAGTGAGAGCTTGAAAATCCATCCAATTGCTCCTTTCTTACCTCTGACACCTAGCTTTGTTCCACCCTTTGGCAGTATGGAGGGAAGAGGGCCCAACCCCGTCCTCAAGCGGACATGGGGCCTACTTTGAGAGGAAAGGCCCCCTTGAGGAGCTGAGCCCATCAAGGCACCCAGTCATGTCAAATATACTCCCACTGCTTGCTTCTTCATGGGTAGTACCACTATCAGCTTGGAATGTCTTTGCAAGGATCACAAAGGGAAGGGGAGATACACGACCCTGCCTCTGGAACTTCGGTCCTCTGAGCAGACCTGAGTGCTCTAGGGAGCCTAGGGCTGTCAGGAAAATTCTTGGCTCCTACGGGGACACACCCCATATGTGAACCTGCATACCGGACCTCGGGGCCACAGTGTGCCTGCTTCTCTCGGTGTGCCTAAAGCGGTGCAGCCTAGCAACAGCTATTGAGCCTAGGTCTGTCTGGAACATTTTGGATCCTGTGGGGAAAACACCCTGTGCACACCCCTAGATACCGGGCCTAGGGGCCAAAATTCTCACATGTCTCCTGGGGAACCCTAACACAGTGTGACCTAGCAACTGCTTGAAAATCCATCCCATTGCTGTTTTCCTCCTTCTGATACAGCTAGCATTGCTCCTTGCTTTGGGATATCTCAAGCAAGGGGCGAGTCCATAACTGCTCTCCTGGGGCCCAATGGATGTGCAAGGTGCCCTCAACCAGGTGACCCCAGCATGCCACCTGGCCCCCTCAGACACACTCCCGCAGCCTTCTTCCTCATGGGAAGCACCTCTCTGACCCAGGAATGTGTTTGCAAGGCTCGGAATGTGCAGGGAGACACATGGCCCTGACTCTGGAATTGAGGTCCTTGGGGCAGGCCTGCAGGTCTGACATCTGAGAAGCAAAACACTTGCTGCAAATAGAGGCCTGAAAACACACTCTGTGTATGACTTTCCTTCCTCCAAGGAAGATAGCTTTCCCAGTCTCCTGCATGCTGAGTGTCACACAGCTGGAATGTGCTTGCGTGGAGGTCATGATTCAGTGGCAATGACCCCTGAGGCCCTGTGCCCAGGTAGGGCGCCCACACTCACAGGCAAATCAAAGCAACTTCCAAATGAGTCAGCTCTTCACATCTAGTGGCCAAAGTATTGGAGTTTCAGGTTCAATATTAGTCTTTCCAATGTATATTCAGACCTGATTTCCTTTAGGATGGAGTGGTTGGGTCCTCTTATAGTCTAAGCAAACTTCAAGCATCTTCTTCAGCACCACAGTGCAAAAGCATCAAATCTTTGGCTGTCAACTTTCTTTATAGTCCATCTTTCACATCCATACATGACATGGAAAAACCTTAGCCTTGACTAGACGGATCTTTGTTGGCAAAGCAATGTCTCAGCTTTTTAATATGCTGTCTAGTTTGGTTATCACTTTCCTTCCAAGTCGTAAGCATCTTTTAATTTCATGGCTGCAGTCACCATCTGCAATGATTTCCGAGCCCCGAAAAATAAAATCTGCCACTGTTTCCACTGTTTTCCCATCTATTTGCCAAGAAGTGATGAGACTGGATGCAATGATCTTAGTTGTCTGAACGCTGAGCATTAAGCTACCTATTTCACTCTCCTCTTTCTCTTTCATCAAGAGGCTCTTTAGTTCTTCACTTTCTGCCATCAGGGTGGTGTCATCTGCATATCTGAGGTTATTGATATTTCTCCCAGCAATCTTGATTCCAGTTTGTGCTTCATCCAGTGCAGCATTTCTCACGATGCCCTATATATAAGCAGATATAAGTTAAATAAGCAGGGTGCCAATATACAGCCTTGACATATTCCTTTTCCTATTTAGAACCAGTCTGTTGGTCCAGGTCCAGTTCTGTTTCTTCCTGACCTGCATATAGGTCTTTCAAGAGGCAGGTCAGGTGATCTGGTATTCTTATCTCTTTCAGAATTTTCCCCAGTTTATTGTGATACACACAGTCAAAGGCTTTGGCATAGTCAACAAAGCAGAAATAAGTGTTTTTCTGGAACTCTCTTGCTTTTTCAATTATCCAGTGGATTTTGGCAATTTGATCTCTGGTTCCTCTGCCTTTTCTAAATCCATCTTGAACATTTGGAATTTCACGGTTGACATATTGCTGAAGCCTGGCTTGGAGAATTTTGAGTGTTACTTTACTAGCATGTGAGATGAGTCCAGTTGTGTGACAGTTTGAACATTCTTTGTCATTGCTTTTCTTTGAGACTGGAATGAAACCTGAGCTAACAACCTAGATGTTTTCAATCGCATATGCTAAAAGAACTGCCTTTGCAGTTTCCAAGGGAAAAAAGTTTCATTTTAACCAATTTTCTCTGAAGTTCAAGGAATATCATGGACATCTTCCATCAAAAAGTCATCTTTCTTTTATGTAATCACAGTTTCATGCCTAAATTATAGACCAACTCATGCTCAAATTGACTCTGATATCAGGGGCAGATCAGCTAGCTGATAAAAAGCTTGGATTGTCCCTCTGGAAGAAAGTGAGACCTTGGTCCCAAGAGAAGAATCTGAGGGCTTAAGGGAATTTGCAGGAGTGGGGAAATCTTGGTCCATCCTACATGTACCGTACTTAAATAATGCTTATTTATTTTACGGAAGTAAAAAAAAAAAAAAAAAAAAAAAAAAAAAACAGATGATAAAAACAAATATAAATCACTGAAAGGTAAATAAATTCATCATCTGTGATTGAAAGCTGCATTCTAAGAAAGCTGTGTTCTCTTAACCTAGAGAGTAGACTAAATTCCAGTCTGGTACCAGCTTACCAGATAACAAACAAAAAGCGTTGTTTATGGGTAAGCTCAGGAAAGTCTTTTCCATGTATCTTGAGGTAGCAGTATTTTTGCAAAGGCATCAGTGTGAAACCATGGAAGGCATGTTTAAAACCTGATTAGATAAAAATTGACAAAATTGACAAAATAAAAATTGACAAAAAAAGTGACAAAATAGTCACTGCTGTGACTTGAAACACTTTAATATGATAACTAGAATTATAACTGACAGCATTTTACCAGGACATATCAGATTTTCATGGATGTCACATAGTTTCTAGGATACCTACATTAGTAACTGAAGGAGTCTTTGGGCTTAGAAAAGAAAACAACAGTCTCAAAGGCCCTTGCTTGTATCATTTAACATTGGAGAAAACAAAATCGAACTTTATGTCCCACCCTGAGGCTCCAGGCCGGTTATATCTATCTATTTTCCCATGCAGCGTAGTGCCTGCTGGAAGTCCAAGGGATTTATCCTGCCTGGTAATTTCACCAGCTGGGACTCCACAACCCTTAGTCTGGCCGGCTGACCCAGCCCTGCTTCCAGCACTTTGCAGGCCAGCAGGCCCTTGACCACCTGCTGGGACAGGAAAGGGGAGGGTCCACGAATTGCATCCTAGAAACTTAGTAGGGTGCATGTATTTAAAAACCTGGTGGCCACCCAGGCAGGAGAGAAGGGAGGAGGGCACCTTGCTGCCCTTTCATGGGGGAATCTGTGGCTGTCCTGCTGAGAGGGGGCCTTTCCATGGGGACCCTGTGCAATAAGTTTGGTGTTTTGGAACTGAATAATTAGAACGTGTAAAATTTTTAATTTATGTGGTGCTTTAATTAAAAAAAAAAAAAAAAACAAGCAGCTCCAAGTTTTCTGCAAATTGAGGCCTCAAACTTGAAGGCCTATTTTCCTTCCACTGTGGCATTCTATGAAGAAATGTGCGTTTTTTAAAGAAAAGGGTCAGAAAAGTGAGGGAAACAGAAAAGCCAGAGGTGCCGCAGGAGTTTGGTGAAGGTCTTAGGAGGTCACTTGTAAATGCTGCTGGCCATCGGGAGGCAGTCTCTTGTGACCAATGGGCACAGAGCTCTGCAGGCTTGTCCTTTGCATGGATGTGCTTGTTTGTGGAAATCCAGCTCAGAGCCATCTCCTGATGTGTAAGAATTTCCCAGACTAGACCCCTAGGCAAATCCCACAGGGCCAGGGACTCCTTTCTTCATTGTATTTGTCTGTTTGACTGAAAACCAGAAATGGCATATTTTTCTTTCAATCTGGTCTATCATCCAGGCCTTGGAGTAATATTTCCCCTCCCCCTCAATAGGCTTGGGTTCCGGTGATGAATTATAGTCAGTTGTCCATGATTTCGCAGATGAGGAAACTGAGAGTCGGAGAGGGTGGAGGACTGTCCAAGGGAGAATGGGATATCCTTCCAGGAACACTGGCTCCTGGGTTTTTAATGAGCTTCCTACCCAGCATGGTCATTAAGTGGCAAGGGTTGACATTGAGAATAAACTATTGGTGGAAATGAAAAAGGCTTTTTGAAAGAATGTGCCTACCAGCTGTGCATCTTATGGAGTATTTTCATTGTACTTCCCAGCCCTTGGAAAGTGCTGGGCACAGGGCAGATGCTTCATCATTTTTATTGAATAAGTTCAATGTCACACAATTGTATCTGTAGTGTCAGCAACACTATGAGGTATATTAGAACAGTGATGGTCCCAGTTGGTACCCACAAGGATATTTTTAAAAAATGAAACAAATGTCTCTGATCATCACCAAGGCTATCAGAGGTCTATTGCAGACTCCACACAAGGGAGGGTCTACCTCTTGGGACATCCCCACTTCAGCATCTCCCTAAACCAGCAATCTAGGACAGCTGAGTACAC